>NC_140484.1:124699660-125993827 GCF_964271855.1 Acomys minous | reverse complement strand
CTGTTTTATACATTTTGTGCCATCAAAACTTAAAATAAAATAGCAGATCTTTATTCACAAAAGAAGAATGTAGAACAAAGGAGGGCAGATATTATGAGGCAGATACTCTCAGGCCATTCCCACAATAGGCATATACCCTGTATATTATAGCCATTTATTAGAATACACCTTGCAAATTCCTTTTCAGCTATTATATGACACTGACTCAGAAGGGTTAAGACACCTCTAGCATGAAATCAATCAAAAGTGATAGCTATGTACAGACATTAGATCAAAGTGAGTGGAAAAAGAGAAGCCTATATTTAACCTTGCTATTCCAATCAAGCTATCTGGTTAAAAATAACAGAAGACAAATGAATGAGAAGCTACACACACTTCTGTTAAGATACATTAGCAAGTTCACTAACTTGAAAATGCGAATCCAGAGTACATTTGATAAAAACAATAGCTAGGAGTAAGCTCAAAACTTTTCAGTAACTTAAGCAGTCAATTTCATTGGAGGATAAGGAAAGACCAGATAGTGGTCTATTTTAAAGCTTACTCCTACACTTTCAATTTCTGCATATTTTACATAGTTCCCAATTTTGATAAATTCTTAGTTTTATTAAATTATTTTATTTTTGTACATATACATTTATATTATGACACATATATACAATAGATTACCTACGGCAAGAAGAGCCATGACACAATCAGAAGGTATATAAATGTTACATTCTTAGGGTTTTGGCTATTTGTATTTGACAGCCTTGAAGAAGACATCTTTCCTATCTTGGTGCATCTAAATTTCTGAATGTAAATCAATCATCACTTATTGTCATTATCAACTTAGAACACCTATCTAGACCTAAAAACATCTTAACCCTAAACAATTAAGCTTCATTGTAAAACTAAGCTACCTTGTCTTCAACTCCCTCAGAGACCTGAGAAGGAGTAAACTTGGTTATCTGAGTATGCTGGGAGTTGTTATACCAGAAACCTGCCTTCCAGACAAAGGGTACCAAGTGGCTAATGAAGTGAATAGGAGATCATGAGAGGAAACACTAGGTTTTATGCCCAACAGAGCTTTGCTCTGCTCTGTGGTGTCTGAAGGGCTAGTGGAGACAATACATGAAAGATACAGGGCTGAGAGTCCCCTGAGAGAGGCCGAGGGCTAGAGCTCACACATCAGGTCATGTCTGTGAAGGGAGCCACTTTACTCAGACTATGGTCTGTAACTTGGTAGACCATGGATCCAAGAGGTTAACTGACTGGAGAATCTGATGGCTGCTACATCAAAATGGCAATTTAAAAAAATAAAATAAAACTCAGAGTACTTAGATCCAGATGACTGAGCAGAAGCCAGGCAGCCATGCTGACATCAGTTTCTAAAAATGCAGAGTGAGAAGGGTAAGCTTAATTCTGGGCTCAGGCAGGTGGTAACAATATCTACCATGAATCTTTGCAGGCATACTGATTTTTATATTTGCATTTCAGATGTCTTTTTCTTAGTTGCACTGTCTTTTAAAACACTACTGATATAAGAATTGATCAAATCTAAGCTGATTTTTTTGTCCCAGTAGACATTTCTAAGAGTTCTTTTCTCTTCTAAATAAAATGCTTAGCACAGCAAAAAAGAGAAAAAAAAACTTTTCAGTACAGGCTGGGAAGTGGTGGAACACACCTTTATTCACAGCACCTGGGAAGCAGAGGCCAGCCTGGTCCACAGAGTGAGTGAGTTCCATAACAGTCAGAACCAAAGAAACCCTGTCTCAAAAAAAAAAATCAGTAAAGACTAGTAATGGGCAATCAACAGAGAGAGAGAGGAGGGGGGGAGGGAGGGAGGGAGAGAAAGTGTATCAACATCACAAGGAGTGGCAGAAGACAAGAAATCAAAGATCATTCATTCACAGTTCCTAGACAATTTAAAGGTCTATTAATAATTAAGCTGGATATGTATCTATTGCTATTCACAGGCTTAATTCTTGATTGGTTATAAAACTAAATGTAATATAAGAAATCATTAGCACTCTAAAATAATTAGTTTGAAGTGTATCTTAATTATCTTGCAAAGACCATTAAGACATAAAAGTGAAGAAACTATAATGTTAATTGCCTATAAATAACATTAAACATCAAGTGTCGCACTTTTATCATCACAGGATATTAAAGCTAAAATAAGAAATAAACAATAAAGTCAGAAAAATATTTTTCTTAAATATTATAAGCATGTTTTTATAAAAAGTGGTGTATAAAAGTTAATATAAACCTATATGGTGATATCTTAATATTATGAACATGGAATGTAGAAATATAATTTACATGAAGTAAAAGAAGTTAAAGAAATGACTAGTAATTGTGAGAACACATCATTATTTCTAGTCACCAGGGAAATGCAGGTTAATTATGAAATTTCTACCCTCTACAAAGCACTTGAACTGACAGTGTTCAACAATGATGGAGAAAGTATCCAAACAGGGGAAGTATCACATCTCCCAGTGCTAAGAATCACCTCAACAATTGCCTCTGTAGGATTATACCCCAAGAAAATATTTTAAAAGACACTTTATAAAAGATAGTCATCGGAGCATTATTTAGAAGTGTAAAAGATTCAGACATTCACCCCGGTCACAGAAGAGCTTCTCTCATTATAGAGGACTGAGCATTTGACACTTGCATATGCTTAAAGCTTTTGAGTACTTTCTGTATTTTGGATTTTTTAAAACATTATTATCTCTCTGCCTCAAAGAAGAAGTGAGAAAATAACATCCCTGGACTCCTTGTAGCTGAGAGGTAGGCAGTTGACCTCACAATCACTGAAGAATTGAAGAAGAAATGAGGAGCAATTGGAGCTGGGGTAGTTATGTGACAGAATCTCCTTTCCCTGTATATGCTCATAGAGTATCAAGTCTCTTCTTGGTAACCTGCTATCCTTCTTCTGAGTGCCACCAGGCCTCCCCATCCAGGGGACATGGTCATATATGGGGCACCATAGTTCATGTGAAAGTCAGACCCCACTCTCCACTCAACTGTGGAGAATGTCCTGTCCATTGGCTAGATCTGGATAGGGGTTTGAAGTTTACTGCATGTATTGTCTTTGGCTGGTGCCATAATTTGAGCAGGACCCCTGGGCCCAGATGTGCCCATCATAATGTTCTTCCTGTAGGCTGATAATGACTGACCTTTAAGATAAGATGGGTAAAAAAGGGAGGCAACCAGGTATTGAGCACCTTCTATTTGGAATTAATAATCACTGGGCTTGTCACCTATATGTCCTTATTATTCCCAAATTGTTCACAAAATAAATACTAACATCTTCACATTTTTTTAAAAAATGAGTAATTCCTGCAGTGCAAAAATTTTCCTCTCTCAGCTTCCCCATAACAATCACATTCATTTTCCAAATGCGAAAGGGAGCAGAAAAGCCAGGACATAGTAGAGACAAAACATCAATCTTGGTTCAATTGATGATACAAAGGGACTTTTGATATTTATGTTTTCCAGTACCATATATATGCAGTGCTGACGGTCATTATCATTAAGATTTCAGTTAAATTCTCGGTATAAACATATTTGCTTTAGATTCTAAGACTCCACCTTCTCAATTTAGTGGTAGATGTACCACTAAATAATTTTAAAAAAATGCTTAGTAGAGTTGATGCCCTTGGGGATTGCTGTAGCTTCAATTCCAGATTCAAGTCATATTTAGTCAGGATTATCTGAAACTGCACAGGAATAGTAAAATAATAGATTACAGAGAACCTAGTCCTGAACTGCTCCACTCTCCATGATCAATGAAATGCAAATGATAGCTAGCTGGTAATTTATTATTGTTTATTTGCCTTGCCAATATTTTGTAAATATGTACTCGATAGTCTGACATCAACAGTGTGCTATAAACAAAAGAATAACAGATACACAACCAAGCCATACAACCAATTTTTATTTCCTGACTTGAGCACAGTGTCCCTGAGTGGCATGTTGATTTTCATTAACATAAAATATCAGTCATATGAGATTCCACAGAGATGCCTGCAGTGCTGCTCCTGACTGAATGGCTCACGCTTCAACACACAGATCATTTCAGCTAAAGAACTGAGAGTGCCAGAGAAGGATTTTGTTTTGTTTTGTTATGTTTTGTTTTGTTTTTAAAAAAAAAAAGGACCTCCATTAGCACTTTTGAAAGAAAACTAAACAATATTTCCTATCTCAGTTCTAGGTCGTTGTTATCTGTGTGACCTTGAACAAGTTGAGTAATCTCTGAACTCTTAACATACACTAACAATGTTAACTTTTGCAGATGGTTTGTGAGATATTAAAGCTGGAAATGTTGTAAGTACTTAGAAGAGGGCCTGGTGGATAAGAATCGCTATGCAAGTGTTAACCTAACACAGTTACCATTTGCCATCAAGGGACTTTGGAAGGACAGAGTTTGTGGGGCTATGCCTATAGAGCTGTCATTATGTTAGAATGCCATTACATCAGAATATGTTTCAGGATGTTTATTTCAACTGATATGAGCTTTGGGAAATGTAAATATATTACATATATTAAAGTTTGTTATGGCTGACAGGCTGACTATAGCAACTGAGAAAGCAGAGGCAAACCTGCATTGGGATTCCTGTTTCTCTGAAGAGTTGCGAATGGCTTAGTACAAATTCTTGAACTCCCTGGAGTCTCAGTTTTCCAATAAGTAAAATATACACAGTAATACTTAACACTAAAGGCATATATGTGTATTCAATCAACATAAAATTAAGTATGCCTTGAACATACATTAATTTTATTAATAGTTAATTTTTTAATTAAACATCTTTATATATATATGTGTGCATGTATGTATGTATATATATATATATATATATATATAATGTTAGGATTAGAAATATAAAACTAATTCTCTCAAGGGCCCTACATACACTGATAAAAAAAAGTGTAAGGATTATTATGTTACACAAAAGAGTGTGACATTATGAGATCACACCTAAAGGGTACCCAAATCAGTCATAGCCCCTGTAAGGCAAGAGCTGAGAAATTCAAGTAATGTGAAGTTTACAATGAACTTGAATTTTGAAAGACTGTTGTATTGAAAGGGAATGAGGAGAACAAAGTGTTAAGAGTTAGCTTGAAAATGTGATCCCACTCAGGCTGGAGGAAAGGGTTGTGTGTGTGCTGATCTCTGCAGGCTTGTGTCATAAAACATCTACCTTGCTACAGGCAGATCATTAGGGAAGAACAGAGGGGTCTGAGAAACATGCTTTTGTCTAAATTAGAGAGGCAGGCTCTAACTTAAAACGACTCTGAGATTTCATCTTACATCTGTCCAAATGGCTAGGATCAAAAACTCAGGTGACAGCACATGCTGGCAAGGATATGGAGAAAGGGAAATGCTCCTCCATTGCTGGTGGGAGTGCAAACGTGTACAACCACTTTGGAAATTAATCCTGTGCTTTCTCAGGAAATTGGGAATAACTCTACCTCAGGACCCAGCCATACCACTCCTGGGAATATAGCTAAATAATGCTCCACCATACAAAAAGGATATTTGTTCAACAGTGTTCATAGCAGCTTTATTCATAATAGCCAGAATCTAGAAACAACCTATATGTCCCTCAACCGAAGAATAGATAAAGTAACTGTGGTACATCTACACAATGGAATACTATTCAGCTATAAAAAAAAAAAAACAAGGAAATCTTGAAATTTGCAGGCAAATGGATGGAACTGGAAAAGATTATCCTGAGTGAGGTAACTCAGACCCTGAAAGACACACATGGTATATACTCACTCATAATCAGACATTAGTCACATAATACAGAATAACTACACTACAAAACAGAGTCAGAAACATCAACCAAGGACCATGTATGATGTGGATGTTGACCCTCTGCTAAGATGTAGTAGTACAGACTCCTTGTGGATCCCACATGTGGAGAGTAGGGACCACTTCAGACATGCACTCTGGCCACCGAACTTAGATAACGTCCCCCTGGCACAACAGCCATACCAGGCTATAGAGGAAAAGGTTACAGCTAATACAGATGAGACTAGATAGGCTGAGGTCAGATATTAGGGGAAGAGGGCTCCCTGTCATCAGGAGGGAATGAGGGAAGGGGCTACAATCAGGATGTGAAGAATTTAAACTATAGAACAAGCAGGAAACTTATATTGCTAATCCCACTATATATAGGACTAGCTCTGAGACTAGTTGAAATGTGAATATCTAGGTACAGACAATGCTTCTTGTTGACCCCAAAATCTCTATAAATTACTATTAGATGCCATTCTTCATATGACATGAATGAAGATTTACAGAGGTCTTCTTTTCTTGCTCATATGAAGAGCAGAAATCCAGCTTTAAATGATTTGTGCATCACACACACCTTATACATTTATAATTTTAGGACTGTATAATGCTTGTGAGAAATTATGTGCTTTCAGAACAAAAGAACCAGACACTGACATTGGATCAGACACGACAGGATGCATTCCTCACAGCATACTAAACATTGACATCCTGTTTGAAGAAATGGGTTGAAAAGAGAGGTGAATATAGAAATATACACAGAAGATAGAACAAAAAGCAGATTAGTGAATCTATTCCTCAGCTTAATGCCTCAATGTCACTCACAAGATATTTTTAATTCACTGGTATAGAATCTTGTATATAGATGCAAAATAAGTTTAATTCTAGATACAGTGGTATAGAATTCAAATGTAAGATTATTCTTCATACACCATATATATATATATATATATATATATATATATATATATATATATATATATTCTACTCTAATGTGAGTTAGTATACCCATATGACTCAATTATAATACAAGGCTTACTTCCAATGCTTTGAAAGTGCTATAGCAAGCTGTTTAGGAGAAATAAGCTATACAAATTAAATATTAGTAGATTAAATCATGGTCATGTCAATTGCTAGTCTACTTTTATCACAAGAATAGACACCTTAGGTGCAGCAGATAGGCATGACTCTATAGAAAGATAAGGAAAGATAGGTAGACAAGGTCTTCAAAAACTCGAGAGACATGCAGAATGACAACGAGACAGGTTGACTCCTGGCAACACCCAGCCTACCTCAAAGATGATGATGAGCATCAGAGAACCTCCTTATGGAGATGGCTTCAATTGTAGCAAAGTAGCAACTGGGAAAAAAAAGTCCTCATCTCTACCACATTCTGCCTAAAAAGGGGCAAGCTTGGATACAGGCAGAGTCAATGGCCAAACTCTGCCAAGACAGGGTAAGCAATTCCTCAATAGTTCCTGCTTCACAAATATGTTGGTCAGATATATTGGGCCAGAAGGCTGAAGAAAATGCTCCAGCATTATAGAGAGTTTTGGGTAACTATTCAGGTAGAAAACTGCCTCTGTCATCTTTTCATTTGGAAAGCTACTAACCTGCACTCCCAGCATACTCAGATAATCAAGTTCACTCTTTCTCAAGTCTCTGAGGGAGTTGAAAGCTTAGTTTTACAATGAAGCTTAGTTGTTTAGGGGTTAAGATGTTTTTAGGTCTAGATAGGTGTTCTAAGTTGATAATGACAATATTTGATGGAGATTGATTTACATTCAGAAATTTAGATGCACCAAGATAGAAAAGATGTCTTCTTCAAGGCTGTCAAATACAAATAGCCCCACCTCCTAATCCTTCCTTTCGAATAATGTCACTCCCTGGTGACTAAGTATTTGGTATTTGAATATATGACCCTACGGGCCCATTCTTATTCAAGCCAGGACATTTTTTTCTATAGCAGACATTTTTTCATTTCATTAAATTCATGTTTAACTGACTAAATTAATATAGTCAGTTGCCCTGACCTTTCATTCTTTCTCAGAGAATCTCCCCATAGATCTTGTATAATAAAAGGAGGCTGCAGTAAACTCTTCTCCAGTTTTCAGAGATATGTGGCACCTGGCTCAAAGCTAAGCAATCCATTGGCTAGCCAGGCGACCACTTATACTTGTCCTACAGAGTACTAACTGAAGCTGTATCCGATCCAATAGTATGTGATCATGCAAACTCACTATCTCAGGCTTTGTATATGGTTAGCCAGAAATGTATACTCCTCAGTAGAAGCACACGACAAGACAGGTATAGAGAGAGAAGCAAACCCTAACAAGCAGGGACACACTAATGGTCATCACAGGTGACTTCTGTAAGGTCTCTCAGAATCGCCCCAATACTTTTATCTACTTCAGGTAAGTTCTGGCTCCAAGTATCTGTAAGATAGTCACCTTGGTAAAGCAGATAGAAAGGTAAGAATGGGGCAGACGAAGAAGCATATCCTGGTCCCAGCCAGGTAGAACAAGTTTGTCGCTAATTGTGTGGGCCCGCAACAGTTTGTTTTACATGTTAGTGGGTTATCTCATTTCCCCCTATATTGCTACACAAACTGTGACCAAAATTTACTTAAGAAACTCTGAAATCATAAGCTTAGCTGACATGTAGGATTCCAGAAAGAAGTTTGAGATGACATGTGCATTGAGGGTTTTGTTAATAACTAATTAAAGATTTTAAAAGAGAGAGGTTATGTATGTTAATTTTCAAATTTATTGGAATGTGGTGTGTTGGCTAGAAAACATGTTAAATGTGATCTTTACCTGCCCAGGAGTAAAATCTCTAACAAGTCAGTCTCCTGGGCACCAAAGAAGTAATGATGTTCACAAGTACATGAATCTTTGTCTGTTCAAAACATATTTTGGAGGATTTTTAAATTATTATTTCACGGGTTTAATCTCTCTATATCAAATGTTATAACTATTATATAAAAATTATTTAAAACTGGTTTCTTCTTAAAATAATTTTGTAACTTTTTTTTACTTTTTTTATTTATTTTTATTTTATTTTTTAAGTTTATTTTATTAATTTATTCATATTACATCTCAATGGTTATCCCATCCCTTGTATCCTCCCATTCCTCCCTCCCTCCCATTTTGTATAAGCTTTTTTATGAATAAGAAAAAGAGAGAAGAGCAGAGGATGAAGAAGAGAGAACAGAGAAGAGAAGAAAGATGGGGAGGAGGAAAAAGAGACAGCAAAAAGAGGGATTGAGAGGAGTTGACCTGAAGGAGAAGTGTTCCCTGTAGGCTCAGGCACTTAAACACTTGGTTCACAGGTGACAGTGCTGTATTAGGTGGCAGCCCAGCCCTATTAGTGAAAGCGTGTCACCGAAAGCAGACTTTAAGAGTTCACAGACTACTTTCAACGTGCACCATCTGTTTTGTGTCTACAGAATATGTGTAATCTCTCCACTTCCTGTTTCCTGCCAGCAGGCATGCCCACTAGCTGCCATACCTCCCTGTCTTACTGACTCTTGTCCATCTATCTGCAACTGTAAGGCTAACTACAGCTTTCTTCCCTAAGCTGTCCTTGGTCATGGTGTTTTACCACAGCAACGGGACATTAACTACTGTATCCTTCTTCATTTCCAAACATACAATTAATCTGCCTCTATCATCAGCACCTTAAAAGAACACAAAGCATCAATCTCTCAGTGCACTTCAGTCATTATCAGGTTCATGTTACTGTTAGTAATGAAAATACAGCAGAATTTCTTGATTGTGAAAGAACACAAGTACAAGGGAGCAGCTTGCAGTGATATGTGCTTGTATATGTGCCCCCCAAAACTGGTCAACAACATAACTGTGCTTATGAAAAGGAACAACAAAATATATACTCATGTGTATATACACAAACAAATATTTGGCTGTTAAGAAAAGTGAAATTATGTAATTCCTGGGTAAATCGATGGAGCTGGAAATAGTCATTCTGAAAAATGTAACCCAGGCCCAGAAGGCAAATAGCATGTAATAAATTATTGATGCAGGAATGCCTAGTCACTGTGGAGAGTACCACCCCTCAACAGGTGGGGCTAGGTTGTATAAGGAAATCAGGTGAGCAAGCCACTAAACAGTGTTCCTATGTAGTCTGCTTCAGTTCCTGTCTCCTAGTTCCTGCCTTGTATTTCTGCCCCGTCTCCTCTCACTAGAGTATGCTTTGTTCACATAAGATGCATCTATACTTTTGTCATATCATATACCATGAATGTAGTAGAAGATGAGCCTTCAAGAAGAACTTTATGACAGGCAGATCTGGGTCCTGGGGTCCTCCTCAAACTAAGGCACCAGCCAAGGAGAAATAGGCAGTAAACTTCGAACCCCTACCAAGACCTAGCCGACGAACACGATATTCTCCACTGTTGAGTGGAGAGTGAGATCTGATTCTCACGTGAACTCTGGTGCCCCTTTTCTGACCATGTCCCCTGGATGGGGAGGCCTGGTGGCACTCAGAAGAAGGATAGCAAGTTACCAAGAAGAGACTCAATAATCTTAGAGCATACATAGGGGGAAGAAGTCTCCCTCAATCACAGACATAGGGGAGGGGAGAAGGGGGGAAATGGGAGGGAGGGAGGAATGGGAGGAAACAGGGGAAGGGCTAACAATCAAGATGTAATATGAGTAAATTAATTTAAAAAACACATAAAAAACAATTGAGATGTAATATGAATAAATTAATAAACTATATTTTTTTTAAAAAAGGTTTTTTAGTTACATTTCTTGGCATTACAGTTTACTATAATTTTTTAATATTTTCTTTATTTTATATAAAGTATTGGGGATCTTTAAAGCAACTATCTTAAATCATAAGGAAAAATAGACAAGCTGGTTTTCATAAATAAAATAAAAAAACTAATGGGCTCTGGAAAAATCTCAGCCATACAACACTTGCCTAGCATGTGTGGACTCTAGGTTCAATCCTCAACAACAGAAAAAAAAAGAGAAGGAGACATACGAAACAGAAAATATATATATACATATATAATTTGGGTAAATAACAATTCTACATAAAAGGCTTTATAATGACTATACTAAGGTCATAATTATTGAAAAACATTGAATGTAAAGGAGGCAAGTTACAAAAGAAGAAAACAACTAACAAATAAATATACAAAATTTTAATATGAAAATTCTAACTATAGCAATATGACACTTTATAGCAGTGGCAAGGCAACATGTGCCATGTTTTATATATCTTAAGCTTTCTATATCTACATATTGTTGTAGATTTTTCACCTCTTTTTTTTTACTGTGAAATGCATTTTAATTAATTTATTCATATTACATCTCAATGGTTATCCCATCCCTTGTATCCTCCCATTCCTCCCTCCCTCCCATTTTCCCCTTACTCCCCTCCCCTATGACTGTGACTGAGGGGGACTTCCTCCCCCTTTATATGCAATAGAGCCTTTTATATAGGGAACAATGTATATCATTCCTTACCTTTGTGAAATATTGGAAATTATGATCCTATGAAGAATTTTATTGGCAGTTACTAATTCTATCTCTAGGAATTCAAAATACGGAAAAAGTCAAATCCAAGAAGCTAATCACAGAATTGCTTATCCTGATGACAAAAATGCAAATAAGCAACTTAATTATCCAACCTTCAGAGCTGATGAAGTAAACCAGCATCTCAATTTAGTGCAATCATTAAAATTTTTGGTTTTAAGCACTGTTCAAAATGCAGATCAAACATTAATTGAACAAAGCTGAATATAAAATATCGTGTGGGTTATTAGAACCATGCTCTAAAATAAATATAACTAAAATATGCTAATAAGCAAACACAATAATAAAAGCATATTGAGATCCCTTACATTCAAATTAACGTACACTCAACGTCCAAAGAGACTAGGAAGTATTAGCCACCCCTAGCAAAGCGAGTAAGCTATAAATAAGTATATCTTTATATATTTAAGACTTCTAAAATATAATTCATGAGAGCTCCATGCTTCCACTGGCCACAAACTCCCTGGGATAGAAATCCAAAAGAACTGAAAAGATCTATAGAAAAGTTGATGCATCGCTAAGAGCATATTTTGGTGAGGGACCTGAGAGAAAATTAAAGAAAAGAAAGGTTCCTTCTCCAAGTTGGCGGTAAGAAACTGGAAAAGAAGAAGATAGAATGATATTAAATGTTTGCTAGGTCTGCTGAATGAACGGAGAAACTCTGCACATGGTGGGCAAACTGAGCTGTGAGAACACCAGGAGAACTGTGTCCAACTCTTCCCGGAAATTCAAAGGAAAGATTTCTAAAGATGTTTGGTTGAAGACGATGAGATTTCAGCAAAGTTTGATTGGCCACAAAACAGCTGAATAAATGAATCTCAGCCAGTAAAGCCGTGAAATGGGCTTGAGATTGGGGGGGGGGCGGATGGTTATTTCATGTGACCCAGTTCTGGGCTGCATACTAGGAAAGAATGGGAATAGAAGACATAAGATATGGTAGAAATCAAAGTCCTACAAAACCAGATATGGTACCCTGTTCCATAGGATGGGGCATTTTGCCACAGAAATGACTAGGTATGTGACAAAAATGAAGATTTTTTTTATCTCATGTTCAGGACATCATGCTCAGGTAAGTACAAATTACTAAAAGAACTTCAGTGACAATTTGGAAGTGCACACTTTTGTCTATGCTAACTGAAGAAAGCAGCCATTTTATCCACCTACAGAACATGATTTCATGCTCAGACTTAAGGTCGATTCCAACTCACTCACCTTCAGTGCCAACACAACACACCATCCTGAACACTGAGTGAGGAGATATCCCTTCCTGCCTGCTGCTTCTACATCAACAGAAGTCAGGTGACCTAGAGGACGAGAGGACATTCCTTTCTACTCATAAACTGATACACTTGCAGTCATTACTGAAATCCTAACACGTGAGAGAAAAGATTAAGCAGAATCATCCAAAAGGGACTGAAATATAAGGAAGATACAATAGAAGCTCCAGGCATTCTGATTATGCTACGTCTGAGTTATTTACAATAGACAAGTTATCAAATGAATCTACATGCTCACCCACAGACAAATGGATAAAGAAATGTGCTGAAAACATACAGTGGGTTTAAGTATCCATAGTGAGAACAAATGGTATTGTTTGCAGAGCATAAATGGAACGGAATGTCACCATGTTAAGAAAAACACATCTGACTCAGGAAGATAAGAATTGTGAATTTTCTCTCATAGAGCTAACATTGAAAAGAGAGAAAAATATATCTCTCTGGATAGTTTTATGTCAACTTGACACAATCTGAAGTGATCTGGAATGAGGGAACCTTAATTAAGAAAATGCCTCCATAAGATCTTCTATAGAGCATTTTCTTAATTAGTGATTGATGGGGGATGGCCCAGCTTATTGTAGGTGGTGCTGTTCCTGGGCTGAAGGTCTTGGGTGCTATTTTTAAAAAGCCAGCTGAGCAAGGCATGGGGAGCAAGCCAGTTAGCAACATTCCTCCACGGTCTCTGCCTCAGCTCCTGCCTCTCAGTTCTTGCCCTGTTTGCGTTCTTACCTGGATTTCCTTTTATAATAAAAAGCAATATGGTAGAGTAGGACAAATAAATTCATCCTTCCCAGCTTGCTTTTTTGTCATGGTGTTTCATCACAGTGACAGAAACCCAAACTAAGATGTTAAAGGAAATGTGCTTATTAGATATGTGATAAGCAATAAAGAGGAAAAGTATGGGAATAATTGTGCAGTAGACTTTGAACGCAATCAAAGTATATGTTGTATATGTATGTGTGCACGTGTGTGTGTGTATGTATGTATATCCATAGTGTGAATTTTTATGGTGTATAGTGCAATGTGGTAGATACTAAATGCAAAGGTGACATTTACATATATATACATATATAACAAATATATTATATATAGCACAGGATATGTAGCTGTGTAGAATAACAAACAAGAATTCACACTATGGAACTAAATTTAAGACCTTCCAGTTTATAGGGACTTAACAGGCACCACACTCGGTCTCTTAAGAGAGAGGAATAAGGAAAGAGGGCATAATTTCTTTAGATATAAGTGTATGATGGATATTTTACTTATTTAATCTTCAAGGCAATAATTTAAGTAAATATTACTACTCCAGTTTCCCAGCAAGCTGAAACTCAATGGGATTAATTTGTTCAAACTCAGAGAAAATAGTCAAAGCTACTTCACACTCAACCGATAATTTTATTTCTCCCACACTATGCTGTGCAGAAATATAAGAGCTTGTACCACGAGACCGAATTCAAATTTCTTCGTGTTTATAGGTTCATAATTTCTCCATGCTTCAATTAACTCATATGCAAAAACATAAACAATAATGTTCACTTGAATTAACACAACTCATTTGGCACAAGATAAGCAGACAAGAAAAACAACTCAAAGGAAGACAGAAAAAAAAATTGCAAGGCAGGACTTTGTTCTCACAAAACTTGTAGGAAATTGTGATCCAGTTCATTTTAGTTCTGGAAACATGTATTACATTTGCACTATACAAAAGTGATTCAAAAATAAATGGAATATTACTTAGAACTAGTCTATAATTTTAAATTCATTCTCTATTCTCTAAAAGTTAATTGAGATATTATCATGAGCTAGATGTAAGAACTGAACATAAAATTAAAACAGGGCTTTTATAATACACTGTAATTTGGGGATCAGCATGTCAATCTACATTTATACAATGAGCCCCTTGAATAGAAATTTTAGTCTGTGGTGTCTAGTCCTTGTGCCCAGAAGTTGCTTAATAAATGTTCCAATGAAACAAGAAGAGGAAAGCAGAAGATATAGGTAGGAGAGAACAACAGAAGGATAAAAGGGAGATATTCTAAAAAAAGGCACAGAATACATTAGTCTTCTATTGCTGTGGTGCATGTCTGAAGAAAAACAAATTCAAGGAAGAAGGGCCTATTTTCCTCAAGGTTTCAGAGATGTCTCTATTCGTGTAGCTTTTAAGCCAAGGCAAGGCAGAGGATCATAGCAAGGGAAGCATGGGCACAGCACAGCTTTTCAGCTCAGAGAGATGGAGAAAACAGGAAGGGGACCAGGACATGTGACCTCCTTCCACCAGGAGGTCTTACCTCTAAATTGTCCCTTCAATTACAAACCCATTAATGAACTTATCCATTGGTGAAGTTGGCATCCTCATTACTAAGTTACCTCTTAACCTCAGCAGCAGCGGACCAAGCCTTCAGGACGAGAAACTTTCTGAGAAATTCTCATTGTCACAGAAAAACAGATTATTCTGAAATTTCAAAGGAAAGAAAACACCAAAAGTTAACTGAATGGGAAGACCATGGCACTGGAGCTATATAAAGGCATTTTTTAGGAAAAGTTAGGACTTGCTCTTATTTATTGCCTGTGTTGAGTGAATGCTGCATGGATGAATAGTTGTAGGGATGAGTCTTCACGTCACTGTGGGAATTTGGACACATCATTTACCTTACCTATTCTCAGGCTGCTCACTACAAAACAGTACGTAAAATAAAATAAGGGATAAGACCATGCCTGTAAATGTCTCCTGCTAACATTTTCATTTCCAAATTAATTTTGTGAGTTTATTATCCAAAACATATAAAACAGAGCAATTTTATACTTTGCTAACCCACACATTATAATCCATGCTACCTTCGGGCTCCATACGGATAATTTGCAATACTGGAAGCACCACAGTTGTAGGCCTCACAACTTTTTACAATATCTGAGATTTGTTAACCATGTTCTACTGGGGAAAAAATGTATCTAATATCTTTTAAATGACACATTTTTATGTCCCAGAAAACTAGGAAGGACTGTACAGTAAAAACCAAGAGGTTGACAAGTTACATGAGTAACTTTCTTTAATGTCATTTCTGAGCTAGCAGCTTAGATGTTCTGCCTCATTTCTGCCTTATTAGGAAAAACTACCTTTCATTCTTTGTCCTGTTAAAGAGACATGTCAGAATACCTTTGAACCTAATAACATTCAGAAAGCATTCTCTCCTCTATACTGGTTCACCGGTGAGAGCATCATCTAAAATAGCAATGAACAAGTGGAGAAAACTTGATTTAAATTCACCCATGACAGGGTATTAAGATAACAAATGATGAGTTTGGGGGAGGGGGATTGGAGGGAGGGAAAGTAGGAATTAGAAGTCAATTGAGGAGGAAATATGTATAAAGAAAAAATAAGGTAGAAACAGCTAGCAATTTTCAAAGGAAACTCTTTAATTTACTGAGATGTTTTCTGTATGAGAATTGAGCCACTGATCCTGTCTGAGTGGCATACAGTGCTTTATGCAGATAAGTCTATAAGCAGATAATGTCCTCAGTGTGATTAAAGGCCGTATTAGTGACAGAGGCACAATGTGCCAAGTCTCTAAAGTTGATATGTCGATTTTCAATGTATTCTCTAGTTTTGATTTTTAGATATTTCTAATTCTGTGCCTGAAATTTTGCCTTTTATTAAATATTGTCACCTCACTATTATCATATTCTGTACCACAAGTTAAGTGAAAGGAAGATGGTTTTGTGAAACTCTTGGCTCTGATTGTAGAACCCCGCTTACTAATGCAAAGAGCAGTTTCTTGTAAGGTCTTCAGGATTTTTCTTTGTATTTCCTATACACTATAATGCAAGTATGTCCTTTTGGTGGGCAGCACAGCATATTACAGGGAGGCTTAGATGTGTGTTATGACAAAGATTTGTAAAATATTAACAAAAATTAGTGTCTGTGGAAACTGAATTTTTATTTTTAACAAAAAAATTTTAAATTTTTTGACAGAAATTTCTCTAAGAAATAAACTATAATTTAGTATTTTGTTATTTAGTAGCAGCTATTAATATAAAAAGAGACCAAAATATTTCTGGAAAAATGTCTGAAGAGAGATTAAATAAACTCCCTTGAAGCTTTCTGTATGTTAGTAACATGAAAAAGAACAAATTTATTCATGTAATTCCAGTACTACCATTTACTGCTTCATGAGTTTTGCACAAATTGTATGATTTTTCTTACGTTCTGCTTACTACATGGTAGTTATATCTACCTCTAAGAACTAATGGGGGTGTCAAATATGTGAAGGTTTTATCTCATTCCATGTACCATAGGGGCTATATGTTTATTATTTGATACTATTTAGTTCTTTTCCAGAAGACAAGTATAATAATGAGAAGTGATAATACCCATTAAAAATGTTAAGGGTATTCTAAGTCTCATCAAGCAGTTTCTAAAATATAGACAGAATCCACAAGATAAATATCACTAGTAAGTAACTCATCAACTATATTCAGGTCAGGATGAGATAAATAAAACAGAACATTTCATAGAATAAATGATATTATCATTGACAAATGAAAGATACAAAAATTAATAAACTGCGTTGCATCTGGACTTAGAGATAGTTATCCAAACTTCAGGAACACACTATGGCTTCTTCACACCCCATAACGTCCTCTGCCCAAGAAACATATATAAAATCTAAACTTCCCTTTAGATTAATTAATCAGCTATAATTATCATGTGTGAATTTGCTCATGCATCTCTGTGACAGACTGTGTGTTTGAGATCCAGGTGCCTTCTGTCCTTAGATATCATAGACCATATGCTCAAATATCACTGAGATATATTTATGAGCTATTTCTTATGGATTCTCTTTTTCTTGCTTCTCACTATATGTTCTACACTGATTTGACAATCTGTATCATTCAAGCCTTTCCACATGGTTAATGAACTGTTCTATTCCTTGACCTCTAAGAAAATGTACTTAGGAGTAAAATTGGATAGTGGCATTGACTCAATGTAATTTTACAGATATCAAGAATTATGCAACTTAGCCCCTTTATTTCCTCTTATTGAACAATAATAGAAGAATGAAGCACAGGAAGTTTTAGAATTGTTTTGGGTTGATAATACTTGTCTCAACTCATACAAGCAGGCCTATCCTCACATCTCCTAATGCATAAGCTCCCTCTACCTGCCCTCCACGCACACCTAGTGCCAACCCTCTTTGCTATAGTGCATGGACCAGAGGCGTATTTATCCCACACAACCAACCCTGGCTGATGGTGAATTGAAACATGGGAAATCTCTCTCAGAAGGAATAGTACATCATTCATATAACAGAAGTAAGATTACAGATGTGAAAAATTAGTGTGAGCTTTACAGAGGACTGTGTTGACATGAGTAGGCCGTGTTGTTGCTAAGAGCTAGTGTAAGATGCAGGTGAAGAAATGATGCATTTTGATGTGAGATGTTGGGAAGAAAATACTGTAGTAGATGAGAATGGACAGAGGAGATTTGGAAGTGCAGTGATATTGCTCAACGGTGATAGCAAGTTCCCAAGATCAAAAGAGAAGGGAAGTGTGCCTCCCCTGTACTTTCTCCCCTCCAGCAGCAGGACCCGGTCACTCAAAAGTTCCTACTCAGTATCCCCCATTCAAACCATAATTTTCTGTAGAAACTTCCATTTTACCTTACAGTAGAGCATTTTTTTTTAAAACAAACAATGAGAATTTTTATTTTTAAATTATTTTTTAACATTTTATGTGTATTTATGTTGTATGGTGTGGGAGGGGCACATGTATGGATGTAATGACACGTGTGGGGGTTAGTTTCTGTTCTATTGCTATGAAGAGACACCATGACCAAGGAGACTTTTATAAAAGAATGCACTTAATTGAGGGCTTGTTGTTTTGGAAGGACATTCCACGATCACCGTGGCAGGCATCAGACAGGCATGGTGCTAGAAGAGCAGATGGGAGCTTTTAATCCTGACCCTCAAGTGGCAGGTAGAGGCACTGGGCCTGGTATGGGATCTTTAAGCCCCAAAGTCCACACTCATTAGCATACTTCTTCCAACAAGGCCACACTTCCTAATCCTTCCCAAACAGTTCCACTGCCTGATGACTAAGAATTCAAGCGTACATTCATATGGGGACCATTTTGTGGGGGCTATTCTTATTCATTCAAACCACCACAGAAAGCAACTTTCAGTAATCAGATTTCTTCTTCCACTCTGTGTTTCAGGGGTTGAGCTCAAGTTGTTAGTCTTACAGTGAAGCCTTGCACTGGCCCTGCTTAACGCTCCTGAATAACCTCATTTAGATGGAACTTGCACATCTTACTTTAAGAACAGGCATTGGTAGAAATGCTTGCTGGTGCCCATGAGGCAGCCCCAAGAAACTTGAAATCTTGTGAAAGGAACAAAACATAAGTTTAGCAGCTTTCATAATCACTACAACCTTCATGGTTCAATCTCATAATAATACATAATCTAGTGATAGCACAGAAATGTAGTATTTACCCACACTCTTTCAGATTTATAAAAGCCCACAAAAGAAGAAAGCCATTAGTTAGAAAAACAGTGTGAGCAATAGTAACACTAAGACAATGTTTCATCCCTAACCAAGAAACTATCTGCAATTGATAGACAGTGGAAAATGGAAAACAGGTTTTCTGTAATGGGGTCTCACAGGTATATCAACCACACTCAGTGCAGATCCCATGCCTGGGGTGGTTGGCCAGCACAATACAAACACAATGATACTTTGGTGTATCTTTTGTTTTATTTTGCTTTGCTTCAACATCTTTTGTCTTATTGGTTTTTTTATTTTAATTTTCATTTTATGGGGATTTTAGAGAGAAAGAGAGAATAAGTTTGAGTGGGTAGAGAGATGGAGAGAATCTGAACGGAATTGGGGGAGGGGAAACATGGTTGAAATACAGTGTGTGTGTGTGTGTGTGTGTGTGTGTGTGTGTGTGTGTACATATATACATATATGTGTATGTGTATATATATACATGTTGTAATTGCTCTTTTTAAATTTTATTATAATTTATTCAAATTATATCCCAATTGTTATCCCCTCAATTGTATTTTCTCATTCTCACCCTCTCTCCCTCTTCCTCCCAATTCCACTCCCTTAGAAGGGAATTCCTTCCCTTAGACCTCTGATAAAAGGCGACCTCCTCCCCTACCATATGACCACAGCCTATCAAGTCTCAACTGGATATCCTGCTTTCCCTTCCTCTGTGTGCTCCTGGACCTCCCCAGCAAGGGGAAGTGACTTCATGAAACTGAAAAGCTTCTGTAAGGCAAAGGACACTGTCAATAGAATAAAACAACAACCTGTAGACTTGGATACGATCTTCACAAACCCTACATCCAACAAAGGGCTAATCTCCAAAATATACAAATAATTCAATAAGTTAAACATCACCAAGCCAAATTATCCCATTAAAATATGGGGTTCAGAGCTAAACAGAGAATTCTCAAAAGAGGAATATCAAATGGCTGAGAAACACTTAAAGAAATGCTCAACATCCTTAGTTATCAGGGAAAAGCAAATCAAAACTACTCTGAGAATCCATTTTAACACCTATCAGAATGGCTAAGATCAAAAATTCAAGTGACGCTAGTGAGAATGTTGAGAAAGGGGAACGTTCCTCCTTTACTGGTGGGAATAAAAACTTGTGCAACCACTTTGGAAATCAATCTGGTCCTTTCTCAGAATATAGTGCTAATATGCAGATATAAGTGAGTATATACCATTTGAGTCTTTCTGCTTCTGGGTTAACTCACTCATTATGATCATTTCTAGCTCAATCCATTTATCCACAAATTTTGGGAATTCCTTGTTTTTAATAGCTGAATAGTATTCCATAGTGTATATGTACCACAGTTTCTTTATCCATTCTTCTATTGAGGGACACTTAGGCTGTTTCCATGTTCTGGCTATTATGAATAAGGCTGCTATGAATATGGTTGAGCAAATTTTCTTGCTGTGTGCTGGAGCATCTTCTTGTCCCACGAAAGCCTTCACTTACCAGGAAACTGAGACAGAGGGGAGGACATTCTAGTGGGACTCTAGATGAGAGAATCATGGGAGAATGGTAAAGTAGAAGGATCCAGAGGGTCCTAGAAGCCTACAAGTAGAACATTATGATAGACAGATTTAGGCACAGAGGTCCCGCTCAAACTAAGGCACCAGCCAAGGACAATATAGGTGGTAAACCTTAAACCCCTACCCAGATCTAGACAATGGACAGAACACTCTCCACAGTAGAGTGGAGAGTGGGATATGACTTTCTCACATACTCTGGTGCCTCACCTT
Source organism: Acomys minous (assembly GCF_964271855.1). Lineage (NCBI taxonomy): Eukaryota > Metazoa > Chordata > Mammalia > Rodentia > Muridae > Acomys > Acomys minous. The sequence continues at coordinate 125,972,900 of NC_140484.1, read as the reverse complement.
TGACCATGTCCCCTGGAGGGGGAGACCTGGTGGCACTCAGAGGAAGGACAGCAAGTTACCAAGAAGAGACTTGATACCCTATGAGCATATACAGGGGGAGGTAATCCCCCTCAGGAACAGTCATAGGGGAGGGGAATAAGGGGAAAATGGGAAGGAGGGAAGAATGGGAGGATACAAGGGATGGGATAACCATTGAGATGTAACAAGAATAAATTAATAAAGGAGAAAAAAATTTTTAAAAAAAGATAGTGCTACTGCAAGACCCAGCTATTCCACTCTTGGTGATACACCTGAAAGTTGCTCCACCATACAACAAAGACATTTGCTCAGCTATATTCATAGCAGCATTATTCATAATAGCAGAATCTGGAAACGACCTAGATGTCCCTCAGCCAAAGAATGGATAAAGAAACTGTGGTACATCTACACAATGGACTGCTGGCAAATGAATGGAACTAGAAATGATCATGCTGAGTGAGGTAACCCAGACCAAGGAAGACAGGCGCGGTATATATTCACTTAAAAGTGGGTATTAGCTCAACATAGATGTGTTCTGAGAGATTCCACCCCGTAGGAGAACAGGACAAATGCTGGGACTCAATGCTGGACTCTGGGCAGAGCGCTGAGAGTGATATAAAAGAATGGGGCAATGAAAGGACCCAAAGGGCTCAGGAGCACCATAAGGAGACCATCAAGGTCAGCAAATCTGGAGCCAGGTGGCCTGCACAAACTATTGCGCCAACCATGGATGATGCATGGGATGAACCTAGACCCAGTGGACAGCTCCTTCTCCACAGTTGTGGGGGAAGTGGGGGCTACTTCTGACATGAATCTTGGTGCCCCCACTATATTGTATATTTTTAATTAAAAAAATAAATAGAAAGGTGAATTTGATACTATGAATGTCACTACAAAAGAAAACAATCCACTTGATAGTGGAAACACATTTGGGCAAGCTATAACTGTTTCATGTGGAAAAACTAACAAAATCATAATCAATTTGTACTGTTTTATGGGAAATTTTAATTTGGCACTTAACAAGGTCATATAAAATTTATGTAACCCTGTTGAAGTAGAAGTTTCTGGTGTCTTTGAAGGCTCAGTTGTGTCATGTGGTGCTTTGTTGAATGAAAGCTGTCTTGTGAGAGGACACGTGATTTTTTCAGGAAGATGTCTTATGGGAGGGCACGTGATGTTTTGTTAGGAGTAGAAACGTGGGGGGGCACGATTGGTGGTTGGAAGGAGTATAAAAAGAACCACGGACAGTGGGACATGGCTTTTTGCATTGCTACACCATGAAACACTTCACTGGTCTTCGCTTCACAGAGAGAACGTTCCAGAGAACTTCTTATGATGCTCTGCTTAGTCTGGCTGCCTCCACTGACTCATTCCAGTTCAGTGGGGCCTTCCAGTTTCTGCTGGATGCTGCCATGGCTACAGATTCGTGTTGCTGTTTGGTGTTGGCTATTGGACTGGACTGCTGGCATCCAGACAATGCAGAGTAGAATTGGCCAAAAGAGAGACATCTGAACAGGTCAACAACCCCTTTTTCTTATTTACATTCTTTCTTCCCTTCCTCTGGTCAGTGGGTAGGAGTGAATTTGAAGTGTTTAAGAAGTCTAAATAAAGTAATTTATTCAGGTTATATCCCGATTGTTGTCCCCTCATTTGTATCTTCCCGTTCTCCTCTCCCTCCCTCTTTCACTCTATTCCTCCCCCCTAGACTTGTGACAGAAGGGACCTCCTGCCCCACCATATGATTACAGCCTATCAGGTTTCATCCAGGTAGCCTGTTTACCCTTCCTCTGAGTGCCACCAGCACCTCCCCACCAAGGGGAAATGGTCAAATAGGAGGCCCTAGTTCATGTAAGAGTCAGTCCCCACTCTCCACACAACTGTGGAGAATGCCATGTCTATTGGCTAGATCTGAATAGGGGTTCTAGGTTTACTACATGCATTGTCTTTGGTAAATACAGTAGTTTGTGTACCACCCTGCCGTCCAGATCAACCAGCCTTGATTGTCTTCTTGTAGGGTTCCTGAACCCTCGGGGTCCTTCTATCTCCCCATTCTCCCATACCTCTCACCTGGATTCCAAATAGCAAGTCCCAGCATCTGTTTCAAAGGTTCAGTTGCCTAAAATTCTGAATGTAAATCAATATCTAGCATATCTCATCATTATCAACTTGAAACATCTATCTAGACCTAAAAACATCTTATCCCCTAAACAACTAAGCTTAATTGTAAAACTAAACTATCTGGTCTTCAACCTCATTAGAGACTTGAGAAGGAATAAAATTAATTACCTGAATATACAGGGAGTACAGGTTAGCAGCTTCCCAAGAGAGATATGATAGATAATGATTTACATTCAGAATTTTAGACTCACCAAGAGAGGAAAGATGTTTTCTTCAAGGCTGCCAAATACATATAGCCAAGGCACTAAGAACGTAACATTTATATAACTCCTGATTGTTTCATGGTTCTTCTTGCTGTATGTAGTTTATTGTATATATGTGTAATAACATAAATGTACATGTAAAAAAAAAGAAAAGAGAAGAAACAAAAGAAAAAAGTTCAATTCTAAGTGCCTCGGGGGTAAAAAGTCTTCTGAGTGTTTCTTTAACATAACTCCACCTGCACTCTATCCCTAGTACTTTGTCAGAGGCTTTTGGCATATAAAACATCAGATCCATGAATAAAACAGTAAACTAAGATTCAGAGAAATAATATTCTTGTGTTATTTTCCCAAACATACACAGAAAGTAAATGACAGACTTTATACTGTAATTAAATTATGTCTGCCCCCAAGCTCAACTTCTTTGCATTTCATCATGCTACTTCGACTGAATCTGATGTGTCAAACTGATGGCTTTTTAAGCAATAAACTGGACTTTACTTTAATCGTCATTATGGAAACATGTAGTTCTAGCTTTATTTAAGGTACAATAAACGTTTTGGGTTTTTCCATTGGCTTCAAGAGATCTTTCAGATCACTGGTACTATCTAAAATGAAAAAGAGAGAGAGAGAGAGAAAATGTTTTTCCTTTAAACTAAGCAGTCCATGGTGATTGCCCATGATAGGTTTACTAAAGGAAGGAGGAAATATCCATCCAGCACCTAAAACACAACACCTCCAAAACCAATCTCACTTTTTACAAGCTCCTTACAGTAGACTGGTTTGACCTGAGTTTCTCTATATCAATAAATGAGATTACCCTCTTCCCAGAAGTCACCTGTCATGCTGCTTACCCCATGAGTCCAAAGGTTCCTGTGCTGGGTCCGCCCTTCCCCCACCCCTATTTCCCTATTCAGACCGCTCTCTTCCCTTAACCTTGCTTTATGTTCCCAAAGCAGACTCCAAATGGCAGGCAACAGTGAGCTTACAGGCAGTTTCAGGAGGACATCAAATAGAGGACAGTCATCCCCATGGTCTGATCTTCACAGGATGTTATCACTGAGACTGTCATAAACCCTGTCAGCCTTTCTCTACAGCATTTCTCCAGCTTCTGACAATCACTCTTCTTATTCCATAAACACAGACACTTCCTCTTTGTGTTTGTCTCCTAACAGCCCTCTCTTATCTTATTAATAATCATTTCAAAATAATTAGTGTTAACATGTCTTTTATGTCTTATATTTGATTATATAAGCCAATTTCAACTAGTTCATATCTGAATGGCGGCTTTTCTTTCTTCCCAGTGATTTTAATTTTGAAGTTCTTTCATTTCCTAGATTCCAGCAATAGTCTTTTGACCAGTCTTTAATCCATTTTCTATATTCTAATAACATCCCGCAAAAAAAAAAAAATCTAATTGAATCAGCTAATAAATTAATGGTCTGGTTTAAAATGTCCAATGACTAGATGACTTCACATAATGCCATGGTAACTCTAAGCTGCTTGAGATGCCTTATAAATTTCATTTATCATCTGAACCACATTGGCTCATCTGACTCATTGCTCAACATTAGACACACACACACACACACACACACACACACACACACACACACACACACACACACTCCTTTGAAATCCATGTTGTACTTATGTTTGTTCAGTAGTTCAGCAGGTTCGTGCTTGACTCCACCAACTCCAGTTGCTTCTCTCACAAGTGAGTTCTTCTATTCAAATCAATCTTCCCACTCAACCTCAATTGGCTAATCCCCTCCTCCACTTCTGGATAATCGGCTCTGGTTTCCACATTTGGCAGATCTTTGCTGAGACCACCTTTCAATCTGCACTTGTAGTCCCAAGAATACATGTTCATCATTATACTGATGGTATCTTTTGCCTACTGCAGACAGCAGCTTCCCTAAAGGCAATAATCAAGTCTGCAATGCCCAAATCCATAGTATTTGACAGAGAGTAGATAGCCAGTAAAGGTTTGTTGAATTAACTACATTACATCTCTGAATATTCTTCCCACACACACACACACAAAAACACACAAGGCGTACATAATGCTGTATTTCCCCTGTGTTCTTCTTATACAGATATCTCTGGCACAGATGTGTTTGTGGTGCACATGTTTATTAGAAATCTGGGTTGATGTTGACACATATGTATATTTCTATTTCAGGCAACCATATTATGCCATGTTTGGTAATGACCACATAATTCTCCCATGGTGAGAGCAGTTTCTCTATAATCACAGTTGATGGTTTCCTTTATGGACTTTATATTTTATGTGCTGTTTCTTCTATTATCAGAAATGAAATTAAGAAAAAGAATTCATCTGAAATGAGGATTCTGGGCCTGACAACTATAAACCCAAAGGTGGAAACACATCTGTCTGAGTATAAATGGTGATCAGAGATTTCAAACTGCCCAAGAAAATGAAGTTCCCAGTTCGCCAGCATAGAATGTGCTATAAAGTCACAACAGAGATGAAATAGAAAGGAATTCTTACAGAAGCCAGGATCTTAAACTGTGTGTATTTAACATATGAGATACTGCCAGAAATGTCACTGTCATCTGCTATAGCTGCCAATACCACAGCTCATGTTGTCTGTCTCTTATCTCATTTTTCCTATTGGAAGACACTGTTGCAGTAGCATATAAGAAGCATAGTTCAAGGTTTTGTCTTTGTTCATAGTCGAGGACTATAAATTAAAGAATTTCTGACATATTTACATTACCCCTCCTCCATATAAGTCACACACTTCCTATTATGTGTAAAGGCAGATTCCCCACTTATCAGTTATCTACCACTGTCTAATACACAGCCATGGCAAAGCAACTGAAAACAACATCAGTCCTGTTAGAGTCTAAAGGTCTGTAAAGCATGCAAGACTCAACAGTGCAGCTCTTTTGCCGGATTTGCTCTTGTCGTCTCTAGTCAACTTAGGTCTCATCCAAAGCAGATGGAATGACTTGGGCTTCTCCTTCAAGAGTAAGAGGAAGTACTATTTACTGTCCTTCATGCCACCTGCTCTCTTTGCATGGAAACACAATTGTCATAAGCAGAGAGGGAAGGCAAGCCCAATGGGAAGACACTCTTCAAGTCACTGCTTGGACACTTACTATTTTGCCATTAGCCAAAACAAGAAGCCACAGCAAAACCCAGTGTGAACATTAAAAGACAAAAATAAATGTTGTGGATATGGGAGATATGAACAAATGGGAGGCCACTGCTGTGATGATCAATCCCTTCCATGGAGTGTAAGTTCAGTTTGTAGTACTCTCATCTGCTGTGTCTCCTGCTTGCTCATGCTCAGAAAAGCAGGAGTCATTTTTCCTCTTGGAAAATTGGGGTACAAAGATGCAAAAATCTTTAGCTACGTTTTTGTTTATTTGCTTGCTTGCTTGTTTGGAGTAGGTCTGCCTAGAGAGCATGGTCAATCTGTACCCTCAGAGACGCCTGCTTACACTGACTGAAGACAAGTGTTTGATGATAGAAACTACATTTTTTTAAATATTTATTTATTTAATTATTATATAGTGTTCTGTCTGCATGTACAGCTGCAGGCTAGTAGAGGGCATCAGATCACATTATTGATAGTTGTGAGCCACCAGGTGGTTTCTGGGAATTGAACTCAGGACCTCTGGAAGAGCAGTTAGTGCCCTTAACCTCTGAGCCATCTCTCCAGATCCCAGAAACTACACTTTTTTTTTTGCAAACAAAAAATCTACCTTTGCCAGCACTCAGTGTGACAGTTTCAGTCTGAATTGTTCCCCCACAGACTTCATGAGGAGTACTTGGTGCTCGACTTTGGTAAGATTTTGGAAAGTTAGGAAACCATTAGGAGCTGGAACCTAGAAGGACCTCCTGGGGAAGTGGCTGGCAAAGTTATGCCTGCTCACCAGCCCCCTCTGTTTCTGTGTTTTCAGTGAGCCATCATTCCAGCTGCTCTCCCAACCATGGTGGACTGAAGCCCCTGAAGCCGTGAGCTAAAATCAAATCCTTCTTGTTGTAAAATTACTCTATTGGGTACACACACCAAAACAAAATTGCCTGACTAACAAATCTTTGGGGTCTTGCTTGCTTACTCTTCTATTTTGTATCTTAGTTTGTTCATAATTCAAAGAAGATGCTAGAATACACTCCTAATCCTTGCCAGACTAAAAAAAAAAAAAAGATGTCTAATAGCATTGCATTTTAATGAGAAACTGCCAGTATTGCCAAAATGACAAATCTCTTTTTTTTTTTTCAATTAATTTGTTCTTTAAACATTCCATGTATGGAGATAAAGAGATGTTTCAGCTGCTAAAGAGCACTGGTTGTTCTTCCATAGGACCTAGGCTTAGTCCACAGAACCCACATGTTGTCTTATGTGGCTATCTGTAACTGCAGTTTCATGGAATTCAACACCCTCTTCTTGATTATGCAGGCACCAGGCATGCTCAAGGTGCACAGACATATATGCAGCCAAAAACACCCAAACACATAATAATAAAATAAAATAATAACAATAATGATGATGATAATTTCATGCATGTATATAATACACTCTTATTATTCTCACCTTCTCATCATCTCTTATCCCCCATCCATGGCAAGCCCTCCTCTCCTCCCTACAAATCACTTTCTCATGATATCTCCTTGTTTTGTTACTCACATAGTTTAGGGCCATCTGAATGACAATGTGTCTAGAGCTATCTGATGGAGCCAGTGGGATCACCAATGGTCACTATCTGAAGATAATAGTTATTTTACCCCAGGATCTATTAGTATCCAATATCTCAACAGGAAGAGAGGGGTCCATAAGCCTCTCTTCCACCCACAGCTGGATGTTAACAGTCTTGTGCAAACCAGGGACAGACAACTGTGAGTTTATTACTGCAGTGGCTGTGTCATGCATAAGGGTGCCATTTCACAGCCCTTCTCCTTATTTTCTATCTCTTATACTCTTTCACCTCCTCCTCCATAATATTCCATATTTCTTATTCTCAGCACCTTGGCCAAGAGTCTCTGCAGTCACCACAAAGTGGCAGATTTCTTGATTTAAAAAAAAAATAATTGAATTCCATGGAGTGACAGCAGAATATCCTCCATTTGAATAATAGAGAACTTACTGAGGCAAAACTTAGAAAAAATACAGCCTCAAGCATAGGAACAATAAAAGAAAACTTGAAGAGGTCTAAAGTCATTACAGGACACATATTAAGATAATAAACTAGAGCATCAAGATGGGGGGAGCTAAAGCTAAAAATCCAGGATGAGGATGACTAGGGATATGACTATCAAAGATGGATGGTTGATCTATGTGGCTCAAGAAAAAGCTAGCCTAATTTAATCTAATGAATAGGTTCTCTGTCCAAGTGAGAACCCCCTATCTCATAAACAACAACCCAACAAATACTTATGAGTAATGACAACATAAAGTTGAACTCTACATGCACATACATGTACACTGGCACACATACACTCACATCTACACAGATACATGCCCACACACCTAATAATGCCCAAACACACAAAAAAAGAAAGAAGGGGAAACCATAAAATCTATTTGTATTATCTCTTCTTTTGAGAAATCTTAATTAATCTCATAAATCACTGAGTATAATAGATTTCAGTGAATTGCCTGAATCTTTCTAGCAACTACATAGCTTTAGAGTAGTTTACAGAACCCCTCCTCCAAATCTGTGGTAGGTATTAGAAGTGAAAAAGATCTTATAGAGAGCTGTGTGCCTTATAATCTTGTAACTGACTGGTCTTAATATCTTATACCATGGTAACATTTGTAACCAGATTTGGTTCCATAACTTGCACACTGCAAAGCTCTAATGCTCTAGAGCAATGGCTCTCAGTCCGTGGGTCACCAGCCCTTTGAGGTCACATATCAAATATCCTGCATATCAAATATTTACATTACAATTCATAACAGTAGAAAAATTACTGTTATGTGTAGCAACAAATAATGTTATGACTGGGGTTGGCAAAACAAGGTGAATTATATGAAAAGGTCACAGCATGAGAAAAGTTTAGAACCACTGCTCTAGCTTGTGATGTTTACACAGAGTATAATTTATATCATTAAGCAAAGTTTTTATTAAAAATATTACTCCATTGTGCTATTAAGTAATACCAGTTTAACGTCAACAACTAATAAATGGGATCTCATGAGGCTGAGAAGCTTCTGTAAGGCAGGAGACACTATCAACACAACAAAGCGACAGTCTACAGACTGGGAAAAGATCTTCACCAACCCTTCATCTGACAAAGGTCTAATTTCCAAAATATATAAAGAAATCAAGCACTTAAACACCACCAAACCAAATAACCCAATTGAAAAAGGAGGCTCAGAACTACACAGAGAATTCTCAACAAAGGAATATCGAATGGCTGAGAAACACTTAAAGAAATGCTCAACGTCTTTACTCATCAGAGAAATGCAAATCAAAACAATTCTGAGATACCATCTTATTTTGGTTCTATGTCTTTTCCAGTTTGTAATAACAAGTGAAAAGTGAAAAAAGCTGTGAGATATAGAATAGTATTTAAATCCTTGTTGTTTTCATTATAGATGGTACATAACCAACCATGGAATATTAGTTTAAAATACCTTGACATGTACAATATTAAAATCTAAAATTAACCATAAAATGGTTTTATTGGTGGTAGGCACTAAGTTAAATTTAATCCAGAGCAAAGTAAAGCAGAATTTTGTACTCACTGATGAAGTCTCTTGATGTGCATGCTCAAAATTTGACACTTAATTTAAAAACCATGGAAGCATAATGGGAAAGCTCTTTCTATGTGGAGAGTGGAGAGCAATGGTGCATCTTATTTGACATGGTGAATTTGCTTTCCTTTATTTTTATATTTTAATAAGTTCAACTCATGAAAGCATAATGAAAATAGAAAGATCAGCTATAATCAGGATGCATGGACATTTGAGGATCATGATTTAAAAAGCAGTTGCCTTCTTAAGTCTTTCAACAAAATGTAAATTAAATAGATGAAATTGCCTAAAACATCACTGATTCCCAAGGGAATGTAATCATGCTTAAATGCCAACTCTAAATTAATCAGAGGAATGGAATCTGAAGATGAGAAATTTCATTTTAGGCAGCTTCATGTTTCATTAAAGTAAGTGGACATGGCGGATCAGGTTAAGACTTTGCAAAGAATGATTTGAAAACAAAAGGCAAAGGTTTCCATCTCACAGGGATGCAGCCACAAAGTCTATTCAAGCAGAGCTGAAAGGTAATTCCTGTGCTGAGCAAGCTCCAATGGTAATCACTTTCCCTAGACACTTCTTTTTCTCTGTGCAGAATTCTGGGAAAATTGTGCTAATATTTATATTATCATGTCCCTTTTTTCCAAAGAGTTCAGCTTTATTTTACATATTGTACTTATATTGTTTATAAGCAATCATGCTCTTCTACACTAACAAATACTAGGAAAAAACTTTGAATTGCTAATCAAAGTAGAGTATTTAGTTTTAGAAAGAACTTGCACGGAACAGTGAGGGGACAAAAATCTTCATAATTCATTTATTTGTTCAACAAATATTTTGACTGCCTGTTTGTGCCACATAGATTCAAGATGTGTGGCATGTTCAACACACATATACACACTCACTCACACATGCACACACACACACACATATGTATATGCATGCATGCATTGAAAAAAAACTTTAAAAATTAAAACATAAATTAGGTAGAAAAGCACAATATAATGGGAAGGAAACTGGCCTGGATACAAGAAAAAAGAAATACATAATTGAAAAGAAAGGAGACAAAGTGACGTAGCAGGTATCATAGCAGACCTTCCATGGAACCAGACTTGAAAGAGTTGCTCAGGTATATACCTATCCCTTACACAGTGTGATAGCACTATAAACAGAAAGAAATGTCAGTTCTTAGACAGGACTGTCCTTTGCAGGCTCACGAAGAAATAAAAGAACAATGTGTCAAAACAGGGAAGAGGCCAGAGTAGCACGAGACGCAACCAGAGAAGTTAGGTAAGATGACATGAAATTTCTTAGGTTGTTTTTAAGGATTTTAATTTTTACTAAGACCTAGCCGACGAACAGGATATTCTCCACCATTGAGTGGAGAGTGAGATCTGACTCTCACACAAACTCTAGTGCCCTTTTCTGACCACGTCCCCTGGGAGGGAAGGCCTGGCGGCACTCAGAGGAAGAATAGCAAGTTACCAAGAAGAGACTCGATATTCTAAGAGCATATATAGGGGGAGGAGGTCTCCCTCAATCACAGACACAGGGGAGGGGAGGAGGGAGGAAGTGGGAGGGAGGGAGGAATGGGAGGAAACAGGGGAAGGGCTAACAATCTAGATGTAATATGAATAAATTAATAAAAAAGAATAGAGAGATTAATAAACAGATAAATAAGGAACATATAGCCTGTGGTTGAGCAGAAGAGTAAACATAACCCAGTTTCTCTGCTTACTGTCCTGAGAATCGGTCAAAGGTGGATGAGACAAAGACAGAAGCAGAGCCCCTAGTTAGGAATATTGGAGTGAGTCAAGTGCAAGCTGCTGGTAGCGAAGAACGTTGATAATGACTGCACATTTATGTTGAACGCAGCTTTCTCGTTTAGTTGATCATGAAATGTAAGAAGAGCTGAGTCACAGAAGACCTGAAGGTATTTGGAAGAACAACTTAAAAGAGACATCATCAACTAAATAGTTGAGGGATTCTACCTAAAGTCTGAGGATAGAGAAGATAAAGTCCACCTTGTACAAGTTGAGTTTGAAATATGTTTGAGAAAACAGTTCGATGCGCCATTTTACAGTAGGTCTGGAGACACAAATTTGGCAGCTCAACATAGATGTGATAATAGAAAATCCCTCCAAAATTAAAACTCTCTCAGACATCCCAAGAAATACACAATGTATTAGTTTTTACCCTTCATTTTTTGCCTTCATCCTCAGCACACAGCCCAGCTATTAGAGCCAGCTATCTTATTCAGCCCTCTATTGTCACTTGCACCGTGATCTAACATTCTGTTCTGAGAATGACCCAAAGTAGCCAAACTTCCAGGGGTTTTTTAATGTTATTTTGTTTAGGGTTTTACATGGGTGCTACTTATTTAAACTCAGGTCCTTGTGTTTGCATAGGAAGTGCTTTGTCCTCTAAGCCATTTTCTCAGCTCCTCGCAGTATCTTTTCATTGGTTAAAATACAACCAATAAAACCTCTGAAGTCATTTTTTTTCAAGATTAGCAAATTTATTCAAGATTAGCAAGATTAAAGACATCATGTTTTTCCCCAATCTAGCTTCCAAACATTTTGTACTTAATTCTTTTTTTTTTATTATGTGAATTTTATATTATTTTTTTTTATTTTATTAATTTATTCTTGTTACATCTCAATGGTTATCCCATCCCTTGTATCCTCCCATTCTTCCCTCCCTCCCATTTTCCCCTTACTCCCCTCCCCTATGGCTGTTCCTGAGGGGGATTACCTCCCCCTGTATATGCTCATAGGCTATCAAGTCTCTTCTTGGTAACCTGCTGTCCTTCCTCTGAGTGCCACCAGGCCTCCCCATCCAGGGGACGTGGTCAAATATGAGGCACCAGAGTTCGTGTGAAAGTCATATCCCACTCTCCACTCAACTGTGGAGAATGTCCTGTCCATTGGCTAGATCTGGGTAGGGGTTTAAAGTTTACCGCTTGTGTTGTCCTTGGCTGGTGCCATAGTTTGAGCGGGACCCCTGGGCCCAAATCTTCCTATCATAATGCTCTTCTTGTAGGTTTCTAGGACCCTCTGGATCCTTCTAGTTGGAGTCATTTTTAAACACTAACGCTTTCACTGAATTCTGGCATAAAATAAAATCATGGTTCAGACTTAATAAAGAGTGACAGGAGGATGGCTATGTTCACTTGGTACATGTGCCATGTAAGATCACCTTAGGCCCATGATGGAGACACTGTATATGCTCCACTTCGCTTCTCTTGAAGAAACAGGCACAGATAAGATAAGCAGTTTGCTCAAGGTTTGTCTGAACCAAGAATTTGTGTGGCAAGCCGAAGTAAACGAGCAAATAACAAGCAGCAAATAGACAGCTGAACATGAAGTCAGGTTCTTAAACAATCCGATAGAAGTGACTGGGAAAGCTCCCATGGAAACAGCCAGGCTACAGCTCCCAGCCAACTGGTCCAGGCTGAGTATTCTCCCCACATATGAGGCTTCCAGATTTCCATTTCCACCGCAGGCAATTTTAAACCCTGGAATAAACAATAGTGGGCTCTGTCAGAAGAAGATTACCTGTCATGTATTCTCAAGGATGTAATATTTGCCTCCCTAGAACCCTTCCTGTGCCCCCCCCAGGCTCAAGTTAATAGCTTCTATTTCTTTGATTATTATTATTGTCACATTCATATTGTATGTGTGCATGGACATAAATATATATAAACAATTGCTGTCTCTGTTTTTTTTTTGTTGGTGGTATCTATATGATTCAAGGCTGACCACTCTGCATTGGATAAATTAGGTACCATAACCCTGGGAGAGACTAATCTTCTTCACCCAGATGTATGCCATTTGTTCCTCTCTCTCTCTTTGGCACACCACCTGGAGATAACTTGTCCCAGGACTCCTGAGCTAAATATCCTTAGGAATAAGACAAGGAGTCCCACATTGCTCCCAAAGTCCACTCTAACAGAGCACAAACAGCTTGTGAAGTTTTACAAATATAATTTATATTACATCTACTGTATAATGTGCTGCACTTACTACATTCCCCTTACTTAACTATTAGAAGCCTTGGGATAAAGATTAATTTTAATCATTTTTTATATTTTGTATTAGGGACTTCATAGGCAAAGTCCCTAATGCCTAAGACAATATCTAAATAGTAGTTGCATTAATTTAATATGTTAAGTCAATCTAAATTTATTAGAATAGGTCTTTTAAGTGAAAAAAGGTATAACCTATATTTCCATTGTTCTAATATAGTTTAGGTTAGAATTAGCAAATGATAGAGAAAGTTTTATCATGTTGGACTGCATTCTTACTTGGGGAGCATACAAAATTATCTACCATTTATTCTGGGACAAGCACTTTAAATGTGCTATCTTATTTTCTTTATTTAATGTTAAATTAAGTCAACCAACTCCATTATATAAATAAGTATATTGAATAAACAGGGAAATCAGAAATTGAGGCCAATATGTATCTGACCCAAGAGCTCATCCCTCCAGTGTCATTCAGAACTCTGAACATAATAGAATAAATCTAGTAAGTACCAAATAGCATCTTTAAATGTCTATCAGGAAGCTCCAGAGCCTTTAATATAAGATATCAACAGTATCCTCAACCCACTCTATTTATTCATTCAAAATCTTCATAGTGTATGAGAACAAAGGAAAGTTAAAGTCAGAGAAAAGATGAAGGTGACAAGGAGAGGACTGAGCCAGCCTTTCGATATCCCTATATTTTACTGTCTCTTGCTCAATATTCTGTGGCAAGACTGCTACTGTCCCTTGTGACCTCGAGTCAAAAATTCTAATACTAGAAACACAATCAGGTGTTGTGTCAGCTTTTTTAAAAAGCTAGGCAGCCAGAGACAATGTGCACAGTAGACTGGGAGGTGGATTTACAGTCAGATAGGCTGGACTCAAATCCCAGGTCAACCTCTTCGGTAGTCATGAGACTCACAGCAATCATCTAAACACTCTGAGCCTCAGGTACTGCATCAAGAAAAGGAAGAAAATAACATCTTCCCTGTCATATCACAGAGTTGTTGTGAGGATAAAAGAGGCAATAAAGGGCAAAGTGGTCTGAATCCAGGGATACATTCCTAGCTTATTTTATCTACATATGTTTACAGTGGCTTTCCTGCAGTGTGATTTGTGTACGTTCTCTTCCTGGTGTGTGCAAAGACGAAAAAGGACTGGAAGTTCGTGCCAAGGCGTCTATGTGTATAAAACCCAGGAATGAACAAGATATTTAATATAACAAATCTATTGAATGATCCCTTAAAGCACAAAGTAGTCTTCTAGACTTCAAATGAGGGGAAGAAAATTCTTAAAGTGAATAAAACTACAAAAAAAAAGCACTTAAAATGGGTTATACACATTGCAACAATTATTTGTAGGTTCTTTCATCAAGTGGTAGGATATATTTTTTCCACCCTTAATCTCTCTGGGCTAGTGATTTGCTTTAAGCAACTACAGCATAATCATTATATTATGCATTTCTCAGCCAAAGCCATAAGAGGCTTTGTATACACCCTTCTATTCTTGTGAATCCTTGCCACAAATCAACAGACAGTAAAACAAGTTTCTGATGAAAATAGGGCATAAGGAGCTAAAACAATCTTCCCAACAACTTCATCTAACAACACCCACCCTCCAGCCAAACCTATGTATAAGAGCACGCAGCCAAGATCAACAAAACGTGGTCCCATCTGATCAATCCCAGACCTAATTGCTGACCAGCAATCATGGGGTCAACACATTGTTATTGTTGTGGTTGTTGTTGTTGTTGTTGTTGTTGTTGTTGTTGTTGTTTAAAATAAAGCTAATTTTGTAAATAAAGTATTATGTACCAAGTATTGACTGGTAACAACTAAGAATGAGAAGGAAATTTTCAGTGGGATGCCTGTTGTCACTGGACCTATCCCATCCTGCCTGTAGAAACATTAGATTTGCTAAACATGGAAACTGGCTTGGGAAGGACAATCAAGCAGAATCTTCTTTCGCCTCTGAACACATAAATGTGGCAAAGTCACATGAGGAAATCTGAAATTATCCATTGTACTTGCTCACTACTCAACCTCTAAAGAGGAGAAGAAAAAAAAAAAACAGTGAGGCAAGACCCTGGAAGGAGCAGCAGACTGCATATGAGCTGAAAGCTTCCTGGGAAGAAATTCGATGCTTCATCCTTCAGTGACTCACTCCATCCACTTGGATGGAGACTCAGCACAAACACTAATCTCACAACATAATGAAGCAGAGCCCATTTTCTGCCTACCCAGTGGAAAGTGAAATTGCAATCCGCCTGCACTGTAAATCAAAATGCCTTTCTAACCTCGGTTGTTAACAACAAATGTATAATTTCCATTTTGCCACGATATCTTTTGAGTTCATGCATTAAGAAACTTACTTATATAATATTCCGATTTATTCAAATTCATTACCAACACACCTCAAAGCCTGCTGAGGTTCTTTGTCTAAATAGATTTTTATAACTTATGCAGTTTAAATTATTTTTTAAATATTCTGAAATCTAAACATTGAGGTACCTTGAAAATGCACTTTAGTTTTTAAACGTACAACATCAGTTTAAAAACCTTATTTTCAAGTAACTCTGATTCTAGGAATAATGCTTGCTTGTGAGCAATAACAATAAAACAATAATACAAAAGAAAATCAAGATAACACCTGAAACTGTCTACAGGATGGTGTCATATATTCATAAGTGGAGACATATGAACATGCTGACTATGGCATATTTGTTCACCTTAAGGCTTAACATAATGGACCTCAGAAAATTATCATCACCTCCTGCCCCCCAAATTTGTCAGAAGTAACTTATCCTGTCAGCACTTACTTATTTTTACTGCAAGGGAATATCCTAGGATTTTTTTTTTGTAGGGCTGAAGAGAAAGCTCAGCAGTTAAGTGTACTTGCTGTTCTTGTGGAGGATACAGTTTGAGTCCTCATACCACCTCAGCAGGCTGTGGGGTGTACTAATAATGAATTTGAACAAATCAGAATATTATATAAGTAAGTTTCTTAATGCACGAACTCTAAAGAAAGGGCGAGTGTCTTGAGCTGCTATCTGTGGCCAAGTTTGTGTCTATGATCCAGAATGCCTCTGAGGGTCTTGTCTGGGTCAATGATCCTACTGCAGCCAGAGGCCATGTTCATAGCTTATGCTGTAATCAGAAAAAAAAAATGTGGAAGTTCAGGGTCCATGCTTCTACTGGCTGTAAGGAACAAAGAAGCTACTTTTGCACTAGTATCAATGATTGCAGACACAAAGTTGAGAAAGAGGGACCTGGAAAGCTTCTTTGACTACAGCTATTCCCCCTCCAATCTCCCATGCAAAGAAGTCACAGCCTAAAGAGGAAGCCATCAAAAAGAACTCTTTTTCAAAAATGTGATAAGGATGCTGAAATAACTCTCGACAACTGATAACTTCCATTGGGGGTTCAGGACGAGAATGGCTCAGTTCTATTTCAGGGACAGGCCACTGAAAATTTGATCATGCTCCAATGAATATAAAGGTAACACAAATTGGACTTTTAAAATTATTTTTATTTTGATTTGGGGGTATCACAAAAGTAGAAAGTGGATATGGAAGGACTAGGAAATAAGTGTGATAAGGTCCATGATATGAAACCCCAAGGAATCAATAACAAAAAATATTATGTTAAAAAGGCATGATAGCTAAAAATGTGCTATAAATATGATTATTATTGTTGGAGAAATCACATCAGGAAAGTTGCCTGATGTAGTATTGTCATAAACATTAACTTTGAAAAGAGACATGCACTCTCTCAATACAGCAAAGTACAACAAAACAAGAAATGAAGCTACATTAATCAAATGTCTAAAATAAAAACATGTGCAAGATTCTGTTCCTTATTCCACTGATAGAAACAAAAGAACCTCTCATGCAAAGCAATAGTATATCAATAATAAGAATATGAATCTGGATCATGCCAGCCAGGAAACCAGACAAGCTGCTCCCAGACCTTCTCTTCTCTCACTGTTCCCCCAAATCCAATTCCCCAGTCTCATCCTCAGTACTACAGTATAACACCTGTGACAACCTCCTATGCTCCTCTGCTCCCATCTCCTGTGGATCCTACAGATCTTCCCCTTCTTTCCTCCTCCCCCATTCCTTTGACCCAGCCCCCAACCCCAGAAGACATTCCCTGCTAACTAAAGGGCCAAGTGCTCCAGTCAGGACAACAGGCAGGTTGACAGTGGGTCCACACTCCTCCTTCCCTCTCAGCTCTAATCCCTCAGTTTTATGACCAACAGGAAACCTGCTGTGGTCAAGCCAACTGAGCAGACCAGGAAAACAGGCAACACGCAACCATCACACCCTCCAAAATCCAGAAAGAAAACCAAAACCAAAGAACAAAACACCTACCTAACAAATACAAATCCAGAAATCAGCACCTAGGCCTATAATCACCCCAAACCCAAATGCCTAGATACCAGCATAAAAACACAGTGAACTACGAGTCAGTGCAATATATATCCCTGCTAGACTCCAGTTATACTACCCACAACAGGCCATGAATATTCCAATAAATCCAAAACACAAGAAAACAACCTTATAATCAACTATATAAGGATAAAGGAAAAAAACTAGTAAATCCCTTAACAAAATCCAAGAAAACCCAAAAAGTTGATGGAAACGACCTTAAAACAAAAATTCAGTCAAACTGAGGGAATTCTGAAAGCAAAATTTTGAACATTTAAACAGGAAATATAGAGGAAAACTTTACCAACAAAATACAAGAGTTGGAAGAAAGAATTTTGGGCACTGAAGATTCAAAAAAAGAAATGGATATATTGGCCAAAAAAAGTAATGTTAAATCTAAAAAAAACTCCTGACACAAAACATGCAGGAAATCTAGGACACTGGGAAAAGACCAAACCTAAGAAAAAAAGGAATAGAGAAAGAAGAAGAATCCCAGCTGAAATGTACAGAAAATATTTTCAACAAAATCATAGAAGAAAATTTTCCTAACTTAAAGAAATAGGTGTCTATAAATGTTTTTAAAAAAAAACATGCAGAAAACCAAATAGATTGGACCAGAAAAGAATGTCCCTCTGCTATATAATAAACAACATACTAAGCATACAGAAAAAAGAAAGTATATTAGAAGCTACAAGAAAAAAAGGTCAAGTAACAAATACAGATAGAGCTTTTATAATTACACCTGCAGTCTCTAAGAGACCACAGATACCAGCCCAGACTACTATACCCAACAAAACTTTCAATCACTACAGATGAAGAAAATAAGATATTCCATGATAAAGTCAAATTTAAATAATATCTATCTACAAATCCAGCCCTACAGAAGATGCTAGAAAGAAAACTTAAACCTACGGAGGTTAGCTACATTTGTAAAACTACAGGAAATAAATAATTTCATACCAGCAAGATCAAAAGAAGGGAAAAACACACGTACAAACACCAGCAGAAGAAGTATGACCTGCAACAACAACAGGAACAAAATAACAGAAATCAAAACTTCACTTGTCACCAGTATTTCTCAGTATCAATGGTCTTAATTTCCTGATTTAAAAAAAAAAAAAAGACACGCACTAACAAAATACAGCAAAAACTGGATCCATACCTCAACATCAAGGATAGACATTGTTTCAGAGATAAGGGTGGAAAAAAATAGTCCAAGCAAAAGGACCTAAGAAGCAAGTTGGTATATCCATTTAATATCTAACAAAATAAACTTCAGACCAAAACTAACGTAAAGAGATCAGGAATGACACACATATCACCAAAGGAAAAAATTGAAAGGTGATCTTGATATCTATACCCAAAAACAAGGTTACCCACCTTTTTAAAGAAAGTACCATACAACTTAAATCACATATTTACCCTCATATACAGATAGTGGGAGACTTCAGTGCCCCACTCTCACCAATAGATAGGCATATAGACAAAAACTAAAGGAAGAAATGAGGGAGCTAACTGACATTATAAACCAAATGAGTCTAACAGATACTTACCAACCATTCCATTCAGTCTCAAAAGTGTGTGCTTTATATTCAACACCTCACTGAACTTTCTCCAAAATTAGCCACATACTCAGAAATAAAGCAAGTCTCAGTAGATACAAAATAATTAAAATGAGTGCCTATATCCTATCAGGTCACCACAGATTAAAGATGGACATCAACAACAGAAAGCTAACAACCCTCTACTGAACTCAAGCATGGGCCAAGATAGAAAAAAGAAAGAAATTAAAGACTTTCTAGAATTCAATGAAAATGAATATACAACATGTCAAACCTTATGGGACACAAAGCAGTGCTGAGTAAAGCTCACAGCATTAAGTGCCTTCATAAAGAAATTGGAGAGATCTCATACTAACAGAAAGTTCTAGAACAAAAGAAAGCAAAAACACTCAAGAGGAGTACCTAGCAGGAAATAATCACACTTAGGACTGAAATAACTAGAATAGAAACAAAGAGAGCTATACAAAGAATCAACAAAATGAAGAGTTGGTTCCTTGGGAAAATCAATATGTTAGGCAAATCCTTAGCTAAACTAATTAAAAGACAAAGAAAGAACAACCAAATTAATAAAATCAGAATTGAAAGAAGGGATAAGTACAAACATCTAGAAAATCCAAAGAATCATTAGGTCATACTTCAAAATACTGTACATAAGAATGTTAGAAAATCTTTTAGAAAGGACAATTTTATTGATGGATACTACTTACCAAAGTTAAACCAAGATCAGATAAACAAACTAGGTAGACATATATCACCTAAGGAAATAGAAGCAAAAATTAAAAGTTTCACGATAATAACAAAAAGCCATGACCAGATGGTTTCAGCACATAATTCTACCAAAAGTTCAAAGAAGCACTAATATCAATACTCCTCAAATTATTCCACAAAATATAAGCAGAAGAAACATTGCCAAATTTATTTTAAGAGGCCAGGGTCACCCTGATAACCAAACAAAACAAAACACTCAACAAAGAAAGAGAATTACAGACCAAATTTTCTCATTAACATTGATGAAAAATACTCAATAAAATACTTACAAACCAAATCCAAGAACACATAAAAAAGATCAGCCACCGTGATCTAGTAGGCTCCCTCCCAGAGATTCAGGGATGCTTCAACATATGAAAATCTGTCAATGTAATCTACAATATAAACAAACTGAAAAAATTATATGATCATCTCATTAGATGCCAAAAAAAAAAGCCTTTGACATGATCAACACCCCTTCATGATAAAATTCTTGGAAAGATCAAGAACACAAGAGACATATCTAAACATAATAAAGGCAACATGATAGACAACATCAGATTAGTTGGAGAGAAATTCAAACAAGTCTAGTAAATCAGAAACAAGAAAAGCTTTCCACTCTCTCCATATCTATTCAATATAGTACTTAAAATTCTAGCTAGAGCAATAGAACAACTAAAGGAGATGAAGGGAATACAAATTGAAAAGAAAGAAGTCAAAATATCACTATTCACAGATGGCATGATAGTATACATAAGTGGCCCAAAAAAATTCTACCAGGGAACTCCTATAATTGATAACCACCTTCAGCAAAAAGGCTAAATACAAGATTTACTCTTTTATATACAAATGGCAAATGAGCAGAAAGGAAATCGAGAAAATAACACCCTTCACAATAGCCACAAGTAATATAAGTATCCATATCAAACACTTAAATAACCAAAAACTCAAGTCTCTGAAGAAATAAGTTGAAAAAGACATCAGAAGATGGAAGTATCTCCCATGCTCATGGATCAGTATGATTAACAGTAAAGATTGCCATCTTACCAGAAGCAACCTACAGATTCAATGCATACTGCATCACAGTTCTTTACATCCCTTGAAGGAACAATGCCAAAATTGTACAGCAGAAAAAATAATCCATCTTCAACAAATGGTGCTGGTCTAATTGGATGTCTGCATGTAGAAGAATAAAAATAGATCCACATTTATCACCCTTCACAAAACTCAAGCCCAAGTATATCAAAGACCTCAACATAAAACCAGATATACACTGAACCTGATAGAAGAGAAAGTGGGGAATAGCCTTGAATGCATTGGCACAGGAGAGAACTTTTGGAATGGAACATCAATAGCATAGGCACTAAGATTTACAGTTAGTAAATGGGACTTCATGAAACTGAAAATTTTTTAAGGCAAAGGACACTATCAACAGGACAAAATGGCAGCCTACAGAATGGGAAAAGATTTTCACCAACTCCACATCTGATAGAGATATAATATCCAATATATATGTATGTGTGTGTATGTATAACAAGAAACTAGATATTAAAAAACATGATCTAATGTAAAATATAAGGTATAAATCTAAACAGAAAATTCTCAGTAGAGAAATCTCAAATGGCTGTAAGCCACTTAAAGAATGTTCAACATCCTTAGCCACTGGGGAAATGCAAATCAAAATGACTTTGAGGTTCTATCTTAGACCTGTCAGAATGACTAAAATCAAAAAGGCCAATAACAGCTCATGCTGGTGAGGATGTGGAGCAAGAGGAACACTTTTTCATTGCTTGTGGGAGTGCAAACTTATACAACTACATCATAGAAATCAATATGGGAATTTTTCAAAAATTTGGTAATTGATCCACATGAAGATTTAACTATACCACTCCTGGACATATACCCAAAGGACACACCACCCTTCAACAAGGCCACTTTGTCAACTATGTCCATTGTGGCTTTATTCATAATAACCAGAAACTGAAAACAATGTAGATGTCCCTCAACTGAAGAATAAATAGATAAAAAGTGGCACAATTATACAATGTAATAATACTCAGTAGTTTTTTTAAATGAGATTATGAAATTTGTAAGCTAATGGATGCAAATAGAAAAAAGAAGCATATCCTAAGTGAGGTAACCCAGCCTAGAAAGACAAATATGGTATATATTTACTAAGAAGTAGATATTAAGTAAATGAAAATCAAACTATAATCCACAGACCCAAGATGTTAGGTAAAGAGGGGTACTCTAGGCGAATGCATGGATCTCCTTGGAAGAGAAATTAGAAAGGATTCTGTGGATGAACTAGGGGAGGGGAGGGAGAAGAGCAGGGGTATCAGGTGGGGTGGAGAGGGATGTAGTTAGCAGTGCAGGGAAAGGTGGCTGGAATTGGAAGGCCTTTGGGGGAAGGTATGGAGACCTAGTGAAATGGAAATTTCCTTGAATCTATGAATGTGATCCTAATGAGGACTCTTAGTAATGAAAATATAGAGTCTCAACAAGTCATTTTTTGTCAAAGGCTAGGTTTCCAGTGGTGGGACTGAGTTGCACTAAATTGAATTGTTGGCCAATGTGGCCCCATGAAAAACGCAAACAACTGAGGTTGTTGCTGTTAAGACAAAGGGTGGGGCCCCATGCCGTAGACGAGACCCACACAACTCATTGAACATGGAAAAGTCAAGCTGGTGCCTACAGAGGACAGTCACGTCTAGGTCCTATTTTCTTTGATACAACAAGGTACTCTCAGGCTACAGAAAGAAATATGGAAACCAATTCAGCCACAAAACTTTTGACCTATCCTGCCTGCAAAATATGCTAGGGCAACAATAGCACAGAACTTGTGAGAGTAACCAATCAATGATTGATTTGACTTAAGGCCCGCTCCACAAGAAGCAAGCCAACCAAACCCACCACTTCTTGGATAACCAATAACCAGAGGCTAAATAGCTCAGAGAACTAGGGATAAAAAACTAAACATTACTGGTCTAAGAAAAATATCAATAAAATGACTCTTATCCAGCCATCATCAGAAAGGCTTCCTCTTGTAGCAGATAGGAATTGATGCAGAAACACACAGCCAGACATTATGAGGAGAGATCATCTAACTGGGAGATCCCCATAAAACCTCTCCTTTCTGAGCTCAGAGAATCCTGCAGAGAAGGAGGCAGAAAGACTGTAAAAGCCAGGGGGGTTGGGGGAAAGGGGGAGGACACCAGGAGAACAAGGCCATCTAAATTAACTAAGCACACATACTGAAGCACCAGACACAGGGCCTATGTGGGTCTGCCCCAGGTCCTCTGCATATATAACTATTAGCTTAGTAATTTTATGGGACTCTTGACTGTGAGAATAAGTGGGTCTCTGACTCTAGTACCTGCTCTTGCAAGTTTTTTCCTCCTGTGGGGTTGACATGTCTAACTTTGATATAATAGTTTTTGCTTCATCTTATCATATTTTTTTATGTTTTATTGTCTCTTAAAGCTTTTTCTTTTCTAATTACAGACAAAAATGGAGTGGATCGGGTGGGGGGGGGATGTTGGAAGAAACTGGGAGGGATGATGGGAGGGGAAATTATAATCAGGATATACTGTATAAGAAAATATCAATAAAAGGGGAAAAAAGAGTATCTGGAAACCACTGTCCAATTGAAGACCATACATTCAAGGATATTAGAGCAGCCCAAATTGATCTTAAGAGGTTAATAATAATAATAGTAATAATAGTAATAATAATAATAATAATAATAATAATAAAACAAAGTTGTGAGAATGGAGAAGATATGGATCTGGGAAGAATTAAAAAGGAGTGATTATGATCAAAGCATACTGTTCTAAAATTCTCAAAGAACTAAAAGCATCTTTTTCTAAAGATTAAGGACCTGAAAGTTAGAAAACCCTATATTAAAATCACAACTATTCCACTTGAAATGGGTGGTGTTCTATGTTAATTTCTCTTTCCTTCCTTATTTCTTTTGTTTTTTTTTAATCCTGTGTGTGTGTGTGTGTGTGTGTGTGTGTGTGTGTGTTTTCTCTTGTATGTGGAGGCCAAAATTTGACATCAGTTGCCCTTCTTAATTAGTTTCACATTTCCCACTCAACCTTGATCTCACCAAATATCTACACAGGCTGATCACCAAGCCCTAGGAATCTACTTGTGTCTACCTTTCACTTGGGAATCACAGGTGCACTTCATCCTGTCCAATTTCTTACACAAATGCTGAAGATATTAACTCAGTTCTTCACAACTTACTGAACCATATCACCAGCCCCTGTGCCTTCATTAGTTTGTTTCCACAAATGCCTACTGGATGTGAATGAATTGTAAATGCATGCGTGTGTGTGGCATAGTCCTTGCTGCATCATAAATTCTCAGTAAATAATCTTCTGGATGTGGTCTAAGGAGAGGGTCCAAGAGGAATGAAGAAAATTACTCCGTTGCTCAACTTTAAAAGGTATTTAAGCACATGTCTTATCAAAATCCATGAAAATGAAAGAACTTTTTCTGTCAAGTTGTTTATCTTAACTCCCAACTGGAGACGCCAACAATGTTGCCAATAGCAACAACCAATTATTCTCCACGCTAACATCTAGTAACAGCTTATGTCAGTATTCACTTTATGACTGCTTACAATTCAAAGGGGCTTGGAGTCACCTGCTCAGACTATCCAAATAAACGAGGAACTGAAGCTATTTGAAGATGCAGCCTCCAAGTTATTGAGAAATCCTAAATCACAAGTACAGATGGGACAAGTCAGGACTTGAGTTCTTGAACATCATAATTACCTTTCCATAAAATGCCCCAGGTATTAGATGGCTCCATGAACCAGAACTATCAAAATAAAAATCCTTGTTCATATATCATTGGAAATATGTTCTAGACATTTTGGTAGCTAATGAAGAAGGCTAGAGAGAAGGTTTGATGCTTAAGAGTACTGTTGCTCTATAAGCCCTGCTTTGATTCACCAGACGGCTCACAACATCTATAATTCCCATCCTATGGGATTTGCGGACTCTTCTGACCTCTATAGGTTCCTGTATGCATTCGAGCACACCAAGGCACAGAAAATAATTAAATAAATAAATGAATAAATATTTTTAAAAAGAATCATAGAAGTGGATTGTACAAGCCAACACTCTTCCTTTCTCTCTATTCTCTACCAAAGCTGAGAGACATATATATATATATATGAAAACACAGGCAGAAGAAAGAGTAAAGCATGCCTCCTGCCTTGGAGATAAAAGAAAGAGCTTCTGTGTGCATGCAACAATATCCATTCACCCAAAGTGGACACCAGCAGAGGCCAGATCCTCTTGCTAACTGTTCATCCCCAACCCTTCTGTTCATGTAGTGTAGCAAAGAACTTGGCTATGGAGTTGGCAAAGTATGTGTTGAAGAGAAATATCCACCTCAATCCCCACAGAGTTTAACCAGTTCAGTCTTCACCCTAGATTTGAGGTTACCAGGCTTAAGTATTGAATTCATGCCCACATTTACCTTGCTTTCACCACAAGATCTGCAGCCTGTGCAGACAAGGCTCACCTAAAAGAAAATGCAATAACTTTAACCTATGGGTCTTACAAATAATATCCAGGCTCATGCTGAAATGGGACCTTAAGTAGAAACCTGAGCCAACATACAGTAGGCATAGTTTCACTTATAGCTTTTAAATATTTAGATTGATAGTATGTCGACCTCCATTTGTAACCTTGCCCTGCAAATATTAAAGAAAAGTACCTACCAAAGACACCCTTTCTTGTATGTATTGTTAAGAATAGATTCTGGGCCATCAGTGGTGATAATACGAAAACAGTATCTGTGAGAAGATGACAGTTTTCCCAGGCCAATATGAACCTTCTTCACTTAAAGGACACCCTCTAAAACAGTCACCTTGCTCTTTATAAAAATAAACCTTCGCTTTGTTACCAGGCAGATTAGAGTTGTTGCCTTTGTCTTTATCAACCCTATGTGAGCATATGTAAATTCATACCATCTGTGGAGGTGGCAAGTCAGCTATCGAGAATTAAATCGAATTTGACACAGCCAGGCCACCACTTCATATGTAAATAATTTGAACAGCTATGTTTATGTGACCAAACCTATTTTCTTTCTGAGTATGAGTTAGTTTTAGGAGAAATACAAGGAGGACAAGCTAGAAAAAACAAATGTCAGTTGGCAGTGAAAGAAAGGGGAAACAAATCAATATGTTTAAAATAAAAAGCTGCATTGAAGCTGCAAATAAGTCTTTGACTATCAGTATAATTGTTTGGTCAATGTAGTATAATCAAGACAACTCAGCTGGTGAAAATTAGTCTTCAAGAAGGTCATGCCTAAAATGAGATCCTGACAGTAGAATGAACAACCCTTCAAGCTGCAGTTATTTTAGTGGATTCCAAACGGAGATCAGAGTGGAACCAGATATGAGAAGTCACAGAAAATCCACATCCAGTGATGTAATTGGCCAGGACAAAAAGAACACTTGTACAGGGAAAAAAAAATGTGAATCTGAGAACATTGCTCTAAATAATTTACATGAGATTTGTCATAATAAAGGGCTTTTAATGATTATTTTTAATGAGGCTGTTTTGCTTTAGTTTTCTTCATTTTGACAGCTTTTTGAATACAAAAAAAAATGGTTGGTGAAGGTTTCTGGTTTCAGACATAAATAACACGAGCCCCTTACTTTAAGGAATCCCTATTCTACTCAGAAATTAAGCTAACCCATCCATGAGCAACTAGACTCTAATTATTAGAGAGAAGGGAGGCTGTTTTACTCCAAAGTAAGGAAACTTTATCAGTAACTTTACTTCTTTCTATAACAAAGCACCAAAAAGACTCCACTGAGGAAAATATGGTCTGTGTTCACTCAGAAAATATACAGTCCATCAGAGCTGGAATGTCATGCCAGCAGGAGCTTCAGGCAGCTCTCCCTACAGTCATAAAGGAGAATAAGATATATATATATATATATATATACTGACCCTCAGTTCCCTTCCTCATTTTTATTTTATTTTGTCTAGCATTCCAGCCTGTGGAATGGAGTCACTCATAGTTAAGGTGACTTCTCATTTCAATTAGCCTAATCTAAAAATTCCCTAAGCTACATCAAGATTTTCTCATCCCAGCACTCGGGAGGCAGAGGCAGGCGGATCGCTGTGAGTTCGAGGCCAGCCTGGTCTACAAAGTGAGTCCAGGATGGCCAAGGCTACACAGAGAAACCCTGTCTCGAAAAACGAAAAAAAAAAAAAAAGATTTTCTCCTAGAAGATTCTAGAACATATCAAGGAGACAGTCAGTATAAACCACCACAGGGATCTAAATTAGTCTAGATTTTCATCATATGTATTATACCTAATGCCATATTGAACTCAATATGTTTGTGTTGCAGTGTAATCAACCACCCCTCATCTCTGCACCTCAAACAGCAGCTTTTATTGGAGACTGAAAATTAAGAACATGTGGTACATTTACACAGTGGGTGTTATTTGGATATTAAAAACAATGACATCATGAAATTTGCAGGCAAATGGATGGAACTACAAAAGATCCTCCCAAAATTGTAATCCATATTCAGAAAGACAAATATGGTATATACTCCTTGTAAGTGGATATTAGCCATAAAGTAAAGGATAATCATGCTACAATCCACAGACCAAAGAAGCTGAGTAACAGGGAGTACTCAGGGGGGAGGGGCTGGATAGAGGCAGGGATAGCAACAGGAGGAACCAGGTAGGGACTTAGGAGAGGGGGAGACAACTAGAATTGAAGTAGGGAGCATCTCTGGAACAAGCTAGAAACTCAGAGCAATGGAAAAATCCCAGGAATCCATGAGGTTGAACCTAGACAAGACTCCTAGAAATGGGTGACAGAGAGGCTGAACTGGCCAGCTCCTGTAGCCATGCAATGGGACACCAACCCAGCCACGATACTTTCAGCCCACAATTTGTCCTGCCTACAAGAGGTGCAGGGGTAGAGATGGAGCAGAAATTGAGGGAATGACCAACTAATGACTGGTCCAGCTGGAGACGACTATGAGAGATGTACCTGCAGACAGGAAGCTAGCATAACGTATCATCAGAGAGGCGTCACCCAGCAGCTGATGGAAACAGATACGGAGACCCACCGGCAAGCATAACGTAGAGCTTGCGGAATCCTGCTGGAGATGGGGAAGAAGGACTGATGGAGGCATAGGAGTCAAGGACACCACAAGAAAAACTACAGAGTCAACTAACCTGATCCCATAGGGGCTCACAGAGTCCGAACACTGTATTTTAGTGAGAAGGCTATCCCGGTACCCCATAATGAGATTCTAGTGTGTTTGTTACTTGTGGGATCCATAAAACACAGGGTCCTGCACAGAGACCTCCCTCGCCTAGTTTAAGGATGATGCTCCTCCTAAGATAATGTTTGGATGTTAAAGGTATCATTACATTTAATGATTTTCTTCCCGGGGACTCACACTGTTCTTGAACTCAGGGAAGCATCTGTGCAGTAATGTACAATTGAAACCTACATCTGACTCCTCAGGCTTAGCCCACGAGAGCCTCCACTACACACCCATACATACACGCTTCCATGAAAATTCCAAATTTTGTAAACAGCTCTCTTAAATCAAAGTATATTAATTAGTTTTTCTCCTAATTTAATCAAGATTTCCATTATTTAAAGAGGTTAAAAGGTGACTGCTCTGTTGATCAATGAAGGCCAATTGCGATATTGCTTCTAGGGCCACCACTCTGTCATTTGAATCATCCTAATTACAAACAGGGATCAGAAACTCTATGTGACTGGAAAAATAACATCACATCAGAAACATAAGGCTTGAAAAAAAGATCCATTAGAAAAAAAATGTGCTTTCAAATTGATGATAAATGCCCCGCTCATCACTTTTATTGCCAGATTTAAATGATTAACAGATGGTTTTAGCAATTAATTTGCATTCAGCACTTAAGTATGAGCAGTTAACATGCAGCCACTGCATCCTCTGGTACTTTCTCAATCAAATAAATGTGGGCTTAAATAATCTACACTGTTATATTCCCAAACATCTACATCAAATTAACCTTTCTCTTTATAATATGTTCCCATTTCTCCTTCTTCATCACCTCTCTCTGCTTTTCAAAAAATGTTTTAAATTGTCAAAACCCTTTTGGCCTCATTTCCAGGCCAGAGACATAAGAAGTGAATAATTATAATGTAATGTTTTAGATATAATACGTTAAAACCTTTGTAAATATATATATAGTAGTGTTCCTTGAATGTAGATAGTAAGACTCAGTGAAGTTCAAACAAAAGCAGAACACTATGGGATGCGCATGTATTTTATATCAAAATAGCTGTGGCCTGAACTGCTACTTAAGCAATGATTATGTGTCATTAAAGACTCTCATTAAGTTCCTGAAACTTAGTGCTTCCTTGAAAAGACGTAGAGAATTTATACATATTTATCAGATTATTTTCAGGAGTAAAGATAGCAAAAAAAAAAAATCAAATTACACAGCACAATAGCATTCCCACTTCAAACATCAATTTATGTTTCAACCTGACTGAGAACATAACTGCTAAAATATTACACTTGGCTGTGTCTATGGGGGTATTTGGGAAAAGACTTGGGTTTGGTTAGTACTTCAAGTAAAGACTATCCCAGTATGGAGGAACATCATCTAATCCACTGAGAGACCAAATAGAACAAAGACATAAAAGCAAGGAGTTCCCTGCTGTGCATCTATCTTCCTCCTCGGTCATCAGAGCTCTAGAGGACACCAGAAATTATTCCATAGGTCCCTCTGTTTTTCTAGTTTTCAGGCCTCAAACTCCAGAGATGATATCACCAATCCCTCTGGTTCTCAGGCCTCTTTTCAGGCTGAATTACACTATTTACCCCCTGGTTCTCTAGTTTGCATATAAGTCATTTCCAATAATAATCTAATCTATCTATTATCTATCTTTTGTATAGAGAACCATGGTTAATACACTGACGGTGAATGTTTCAAGAGTCATTGGATCTTTTACTAAATACTTACTTACTATAGCAAATCACACATTTGGATACACACTGTCATTTGCATAAAATTTTACACATTTGTATGAGGAAGGTTCTAGAAAGCACCTGATATGGTTATCCACTAAAGTCGTGAAAAGCTGACGTGGAGAGGGAGCATCTAAGCTCAGTGTCCTGCTTCTTGGTCCTTGGTATGTATTCTAGTCAATAATTGGTACTGACACTCATTTCCATTCAACACATTTTTTTAATTTTAATTTTATTAATTTATTCAAATTTCAACTCAATTGTTATCCCATCACTTGTATCCTCCCATTCCTTTCTCCCTCCCACTTTCACCCTATACCCCTCCCCTAGGTCATAGGCCATCAAGTTTCATCTTGGTAGCCTGCTTATTCTTTCTTTGAGTGCCACCAGGCCTCCCCACCAAGGGGACGTGGTCAGATATGGGGCACTAGAGTTCATGTCAGAGTCAGTCTCCACTGTCCACATAACTGTAAGGAATGCCCTGTCCATTGGGTAGATTAGAGTAGGGATTCAATGTTTACTACTTGTATTGTCCTTGGTTAGTGCAATAGTTTCAGCAGAGCCCCCCTCCAGGCCCCGATCCACCCGTCACAATGTTCTTCTTGTAGGTTTCTAGGACCCTCTGGATCCTTTTATTTCCCCATCTCCTATATTTCACTTACCTAGAGTCTCAGTAGGATGTCCTCACATCTATCCCAATCTCCTGGTAAGTGAAGACTTTTGTGGGACATGCTTTTTGGGCTAGTGCTCAATTATAAGTGAGTATATGCCATGTGAGTCTTTCTGCTTCTGTAATAACTCTCACTCATTATGATCATTTCTAGTTCCATCCATTTGTCCACAAACTTTGGAATTTCCTTGTTTTTAATAGCTGAGTAGTATTCCATAGTGTATATGTACCACAGTTTCTTTATCCATTCTTCAACTGAGGGATACTTAGGCTATTTCCAGGTTCTGACTATTATGAATAAGGCTGCTATGAACATGGTTGAGCATATGTCCTTGTTGTGTGGTGAAGCATTTTCTGGGTATATTCCAAGGAGTGGGATAGCTGGGTCTTGAGGTAGCCCTATTCCCATTTTTCTGAGATAGCACCAGATAGATTTCCAAAGTGGTTGTACAAGTTTGCATTCCCACCAGCAATGAAGGAGTGTTCCTCTCTCTCCACATCCTTCCCAGTATGCAGTGTCACTTGAAATTTGATCTTAGCCATTCTGGTGGGTGTAAGATGGAATCTCAGAGTTGTTTTGATTTGCATTTCTCTGATAACTAAGGATATTGAGTATTTCTTTAAGTGTTTTTCAGCCATTCGATATTCCTCTGTTGAGAATTCTGTTAAGTTCTGAGCCCCATTTCTTAATTGGATTATTTGGTTTGGTGGTGTTTAATTTCTTGAGTTCTTTATATATTTTGGATATTAGACCTTTGTCAAATGTAGGGAAGATCTTTTCCCAGTCTGTAGGCTGTCACTTTGTTCTGTTGACAGTGTCTTCTGCCTTACAGAAGCTTCTCAGCCTCATGAGGTCCCGTTTATTAATTGTTGACTTTAAGGCCTGGGCTGTTGGTGTTCTGTTCAGGAAGTTGTCTCCTGTGCCAATATGTTCCAGTCTCTTCCCCACTTTTACTTCTAACCAATATAGTGTCTCTGGTTTTATGTTGAGGTCTTTAATCCACTTGGACTTAAGTTTTGTGCATGGCAACAAATATGGGTCCAATTTCATTTTTCTACATGTAGACATCCAGTTAGACCAGCACCATTTGTTGAAGATGCTATCCTTTTTCCATTGAATTTATTTGGCTTCTTTCTCAAAAATCAAGTAACTATATGTGTGTGGATTTATTTCTGGGTCTTTGATTTGATTCCATTGATCAACCAGCCTATTGCTGTGCCAGTACAATACAGTTTTAATTACTGTTGCTTTATAGTACAGCTTGAGATCAAGTATAGAGATTCCTCCTGAGGATCTTTTATTGTATAGAATTATTTTAGCTATTCTGGGTTTTTTGTTTTTCAATATGAAGTTGAGAATTGATCTTTCAATGTCTTTAAAGAATTGTGTAGGTATTTTGATAGAGATTGCATTGAATCTGTAAATTGCTTTTGGCACGATGGCTATTTTTTTTTGAAAGGCAATCAATAGCTTTATTCATTTATAAAGCCTACCAATCACAATAGCCTGCAGGTAGAGATATCTCTAATAGTACAATAATGAGAGACAGAAAGAGGGTGGGTCCAAATTGGAGGGAAAGTGGGGGAGAACCAGAAGGAGCAGAGAATGGGGGAAGTATAACCAGGATACATTATTTGGGGGAAAAAATCTATTTTTCAATGAAAGGTAAAAAAGAAAATAAGAATCAATAGACAGATGTTGGTTACTCCCAACATGTAATTGTCATGATGGTTACTTTTATTATGTTAATTCTCCTGATCCACAAACAAGGGAGATCCCTCCATCTCCTGATGTCATGTTCAATCTCTTTCTTTAGAGATTTAAAGTTTTTTTCAAGCAAGCCCTTCACTTGCTTGCTTAGAGTTACTCCAGGATATTTTATATTGCTTGTGGCTATCATGAAGGGTATAGTTTTCCTAATTTCTTCCTCTGTATGTTTGTCATTTGTATATAGGAAGGCTACTGACTTTTTTGAGTTAATTTTGTATCCATCCAATTTACTGAAGGTGTTTATCAGCTGTAGGAGTTCTCTGGTGGAATTTTGTGGGTCATTTATATACACTATTATATCATCTGCAAATAGGAATAATTTGACTTCCTCCTTTCCCATTTGGATCACCTTTTAACCTCCTTTCGATGTCTTATTGCTCTGGCTAGAACTTCAAGAACTATATTGAAGAGATATGCAGAAAGTATTCAGCCTTGTCTGGTGTCTGATTTTAGAGGAATTTCCTTTAGTATCTCTCCATTTAATTATCCATTAAGTACATTTTAATTTATCTTTTAATTTTATGTTTATGGGTATTTTGCCTACATGTATGTCTGTGTGCCCCTTGCATATAAAAGGAGGCTACATTAGAAATCAGATCCACTGGAACAAGAATTACAGATGGTTTTGAGCTACCAGGTGGCTGCTGGGGATCTAACTTGAACCTTCTCCAAGAGAAGCCAGAGCTCTTAACCACTGAGCCATGCCTCAAACTCCTTAAAGCATTCTTTTATTTTCCTTAATCTTGGAATCTGTACTCATAGAAAGTCTTGTGATTACTCAGTCTGTTTTCCCTTTGGGTCTTCAGAATATAAGAAGCCAGGCTCTTAACACTCATGGCTTGATGTCTAAAGCCAGCACTTCCTTCTTTGGGTCTAAAGAACTTTCCCCCAAGTGTTAGAGGTCTATTGCCAGCCTTTAATCATCAGTCCTGTTCAAGAGATTCCTGGGATGAGTCCCTACTTTAAAGCCCTTGTCCAACCAACTGCAGTCTCCCTATAAGACTCAGAAGGATTCAAGGACCTCCTATGATGCCACTAAATATTAGTGGTGGTTGCCTAGGTCCCTTATATAAAATGTTTTTACTACATGCATTCTCCTAATTTAAATAGTCTCTAGATTACAAACCTACCTAACACAACATAGTGTTTTGTAAGCACTTGTCTTCTTTAAACAACAATGACAATTAAAAGAGTCAATGTGAATGTAGTTTTTAAAATATTTTAATATGCAATTCAATGGATCCGCAACTTAGATACAGAGATTGTGCACACCGAGCAGTGTCTGATAGCTTAAAGATAAGGGATCAGCATCCTTCATTCCGAGGCAAGAAATTTAGAAGTCCATCTCAACTTCATACTTTCTGCAGACCCTGCCAAGACCTTCATTAACTGTGCATCATAGTCAAAGTTCTCTTTCTATAATCTCATTTCTTTCTGTTCCATTCTAGAAATGACCCACAGGGCACTCCTTAATGACCTAGCCTGCTGGCATCTGGTACAGCAGATGGGAAGATTCTTTAATGAGGATCTCACGGGCTAAAGGGAGAAGCCTAAAGTCAGTGATGGCAAGGGCCCCTTGATGAAAGTTTAACTAGATCTTTTTTCTAATAAAGTTCAAAGGAATCCCTACACAAATGTACAGAGGTTGTAATCAGGGGTTGTTTTTTAATTGCTCACTCTTATGGATGAATTATCAACAATTACCAAACATATGAAACAAAAAAATGAAAGACATAGGCTAAAGTTTATAGAAATTAACAACTTAATACGGGAATGAACCATGCCAGAAGCTAAACCAGAATAAAAAGCAATCATTATATTTGAAAAGATAAAAGAAGGCACTGCATCCATTTAAAAAATATTAAAAATAAAGGAGGTGGACATGGTGGCACATGCCTTAATACCAGCACTTGGGGGTCAGAGGCAGGAGGATCTTTGTGAGTTTGAGGCCAGCTTGGTCCACAGAGTAAATTCCAATACAGTAAGGACTACACAGAGAAACTTTGTCTACAAAAAATAAAAAAGACAATGGCAAATAAACTTGCTAAAAAAAATACATGTATAATAAAAATGAAAATAATGGGAAGGCCAAAGCAATGGCTCTTTTCCAGAGGGCCCAGGTTCAATCACCACCATCCACATGGAAGCTCACAACTGTCTATATCTCCAGTTCAAAAGATCACTCCTTCTTAGGGATCTGCAGGCACTTCACAAAATGGGGAAACACATACACACTAAATAATATAATAATTTTTTCAAAATAAAAATAAAGTGGAATGGTTAAACATTATAACCACTAGAAATTTTGAAAGAGGGTAATAGTAATAAAAATATTCACACGGGGTTGAAACACAAAGTTGAGGATCTACCTCAAAAGGCAGGAAAGAAAGTGAATATCAAAAAAATTAAAAGACTTTTTGAGTTACCACACACACAAATATTAGGAGTTCTGAAGTAAGTAATAGAACAATATGCACGAAGGACACTCTAAGAACAGAGAACATTTTGAAGAAATAGACTTTTTATATTTTATATAAATATATATAAATATTTTATATTTATAATGACTCATTAAAATGATGATTAAAAATAGAACAATACTAAATAAATCATCAAGAGATCTCAGAGCTCTGAGAATAAAGAAAAAAATAAAGGTTCTACACAAGTTTTCTATATGAATACCCTAACGGGAATGTACAGGTTTCTTTCAAGGAAAAACTGTGTGCTGGATAGTTTTGTGTCATCTTGACACAGCTAAAGTCATCTGAGAGGAGGGAACCTCAATTAAGAAAATGCTTCCATAAGCTTGGGCTGTAGGTAAGCCTGTAGGGTACATCGTTGCTTACTGATTATTGGGAGAGGGCCTAGCCTGCTGGGGATGGTGTCATTCCTGGACTGCTGGTGCTTAGGTTCTACAAAAAAGTAGACAGAGCAAGCCACAATGAGCAAGCCAGTACGTGGCCTCTGCATCAGCTCCTGCCTCCAGGTTCCTGACCTGCATGAGCCAAATAAACCCTTTCCTCCCCAAATTGCTTTGGTCATGGTGTTTCATCACAGCAATAGTAACCCTAAGTCAGAAAGACTGCTCAGGGAAGTAAGGAGACAGCATCAGTTTTAAAGCCTATAGGAAATGTTATTTCCCATGGAGAATTCTACACCCTACCTACTTTGAAATGAACCATGAACAGGCTCAGCCAGATGCTGACCAAGAAAATTACGGTTCCCCTAAGGCATGCTGAAATCCTATGTGAGTCTGTTGGAACTCTAGACCCTTTCCCCCTCACTGTCATTGCCTAACTCAGTCACCCGTAATCATCCAAGTCCTGATACCCAAGACAAGGCAGTTTCTAAAGATAAAAACATCCTTGCCTGCAAAAATAACTCCAAGAAGTAGCATCATTTAACTTCCCCCATTCTCCAAACCCCATATATAAGCTCCAAGTATTCCCTCCTGACAGGCATCCCTTTTCCCATGGTAGTGTCTGCCCCTCACTGCTTGAGATAAACAGTCTCTTCTGCTGAAGCCAGACTGGTTTCTTCCGCCTTTTGTCTCTTTGTACAGCCTTGGGAGTCCAACACCTACTGTATCCCCTCTACCACAGGGTGTAATTAGTAATAATCTATTTTCATCTAATATATGTGAAGATAGAATAAAGATATTTTGTATGCAATGCTTCAAAAGATTTCCTTCTGATACACCTTTCCTTATAGGGGCTTTAGAGAACATTTGTTTTGAATAATACAATAACAAGAAAGGAAAGCAATGTATAATTATACCTTCCATACCTACAAACAAAGGAGATTTCCATGGTGATAGGAAATCCCAGATGACCACTCACAACAAGCATAGGCTTCATAAAGCAAGAGTCTGAGATGAACATCTGTAAGAAGATAAAATTGGTACAAATGCCTGATTTATTTCCATGTGTCAGGATATTTACTCAGCTTGGTGTTACTTGGGAGGTTTAAGATATAAATATTTAAGATCTAAACAAATGAAAACCACGACCTTTACTAACTACACACAAAACAACCACTAGTTTGGCAAGAAAAGATTTATTTTGTTATCTCTGAAAATAAGTTGGTATAGCAATACTAAAATAAAATTTGAAGGGCTGAAGGTGTGTGTGTGTGTGTGTGTGTGTGTGTGTGTGTGTGTGTGTGTGTGTGTGTGTGTGTGTGTGTGAAAAGAAAGCAAAAGGCACCTAAATTCTCATGTTATAAGAAGCCTCAGAAGTTCTCTTCCAGAAGGAGACCCAGGGATGTCCACAGCGTGGTTCATGCCAAGACCAAAGGCCTGGAGTACAAAAGCTCTTCAATCATGCAGGAAGCCTCAGAGACTCAAGCCATAGAATCCAAAAGCTGGAAAGCCTATAGTTCTAAACTGAAGACAGGAAATTAGTGTGCCCCCATTTCCAGAGGGAGCTACAAGTTGCATTCTGGATTTGTTCTTTCTGAGTCACTAGCAATGGGATGGTGCCCACTCACAGTAGAGATGAATTTTTCCCATACAGGCTGCTCAAAAGCAAATGCTGCCTAGTCTATAGACACTTTTGAAGACACAGCCAAAGCAGTGCATTTGTGTTTCTAGATATGCCTTAATCAGGTCAACCTGGTACTTCCAATAACCCATTGCAAATGGTTTCCACCTAAACCTGGCATGTTTTCAGCATCAATAACTCAGTCTATGTTATTGTCATGTACCCAACTAGTGAAATCAGAAATCTGTGGCTCGTCCTCTTTTCCCTCCCACCTACTGCCAATCCCTTAGTCTTCTGAATTATCCATCTGTATTTCTAGAAAGTATTTCTCTCCACTCATACTAGTATAATTCACAGAGCCTTTTACGGGATGATGTGCTCTTTTCTCTTTCCTTATCTCTTTTGCTGATTCCTAATCACCATTCTGATCTGTTTATTCATCCCTTCTACAAACCCATCTCGTTTGGTGAAGAAAATGCCAATCAAAAGCACATGATAGCATATCGCCGCATATCTGCTACAAGGGCTACTCTCAGAAATGCAGTGCATACACGCTAGTGAGAACATAAAGAAACGAGAACTTTTTACAGTGCTGGTGGTTATTGGTACACCTATATGGTTCAGAAAACCCAAAACTAAACTTCCCTAATGATCCAGCAGTGTCACTACACATTGCAAATGAAGAGGAAATAAAATTGAGTCTCAAAAGAAACACCAGCTCTGCCATGTTCATTGAAGCTTTTAAGGTCTAGAAACAACATAAATGGCCATTGGTGTGTGAAAGGCTAAAGAAATGTGGTGTTATTACACAACTTAGACTTAAAAGGGAAGCCCTGCCATTTGTGACAAGACAGATAAACCTGAAATAGTTTATGTTAAATACAATAGGCTTGGCATAAAAAACAAACAAAAGACCAAAACAAAACAAATGCTTTGTGGTCGTTCTCATATGTAGACTCTTTAAAAGTTTATTTCCTGGAAGTACACAGCAGAATGGTGGTTACTGGGAATTGGGTAGCTGGTAATGGGTGTTCTAGAGGTGTTAATCAAAAGACAAAATTTCCATTAGGAGAAATAAGTTCTATGCAGTTATTATACATTGTGATCTATGATTAGCAGCTAATAATTATACTGTATTCTGAAAAATGTTAAGACAGTGGATGTAAAACATTCTTACCACAAAAAAAATGGTAACTATTTAAGATAATGCACACACTAATTGTCTACATGTGTACATGTTTCAGAACATCCTGTTGTGTACATTGAACACACATAGTTTTATCTATAAATTTTTTAACAAAAATAAAATGAAATATGAACTGATGATGAAAAGAAATTTTAGCAAATCATCTCTAGAGCTTATCAACAAAAAGCCTGTTTTGGTCCATTCCAGTCTAGGTTTAGAATACTGTAGGATATTTTTATTGCTACAATTGCCACCATTATGATTAAATATTAATTACTATATTATTAGCTATGTAATGACTAGCTCCTAAATGCAGATATGAGCCTCTCAAGGACATGAATAAAATATTTTATTTAACACTATAGATACACTCCCTAACAAAACAAATATTTATTT
Organism: Acomys minous; assembly: GCF_964271855.1. Lineage (NCBI taxonomy): Eukaryota > Metazoa > Chordata > Mammalia > Rodentia > Muridae > Acomys > Acomys minous. The sequence goes on along the minus strand of NC_140484.1, from coordinate 125,934,478 downwards.
AATGAATACATGAACAAATTAATAAGGGAATATGGCATTCTTATTTCTCATCATCTAATTTCGTTAATTTTGTTGAGGAGAGAAACGGCATTTTACCATAATAATACAACAAAAGTAGTCATGCCATAGTGACAACATTAGCAAGAAAAAACTTCATTTTGTCTCTGGTGGGGAGTGAAAGTCGAAAACCAGAGGTAGAACATTTTAGCAGTCTCAAAATTTTGGTATCCTAAAAGTGTAAAACTATGATGTATAATGACGAGATTTCTGGGAAACCATGGAAGACTGAGATGAAGCCAAAGAGAAACAAAAGGAGGCTGTTTGACACCATGTACCGGACTGAGGCAGGGATTATGGTGAGCCACAGATAAGACTGAACTAAACAAACCAAGACTTTCCAACTTATGTGTGCATCATCCCAGAAATATATATTATTTTTATAGCCTCCTTAGCCAGGAGAACTTTCAGTCTGGACCTAGCTTCCCCATCCCATAGTTCCAGAAACATTAAATAATTCATTGTTTCCCCCTAGATGAACAGGATAGGCTTTGTGGCCTCCAAACTGAATACAGTAGCCTTTGGGCAGCAATGCTTGCTCTCTCTAAGTCTAAATCCAAGACATCCTTCAAAGACAGCTCAAATTTTGGACCTGTCCTGAGGATTTCCCCCCTAGGTCTTCTGGTCAAAGGCCACTTCTCTCTGGTTCCAAGACCACACAGTCTTTATGCTGTTTTCATCATCCTTATCAGAATGTCAGTTTGATCATTTGCATCTACGATTCCAGAATCAGCTCCGCTGGGCGAGTGATGAGGTGTGGACAGAGGTGTATATCGTGGGACACACTGTGACCCGCTACAGCTTCTGAGCTTTTGACACAAAGCTTCTATGCTTTGTTTTGTTTTGTTTAATTTTTTGTGCATTTTTTTTACTTGAGGAAGGAGGTTGCAAGGGCAGAGGGTAGATATGAGAGGAAGGGGAGGTGAGTGGAACTGGGATGCATGATGTAAAACTCACAAAAAAAATCAAGAAAAAGTCTAAAAAAAGAAAATATTATAATAAAATCCATTACTTTGTTAACTAAATTGATTTATAGAAAAAGTTTCAAGTGGCACAAGTTTGGATGATTAATTACAGAGCCATTCCAGTTAATACATATTGAACGGAAGTTTACTCGAGAAGACAGTTCCCGTTGGATGCTCCCCTGATTCTCCAAGGTGCAGCTGCACAGAATATAAAATCCCACTGCTTAACTGAACCAAATCAAACAGATTTTCAATATTTTTATTTTGTAATATCAAAATATGATTAAACCATTTTCCCTTTCCTTCCTCCAACCCTCCCCACGTATCCTCACCTGCCTACTCTCCCTCCTGTTCAAATTCATGGCTTCTTTTTATTTATTTATGTTACACACACACACACACACACACACACACACACACACACAAATACAGCCTTTTCATCCCGTGTGATGTATGTCAATGTATAATTTCAGTGCTTACTGCTTGGTATTGAATGTCCAACTGGAAGCTCTTCCCTGGGGAAGACTATTTGTCCTGCTCTCGTCATTCTTCAGTTTTCTGTAGCTCTTTGTCAAGGGTTGAGGCCTGTGATATTTCCCCCCTTCCATGTTAGTATGTCTGTTAACGAAGCTGACTTCCTTTTTAAGATGTATTTTTTATTTATTTTATTGACTTATCTGTATGTGTGCTTTTCTGAATGAGTTTGTGTGCATGCATGTAGGAGTCCCAGGAGGCCAGAAGAGGGAATCGGATACCCTCGAAGTGTGATTACAGCTGTTTATGAGTCACCACATAGGATTTGGGACCTGAACCTGGGTCCTCTGCAAGACCAGCAAGTGCTGGCAAGAGCTGGGCTATCTCTGAAGCCCCTAAATTTAATTCACAATGCAACTAATTCTAAAACATTCAGACAACCCTAGTAAAGATATCAGTAAGACAGGTAGGTGATAGTGGCATAGAAATAAAGGAAAACTAACACTCTTTCTTTCTACAAATATTTATTAAACATACACATCGAGCTGGGAACTATGGAGATAACATTATTAGTTTCCTCCCTCAGACAGCGTCTAATAGAAACACAGAATTCTCCAATCACGGCGATGCATGCAGTGATAAGCCACATGGGCTTAGACTTAGTCTTTGCTTTCATTTACTCCTTCACACATCTACCCACCTGCTGAGCTACCAATTATCTTTTGAAATTCACTTAAACTCCAAGGAGTGATATCAGCACTATATTAGATTTCTACCAGATCCTTACACTTAAAAAAAATCAATATAAGCAACAATCGACATATAAGATACCTTTGCACACATTTAAGGATCTTGCTGACAAGTTTTGACACACCATTAGAAAATAGAGTTAGAGAATAAATGACTGGAAATGGGCAAGAATTGCTTCACTTTTTATATATGACACCTCCTCTAAGACAGAATAGCTAACTGCCAAGGAAGATCTTTCAGCCTGTGAGTTTTCCTAAAGGGGAAAAGAATAGCTTAGTGTGTGAGTAATTAGCTGCCCCGTCCCATGTGGACAATGCCAAAGGACTCCATTCTTTTTTATTCCACCAAGAATGATCACAGATGAATGACTGAAAAAGATTAGAAACAGGGAAGAGAACGTGCACACACTCCATAGAGTCCATCAGGAATCTCAGCTCATGTCCTTTAGAATAGCTTTTCTGCAGAATCCTTGCCTGCCTCTGGATACTCCACAGCTCCGTGTGCCTCTGGCTAACTGTGTTTCACAATAAACTCAACAATCTCTCTCTCACTGGAATTTAAGTCCCGTGATAATAAGGACTGTAACTTGCTGTTGATGTATCTCAATGCAAGAATGCTACTGAGAATGTGAAAAGCCAGTTTTGATTCTCGACAAGGAGGAAGGAAAGAAGAAGAGGATGGAGGAAGGGAGGGAGGGAGGGAAGAAGGGAAGGAGGAAGGGAGGGAGGGAGGGAAAAAAGGAGGGAGGGAGGGAGGGAGGGAGGGAGGGAAGAAGGAAGGAGGGGGGAGGGAGGGAGGGATAGTTCTATATTGAAGTACAAGGTACAATATTCATCAGCAGTGGCCAGGAGAGACTGACTCCTACACCCAGAGTAAATAGCTTCCTGTGAGCGTATTTAGCTCCTTTTAATAGGAAAAATGTAGAATTTCGTCTAATGACATCAAGCTTTCACATTATATGCCAGATCTGATTAGATAGGCTAGTTGGTGTGCCATCTTGGAACGATTCTGCAGCTGGAAACCAAGTCTTTGTGTATTTTCTGCATCTGGGAAGCCAGCAAAGGAATAAAGAAATGTGTGCTTGCATTTTTCATGCCTCACACTGTGTTCTCTCCTGTTATAGCAGTGGGAAAGTATCTACATGCTCCTACTAGTATAAAAATGCATATATACATGTGCCTACTTATGTACATGGAAACAGAGAGAAAGTGGACAGTTTTCCCAACATCCTCAAATCAAAACTCAGAAATTTACCAAATAGCACTCAGGAATCCTCAAGCATGAGAAAAGTAATTTTTTTTTCAGTTTTATTTACTGTTGTATCACCCTGCTAGTATACAGCTGGCACACTACCAAGCAATCAATAAATGCTTCTCTAGTGAAATAATGCAGTTGACACTGCTGTTCTATAGAAATTTCTGCATATGGTCTAAATTTAGATGGTTTTGGTGCATAAAGTTGGGCAACTCTAGAAACATTAGCAACATTCGTCGTATTGGCTGGGGGGTGGGGGTGTGCAGGATTACCTACAAAAATATAAAATTACACAGGAAATTCTGAGAACACTTTTGTGCCTTGGCCCGTGTTTCCTCCCTAAATTGGGAAACCATTGCATTTCACCTTCCTGGAGAAATCTCAAATCCACACCCTTTCAGGATGGAATCCTTCTCACTTGCAATCAGAGCATGCTATGTCCTCCATAGCTTGGTAGCTAGGTGAGGATTTGTGAACTTCACAAGGAGCTTGTGTCTCCAACTCCGGGTCAGATAAAATCTGTTTAAATGCAGGCAATTCTCTTCTAAAATAGTTCTTTTTTTTTTTCCTTTCAAAGGTATAAGATGCATTAGATATGTTCCCGAACATGGTTAGGACAAAGGAAAAGCCAACTAAAAGCTTTTACAAGGTGCCTTTTCATCACAGCGTGGCAGGGAATAAAATCAGCTCTTACTATTCCTCAGACAGGCAGAGCTTCTCTGCCTCGTCGGTTCTGTAACAGGTTCCTCCTGTTGTTATAAACCATGACACAGCATGTTACTCACAAAAGAAAGTTACATTTTCAAAGGAGACACTGAAGCTTCCCTTGGGAAGGCGGGTGCCTCCCATTTTGTGAAGGTCAGGCTGCTGAGGGCAAAGTCGTAAGGGCCATCTTCTCAAGCATCCAGGGAGCATCTGTGACCTACGTGTTCAGGCTGTGCATAAGACCCCTCATTATCACAGCTGCATCCAACCAGAGCCCATCAATGACAAGGAACGAGGAGAGGAAGTAGCTATGGTCTAATTAGAGCCATTCCAGTCAGTGAGCAGTTCTGAGTTCTACAATCCCCATAAGAGCACAGGAACCTGTGGCTGCCCAAAAAAAGAGTGAGAAATGCTGACTTATTTGGGGAAAGTGTCCCTTCATTTCCTGACAGGCTTGATTTCTTTGCTACTATGTTGACACCTCTATCTCTCTAGAGCTGTCAGTTTTATAAGTAGAGAAGTTCGTTCACTACTGGCCATGTAAGTTGTTGAATGTAAGAAACTTAAAGATTTACTTTAGCAGCAGTTCAAGTAACTGCGTGAGAAATAATACCTAAGCAAAATTTCCATAGTATGGACACATAAATCCCAAGTATACATACATGGTAGTAGGGAAGACTCAAATGATCAGCAGGCCCAGCCTAGTAACATAGATGTGGATGGGGACACTAAAGTCAAATTTAAGAAGACTTTGTATTTAGTCAGGGGAAGTTCACCACTCCATCAAACGTGCTGCTTGTGACTTCACGCCCAAGAAGGATTAAGTCTATAAACTGAAGACACTCAGTACATGAATCCTAGCTGTACTAGAAAGTACAGACTGAGTCCCTCAATCTCCTCTTGCCGGTGTGCTTTATTAATTCCACCTGATGAGCCTATCAAAATGATAGCATCAGGGGCTAGGAAAATGGATCCGGAGTTAAGAGAACTTGCTGATCTCACAGAGAACCCAAATTTAGTTCCCAGTACCCACATAGCAACTCACAACTGTCTTTAATTCCACTTCCAGGGCTCTCTTCTGTCTTCCATGGGCAGTAGCCATACCTCACAGTGTGCATACATCCATACGGGCAAACATCTATGTACACACACAAAAAAATAAATCTTTCTACAAGAGTATCATAAATGGATTTAAGTGGGTACTTAGTGTCCTCTCCCACTCATGAGTACTCAGAGACCCTACAATTGTAAGACACTCTGCTAACCTCTCAAGTTCTAAAGACATTATCCTCCTTGAAAGAATTCACAAGTTAATTGAAAACACAGAAAGCAAAGAAAGCACCCATGCTTAAGATGGGCGATGAATGCAATCTTAGGGTATGTAGAGCATTAGTAATTTGTCAGCGTTCCTTAACCCAACTTGCAGATTTGAAGGAACTGTCATGAATGAATTAGCTCAAAGATCCTCTTTTTTATTTGAATTCTACATTTGGGCGTGTTCCCTGGATACTAAGCGATGTGAATGAATTAGAAGTGTAGGGAATGCCTGACAGAGATTATTAGCATGAGAAAGGGCAAAGATGAGAAAAGGGCACTGAGAATGACAATCAGATCTGTGTTATTAGAAAACAATGGACAACAAGAAAGGGAAGGACATACAGCAAGAGAGGAAGGTGTGGCTCAGTACACAGAAGGCCTTGCCTTCCCATATTAATGATATTAGACTTCACTTTATGGGAAATGAAGAACAATTTGATCACCAATGGTTAGTGCACAAATCAGTCATTTAAGTAAAACAATTCTCATCTCTTTAGAGTCACACCACACCACATAGTATATTACTTTAGAAAATGAATTGACTTTTCTCATCCTTAGAAAGGGAATCATAGTATATTATGAAAATTTGTGACCATTAAGCAAGATAAAACATTGAAATATGGCGTGACCTTAGTTCAAACTTAGTGCAACAATACAGGAAGCTTAACAATTGTAACTGCTACCTACTCTATTACATTTATTACATAATGAAGCAATATTGAGAGGAAGAATTATTCATGAAGGACCTCTTTCATATCATCTTGTGAAATTGGATGAAAATACAAAGTGAGAGCATTCTTTCCCACAGTCTAATCTGTAGGTCATCTTTATATGGTAATGCAGGGTATCAAATACTTGTTGTATATGTGCTGTGCACTGGTTAGTTTTATGTCGACCTGACGCAAGCCAGAGGGTCATTTAGAAAGAGAAGACCACAACTAAGAATGCTCCAAACAGACCAGCTCATACAAGAGTCTGTGATAGGTTTTCAGAGTCGATTATTAATGTGAGAGAGCCCAGTTCAGTGTGAACAGTACCACACCTGGACTAGTGGTCCTGGATGCTATCAGTAAGCAGGCTGAATAAGCCATTATAACCAAGCCAGTATGAAGCATCCCTCCATGGCCTCCGCATCAGCTCCTGCCTCTAGGTCTCTGCCTTGGGTTCCTGATTTGGCTTCCTTTGATGATGGACTGTGGTGTGGAAGTGTCAGCCAAATAAACCTTTTATTCCCCAAGTTGTTTATAGTCCTGGTGTTTTATCACAACAACAAAGGCCTAGGACAATATAAAAACTGAATGAATGAGACACTTTATTTGACTGGAAAAACAGTGGAAAGAAGGGCCACCAAGGTCACAAAGGCAGTACCATCCAGATCATTTTGTATCTCTTGCCCTTTCACCACGTCCTCCGTCATCATATCACAGTTGTCAATTCCTTAGCAGTCTTGATTATAGGCATAGACATTTGTCCTCAAATATCACAGCTCTCTGAAATATCTACATCAATAAACACAGCTTGAAAACAGTTTGCCACACTGGCAGAGAGTTAATTGCTTCTCTGGTTAAATCAAATGTGCTCACTGTTTACTTATAAGGGGGATAAAGTCTCAAGGTCCCCAACTGTCTAGAGTCTTTCTATAAAGTCGAAATTAAGATACTAGAGTTTAGGGGCTTGGAGTCATGCCCTAAAATACCCACACTTTGATTAGCTCTCTGTGTCCAGACAGGAGAGAATCAAATTTCCAAGGTGAGACAGAAAATCAATTCTACATTTCAAAAGAGATATTTTCTTTGTGTCAATGTCATTCTTTTATCTATTTCTCTTTTCAGAAAACACTTTTGGGATTTGATATATGGTCAGATATTTGATCAGAGGAGGAATGGAATGGGAGGGAATAGAAGGAAAGAAAAAAAGAAATACCATCTACTCTCAAGAATAACAGAGGAAGCAAATAACCTGAAAGACTCAACGCACGAGTAAAAGCATTGTGACAAAAATATGATTCTGTACATAAGGTCTTAAAGAATGGAAGATTCATTCCAATACAAAAGAGGGCCAGGAGATGCACAAGGAGGTGAAACTGGAGCTGAATCTTAAGGGGTAAATATATGTGTTTGGCAGTCATGAATGGGAATTAAAGGGGAGAGATCTTGTCACACAAATACAGCAGGAAAAAAAATAATAAATGGACAGAAGAAAGATGAAAGAAAAGACTAATTGAGAGACCGTTATGCACTAAATAAGGATGGCGAATGAGGTCAAGACATAGACAGAGGGAGAAGGATGTCTGGGAAGGTCGAGAGGAGTCAGTCGCATTCACAGAATATCTTGCATTCATACAGGAAAATACCAATCTCAAGCCATTTTTTGGAAAAAGTCATCTTGTATGTGAGTATGGGTAATTTGAAGGGAAAGAAGCTTAGGGAAGGAAGACTCACTAGGGGAAAGGCTTGACTAGAAGCAGGAGTAGAGACACACAGAGGAGGTGGGCACAAATGAGAGTGGCGACTCCAGGAGCATCTCTGTGGGACGATAATAAGGTTTTTGGTCACTTTACCGATTAACACAGGTCGGGCGTGGTGGCACACACCTTTAATTCCAGTACTCAGGGAAGCAGAGGCAGGAGGGTTGCTGTGAGTTCAAGGTCAGCCTGGTCTACAAAGCAAGTCCAGGACAGCCAAGGCTACACAAAGAACCTTGTATTGAAAACAAACAAGCAAAGACAACTAACACAATCTTAAACAGTTGTAATTAAAGATGACTCATGAATTTGAGAGGAGGTTCGGACTTCCACTGGCCATCCATATTGTGTCTGGAATTATAATACCTCACAGCTTTTCCTGCGTGGAAAGAAATCGGCTTGAGAAATCTGAGCCTGAGGATCTGGTTTCTGTTCTGACCAGTGCTCTCTTCCTGGCTGTACCTTGAGTTGGAGAATTAGCATGCACCTTTAGAAACATTTAGCCTTTTCATTATGTGAAATCAGTTTTACTCAGCTCTTTAAGAAACGGTCAGATTATGAGGCTGATGCGCTGCCTACAGCAGGTGGACTAAGGATGGGTGGTGATGGAACAGGAGGTATCAGTGGGGGAGGGAAAACGAAGGGACAAAATATGGGAAGAGACCAGACATAAAACCTTCAATCTACAACCTGCCCTGCATGCAAGATGTGCAGGAGCAGTGGTGGCTCAGAACTTGTGGGAGTGACCAACCAATGGCTGGTCTAACTTGTGGCCTGTGACTCAAGACGGAGCCGAAGCCAGACACTGTCTGGATGGCTAGGAACTGGAAGCTGAATAGCCCAGAGACGTAGGGTAGAAAAAAATACAAATGACAAAAAAAAAAAAATCAGTGAAATTATTCCTAATGATGTTCTGTTATAATGATATATCAATGCCTAGCATAATTGCTAGCAGAGAGGCTTCCTCAAGCGGCTGATGGGAGGAGATGCAGAGACCCAAAGTCAAACATTAGACAGAGATCAAAGAACCCTAAAGAAGAAGGAGAGGGGGGGAATCGTAGAAGCCAGAGGGTTCAAGAACACCAAGAGAACACAGCCCACAGATTCAACAAAGGAGGGCTCATAGGGGCTAACAGAGACTGAAGCTACAATCACAAAGCCTCCATGGTTCTGTGCTAGGTCCTCTGCTGTGGTTTTGGGGCTTGGGGGTTTTGTAGAGCTCCTGACAGATGGAGCAAGTTTGTCTCTGACTCTTTTGCCTAATCTTGGGACCCTTTTCCTCCTACTGGGTTGCCTCATCCAGCCTTGAAATCAGGGTTTGTGCTGTGTCTTATTGATCTTGTTGTGCCTTGCTTGGTTGATATCCCTGTGTGGCTGCTCTTTTTGAAGGGGAACCCAAGAGCAGTGGATCTGGAGGAGAGGAGAGGGTGGGGGGAGAGAACTGAATGGAGTCAGGGGAGAGGAAACTGCAGTCAGGATGTATCATATGAGAGAAAAATAAAGGAAAAAAAAAGAAATATCCCTAAGAACATACATACAAATAACATTATGTGGACTGAGTAGGTCATATTTAGTAATATATATGATATACATATATGCATCAAATATCAATTAATGAAAAAAGAGGCCTTAAATTTGAAAGAGACTGGGGAGGATATATATGATGGGATTCAGAGGGAAGAAAGAAAGGAAGAAATGTTGTAATTATATTATAATCTCAATTTTGTTTTTAATGTTTAATTTGTTAAAAGATTTTCATTTGAATGAAAATGTTTAATAGAATTCTTCAATGAAACTATCTGGTCTTGGCCTTTTCCCCCACCTCCTTTTTTGTTTTGTTTTGTTTTGTTTTTCACTTTACATCCTGATTGTAGGCCCATTTTTTCCTCTCCTCCCAATACCACCTTCCCTTTCTCTCCCCCTTGTCCCTCCCTTATTCCTCAGAACAGGAAAAACGGCCCCTTCCCATCTACCCCGGTTCACCAGGTTGCATCAGGAATGATTGTGTCCTCTTACCCTGTGTCCAGGCAAGGCAATACCACCAGGGGGAAGTGATCAAAAAGAGTCCATGTCAGAGACAGCCCCCATCTCTCTCACTAGAGGAGGCACAGGAAGTCTGAGCTGCCTATCTGCTACATCTGTGTATGGGGCCTCGGTCCAGTCTATGCAATGACCTTCGTTGGTGCTCCAGTCTCAGCAAGCCCCTCTGGACTCTGGTTAATTGGCTCTGTTGGCTTTCTTGTAAAGCTTTTGTTTTTAAATGTCAAAAATTAACAGAACACTGGTGCTTCCTTCGGCAGCACATACCCTAAAATTGAAACTATACAGAGAAGATTAGCATGCCCCCTAAGCAAGGATGATATGCAAATTCATGAAGTGTTCCATATTTTTCTATTGCATGCTCTTTAGGATAATGAAGTAATGCACGTTAATTATTAGTTGATCAAATCGTGGTCATGTCAATTACTAGTCTACTTTTATCATAAGAATATATATCCTAGGATTAACAGATAGATATGATTCTACAGGTAGATAAGGTAAAATAGTTAGATAAGGTCTTCAAAAACCCTCAGAGACCTACAGAATGTGGCATTTAAAGGTGTTTTTATTATTCTAAAGATACTTTGAAAATAAGACAAGCTAACTCCTGGCAACACCCAGCCTACTTCAAAGAAGATAGTGAGCATCAATGAACTTCTTTAGGGAGATGGCTTCAAATGTGGCAAACAAGCCACTGGGTAAAAGCTCCTCATTTCTGCCACAGGCAGAATTCTGCCTAAAAATAGGCAATCTTGGATGCAAGCAGAGTTGACAGCCAAACTCTGCCAAGACAGGGTAAGCAAGTCCTCAATAGTTCCTGCCTCAAAAAAATGTTGGTCAGGTACACTGAGCCAGAAAGCTGAAGATGATGCTCCAACATTATTGAGTTTTGAGTGACTGTTCAGGCAGCAAACCATCTCTGTCATTTTCTCATTTTGGAAACTGCTAACCTGCACTTCCTGTCTACCCAGGTAATTAATTTTATTCCTTTTCAAGTCTCTGATGAGGTTGAAGACCAGATAGCTAAGTTTTACAATGAAGCTTAGTTGTTTAGCAGTTAAGATGTTTTTAGGTCTAGATAGATGTTTTAAGTTGATAATGATAAGATATGATAGATATTGATTTACTTAAAGAATTTTAGATGCACCAAGATAGGAAAGATGTTTTCTTCAATGTTGCCAAATACAAATAGCCAAAACACTATGAATTGAATGTAACATATATATAATTCCTGATTGTTTCAAGGTTCTTCATGCTGTAGGTAGTTTATTGTATATATGTGTAATAATACAAATGTATATGTAAAAAAAGAAAAAGAAAGGACAGAAAATTGTGGGTTCCTACAGTCTTGTGAGAATACTGGGATTCAGCAACATATCACTGTGTAATTGTCTAAAGAAAATTAAGGTGCAACAAGCACAGAAAAAGTGACCAATGATCCAGTAGTGGAAATACTTCCCCTATGTCCCTCTTTACTATTTTGTTGTGGTCTTTTTGTCTATTTATCCATATTTTCAACTTGATATGAACTCTCTGTGGTCAAAATGTCATTAAATTGAATTGGTTCCACATCTACAATAGTATTGGGTGTGCAGTAACATATATATATATATATATATATATATATATATATATATGAATTATTTATCTAAATTTAGCTAGGTATATACATAAGCTTATGTAGTAGATAAATTCATACATATAGATGATAGATACATAGATTATATAAATGTATCTATTTATCCATCCATCCATCCTGATCATAATCTATGCATCTTCTCATTCTATAGAATCTGTATTTAACTTTGGAAAATGATCAGCTAATATTTTTTCTAAATTGCCTCTACCCTATTCTATCACTGTCATTTGTTTGATTACATTTGAGTCTTTTGTTTTAATTCTTCCCCAGCTCTGTCTTGAAAATCATTATTTTTTTCTGTCAACCAAATATCTTTTTTCAAAATTTTTCAATCGCTAGATACTTACTTTGATTCTCTTTCAAATCTACCAGAACTATCCGATTTCCTCTTCAATCTTTCTTATCTTTGATCTTTTTAACTATCTATTTTAGCATCTCTTTCATATTTTTCTGATTTCTGTTTCTAGAGGTAATATGTAGTTAATTTGTTAATGTTTATTTCCCTTTCTGTTTTCTCTCTTAGCAGTGTCATTTTTTTAAATGATGTCTCACTCAAAAACCCAAACTGTCCTGGAATTCACTAGGTACCTCAAGATAACCATAAATTCATGGTGACCCTGCTACCTCACCCAGTGTCCCAAGAATAAGAATTACGGATGTAAGTCACTATCCCTGGCTCCTTTGTGGGAATTTTAAATGTGTGGTTGTGAGACCACCTTCTATCACAGTTTTGGAGTTCAACTGCACCTGAACCATCTCTGTAGCATGTTACATTTGCCTCTCTTAGCCTCAAAGGCACTGGCTCTAGACTCTCTACTGTTTTAACTCTTTAGTTCTATCTGTCTGTCTGTCTGAATCCAGTCCATTTATTCTATGACTAATGATAAAGCTCTTAAGATGAACTGGATGATGCAATAGCTGTCCTCTTGGGTTTAGGTGTTGTTTCTTCATGAAATCTATATCTGATTCTGTGCTAGCCATGGCACGCCAGTTATAATCCCTCTTGGAGCATGACAAAGTGTCTGGACACTGCCACAATGAAAATGCTTAGATGATGAAATGATGCTTAGTTTAGAGAAGAGAATATTCCAAGCACCACCATCAAATCCCTGAAAGAACTGTAATATGTAAAGGAAATTAATTTTACTTACTAATGTAGTTCAGAGAACAGACCCAAGACTATGTTCCCACCAGCTGGGATTCATCTATCAACCTTAAATATTAAAAAGAGCCTCATCCACCCCAAAATTCTCATCTGTCAAGTGAGGAAGTCAAATTGCACGTATGGTTCACAGAGACATCTGCCCTTTTCTTACAAATGATAAGGAGGAAGGCTTTTCAAGCCATCGACCCGTGGGCACACTTGGACAATGCTCACCTCCCTCATCTCATCTCCACTCAGTGTACTGCTTTGTTTCCTCCACTAAGGAAACAGATTTCATACCAAGCATCCAATATCCAATTTTAAGTCAGAAATTATATGACAGAAATGTCTATCTAAATGACAGAACAAGATTTTTTTTAAAAGATAATAGCTTGGGAGTCCCAACAAGCCCAACTCTTACCTTCCTGACTATCTTCGCACATAATTTAAGCAGCATAAACAACAGTTTCCTTATCTATGAAATGAAATGGTAATACATGCCTGCATATGTCATTATTGATCCCTTTTAAAGCTGATATAAGCATGTCTGGCATATGGTAGATATTCAATAAGTTACTTAAGTCCAAAATTAAGCAAATATCCTCTGCTGACAAAGGATGAAATGGTGTGTATGACAACATGATATATTTTAATCCTTCCAACATGTTATACTGTTATGCCTTAACATTGAAAAATGTTTTCTAATCCTATTACAATTTGCATCCATTCCAAAGTCTGGTGATGAATTATTTCTATGTAAGATACAGTTAGAGGAATTACTCCAACATCTTGGACATCTATCAAAGACTCTTTCCCTTGAATTGTTAAAATCATGGGTAATCAACTCCCAGATTCATAAATATTTTATTTAACAACACCACCAACAAAATGCTATCCCTTTCGGTAACCAATGTTTTTTCCACCTTATCCCTGTCCTGCCTCATTATCTCTTAGCACAGAAGGATCTCAGACCCTTATATTTCTGCCATCACACCAAAGATGTGTTTTACAAGCTGACATCTAGGCATCTGTCTCCTGACATCTAAGATGATCTTGAGTTGGTAAACAATACAATGAGATTCATTAAAAAAAAAAGTTTGACTCACAGCAACTCCGAGAAAACTTCCTCTATTTTTCTGGCAAGTTTTATTTCCTGGGTTCTTTTATCTTGTATTTTTTAATCTGGTAACATTGTTCTTGTTCTGAATAAAAGAAAATTAAAAACTAAAATCATCTACACTCTTCAGATAATAGGATGACTGTTAAAATAATATGGAGGGAGAGAACAGAAATGTTAAAAAGAAACAAACTGTCCCAATATAGAATAGAATAGTTATCTGAAAGTGAGTCTGAACTATGTTTTTGAATCAGACTCAGTTCAATTCCAGAATCTACCACTCTCGAGGATAATGAATTGAAAGTATCTGAGTGTGAAACTAACCTTCAATTTCACACCTCAAATGAACACGAAACACAGCCTTCCTATATACATCCAGGAGGGATAAAGGAAACACTAGAACCCCTTTCAGTGATAGAAAGTACATTAAAGTCTGTCCCTAGGGACATCAAAAACAGCCTAGGGAAAAACAGAAGGGGTAAACCAATGTGTTCCTTCATCATGTATAGAGGAGTTGCAGAGGACTATGTGTTCTTATTTTTGTAACTTATGCTGCACTAGCCTGGAAAACAAAAGCATGTTTATTACATTAAAATATTTCACAGCTGAGATGCATGATGTATACCATAGAACAATGATGTAAGTCCGTGAACAGGCAAAGCAGTCATGGGATAATGCACAATGCTACATAAGCACTGACTTTGGGCTAGGGACTATGATATACTTTGCAGATGAACATGTGTGTCCCTGTCTCATTTCATCTTTATTATGTTATGCACATGTATAGCTCATTTAAAACCCACAAGAAAGATTCTATAATATGATGACCATTTAATAAATGACAACTTAGCCTGCAAGCATAAACTGAACCAGGGGCTTATGAAACCATCCACAATACTTATAGGTAAAATAATGAAGTGACCAGGATAGGAAGCAATAAATATATAAAAGATATCCCATAGATGTGAGGTCACTGCTCACATTATTACAAAGATTGTCTTGCCAAAATGGCACACATTGAAAAGTGAAGATAGCAATAAGGCAAATATTGGTTCCATGCCAAATGATTTTTTCCTCAAAAAAGAAGGAAGTCAAAGATAAAACGGGCTAATTATATGCATTCATAAGTACAGACCCCTCAGTGACCTATGTCTTTCTGGCCTCTCCAGTCTCTGCTATTAACACTTTCCTCATCCCTTATGCTTACTTTCTTCTGGGCCCTTATGGAGCATATTCAAGTTCCCAATCCAGTTTTTCCAAGACCCATCCTGTTAAAGGAGCTCATTAAGCATGTGGGCTTTCTAGGAGGTGTTCCAGTATTTTGCAAGGTCTATACCGTGATGCACCTCCAGAACTGCTTCCAGCCTCTGACACAAAGTCAAGAGCCATTGATTTGGGAAAATTCAGTAGGCATGAGAGATCTCTGGAAGGGATCTGGTATCTTGAAAGATCTATACTGTGATGCACCCCACAATTGCTTCCAACCTCTGACAACCCCGTCAATTGTGCACTGCTGCATCTCTCTAAAAATCTGGCATTAGATCTGGGCATGGTGGTGCATGTCTTTAATTCCAACACTCAAGGAGGCAGGGTTAGGGGCATCACTGTGAATCTAAGGCAAGCTTGGTCTACAAAGGGAGTACATGACAGCCAAGGCCACATTTGAGGCCAAGCTGGTCTACAAAGGAAGTCTAGGACAGCCAAAATTACACAGAGAAACCCTGTGTAAACCCAAAAAGAAATGGAATACTACTCAGCTATTAAAAACAAGGAAATCCTAAAATTATGGACAAATGGATGGAACTAGAAATGAGCATATTGAGTGAGATAACCCAGAAGCAGAAAGACTCACACAGTATATACTCACTTATAATTGGGCACTAGCCCAAAAGGCATGTCCCATCAAAGTCTTCACTTACCAGGTGATTGGGATAGATGTGAGGACATCCTATTGGGACTCTAGGTAAGATAAATATAGGAGAATGGGGAAATAGAAGGATCCAGAGGGTCCTAGAAACCTACAAGAAGAACATCTTGATAGGTGGATATGGGTCCAGGGGGCATCTGCTCAAACTACTGCAGTAACCAAGGACAATACAAGTAGTAAACATTGAACCCCTACTCTGATCTACCCAAGGGACAGGACATTCTCCAGTTATGTGGAGAGCGGGGACTAACTCTGACATGAACTCTGGTGTCTGATATTTGACCACCTCCTTTTGGTGGGGAGGCCTGGTGACACTCAAAGAAAGAATAGCAGGCTACCAAGATGAGACTTGATGGCCTATGAACAAATATCCAGGTGGATTGTAAAAACAAAAAAATTCATGTCTAATTTCCTCATCTTACAATGAGATCCATGAAACTCAAAGGAAGACTACTCTAAGCTTTCACCATGAGCTTTTATTGAAATTTGAATCCCTATTCCGGGACACTGGCTAGTGATTTTTCTATATTATATTATTTCATTGAAGATCAAGATTGTTGGGGGAAAAGACACTCACTAAACTTGGACTTAAGACTTGAGATCTGGTCATTATATTTTGAAATTACTTATCCTTTGTCACATGTAAAATAATACATGGAATACTTGTAGGGAAGTACAGATAACTAAAAATATACACATAGTGAACTCAGTGATAAATGCTTTCAAATCTCACTTCTTGGGAGAGTGAATTATATTTGTTTAGAGTGATTCATGTGAACATATTATGTAAAATGAGTAATATGAAAATAGAATTGTTTTGTCTTTCAATATCAAAATAAAGACATTTTCAGATAAGATTGCAATGGACAAGAGACATTATTACTTTCCGTCTCATGGACAATTTTTGGCAATATTTATGTTCTTAAACTAAATGTACCTCTCCATCCAGAATGTAAGCCCTGGGTATAAACATTCATTGGAGCTTGAAAATACATCCATTCTACCTAGACTAGCAGAAAATTCACTATGTATATGGTAAATATCCTGAAATAAATAGCCTACATAGCAGCTATTGCCTCTGAATATCCAATCAAGCCAATCTATCTCCCAAAAATATCCTAGAAATCAGAAAGTTGACTAAAATACTGTTAAATATTTCATAGAAATAAAACTAAAATCCATTGATTCTATCATAAAGTCATCCTCTATAAATGCTGCTTCTGGCCTCCATGCAATCTACTCTTCTGCAAGCCCAGGGCTTGAAGGCTTCAGCTTCCAGCCTCTGTCTGCTAACCTAGGCCTAGAATGTTCTCAACCTTTCTAATTCTTTCTGAACTCTGGCTGGCTGGTTCATCTCAGCAGTTCTGGCTCAAAACTCCTCTCCAAAATGACTAATTCAAATTGGCTTATTCTCCCAGCTTTTGACTGAATTGCTCTGATTGGAAAAATTGTCCCTGAACTCCACAAACTGACCTGCACTGACTGCACTAACTCAACAGCTTTCAACCAAACTACATTAAACTCAACTCTCCTCTCTCTCTCTCTCTCTCTCTCTCCCTGCACTGCTCCTTAGCAGACTCTTTCCTGTCTGCTCTCATGAGAGTTGGGTGTATCCTATCTCTGACTCATTCTGTCAAATCTTTCTCTAATCATCACTTTGTCTGCCCCTCAATTATACATCATTGTTCAGGCTTAAAGGTGTGTCATGAGGGCATGTCTGTACTCCAGCCAGATTGCACGCACTTATGTCTTTAGATGTGACACCTTGCCAGAGTAACCATGTTGCTGGATTAAAATTCCTCTACAATACTCCTTTAAAGTTTCTGAAAAACAAATACGAAAATAACCTAACATGGTATATTGAATTAGGGAAAATGGGAAAATAAACACTCTTAATGCCTGAATGCTAAATATTGGTAGAGGTCTGATAGACATTACTTTGTCCCAGTAATTAGATCATTCCAAATCTGAAAATAGTCCCATAAGTTCATTTCCAAATCTGGACCATTGTCCAAGGATAGCGCTTCCTCATATAATCCTCCATTTAACCCTCCTATTATCCGCATTTCAAAGGAAAACACAAAGTATCCTCTCAGTAATTGCTTACAAGATTTTAGAGTCAAGTTCAGATTTGTCTTACTATTGCAGATAATAGGCCAATTAGAAAACACACAATTTTACATGCCCTGTAGGAAGCACCTTGCTAATGAATCCAGTCTAAAAGCCAAAGTGTAGATGCAAAGCCTCGGAACAGCATCTGGGAATTTAGGAGTCAATGTAGGGTAATTGCATTGTTGGGTTTTTTTGTTTGTTTGGTTTGTTTTGTTTTTGTTTTTGTTTTTTCCTTTTTCTACAATAAAAACTTAATCACATCTTGGTGTTTAAAGAACATTTTTTTAAACACTTTTTTTTTTTTTTTTTTTTTGCAAATGGTGTACCTGGGATTAACATCCAAGTTTTCTGAGCCCTTATACTCAGCAAATCTTGTCTCAAGAGAATCTAGTTCAGAATTCAGGTATCTGGGTAGTAGCAACAGCATTTTTAAAAATCTGTTGCAGCAAAATATTATAGACCGGATAGCTTACATATAAGAAAGTTATTTCTCACTTTTGGGGACAAGGAAGCCCAATAACAAGCCACTGATTAATGTCTGATGAGAGCCATTTTCTACTTAATGGATCAGAGATGGTATCACCCTCTCACTCCATCCCATGTGGCGGAAAAAGCTAGCTAGCTCTCATGGGGTTTCTTTAATGAAGATGCTGTATGAAGACGCAGACCTCTCAGATGCTGCATCAGAAGAACTTGACATAAAGCAACTTAAGGAAGGGTTGTATTTTAGTTTACAGTCCCAGAGAGGGACACAGCCCATAGCAGAAAGGAAGGCGTGACAACAGGCAGGAAAGTCATCATAAAAAACAGGAACCTATCTAATCACATTTTATTTCATCCATGTACAGAAAACCGAGTACAGAGAGAACAAGCAGTAGGACCAGGCTACAAAACCTGGCTCTGGTGACACGCCTCCTCCAACAGGCTCCAACTCCTTAAGGTTCCATAACAGCTTAAAACAGCGCCACCAACTGGGGACCAAGGGTCCAACCACATCAGCTTCATTCAACCCAGTGTAAATACTGATTCCACTCCTGAGGGCTCCCCCTGCACAATCTAATTACCCCCCAGGGGTCCCAAAGCCTAAATGCAGCACCTTGGAGTTAGGATTTCAATGTGTGAACTTTTGTGGGACACAAATACTACCTTCGAAAAAAGAAACCTTACTTACTGAGCATGATTAAAACATTTCCTATGCACCAAACCCAGAATGGAATCTTAATAGAAGCCACTCATGATGAGATAAAAAGAAAGAAATAATTAGCTATTGTTTTATAATTTCCCATCTATAAATATGTATTAGTCATTTAATGCAAACACCTTAGACCACAAACAGAAAGTCACAATATTCACTGGACCATTAAAGGTTGTATTTTATTTTGGTTTTGTTTTTTGTTTTTAATCTGGTGGTAACACTTGGGTAATTTTTTTTTAAAGAAAGAAAGTCCCTAAAGAAAAAGTTGCAAGTGCAAAGATATTCGCTGTAATACAATTTAATCAGTGAAACACTGAAAATAACCTATAAATTCAACAGTATGGAAATTGCTAAATAAACTGTGATATACTAATCAAACAGTATTCATGTATTTTTAAAATAAAATAATTTTAATCACTAGCTATATTAACCTATAAAGCTGATTGTAATTTTTTAAAGTTCTATGCCTTTCAAAAATAATAAGTGAATATAAAAAATTCTGGAAAGAACATTAAGGTGATGATTATTGATGTAACAGGTAGCAGAATCTTAGACAAGCTTTTGTCCTCAATTTTTTATTTCTAGGATGTTTGTTATAAATTATTTTAAGATCTTTGCAGTGCTCACTATCGCTGCATATATTCAAAAATTGTGCTGATATAGAAAAGATAATCAGGCAAATAGGGGAAAGACAGAGGGAGAGTGGTACTGGGAGGAGGGGAGGGAGGGCACTACAGTCAGCATGTAAAATAAAATAAATTAAACTAAATTAAATAAGAATAGATCAGCATGGTCATGCTCAAGAATGACCCCAAAATTTGTGAAAGGTTCTATATTTTTATAAAACAATTCAAGAACTCTATATGTTGTGAGGTTTTAACTTGGGTTTTCTGTGGCTCTTCTAACAGTGGAAGGGGGTGAGGTATCTGACTCTTTCGCCTGTTCTTGGTTCCTTTTGCCTCCTACTGTGTTGCCTCACCCAGCCTTGAAATGGGGGTTTGTACCTAGTCTTATTGCATCCTGTTATGGCATGTTCAGTTGCTATCCCTGGGAGGCCTGCTTTCTTCGGAAGGGGAAGACATGAGCAGTGGAACCGGGGGGAAAAGGTAGAAGAACTGCGAGTAACAGAGGGAGACAAGGCTATGATTGGAAAGTGTTGTATGAGAATTTTTCTTAAAAAGAAGAAGAAGAAAAGAAAATACCTTATAGCCAGATCTTATGGAGGCATTTTCTCAATTGAGGTTCCTTTCTTTCTAGTGACTTTAGCTTGTTTCAAACTGACATAAAACTAGCTAGGATACTATCAAGGTACAGGAAGTACTAAAAAATAAAACAAAACTACATGGGTTGGACCAGAAAAGAAAGTCCCCTCAAAAACTCATAATAAGGAAGGAAGGAAGGAAGGAAGGAAGGAAGGAAGGAAGGAAGGAAGGAAGAAAGAAAGAAAGAAAGAATATTTAAAGTTGCAAGGGGGAAAAAACAAGTGACATATAAAGACAGACTTATTAGAACTACTCCTGACTCAATAGAGACCCTAAAAGGCAGAAGAGCCTGTACAGATGTTCTGAAGATGCTAAGAGACCACAGATGCCACCCTATAATACTCAACAAAATTTCAATCACAATAAGTGGAGATAATAAGATATGCTATGATAAATCCAAATTTCAGCAGTATCTATCTACAAATCCAGCCCTCCAAAAGGTCCTAGAAGGAAGACTGCAGCCTGACGAAGTTAACCATGTCCAAGAAAGCATAAGGAATAAATAATACCAGACCAGAAAAATCCAGAAAAAGGAAAAAACACACCACCACAACAAAAATAACAGGAATCAACAAATATGGCTCATTGATATCTCTCAATACTAACGGCCTCAAGTGTGCCCCTCCCCATAAAAACACACAGACTAAGAACGGATGCAAAATAGGACCCATCCTCCTGATGCATCCAAGAAACTCACCTTAATATCAAGTATAGACATCACCTCTGGATAAAAGAATGGAAAAAATATATTCTAAGCAAATGGGCCTAAGAAGCAAGCCAGTGTGGTCATTTTAATGGCTGCTAAGACAGACCCCAAACCAAAACTAATCAGAGGAGATAGGGAAGAACACTACACACTGATCAAAGGAAATATCCACCAAAAGCACATTGCAATTTTTAAACTCCATAAACAAAATACAAGGGCACCCAATTTCATAAAAAAATAAAAAATAAAAAAAAACACAACTACAACATAAATCACATATTGCGCCTACACAGTTATAGTGGGTGACGTCAATACCTGGCTCTCACAAACAGACAGACCACCCACACAAAAGCCAAAAAGAAGATTCTGGAGCTAACAGACACTATAAACCAAATGGACATAACAGATATTTACAGAACATTTCATCCAAACACAAAAGAACATACCTTCTTCTCAGCACCTCATGGAACTTTCTCTGAAATTGCCCACATCCTCAGGCACAAAGCAACTCTTAACAGATACAAGAAAATTAAAATAACACCCTGCATCCTATCTTCCCAACACAAATTAAAATTGGATATTAACAGCAACCAAAAACACAAAAATCATGGAGACTAAACAACTCTCTACTGAATAAAAAAAAAAATGTGCCAAGAAAGAAATAAAACACTTTCCAGAATTCAATGAAAGTGAAAACCCAACATACTCACACTTACGGGACATAAGGAAGGCAGTTCTAAGCGATAAGTTCATAGCACTAAATGCCTACATTAAAAAAAAAATTTGAGAGTTCCTATACTAGTGACTTAACAATACAACTGAAAGCTCTAGAGCAGAAAGAATAAATCACACTCAACAGGAATAGATGGCAAGAAATAATAAAACCTGGGCTTAATCCAATAAAATAAAAACAAAAAATATAAAGAATCAATGAAACAGAGTTGGTTCATTGAGAAAATAATACTGACAAACCCTTATCCAAATTAACTAAAAGGCAGAGAAAAAGGATTAAAATGAACAAAATTAGAAATAGAAAGAGAGACAATGACAACAGACACCGAGGTTATACAGAGAATGACAATGACACGCTTTAAAACCCTGAACTCCTGCAAATTGGAAAATCTAAAAGAAATGGATAATATTCCCTATACATACCATCTCCCAGGGTTAAATCAAGATTTAAATAAGCAATTTAAGCAGACCTATAACTCCTAGTGAAATAGAGGCTGTAACTCAAACTCTTCCAATCCAAAAAAAAAAAAAATTAAAAAGCCCAATGCCAGGGGATCTTTGAAGGTTCTTTGTCTCATAATACCACGTCAAGGCTCCTCTTCTTCCTCACCTGCCTCCTTTAATTTTATCTTTTGTAATTTTTGTCTCTTTATTTTTACACTACAGGTCTTTGACACATATATTATGGCTTCTGGTTTTGTGTTTTTGTGGGACCCCTTAGTGGGCAGACCGGAACCAGTGTGTTTCTCTGTCTATGTTTCTTGTGATTTTTCTTGGGATCTTTATCCTCCTATTAGCTTTGTTGTTTTCCAATGTCTTTGCTTTTGTTTCATATCTTTATTTTTATTATTATTATTATTATTATTATTATTATCTCTTAGGTGCCTGTTTGTTTCCTAATAAGAGACAGAAAGGGGTTGATCTGGACGGGAGGTAACATGGGAAAGAATTGGGAGGAGTAGAAATGGAAAAAATAATCAGGTTGTATTGTATGAAAAAATCTATTGTTCAATAAAAGAAAAGAGAAAGAAAAAAAAAAAGATGAGCTTTGCCACACTCTAAACTGTATTCTTTTATCCACATAACAGAAAAAGGCAAGACATTTACAATCTCCTTGGAAGACCATGATCCTTTTTAATCCACTGTGTGAAAGTTCTTGTAATTGGCCTTTGTCATTCAGTTCAGTGTCCCTACATTTACAGATCCGCTTTCATCCATGGTAAGGCAGATAAATGAGGGAAGAGTTAAACTATCGACACTGTCCTGACACCTGTGCACATCAGCACTTTGGTATTTGATTAACACATAAGCTGGGTTTGAGAAAACTAAGGACGTGCTTTTAAAAGTGATTTGCCTTTCTAATTTCTACAGGCTCAGAATTGAGAGGCAAGAAGCCATTCACCACAAGCCATTCACCCCGCCATATCCTACTAGCTGTACGAATCATTTGGTCACTATGATCCTGCTTGTCCTCGGCAAAGTGGAAAGGTCAGACTCACATGTCTCATGCAACTGAGGCATGGATTTCTGCCTTGCAGTTCTGCCTTTTGCCTTGGACTCTTTTTTTTTCTCCTATTTGTTTTCCTCTACTCCAACGACTTTGCTTTTGTTTTATTTTCTTAATTATTATTATCCCTTAGGTGCCTGTTTAGTGAATGTTTAGTAAACTGTTATTTACTAAGCATTGCCTGTGTACCAAGCATTGTAGTTAGCATTTTACATGTATCAGTCATCTACCTAAAAATTATATAGGGAGCTGTAACATACTGTTACAGATGCTGGGCCATACAAAGCCTAGAGAATGCATAAGAGACAAAATAGTTATCTGGCCTTGGAGGGAAAACATCCATGTGAGCCAAGACAAACAAGAATCAGACGTTTTTACGAGACGTTATTTTAAGTATGAAACAGAAATATTCTTTACAGGCTCCTGCTTTGACTACTAGTTCTGCAGCTGGTGGTGCTATTTCAGGAGGCTGTAGGACATTTAGTAGGTAAGGCCTAGGTGAGGGAGTAGTCATGGGTTCCAGCCCTGCTCCTGGCTTCCTGGTCCTCTGTGATATGAACAGACCCTCCCACATCCTCATGTTGCCAGGCCTTTCCCGCCATGGTGGACTAAAACTCTGTAAGTTCTAGGAATGTCTCCTTCCTTCAGTTGTTTCTATCAGATACTTTAGTCACAGTGACGCAATAACTAGCTAATCCAGAAAGAAAAATGGCTCAAAGAGTAAGATCACTGTTTTGCCAAAACCTGATCAAGTGGTTCTTAAGCCTTTGAACTTTTTTAATAGGAGAAATTTGGCAAAGTTTATCGAACACTACAAAATCCCTAGAATTCTATAGGCAGAGCTTAATGGGCGAGTGCTGTAGAGGTTTGGAAGACAATACCAATTGGGGACAATAAATACTGTATGAAAGGTTACGTATTGGCTCAGGATCCCCAAGACTATGGTCTCAGCACAATGGAGATTTATTTGCCCCTAGGGACAAAGGTCAGGGACTAGCATCCAAAGACAGGAGATAGAGGACAGGGGAGAATATGTAGGGGATAGGAAAGTGGGGGGAGGGGTATTTGTCCCCAAGTGGGGGCAAAGGATTACCTCTGGATAGAGAAAATACAGAGGTGGCCCATAAGTTGATATGATTTAATAACAGTTTATGAAGGTAACACGTAAAAGCCTAAAGGTTAGGATGAGGTGTTTAATAAGGTGAGCCCAAAAGGGGCTTTGATTGCCTGACTTCGAGACTTTGATAGCTAAACCTTGGTCCTCAGCCTCAGGAGGAAGAAATGGCCAAATAAGGACATAGACTTTGGTAGTTAGCTTTAAGAGTGTAATCTAATGGTTTTATAGCAGGGCAGGGGGGATGGGAAGAAGGGCAAGACCTGTCAGCGGCCTGCTTGCCCTGCTCAGGCTGGCTTAGGTCCCTTAACTGTACTCACTAAACAACTTGGTGCCATCCACATTGTTGTGTGACAACATTTTCTCAAGAGATACAACATATTCTTGTACTCACAGACAGACCAAAGTACGGGTACCATCAAAATCCAACATGATGAGCCAATGAGTTTTATTGGAGTTACTTACAGGAATATTGGGAGCCTATTTATAAAGCAGAAATGGCTCAATGATAACTACATCACCAAAGCCCACCCCAGCATGGGGGACACCTCACAAAAGTTGGGAACCTGGTGCACACTGCATGACCAGGTGCTGGTCTAACTGGATGTCTACATGTAGATTAATTTATTCTTGTTATATCTCAAAGGTTATCCCATCCCTTGTATCCTCCCATTCTTCTCTCCCTCCCATTTTCCCCTTATTCCCCCTCCCCTATGACTGTGACTGAGGGGGATTTCCTCCCCCTGAATATGCTCATAGGGTATCAAGTCTCTTCTTGGTAACCTGCTATCCTTCCTCTGAGTGCCACCAGGTCTCCCCCTCCAGGGGACATGGTCAAATATGAGGCACCAGAGTTCCTGGTCTAACTGGATGTCTACATGTAGAAAAATGAAATTAGGCCCCTATTTGTCACCATGCACAAAACTCAAGTCCAAGTGGATTAAAGACCTCAACCTAAAACCACAGACATTAACCCAGTTAGAGGAAAAAGTGGGGAAGAGTCTGGAACTCATAGGCACAGGAGACAACTTCCTGAACAGAACACCAACAGCCCAGGCCTTAACATCAACAATTAATAAATGGGACCTCATGAGGCTGAGAAGCTTCTGTAAGGCAGGTGACACTGTCAAGAGAACAAAGTGACAGCCTACAGACTGGGAAAAGATCTTCACCAACTCTTCATCTGACAAAGGTCTAATATCCAAAATATATAAAGAACTCAAGAAATTAAACACCACCAAACCAAATAACCCAATAGAGAAATGGGGCGCAGAGCTAAACAGAGAATTCTCAACAGAGGAATATCAAATGGCTGAGAAACACTTAAAGAAATGCTCAACCTCCTTAGTCATCAGAGAAATGCAAATCAAAACGACACTGAGATTCCATCTTACACCCATCAGAATGGCTAAGATCAATAACTCAACTGACACCTCATGCTGGCGAGGGTGTGGAGAAAGAGGAACACCCCTGCATTGCTGGTGGGAATGCAAACTAGTACAACCACTTTGGAAAGCTATCTGGTGCTTTCTCAGAAAAATGGGAATAGGGCTTCCTCAAGACCCAGCTATTCCACTCCTTGGAATATACCCAGAGGATGCACTACCACACAACAGGGACATATGCTCAACCATGTTCATAGCTGCCTTATTCATAATAGCCAGAACTTGGAAACAACCTACATGTCCCTCAATAGAAGAATGGATAAAGAAACTGTGGTACATTTACACTATGGAATACTACTCAGCTATTAAAAACAAGGAATTTCCAAAATTTGTGGACAAATGGATTGAACTAGAAATTGTCATAATGAGTGAGTTCACACAGAAGCAAAAAGAGCTAAGTGGTATATACTCACTTATATCGAGACACTAGTCCAAGGTGTACGTCCCCATGAAAAACTGTACCTACCTGGATAGTGGGTAAGAGGGGAGGACATCCTATTGAAACTTTAGGTGGGAGAAGCCTGGGAGAAAGAGGAAATAGAAGGATCCAGCGGGTCCTGGAAAACTACAGGCGAGTCTGGGCCCTGGGGTCCTCCGCAAACTGTGGCAACAGCCAAAGAAAAAATAGGCAGTAAAAACCTTGAACCCCTACCCGGACTAGCCGATGGACATTCTCCACTGTTGAGTGGAGAAGGAGATCTAACTTTTACACAAACTCTGGTGCCCCATATTTGAACATGTCCCTTGGATGGAGATGCCTGGTGGCACTCAGAGGAAAGATAATAGGTCACCAAGGAGAGACTTGATACCCTATGAGCATATACAGGGGGAGGAGGTCCCCCTTAGACACAGACATAGAGGAGGGGAGGGGAGTAGGGGGGAAGTGGGAGGAAGGGAGGAATGGGAGGATACATGGGATGGGCTAACAACTGAGATGTAATATGAATAAATTAATATAAAAAAAGAAAAAAAGAATAAATTAATCAAAAAATTTAAAAATATATATATATAACCTATTCAGTACCTATGAAGTTACATATATGTATGTTTTTAAGGCTGACAGTTTGGCAGTAGGCACCTAATTGATATGTTTCTCCTCGGGGAAGACCACCTTTCTGGCTCCCAGGCTTCTTCAGTTGCCAATAGTTCTCTGTGTGAGGTTGAGGCCTTGTGGTCCACCTTCCTTTGCTAACTTTCTTTTGCTTCCTTTTACTGTTGGAATGTTTACCCAATGCCATTACATATGGAAGTATAAAACGTATTATTTTTCGATGGATCACAGCTTGAGTCTTAAAAGAGATGCTAGACTTGAAATTTTGAACAATGCCAAAACAGCTAAGGTTCTGGAGACTCTTGAAATTGGAATTAATGCATTTTCCAGTAAAAGATGGCAGTAAGCCATTGGGGAACAAAAGCAGAATGTTTGAATCTGAAATGTCCATCAGAGACCCAAGTTTTGAGCACTTTATGTAACTATTTTGAGAGGCTGGGAGATTCAGGAGGTGGGTCCTCATTTTCAAAGTAAGCCACTGACAGTGGATTTTGAAAGTGGGTCTCAATCTTCCTAATGCTGTGAATATTTAATACAGTTTCTCATGTTGTAGTGACCCCCAACTATAGAATTATTTTCATTGCTACTTCATAACTGCTTCAATCTGCTACTGTTATGAATCCTAATGTATCTGATATGCAGATCTTAGGTGACCTTTGTGAAAGGGTCATTTGACTTCCATAGGTCCATGACCCACAGGCTAAGAACCACTGGTTTTGAAGGTTGTAACCCAGACCCTGGATCTTGCCTAGTTTTTTCTTCTTGGTACAACATGATGTGAACAGAACTACCACACATTGTCATGCCTACCCCACCATGATGGACAGAAATCCTATAAAAAGATGAGTCAAAATAAATATTTCCTCTCTTTAATTGCTTCGGTCAGGAATTGTTGGCAGAGGAACGATATGCTAATTAATACAGCCTATTTAAAATGATGGGCAACGTAAAAGTAGGATTAGATGAAGAGGTTCGGGAGGTATAGTGGGTGCAGAAGAGAGTTTACACTATGTGCTTTGGGCTGGGCGTCACAATGATGTTTGAGCAACATCTTGGCGAATGGGTTATACAGATATTTGGAAGAAGAACGTTTTAGAGAAAGGAAAGACCTAGAATGTAAGGGGGTGTTGTTTGCCTATCTTTGATTTGCCTGGTTTTGTTTGTTGTTATCCTTATTATTTTGCTCATTTTGTATGTGTCTATAGTATATTCTGATAACTTTCCCCCCCAACGTCCTCTCTATCTCATTCACCACTTAACCATCCACAATCTCTACCTGTCTCTTTCTCAGAGTTGTGGCCTTTGGTTTTGTTTTCTGGCTCATTTAGTTTAACCACTACTGTCTGTGTGACTGTTGGATTGAAACTATCCACTGGAGCTTTGTGGGGACACCAGTGGCTATACAACAGAAGGCAGCGATCCCCACTGTAAGCCCACAAGTAGCTCAGCAGTGAGGGGCGGGACCCCAGCTCCCCCTCCCACACATGCCTTACTGTTGGTAGGCCTGCTTTCTGTAGACTACATGCAGACATGAAGAACTGCTGTGGGTTTGTGATTTCAATGGCTGTGTCTTGCCCCGAAGAAGGCATTCTATAGCCCTTCTCCCTGTCTTCCTGTCTTCACATCTTTTCTGCGCCCTTTTCCACAATGTTCTATGAGGTGATCATTTAAATGGTTGTTTGTGGCTATGCATTCACCCATCACCCATTCTCCACACACTATATAGCCATAAGTCACTGTATTTACCACTGTTCACTGGAAAGAGTGGCTTCTGTGATTAAAGCTGAGAGCAGCATTTGTCTGTGGACATAAGCATAAATACGTGGAACATAGTTTGGTCCTGTGTCAATTTAGCTAAACAATAGTATTTGGTTTCCCCATATAGCCTATGATACCCCCCAATGTAGGTTATTGACCAGGTTTACAGTACCAGGAATAGATTTCTTCCTGTGGCCGCAGATCCAATCAGAGAGCAGTTTATTGCCTCCATTAACAGTAATGCCAGTGTCTCACAAATGGGCACATCTTGCCTGCTGGATTGCTCTTATAGTTTGTAGGGCTCACAGCTTGGTAGGTTGCTGATTTTCAAACATGTTTATAATAGAGTCTCAAGGAGGTCACAGAAAGAATCTGATCTTATATGACTATATAAAAGGCTTTGAGAAAACTAGGAATGCTTAGGAGCATTTTTTAAGTAAAAGAATACATAATTTGAATTTTATTTGAACCATTCTGGGTAACATGTGGAAGAGAGGCCATATGGGCTAGGAAAACACTAGTGAAGCCAGTGTGGCAGCTGGTGTAAAAAGAGCAGCCAAGCTTACATGAGGACTGCAGACAAGATGGTGAGGAGTGGGTGGGTCCTGTGATTATTTCAATAGAATTTTCCAGTGGGCTGGATGTGTGGTATTTTCAAAGTCAATAGTCAAGAATGATACTCTATATACACAGAATATTAGTTGGCCACAAAAGCAGTAATATCCTATAATAAGTATCAAAATACATGGAACTGAAAGATATTTGTATTAATTGAAACAGACTAGACAAAGACAAATAGGGCATGTTCTTTTTCACATGTGGAGTTATAAAAATGTCCATTTGAATGTAGATTAATGGTCACTAGAAGCTGTGAAGAGGGATGGGAAGTGAGGGACATTAGATAACAAATATCAAAATATAGGTCAAAGTCCTAAGTTCTAGTGCTCTACAACATTATGTGATGACTATAGCTCATGATAGCCTAGTCTATATTTTTATGAATGACTAGACAAATGGAACTCTAAGGCTCAAAACACAAAATAATGAATTATGAGAATGTTAATTAATCTGATTCAATCAGTTCATAACATATTGAAATATCACACTGGACCTCTTAAATATGTATGTTATACAACATTTGTTATGTGTAAGGAGATGCAAATGGTGACTGTTTGATCTAATTTGATTATACAAAATACATCACATTATCATGCTACAGTGTACAAATATCTACTATTAAAATAATTAAAAATCAATATTTAGAGGGTGAGAAAATCCAAGGTTTAGAGGATGATAATAAATAGTAACTCATAATTTATCTATCTTTAAGAAGCAAGGTTGAAGCCTAGTGTTATATCTCCAAAGCATATGTTTACTCCAGTGTATTATATAAGTCTAAATGAAGAACAAATAAAAAGCTGAGCCAAATTTAGGAAACTCAATGAGTAACCAAGTGAAAAACAGAGCCTGCTGTCCAAGAATGTCTGTACAGGGACTCAGAACAACACGTTACTGCATCAGCCTTGCTCACCCAAGCCTTAATCACATTAAGTACCTGCCATTACGTTTTTACAAGACAGCAGGCCTGGCTACTCTCTGTTGCACACATAGTGTGGCATCTGGCATTTTGCTGCCTCTTGAGATGATGACGATTGTGTTCTACATTAGATGGGAGGCACCTCCATGGAATCTGCAGGAGGTTTGACTGTACTGTAAGCCAGCTATTCCCTTAGAGTCAACAGTTCACCCATGTGCAGTAAACACTACCAGAACAGCTGCAAAGCATAAACCAGGCAGTGTGGTTTAAGCACTGTCAAGCTCCCTAGAATGCAGCAAGTAGAAATAATCATCATAGCAAGTTCTTGTGAAGGGCCTTTCATTCTGAAGAGCATTAGCATTTGTTGTTGCATAGGACTCTTGTAGAAGCCTCAAGAGTTAGAGGTTTTACTGGTTCATATTCATAAAGATTGACAGTTCATCCAAGGGCCACTGCTAGCAAATGATAAAAAATGTACTCAAACCTATAGCTGGTGCTTCACAGTTATTCTTTTTCCTCTTAAAGACAAATTATCAGCCCTATGCTTCTAAATGTTAAGTTCCTCTGCATATCCCAGGACAATGAGAGTAATAGTCTGAGTGGATCCGCTTCACGAACCAGGGACCATTTGTAACCCAATTGGAAGGAATAGTTATTAGTGATGTGTCAGAATCCAGATGTGATTATTGTGTAATTTTTTATTAGTTCTTTAGAAATTTCATCCACTGTGCTTTGATCATTTCACATCTTTCCCCCAATTCCTCCCAGATCCACCCTGCTTTCCTACTGGCCCAACTTGATGTCCTCTTTTTAAAAAAAACAAACAAACAAACAAGACAAGAAAAACTCATAATGTCCAATTTGTGCTGCCCATACACTCTTTGATATGGGACCTTACATAAAAAATGTGGTCAATTTACCAGGAGCTACGCTCTTAAAAAAAAAACTGGGACGGGGATTCCAAGATGGCACCGACCAGTAGGCACCATAGCTGATCTTCTCTGAGGAGACCAGGGACTTGAATGGAACCACAGACTGCTGGATTTTGAGAACTGTAGGTGAGTGGGGCCCCAAACTCCGCAGACCACCAGGGGGTCCAACCCCGGGACAAGCGACAGCCCCGAGGGCTAAACGCACTCCCCAAACTCTGAAAAGGAATCCACAATCAAGCTGTAGCCAGCACAAAAAACCCAAATTCGCCATTTGGGGAGGAGATTTTCCGGAGCCCCAAGCCTGAGGAGTCTCAGCGAATAGGGTGAAACTACCATTGATCCTGTACATCCACACCGCGCCGAACTGCGGACGGCACCTGCCTAACCCGGGTGGAAACACAGGTGGCGAGTCTCACCAAAACCAACTAGATCTGGGGACCGCGTCCGCGTCCTGCGCTCAAGCTGAAGCCAGACACAAAGGTTTGACCCTGCAAACTGGGGCAGTTAGCAACCGGCATGGTCTGCTCCCACAGCCCAGTGGGTCCGCCCACGTTATAGGGAGCCGAGGGTCACGCTTGCAGGGACTAACTACTGCCCTAAAGGGAACTGGCAGTACTCCGGCAGCAGATTCACGCCAGCGGTCTGAACTGCCTTTGGCGCCAGCTGCGTGGCCCGACTGCCGGCAATCCCCAAACAACTGAACTAACTGGGCCCATCTTTGTGGGCCCGCGACAGATCCACCCAGGTTATCGGGAGCTGTGGGTCTTACTGGCAGGGAATAACTGCTGCCCTAAGGCGACGCACTCTGCCTTTCTCTAGCAGAAAGGGAAAATACAGGAGATTTGTCGCCAGCCGAGGGACGAGCTGCTGGCTCTGACTGGGCTCTACCTGAACAATAGACCTAGCAGGGGTCATTCTTGCGCGCCCTCGTTAGGACCGCCCACTTTATCCGGAGCTGTGGGCCTTGCTGGCAGGGAATAACTGCTGCCTTAAAGCGTCTGGGAGCGGTCTAACCTGCTTTTGTCCCCAGCCACGGGGACGAACTGCTGGCTCTGACTGGGCTCTCCCTAGCTGTATCCCACAATATAGGGAGCTGAGGCTCATATGTGCAGGGTATAACCGCTAATTTATAGCAAGCTGGGAGTGGCCTGGCATACAGGGGCGTGGAAACTGCTACCTCCTCAGATATTGCCAGTGGCCTGAAACCGTATGGTTACAGGCACAGATCCTGTAATCTCCAACAGGCAGATCCTAGCTGTGTCAGCTCCTGCAGACCCAGCAAGAACTCCCAAATTCATGGGAAAGGCTGAACGCTCCTAAGACAGCTACAACCCAGAAGATCTGATCCACCTGGGGTCTTGGCTACAAAGCAACAGGAAAGACAGACAGCGGGGATCAACCTACACAACCAGAGAGCTTGTGTGCTGACCTTACTCTAGATCCCAATACTGCTGACTTGAGATACAGCAGTAAGGGGAAAAGGCCCAAACAGAAACCTACTTCGCGGGACTCAGCCTGGAGCCTAAGGTGTTGAGAAAAATCTACAGGAGTAGAATCTGAATCACCAGCCTGGTCCAGGGAAGTACTCCCTGTTCCCCACAGGTAAGGGCACCCTACCTATAAGCAGACATCAACTATC
This sequence comes from Acomys minous, assembly GCF_964271855.1. Lineage (NCBI taxonomy): Eukaryota > Metazoa > Chordata > Mammalia > Rodentia > Muridae > Acomys > Acomys minous. Next base: position 125,901,635 of record NC_140484.1, on the reverse strand, counting down.
CACTCCCAAACAGGGAAGGTCACTACAAACCACCTCCCAACATTAGATTCACCAAAATGACAAGGGGACAACGAAAGAATGCTAACAAAAACCAAAACAGGATGGCATCTCCAGATCCCAGCAATCCTAATGAAAACAACCTGGAGAACCCAACATCAATGGATATACATGAAAACCACCTCAAATCCTTAGTAAGTAAGATGATATTGGAAGAATCAAATAAATTTTGTAAACAAATGCAGGAGGAAGCAAACAAGAGGGCTGATGACTTAAAAGAGTCATATAAAGAGGCATTTGAAGAATTTCAGAAAAACACAAATAACCAGATGAAGGAAATTATTAAAACAGTTCAAGACCTGAAGATAAAAATGGAAGAAATAATAAAAGAACGCACGGAAGAAAAACGCGATCGAGAAGCATCAGAAAAGAAAGCAAACATCTCAGAGGTGGCCTTATCTAACAGATTGCAAGAAATGGAAGAACGAATATCAGGACTTGAAGATACAATCGCACAATTGGAAACAATCATCCAGGATAATGCTAAATCTGAAAAGTTCCTGACACAAAGCGTTCATGAAATAAAAGACAACATGAAAAGACGAAACTTGAGAATAATAGGGATAGAGGAAAGAGAAGGTAACCGACTCCACAGCCCAGAAAATATCTTTAACCGAATAATAGAAGAAAATTTCCCCCAATTTGAAGAAGGAGATGCATACGAACATACAAGAGGCCTACAGAACACCAAATAGAATAGACCCAAAAAGAAAATCTTCCCACCACATAATAATAACAACACAAAATATACAGAACAAGGAAAAAATATTAAAAGCGGCAAGAGAAAAAGGACGAGTAACATATGAAGGCAAACCTATCAGAATCACTCCTGACTTCTCAGCAGAGACCATGAAAGCCAGAAGGGCCTGGACAGAGGTTCTGCAAACGCTAAGAGAACACAGATACCAGGCAAGACTACTATATCCAGCAAAATTATCAATAACCATTGGAGGTGAAGACAAGATATTCCATGACAAAAACAAATTCACACAATACCTAGCAACAAATCCAGCTTTACAGAAGTTACTAGAAGGAAAACTCCACCCCAACCGGTCAAACTACAACCAAAAATACATAAGAAATAAATAACTACACCATTGCAAAATCACAACTTCACAAAAACTCGATTGTTATAAATACCAAAAATGAAGGGACTTACCAATCACTGGTCATTAATATCTCTCAACATTAATGGTCTCAACTCTCCAATAAAAAGACACAGACTAACAGAGTGGATGCATAAACACGACCCAACATTCTTCTGCATTCAAGAAACACATCTCAACCACAAGGACAGACATTGCCTCAGAGTGAAAGGTTGGGGAAAAATATTCCAAGCAAATGGTCACAAGAAACAAGCTGGGGTAGCTATTCTAATATCTAATAAAATAGACTTTCAACCAAAATTAGTCAAAAGAGACAAGGATGGTCACTTCATACTTGTCAAAGGTAAAGTCAACCAGGAAAACATCACGATTTTGAACATCTATGCTCCGAATACAAGGGCTCCGACATTTGTAAAAGAGTTATTAACAAAGCTTGCCCCATTCATCGATACCCACACATTAATAGTGGGAGACTTCAACACCCCACTTTCACTCAAGGATAGGACTTTGATTTCAAAACTAAGCCGGGAAATAACTTCATTAACCAATGTCATGAATCAAATGGATCTAACAGATATCTACAGAACTTTCCACCCAAACGCAAAGGAGTATACCTTTTTCTCAGCACCCCATGGAACGTTCTCTAAAATTGATCACATAGTTGGTCACGAAGCAAACCTCAACAGATACAAGAAGATTGAAATAATACCTTGTATCTTATCAGATCACCATGGTCTAAGGCTGGACTTCAACAACAATAGAAATAACAAAAAGCATACCAACACGTGGAAACTAAACAACTTTCTACTTAATGACACATGGGTCACGGAAGAAATAAGGGAAGAAATAAAAGACTTCCTGAAATTCAATGAAAATGATGGAACAACATACCCAAATTTGTGGGACACATTGAAAGCAGTGCTAAGAGGAAAATTCATAGCACTAAGTGCCTTTAAAAAGAAAATGGAGCCATCCCACATAAACAACCTAACAACACATCTGGAAGCCCTAGAAAAAAAAGAACCAGAAACACCCAAGAGGAGTAGACGCCTGGAAATAATCAAACTCAGGGCTGAAATCAATAAATTAGAAACAAAGACAACAATCCAAAGAATCAACAAAACCAAGAGCTGGTTCTTTGAGAAAATTAACAAGATAGACAAACCGTTAGCCAATCTAACCAAAAGACAAAGAAAAGCTATCCAAATTAACAAAATCAGAAATGAAAAGGGAGACATAACAACAGACACCGAAGAAATACAAAGAATCGTAAGGACCTACTTCAAAGACATTTATGCCACAAAATTTGAAAATTTAAGGGAAATGGACAAATTTCTCGACCGATTCCATTTACCAAAATTGAACCAAGACCAGATAAACAAATTAAATAGCCCTATTTCGCCTATAGAAATAGAAGCAACCATTGATAGTCTTCCAACCAAAAAAAGCCCAGGGCCAGATGGTTTCAGCGCAGAATTCTACCAGTCCTTCAAAGAGGAGCTAATACCGATACTATTCAAGCTATTCCGAAAGATAGAAATGGATGGAATATTACCAAACTCCTTTTATGAGGCCACAGTCACATTGATACCTAAACCCCACAAAGACCCAACAAAAAAAGAGAATTTCAGACCAATTTCTCTTATGAACATTGATGCAAAAATACTCAACAAAATACTCGCAAAGCGAATACAACAGCATATCAAAGACATCATTCACCATGACCAGGTAGGCTTCATTCCAGGAATGCAGGGATGGTTTAACATACGGAAATCCATCAATGTAATCCACCATATAAACAAACTGAAAGAGAAAAACCATATGATCATCTCTTTAGATGCAGAAAAAGCATTTGACAAAATCCAACACCCATTTATGTTTAAAGTTCTGGAGAGATCGGGAATACAAGGCACTTTTCTAAACACAATAAAGGCTATATATAGCAAACCAATAGCCAACATTAAATTAAATGGAGAGATACTCAAGGAAATCCCTCTAAAATCAGGGACCAGACAAGGCTGCCCACTTTCCCCATATCTCTTTAATATAGTTCTTGAAGTTCTAGCCAGAGCAATAAGACATCAAAAGGAGATCAAGGGGATCCAAATGGGAAAGGAAGAAGTAAAATTATCCCTATTTGCAGATGATATGATAGTGTATATAAGTGACCCCCAAAATTCCCCCAGAGAACTCCTACAGCTGATAAACACCTTCAGCAAATTGGCAGGATACAAAATAAACTCAAAAAAGTCAGTAGCTTTCCTATATACAAATGACAAACAGGCAGAGGAAGAAATTAGAAAAATTACTCCCTTCACGATAGCCACAAGCAATATAAAATATCTAGGAATAACCCTAACCAAGCAAGTGAAGGATTTATTTGAAAAAAACTTTAAACCTCTGAAGAAAGAGATTGAAAATGACATCAGAAGATGGCGGGATCTACCATGTTCGTGGATTGGAAGAATCAACATAGTAAAAATGGCCATCTTACCAAAAGCAATTTACAGATTCAATGCAATCCCTATCAGAATACCTACTAAATATTTTGAAGATATTGAAAGAACAATTCTCAACTTCATATGGAGAAACAAAAAGCCCAGAATAGCAAAAACAATCCTTTACAATAAAAGATCCGCTGGAGGAATCTCCATACCTGATCTCAAGTTGTACTATAGAGCAACAGTAATTAAAACAGCATGGTACTGGCACAGCAATAGGCTAGTGGATCAATGGAATCGAACTGAAGACCCAGAGATGAATCCACACACATTTGCTCACCTGATTTTCGACAAAGAAGCCAAATCCATTCAATGGAAAAACGACAGCATCTTCAACAAATGGTGCTGGTCTAACTGGATGTCTACATGTAGAAAAATGCAATTAGACCCCTATTTGTCACCATGCACAAAACTCAAGTCCAAGTGGATTAAAGACCTCAACTTAAAACCACAGACATTAACCCAGTTAGAGGAAAAAGTGGGGAAGAGTCTGGAACTCATAGGCACAGGAGACAACTTCCTGAACAGAACACCAACAGCCCAGGCCTTAACATCAACAATTAATAAATGGGACCTCATGAGGCTGAGAAGCTTCTGTAAGGCTGGTGACACTGTCAAGAGAACAAAGCGACAGCCTACAGACTGGGAAAAGATCATCACCGACTCTTCATCTGACAAAGGTCTAATATCCAAAATATATAAAGAACTTAAGAAATTAAACACCACCAAACCAAATAACCCAATAGAGAAATGGGGCGCAGAGCTAAACAGAGAATTCTCAACAGAGGAATATCAAATGGCTGAGAAACACTTAAAGAAATGCTCGACCTCCTTAGTCATCAGAGAAATGCAAATCAAAACGACACTGAGATTCCATCTTACACCCATCAGAATGGCTAAGATCAATAACTCAACTGACACCTCATGCTGGCGAGGGTGTGGAGAAAGAGGAACACTCCTGCATTGCTGGTGGGAATGCAAACTAGTACAACCACTTTGGAAAGCTATCTGGTGCTTTCTCAGAAAAATGGGAATAGGGCTTCCTCAAGACCCAGCTATTCCACTCCTTGGAATATACCCAGAGGATGTACTACCACACAACAGGGACATATGCTCAACCATGTTCATAGCTGCCTTATTCATAATAGCCAGAACTTGGAAACAACCTACGTGTCCCTCAACAGAAGAATGGATAAAGAAACTGTGGTACATTTACACTATGGAATACTACTCAGCTATTAAAAACAAGGAATTTCCAAAATTTGTGGACAAATGGATTGAACTAGAAATTGTCATAATGAGTGAGTTCACACAGAAGCAAAAAGAGCTAAATGGTATATACTCACTTATATCGAGACACTAGCCCAAGGTGTACGTCCCCATGAAAAACTGTAGCTACCAGAATAATGGGTAAGAGGGGAGGACATCCTATTGAAACTTTAGGTGTGAGAAGCCTGGGAGAAAGAGGAAATGGAAGGATCCAGTGGGTCCTGGAAAACTACAGGCGAGTCTGGGCCCTGGGGTCCTCCGCAAACTGTGGCAACAGCCAAGGAAAAAATAGGCAGTAAAAACCTTGAACCCCTACCCGGACTAGCCGATGGACATTCTCCACTGTTGAGTGGAGAAGAAGATCTAACTCTCACACAAACTCTGGTGCCCCATATTTGATCATGTCCCTTGGATGGAGATGCCTGGTGGCACTCAGAGGAAAGATAATAGGTCACCAAGGAGAGACTTGATACCGTATGAGCATATTCAGGGGGAGGAGATCCCCCTCAGACACAGACATAGGGGAGGGGAGTAGGGGGGGGAAGTGGGAGGAAGGGAGGGATGGGAGGATACATGGGATGGGCTAACAACTGAGATGTAATATGTATAAATTAATAAAAATGTATTAAAAAAAACTGACTCTCCCTGTATTAGCCATCAACTACCAATAGCTTCTCTAAAATGGCTGTAGTTTCTTACCCACCTCACCTCTGTAAGCTGGTATTTGGACTTACTTTGCCTTGCACAGGTTCTGTATGCACAATTCATATGTGCAACTGCCCTGTCATCCAAAAGGCACCATTCCCCAGTAGTCATCCACAGCCTCTCACTCATATATTCTTTCTGTCCTCTCATCCACAGTGATCCCTGACCCTTCTGTTTTGAGAAGGGATAAACATTGATTTCCGGTCATCGGGGAAATCCTTTCCCTTCTCATTTCCAGAGGGTCTCACAATGAGCTAGCTCAACTAGATGATGAAATGGACTCTCTGGCAGCAGAGATGTTTCACAAACACCCTACTAAACTTAGGAGTCTTCTACTGAGTTACTTCCTGGGCCATAAGTTCCTTCGCCAAACAGAATACTGAATGTTCTAGCTAGTCTTCTGACATCACCTATAAATGTGTAGAGTAGTTAACAAGTTGTGTCAGAGTATTCTACTGCATTGTATAGCAGTTACAAACCAATATACTTCTATACAACTGTAGAGACCAAGGAAACTGCACTCTGCTGCTCCTCTGTCTGTATATCAGCCTTAAGAAATCTTTTCAGCTAGCATCGTTGTGTTATAAAATGTATGTTTTTCTGCACCATGCATATAATAGCATCCACAGTGAGTTCATTCGTGACATTATCTTAGTTGCATTTGCATTTTTATAACAGAATATCTGAGATGAGGTAATTTTATGAAGAACAAGAACTTATTTTGCATCCTCTTGAAGGCTATGAAGTCCACAGTCATCATGTTCTGCATCTGGTGTGAGCCCAGTGTCTATTTCCAAGATGGTGCCTTGAATTCTGCATCCTCACATAGCTTAAGAGATAAGTGAGGCAAAGAGGGGCTAGCTTGTTCTTCCAACTCTTTTAAATGGACTGAACTATCTTTTATAAAGGTCCTATCGTTATTATTTACTGATATCCTAAGTGTCCCACCACTTGATTCTAATATTTACTCATATGGTTCAACATATGTACTCAGAGAGACTCTTTCAGAATATCACAATGATCAAAAAGTTCCCCCTGAAACCCCAGATGTCAGCTTGAAATGTACCAATATTGGGCGTGTAGCTTTCTATCAAGCCCAGCTACAGGAAGCTTACTGACCACCACATTCTAAGCATGGCCATAAAAATCATTTGGAATCAATGAGGAGAACATCATAAATTAACAAAGGCAGAGTATAGAATAGGAAAAGTCAGATCCTGATGACCTTTGAGCACACCTCTATCCTGTGCTGGGTGACTTTATTCCAGCTCAGTGACTTTACAATAGCTCCAAGTTAACTCAACCTATTGTGACCACTCAGGGATCTCCTCTAAAGCCTCATTTTTTATTCTTAATGACTGTTTCCTTAATGTTTTCAGTTTGCATGGTACATAAGGATTTCCCAAAGATGCAAACTTTGAGTTTTAAAACATGGAATTTTTTAATTTGTTCATTTTTAATTTATTCATTTTACATCACTATTGTAGGCCTCTCCCACATCTCTCCCAAGTCCCACCTTCCCTCCCTCCTCCCCCTTCCCTCCTCTCCTAGTCCTCAGTAAGAGAAAGCCCTATTCCCCTATTCCCCTGAAATCTGGCTCTAGCCTATCAAGTCTCAGTGGACTGCCTACATCCTCCTCCTCCGTGGCCTAGCAATACTGCCCCACCAGTGGAAAATGATCAATGAGTGGACAACAGAATCCATGTCAGAGGAAACTGCTACTCCTCATATTATGGGACTCACATGGACGCTGGGCTGCCAATCTACTACCTCTGATCAGGAGGTCTAAGTCCTCTTCACACATGGCCCTTGGTTGGTGCATCAGTTTCTGCAGGTCCCCCTAAACCCAGATTTGCTGGCTTTGTTGTTCTTCTTGTGGAGCTCCTGTTACCTCCAGGTCCTTCTATTCTCAAACTATCCCATAAGTCTCCCTGTGCTCTGCACCAAATTTTGGCTATGAATCTCAGCATAAGCTTCTATCCCCTGTTGGGTGGAGTTTTTCAAAGGACCTCTATATTAGGCTCCAGTCCTGTTCCTTCTCTTCAAGGGGTGTCTGTTCCATTTGCCATTTTAATGAGAATTAAGCATCCTCCCAAGGATCCTCCTTGTTATTTATCTCTTTGGATTGTAGTATGTATATCTCAAATTATAAAGCTAATATCCACTTATAAGTGAGTATATACCATGCATGTCTTTCTAGGTCTGGGTTACATCAGTCAGGATGATCATTTCTAGTTCCATCCATTTGCCTGCATGATAACTGAGTAGTATTCCATTGAGTAAATGTACCACAGGTTTTTTTTTATCCATTCTTCAGTTGAGGGACATCTAGGTTGTTTCCAGATTCTGGCTATTATGAATAAAGTTGCTATGAACATAGTTGAGCAAATGTCTTTGTTGTATGGTGGAGCATCTTTCAGGTATATGACTAGGAGTGGTATAAGCTGGGTCTTGAGGTAGCACTATTCTAAATTTTCTGAAAAAAACACCTGATTGATTTCCAAAGTGGTTGTACAAGTTTAGACTGCTAACAGTAATGGAGGAGTGTTTCTCTCTCTCCACATCCTCGCCAGAATGGGCTGTCACTTGGGTTTTTTGTCTTAGCCATTCTAAGGGGTGTAAGGTAGCATCTCAGAGTTGTTTTGATTTGCATTTCCCTGATGACTATGAAAATTGAGCATTTCTTTGAGTATCTCTTAACCATTCAATTACTCTGTTAAGAACTCTTTGTTTAGCCCTATACCCAATTTTTCTTAGCTTTTAAAAAATTATCATTAAAATGTATTCACATTACATCTCGATTGTAATCTTTTGCTCTTATCTTCCTGCTTCCACCCTCTCTCTTTCTTTTTCCTCTCTATTTCCCTCCCCTAGACCTCTGACAGGTGCAGATCCTCCTCCAACATCATCTGACCACAATCTATTAGGTCTCATTCGGATAGCCTGCATTCCCTTCCTCTGTGTCCCCACAGGGCCTCTCCCCAAAGGGGCAGTGATCAAATCCAGGAAACCAGAGTTCTTGTCAGAGGCAGTCTCCCACTCCCCTCTCATGCTGTGGAAAATTAGCTGTCCATTGGCTACATCTGAGCAGGAGTTATAGGCCCTCTGCTTGCAATGTTCTTTGTTGGTGCACCTGTTTGTGCAAGCTCCCCTGGATCCAGATCCACCAGTTTTGATAGTCTCTTTATGGAGTTCCTGACAATACCTCCTACCTATCTTTCCATCCCTCAACTCTTCCATACAATTCTCAGCTCTTCACCAGAGTCTAGCTGCAAGTCCCATGTTTTACTATGTTGATCCTCAAGATCCATGAACATGGGAGATCTTTCCATCTTCTGATATCTCTTTCTATTTCTTTCATTAGAGACTTGAAGTTTTTTATATAAGTCTTTCACTTTCTGGGGAGTTGCACCAAGACACTTTATATTATTTGTGGCTATTGTGAAAGGTTTAGTTTCCCTAATTTCTTTCTCAGCCAGTTTATCACTTGTATACAGTAGGGCTACTGATTTTTTTTTAGTTGATTTTTTTTATCCAGCCAATTTGCTGAAGGTGTTTATCAGCAGTAGCAGTTTCTTGGTAGAATTTTTGAGGTCACTTATTTATACTATCATATCAGCCGTGAGTAAGGGTAATGATAATTTGACTTCTTCCTTTCCAATGTGTATCCCCTTGATCTCCTTAAGTTGTCTTATTGCTCTACCTAAGACTTCAAATACTATATTGTAGAGATAAAGAGAGAGTGGACAGCATTGTCTTGTCCCTGATTTCAGTGGAATTGATTTAAGTTTCTCTCATTTAGTTTGATTTTGGCTATGGGCTTGCTGTATATTGCCTTTACTATGTTTAGATATGTGCCTTGTATCCCTGATTTCTTCAAGACTTTAAACATGAATTAGTGTTGGATTTTGTCTAATGCTTCTTCGGCATCTAAGGAGATGATCAAGTGGGTTTTTTTTTCTTTCAGTTTGTTTAGATGGATTACATTGATGGATTTCCATGTATTGAACCATTTCTGCATGTCTGCGATGAAGCCTACTTGGTCATGGTGAATATTTTTGCTGTTTTTCTTGGATTTGGTTTGTGAGTATTTTATTGAGTATTCTTGTATCAATGTTCATAAGAGAATTTTGTCTGAAATTCTCTTTCTTTGTTGAGTCTTTCTGTGGTTTAGGTACCAAGATGACTGTGGCCTCATAGAATGAGTTTGCTAATGTTCCTTTTGTTTCTGTTTTATGGAGTAGTTTGAAGACAATTGGTATTAGCTCTTCTCTGATGGTTTGTTAGAATTCTGCACTGAATCCATCTGGTCCTGGCCATTTTTTTCTTGGGAGACTTTTGATGACTGCCTCTATTTCCTCAGGTGTGATAGGACTATACTTTTTGTTTACCTGATCTTGATTCAATTTTGGTAGCTGGTAGCTATCAAGAAAACTGTCCATTTCATTTAGGTTTTCAAATTTTGTGGCATATAGGCTTTTGAAGTAAGACCTGATGATTCCTCCTGTAGGCCTCTTGTATGTTTATAGGCATTTTTCTTAAAATTGGGAAATTTTTCTTCTATGATTTCATTAAAAATATTTTCTTCTATTATCCTTAGGTTTTGTCTTTTCATAAGATCCTTGATTTCTTGGATATTTTTGTTATGAATTTTTTAGATTTAACATTTTCTTTGATGGATGTATTGATTTCTTCCATTGTGTCTTCTACACCTGAGATTGTTTCTTCTAATCTCTTGTATGCTGTTGGTGCTTACCTCTGAAGTTCCTGTTTTCCTCCCTAAGTTCTACTTCTCCAGAATTTCCTCAATTTGTGCTTTCTTTATTGCTTCTATTTCCATCTTCAGATCTTGAACTGTATTTATTGATTTCCTTCATCTGTTTGTTTGTATTTTTCTCCATTTCATCATATGATTTGTTCAATTCCTTCACCTGTTTGTATTTTCCTGGAATTCTTTCGGTGATTTACTCATTTCCTCTCTAAAGGCTTCAAGCTGTCTGTACTTTCATGTATTTCTTCAAGGAATTTCTTAGTTTCCTCCATTATCATTTTCATAAGCATAGATTTAATATCATTTTCTTGAAATTGATTTGTGTCAGGGGATCTAGGGCTGCTTATCGTAGGATAACTGGGTTCTGAAGATGCTACATTGCTCAAGTTTTTGTTGATTCTGTTTTTAAGCTGGCTTTTAGCCATCTAATTGTCTATGGTGTTGGACAGTAGATCTTGTTGTCCAATGGGGTTGGGGTGGGGGGAGCCCTGCAGGAAGAGCCCTGGGCAAGAAGCTGGATGTTCCTATAGGTGCCCTCCTCAGATTGTTGGAAATAGTCTCAGACTGTTGGCTGGTTTTCAAGGACTTTCTGCAGGCCTTTCTCAGATGTATGACCATGGAGACCAAGAGGCTCCTGAGGGGCCTGGTTACCCTCCTCACGCCAAGGGAAGTTCTGTAGTAGGCTACCCTGTCACTCGCTCTCTTGCTCCAAGGTTAATGAAGTCCCAATCCCCAGAACTGTGCTAAGTCACTGTGCTCAGACACTGCTCACTGAGGTTGCCCGAGCTTGGAACTGCCTGCCCACGTATCAAAAGGTATCCAGTCCAGGGATACTACGAGCTGTGGTACTCGGAATGTCTCTGCTATGTGGTGAGCGTGAGCACTTGAGGTAGAAGCTACATGTCCCTGGACAGGAAGATATTCACTTCATGGGGAGGTCCAAGGACCAATATGCGAGTCATATTATCTGGAAAGTCTCCAAGGTGAGAGTGGGTGCCAGTGCCCCTGGTACCGGAAGGTCTGAAGCTGAGGCTGTGCTGGCAAAAGCCAGGGAGTTTTTCCGGGGTTTAAGCAGACAACCTGGGATTAAGCCCCGAGTTTCCCATACTGTTCCCACACTGTGGGCTCTTGTCTCACCTGGGAAAGATAGACGTTTTGTGTTTGGGAGGCCACCTCATGGACTGTCAGTTGCTTTGCTCTCACTGCTGTCCTGCTGTTCAGATGCTATGCACATTCAGTGACGCCATCTTGGATCTGCCTCTTCACATTTTAAGAAAAGAGTTTAAAACACCTGCTGAGTCCCCACCTCTATCTAGTAGGGAAGCCTCCACTCTGGCTGCTGCGGTCCCCGCTTTTATACCATTTTTGTTTGTTTGTTTGTTTGTTTGTTTGTTTGTTTGTTCTAACTTGCTACTTTTCTGCTGTGATTGCATCCTCTAACTGAAAGCATGCCAGGTAATGAACAGATTTATTTGTATGGTCCTGTTCGAACACAGTCCACTCTTTTGGCAGCATATTGCTACTTTGGAACTTGCCTCAACTCCCCTCACAGCACCCAGCAGCTACACTCAGAAATATAGACAGCATTTTAAGGCAAACTGGGATTTCTAGTCACACTGCTGACCAAGGATCTTCTATTATAACAGTTACATAGATGTATATATAAACTTTTAACATAAGGAGAAGCTGGGGGCAGAGGGAGAATCCCACCCCAGTGGGACTCCAGACATGATCCCTGTCTCATTTATACCCAGACTAAGTGCAGAGCCATCCTCTAGAATTGCTTGTAGTATTCCTTAATACAATAACTTTCATATGGCATGAACTATGCACTGGTGGCCAGCAGAGGGTTAATGTCCCTCCACCATGGACCCTTAGTTACCTCCCTTCTGCCAATGCCTTTTTTAAAAGGTAGGAATGACTCTGGAAAATTCTTTGAAAACAACTTGAATTCTAGATTAAATCTGAATACAGAGGCCCTTCAAACACTAGACATAGAAGCGTTCAGATGCTTTCTTATTCCTCTTGAACATGAAGCTTCTCTTTCAATGATACATATCCTCTGAGCGTACCCTTCTAGTTGCCTCTCCCTTCAATGACTTACTTACTTGGAATGTTGTCTTTTTTAATTCCTGCCGATCCTTTAATGTTTATCTCAAGCCCATTTCCTTTCCTCACTCCTGCTGATTAGGATCGCATTGATTCTTCTCATTAGGAAAATCATTATTATATTTATGTCAAGATTTTAAATAGCCAGTGTTTATACCAGTGTGGTTAACTATCTACTGTGTGTGTGTTCTGAATTTCTAAACTCTTCCATTAGCTCCTTAAAGATTGGAGTCAAGTCTTACATTCTTATATATTATCTGCCACATGGTATATGCTACACACATTAGGCTTATAAATCTTTTATATTCTTTTACGTCCTATGGTCTGGCCCTCCTTGAAACTAGAGGTTTGTACCTCTTGTTAGGACCAGATATAGTGAAAACTATGATGAAGCTATTTTGTAGGGCCCAACCACTTGGAAGGTCAAAGATTCATAGACTGATCTCTTTGGGGACAAAACCAGCCATGAAGTCTCCATATAAGTTATCAAACCCATATTGCTTCATCCTGAATAAATTTATCTTTTTCTAGTAATGGCTACTGGGGACAATGACTCATTGGAGCCATATATGGTATATATCATGGTATGATGCTAAGGCCTCAAGTGTAGCACTCACTGTCAGTGCTCTACTCAATATGTCCTCAGATGCCTCACTATTTAAATTCATGCCAACACGTGTGTCTTCTGAGAGCATTGCACACAGGCTCGAAGAACCCACATGGAATTTCCACCCACAGGCTGAAAATGTCCTCACACCCAGAACATGGGGGAGAGACAAAGAACTCCTTCCCAGTAATTATAAATACCCCAGCTCACTCTGCACTGACCAAAAGAAGAAAGAAGAAAAGAAAGAAAGAAAGAAAGAAAGAAAGAAAGAAAGAAAGAAAGAAAGACTGGAACATGTATTTTCCAGGACACTATAATTAAGCAAAAGTTGCCTACAGTGCAAGCTGAATTGGTAAATTGAGTTTAGGATCTGACTTCTCTTTCTTATACTACATTCCTCTCCACATTCTACCCATTTTTCAGTTAAGTGCATTTGAATCCTTTACTGGAGATCTAGCTCTGGGGAACTCCAACCAAATTATCATCATAAAACACCTGGAAATAAGTGTCATTAGATGCAGGTTCTTGTCAACATGAATGTGTAAGAAGGTATAACTAAATAACACATGCCAACCTCTGTCCTTAGTTTTAAATTTAAAAAAAAAAAGGTACATCAAGATGTACTGTAAATCATTATCTCTGCTGTCACAGAGCTAAATTGTCTATGGCGTGTCCATCCCCCTCTCAGACTTGTGTCTGTTTCTTGCAGTAAAGGAGAGAGAAAGTACAGAACTACTCCTTCATCCATCCTGTAGTGCCAGGACACTTTTTTTCCCCAACCCTTCTCTTGGTTGATTCCTATGCTTGTTCAAGATCTCCATTTGTTTCATGACACATCTTTCAGAAGTATGCTCTGCTTCATTCCATTTTTCCACAAAGCATCTTCCACTCCCCCTATCATAGTACCAACTGCCATTTTTATAATTGCTACTTCATATGTATTTCACTACTCCTTAGGTTCGGTGGAACCAGGAACCATGTTTCATCTTTGTATTTACCCTCAAAATATAACAAAAGGTCTGGCATAGAGTAAATGTCCAAAGAATAATGCTGTTTGAGTGAATACATAAACAAGTCTTAGTTCCAAATGGTCATCAAATCCTACCTTGAATTTTGACCTAGAATTGTATTTTCTTCCACTTTCCAGTATAATAGCCTCAAATATGTAGAATGGTTATGTTGCAAAGGACCACTGAGATCATTTATCAGGTCATTCTTTACCAATAAGAAAGTTCAAGTCCAATACATCCCAAAGTTAAAAACCCACGCTATCGCCAAAGCTATTGGTTGCCCTCTGAAAACTAATGGTAAGAACCAGTCGCTGAAGACACCACCTACATAACTCACCGAACACAGAGAAGTTAAGTTGGTGCTTACCTAGAGCCTTCACACCTACTGACTAGTGCCCACGGTACAAGATTTTACTCTGCACGGTCACAGAGGATGAAGGTAAACACCAAGCCAGCTACAACCCTTTCCGTCTATAACAGTGATATCCCTGCAAGACATGCTAGTACAAAACTTGTGAGAGTAACCAACCACTCTATAATTGTAGTTAAGGCCCACTCCATAAGATGGAACCCATGCCTAACATTTCCCTGGTGTCCAAGAACCTATAGCAAGATAGGCATGGACCTAGGAGGGAAACCAAATACTACTGTTTTTCTAATGGAACATAGCAATAAAATGACTCCTTACAACATTATGCTTTATTTGTGGATGAGTATTCTACTCTTCCACCATCAGAAAAGCTTCCTCTTGTAATACATGGGAACAAACACAGAGACCCACAGCTTGACAATGTGCAGAGAGTCAGAGACCTTGGAACAGTCCATCCATAATGGTATACATCCATCAAATTCCTTGCCTTGGGGCCAAGGAACTGCACAGAAGAGCAGGTAGAACAAATATAATTCAGAGCCAGTGGGCATGGAAGAAACCAGGGAAATAAAGCCTCTAGACACAAGCGGACTGATGCACATAAGAACTCACAGAGACTAGGGCAACAAGTACAGATGGAGTCTAGGCTAGATGGGGTCCCAGTCCTGAGAGGGGAGGTAGAGAAAGACCCCACCCCTAACTCAGAAGCTATCTCCAATTGACAACCACTCACAGAGAAAAAATTCATTATCTTCCGTATAGTCTGAGTATACAAGCCCAATGCTCAGCAATAGATGGCCAACAGAAAATGAGCTCAGTCTTATTTTTGGAGGTTTTTGGAGGTTTTGTTGTTTGTTTGTTTGTCTGTTTTATCTCACAGTGTTTTCCCTGGGAATTATTTTTTCCTTACAGATATTTTGCTTGTCTATTATGGTTTCCAACTTTGTTTTTGTGAGTTTTCTGTGTGTCTCAGTATCTGTATGTGTTTCTTGTGTTTTTTCTTTGCCTTCCTTTTTTATCATTTTGTTTGTTTGTTTGTTTTTTGCTTTTTCTTTTCCTACTCTGGTTTGTTTATTTGTTTTTTTATTATTATTATTTTAGATGCCTGTTTGTAGTCTAATGAGAGAGAAAGAAAGGGTGTAGATTTAGATGGAAGCAGAAGTGGGAAAGATCTGAGAAGAATGCAGGAGAGACAATCATAATCAGAATATACAGTATGAAAGCTATTCACAAATAAAAAAAAACTCACTAAAAGATGAGACCTACATCTATTTTCCTGTTTCTGAAAATAATATAACAAAATTACTTCAACTACTTCAAAAACTGATTTCCCTCCTTCTGATGTTCACTGACCACAGGCTTTCTGCAAAGGAGACAATTAGACTTCAGACTATGCTTCCATGGGCCTTGGGTTAGCGTTACCTAATAATAAAAGAAACACATCTTATAAAGGAGGAAACTGGTCCTCAGAGATGTGGTGTTTCCTGCTCAAATACACACAGCAAATTAGCAGGGTAACCAAGCATTGCAGACTGCCTTCCAATAGTCTCCTTTAGGGTAAACTCTTTAACATTCTGCCACTAAGAGGCTAATAGGCTCCTGCCCTTACTTTAGATTGTAATGTCGTTTTGTATGACTGTGAATGATCTTCTCTTGACAACAGGCAAGGTGGTGTGTCCAAAACTAGATAAATAAAAATAGAATAAGAATGGTGGGCGCCAACATGTTTTGGCATAGTGAGTCAAATTTGTTTCAGCCAATCTGGCTTTAAGAAGACTTGGAAAGCCACGAGCAAAGAGCTGAACCACGTCAAGCACTCCAGCTGTAACCAATTAGCTCATTCCAACCCATCTAGTAAGCTCTTATTGCTGCACTATAATGACCGGGAACCAGGCTAAGATGGATGTGAGTACGGATGCTTCTAGACTGACCCAAGATGACTGAAGGATGTTTACACACTGCCAATCCTAAGTGAAAGCTTTGGCGGTGAAAACTCTGACATTTGGAGAGCGCCTGGTCAGTGTTGCTGGGGGAGTGGATGAATGCTCACATTCCAAGTATTATTTATTTATGTATTATTTATTTATGTGTGTTTCAAGTCATGAGGAGACTTTCATTTGATTAGTAGCTGTGCTCTTTATCGGGTTATGTTGCTCATATGTTGGGTGTGACCTTGCATGGGTATAATCCTCCTGAGTCTCAATTTGAAATCTTTAACTACCTTTTTTTTTTTTTAATAAAGGGTCTCTTGAACATTTGCACGGACCAAAGTTTTGAATAAGAAGGATAGATGTTGGTGATGACCACTCACTACTAAAGAACAGATTTTAAGCATGTTGTTATTTCTTCTCCCAGGGTTTTTGGGGTTCTGATCCTAATAAAAATTCTTATACTATGGCTTCTTAAAGAGACTCTTAATCTCTCGAAGGCTTAGTCTGTTCATCCATGAAATGCAGACAACAATAAAAGCTTACCCACAGAATTACTATGAAAACTAAATAAAGTAATTTGGTCGAAGTTCCCCTCTTACTACATGCTATGAGCTAGGCACCCAGTAAGGATGGTTCTTCCTTGCTGCTCAACTGCAGCAGGGCAGTGTGACTAGACTTACAGCTCAGTGTGGCCTTGCCAACATGGCCTTCCAACACAAAAGCCATGAGAAAGGGATCTCTCTGACCACTAGCCCTAACTGCAAAGAAAACATCCTGTGCTCAGCTCCAGAACATGGAAATAACAAAGACCACTGAATCTTCTTCAACCAAAAGAGACTCAACAGGGACCTTCCTGGCAGCCAGGGGCTTTAAGTGGGAAATTCCATCTGCTGGAAGATTGGGAATCTGCAACCAGGTCACCACAGCCACAGGTAGATCAGCTCAAAAGCTGACAGCATTGCTTATCATGCAGTGCCACCTGCTGAGGTGTGTGGGCTAGCATAGCCTCTTCAATTCCAGAGCCACGGCCATCTGGTTCTGTACCCCCAGAGAATGGATCAGAGACAATTTTCCCATTTTGTACTACAACTGTGTACCTAGGGAAATAAATGTATTATCTTCTTCTGAAAGTAATCAGTAAGCTATTTAATGACCAATATGTCTGCCTCTAGGAAGCCTAGAATGTGGGAAGCACAGTGCAAAGGTTCTGTGTGGACATCAATTGAAATCCTAGAATTTAAAACTCACTGACATTTTTGGTAATCAGGACAAGTGACTGTTCATATCTTCATAATGACGATGCTAATGATGATCTCAATGTATTTTGGACAGAATTGAGCAGAAAACTATATGCAGAACACCTGAAAGTTAGTGTTTCCTCCCTTCGCCTCTGACAAGCATGAACTAGTGTTAAGTCACTGTGTAGACAGCCTTCTTACACACAGCCAGGAAGGCTGGCCTTGAAAGGGGCCTACAGTTGCTAGTTTTCAGAAAACTTTTGACTTACTTAAAAAGCATCTTCCATTACAGTGAAATAAATGGTCCTTTTCTGAAGCAAATCAAAGGTATATTTATCAAGGCTCTGCTGCCTTCTGCAGCATTTGGTATAGGCTCTTTTATACATTTGTAATAGATAGAAATGAATGAGATTGTGAGTTGTTTGTTTGTTTTTATAAACCATGTGCTGAATTATTGGACAAGAGTGTGTAGAAGAAATTAAACATAATTGCATTCTATTAACTAACATGAGTGTATATCTTTTGTAATGGTTACATTGAAATAAAGTTCTAAAAGGAAAAAAAACAAGAGTGCTTTCCATTCTGTCTTCACAATCCTCGGTCCCTTCCAGATACAGAGATCAGAGGACCAAAGATCCAATTTAAAAGCACCAATTAAGAACCTCTCGGATCCTTCCATTTCATTGCAGCAAATCGCACTATAATCTATGAGAGAGTGCTTACACTTTCAATTTTTCAATAAAATGGTTTCATGAACAAAAAAGATAATGAAAAAATTAAGTGGTGTAGGTCTGGGAACAGATACTGGAGAGTAAGAGAGCGGTGAGCTTGTCCCCATCCATGGTTGAAAAGTATACAAAAGAGAGGAGGACCTCCGATGACAGTGAAACTGTGGCAGTGCACAGTGTAGGGCTAGAAGGAAATGGAAGGAAACGAGCAATAGCTCTTGTCATAATCCGAATGTAACGTGCCTCTCGCAGGTTGATGTTATTGAACACTGGATTCCCTGTTCGGGAAGCTATGGAAGACTGTGGACACAGGGATTAGAAGGCGGTTGGCAGTGGCCTTTGAAGGCTATCCTGTCTCCAGCTCTAAGCTACCTCCCCTCATTCTGGTCAACACCACACCACGTCAAGCTCTTACTTCCTCTCACAGATCTACCTACTCCAGCCACTGTCCCTTCCCCTCCATGACGGATAAAAATCAACCCTTGTTCCCTTGAGTTGCTTCTGGAAGGCATTTCATCACAGTGAAGAGTAACGCAATACATGATCCTGCACACGACACAAAAGTAAACTGAAGGTCCAGCACAGATACAGCTCTTCACAGATCACGTAGATATTAGTGGCAGACAGACAAAGCCCGGTTCCTGTCAATAGAGAAACATCTTTCTATGTAAAAAAGTACCTTTTTTAGTAAGCAGCAAAAGACAGACTAATCAACAAATAGCATCAGAATTCCTTGGTGGCATTTTATAAGGATGAATGAGCTATGTTCTTTTGTTGCTTATTATGATGAGATAATTTCCATAGGTATTATTAAGCACATGATTCTATTTTTAATAATTCATGCTATTTTGAATAGAAGACAAAACAAAAAACAAAGTGCATACATTTTTCAAAAGATTTATATGCGGCATAAGTTTAGATTTTTTATTTTTTTCTTTAGACAAATTTATTTTTACTTTGCATTCACACAATTAAACATGCTAATATGCCATTTGGAGAAAGTTACCGCTTATGGGACATTAAACTAAACATCATTTACACTCATTAAACATTGTGTTACATTTATAAATAATAATGAGAATAAAGCTCTAACTTAATTGAAGACAAGTAGTTAAACACAGAGCTGAGACATCCTGTACCAACTCCTGGTTTGAGAACTTTATCTTCTTTCTTTCCTTCTCACTTTTTCTAATTACATTCTATTTGAAAGAATGTAAAAAAATGTTGTTGATAGGCACACTTCTTGGGAGACAGACGCTGGGGAAATCTCTGTGTTCATGAGAAATATAGGTGTTTATTTAAATTCTATCTTTTTAATTTTATAAAAGTTCATTAAATGCATAATTTTTCTTAACTAAGTTAATTGCTATGAACAGACACTGACTGTCCAGATGTTGGGATGTAGCTAGCAATTTGTTTTTACACTTTTTTGTTTTGAACAAAAAAGTCATTTCAGAAATTTTAATTCACTTATTAGAAGAATTAGCTAGGCATGCTGGCACATGCCTGTAATCTCATAATTCAGGCAGTGAGGTCAGGAAGATCAGGAGTCTGAGGCCATCTTTGGCTACAGAGCATATTTAAGACCATGCTGAGTTTCATGAGACCTCAAAACACCAAACAAAAATGGAGCTATAGAAATGATAGACAAGTATGGGCTAACACAAAAAGCTCCTCTTATGATAATTTGACATAAATTCTCTACTTCATTAAAGTAGAAACTCTGAATAAATATTGAACAAATATTAAATTTTGTTCTTTCCTGTGAGTGATAAGTCAGATGACACTGTCCTTGGTCTTGGGCAGCCACTTCATCCCACAGATCCCTTTGAGTCATATGATCATGAAGGTGTAAAATACTGCACAGTATAGTATATGGCTATACTGTTTGATAGGCCAGGTACATTAAATGCATTTACAACCCAGGATATCTTCAAGTTATAATGGGTTTATAAGAGCATAACCCCACTGTCAGTTGAGGAATATCTGTAGTTTTATAATACTGGAGTGGATATTTTTCAAACATGGCATAAAAACCATAACCTCAGGCTAGAGAGATGTATCAGTGGTTAAGAGAACAGCCTGTTTTTCCTAGACAACCAAGGTTCAATTCCAAGTATGCATAGCTAACAATCATCTGTAACTCCCATTCCAGGGGATCCAAATGAATCCAAGAGTACTATGCATACATGGTGTACAGATATATACATATATTTATGTATGTATACATAAACACATATATATAATAAAAATATAAATAAATTTCATAACAGTGTAAGCCCAGAACCTCTAAAGTAAAGACATTAATCAGAATCCATTTTTTTAAAAAGTTAAACGAATACAAAATATTTGGGAGAACATTGGCTAGGCATTTGGTAGACAACAGGTGAATTTCCTTACTGTAAGATGAGTTTCACAAATCAATTTTTTAAAAAACTACACAACTCAATAGAAACACTAATGCCCAAAAAATAAAGTTTTAGCATGCTTGATCACATTCATAATTAAGAAGGCACAAATCAAATCAACATTTGGATGCTAATTTACATCCCTGTTAGTTTGGCAAAATATTCAAGGCGTAGTGCTTCTCTCTTTCCTCAAAGATAAGTAAAAATGGAAATAGTCACTTACACACACCATAAGAGAATTGAAATTGGTGCACGTTCTTTTTTTTTTTTTAATTTTTTTTCCTCCTTTATTAATTTATTCTTGTTACATCTCAATGGTTATCCCATCCCTTGTATCCTCCCATTCTTCCCTCCCTCCCAATTTCCCCTTATTCCCCTCCCCTATGACTGTTCCTGAGGGGGATTACCTCCCCCTCTATATGCTCATAGGGTATCAAGTCTCTTCTTGGTAACTTGCTGTCCTTCCTCTGAGTGCCACCAGGTCTCCCCGTCCAGGGGACATGGTCAAAGGTGAGGCACCAGAGTATGTGAGAAAGTCATATCCCACTCTCCACTCTACTGTGGGGAGTGTTCTGTCCATTGGCTAGATCTGGGTAGGGGCTTAAGGTTTACCGCCTGTATTGTCCTTGGCTGGTGCCTTAGTTTGAGCGGGACCCCTGGGCCCAAATCTGCCTATCATAATGTTCTACTTGTAGGCTTCTAGGACCCTCTGGGTCCTTCTACTTTGCCTTTCTCCCATGATTCTCTCATCTAGAGTCCCACTAGAATGTCCTCTCCTCTGTCTCAGTTTCCTGGTAAGTGAAATCTTTCATGGGACATGTCCCTTGGGCTAGTATGCAGATATAAGTGAGTATATACCATTTGAGTCTTTCTGCTTCTGGGTTAACTCACTCATTATGATCATTTCTAGCTCAATCCATTTATCCACAAATTTCGGGAATTCCTTGTTTTTAATAGCTGAATAGTATTCCATAGTGTATATGTACCACAGTTTCTTTATCCATTCTTCTATTGAGAGACACTTAGGCTGTTTCCATGTTCTGGTGCACGTTCTAAAAGATGTTTAGAGAAAGATAAGAGAAGCAACTGTGCCAGTGCCAAACACAAGCCAGGGTTTAGCAAGCCAGGATTTGTTGAAGGTAGTTACAAGAGTATGGCTGAGAGGTTACTGACAAGAGGATGTGCAACTCATAGGTAGCCATGTCACTGAAAGGCCCACCCAGCCTAGGTGACAATCAAGTGAAAATTGCAGCATCCTTTGCTCACACGCCCTTCAGCTGCTTTGGTTTAAATGTGTACCTCAAAGCACATATGTTGAAGGCTGAGAGTATAGCTCAATACAAGAGCCTTGGCCCAGCATGTGTGAGGCATTGGTTCAGTCTCTCATCTGTTGGAATGTAATCATGGGTATGGTCCTAACAGGTGGGGGCATTTGGGGAGTTATTAAGTCACGAAAGTACTTTCCTAAATGGAATTAGGGTTTTAGGGACAATTTTTTAAAATATATTTTATTAATTTATTCATATTACATGTTAATTGTTATCCCATCCCTTGTATCCTCCCATTCCTCCCTCCCTCCCATTTTCCCCTTACTCCCCTCCCCTATGACTGTGAACTTAGGGACAGTTTTGATGACTCAGAGCAGTGGTACACAGCGGTCATCTCAGCATTTGGGAACCTGGGGTAAAATTTAAATTCAATTCAGTGACCAGGGCCACTACAAAGTATGTGATCTATCCTCACAACCTACACCCTTTCTGTTTCCAACCCCATCACTGTAGCTTGGCAATACTAAATGGTTGGTCAACCCCTGATCACAAGTAACTTGTCTTGGATTTCCTGTCTTCCTTTCACCTCATCACTCCAAACTAGATACCCACCCCCACACGCATGTTCTGGTGGCTCAGTTTAAGAAGTACCTCTCCAGGAAGCATTCCTTGTGCTCTTTTCCATCAACAGAGAATGCCATGCCTTTCTTCTCTTATAATCTGTGCCTGTGCTTCAGTAATAGGACTGCAAGCTCTAATTTCATGTTTATGTTACGTGCCCCCATCTCATGAGTATCAAGAGGATATTGTGTTTATCTTTCCTCCTTAGACAGATAGATCAAGATCTACATGGTCCACATTCTCAAGAATTTTTGACAATTATTTCTAAAAAGCACTAACATGTACCAAGCTCTGTGTTTAACTACTTGTCTTCAATTAAGTTAGAGCTTTATTCTCATTATTATTTATAAATGTAACACAATGTTTAATGAGTATAAATGATGTTAAGTATAAGATGTACCAAGCCATGAACTGATCCTAACTATTTTTATTGATTGGCTGCCACTCATCAAGCAGACCTGTGGTATATAAACCTTACTGATTCTTCCAGCTAAGAGGGAATTTAAAGACACAAAAGGAATTAAGTCATTTGTCTAAGTCCAAGCATCTGAGAAACAGTAAAATTCAAATAGAGACAATGTATGTAGCTCTAGACCCATGGGCACACCACCCTCCTGTAACTGCTTCTCAGGGTGCTAACTGTAACCTTCTGAGACTTATTCCAAGTCTTGCCCAGCATCTCCCATCACTTCTTAACCTCTGAGTTGGGTTTTTAACAGCCGACATCTTAAATTTTGAAAGGTGCATAGGGGTACCCTTTCCTTAGTCTATAAAAACTCCCCAAAGGGGAGCTGTTTATTACCACGATGATCCATGCAGAACCAGGCAACTAGGAATTTTGAAAGAAGGGTAGAAAGATGAGAGACTTAGAGGAGGAAAGAGAATGAACTAGAGAAGGGCAGGGAGAGATATGAAAAAGGAAGAGGAAGCTCTGCCATCTGACACTTCCTTTGTCACTGCCAACGTGCATATGCACACACATGCACACCACATACACACACACGCGCGCACACACACACACACACCTCTGCATGTCATCTTTTCAACGTTATTTCTGTTGTCAGAAGAAAACATGAAAACAGCTTTTCATCTTTCTTACTGTTTTTCTTCATTATGACAATAGGATGATTCTACTTCCTTACTGCTGAAATTTGAGCTGCAGAAAAGCACCTCAGAATGGCACTATAGTGCCATCTTTTGTTCAAAGGCCTCTATTCCATCCAGGTTGATCCACACAAACAGAACAGGAGTAAGACACTGCTTATCTTCTCTCTCTCTTTCTCTCTCTCTCTCTCTCTCTCTCTCTCTCTCTCTCTCTCTCTATCTCTATCTCTATCTCACACACACACACACACACACACAAGCACACACACACACCTGCACACACATGCATGCACACATGTATGCACACACACATACACACACGCACACACGCACACTCATTCTTTACAGTGAATAATTTGTCTCCTGTTGCTGGGAATGTAGTACAGGAAGGGAGACTTCAGTCACTGCCCTCTTACGGAAAGGTGCCTCCCCCAGGGCCATGCCCTTCTCAAGGTGACAGACACACAATGACTATCGATATGGTGGTGTAAAAGTCTGGCTAACCCAAAGCACCACTGAAAGGCCATTCTCTTCTCCCGAGCTCCCCATGCACTAACTCAGCTGAGGCTGTCCTTATTTGGTCTGTCCCAGGGCTCTTCTCCTTCTCTCTAATCTAATCTAGACCCTCTCTTCCACAAATGGCACCTGTAAAAGCCATCCATACACTATGTGCCATCTCAGAATTATCTTCTCCAATACTACGTCTGCTGTACAAGTATCACTGTTGACTCTCGTAATGAAGGATTATTCATTGACCAGAATATCTAATTCTCTATTTTAATGATCAAAATCCCAAATTCACCCAAATGTAACTCTTTATCTAATCAGCAATAAAAAAAAAAAAAAGCAAACCAGTCAGTGATATTAAAATCCCTTTGAAGTCCCAGAACAGTTGTTCTCAACCTTCCTAATGATGTAACCTTTAATACAGTTTCTTATGTTGTGGAAATGCCCAACCATAAAATTATTTTCCTTGCTACTTCATAACTGTAATTTCACTAGCTGTGAATCATAATGTAAATATCTGATATGCAGGAGGATATCTGATATGTGACCCCTGTGACAGTGTAGCAGAATTTTAGCAGAACCCTTTTGCCTGGCATGAATCTGGAATGGTGACACCTAAGCTTTAAAAGTGGCCTTTTGCCAGTGGTTGTATCTGGGGTTTTATGGGGTTGTTCTTCTGAAGGGTTCTCAGAGCCTTTGCTTAACTTAGTCCAGAGACAGGCCTAGCAAACTATTGCTTAGGTGATGGGTCTTTCAAGACAACCCCTAGGTCAGTAAGAAAGTTTTTGGTATGCAGAACTTGACTTGCTAAAAGTGCCTCTTTGGAAAAAAAAAAAAGTGCCTCTTTGTGTAACAATAAAAAGCGCTACCAGGCCCTCAGAAAAGGGGAGCCCCCACCCCCACACCAGTGGATCAGATTGCATGAGGACTGAGTTTATCTTTTACCACAGTGGTTTGGCAAGGGAGCTCCTCTAGGAGGAAGTGATCAAAAAGCAGGTAAGAATGTCCTTCTCAGAGACAACCCCTTAACCTGCTCCCCTTACTAGGGGACCCACAAAAAGACCAAGCTGTCCATCAGGTACATAGGGGAAGATATGTAGAAGAGGGAGGGAACGTGGGACCAGGAGGAGGGGGGGGGGTAGGGGAGGGCTACAATTGGAACGTAGAGTGAGTTAATTAATTAATTTAAAAAAGAAATCTGTCTTTCTCTCCATCTCCCACTGTATAAATTATTTTTGTTGTTGTTGTTGTTGCTAATAAAACATAAAATACCATGAAAAAAAAAAGCGCTACCAGGAAGCTGTCTGGGTTTGGTCCTTCAGAGCCAGATCCCCCAGCTGCTGAGAAGCCTGTTGTCATCCTTCAGTAGCTCTTTTCTTCCATCAATAGTCCCAGAACGCTGACATGAAGAGGCTGTTTGACCCCAAAGTGGTCAGGATCCACAGGCTGAGAACCATTGTCCTAGAGTAACTTGGAAACTGGACAAATATCTGGATCACATCACTTTAAGTAACACGGCCTGTTACTCACGGAGACAGGCATGGCTACTTCTCCAGCTAATTTCAAATAGTACATTCCAAGATGTCCCTCTAAGTTAAGAAAAACTTTTTTTAATACTTAGTCTTAACATCTTTTTTCTATCACCAGAGCAACTAATTACATTTCCTGATTGTGTGTACGTGCATGAGTGTGCATGTGTGTGAGTCCACATGTGTAAAAAAGGGAGAGGAGTATGCATGACAGTGTGTATGTGCATGAGTGTGTGTGTACAGGTGTGACTCTAGAGTAGGTTAGAAGCAGGTATTGCTTTGGGGATTTGAGATTGTTCACGCTTCTGCATGAGGTTCATGATTGTGCCTGTATTTGTGACTTTCCAGCGTCCCTTTATTTCCACATCTCTTCCCCTACTCTAGCCATATGGTTCTCAGTGCAGTTTTCATGTCTGTACATGAACCTACCACCAAACTGGAGAGATCAAACCTAACAAAATGTGCCTGGCCTTTCCAGTTCTTGAAGGAACAGGTCACACAATATAGCCTACTAAGACACAGGTGTGGAAAGGAAGAGATGATGGTTTTGTTACACATTGACCAAGTCGCCCATCTCTCCAGGACATCTTCTAATAGTTGCCATTTGCTGACATATATTTGGGACACTGTGCTTGCCTTAACTTTTCCTTATTTCTCTCAACCACTCAATATGGTAATTATTTATTTCCATTTTACTCATCGAAAAAAAAAATGGTGAGTAAAGGGATTAGGTAATTTATTCAAAGTCATTCTACAAGAAAATGGCTTCTTTACCCACATTCTTCTACCCCTTAATTTTGGGCACACAAATTTCCTGAAGGGGCATAGTAAAGACTACTGCTATTTCAATGACTAAATATCATAGGCAACTCCTGCAGAGAATGAAGCTAGCCAGGTGTGGTGTACAGATTTATCGGGCCCCAACTTTTTGGGAAGCTGAGACAGGAAAATCCCTTAAGATCAGTTTAAAAACAGAATGAGAGAGGAAAGAAAGGAAGAATGCAGACTTTTCATTTCTTCCCTTACTAGTTCTTCTTTCTCTCTCTCTCTCTCTCTCTCTCTCTCTCTCTCTCTCTCTCTCTCTCTCTCTCTCTCTCTCTCCTCCCTCCCTCCCTCCCTTTTCTCTACTTTTCTCTAGCTTTGGTTCCCTCCCTTTCCTACTTTTAAACTATCTGGAAGAAAAGGCTTGAGTAGGAAATCGACAATCTTTTCCTAACATTGATTTAAAATCCTTTTATCTGATGAACTTATTTGCTTTATTATCCAAACTTTCTCAACATGTCTTCTTATATCACGTAGAACAGCTTCTCTTCCAAGCACCTTTGTCTGGACAGTTATGGAAAAATAAACTTCTATTGTGTTGAATCATTCATTATAAGCATGAATCATGTTGTGACCAAAATCTATCCTAAACAAACTCATATTCTTCTGAACTAGTTAGGTTTATTAATTAGTTCCAGATTAAAGAAACTCTTAAATGGTCAATAACATAAGGCAGAATGAATTCGATGATAGGTAGAGATAGTTATGAGATAGGAAAAGCGTAGATTAAGATTTGGTATTTTCAACTTAATATATGCTGTCACATCAGAATTTGTTCTCACAACACCCCTGAGCTTATTTTGCATCTATTCAGTGGACAAAGAGTCAGAAATGCTAAGAAATTTTCACAGTACCAAATTAACTGTTACTGGAAACTGAACACAAATTTAACTGCTACATCATAACCCACAGTCTTTAAATGACACACTGTTGTCTTTTATAGTGAAAGGCACAGGTGATTTCACGGGGAGATAATATTTAAATCGGGTCTGAGACCAGGTCTTGCTGTGCTTCAGGTAAGGTGTTTATAAGGGCTTTGTTTTCACCAATAGATTAATCTATTGCTGGACTGAAAATATGAGAAGACTGTTGGGAGTGGTGAGGCTGTAGAAGGTGGGAAGTAAGTCCAGAGTGTGCCCTGGAAAAAAAATAGGCCTTGTCCCTGCCCTGTTCTGTCCCTCTCTCTGCTTTCTTCCCCCTGTGAAGTGAACAACTTTGCTTTTATTACAGGATTCTTGCCATGATGTCCTGTCTCATGACAGCCCAGAAACAACAGAGCCAAGTGATCATAGGCAGAAGTTTCTGGAGCTGTGAGCCAAACAAGTCCTTCCTTTTTTAAATTGTTTGTGCCCGGTGATGAGCAAGTCAAAGAAGCAGGCTTGCACATCCCATAGATAACATCTTTGTGTAAGTTAAACTTTGTAAAGTGACCTATGGCTAAAACTTTGAAAACAAGGCTCATTTGATTCATAAAGCCACTTTCTAGGGAGCTAATTAATATTCTTGCTTTGAGCATTCATTTTCTCTCTTCTTCCAGGTACACAACTCGTTGTGATGATGGGCCTATCCACCATCTGTCTCTCTGAAGAACAGCTGCCAAAAATCCAGGGTTGAAGCTCTTAGCAGCATGAGGACACTTTAGTATAAGCAGTTGGCTTTAGTATCCTTATGTACAACACACCAATCAAAAGGACTAATTAGACTTCAGTTGGAGCCCAATGGGATCTATTAAAGGAAAATCTTGTAAAACCTTTCATTCCATAGCATGTATTTGAATAATCCAGAAGAATGGTTTAATTAGGGGATTAAGAGCTCATTGAAGTATATTCCAGAACAGACTAGTTTCCATCAAAACTACATCGGGATCACAGTCCTGGAAGGGAGGAGCACTACCTGCATTCACTGCTCTCTTTTTTAATGGACAGATGGCAGCAGAAATTCACATTTTTAAGCACTTACATCCAAACAAACAGAATAGCTTTCATTTTGAGTCTTGTCTGCCATATCATTATTGATTAAGCCATAGCATCAAAAACTGTGTCACTGGGGACATCAATTACCTAACAAAAATCCATGTGCTAGGTCAGTCTTGAAGTGGAGTTTTGTGTGGCCCCTTCCAGATTATGAATATGGCACAAATTGAATTATAGCTATTAGCACCAATCCAGTATCTACTGGATGGTGGTAGAGTCCAGTATCTACATGCACAGTGGAAATGCATTTGAAAAGGCTGTAGTTTGTTTGTATGGGTCATATGTCCAAAGCTTCAGAACTATATCTGTGGATGACATTGGAGGAACAGTGACACATCAAAATCCAAACTCCAGCTGGGTGCAGTGGCACAGACCTGTAATCCCCAAACTCTAAAAGTTAGTGGCAGAGTGATCATCCATTTAAGACCATAGGCTATACAGTAAAACTCTTTTCCTCTCTCTACTCACAAAATAAATTCAAATTCTACTCTTTCTTACTTCTGCTTTTATACTCAAACTAAGTTCTAGCACAGTCTATCTAATAACACCCAGACCATGTCTTATCCAGTAGCTATACACAAATCCAACCACTAGCATTTGAGTCTCAGAATCTCTCTACTCCTCATACTCATTTCTACTCTTTCCAAGGAACACAAAACCAGTGGGGAATAGATGAGGAAACAAAACTATCCTGGCATAGACCTTCTTGCTGGCTCACATTTATCTAAACAGACATTGCTTTGCCTTGAGGTAGAGAATCCTCAGACCCCTGAGCAAGTAAACTTCTGTTGAACCAGCCTTCTGGGCGAGCATAGCTATGGCGAACAAGTATGTTTCTCAGGATAGAAGTTCATCATAAACAATAGCTTATGATGTTAGAGTTGGAAGCATTCTGGATGTTCATCAGGTAAAATATGTCAGCGGCCCACCTTGGAGGAGAGCAGTAAGAAACAACAGCCCAGTAGGAGCACAGAGCAAGTTCAGGAGTAAAGGACAATGGTAAAACAGGATGTATAACACAATGCCAACTAGTGACTAAAAGCATGTGCACACAAAATAATACACGTTCTACAAAATGCACTTTAAGAAGAATGCATATTAAACGTCATATGATTATGTAGAATGAAGAATTAAGTTTCAATGAATGAGTAGATAAGAATGCAAATGCACACACACACACACACACACACACACACACACACACACACACACACACGTACGAACGTACGAAAGTACTGTGGGGCTTTTGCAGGCCGGCTTGCAGTTTAAATTAGAGGCAAAGGCTTCTCTACAGTTTAAAGCTATTGGCCTTATGCTGTGATAGTCCGTCAGCCAGCTCATCTAAACCTATCCTAACTTCTCCACCACCTCATCTCCCCACAAGGTTCTCACTGCCTGCTTACAGCATCATTCCATCCCTTCTGCTTCCTTCTGTGTCTGCCTGTCTCTTCAAGTCTCCCGAGTACCCTCTTTCTCTGCCTAGAAATCCCACTCCTATACTTTCTACCCCAGTCTGCTGTCAGCTGTTTATTATACAAAAGGCCATATTTCAGCAGCAAGGCAATGCCTGATCTATAACTTCTGGGTTGCCCTATGGCACGTGAGAAATGATAAGCACTTACAAACAGAAAGCAGCCCAGTGATGGGCCATAGAAATTATAATACCAAAATCCTGCCAGCAGTTACCATTCTGTTGGCACAGAGTCGACAATTGAATATGTGGGGACACGCCTTTTCGGTGTGAGGAAAAGTCATCCCTACAGAAAAAGAGGAAAGAGTTGCAGGAGCCATTGATGACAGTGTGCCACAGTTTGAGGAATACTGTTACTTCAACAACATATTTTAAAGATCCAGTTTAAAAGATGAAGTTTTGTCAGTGATGAATCACTCAGAGTAGAATGTAAAGGGACTACACGTGTGAAGGAGACAGGTTAATGCATTTAATTATTTCCCCTCAAGTGCAAAATAGTTCAGATCAAGTGAAACAAGGTTCAAGTCTATCAGTGTTGTGATTCAAAAGTTCTGGGTACATTTGAGTTACCTGGAGGACCCCACCACCCCCAGAACTACTAATATTCTAAATCTGGGTAGGTTCTGAATTGTATATTTTTAACAAGTCCTTTAGTGATATGGCTGCCTGCTGGTCAGGGACCAAATTTTAAGAATGATGATTTTAAAGATTATTATTAGCTGGCAAATTTATTTAGGAGGAACTAAGCATATTGAATGGGGCTTCCCTGAATTATAAATTAAGAAGCAAAGGGAGGACAGAGAAAATCCTTTGTAACTTCTTGTATTTTCTCTTCCTGTCATAATCTATATTCAAAATATTTGTTGAGTTGGAATGAAGTGAATGAGTGACTCTTTACCATCAAAAATATTTAATACATGCCATGAAAAAAAGAAAAGAAAAGAGACAGAATGTCTTTCTCCCCCAGTAGTCTACATAGAACCTTCCAGCACAATGAATGCTAGACAACAGGAAGAAAAGCTTTCTAGTCAGAAACAGAAGGGTTTCTCCATGCTCCTGACCAAAGAACATCAAGTGCCTTCAGCAACAGAAACTTACCATCAAGTTCTGGTGAACAGCCAAGAGTAATGGTGATGACTTGTATTGTTTTCAAGGACTCTGGGATTCTTCTCGCTATCAGCTTGCAGTGAGGCACCCCACATCTCCTTCTCGTATTTCCACTGTGTTTGAGTTCTCTGGGTTGTTTTCTTTGGGATAGCTGGAATCTGGAGATGCCATATTTTTTGTGTATGATTTTATGCTGTCCTTTAAGCATCTTTCCATCTCTGTTTTTGGCAGGTAGCTTCCGGAGTTGGGTGGAGGGAGCCTGGGGATAGATTCACCCATTTTCTCACGATTTCCCTAGGCCAAAAGCTCTGATGCTTCAGTGGTCTGGATGGCAGGAGGCTAGCCCTGTAGTTTGGGTCTCTTGCAGCCAGCGATCCTCAGTTTCCCTGTACTGTGAGTCTTGTAATCGTCCTGGGTCTCTGACTGTGTGTTGGGTCAGGCCAAAGTGTCCACGGCCTTCTGCGTCCCCTTGTAGCACTGGAGGTCCCCAGGGACTGAAGCAGGTCAGGCGCAGGGGGTCTAATGGCCACTCTACTCCCTGTCTCCCGGAGACTTCCTTAGTCCTGGAGCTCTGATGCTGAAGGAGAGATAAACCTGTTTTTTAGGATTCCAAGTGTGGGATCGGAATGGTCTTGTGAGAGAACAGGTGAGGTTAATTCACTAGAAGAGCAACCACCTCATGCTGGGGCTTAATTGTTGCCAGCTGAAAAGATCCCATGAACAGACTCTGGGAGGAGATATATAAATGAGCCCAGAACTGGAGGCGGGGCTTTTTGGAGACTTGGGATAGATTTGACTGTTCATCACTGCACTTCAAGATGCTCCTAGAGAGAACCACTCGAGGGAAGGCTTTGGGGCTCCGGCTCCTGCTGAGATTCTGGGTTCTGGTTACCCCAGGTTCCAGCAGAAGGAATCCTGCGGGTCACACCCGGAGAATCATTCCTCGAAACTGATATCCTTAAGGTTTTGTTATTGTGTCCATTAATCCTCATTTCCTATTGGTTTGGCTAGTCAGGTTATAAGAAACGTATGCTTGGTCACTAAGTTGTTAATAAAATATATTGGTTAAGAAAATTGAGTCTACAAGTGGCGCCCAACGTGCTTTGGACATCATGGGTAACTTAACTTCTAATGTTGTGGAGGAAGAGATAGTAATGCTTTTTCAGGGTGGACTGTTTAAATCTGACTCCCCTTGTAATGTTTGAAACAAGTTATTTAACTCATAGGTAGCTAACCCGATTGTAGGCCTTAACCAGTTAATATCTCTATCACTTGACAACAAGCCAGAGAAATAATTAATAAATGTCCTACATGTTCCTTATATAGTCAAATACCATTATCTGCTGAAATTAACCCTAGAGGTAACAAAAGGAATGAAATTTGGCAGATGGATGTGTTTCATTTTGCAGAATTTGGAAAAATGAGGTATGTGCATCATACCATTGATACATATTCAGGTTTTCAATGGGCAACTGCCTTAAGTTCTGAAAGGGCTGACTGTGTGATTACTCATTTACTGGAAATAATGGCATTTATGGGAATACCTGCACAAATTAAGACTGACAATGTTCCTGCATATGTGTCCCTTAAGATGAAAAACTTCTTTATGTATTATAATATAAAACATGTTACTGGTATACCTCACAACCCCACAGGACAAGCAGTTGTGGAAAGAGCTAATCGTACCTTAAAAGAAATGCTTATTAAACAAAAGGGAAGGGTAAAGACACCCAGGGACCAATTAAATAATGCTTTGTTGACTCTAAATTTTCTTAATGTGAATGATGAAGGGACATCAGCTGCGGAAAGACATTGGGTGATAGAAAAAACTGAGGAGTTGGGACAACTGATATTCTACAAGGATTTGTCTAGTATGAAATGGAAACCTGTGATAGTTTTATGATGGGGTCATGGGTATGCATATGTTTCCACAGGGAGTGAAAAAATATGGCTACCAACTAAACTTATAAAGATTAGATCTGACCATATAGCAAGTGAATCTTAAGAGCTACCTGTTTCTTACAGCTTGACATTGTTTCATACAGCTTGGAGAACTAATGCCCTCTTCTGGCCTGTTGGTGTACATGCAGGTAGAGCCCTGTATTATTTGCAAAAAGCAGGACAATGCTGAAGAGGAAGTAGGCAGCCTGGGTGATTTAACCCCAAAAGCAAGCCTCTGGCACCTCGAGCAAGGTGCCTCAACTGGTCTTTCCTTGAAAAATTATGTATGTACTAATATATATACCTATACTAATGATTTCAAAAGTTTGCTTACTTTCAGAAAAAAACAAAAAACAAACAAAAAACAGGACAATGATGAAGATGGAACTTCTGCCTCTGGCGCAACTGCTTCCTCCAGAAATTGCATGCATATTAACAATAAAACGGCTAGCCAAAAGGATCGATCCCAAAAAGACTGGACAAAAACAGATACAGCTAGCTTTTCCAGCACTTGGCCAATATATTATTTTTCTACCGTACCCCAAAAAACATTTTTCTCCTAAATAGTACAAGGTAATTTTGAGAACACGATGCCCCCATTCCCAGTAGGTGGGGTGGGTGTTTTTGGTGGGTTACCAATGCTCATTTTTGACTAAGGGGGTTAGTTACAATTAATAAAAGTTTCAGTTAGGGATTTCTTTCTTCTATCTTTTTTTCTCTCATCCCATATCCCATCCAATATTAAGGAAAAGGGGGTAAGGAAGGGAGGATATAGGTTTATAGAATAAAAAGTAGATTATTGAATCTACTAGCCTCAAATAATTTGCATTGGTATTCAAATATTTCACATTGGTATTGTAGATTGATGGAAATTTATGATTGTTTTCCTTTTTCAACTTTTGCTTTATGTATTATATATGGTACCCAGGGACCCAAACTGCCTGCCAAGTCCAGGTAGGTTCTCTGGGCCCAAACCGCCTGCCGAGTTCAGCTAGGTTCTCTGGACTCAAATTGCCCCCCAAGTTCAGCTAGAGACTCTGGGTCCCAACTGCACACCGAGTTCAGCTTAGGTCACAGGCCCCAAATCTTGCACAGAGTCCCCTCTCCTGCAGCAACTCCCACCAGTTACCATGCCAATTGCCTCTGCCAGAGGGTTCCCAGCTGCAAAACTCAGCCACCGCTGCCGCTCCGCACTCCTCCTGTGTGCAGGGGTACACAGGTTTTCTGTATTTTGGTCCTTTTGAACTGTGGAGTACTCCCGCTATAGTGGGGTGGGGACCTTGGTGTTCCTGGTTCAGAATTCCATGCAATTACCTGAATTGTTTACTGGAGCTTTTAACACGGTCCACGCTGCCCGCCACCATCTTGGATCCCACTGTGGTTGCCTTCTCAAGACACACAAGATTAGGCCAATCAAATCCACAGCCTAGAGTCAGAGAGGGCTCAAGATACCCTACCCCTTCCTAGGCATTATTGACAGTTGTTGACTTTTATGGAAGTGAGAGTCATTTTCTCAGTAGATTGCCTCATGTAGATTGCCCGTTTTCCAGCCGGTAGTCCTATACGTGTGTGTGTGTGTGTGTGTGTGTGTGTGTGTGTGTGTGTGTGTAACGCTATTTTTACTCAGTGGATTACAAAGAAAATAAAAGGATATGAAGTTCGGAAAAGATGAACAAAAGAAATTCATAAAGAAACTTGGTAGGAGGGGAGGAGGTAAATATGATCAAACTATGTTATATATGAATATATGAAATTCTCAAAGAATAGATAAACAAAACAAAAATTTCAAAGACAGAAATACACAAGATAAAGGGGAAATGAATGCATAATAGCCATCTTTTCAGGGAAAAATTGCCTTCAATGATTTCAGATATTGGATATAGTGATCAAAAACACACAAAGCAAACACTGTTATGTCATAACAATACTGTAACCAGACCCTGCCCTGGAAAACCTGTGAAACAGAAATTATATCAAGACAGCCCTCAATTTCATGTGATATCATTACACCAACCACATGCCCACTCTGGGTCATGTACTATGGTGTCCTACATGTATCAACTCATTTACTCCTCTTAATATGGAAATGTTTCTATTATCCTTATTTTTCAGTCAAGGAAGCTTAAATAGAGAGAGGTAATATGTTCACACAACTAGTGGTAAACTTTGAGTCACATTTTGAACATAAGCAATCTAAGGCCACCCCATGCTTTCTCTGAATCACGTTGACATAATTACCAGATTCCATCCTCAGCACTTTGGAACAATACAGTCTCATTCTTCATAGGCACAACTATAAAACCTCTTCCTTTCTCTTGAGGCTGTCTCAAGTCTACAATCTAACATCTTGTAGGGCATACAGAAAATGCAAAGATGACTTCTCACCAAATATGTTTTTTCTAGTTCAACATCAGAAACTTCAGCAAGAAGCAGATAGTATACTCAAAGAGAAAATGGAAAGAGTTTTACAAAAATGCTAGTCAGTCACATATAATACAATATGACACTAAAGGAAGCTGAGGTGGATGGAGAGGACCTGGAAAGTTGTGGGCCTCCTGGTGAGCTTCATGCTCAGACATAGGTGAGCAGACCCCTCTGCTGATAACAACCCACCAGGACCCAAATGTTAAAAAGATAGTTCCTTGCAGATCCTAACCCACACAAAAGGTGTCAAACGCTGGCTCTTTGAAGAAAAACATATCAAAGGTTCCCTGGAGACAAGCCCCAGGAAGTATCCTGGGAGTGTCTCCTGCTATTCAAGTATGCTTAGTTTAAAAACCCAGAAGTTGGAAGGTTTTGAAGCACACTCCCCATTTCTTCTCCATAGCGCTCTGTCCTTGTTTTTCTTTTATCATTAGCTTAGTGAATTAAAATCTAGTTATTTGACTCATGACTGTCTTTATTTTAATCAAGTGTGATCTGGCCTTTCACAAGCCAGAGGCTCCCTTCCCCCTCTGGAAGGGACACAGATTTATATTGTCTCAACCAGCTGAGCACAGCTGCCCTGCACTCCCTCCCTGCCCAGAAGGCCTTCTTCCTGACCGGTTCTCAGGACAGAGCCTTCTTCAGCTAGCCTCCAGAAGACTGAAGAAAACTCTGTGACCAGATTCTCAGCCCAGCCTCCCAGAGAAAGGAACCCACAAAAAGTAGCATAGTATAAGAAAGCATTACCACCCTGGGCATGAGGAAGCAAGAATAGGGACGGTGTTAACTGAGCCAGAGAAGAACTGGAGCCACTGTGAATGAGCACCAAATAGGACGTGCAGTCTGCAGTAGACACCATTTATAGGAATGACCTCAAGAGTCCACACTCTAATCCCCCAGATCCTTGGAGTAGAGAGAGCTAATTTCACTGAGGCTGAGTTGTATTTTATCATCCTATTGATAGTCAAAAGGGAGATCATCCAAATCTGTCCACTCTAATCCCAAAGCATTTTTTTTTAATCAAAGAACTTTCTCTATCTGGTAAGAGAAAAGAAAGTTGAGAAAAGAAGCCAAAAGACTCAAACTATGGAGACTTGATGTGATGTTACTTGTCCTTTGAAGATGGAAATGGCATAGAGGGAAGCAGCTTCCAGAAGCTGCAAGTTCCTTGGTACTGATAAAAGGGGGAGACCCAGGGCCCTCACCCAGTCCAACACTCAGAAGATCTGGAATCCTACCAGTCCAGTGAGCTTAGAAATGGATGGCCAACTCACCCTCAGCCTCCAGATAAAAGGTGAGCTCTGCCAGGACTTTAAACTTGTGATTCTGGTGACACTGAAAACAGAACTTACTTGAATTCACCTTTCTGTCCCAAATAAATGTTTTGTAATGGGTGATATCAGCTTACTAAATGTGATCATTTGTTTTAACAATAGAAATCCACATATAACCAAAAAGGGCATAACTGTAGCCAGAATAGAGATGACCATGGAGGAGACAGAAATAATGACCATAGGGCTGGGGAGATGGGTCAGCAGTTGTCCTTATCAGGGTTACTACTGCTTTGGTGAAGCATCATGACCAAATATAATTTGAGAAGGAAAGAGTGTATTTAGCTTACATCTACTGTGTCCATAGAGGGAAGCCAAGGCAGGAACTCAAACCAGGAAAGAACCTTGAGGCAGGAGCTGATGCAGAGGCCATAGAGGAGTGCTGCTTATGGGCTTGGTCTTCGTGGCTTGTTCAGCCTGCTTTTTTTTTTTTTAATGAACCAAAGACCACCAGCCCAGAGGTGTTCCCATACACAAGAGCTGAGCCCTCCTCAATAAATTGCTAACTAAGAAAATACCTTAGGGAATTTGCAAGATGGTGGCACCAATCACACACTACATCTGTCTAGCAGGAAATATAGGACTGCACAGTGACCTAAAAACCAAACTGAGAACTACAAAACACCAGTGCTTCTGATTCTCAGAAGACCTCTGGGGATCCCTAACAAACAACCTTTGGATTGGAGTTCTCCTTACCTGCTGGCAATCTGCCTGGCTAAACTGGGACACAGATAGCGACCTCATTCGAGGAACCCCTTTGCCTGCTAACACCAGAGACAACCAGATGACTAGAGGATGGTGCAATAAGACTAGCAACAAAACTGAGAACCATATACAACACAGGAAACCAGTGATCCTAACACAGTAAGCCCTGGAGATATGAACACACATGAAACGCAAAAAGAAGACTTTAAATCTGAGGTGATGAAATGAAAGAAGCTTTGAAAGAGGATAATAAATCACTCAAAAAAACACAGGAAAAAACATTCAATCAGATGAAGGGATTGAATAAATCCTATAAAGATCTACAGGAAAATTCAAATGGGAGACCTAAAGAAGGAATTAGAAGCAACAAAGAAAGCACAAGCTGAGGCAATCTAGAGGTGGAAAACATAGGGAAGAGATCAGGAACCACAGACATAAGCCCCACCAACCAAATACAAGAAATGGAAGAGAGAATCTCAAATGTGGAAGATATGATTGAAGTTATTGATACATGAGCCAAAGAAAATTTTAAAACTAAAAAGTTCCTGACACAAAACACCCAAGACATCTGGGACACTATAAAAAGGCCAAATCTAAGAATAATAGAAATAGAAGAAGAAGACTCCAAGCTCCAAGGCCCAGAAAATATTTTCAACAAAACTTCTCCAACCTAAAGAAAGAAATGTCCATAAACATACAAGAAGCCTTCAGAACTCCAAATGGATTCAACCAGAAAATAAAATCTTCCCACCACATAATAATCAAAACCATAAATGTACAGAACAAAGAAAAAATATTAAAAACTGCAAGAGAAAAAGGTCAAGTCATATATAAAGGCAAACCCATCAGAATTACACCAGACTTCTCAACAAAGACTATGAAAGCCAGAAAGGTCTGAACAGAAGTCATGCAAACATTAAGAGACCACAGATGCCAACCCAGACTACTATACCCAGCAAAACTTTCAATCACCATAGATGGTGAAAACAAGATAATCCATGACAAAACCAAGTTTAATCAGTACCTAACCACAAATCCAGCCCTACAGAAGGTACTAGAAGGAAAACTCCAACCCAAAAAGGCTAACTACACCCAGGAAAGCACAGCAAATAACTCCACATCCAAAAATCCAAAACACGGAAACACACACACTCTGCCACCACCAACATCAAAACAAAAGGAACTAACAAACACTGGTCATTAATATCTCTTAACATCAATGGCTTCAACTCCCCAGTAAAAAGACACAGGCTGACAAAATGGATGCGAAAACAGGATCCATCATTCTGCTGCACACAGGAAACACACCTCAGCAATATAGACAAACATCACCTCAGAGTAAAGGGTTGGAACACTGTATTACAAGCAAATGGACCTAAGAAAGAAGCTGGAGTAGCCATTCTAGTGTCTGACAAAATAGGCTTTCAACAAAAACTAATCAAAAGAGATGGAGGGGGGCCCGGGCGTGGTGGCGCACGCCTTTAATCCCAGCACTCGGGAGGCAGAGGCAGGTAGATCGCTGTGAGTTCGAGGCCAGCCTGGTCTACAAAGTGAGTCCAGGACAGTCAAGGATACACAGAGGAACCCTGTCTCGAAAAAAAAAAAAAAAAAACAAGCAAACAAAAAAAAGAGAGATGGGGAAGGTCAATACATCATCATCAAGGGAAAAATATGCCAAGATGATTTCTCAGTTCTGAATATCTACGCCCCAAACGCAGGAGCACCCACATTTGTAAAAGAAACATTACTAAAACTTAAGCCATACATCAAACCCCACACACTAATAGTGAAAGCTTCAACACCTAACTCTCACTAATAGATCATCAAGAGAGAAACTAAATGCATAAAAAGGAAACTAATAAACATCATGAAACAAATGGACCTAACTGATATCTACAGAACATTTCACCCAAACACAAAGGATTACACCTGCAAAGTGGCAGGACACAAAATCAGTGACCCTCTTGTATACAAGTGACAGGCTGAGCAAGAAGTTAGGGAAACAACACCCTTCACAATAGCCACAAATAATATAAAGTATCTTGGTGTAACTCTAACCAAGAAAGTGAAAGATATGTATGAAGAAAACCTTCAAATCTCTGAAGAAAGGATTTGAAGAAGATTTCGGAAGATGGAAAAATCTCCCATGCTTAAGGATTGGGAGAATCAACATAGTAAAAATGGCCATCTTACAAAAAGCAATCTACAGGTTCAATGTTATTCCCATCAAAATACCACACAATTCTTTATGACCTTGAAAGATCAATTCTCAACTTCATATGGAAAAACAGAAAACCCAGAATAACTAAAATTACCCTGTACAATAAAAGATCTTCTAGAGGAATCTCCATCCCAGATCTCAAGGTATACCATAGAGCAACAGTAATTAAAAAAAAAAACAACATGGTACTGGCATGGAAATAGCTGGTTGATCAATGGAATCGAATTGAAGACCCAGAAATAAATCCACATAACTATGGACACTTGATTTTTGACAAAGAAGCCAAATCCATACAATGGGAAAAAAAGTTAGCATCTTCAATAAATGATGCTGGTCTAACTGGATGGCTACATGTAGAAAAATGAAAACATCCATATCTATCATCCTGCACATAACGGAAGTCCAAATGAAGTAAAGACCTCAACATAAAACCAGACACACTAAATATGTTAGAAGAAAAAGTGTGGAAGAGCCTTGAGCTCATCAGCACAGGAGAAAACTTCCTGAACAGAATACCAACAGCTCAGGCCCTAAGATCAACCATCAATAAATGGGACCTTATGAAACTGAAAAGCTTCTGTAAGGTGAAGGATATTGATTGTAGCCCCCTCCCTCATTC
Source organism: Acomys minous (assembly GCF_964271855.1). Lineage (NCBI taxonomy): Eukaryota > Metazoa > Chordata > Mammalia > Rodentia > Muridae > Acomys > Acomys minous. The sequence goes on along the minus strand of NC_140484.1, from coordinate 125,861,182 downwards.
CCTCCCAATTGCTCCTCTCTCCCCCTTCCCCTCTCCATCCTTCCCTTAGTACTCAGACAGAGGAGCACTCTTCCCCTAATATCTGACATCAGCCTATAAAGTCTCATCTGTATTAGCTATAACCTCTTCCTCTGTAGCCTGGCATGGCTACAGAACAAAACGACAACCTACAGACTGGGAAAAGATATTCACCAATCCAACATTGGACAAAGGGCTAATACCCAAAATATATAAAGAATTGAAAAAATTAAACACCACCAAACCAAATAATCCAATTTTAAAATGGGGTACAGAACTAAACAGAGAATTCTCTATAGAGGAATATCAAATGGCGAAGAAACACTTAAAGAAATGTTCAACAGACCCAGACAAACACACATGGTATATACTCACTCATAATCGGACATTAGCCACATAATACAGGATAACTACACTACAAAATAGAGTCAGAAACATCAACCAAGGACCACGTATGATGTGAACCTAGACCCACTGCTTGGATGTAGTACCACAGTCTCCTTGTGGATCCCACATCTGGAGAGTAGGGAACACTTCAGGCACTCACTTTGGCCACCAAACTTAGATCACTTCCCCCTGGCAAGACGGCCATGCCAAGCTACAGAAGAAGAGGTTACAGCTAATACATATGAGACTTGATAGGTTGAGGTCAGTTATTAGGGGAAGAAGGCTCCCCTGTCTGAGTACTAAGGGAGGGAGGGAGAGAGAGGGGATGAGGGAGGGGACTACAATCAGAATGTGAAGAATTTAAACTGCAGAACAAGCAGGCAACTTATATGGCTAATCCAACCATATGGGGCTAGCTCTGAGACTGGCTGAAATGTGAATGTCTAGGCATAGACAATGATTCTTGTTGACTTAAGAACCCCTATGAATTACTAGTAGATGCCATTCTTCATATGGCATGAGTGAAGATTTACAAATGTCTTCTTTTCCTATTCATACAAAGAGCAGAAATGCAGCCTTAGTTGCTCCGTGCATCACGCACACCTTTCATACACTTATCATTTTAGGACTGTATAAAGGTTGTGAAAAATTATATGCTTTCAGAACAAAAGAACTAGACACTGACATTGAATCAGACCTGACAGGATGCATTCCTTGCAGCATACTGGACATTGCCATCCTGTTTGGAGAATGTCATTGAAAAGAAAGCAGGGAGAATATAGAAGTGTACAGGGTAGATAGAACAAAAAGTAGATTAGTGCATCTACTCCTCAACTTAGTGCCTCAATTGCCACTCACAAGATATTTTTAATTCACTGATATAGAATTTTATATATAGATGCAAAATAAGTTCTAGATACAGTGGTATAAAATTCAAATGTAAGATTATTCTTCACACACATAATATATATATGTATATTTATCAAGCTGTTTAAGAGAAATAAGTTCTACAAATTAAATGTTAGTAGATTAAATCAGGGTCATATCTATTGCTACCCTGCTTTTGTCACAAGAATATACATCTTGGGTACAACAGATAGATATGACTCTATAGAAAGACAAGGTCTTCAAAAAACCCAGAGACATGAATATGGCATTTAAAAAGTTTTTGTTACTTTAAAGATTCATTGACAATGAGACAGGTTGACTCCTGGCAACACCAGCCTACCTCAAAGAAGATGATAAGCATCAAAGAACCTCCTTATGGAGATGGCTTCAATTGTGGCAAAGTCACTGGGCAAAAAGTCCTCATCTCTACCAGAGACAGAATTCTGCCTTTAAAAAAAGGGGGCAAGCTTGGATACAGGCAGAGTCGATGGCCAAACTCTGCCAAGACAGGGTAAGCAAGTCCTCAATAGTTCCTGCCTCACAAATATGTCAGTCAGATATATTGGTCCAGAAGGCTGAAGAAGATGCTCCAAGGTTATAGAGAGTTTTGGGAAACTACTCAGGTAGAAAACTGTTTCTCTCATCTTTTCATTTGGAAAGCTACTAACCTGCACTCCCAGCATACTCAGATAATCAAGTTTACTCCTTCTCACATCTCTGAGGAAGTCGAAGACCAGGTAGCTTAGTTTTACAGTGAAGCTTATTTGCTTAGGGGTTAAGATGTTTTTAGGTCTAGATAGGTGTTCTAAGTTGATAATGACAATATTTGATGGAGATTGATTTACATTCAGAAATTTGGATGCAGCAAGATAGGCTGTCAAATACAAATAGCCAATACACCAAGAACGTAACATTTATATAATTCCTGATTGTGTCACAGTTCTTCTTGCCATAGGTAATCTATTGTATATATGTGTCATAATATAAATGTCTATGTACAAAAATAAAATAATTTATAAAAATAAATGAATAAATAAAAGAAAATACCTTATAGGCTTGCCTGCCTACAACCAGATTATATGAAAGGCATTTTCTCAGTTGAGGTTCCCTCCTGTCAGATGACTTTTTGCTTGTGTCAAGTTAACATTAAACTAGACAGGATAGTGAGTAAACGTGCTTCAATGTGAAGACCTATGCTTGAATACTCAGAATCCACATAAAACTAAAAATGTAGCACAAGGAACTATACTGCTAGCACTCACACAAAGATAAGAGACAAAGACAGGAGACTCTCTGAAAGCTCAGAGGCCAGCTAGATACACACACAGTTGGAAACAAAAACAAAAACAAAACAAGCCTGTCCCAAACAAGGAGAAAGGCAGAGACTTCCGCCTGGGATTGTCCTCCAATTTCCACACTTATGCCATGCAACATCCACATTCATGAATACACACAGACACAGACACACACACACACACACACACATACACACACACACACACAGAGAGAGAGAGAGAGTACACACAAATGAAATAAGAACCCTGTTTCTACTTCCACACATTTATCATGCCATTTCTGTCAGCTGCTGACATAAGTCACCCAGAACATGTCCACCTCTTTCAAGCACCTATATTTACTCTAAACCCACAGATAAACTTGGGTTTTGTGGGCATTAAGCTTATACCTTTAGATCCATCTCAGGAGAAGGATTATCAAAAGCAGTACAAAAGCAAGCATCTATCTAAAACGTAAAGAGAACTCGCAGCAAATTATAAAACCCATTGATGCCACAAACATCACAAAAGTCTGAAAGGAGTGCTGATACTCCACTTTTATTAACTAACAGCTCTTAACGCGTTTTCTTCTGACTGGCTCTGTTACCGCTAACTGTTTCTTCATGTGACAACACATTTGTAATATTGTTGGCAGATGTGCATGCATGTGGTGTTTACACATGTATTTGTGCATGTCTACATGTGTAGGGGCATATGAATGTGCGTGTGTGTGTGTGTGTGTGTGTGTGTGTGTGTGTGTGTGTTTGCTCATATATGTGGAATCTTGAAGTTGCTGTGTCTTCCTCCATCCAAGTTATAGTTTGAGACAGACTGTCTCTCAGAGCTCACGTTTTCACATATTCTAACTAGCCTGCCATTATCTGTAACAGGGACCCCACCCCCACCTGGCCTTTACATGTCTTTTAGGAATTAAGCCCTGGCTCTCACTTGACCCACTGAGGCAATCCTCAAGCCCCATAATATTATTTTCCACAGAAAAAATAGAAAATTAAATCTGACTTTTGTCTCCCTGAGTAATAACCTATCCCCTCCCCATATTTTAAAATAAATTACTTTTTATAAAGTTAATATATAAATTAAAAATAAAATTTTAAAAAGTTATCGTTCACCTTTACAAATTACTGTCAATAATGGCATGAAACTTTTTATAACTGGTATTACACATGTCTAAACCTCTATAATTTTCTTTCATATTGGAAGGATAAGATTTCAATGAATTTCCAGATTTCTTCAGCTGAGAGTTTCAAACTAATCTCAAATGGACTGTGCTCATTAAACTGTCAGAGTTCTCACTGCCAAGATGTATTGTGGGGGATTTGGTACCTTTTCAATGTCAGGATTCTATGTCACATTGACAGTAAATTTAAATCACTCTTGGTACGTTCACTGCACACCAGTAAGTAGAATGCCACATCATGTAATAATGCTAGTATCACTGTTTTCATTGCCTCTTCTTAGGAGTTATTGCCTTGAGTGTGACTGAAAAAAAAAAAGTGTTACAACTCAGTTCTTGAAATCAGAGTATTTATTATTCACTTTACATTTTTACATATTGCTTTCTTTGCTGTTTCATAAATAACTAAATTTAAAGTTATTTCCAAATCAGACATCTCTAATTTCACCGTCATTTTATTAAAATGTCCCCCAAACACTTGTTAGAAATGTGGTCTAAATGATATGCCCAAGCTTTATCTGTTAGGTCATTCACATCACAAACAAGAGGAAACGTGTAAAATACATTGAGAAGCAAATAAACTTCTTTTCAAAGTCAACAACTCTATCCCTGACAGAAGAGAAACTCGGTCTTGACAAAGCAAGAGTAAAAGCTGAATTTCTACTTATAATTCTACTCATTTAAAGATCTAGAAGAAACTGTAAGACTCCCTCTGACTTGGTGAGCTTCGAGCTTAACTCTCCTTGCCTCCGTTTTTCCTGCACCAGGCACTGTGCAGATCCTCCTGCAAGACAAGCCCAGGCCCTACATCTTCTCACAACTGTGCAGTGGTGCAGAAGCATTCCTAGAAACCAGAGTGACACCAGAAGAGCTCGTGACCATTCATTTAACTCCACATGAAAGAGATCAAAAGCCACAGGGGCAAAACGAAGTTCAAACTAAAAGTGTCTGTATTCAACATCCCGTTATGCAGATCCCCGAAAATGTCTGTGGCCTATTCAATATCATTCAACACAAAATAAACGGTGATGGAAGGGAAGGAAACAGTGGTCCTGACAATTCCCATGTGACTTAAAATGTACCTGTTGTGAAATTAATACTATTTAATATTGATTCACATAATTATTAAGACATATGTAAAAAATAATTAATTGTTCTATTAATATTAATACTGTTATTAATATGGCAGCAGGTATTCCTTAACTTGCTATTTTATAAATAAAAGACACAGTGCCTGTTAGATTTATTATAAGGGGAGCTGTAAAGATATTAGCCCTCGGGGGATTCCAAGATGGCGTCGACCAGTAGGCACCATAGCTGAGCTTCTCCGAGGAGACCAGAGACTTGAATGGAACCACAGACTGCTGGATTTTGAGAACTGTAGGTGAGTGGGGCCCCAAACTCCGCAGACCACCAGGGGGTCCAACCCCGGAACAAGCGACAGCCCCGAGGGCTAAACGCACTCCCCAAACTCTGAAAAGGAATCCACAATCAAGCTGTAACCAGCACAAAAAACCCAAATTCGCCACTTGGGGAAGAGAGTTTCCGGAGCCCCAAGCCTGAGGAGTCTCAGCGAATAGGGTGAAACTACCATTGATCCTCTTCATCCACACCACGCTGAACTGAGGACGGCACCTGCCTAACCTGGGTGGAAACACAGGTGGCGAGTCTCACCAAAACCAACTAGAACTGGGGACCGCGTCCGCGTCCTGCGCTCAAGCTGAAGCCAGACGCAAAGGATTGACCCGGCAAATTGGGGCCGTTAGTAACCAGCGCGGTCTGCTCCCACAGCCCAGTGGGTCCGCCCACGGTATAGGGAGCCGAGGGTCACGCTTGCAGGGACTAACTACTGCCCTAAAGGGAACTGGCAGTACTCCGACAGGAGATTCACGCCAGCGGTCTGAACCCCTTTTGGCACCAGCTGCGTGGCCCGGCTGCAGACAATCCCCAAACAACTGAACTAACTGGGTCCATCTCTGTGGGCCCGCGACAGGTCCACCCAGGTTATCGGGAGCTGTGGGTCTTACTGGAAGGGAATAACTGCTGCCCTAAGGCGACGCACTCTGCCTTTCTCTAGCAGAAAGGGAAAATACAGGAGATTTCTCGCCAGCCGAGGGGACGAGCTGCTGGCTCTGACTGGGCTCTCCCTGAAAAATAGACCTAGCAGGGGTCATTCTTGCGCGCCCTCGCTAGGACCGCCCACTTTATCCGGAGCTGTGGGCCTTGCTGGCAGGGAATAACTGCTGCCTTAAAGCGTCTGGGAGAGGTCTAAGCGGCTTATGTCGCCAGCCACGGGACGAGCTGCTGGCTCTGACTGGGCTCTCCCTGGAAAATAGACCTAGCAGGGGTCATTCTTGCGCGCCCTCGCTAGGACCGCCCACTTTATCCGGAGCTGTGGGCCTTGCTGGCAGGGAATAACTGCTGCCTTAAAGCATCTGGGAGCGGTCTAAGCGGCTTATGTCGCCAGCCACCAGGACGAGCTGCTGGCTCTGACTGGGCTCTCCCTGAAAAATAGACCTAGCAGGGGTCATTCTTGCGCGCCCTCGCTAGGACCGCCCACTTTATCCGGAGCTGTGGGCCTTGCTGGCAGGGAATAACTGCTGCCTTAAAGCGTCTGGGAGCGGTCTAAGCGGCTTTTGGCCCCAGAAACGGGACGATCTGCTGGCTCTGACTGGGCTCTCCCTAGCTGTATCCCACAATATAGGGAGCTGTGGCTCATGCGGGCAGGGTATAACTGCTAATTTATAGCAAGCTGGGAGTGGCCTGGCATACAGGGGCGTGGAAACTGCTACCTCCTCAGATACTGCCAGTGGCCTGAAGCCATATGGTTACAGGCACAGATCCTGTAATCTCCAACAGGCGGATCCTAGCTGTGTCAGCTCCTGCAGACCCAGCAAGAACTCCCAAATTCATGGGAAAGGCTGGACGCACCTACACAGTGTAGAGGCAGAGCTAAAAGACAGCTACAACCCAGAAGATCTGATCCACCGGGGGTCTTGGCTACAAAGCAACAGGAAAGACAGACAGCTGGGACCAACCTACACAACCAGAGAGCTTGTGTGCTGACCTTACTCTAGATCCCAATACTGCTGACTTGAGATACAGCAGTAAGGGGAAAAGGCCCAAACAGAAACCTACTTCGCAGGACTCAGCCTGGAGCCCAAGGTGTTGAGAAAAATCTACAGGAGTAGAAACTGAATCACCAGCCTGGTCCAGGGAAGTACTCCCTGTTCCCCACAGGTAAGGGCAGCCTACCTATAATCAGACATCAACTATCCACTCCCAAACAGGGAAGGTCACTACAAACCACCTCCCAACATTAGAGTCACCAAAATGACAAGGGGACAACGAAAGAATGCTAACAAAAACCAAAACAGGACGGCATCTCCAGATCCCAGCAATCCTAATGAAAACAACCTGGAGAACCCAACAACAATGGATATACATGAAAACCACCTCAAATCCTTATTAAGTAAGATGATATTGGAAGAAACAAATAAATTTTGTAAACAAATGCAGGAGGAAGCAAACAAGAGGGCTGATGACTTAAAAGAGTCATATAAAGAGGCATTTGAAGAATATCAGAAAAACACAAATAACCAGATGAAGGAAATTATTAAAACAGTTCAAGACCTGAAGATAAAAATGGAAGAAATCATAAAAGAACGCACGGAAGAAAAACGTGATCGAGAAGCATCAGAAAAGAAAGCAAACATCTCAGAGGTGGCCTTATCCAACAGATTGCAAGAAATGGAAGAACGAATATCAGGACTTGAAGATACAATCGCACAATTGGAAATAATCATCCAGGAGAATGCTAAATCTGAAAAGTTCCTGACACAAAGCGTTCATGAAATAAAAGACAACATGAAAAGACGAAACTTGAGAATAATAGGGATAGAGGAAAGAGAAGGCAACCGACTCCACAGCCCAGAAAATATCTTTAACCGAATAATAGAAGAAAATTTCCCCAATTTGAAGAAGGAGATGCATACGAACATACAAGAGGCCTACAGAACACCAAATAGAATAGACCCAAAAAGAAAATCTTCCCGCCACATAATAATAACAACACAAAATATACAGAACAAGGAAAAAATATTAAAAGCGGCAAGAGAAAAAGGACGAGTAACATATGAAGGCAAACCTATCAGAATCACTCCTGACTTCTCAGCAGAGACCATGAAAGCCAGAAGGGCCTGGACAGAGGTTCTGCAAACGCTAAGAGAACACAGATACCAGGCAAGACTACTATATCCAGCAAAATTATCAATAACCATTGGAGGTGAAGACAAGATATTCCATGACAAAAACAAATTCACACAATACCTAGCAACAAATCCAGCTTTACAGAAGTTACTAGAAGGAAAACTCCACCCCAACCGGTCAAACTACAACCAAAAATACATAAGAAATAAATAACTACACCATTGCAAAATCACAACTTCACAAAAACTCGATTGTTATAAATACCAAAAATGAAGGGACTTACCAATCACTGGTCATTAATATCTCTCAACATTAATGGTCTCAACTCTCCAATAAAAAGACACAGACTAACAGAGTGGATGCATAAACACGACCCAACATTCTTCTGCATTCAAGAAACACATCTCAACCACAAGGACAGACATTGCCTCAGAGTGAAAGGTTGGGGAAAAATATTCCAAGCAAATGGTCACAAGAAACAAGCTGGGGTAGCTATTCTAATATCTAATAAAATAGACTTTCAACCAAAATTAGTCAAAAGAGACAAGGATGGTCACTTCATACTTGTCAAAGGTAAAGTCAACCAGGAAAACATCACGATTTTGAACATCTATGCTCCGAATACAAGGGCTCCGACATTTGTAAAAGAGTTATTAACAAAGCTTGCCCCATTCATCGATACCCACACATTAATAGTGGGAGACTTCAACACCCCACTTTCACTCAAGGATAGGACTTTGATTTCAAAACTAAGCCGGGAAATAACTTCATTAACCAATGTCATGAATCAAATGGATCTAACAGATATCTACAGAACTTTCCACCCAAACGCAAAGGAGTATACCTTTTTCTCAGCACCCCATGGAACGTTCTCTAAAATTGATCACATAGTTGGTCACGAAGCAAACCTCAACAGATACAAGAAGATTGAAATAATACCTTGTATCTTATCAGATCACCATGGTCTAAGGCTGGACTTCAACAACAATAGAAATAACAAAAAGCATACCAACACGTGGAAACTAAACAACTTTCTACTTAATGACACATGGGTCACGGAAGAAATAAGGGAAGAAATAAAAGACTTCCTGAAATTCAATGAAAATGATGGAACAACATACCCAAATTTGTGGGACACATTGAAAGCAGTGCTAAGAGGAAAATTCATAGCACTAAGTGCCTTTAAAAAGAAAATGGAGCCATCCCACATAAACAACCTAACAACACATCTGGAAGCCCTAGAAAAAAAAGAAGCAGAAACACCCAAGAGGAGTAGACGCCTGGAAATAATCAAACTCAGGGCTGAAATTAATAAATTAGAAACAAAGAGAACAATCCAAAGAATCAACAAAACCAAGAGCTGGTTCTTTGAGAAAATTAACAAGATAGACAAACCGTTAGCCAATCTAACTAAAAGACAAAGAAAAGCTATTCAAATTAACAAAATCAGAAATGAAAAGGGAGACATAACAACAGACACCGAAGAAATACAAAGAATCGTAAGGACCTACTTCAAAGACATTTATGCCACAAAATTTGAAAATTTAAGGGAAATGGACAAATTTCTCGACCGATTCCATTTACCAAAATTGAACCAAGACCAGATAAACAAATTAAATAGCCCTATTTCGCCTATAGAAATAGAAGCAACCATTGATAGTCTTCCAACCAAAAAAAGCCCAGGGCCAGATGGTTTCAGCGCAGAATTCTACCAGTCCTTCAAAGAGGAACTAATACCGATACTATTCAAGCTATTCCGAAAGATAGAAATGGACGGAATATTACCAAACTCCTTCTATGAGGCCACAGTCACATTGATACCTAAACCCCACAAAGACCCAACAAAAAAAGAGAATTTCAGACCAATTTCTCTTATGAACATTGATGCAAAAATACTCAACAAAATACTCGCAAAGCGAATACAACAGCATATCAAAGACATCATTCACCATGACCAGGTAGGCTTCATTCCGGGAATGCAGGGATGGTTTAACATACGGAAATCCATCAATGTAATCCACCATATAAACAAACTGAAAGAGAAAAACCATATGATCATCTCTTTAGATGCAGAAAAAGCGTTTGACAAAATCCAACACCCATTTATGTTTAAAGTTCTGGAGAGATCGGGAATACAAGGCACTTTTCTAAACACAATAAAGGCTATATACAGCAAACCAATAGCCAACATTAAATTAAATGGAGAGATACTCAAGGAAATCCCTCTAAAATCAGGGACCAGACAAGGCTGCCCACTTTCCCCATATCTCTTTAATATAGTTCTTGAAGTTCTAGCCAGAGCAATAAGACATCAAAAGGAGATCAAGGGGATCCAAATGGGAAAGGAAGAAGTAAAATTATCCCTATTTGCAGATGATATGATAGTGTATATAAGTGACCCCCAAAATTCCACCAGAGAACTCATACAGCTGATAAACACCTTCAGCAAATTGGCAGGATACAAAATAAACTCAAAAAAGTCAGTAGCTTTCCTATATACAAATGACAAACAGGCAGAGGAAGAAATTAGAAAAATTACTCCCTTCACGATAGCCACAAGCAATATAAAATATCTAGGAATAACCCTAACCAAGCAAGTGAAGGATTTATTTGAAAAAAACTTTAAACCTCTGAAGAAAGAGATTGAAAATGACATCAGAAGATGGCGGGATCTACCTTGTTCGTGGATTGGAAGAATCAACATAGTAAAAATGGCCATCTTACCAAAAGCAATTTACAGATTCAATGCAATCCCTATCAGAATACCTACTAAATATTTTGAAGATATTGAAAGAACAATTCTCAACTTCATATGGAGAAACAAAAAGCCCAGAATAGCAAAAACAATCCTATACAATAAAAGATCCGCTGGAGGAATCTCCATACCTGATCTCAAGTTGTACTATAGAGCAACAGTAATTAAAACAGCATGGTACTGGCACAGCAATAGGCTAGTGGATCAATGGAATCGAACTGAAGACCCAGAGATGAATCCACACACATTTGCTCACCTGATTTTCGACAAAGAAGCCAAATCCATTCAATGGAAAAACGACAGCATCTTCAACAAATGGTGCTGGTCTAACTGGATGTCTACATGTAGAAAAATGAAATTAGACCCCTATTTGTCACCATGCACAAAACTCAAGTCCAAGTGGATTAAAGACCTCAACCTAAAACCACAGACATTAACCCAGTTAGAGGAAAAAGTGGGGAAGAGTCTGGAACTCATAGGCACAGGAGACAACTTCCTGAACAGAACACCAACAGCCCAGGCCTTAACATCAACAATTAATAAATGGGACCTCATGAGGCTGAGAAGCTTCTGTAAAGCTGGTGACACTGTCAAGAGAACAAAGCGACAGCCTACAGACTGGGAAAAGATCATCACTGACTCTTCATCTGACAAAGGTTTAATATCCAAAATATATAAAGAACTTAAGAAATTAAACACCACCAAACCAAATAACCCAATTGAGAAATGGGCCGCAGAGCTAAACAGAGAATTCTCAACAGAGGAATATCAAATGGCTGAGAAACACTTAAAGAAATGCTCGACCTCCTTAGTCATCAGAGAAATGCAAATCAAAACGACACTGAGATTCCATCTTACACCCATCAGAATGGCTAAGATCAATAACTCAACTGACGCCTCATGCTGGCGAGGGTGTGGAGAAAGAGGAACACTCCTGCATTGCTGGTGGGAATGCAAACTAGTACAACCACTTTGGAAAGCTATCTGGTGCTTTCTCAGAAAAATGGGAATAGGGCTTCCTCAAGACCCAGCTATTCCACTCCTTGGAATATACCCAGAGGATGTACTACCACACAACAGGGACATATGCTCAACCATGTTCATAGCTGCCTTATTCATAATAGCCAGAACTTGGAAACAACCTACGTGTCCCTCAATAGAAGAATGGATAAAGAAACTGTGGTACATTTACACTATGGAATACTACTCAGCTATTAAAAACAAGGAATTTCCAAAATTTGTGGACAAATGGATTGAACTAGAAATTGTCATAATGAGTGAGTTCACACAGAAGCAAAAAGAGCTAAATGGTATATACTCACTTATATCGAGACACTAGTCCAAGGTGTACGTCCCCATGAAAAACTGTACCTACCAGAATAGTGGGTAAGAGGGGAGGACATCCTATTGAAACTTTAGGTGGGAGAAGCCTAGGAGAAAGAGGAAATGGAAGGATCCAGTGGGTCCTGGAAAACTATAGGCGAGTCTGGGCCCTGGGGTCCTCTGCAAACTGTGGCGACAGCCAAGGAAAAAATAGGCAGTAAAAACCTTGAACCCCTACCCGGACTAGCCGATGGACATTCTCCACTGTTGAGTGGAGAAGGAGATCTAACTTTCACACAAACTCTGGTGCCCCATATTTGAACATGTCCCGTGGACGGAGATGCCTGGTGGCACTCAGAGGAAAGATAATAGGTCACCAAGGAGAGACTTGATACCATATGAGCATACTCAGGGGGAGGAGGTCCCCCTCAGACACAGACTTAGGGGAGGGGAGGGGAGTAGTAGGGGGGAAGTGGGAGGAAGGGAGGAATGGGAGGATACATGGGATGGGCTAACAACAGAGATGTAATATGTATAAATTAATAAAAATGTATTAAAAAAAAAAAAAGATATTAGCCCTCTAAGCAATCTTGTCTACTTCCCATCAAAAATCCTCATAAATACTCACACATGTTCCACTTGGGCTGCTTCTGCTCCATCAGGCCAGTCCTCAGATCAAGGTGCTCTGGCCACATGCTCCTGGATACAGTAACCCATGGCAACCTTCTCCTTTCTTCCCCTTCCTCTCAGTTCCTCATGGTGCTTCTGCCACCCTCCAAGCCCTCGAACCTTCTCTCCACCTACCTCTCTTCTGCCTGGTCCAGGCTGTAGGCAACCTTATTAGCCAAATAGGAATAATTTGAGAGGCAAGGTTCACCCAACATCATTTTGGATGTGTGAAAATCTGCTCATAGAACAGTAAGGATCTTGGAGAGCAAGAAATAAACATTTGAATACATAGTCACTCCAGATCAACCCCAACACATACCTTTGTACACTTCACCAAAATAAAACTTCTAGAACACAATGCTAAAGGATGACACAAGTACACCCAGAGATAAGCAAACCCAAGACCTCAGAAATGCCCGTGGAACTGAGGGTCTCTAAAAACACTGTTGCTTCAAGGGAAGTCTGTCTCTGGTTCTCCGCTGTTGGTTTAATCAGGACTGGTTCAGGCTACTCTAGCTGCTGTAACAAATAAACACAAAAGATAGGTGAAAGGCAGAAGGCTATAAAGTCCAAAGGAAGTGTTCTTCCATCTAAGGAGTTGGAGACTGTGCCTGTTACTTTCATATTTCTGTGACCACAATAACTGAGAGGAAAGGGTGATTTTTGGACCTCTGTTTCAGTGGATTCACTACTCCAAGTGGGGAAGGCAAGGCAGTGAGAAAACTCAGCCCAGTCTGCTTACAACTCAGAGAGCCAAAGAAGGAAAGATGGGGCCCAGACCAAGGGCTCACCCATGGTGACTTCCTGCAGCTATCCCCTACCTCCTAAAAGCTCCACAGTGTCCCACAATAGTGCTACCAGCAGGGGGATCAAGCATTCAAAATATGAGCCTGTGGGGAGAGATTTTAAATTCAGAACACAAGAAGCAAATGTCTCCCACCCTATATGGCTCCAATTTTAATGCATGAATTCTAAGACTACTGTGCCTACTGTACCAAGCCACAGAAGAAGAAAGAGCCTAGTCGGTGGGAAGGAACAGAGTTATAAGTTGTCCAGATCTGCGGGGGAAGTGTCATTTCAATTCGCATTCTATTACCCAACTCAGAAACACAACAGGACCCAGAACAAACCAGAGTCTATAGAAACCAGGGCTCTATAGCCCACCTTCCTCCAGAATCTCTTTGAAGACTGGGGTTAAAAGAAAAAGAAAAAAAAACATTGCCAGTTGTATAAATACCTCTTTATTTGTTTCCAGGGAGGAGATGTTTAGCAACTGAAGGGAAAAATAAGCAACCACGAAATAAACAAGCAGTATTTCTGATATATATATATATATATATATATATATGTATGTATGTATGTATGTATGTATGTATGTATCCAGACACCAGAGAGTAGATGGAGTCGTTTTCTTGTGAGACCACAAGATGGCTCTGTAGGGCTTTGGATTCCTCGAGTTCTGCTCCACCATCCTTTGCAGTGAAGCAAGACAAGAGGGTTTTCCAGCCGTCTAAGCAGAAATATAAATGGCCTTATTTTTCTAAGCCCAGCTCAAAGAATTGATCGGGGCCTCCTGGAGATTAGTAACTGGGAGAAAAAGAGAAGTCGGAGAGGTTAAGCTGAGTGTGGGGAAGTGGGCTGAAAGCGGACCCTGCCTGTGGAGAGCTTGGCTCCTGCTCCAGCTAGGATGCTCCGTGGACCATACAGCCTTTTGCTATCTCTGTTCCACTTCCCGTGGAATGGATACATAATGCTACTTTAAGTTAATGCGTTTTTTCCAGCTTCTCCAAGTGCTCTCACAAATATCCTCTGCTTTTGCCTGATGGCATCCAAGTGAGGTCTCACTGTAGGCAGAGAAACTAAGAGACACTAAAAGGACAGTTTGCCAAGCGCTGAGTAAATCAATGGCCTGTGATGAATTTTATCAAACCTGCTAGTGTTCTGTCTCCTATGTCTCTCGCTAAACACATGCAACCAAGATCTTCACTGAGTATCCACAATGTAGGTGGGGAGAACGGATTCAGAGAGGGATAAGTGGCCTTTGCATTTAGGGAACAGTAAGGGCATATAATCTACATTTCTAATCTAAAGCTCCTCTTAAAATTAGCCTTTTAATATGAACATTATGACTGTCATTCATTAAACTTTTCCCCACTTACTGTCAGATACACTGATTATTTAAATTATTTTTAAGTGGTTTTGAAAAGATTCTTTCCTTTTAAATACGATCCTATACTTTGGCCAATCTTAAAATTAACCCCAACTTTAAAAAAAAAAAAGATAGAGGTGGAGGATCCAGTGTGTAAGAAAGTAAGCAGGCACTCCATTGTGCTTCTTGAAGAAACATCCAGGGCAAACCATTGTTAGAGCTGTGCTCTCCAAGTGGTCCAGCTATAGGAAATGGGCTGGGTCAAGGGTTGTTCATCCAGTGGTCTCACATCATATGAATAAAACACAGAGAGGATTAATGGCCATTCTCCTCCTCAAAAAATGATCTAGCTCTACTCTTTCACTTCTGCCAGTGGAAGTCAAAAATGTCACTTGTGTGGAGCTGAAGAGAAGGCTCAACTGTTAGAGCCCCAGCTGCTCTTCCAGAGGCCCTGGATTAGAGTCTCAGCACCACATGTTAGCTCTCAACTACCTGTACTCCAGTTCCGGGGCATCCAACACCACCTTTTGACCTCAGCAGGTCCTTCTGTGGTGAACAGACACTGGAGCAAATCACTCACACACATAAAATAAAATAAACCGAGAGCTGGTTTTTAAAATCACGCAGAAGAAATACACAGGCAATTTGAAAGTCAGTTGTGAGTATTGGCATAGAGTCCGGGTATGGCTAATAGCATGCAAATCTTTGCCTTCAGATGAAGCAGAAATAAATTCACAGTTAAAATGTAGCTTTAGGATTGGACATATAACCTGATGGTAGAGTGCTTGCTTAGCACATATAGGGCTGTAAGTTCAGTTAGCAGCCCTGAAAGCTGGGGGTGGGGGTGGGGGTGTTATTTTGTCCCCTATATGATTTCCAGGTTCTGTATATTTACCAATTCCTTTGCACAGAACATTAATAAACAGTGTTAGTAGGTAGTTGCATTTCAGGTCACCCTTATGACAAGAACACTGATCTTGAGTGTCAATTGGCTGACACAGATCATCCCTGAGTGAGTTACATCTAGATGTTACTTAGGTCTTGGAAAGAATACCAGATCCTGGAAACCTAGCCCGTGCCTGAGTCTTGGCAATGGCTACATACATGATTTTTTTTTTCACCCTTACACTCATTCCAAGATCAGGGAATGGTTTTAGCACCACTTTCCAGGCGGTACTTGACAACGTTAGAAACTCTACAAAGTGGCATCAGTAGGAAAAGAGCAGAAATGGAGCCTGGCCGTGGTCCACTGCCATGTGGCCACACAGGACTCAGTGGCTGCTGCTGCTGCTACACTTCCCACTACTGTCTAACGCAGAGCACTTGGTGTGTGGTAACCTACAGGCGGGTAGGGGAACCCTCTCTGCTCACACTCTCAGAGAGGATAATAATTGAAGCCGTGCTGCCGCACTTCCTGTTTCCTCTCCACCATTGTACAGACAAGAATGGCTTTTTTTTTTTTTACAATGTTCTGGCAGCAACCTCATGACCGGGGCCTGTGCCAATACGATTCAGATTCCATCTGAGTTCTGGGCTAGTGTTCAAATGTGTCCTGAGTCTCTCTGGGCTACTTTATCCCCCCACCCCGCCCCCGGCACTGCTTTCAAATCCTGTCTTTAAAGATGGAATTAAGAGATCGAATTCTGAGCAGCATCGCTCAGCACCCAGAACTTGGAAGCCAGGGGAGTCCAAGCACAAAGCTGACCACCCAGCATTGTGCCCTCGGGGTGGGGGGGGGGGGGTTGGGGGGGAGAGGACTGCTCTGCTTCAGGACCAGACAGAGTCTCCTAGTTTGCTGGGAGGATGTCCCACTCCTGCCCAGCAGCAGCAGCCCTTTGTGTGGAGTTTGTTTTGTCTTCTAGGGCAAAAGCACATTCCACCATCACTCCTTTACAAGCCAGCTCATCTGAAGGGACCAGTTAGTCACGGATTCCAAGTCATTGAGGAGAGACAGCATGTTTTTAGTAGCAGAGTTTCCTCGCCTCCCCTCACCCCCTTGCCCCCGCCCCTGCCTCAAGACCTTTAAATCCTGAGAGGAATACCCGGTGGCCTCTCGGTCTTCCTGTCTGAATGCAGTGGGGAGGGACTGGGAAGTTCAAGGCTCTTTTTCAGCTTTCTAATAGAGCCTCATGGGACACCAGTGGCAGTAATAAGACTCACTATTCAAAGCTGATCGTTATAGAACGCCGGGCATTTGTTCTGTGGATCTAAGGCAGTTACAATCCCTGTGGTGTCACTGTTGCCATTTGACAGAAGAACATGGAGTTCTAGTTTAATGATACCTGCCTAAGGAGGTGTGTCCTCCCGTGGTTACAAATATACCTTTGTATATTTTTTTATATCCTTTATCAACGGAAACCAGGTCCCCACACATGCGACAGTAGAGCGCTCTCAGTAAGAAAACTTGACGCACTCAGCTTGGCAGAAACAGGAAGTAAACTGCCATGACCTAGGACCAAGGAACCCAATAACCAGGGACAGGGTTTAAAACAAAGTTTGAATGACTCAATTAGGCCCCAGAAATAAAGAGGAATAAATAGTACTGGTTCTGAGTCCCAGGGGTGTCAGCTTTCAGAATCTGCCCCGGCCAAGTATATCTCAAGTCCGGCCCCAAAGGAGAGTGTTTTCCCACAATGCATGTGGGGCCTCTGAGACAAGTGAGCCTTGCGGGTCTGCTTTTCTGACTATGACAAGTTTGCCAGGGTGAGTCACTAGCTATCATCAGTTGTGAAGTGACTTTTCACAATGTCTATTTACAGAATCCTTTTTAAAGACTCCCTGTTTCTTGGATGCATAGCTAGTTGTAACTGGGGCAGGGTAGCTAGTTAGGAAACAACATGAGAATGTTTTTAGAGCCCCCCCCCCACCTCATCTCTAGAGCTTTAGTTCCATTCCCTGCTGGCCAGACATCTGCAAGAACTGCTTTCCCCACTCTGAGAAACTTCACAGACAGCATTGCTACAAAGAGCTACTGAACTGTGCACAAGTTCAAACTCCCTGAGACCTGTGGGTTAGCAAGACTCCCTTTAGTGAGCCATTAACGTCTTCTTGCTGCCCGCCTGCAAAGTGTATCAAAAGAGTCTTTTCAAGCACAGGATTCTGCGGCTAGGGAAAGGGAATTTACCAGCACATACATACTTCCCCTCACATCTCAACTTGCTTGCATATTAAGTAGCTTGAAAGCACACAGATCACATATACGGCTACTACTGGGCATGTGGGTGCCCTCCTCCCCTTCTACCTACACTTGACTCAAGAGCATCAGTAAACAACTTCGCTTCACTCTGAGTCATTCTGAAACTCTTTCCTATGGCAGATAATCAAGGACCTGGATGCATCTTCAGGGCAAGGGGTTCCCTGAAGCCCTGACGGGGACTATGCAGCCTATACCTCTGGCAATGCTGCATTGTAGTTCTGTCACAGTAACTAGAGAAATCAGGGCCGACTCTCACCTTCCACTCATCTTATTGACTTCTGTCTTAGCTACAGTTTGATTGCTGTAGAAAGACACCATGGCTTGGCAACTCTTATAGTGAACGTTTCGTTAGTGGTAGCTTACAGTTTCAGAGGCTCAGTCTATTATCATCATGACAGGAAAATGTGGTGGTATGCAGGCAGACATAGTTCTGGAGACGGAGATGAGAGTTCTACATCTCGATCCAGAGGCAGCAGAAGGAAACGGCCACACTGGGCCTAGCTTGAACATAAGAGACCTCAAAGCCTGTCTCCCCAGTGACACACTTCCTCCAACAAGGCCACATCTAACAGTGCCACTTCCTGTGGACCTCTAGAGGCCATTTTTATTCAAGCCACCACAACTATGCATGCACATGATGTATGACTTATGCAGTCCACTGTGTCATGACAAAGAATGATGCCAGCACATGTACCAGACTAGCCACCCAAATTCTGGGCTCTCTTGAATGGAACTCCCTGAATCTCTCCTTTGGCTTATGCATGTTTGAGTGGTATATACGCCTACGGGGATCCGACATGCTACTGAGAGAAGAAAAGACATTAAGGGACAGATGTTAAGGTAGATTTGTTAAAACTTAAATAGTTAATTGAACATAAAAGAAACTTAGCCTTTGATGTCCCGACTTCAGGAATTGTTCTTACAGATATATTATATCTCTGGCTCCAAATGCCTGCTCTCTAGCTTCTGGTTTATATTTTTACATTTCTTTCTTTCTTCTTTCTTCTTCTTCTTCTTCTTCTTCTTCTTCTTCTTCTTCTTCTTCTTCTTTTTTTTTTTTAGACAGAGTCTCTCTGTGTTAGTCATGACTGTCCTGGACTCACTTTGTAGACCAGGCTGGCCTCAAACTCACAGTGCCCCACCTGCCTCTGCCTCTGCCTCCTGAGTGCTGGGATTAAAGCCAGGTGCCACATTTCTTCTATGTAGGTAGGGCCTAGGAATTTTACCTGGCAATGTGAGCTGATTCACATCTCTTTATTCCTGAATATTAGAAAAATTCCTTATGTCTTCAAAGTTGGACTTTTTTGTGATTTGGGATAGCACAAATTAATCTTCCAGCATGGAATAAATTGTTAATACATTAAAAAATTGCAGATGGGAGAGAGGTTTTAACTTGGTAGTGGATGAAGGTAAAGTTATGCAGAGATGGCAAGGAATAAGGAATACTGGCCTGGTTACACAAGCAAGAAGTGATTACTTCTTCACAGTGGCCAGTTTGGACCACCTGCATCAAATCTCCGCAAATGTCTGCTATACCCATCCCCTCTTCTCTGGATGTATGGCTCTTCTTGTACTTTGATGACACATGAGATACATTCCTCTGTCCATCTTTCCTATTATCTCACTGTAAGCACTTAGCACTACTTACTCTCAGCAGGTGTCTTAATAAAAATGAAAGAAAGACTTACGGCTCGTTGGAGGTTTTCATAACACATTTCATCAGACTGATGATGCTACGGTCTCATTTCAAACCCTATTATTTGGTGCTTGAATGATCTATTATAGGCTCATTTGTCCCTCTAAGTTATAAGCTTAACTTATAGTTAGGAGCTTAAGTTAGGAGCTGCATCACTCTCATCTGCTCAGCTTCATGCCTGGAACACAATGGAAGGCACACAGACACTGTCTAAATGTCCTTTGAATGAGCAACTAAATTACATGGATGACTCTCCTCACCTCATCAGAAAGTACACTCTATCTGCAAGTAATCCTTAAACATGCACAAGAAAGTGTGCCCAGATTTTATGTCATAAGCAGCCATTGGCCACAAAGATGTGAAGAAAGTGGTCACTTTCCATAAGATAACCTGACAATTCCTTATTACTATTTTCTTTCCTGAGAATAAGTCACTTTCACATCATGGCAAAAAAGAAATAGAACCATATGTTCTTAACTCCACTGATCTTGAATTTAATCAAAATATATTTATAATAAATGGATGTTCTTGCTTGATAGGACTAATAGAAACAATCCATTTGGATTCCTCCAATGCTTAGAATTTAATCATACCTAGTATGAAGTAAAATAAAAGTTACATAGTTACATAAGTCTGTTGTAAGCACAAGAACTTATGCGGTTCAATAAATAAGATTAATTTTTACTTGTCACTGTCATCATGGGCTGCATTGCTTGGTTTTTCTAAATCTTTTATATTAACACACGTAATACCGGGTGGCTCAAAATCATAGAAATGGATTGTCTTCTGGTTCTGGAGGCTGCAAGTCCGAACTTACAGCTTGGGCAGGATCATGCTTTCTAACTGCTCTGTGATTTCCAGTGTCTGGTGTTAACTAGTCACCCTTGGTGTTTCTTGACTAGGGAATGGATCACTCCGCATGTATGGTTGGTTTTTTTCCTGTGTCTCTTCAAAGTACCTTGTGTGTGTGTGTGTGTGTGTGTGTGTGTGTGTGTGTGTGTCCCCAAATTTCCCTTTCATAGATACACAAGTCAGAGTGATTAGCTTCTCCCCTCATGGCTTCATTTTACCTTATAATCTATGTAAATACTCTACATCCAATTAGTGGGCGGTAACGAATACGTGTCCCACACATGCCATTACCAACTAGCTAGGGTCCCAAGCTTGTCCAGTCAGACAATTACAAGTACACTGTACTACTGTTCTTAAGAAATATCTATCATCGTACTAAAAAGAATTCCTTATGGATAATAATGTGGCTATACAGGAGATAAAATTCAGATTTTAAAATGACTGAAAGGACACACGTTCAGTTTTACCAGGGATACTATGAGTAACTCACAGTGCTACAGTGGGTGACACAGTGAGGTGCAGATAGACTCAGGTTGGAAGGTATAATGGGAAAAAGAGGACTCAGAAGTAGGGAAATGGAGAAGAATTGCTAAGTCATACGCAGCTTGGATAACAAGATGGTTTCATAAAACGCCAAGCCTAGACTATAAAATGCTGCCCCTCCTTCTTGGTGGGCTTTTATAAACACTTTCCGACAAATTCTTACAATAATCCTCTGAGATAGACTGCTCTCCAGATTGCCAACTGAATTGTGGCTGGTAAATAAACAATAATAAAATGTAGCTAAGTTAACTGATTTAGCCCTTCTCATAGCCTTTTTTCATTATTTACCAATAATAATAGGAAGAAATAGCAACGCCTAAATTCAAATCACTATCAAAATTAAATAGGCTGTATGTAAAATAAATAAGATAATATAAATAAGATAAATAAGGTTTGTGAGAAAGTGCTGGTTACCCCACTGGCACTGAGTTTATATTTATCTAACATAATAAATCTCAACTAGGAGTAATTTTACTTCTGAAGGCACATGTGGCAATAAGGATAGATTTTATTATCTCAACCAGTTGACTACCACTGGAAACTAATGGACAAGCCTGGGCAGGCTACAGAAATATGGCCATGCACAGGACAGAGCCATGAACAGGACGGTCGGCAAAGTAAGGAAGTGTGGCACCCAAAATTTCAAGTGTCTGGAACCCATGAAAAACATGGGAAAACCTCACAAATGTCAGGCAGGTCTTAGTGTCCTGATACTCACAGATCTGGACCCACCACTTGCTTTCAGTGAGTTGGAGTTGTTTTGCCTTTCTGAACCTCAGCTTTCAAAGGAGCAACTGGCAACTGCCCCACCCCACCCCACCCCCACCCCACCCCCACCCCCCACCCCCCCACCCCGCCACCAACCCCTGGAAGATCAGTAAACTGATGCTTTGCTCAGCCCCTGGTTGGTATTCTTCTCATGAACAGAAGGCATAACAAACAAGGCACTGGCCAAAGAGATCCTTTTTGTTCCTAAACTGGGTAAAAAAGAAGAAGAAAATCAAGAAATACTACAGTGACAGTAAAGCTTATGAAGTCACAGCGTTCATAATGTCTGACTGCAAAATTCTACCTTAGATTTTTCTCACCATAAAACAACTCTAGATAAATTAAATGCCTGTTGAGTAATGTGCTGTTAGCACAACGAAATTAATCACTTTTCACTACTGTGAAGAAACTCAGCTAGCTGCCAGGTTTCTAGAGTTGCAAAGTTTTTTTTCACGGTTACTGCTCCAGTTCTGCTCAGAAGAAAGTGATTCCATAACAGCATTTGAAGCCATGCCTACCAATGCTTTGTACACTTTTTTAAAAAATATAGATATTTAGAATACCTGTCTTGGCTGCACACACACACGCGCGCACGCACACACACACACACACTCAGTTTCTGAATGTTGGTCTATCATGCATTCTCACCTGTGGGTCTGTATTCAGCAGCCCCCCCCCCTTCAGCTGCTAGCTTCCCACAGGGGCTTTCTTCCTCTGACCCTCAATCATCCCAATGATGCTGTGAATCCTCTTAGCCACATTCATGACTGGTTAAACTGTTTCTCTTACTTTTCCCCTCCAAGTCTCCACCCAATCCTCCTTCAGACAGGTTATAAGGAGAGTGGAAAAATCTCCTTTGGAAACATTGTACCCTCCATCATTGCTTTTCATGGTGAGGTACTTGAAGTGAGGAAGATCAGGGAGGTGTGGACTGGGGAGCAAGGATTTGGGAAACAGAGATGTGGCTACGAAAAAAGATGATAAAATTGTACAGCTATTGTAAGGCCCAAAAACAAAGCAAACAACATGTGAGAACCGCATGTTGTTTCCAGTGCAGAAGCCACACATAAGCTTATAAAGAGACTTAAACACCTGCAGGTGCAAGCAATGCAACAGTCTCAAGACATTTTGTGTATTTCATTTCTGAGATACCCAAATAGCTGCAGAGTGAGAAGCGTTCTCTGTTATAATAAAGAAACTCAGAATCAAAGAGGTTACAGCCTGTCTCCTTTCCCCCATCCCAAAATGGCTGGTAAAGGGGGAAAGGAAGAGAGAAATGGCTCCCTAGAGCCCTCTCTCCTGCTCTCTCTCTCTCTCTCTCTCTCTCTCTCTCTCTCTCTCTCTCTCTCCTTTCTCCCTCTCTCCCTCTCTCCCTCTCTCCCTCTCTCCCTCTCTCCCTCCTTCTCCTAACTCAGAGATTTGGAAAAAAGCAAACCGAAAGAACGAAATGTATTTAATGATATTCAGATAAAATTAAAAACAAGAAGAAGCAATAAAAGATAAGAAAACTTAATAAATATGAAGTATGACTATGCTCGACTAACACTTTAAAAAGTGCAGACATAGTACCTAATTAATTGGGTGAAAGCTGGCTTTGGAGTGAGAATCAGAAATTTATTCCTTTGAAGTAAATATGTGTGTAGGCTGTAAATCCTCATTGCTTGATAAGTTAGTGGAAAAGACTTTGTATGTCAATGAGAAATTGTCTACACTAATTTGGAAGCACTAAAAAGCCATAAAAAGACCAAATAAAGTTCTCCATGTGGCTGAAAAAAAAAAGAAGAAGAAGAAGCAGCTAGAGCAAGTGGGAAAGGTAAGCGATATACAGGTAATAGCAGAAAGGCAGGGGGGCGGGGATAGGGGAGAATCTTAAGAATGAAGGTCACACTCAGAGCTGGATGGAGATAAACCTCAGTGGTAGAGCACTTTTTCTAGTGTGTTTGAAACCTTGGATTTAATATCCAACACTGAAATAAATAGCCATAATGGCACTGTCAGCGCGCGCGCGCACACACACACACACACACACACACACACACACACACACACACACACACACACACGGAAAGGGGGGTGGAGAAGAAGAAAGACCAGCACTGGGATCCCGCCTTGCCAGCACACAACCCCCACCCACCCACAGCATCCACCTACCAAAGCTGAGAAATCTGTGAAAACACTAAGACTAAGAAAACACTCAACTCAATGACCACATACCTCTGCTCCAGTTCTTTCGATATAGGCTTTAATTCAAAATGTACTCAGGGGAGGACGCCAGGGCACTGTTTAAAAGGGGGAATGCTCCTGGCCCTTCCATCATCCCTCCCGATTATTCCCCAGACCCAGTCTCAGCCTGTTGTGTCCCTTCTGGTCCAAGTAAGAATCTATGGGACACTTACAAAGAAAGGAAAGGAAAAGAATAAAATCTGAGGCTGTGGTTAAACCAACTCCCAACTCCTCCATCTCTTTTCCCAAAGTTTCTTCTATTAAATGAATGCGGGATTTTGTTGTTTTATCCCATTTCGTCTTCACGAGTTTTCCCATAGTTCTCTCCCCTCAGGAGAGACCCACAGTAGCACGCAACCACAGCAGTCATAAGGGAAGTGTACCTCGCAGTCAGTCTGGGTGCGCCCCCTCTTCCCCAGAAACCCCTTCCCAGACACCGTCGGGTCTCCAGAGGCTGGGGTAAACTGCGCGACTGTAGCCCGCGCTGTAATCATAGGACACCTGATGGGGCGGCGGCAGAGCACAATCTGGGAAGAAAGGAGTGAAAGATGGCAGGGCTGGTGCGTCCTCCCCACCTGGCGAGTCCAAAGCAGTGGGGTACAGGAGGCGCACAGGCTCGTTCAAGGTCACACCATTGCGAACGCCAGCCAAAGGAGGCTTCTTGGTCTGAGTACAGCTCGGGGCGTTCCAGGGTTCAGGGTATAGTAGGTTTCCCACCATCGCCGGCGGATCAAAGGGACCAGACTCCTGCTCCAAGGGCCCCCGTAGGACAGCAGCTCCGGTGGGGAACGCGTCGAGAGGGTCGGCGGCTAGCAATACGCCCGCATCGTTGCCCGCGCCGAAGTCCGGTGCCAGCAATTCAAAGAACTCAACAGCCTCCGCCCCTTTCTCCAGGTCACCCAGACTCACGCCCTGACCCGAGGGGCCGCAGCCGCCGCCGCCGGCGCTGCCGCCTACCCGGGACGGCTCAGTGAAGAAGGACGGGGGCAGGTTTCGGGCGCGCAGCGGTACTTTTTTGGGGCCGGGAGCCGCTAAGCTCCCCGCGTTGCCCGCCCCGTCACCCGCAGAGCTCACTGGCCCGAGGCCGGGGACCGACACGGCCACCGCACCACCTGTCGTCTCTGCGCCCCCGGGGACATGGCGCAAAGAGTCGAAAAGGGCAGCTAGGCTCCGGCTCTGCAGGCTGGCGGCAGCCGCGGCCTGGGTCGCCTCCCTCCGCGGGGCGGCCTTACATTGCGCCGGGGCCGCAACAGTCGCGGCTCCCGGGGCTCCCGACTGCCGCTTGGCTGGAGTGTCTGCAGCGCTCGGGGACGGCGGTCCCGGAGGCGCGGTGCCCATGAGGCCGCTGCAGCGCTTGATCTGTTTCTGCAAGTACTTGCGGTGGTTGACTTTCCGCTTGGACTTGCCGGGCTTGTCCAGCGCCAGCTTGATGTTGCTGGACGCAGAGTCTATAAAGCTGAGCAGGTCGCGGGTGGCTTCGCGTCCATCCCCGCCCTCAGTTCCCGACAGAAGCGCTCCCGCGGACGCCCCGCTCTCATCATCCTCGAAACAGCAGCCTTTATCCAAATTTCCGAAGGCGCTCACTAGCCCATCCGCTGAGCCACCAAAGCCAAAGGATATGAAGGGGTGTGAGCTGAGCAGTGCAGCCTGCACCGCCATCGCTGCGGCTACTGGGCCGTCCGCTGCGCGGCCCGTGCGCACCCGGCCCGCTTCAGCCCTGGCGCGGCGACGTCTGCTTGCTCCCGCCGGGGCTCGAGGCTTAGCCACCCGGGGGAGCTCATTAGATCTTGTAAACTAGAGGCGGAGGGAGGGAACTAGGAGACCGCCCCGGTAGCGGAGGGGAGGGGCTTACTTAGCCAAGCTTAAGGGGCGGAAGGGGGCGGGGGAGGGAGGGGGAGTTCGGACTTTTTTGAGCTTTCTCAAGCCTTAACCCTTTCCCTTCCCTGTGCCCCAAGGGCCTTTGTTTTGACTAGCCTCCACCGCCAGGGGTGAGGAGAATGCCGGTGTTAAAGCCTCAGCTTGGGTCACCTATAAAAACCACACCCTGGCCCTGGATAGTGACCCTAAGGCAACATAGACCTGAGTCCACAATCTGTTATCAGTCTCAGCTCTGGAATCAATGAGGTCCATCAGCATCCAGCTTCTGGATGCTTGCCTAGCGTGGTGGCACACGCCTTTAATCCCAGCACTCGGGAGGCAGAGGCAGGTGGATTGCTGTGAGTTCGAGGCCAGCCTGGTCTACAAAGTGAGTTCAGGATAGCCAAGGCTACACAGAGAAACCTTGTCTTGAAAAACCAAAAAAACAAACAAACAAACAAACAAACAAAAACCAGCTTCCGGATGCTTGCCCTGAGCCAGTCAGTCATTGGCCATACTTTTTCTCATTTAATCCTGTCCAACAGCCTAGTGATCTGCTGTGTCTTTTTGTCACATTTCAACAGAAGAAACTTGACCTCTAAGAAGTTCAGAGACTTGGCCATGGCCACATCTAGCCCACACTAATCAATCTGTGTTCTTTATTGGCCTTGTCTTTTTGAAGATGAGAGGAAAGTTCTATGTCTTCAAACTCTACTTCTGATCCTAAGATTCTGAGCAGTTCTCCAGGGACCCTCGAATCCAGTGTTATTTCTTCTTACTGCTTGATTGATAGAGCATGCTACTAGCTTAAAGAAAGTTGGACCAAAAGCAAGTAAGAGAGAAGTCAGTCTCCCTAAGCCAATCCTTGATGGAGAGAGAGCCCCAGATGTGCGGACAGCTCTCAGCCCCTTCAGTTTTCCTCTGCCTTACTTTTCAAGCCAGGTAGATTGTCTTTCATACACTTCCATTGTATTTGAATGATTGCTTTGAAGTTCCCTAGGATGCACTTTTAACCAGATGTTCATTCCTCTTGGGATGGAGAACATGAACAGCACAGCACGGTCCAACATGAAAGATAATTAAGAAAAGACTTGGTTCTGGTTTAATGGAAGCCTTGACATTCCAATAACCTTGAGACTGAGGACTAAAAACCTTGTTCTACTCGGTACATGGTTTTGGACAACCCTACCATGCTTTGCTTTGTTTAGCTTACTCATGTAAAACACTGGTGAGACTGACCACCTCACTGAGTACATAGAGCATTCACTATTAAGACTCGATCTGTGGAGATGGCTGCACTCCTTGACATGTCTTCTTGATCACAGGAACTCATGAGGAATAACTGATGCCACAATGGGAAAGCCCTGTGCTCATGATAGGGTTCTCTTACTTATCACGGTATAGGTCTAACAATCATAAATGGACTATGAAGAATCACCTATAAAAATCCTTGTTCATTTATAGACAGCTGGACTTCTACACATCAAGAATAATTACCCTTAGATGAGGCCAGTTCCAATTCTGGCTGTGCCTACTGCTACTAGTGTCCTTGAGCAAGTCAGCTCACTTTCTGTATCATTTCCAGTTCTCGGCTGAGAAAGGAGACTGGCCATAACTATTCTCATGGGTTTTAAAAGGGTTATATGTTGAAAAAAAAAAGTTATACGACATCGTAGGCAAATGTTACTGGCAAGTCTTGTTCTTCTCCCAGTACAGTAAAGACTATCTGGCATAAAATAGTGGCTCAATGAACTCCATTTCTTAACTTATATCCAATTCGCTTTATTCCAATATAACAAACTATAAAATCAGGGTCATTTGTTCATTGCCCCCAACCAAGTGGCTATTTGCAAGTGCAAGAGAGCAGTTGTGACTGTGGGTTATGTGAACTTTGAACAGTGGACTATAGTGAAGGAAGTGCTGAAATTATAGCCAAGGGCTAAAACTGGAGTCCAATTTTGCCTTTATTATCTGATAGTACAAAACTTCTCCTGTGGACTCTGACCTATAAAATAGAAATAACATGAAAACTGTTAGGTTTTAAAAAAACAACAACAACACAGTAATAAAAGTGAAAGTCGCTTGACAACTATATGTATAGAAAAGTAAAATATTTATAATGTTTCATGCTTCATAAAGCTGACCCCTACATGCACATCTATGCCCAGCCAGTGACTCATTCAGTCAGCAGAAAAAATACTGATACTCACCCAATTTCTTCTAATTGGAAAGGCAGACATACACAAAAGTCATTGTAATCTATGACCTTGGTAAATTACAGGCACCAGAGTTGATGCAATAAAAGGACCCTCAAGGCTGCCCAAAGAAGGCAAGGTATTTACAACAACAGGATAGTATTAGAGCAAAGACTTAAATGTTAATATGCGCTCTCTCTCTCTCTCTCTCTCTCTCTCTCTCTCTCTCTCTCTCTCTCTCTCTCTCTCTCTCCCTCTCCTTCTCCCTCTCCCTTTCCCTCTCCATCCCAGACAAAGGCATGAGTAAGTAAAAGCAATGATGTTTATGGGAAAATGTGGAATAACCCACAAATAATTTTTGTAGCTTGAAATTACTTAGCTTTTGCTTGAAATTATTCTATTTCTGAAAACAGAGGAAGTTCTTAGGGCTTCACCTATCCAGCTACATTACTAGCTGCACCTAGTCTGACTCACAGCCTCGGCTGCTTTTCCTCTTCCTCTGCTTTCTTTTTCTGGAAGAGTCCTATCTGGGATGAAATTGGTTTTAGTTGAGCCAGTGGCTCACTCTAGCGAGGCCCTTCAGCCCCTCCTCCTACCCCCTAAGTGAGAGCATTCACTTGAGTGGCTTTGACATCAATACATTTCACTTCCTATAGAGCAAAGGGACTCAGATCCCTCTTGCACCAGGAGCTCTGCAGATCTCCAGACTGGAGAGCTCTTTCCTCCTGGTAGTGCCTCAGGCTGAGCAAGTGGGATTAGTCTCCTTGGGAACCAAGCCCCCCCAGGGGCTCAAGAGCTGAACTCGCCCCAAACCGTTTGGGAGAATTGAGATTTCATATTGTTCTTCCACACAAGGATTTCAGGACATTACTCAAACAAAAGCCCACCTGAGAGCTGCCTCTTTTTTGTGGGTAAATATAGCAGCAGGATCAAAAGCTGACTTACTTATTCTGTTTTCCTTCTTTTTAACTTTAATCATATTCCCTGCAGGACAATCTCAGTCCTCAGAGACGTCAGGAATGCACATTCATAATGAAAGAAATAATTATGCGTCTTTTTTTTCTCTTCCCAAACTACCGTTCGCTGGTTAGTTGGGAAATTTCAAATAAGGCAACTTAATTTCTCACACAATTTATAATGTATCATTATCATCATGATACAATGTTACCTTAGAAATATTACACACACACACACACACACACAATGTGTCTTTCACCTTGTTTCTCAACCACCCACCACACCACGCCTGCAAACCTTCTATCGCCTGCAAACCTTCTATCAACACTACATCTCAATTTCTTGTTTAAAATATGAAACGCTGGTCAAGGGAGATGCCTCAGGGAGTAAAAAGGTTCTGGACACCAAACCTGGCTTGAGTTCTATCTCTAAGATCCACATCGTGAAAGGAAAGCGCCAGCTCTTGCAGGTTTTCCTGTGACCTCTGCACAGATGCCCTGGCTCATGTACATGTGTACGCGCGCGCACACACACACACACACACACACACACACACACACACACACACACACACATACGCACACACCCAAATTGTAAAATACAGGTTGCAGGTGAGTAATTTGACTAGGAGAAACATCTGGTATATGAGACCCTGAAAACAGCTGACACAGAGGATCCAAATTGACATCATTCGTAGGCGCACACACACTGGTGTCTCCAGCATTCTGATCCAAGAGGACCGCAGCTTCTTTGGAGGAAACGTAGGACGTCCCAGGGAAGATGCTCGATGCTCGGAGAGGCTCTTGGGGCACCTGCCAAGTTTCTAGTCCTGGAATCCTCAGGATGGCACTCTCACTATTTTTGATTGGTTAAGCAAATGATGAAGGCCAGCACTAATTTAACCGCCGGTGACCACCCTCCCCCTCCGGTAAGGAACTACCAAAGAATTTGTATATATCTCTTACGTCTTTTTAATCATTAGCAACCATCATCCCCAATTTGTTTGTTTTGTTGAAGAGACTGAGTTGTGACCTTGTCAACTGTCTTACAGTCTACACGTGTCATTGAGAATATCTATCTCTGTGATGTCATTAGCATGTGCTTTTGGTCTCTGTGCTTACACAGAAAGGAAATGTCAAGATCTGATGAGATTTGTGGTCCTTTCTTCTTTCCCCCAGTGTGCCACATCATGTATAATAGTTTTAGAATAGCATTCTTACTTACAACTACTACAACTAGACTTCTCTCTCTTAATTTTTGCCATACTTTTGTTCTCAAAATATTTTCCAAAATTTGTTCTCTATTTTAACTCTTTCCTGTTTGCTATGCCACGAAGTCAAAGCAAACATTCATTTGTTTATTTTGCTTTTTAAAAACAAAATCTTTACTTTTATTGGAAATGTTATATATTCATTTAGTGTGTTTTGGTAAAATCCACCCATTTCCTCTCCCAACCCCTCCCCCTTACACACCTCCAATTTTCCCTTCCAACACCTTGTACTCATGGTTTTTTGTTTTGTTTTGTTTTGTTTTGTTATTAAGACCCACTTAGTGCTGCTGTTGTGTGTGGGGCTGTGGATGACTGTGGGTAGCCTTTGATTAAACCATTAACAATAAACAATAAAGAGAGTATATTAAAAGCTGCGAGAGAGAAAGACCAAGTCACTTTTTAAAATCAATTTGTTTATTTACTCACTTTACATCCCAATCTTAGGCCCTTCTCTCCTCTTCTCCTGGTCCCACCTTCCTCTTTCCCATATCTCCCCTTCCCCTCAGAAGACGGGAGCCTCCCTCACCTGCCCATTCCAACAGGTCAAGTTGTATCAGGCCTGAGTGTATCCTGTACCACAGACCAAGTCCCTTTTAAAAGCAGGCCCAACATCAACACTTGGTTATTTAACAGAAACATTCAAAGCCTGAAGAACCCTGAAAAGCTGTTCCCAGGTTCTGAAAGAGGTTTCTTGTCAAGCCACGCCATCACATCCATAAAAGATCTCTATTAAACTGAAGGAAAAATAAAAATGAATTTTTCAAGTGCAGATGGCTGTTGTTTTCAGTAGTGTGGCCCTCAACCTTGGAGAAGGTAAGGGCATATGAAAAGTAGAAGTAGGGTGCTCTGGCTGACAACCAGCACTGTCTGCCAGGCACGCAAGGGAGACTACACTGTACCATGCACAGCTAGTCAAACCAATAGATAGTGGGAAAAAAAAGAACAGTCCCAAACAAGCCAAACCACAGAATCCTATAAAGTAATGCATCTTTTCTTTAAGTGAGAAAGCTTTTCTTGTTATGCAACAAGTTTCATAGGACTATTTTATCTTAACCCCATAGCATTTTCCATAGAAGACTGGTCCCCTTCCCCACTCTGGTATGTCCATCAAAAGCAAGTGAAGAGGACCTATTTATTCTAGCTGAATACCTTGGAACCAACTGTTCATCAAGATAACATCTGCCCTACCCTCTTGTTATGCTTGTAAAACTGACATATCACGAAACATTGAGTTAGAAATGTTTCTAGAATTGTTGGGTCTATGTTGTGTCTGGTAACTATAGAAAGCCAGATTGACTAGGAGAGGGGTAGGGGATTTAGAGGACCTAATGTGAATATATTCTACACTGCTTCAGCCACTCATTAAAACTACCACAAACTCATGTTGTATTTTTCTGTTACATCTTCATTAATGTGATAGTTTTCGCCTTTATGTGAGTATCATATGGCCAGAAGACTTTCTTAGAAGAATTTGTGATCTTGGTCTGCAAAGGAGACCCTCCACTGAAAATCACCCCTTTAGCCAAACCATAAATTTACTGTTTGCCTGCACACCAACTCAATGTATAATCTCATTTCTTGTTTCATTGGTTTGGTTTTACAAAGCTGAGAGTTAAAACCTGGAGCTTGTCATAAATTAGACAAACACTTACCACTGATGTATATCACAAAGTTCCAGTTTTGTGGATTACAAGCTTGTGATCATAAGCATATACCACCATAGCCAGCTTGTTCTCACTTGTGTGCATTCCTACAAGAAAGAAAGAAAAAAATCACACACTCAGGGAGACAGAGGCAGGCAGATCTCTCTGAGTTCCCAGACAACCTGGTCTACAAAGCAAATCCAGGACAACCAAGGCTATAGAGAGAAACTCTGTCTCAAGACAAAAACTAAAATCAAACTTTAAATTTAAAGATTATAATTATCGTTACATCATTTCTTCATTTGCTTTCCTCCCTCCAAATGTGCTAATATGCCCCTCATTGATCTCTTTTAAATTCATAGTCTTTACATTAATTGCTGTTTATATATAGACATATAATACAGATGTCTATATACATATATTTACAAATATATAAATACACCTGTTCACTCTGTGCAGTGTTACTTGTGTGATGTTTTCAGGGATGACTATTGGGTGTTGGATAAGCAATTGGAGTGTTTTAAAGGACTTTGGGCTAGAAAATTGAGAATTCAATTGTATTAACATTTGAGGTGATAAGTATTTGCCAAACAGCTTGAGCCGCACATGGATTAGGGTTTTGTGACAACCAATAAAACCGGCTCGGAAATGTGAGCAGTGAAGGGACGTTTCTCAATTGCTGAGTCTATGTTTCGAGATCTTGTCTCCATCTCTGATCATGCAGGGAATCTTTCTCTGAGTTTTCAAACTCGTTACTCACTGAGTTCAGCACTGTTCTGACACCAGTCTGGCTTCAAGTGTCCCCTTAGATGCCTTCCCAGTCTCAGATAACAGAGACAAAAGACAAAAGAAGTAACTAGATAGCCAAGCAGGGATCCTTCCTACAGATCTAGAGGCTGAGAAAAGCCTGCCTGGGTTGGAGTAGGGGTGGGCGTGGGGACAAAGACAGTCTGCAGGCATAATTTTAAAATCTATTTTTATTTTGGCTTCTTATATCTCTTTCTCCCTTCTCCACCCCAATCTCTTCCAATACCCCAACACCAGGTAAGAGAGAAAAATTAGTGGCTTAGTTCTCTTCGGCTACCTCCTGCTGTATAAGTTCCTTTGGGGCAACGCCAATCTCCATCATCAGGATATTCAGCCAGCAACAGCAAATGCAGCAGCAGCCTTCTCTTCCTCTTCTGACCGTCACCTCCAAGTGTTCCTCTCACGGCCCTCCTTTCTCTCTCACTCGCTGGGCTCTAGTATTTTTTCCAACTGGCAAAGACCATGCTCCCCACACAAGACAGTTTTCCTGTTGACAAAGATCACGTGCCCTCTTACGAGGCTGTTACCAGCTGTGGACAAACTGGAGCAGCCCCCATATCCTACACCTGCGATTAAGACGAAGACATGTTTGCATAACATAACTGAGTTTTTTAAAGAAACCAAAACTTCCACCACACTGGTCAGAATACACTACACAGAGGAAAGAAACAAGTGTGTCTGAAGGGCAATTAGAGGCTTGTGTGAACATTTGTTTACACAGGTAAGAGTGACAAGAAAGGAGGTCATATCTGGATTGTAGAATTTGAGTGTCATAATACAAATCCATGGCCATACTATGTAAATAATAGGGAGACAATGGGGGAGTTTATAAACAGAGGATGGTTCTTGAGTTATTTTAGACATTGCTTTGTATAGTGGGATGGAATATGATTATTATTTAAAAGTGCAACACACAGAGGCAATAATATAAATTAATCTCAAAAACATTAAATGGGACAAGTACAGTGCATGGAACCAGAATAGGAGCTGCCTACAGGATTGACTGACAGGGATCACAGAAGAACCTTCATGTCAGGAGAAGTGTTTTTGTATTCCCATTGGGTTTGCCTGTGCCTATCAGTCTATTTTTGTTACTAAGCTACTTTATAAAAAGACTTATTTTAGCTCACAATTTTGGAGGTTCAAGGTCTTGGGAACTCTTCTGATCATGATGGTTAAAAAAGTATTTTATTGTGTTGTATGTGTCTGTATGAGATGTGTGTGTGTATGTGTGTATGTGTGCATGCACATGTGTCCATGTGTGTTGTTATTTGTTTTTCTGCATACATGTAGGCAAGAAGAAGGCATCAGATCCCTCAGGGCTAAAGTGCTTGCCAGATGCCCATCTCGATGGTCCTTACCTCACGGCTGCACAGTAAGTGCTCTTAACTGATGAGCCATCTCTCTAGCCCTGATGATAGCCTTCTCGCTGTCAAAGTCCCAAAGTGGTACATGGCTAGAGATAAGAAACATACATACATACATACATACATACATACATACATACTACTCCTATGTTAAAGCTACCAGGATTCAATCATAAGGTTCTACCCTAATGACTGTCTCTAATCCTAATCACTTCCTGTGCCCCCATCCCTGCCTCTAAGCAGTCAGACCATTTCCAGCTTCTCAACATGTGAAGCCATGGAGGGCTCTCAAGCCACAGCCAAAAGTCACATCTTTGACTTAAAATCCATCTTGCTGGTCTTTATAAATGAGACATTGAGAAAACAGAAAATCCCGCCTCTCCTCAGTATAAATTGGATTGACAGAACAAAAGGGAGCTGAAAATCAACCTGCCCGTCATCTATTCATCCTCTTCTGTTCTAAGTCTTTGGGTTTTGCTCTGCAGAGTGAGAGACTCTACTGCTGCAGACTCAGAACAGATGAGGCCAAGGTGGAGCTGAAGGCTTTGATTTCTAAATGATGATCCTGCTTCTTCCTGGAAACGAGGGACGTTATTCAAGTGCTTCGGCGTGGAATCCTCTTTTGCTCAGACTTTATTCAAATTCTTAGGGACATTAGACTCCAGTTGAATTGACGTGGAGTGACATCTGTCAGAACAAAGCTTAAGTCGGCTGTGAGATCACAGAGCGTTTGCAGCAAAATGTAAGAGTGTGAGATAGAAGCACCCAGCGCTGAGGTAAGGCCTGGCCACTGGAGCAGCCCAACAGCTCAATATCCGGCGCACCAGACGGAAATGCTTAAAGACCTAGATCCTATTATGTGAGGTTGAATTCATTCAATTAACCAGCTTAAGCAGCCCCGATCAGCCACTGGAACACATCTCTGCAAAGCACTAAAACAATGGCTTGAGAGACATTTGAGGTTTATTTTGTCTTGTGGGAGGCCAGCTGGAGTAGGCCAGCACATAGCCACACTGGGGAGGGCGGGCACTGCATAATTGCATTAAGCTGGCTCCTTCTTTGAGGGGAATGCTTCCTGACTACCTCAAGGGAGGAAATGAGTTCAAAGAGGGGGGACACCTTAAAGTGCCAGGACACCACACTTATGTTTTAAGCCCTCTCCCCTAAACCTTAAAATCACTTATGAGAAAATCTGAACGTAGATTGCCCTGCCAGTGGCTATTTTTGCTCTTCTGTCATTCGTCTTCCTTCATGAATATTAAACCGTCTTTCACGGAGCCAGCATCGCATCTGAAACAGCAAACGTTCACTGGGTTATAGTTCTGTAAAGCTGAACCTAAGAATCACAGTTCCCTTGCACTTTCTAAGACTCCTTTTAAGGCCCACACTACGCCCTGAACTCTTTCAAAGGCATCCCGTATTCTCCTACTTACTACTCTAAAGCTGTGGCGGCTCGCTCCTTCGTGCTTCCTGGATATCTCGCCTTTATCTCTTCTGTAGCCCCTCTTTATTCTTTCCACAAGCATGGGTCGAGTGCTCCCCTGACATTTGAAGCAGTTTGGAACACTTGCGCATATATTCATTTATCTTTTTAAAGGCACTTTCAGGTAGGTAATTTCTCTACTCACTGGAGAAACCTGGCCTCACAGAAGTTGCCTGCTTACCAAGGGTCAGACAGCTGGAAGCAGTCTTGTCTACCTTCAGCCTCAAATCTTCTATTTCCAGACTTTGGCTACCTTCCATTTTGCTTTCTATGCCACTTAACTATTTCTAGCACTTATTTCTGCTGGGACCTGTGATGTGCCAGGCCCCACCCTAAGCGCCCAGATGTACACATCACTCAGTATCCTCCCTAAGGATCTTATGTATTTATCACTTATCTATTTGTAGTGTCACCTACTCATTCCACTGACATTTACTGCTGACCTACTACATTCTAAATATACCATGAACCGAACAGAGACAAAACACATAGATAGGCATCCCATCATCAGAGCAGTGTTCTATAGATGCTCAAGCAGAGAGAGAATAGTGCACCGTGTCTGGGAGATTTCTAGGAGGACTTTTTAAAAAGAAAGAGTAGGAGGAGGGGCAGAAGGGAGAGGAGGGGGAGGAGGAGGAGAAGGAGGGACTTTTAAATGTATTAATTTGTACCTTTAAAGTTAAAAGGCAATGATAGTATTGATAAAGGGTCTTTCCCTCACAGCATCATCATGAACAATGGCATGAAAGTATAAAATTATAGAGTAGTAACACAATCCTGAAGGCCAAGAACAGAGTTGGAGCGTCATTCTCTAATTTCAACAACTTATTTCAGATACAGTCATCGAGGCATTGGCGATCATGATATTGGTGAATGAATAGACATAAAGATCAAGGTAAGGTAGTAGAGTTCATAAATAGGGGTGTGTGTGTGTGTGTGTGTGTGTGTGTGTGTGTGTGTGTGTGTGTGTTTTGAATATGAGATGATGTTTCTTGTAGTCTCAAGTATTTGAACACTTGGTCTCCAGCTGGAGGTGCTGGAGCCCCTGGGAGGTGGAGCCTTACAGAGGAAGTAGATCACCTTCGGGTTTTATTGTTCTTGTTCACTCTTGACTTCTGGTCACTGAAATGTAGACACTGGTCTCCTGTTCCTGCTGCCATGCCTTCCCCCACTATGTTGAACTCTATGCCCCTGAAACTCTAAGCCAAAATGAATACTTCTCCCATAAGTTGCTTTCACCAGAGAGTTTTATAACAGCACCACCAACAACAGAAGTAACCAAGACTTAACTGTCTTTTAGAAAGAAGCTAAGGCAGCACAATGCATCAAAGATGTTTTGTTTAATAAGAAGTGCTAGGGCCCCTGTGTGTGTGTTAATATCAAGAAAAATGAACTGAGACATAAAACTTACACTCTAAAACATTAACTAATGGATATCAAACGCTTTAATGTAAAATGAAAAGACTTGCAGGAAGTAAGACTTAGCTGAGGTTATAGATTCTGTGGTGGTTTCAGTAGGTATGACTCCCCATAGACTC
Source organism: Acomys minous (assembly GCF_964271855.1). Taxonomy (NCBI): domain Eukaryota; kingdom Metazoa; phylum Chordata; class Mammalia; order Rodentia; family Muridae; genus Acomys; species Acomys minous. Next base: position 125,823,920 of record NC_140484.1, on the reverse strand, counting down.
GTGTGTTTGAACGCTTGGCCATAAAGGTTGGCACTATTAGGAGGTGTGGCCTTGTTAGAATGGGTGTGGCCTGGTTGGAGGAAGTACGTCACTGTGGGGGTGGTCTTTGAATTCTCATATGCTCAAGCTACACACAGTGTGGCTCACCAATTCCTTCTGCTGCCTGCAAATCAAGATATAGAGCTCTCAGCTCCTTCTCCAGCACCAGTCTGCCTGAATGCTGCCATGTTTCCTGCCATGAAAATAGTAGAATAAACTTCTGGCACTGTAAGCCAGCTCCAAATTAAATGATTTCTTTTATAAGAATTGCCTTGGTCATGTCATCGCTTCACAGCAATGGAAACCGTAACTAAGACAGATATGAACAAGATGTTTTAGATACAACACCAGAGTTATGATCTATGAAAGAAATAATTGATAATGTGGACTTGACTAAAACAAAACTTCTCTATGCTAGACAATATCAAAATGAGACAATAAGCCACTGCCTAGGAGAAAATGTAAAAATCATTTGACAAAGAGTTGTTATCTGAAATACACAAAGGGTTCCTAAAACTAAAAAGTAATAATAGGAATGGCTGAATTGTTCAAAAAGGAGCAAAGTGCAAAGCATCTGAACACATTCCTCATCAGAGATGCAGGAGATGCAAATAAGCATATCAAAAGATGCACAATACCTTTCTTGGGATCTATCTCAATTTAAAACAGTAATGAGATGCCATTGTATACCTCGTAAAATGCCCACAATCCTCAAAACACAATGCTAAAGAGGATGTGTAGCAACAGGAACTCATTGTTGGAAGTCTTTGGAAAGCAGTTTTAATGTTTCTTATAAAACTAACCACACTGTTACTACAACCCAGAATTGCTGTTTGTTACTTGCATAAAGTGCCAGGGAATTATTTTATTTCCACATGAAACCTTGTTTATGAATTCTTAAAGCACCTTTACTCACAGTTTTACAGAATTGGGAATCAACTAAAATATCATTCACTAGATGAGTAGATAAGAAAACAATCCATAAAGTATGTGTGCTGCTGAGTCAATGAAACTAATCTGAAAATGCTATATATTGTAATATTCCATCTGTATGGACTCTGACAATGGGAAACCTAGGAAAGCAGGTCAAAAGATCAGTAATTGAGAATGGAAGATTTGTCGAGCTGGAAAAATATACTGTTTCACACTGGCATGAGGAACATGTGTCACTGACATTTTCCCAAACCCATAGGAGGTCAACACAATGAGCAAGCCCCAGCGTAAGTTGCAGTCTTTGAGTGACAGGCTATAGCTTCATCACTTGTAACAAGTCTACCACTCTGGTGAGGGGTTGCTATGATTTGTAAAATGTAAAATGTGTCGCCTGCATGATCATGTGTTAGAAAATTGTCTCCAGCTAGTGGTATGATTCTGGAACATTGTGGAACCACCAAACAGCCTGCAGGGAGTGTCTAGACCCTGTTTGCTATCTCTTTTCTGCTTTCTGATTGACCAAGATGTCAATAAGCCATGCCACAGTTCCTACTGCTATGGACAGAGCTGCCCTGAATCGCCACGCCCTCCCCACAGCAGTAGTTAACAATCTCTGATACTGGGAGTCCAAGTAAGCCTCCCCCCCTTACGTAATTACTGTCAGATATGTGGTTATAGTGATAGAAAAGTATCAACCAGCAATGTTGGTATTGAGAGACATTGTTAGTGTATAAGTGTGTGTGTTGGGGAGGGTTCCTCTGTGCCTTCATCTTAAATAGTTATAAATATAAAACTTCACTGAAACATGAAGCCTTTTTTGAAAGCAACACACACACACACACACACACACACACACACACACACACACACCTAGAAAGGGTACCTTGAATGCTTAGACTTGATCCTACAAAAACAAAGAGCCATTGAAGATTTCTGAGCAAAGATCTTATTTCTGTTCCTATACCACACTGTCTTGCTTTAGTAGTACCTGCCTGGAACGACAGAATTTCTAATCTGCTCCCCAACCTGATGCTATGCTCTGTTTATATAGTAAAAAAAAATCTCTCTCTCTCTCTCTCTCTCTCTCTCTCTCTCTCTCTCTCTCTCTCTCTCTCTCTCTCTCCCTCCCTCTCTCCCTCCCTCCCTCCCACCCCTTCCTCCCACCCCACTCCCCCTTCCTCTCCTCCCTCCCTCTCCTTCCCTCCCCCTCTCTCTCAGCAGTTTTCCTTCCAGCGCCTGTGCAAAAGCATCCCAGGTTTATTAGCAGCCCTTCCCTTTGATGAAGGGAATCTCTTCCTCTGTGCTGTGTTATACTGCAAATCTGGCTAGCTCCTCTTGGGAAAACAGAAAACAAACAAATAAGGTCTGGTTCTGTGGAAGATGCACAAGACCAGAAGCCTTACAAAACAGGGTTCTAATTCCCACTCTGAGTGCCTAGAGTGTAAGTCTTTTTTTCTTTCTTTCTTTTTTTTTTTTTTTTTTTTTTTTTTTTTTTTTTTTTTTGGTTTTTGGTTTTTCAGGACATTTGACTACAGTTCCAACTATAAAATGGATAGACACTCTTTCCCGTCTCTTCTAGCCATAAGTCTGTCTAACTTTAAATGCAGGGTCGGCATGCCTTTTACCAAGTCCGAAGTCCTGCCTTATCATACGGATGTTGGATTGTGTTTTGTTCTTACCCCGGCCCCCCACCGCCCCCTCCCCGCTGCCCCGACTGCCTCATGTTATCCCTTCTCCTGGCCTGTTCTAGGAGGTTGGCCAGGATCGTTTGCCCTTCCAACTTTTGAGAGTTTTTGGATTGCTTAGCTCGAAGCAGAGGCCACTAAAACAAACCCTTTCTGCGTTGGGACTCATGACTGGGCTGAGAACACGAGGCTACTTCTCTTACCTGGCATCCAAAGAAAAGGGAGCGAGTACTTTTCAGAAAACAAAAAGAGCCTAGGAAAGACCTTCTTTCTTAGAACTGCAGCGTAATCAATCTTCTGGAAGAGAACAGCTCAAGAATAAATGTAACATTGGTAAAAACTACCCTTGACAAACAGGCTTGACTATGGATGAGTGCTAGCAAACCATGTGGCACACTAAACCGGAAGGAAGTGTATCCCTCTGTCTTTCCTCTATCCCTGCCAGAGACTCCTTACCCATCTTGATAACTCTGCACTGAGCCCAAACGAGCCTTGAACCCTTCCCAACACACTGTTTCTTGCCTTCATTAGTCCTTCAGAGTTAACGCTTGACTTGAAACCTTTTTTTTTTTTCATCACAGTGAGCTTTGTAGCAAAGCCAAGTGACAGTGTCTATGTGGTGCAGTGTCCCTCTGAGCACTGATAAATTGCTCAGCCCATTAGCTGCGGAGAGTTCCCGGTGTGCTTCTCCCTCAACAAGCATTGACCTCAGTGAAAAACAAAATTTCCTTGTTCAAAGTCAGACCTTCCCCCCAGGAACCAGACCCCATTAAAGGCCACGTTTCCTCTCTCGATTTTAGGTTACATTGGAAAAGCAATCTGAGCCCCAGAGCTCGAGTACCTGAGACTGATGGCAGGTCCGATTCTCACAGCCAGTCATGACTTCCTCACTTCCCTGCAAATACAGCCTCCAAATGCTCTTCATTCGGTCTGTACACACATCTATTCCTGGCTCTGTTTCCAGGGAAAACTAAGGAACCAGAGTATGTCTATCCTACAAGCAGGAAGTAAGCGTGCTGTGTTTAGCTTCCTAAGGTCTACCTTAGGAACATGAGTCAGTTCACACCAATTTCTTAATCCTACATTACACTGAAATAAACATAAATGTCAAAGCAAATATATATATATGTATATATATATATATATGATGTTGTTTATAATCAGCAAAATGCAAGAGCTCTCTCTCTCTCTGGTCCTGTAGATGTGCCAGGTTAAGGAATCAGAGTTGCTACATAGCTCCTGAGTTCCTCAGCAGTAAATGGAGCAAACACTGTAGGTAAGAGAGCAAAGCTGAGCTTTTGCTATGCTTTGTCACTGACTCACTTGGATGTACACAAATCATTTCTTTATTCTATGTGTATACAAACATATGTATAGAACATGGGGATTATCAGAGAAATCATCCCAAACCTAGGAAGACAGAAAAATGTACCCCGACGATCTTTCAATATTTACTGAAAATAAGCCATGGAGAGACTGTTTGCAAAAATATGATTTAGTTTGTCTTAGACTTGCTGTTATTGAAAGTCTCCAACTTAGTGAACATATTTCTTACCTGACAGCTTTGTTCATTACATATGTTAAATAATTTCTTCCCATGGAACAATAACCACAAAAATATATAGCCGATTTATATGTAACCCAATAAGCCTAATAACATTTCATATGTATGTATATGGTATATATATATATATATAGTTAGTATATATGTGTGTGTATGTATGTATGTATGTATGTATGTATGCATAAAAACACACATATACTGGCTCCTTTTCATAGATGGTTTTCAGAAAGTCAAAAATAACAAGATTAAGAGCCTCTCACAAGATGGTATACACATCATATATGTATAACATATCAGTCATATGTATGGATTGTTAAACGCATTTTGAACAAACACTAACAGTATAATGGCTCTGTTACTATTTAGCAACTAGAATAAGATCTCTTGCTTATATTTGCCTATGAGTCATTTTTTTGTTTTCTTGAAAATCATACTTCAACAGTTTATGTTCTCTGTGACACTGGAAGAAAAGCAGTCCACACACTCATCTGAAGAATTCAAGAATGAATTCTCTAGGAAGGGGTGTCTTACGAAGGTCCCGAGGGGTCATTTATGTGGAGATCCTTTGACATTTTGACCTTCATCACAGCCAAACACTGTGAGAACTCCCCGGAGCTTTCCCACAGAAGTTATGTCCTCTAGGATCTGTCTACCCATCCTCCATCACCACTCGTCACTTAGCAAGGTGTCCCTTCTGCCTGCATTTCAACACACATCCAATGTGCCCAGCACACGGTGCCCAATATATACTCCAAGAAATTAAAAGTTTTCATTTTTCCCAGTAACTAAAATTTGCATTAGCAAGCCTCACTTCGGAGCCCTGGAAAAGACAGACGTGTCACAGCCGGATAGACCTATATTCCATCTCATCATTGCTATTTAGTGGCTAATTAGCATTGTAACCTTGAACCAGAGAGGAAAGCACACAAACCTTGCTTTCCTCCTCCATCGTATGCAAGTAACCTTCATAGGCCCATTATAAGGATTAAAGTTTTACAAGTGTGTAAAGGCACTTAGCAGAGAGCCTAGTCCAAAGCCACCCCCACTGGCAATGCCTTTCCCCGACCCCCTCCCCGGGCAGGATCTGGAGAGCTTTGAGCCTTGGCTGCACTGCAGCTTCACCCCACCCCCATGGCAGCCACAGTGATCAAGGGATGGGAAAATAACTCTGTTCAAGCAGGTGTCACTGTTCTAAACCTACAGTCTCATTTCCTGATCGTGTCTTAATCTGCTCGTCCGGTGGTGAGAGTTGATTTCTTGCACATTCTTATATCAGTGGGAATTTCTGCCCTTGGCTGACAGGCATTATGGGCTGGCTTTGACATACAGCCCTACAGGGCCTGAACAGCGCCTATTCTTTCCCGGTCCTGAAAGGGAGCTTTGTGCCAAGGATTCATTAAACTGCACCGCACAGCCCCTTCATAAATGGGGCTCAATAAAGAACAGTCGATTTAACTGGAAAAGCTGCTGGAGCTGTTAAATTAAAGGAAAATAAAGTGCACTTTAGGCTCAGTCTGCCAGAAGAAATGGTGACCTAAAAGGGAAAATCTTCATTTTTATTGAATTGCAGATTTAAAAAAAAAGTCTAAAATGTCCAGGAAGCTTCCTTGTGACAAGCAGCAGGGCACAGAAGACCCGAATGCAGCTTAAGGTGGTGCTTGCTTTTGTTTACTCCAGAGTGCGGCTTAGGCTGTGAGAGCATCCAGGGGAATGATCTAATTTCAAGACTGCGAAGGAACTCTCCAATGTGCCACCAAGAAAAATTTCACACATATACAAAAATTTTTCGCATATAATATATAAAAATTTACACTTACACATACGTGTGTGTGTGTGTGTGTGTGTGTGTGTGTGTGTGTGTGTGTGTGTGTGTGTAAGCATCCTAGCTAACTGTTCTAGGGGTAAGAAACTTCCCGCACAGGAGCTCCAGCTGTTTCCTCTTGCCCTGAAGCTCTGAGCACACTTGATTTCGGTCTTTTGCTCTGAAATCTGACTCTGGCCTTGCTTTAGGGATTAGAGATTTTCAGAAACAAAGAATGTTCTCTTCAACTTTCAGCTTACTCTAGACGGTATAACTATAGCAAGGAGAGGTAGAATCCCTACCAATAGATGGCAAACGCATGGTTTCGAACAACAATCTTCTGGAAAACACAGAACTCACTGGGCTTTAGCAGATAAAATAGCCCTGGGTTTTCCTTCAGTTTTCTTTTATAAGGTGCCACAAGCTGGGAGTTCTGCTTAGCACATACCTGTGCCCTTTGTGTGTTTTCAGTCTTCAGATAGGTTTTCATCACAGAGAATTTAAAGAGAAATCTGAGGGATGGTATGAAAAATAAAGGAGGGAAGAGTGGGAGGATACAAGGGATGGGATAACTATTGAGATGTAAAATGAATGAATTAATAAAACACACACACAAAACAAAAAACAAAAAAGAAAAAGAAAGGAAGTCCATTTCCGATCTCATTGTTCAAGGTCACTGAAATCCAAACCCAAATTTTCAGCTGCAAATCTGTGCAGAAAAGTCCAAAACTTCCTTTTTACAAAGTTTTAGGCTTTCTTTGGAGAAACAACCCCATTTTATTTTTACTTTCAGCCACTGATTTAATTTTTAACATCCAGGACCAGGTAAATCAAATTAACCACAACAATATTGTGAAGTTGAGCAAAATAAATAGGTGCAAATCCTTTTTTATTTTTAAGAGTAACTACGGCGACACTCTAGCTGGCATTTTCTCCATTCTCTCCCACTAAGGACTTACAGCTGGCCAATATACATCATGAGCGCCCCCCCCCCCCCGCCTCATACCACGAAATCCTACATTCATAGTAAGTTCAACTTCTGGGAGACCTTGTCCAGTGTCAGCCTTGACGGTTCTCAAGATCCTCAACTACATCAGAGCAATCCATAGTGTTGTGCTCAGCTCCTACTGAAAACTGCCAGCCCAGAACAGCTTCTGCACACCTGATTGCAGTGTGCATTTAGCTTTCGGAGCGAATATCATCTAGGAAACACGTACATGACTGAACCAAGCTCTGCAATATTTACAGCCACCTCGTGACTTATCCCTTCATAAGTCATTATTAACCTGTTCAGGAGGCCTTTAGCTTAATACAATACAACATAAATCTCAAGCTCTGTACTCAGTGGACCATACTCCAGCTAAAGACCGATGGAAAGGTGATGATGATTAAAGTTAAGCCGCACAGTGCTAGAGAGATGGCTCAGCAGGTAAGAGCACTGGCTGCTCTTCCAGAGGACCCACGTTCAATTCCCAGTGCCCACATGTCAGCTCACAGCTGTCACTTCAATTCTAGAAGAGCCAACAGCCCCATACAGACATACATGCAGGCAATATAGCAATGTACTAAAAATAAATGATTTTTTAAAAAGTTGAATAAAACAAAAATTTAAACCGCAGGAGGAAGGATGCTGCCACTAAGTGGGTGGGTGCCTTTTTCCTACCAGTTTGAAATTTTATTGAGGGGGGGAAAAGTTGTAACTTAATTTCTGGCAAAGTATGACAGACAGTTAATAGATATTTGAAGTAATCATAATGGGAGCAGAAAGGAAAACAAAGAGGGGAAAGGGAGAATATGGGGCCATGACGTAATAACTTTAACCCAGGAAGATTCAGGAATGGCGTGATGGTTTTCTTGCAGTAATGAAAAGCTTGGGGAAAGATTAGAGAGAGAGAGATGGGCATATTTATTTAGAATCCAATACTTTGACTGGAAGCCATGAATAAAAAAAATGTAGATGTAAGAAGAGATATCTTACATCAACATCATGAAGAAGTCGCTCAGAGCCATCTAAAGAGGAGAGAGGCCACCTCAAAGACAGTGATCTTTTCTCAAATTGAAGGTTATCTGACATTAGTTAGAAGACCACATTCCAGATATCTTTGTGGAGATGTCATAAGCATTAGAGAACTAATGAATGCTATCTTTTTGTTGCCTGACGTGTGAGACATATTTTTTTCAGGTACACAGTGTTCTCTCTACTCGCTCCTTTTCCTTTGGACCTCACAGTGATGCATGCCTTGACATTTACAAGGCTAAAGGAAGAATAGCCAAGAAGACACCTACAGCTTATGCGGAAGTTCTGTGTGAAGTTCTACATCACACAAACAAGCGTGCGGGGGTTTCAGTTGTAGGAGAGATGCAGTAAACAAACTCCTTCCTATTTCTCCTACTGAGTACACTACTACCCCGTGGGGGGGGAGCCATCAAGCTGAGAAAGAGCACACAGCAGCAGGTGGGTTAGCGAAGACCAAGCAGAATTACCACCAGGTCAGCAGTTAACTTTATGTCTTTCACATGCTCCAGTCATTCCTAAGTTCTCGCGGGTTAGGGTTATTGCTTTGCTGTCCCATTTCTTCCCTTTCTCCCTTTATTTTCCTTTCTGCTTACTTTATTTTTTACTTCTAAAGAGGAAGCAAGTAGTGACATTGACAGAGAGAGCACCAGGAAAGGGCTTCATGCTGCTGTTTGAGGACCATCTCATGTAGAGGGTAGGGAAAGGCCCACTTCCTTTCTTTCTCTCTTACTTTTTAACATATATACTATTTTTTTTTAATTTGTTCACTTTACATCCTGATTATAGCCCCCTCTCTTGTCGCCTCCCAATCCCACTCTCCCTCCCTCATACCTCCTCCCTTCCTCCCCAACATCTGACCGCAGCCTCTCAAGTCTCATCTGGACTTTAGCATGTATATTATTATCGAAACAAGAGGTAACAAGTGAGATGTAGGGGGAAATCGCCTAGATATTGTTGGTGGGAAGATAAATTAGTGCAGCCATAATAGAAAATGAGTTTCCTTTAGAAAGCAGAACCCCATATGCCTGCATTTTCACTGATGGATACATAGTTTAAAGACACACACTATCATTTGAGACAATATGAATCTACTTGGAAGACATTTATTCTAAGAGAAGGTACACACACACACACCAAAACTCAACAAATAATCACCTACACAGATTTATATGAAATCTATGTTGAGTTATTAAAAACAGAGAATGGAATAGTGATTACCAAGGTTTGTGAAAGTATGAGGAGAGGAGCAAAGACATTGATCCAAGGGTAGAAATCTTTATTTACACCAGATAAAGGGTTCTCAAGAGCTATCATACACCGTAGTGACTATAGTTATTTTCCCTTTTTATTAAACATAGATTCTTTTCTCATACAATATAATTTATATACAGTTTCCCTTTCTTCTTCTTCTCCTCCCAGTTCTTCCTGACCTCATCTCCCATCCAGATCTACTCCCTTTCTCTCACGAGAAAAGAGCAAACTTCTAGGAGTCAACAACAAAACGTAATAAAATAAAAGATAACATAAAACGAAAACTGTCATATTGAAGTTGGACAAGACAAGCCAACAGAAAAATAAAAGAGCCCCAAGAGAATCAGGGACCCACTTGTTTGCACATTCACAAGACCCATAAAAGTGTTAGACTGAAAGCTATAGTATACATGCAGAGAACCTGGTGCCAATTCATGCAGGTCCTATGCACCCTGCTTCAGTCTCTGAGTTCATATGAACTTTACTCAGTTCTTTTAAAGGGTCTTGTTCTCCTGATGTCTTCTACTCCTCTGCTCCCCTATTCTTTCTGCCTTCCCATCTTCAGGGTTCCCTGAGCTCTGGCTCTGGAGATCTCTCTCTCTCTCTCTCTCTCTCTCTCTCTCTCTCTCTCTCTCTCTCTCTGTGTGTGTGTGTGTGTGTGTGTGTGTGTGTGTATAATGTCTTGATGTGGGTCTCTGTATTTGCTCCCATTTGCTGCATAAGGTGGCCTCTCTGATGCTGGCTAAATAAGACATTGATCTATGAGTATAGCAGAATAATATTAGGACTATCTAGAAAGCGGTGTTAGGTATGGTTTCCACCTTATGAAGTGAGCCTTAAGTCAAATCAGACCTTGATTGGTTACTCCCACAATGTTTATGCCACTATTGCCCTAGTATTTTTGTAGGCAGGACAGATTATAGTACATCATAGGTTTTGTGGTTGGGTTGGTGTTTGCTTTTCTTTATTGGTAGCATGCAGAGTATCTTTCTGTGTCATAGATATTAGAACATGGAGGGGTTGAAGAAGCTTCCATTTAGGCACATGGTGACTATAGTTGATGTGTTATGTACATGAACTTTTCTTATACGGTAGAACCCATTCTCACCACAGAAATAGTGCAAAGGCAATGCAGATGCTAATTAGTTTGACTTAACACGTTCATGATGCATACATACACAAAATATCAAGTTAGAGTGTTAATTACAAATATAGACTTTAGATGATAGGTAATGTATGTCAGTGTAGACCAATCAGTTGTAAGATGGCGCCACTCCATTGGAGGATACTGATATTGAGAAAAATTTGTGTCTAGGCAGAGGGTCTGAGGTCTTAAGGCAGCTTCAGCTCAATTGTGCAGTGAACCAAAAATATTGCTCTAAAAGTTAAAGTAGCATATGACTTTGTGCCTGGCTTGCTTCTCCTAGAATAAACATCTTTTCAGGCAAGCACACATTGTCTCAAAAGTAAAGCTATCATTTTTTAAAATCTGGAAAGTATTTTAAAAGATTTTTAAAAGCATACAAAAAATTCAGAGAACCATATACATAAAAAGAGTTAGTTTTACATTATAATATAAAATAGATTCCATGTATAAGATAAATATACATGTATATATGTATATACACTATGTGTATGTAATACATATGTATGTGTACATATAGTTCCTTAAAGCTGTGGGTTGCTTACATATATACAATTAAAACTCAGTTTTCTCACCTGATTAGCTACTTAGATGACTGCACTAGATGATCAGCAAACAAAAGGACAAGCATGAAGTAACCTCTGATTGGCTATGTGGCTAAACATTCTGCCTGACCAAGGAAGTATTGTAAGACTCATGTCAGGAGAGTCTTTTCCTGGAAGACCCCAATGAGAGACAGAGTCCAGGATCGATGCAAACGCAAGAGGGTTTTATTGATCAGTCACGATGGGGTCTACCTGCCTTTGAGAAGGAGACTCTGAGCAACAAAAGCAGTGTTTTTTTGTTTGGTTGGTTGGTTGGTTTGGTTTTTTGGTTTTTCGAGACAAGGTCTCTCTGTGTAGCCTTGGCTGTCCTGGACTCACTTTGTAGACCAGGCTGGCCTCAAACTTTGAAGGCCTGGAGAAGCAGACTTCAGCAACAGTGATTAGTACAAACTTGATTGGCTAACCTTTAAGCTGAGTGGCTGACGACCAGGGCTAAGTGAGGGGACCAGGGACAGACCGCAGGAGAGAGCTCTGATTGGTTGGCCCCAGTGCAAGCTCCTAGGAACAGATTGCTATCTGTATGTTTGTGGCTCTCAAACTTACAGTTTGTTCCTAAGCTAGCCTGTACAGGAGGTCCAGGGAAAATGGCGTTAGCAAGGCTAATTTCTTCAGGATCCATCCATCTCAATTTCCTCTTTATCAGCCAACTGCTCTGTATGCCTCCTCTGTCTGTCAAGAGCCCAAACATGGCCTTCCTTTCTTAACCAGAGATAAGGTAGCCAAAGAAACCAGACAAGAGTTTCTAGTGGGGTTTAAAGTAGCTTCTCCAAAACTCGGTCTTTATTTATGTATTTTTATTGATGCATATAGTTCTGTCAACACCTTCCCACACATCATCTCAAACCATAGACCAAATACTGATACATTATTCATACAACATAAGAGGTACACCCTCAAGCCCAGTGATTACTAACATCTAGATCCTCATTGTACGGCCTTTACGCCCCAGGTTTCTGCCAGCATTCTAGCTTTTTAAGACACCACCAGGGTTGATCATTAAGTTATGAAATAGCATTCTAAGTTTTTTCAGACTTTTCCAATCTCTCTGCATGAGATAACTCCAAAAACTCTATCCACTATCTAGGTATACTCACAGAAATGAGCCACTTCTTAGTACCAATATTTCTGTTAGCATTCCACATTGTGACAAAAAATACTCTAGATCAGCAATGTATAAGGAGAAAGATGTATTTTATCTCACAATTTCAGTAGTTTTATGGCAGACTACTATGCTCTGTTGGACACAGTATATTGCAGAAGGGTAATATATGAGAGAAAAGGATGCTTACCTCAAGGTGACCAGAAAGAAAAGAGACAAAAAAGAACCCAGGGCCTCAGCATCCCTTCAAGGTGATGCCCTCGGGAGATTGATTTCCGTCCATCATTTCCTGAAGGCAGCACAGAGCACTGAGCCTTTAAGAAAGGCTCATCTGTATGTTCAAAGTCCCAAACCATGACAAAAGGTTGTAAGAAGCTACCAAGAAAGGCTATGTGAGACAAGAACAGAATTCATGAATCATCCCTGGGTGTAGCTGCTGAATTTGAAGTGTGGGATGGGAAAGAATAATTGGGAGGAGGAGGGGTGTAAAGAGCTAAATGTGTGAGAAATGGTGAGCCTGGACATGTCTAAGAAACCCATAGGTCCTAAATCTTGGAAGAGAAGGAGCAAGGAGCCCGTTCTTCTCCTTGCATCAGGACCAGGTAGAATGTGCCTCCCCTGCCTGGGAGTGATATTTGTGTTCATTTCTGTCATTCCCTTGTCTCCCATTGCTCATCACAACCACTTCTACTGTGTCTGTAGCATACAGCCCTGAGGTCCCCCTGTCTAAATCACCAAAGAAGCAGTGAAGCTCTCCAGCTTCCCAAGGCAGACCCTGTTTGGACCATCTCTGTCTCCAGATACCTTCAATGGTAACCGCCTAGAATCATTATTTCGCTTCTTAATTCTTTCATCTTTGGCTCTATAACATATAACAGGCGTAAAAGGGTAAAACTCTAGACATAAAGATTACAAAGGCACAGGGTACATTATTTGAGAGCCTGGAGAAAGTATATAACTTAACATCTTTGGTTGCTAATTTCCGAAAACACTGTTTTAGGCAATTTTACTTGGGTCTGTTAGCCCAGGAGTATAGGTATGTAGGGGATGTTATGTACACACACATGAGCACAGGAGTACATGTCATGAAGGTTGGAGACTCCCTCATGTGATGATAACAAAACAACATTTAAACTCTCAAGAAAGTATACAATAAGAATGGCAAAAGTAGATTGTGTGCCCCATTTTTACATCTCTTACCAATGAAAGTGTCCCTAATACTATTCCATCACCATTTCCGTTGTACCACCTTGGCATTTCCTCAGAAGACTTGTCTGTTTCTCCAGTTGTCAACCATCTGAGATCCTGTGTGAACCCTTTCTCCTGACAATAAATACAGTGTTTAACCTGAAGAAACTGTCACGTGTTCCCCAAATCCTTCTACACTTTTCAAGTGGTCCCAGCTCCCTATTCCTAATAAGAACTTAGCTACCGAAGTGATATGCCAAAAGCAAGAATTAGATACAGCTCATCCTTTCTCCCTCCCTCCCTCCCTCCCTCCCTCCCTCCCTCCCTCGCTCTCTTTATCCTTCCCTCCCTTTGTCCCTCCCTCTCACTCCACTCCTTTATTTTCACAGCCCTGGGATTGACGCTTCAAGTCTTTTTCCTAAAAGACCCTGTTTGTTACTGGTGCTGTTTGTTCCTAGTTCAGGCCAACCCCTACCCCATTTCAGATATGGCTAACCTTTTTTGTTCTATATGTATGTTCAAGTAAGAGAATACAGATCCATCATTTATTCATTTTTCAGACATTGTCCCATCAACTTTGGAAGGATGGAATAACTAGCCTTTTATCTTCACACACACACTCAGTCCTTCTTGACTTTGCGTCTCTTCTCTTAGTCTCTTTTCAGGAGTGTTTCAAATCATAGGTCCATATGAACCTGTGATGGCTTTGCTAGGTGACAAAACAGATGCACTCTGCTTCCTCTGCCCGGTCATAGTGCTAACAGCACGTGGAGAAGCTGGCCCTTCCACTGTTCTCCTATGTGGTACACCTGTAAAAGCATGGGGGTGGGCAACTTGAAGAAGTCCTACAAGAATATTCAGGGAGAGTAAAGCTTGTAAAAGATGTTGCCTAAAAAGCTATTGTAGTTCTCAAAGCGCTCAATGCCCAGCTACCCTCTGATAATGGCCTGTATCGCTTTGGATTCCAACATGGCTCCTACAGTAATGATACACTGTCTGAGCTGGAAGAGACAAGTAAGGACCCAGCCTTCTGCCTGATGTAGACTGTTAGGTTAGTTACTTTTCTTCTGCTGAGATAAAACACCATGACAAAAGAAACGTATTTAACTGGGTTTTAGTACATTTTGAAAAGCAATGAAGATTTAGGGGAAGACTAAAGATGAGAAAGTAAGGAGACTGGCTGCCAATGTGCAGTGTTATAGTAGGAGGGAAAAGTAAGAGAACAGTTGTTAACTGATAGCTGAAAACAGGCATTTATATATTCAAATTTTATCCTTTTATTGATAAATCTAAAAAATTTTAATACAGAGGGTTTTGGGTAGTGGTAGCTGAGGCTGGCCTCGAACTCAGTATGATGTTAAGGGTGAAATTAAACCTATGATCCCCCTACCTCTACCTCTTGGGTACTAGGACTATAGGCCTGTCCTCTGGTTTGGGGGGGAGGGCGGTGATGAGGATGAAAGCTCACAGAGACACACCTGCCTCTGACTCCTGAGTGCTTAGAATAAAGGTGTGCATACTACACCTAGCTATATTTTTTGGATTTAAATATATGAACTCATAATCAAGAGGGAAGAAGAGAGAGAAAATTTACAGAGAGCCAAAACTCCTTGCATATTAATCCTCAACTGATATTTTAGACACAGTAAGCATTTGTTCCTCTTGTTTTTCTATCAGTTGACACATGAGGTTGGCTTTCTATGGGGTGAGGCTTTTTATCATTACTCATTCATGAAGCACCTTATCTTCAGTCCCATATTTACCCTTTCACTGTCTGTAACAGTCAGGCCTTCAAAACAGAAATGGCATCTCAAAGCCCCTGCCAAGTATGCCAGTTATGTTCTGAATGGAGAATGCTGTGTGATAGCTATGCCTTTGGTTTTGAATGAGTGTGTTTCTATTAAGCAAATAGCATGTAAAAGGCAGAAGGGCAATTAGCAGATGGTAGGCACACAGAAGCAGCAGACAGTAGAGCATCATCAAATCGGTCACTTAAAACAACCAGCAGCAGTGACTGTGGGTGTCCTCCTGTACCTGTCTTGCTAGGGTTCCTGATAGATGCCTGGGCAGACCCTCTCTGTGACTGAACTGCCACCTTCCATTCCCACTGAAGGTATTTTGCTATTGTGGGATAAACAAAGGTCACCTCTGTTGAAGATGGTTTGTTTTCTAGCTGTTCTGGAGGATAGGATGCAGCGTTTTCACCCTTGGGATGTTTTTCTGTTCTCCTTTCTCCCTGACAAAGAATATGAAACCATCTTGTCCCAGTAGGAACAATTTTGGAGGGTACATGAAATAAATATGCTGGTGTCTGGGACAAGAGAGCCCTCTTCACTCCCAGAGTCCACATTCAAACAATTTAAACATCCCAACGCAATTTTCCTATGTAATGTGTGTTGCAGCCACATAGTTGGAATCATACGTAATGTATAAGTTTTCATCAAGGTCTTCATTCAGCAGACCACATTCAGTAGCCTCCATGTCTGTGCATGATTCATTTCTTTTATTAATAGATAACATTCCATTTTATGGATGTACCTCAGTGTGTTTATCCATTCACCTGCTGAGGGAAGACTTTGTGCCTTTCAGTTGTTTATAATTATGAATAAAGCAGCTGTAAAATTTATGGACAAGATTTGAAGAAAGAAATTGTCATTGAGTCAATATCTAGGCACATAGTTGCTGAACAATTTGGTAAGTCTGTGTTTAGCTTTCTAAAAAAAAAAATAGAATCCCTGGCAGACTTGCTAAATGGCAAATGAGAGTTGTTTCCTGTATTTGGTATTGTCTGTGTTTCAGATTTTAATTATTCTCATGATTGCTTTGGTTGGAAATTGCTTAATATGTTAAGCTGAGCATTTTTCTTTTTAAAAATTCATTTGTTATTTGTATGTGTGCTTGAGCTATGTGAGGAGGGAGGTGCACACTAGCCATGGCATGCCTGTGGAGTCTAGAGAACAACTTTGTGGAGTTGATCTGCTCTTTCTGCCTTTACATGGGATCTAGGATTTTAACTCAGGTCACCAGGCCCACGACGCAGATGATTCTACCCACTAAGCTGCTTCCAGCCTCCAGATGCTGAAGTTTCTATAAAATTACTTGCACTTTGTATATTTTTAGTGATTCTTTTGTTCATCTTCTGACTGGGTTGTTTGTTTTCTTATTGTTGAGAATTAAGAGGTTTTGCTACATATTTTAGATATAACTTCTTTATCAGATATGTGTTTTTCAGATGTTTTCTCAGTATGTGACTTGCCTGTTAATTATTTTCTTCTGGTGTATGGATGTATTTGCAAGTGTATATGTGTGTGAGAGTGTGTACATGTGTACACGTGTGCATGAGGAGACCAGAGGTCAACCTCAATTGTCATTCTTAGGAGCCATCCTCTTTGTTCTTTGAGATGGTTTCTCTTGGCGTATAACTTAATAATTTTTTCCATTTAGTTAAATTTATTTATTCATTCATTTTTCCATCTGGACCGCCTCCCCCTCCTTCTTCTCCTCCCAGTCTCACCCTCTCACCCTCTTCTCTTTTCCCCCTCCCTTCTCCTCAGCAAGACATTACAAACCCCATACAAACCCACCCTGGCACATCAAGTCCCATCAGAACTAAATGCAGCCTTTTCCACTGAAACGGATGCTGAGACCCATAACTTAATAATTAGGCTAGACCAGCTGGCAAGCACACCCCAAGGATGCACCTGTGTGTGCCACATCGGCAGTAGGATTGTACAGCCCACCACTACCCAGAATTTTTACACAAGTCTGTCATAAAATTCAGATCCTCATGTTCACATAACAAGTACTTTGTGAACTGAGATACTTTCCCAGTTCTATTCACAGTGTCTTGTGAAGAACAGAACTTGTTGATTATTTTAAATATTTATTTTACTTTATTGGCTTTTCAAGACAGAGTTTTGTTCTGTAGCCCTGGCTGTCCTGGAACTAACTCTGTAAATTAGGCTGGCCTCGAACTCACAGAGATCTTCCTGCCTCTGCCTCCCGAGGGCTTGGATTAAAGTCATGTGCCTCCACACCCAGCCTTTCCCAAACCTTTTTATGCTCATACTTGTGCAAACCCACACATTCAGAACCTGTAACATGAGTGGCCAGTTGTATATGTTTGTTAATGTCAGAATAAATTTCACTACAGAACACAGTTAAAGGTCTTTTATGTCATGAGATTTTTTTGAAAGGGCAGTTTGAAAAGCAGATGGCTTAGGTGAACATTCAGGACCCTAAGCTCCTTAATGACGGCTCCCTCCCAAGTTGAATTGGGACATTCTGTGGATGGCACGCCAAGTCATAATGGAGGAAGGACTTCAACCTTTTTAACGGGAAAGGAGTATTGTCCACTTTGATTTTCATGCAAACTGTTCTATCAGAATAGAAAGAGGGAGCAGTGAAAATGATGGCCCTGATCTAATGATCTGCAGGCCAATGTCACCAAGACCCTGTATGAAGCCTATAGAATAGCCTGACAGAGATTCTGACACAGTCAGGAAACAACCGCGACCTTAGCAACAAGACAAACCCCTGCTCCGTCCCTGCATAAGTAGCTGCTTTAAAAGCATCCCTTGTAATTTTCTATCAGACTCCACCATCTCCTCTAAAGAACATCTTAGCTCAGTTTTAGTCGAGGACCCACCGCCCTACAAGCTGTAGCTTGAACCCTTGTGTCCCAGCTGATCGATCGTTCATGGACACAGCTCAAGCCCTGGTTGTGTGGTAGACAGAGTGCAAGAACAAGACACCAGTAGTCCTAACCTCAGCATCTGATGCAACACTTTACAAACTCTCCTGAAAATCCTCATGACCACTGAGGCAAATGTAAAGCAAGTAATACCCATACACCAGTCGGCACCAATTGAAACATTAAAGTATAAGCAGCTCTTTAATGATATGGAAAATGAAATGTTAGAGAGATGAAGCAACTGTAGTTTAGAAGAGGAGAAAGGGGGATTAAGATTCCTTAGATTCCAAGTCTAAGATTCTTCAGGCTGTACCGCCCTCAGCTATGACAACCTATCACCGAAAGGAAGCCAGGCGTATGGTGGCACACCTGTAATTCCAGTGCTCTAGAGGTGGACACAGGAGCTGAGCCATTTCAGCTACATAAGTGGGTTCAAGCCCAACCTAGGTAACATGAAATCCTGGCTCAAAAAACAAAAGTGTATCAACAAATTGATGAAATTAGAGGTATTTCTAAATGCAACATTCAGGGGTTCAGAGGGAGTGGGAGATAGGAGAGTGTAATGGGGGTGAATGTGATCAAAATACTTTATGAAATAATGTTATACAAAATTGTAAATGAATTCCAATCTCCTGGTAAGTGAAGACTTTCAGGGGACATCTCTGTTGGGCTAGTGTCCAATTATAAGTGAGTATATACCATGTGACTCTTTCTGAGTCTGGGTTAACTCACTCAATATGCTCATTTCTCATTCCATCCATTTGTCCACAAATTTCAGGATTTTCTTATTTTTAGTAGCTGAGTAGTATTCCATAGTGTAAATGTACCACAGTTTCTTTACCCCTTCAAATTCATCTGCATTACACTTGGTGAAGCCCCACTTCTTTGAGATGTGGATCTTCTGGTGGCCAGGGAACTTGATCTTGGCTCTACGCAGAGCTTCAATCACATGCTCTTTATTCTGCAGCTTAGTGCAGATAGGCATGATGACCTGGCCAATGTGAACTCTGGCCACTGTGTCCTGGGGCTTCCCAAAGGCACCACTAATACCCCTCTGGAGCCTGTCAGCCCCAGCACAGGACAACACCTTGTTGATTCAGATGACATGGAAAGGGTGGAGTCTCACTCGAATATGAAAGCCAGCTTCGGCATAACTCTTCACAGTGTATTTGTTAGCACAAATATGGGCTGCTTCTAGTGCTTTAGAAGAGAGTCGTTCATAGTCATCTGATACCATGGGGCCACAAATTGGGAATTCATCAACTTCTGCCTTCTTCCATCCCAAGTGAAAGATGCAGATTTTAGCATCAGGGACATACCAGCAGAAGCAAGACTTTGGATATGGCTTGTTTTTACTATACTGGTAACACCGGACAAGGTGGCGACCCATGACAATAGGATCATCGGTGGCACACCAGAGGAAAAGACATATATATTTTTGAGGGTTTTGTTTGTTTGGGGTTTTGCTGCTGTTTTGTTTTGTTTGTGTTTCTTTTTTCAAGACAGGGTTTCTCTATGTAACAGCTCTGGCTGTCCTGGAGTTTTAGTTTTGTTTTTTTTAACGCAGGTTCTTGTGTAGCAAGGCTAGCCCCAAACTTGCCAAGAATAACCGACAACTTCTACCCTCACTGCCTTCACTACCCAAGTGCTGGAATTATCGGTGTGCAGGCAGCAGCACGCCTAGATTATGAAGTGCTGGGGATTGTGTCTGAGCTTTGTGCACACTAGGCAAGCACTCTACCAACTGAGCTACATCTCCAGCCCAATTAGGTGATCATTCCAAGACATTGGCTATACCTGAAGTAAATAAACCAAATTACACAAACATATGTTACACACATGATGCCAAGGTCTAGATGTACACAACAGTCAATACAATAGGATCTCTGTCGTTATTAAACTTGCTGCCTACTAGCCACTCCTCTTCTTATGGATTTTGATATGCAACATATTAAGAAAAGTGTGTGGTTTTGTTAAAAATAGATATCCTGATGCCAACATGGGCTGCAGGAACAGCACAGACCATGGAGGTCTTCTGAATAGGCCCAATCTAGACAATGAACTGTTCTCCATCTTGGCATCCTGTTGTTGCCCAGAGCCAGAGTGACTGTGCAGCTGCACAGCCAGCATGCTCGGGGCAGATCATGCTCCTGTGGCACCACAGATTGGACACGGCCCTGAGAAGGCTGGGAAATGGGTGTGATTCGGGCGCATTATGTGAATATTCCAAATAAATCAATACAAACATGGTATTGAAAATACAAATAAAATATGAGAGAGAGAGAGAGAGAGAGAGAGAGAGAGAGAGAGAGAGAGGAGCACCCTACCTCATGTGGTGCTCGTTTTGAGGGAGAAGCTGAGAATAAAAATTTAAAAAAAAAGAAAAGTGTGCAGAAAGTTTTAATAAGTTGATAAATTCTTGGAAAAGATGTGGACAGGAGTGGGGAGGCTCAACTAGTTAAAAGAACACAGAATCATAACTATAGCTAACTGGTGAAATGACAAACCTTCCCCCAGAGACAATTTTTTAAAGGCATATGTCCTAAATAAATCCCAGAGAAATCATCCCTGGCTCCACATGAAAATGAGGGTGTCTCCAGGGATTTGCTGTTGATAAAGGGGTACACAACTTACCAGGTGTCAAGCACCTGTACAAACAGGAAGTTCCAGGATGCTTCATCTCTCTCCTGGCATCAGAGTCAGGGCAAAGTCAGACAACAAGCACCAACGTCACTTACACAATGAGACTAGGAACCATGAATCAACTGGCCTCTTGTAGCTGGGAGTGTGAACATCTGACAGCGTGTTTTCCAGCTCTCCCTCGGAGACAGTGGTGTTCAGCAGGTGACGTCACAGAGCAGGTGGAAGCAGAGCTTCCTCTTGACAGTAGGTAAAGGGATGGGATGGCGGCGGCAGGTGGGTAGGCATGGAGACAGAAGAGAAAGGAAGAGGAGGCTGTGGTTCATGAACGGAAGGTGCAACTCAAAGGAGCTGCCATTTTGATATTCTTTCAGGATTTTATATGAGAAAACAATGGTGTGAAAGAATGGACAGGGATGAATAATGACTGTCTGCCAAGATCCTTGCTAACCATGGTGATTATCTCCCAGACAGATTCAGCAGGCAGCAGACTGATAAGACACATCAGTACTCTTTACAATTCACTCGTAGCTCCCCCTCCCCCCCCCCCCGACCTCATTTATATAGAATCCAATTCATTCAAGGCTTCAAGCTAAGAAGTGGGCACTGCCTCTTCTCCCTCCTCAAAACCAGAGAGAAAACGGTGCCAAACCAGATGGTAAGAAAGCTCTGAGCTCATGTGGAATGTCTCTTCAATAACCATGGAAGCAGGGGTCTGCTAGTGCGTTGGCCTGTACCAAAACATGCTCTGGAAGTCCCCTCTCCCGTCACGTCCCAGCCCTGGGCAGCTGGTTCCCAGATGCACTGGTTGCCAACCTTCTGACTGGAAGCAAGGAAATGAAACCACTGCCATTTATCACCTGTCAAAAATCCAGACTCTGCTTGTCCTGAACAACACAGCCAGACACACAAAGACAACCACCGACCTGAAGATAAGTGAGATGCGAAACAAAACTGAGAGACCTGTACCCCAGTTGCATGGGAGAAGGCAGGAATGTGAAATGTGTGGATATCCTTCTATTTTTACCTAAATAGGAAGCCAGAATCTATGGGCATAGCTCTCTACAGAAAATAAAAAGGGTTGGCTGAGGGTTTCTACGCCACACTGATCTGTGCTTTCTGAAAACCTAGCAGACCGTCTCTAGTGAGTAGAGACAGGATAAAAGGAATCTTTCAGGGTTCCTGGGAAGATGAACTGAGAAATGTGGCAAGCTTCCCAAACGTAACATCATGGATACCTGAGTCCAGTCCTGGGTGTCTTGTCGACTTCTGTGTCCATTCCACTCTTTGTAGCTGTGTTTGCCCAATGTAACTGAAAATCAGAAATGACCGTGCTATCTGAGACAGCAGCCTGGCCATCACAGAAGAGGAATGAGCAAGGGGAAAGGATGGGCCTCAAAACAAATAGCTGGAGTTTGAATACTGCCTGTAGACAGCTAAACAACCTGGCAGATATTTTATGACTGTACCTGTGCATCCTTATCTACATGTGGGGTCATAAATAGCATACATCTTCTAACTTCTGGATAGTAACACGTAACATACCTAGAGTTCACTGTTCCTAGGTACAAAGAAACATCAACTTGCTTTTATAGACACTAAGAAATAACTTCTATTAACTTGTACTGCTGTGTTTGGAGGATACAGACTTAATAAATCAACATTCCATATTGTATCTAATTGTTCCAGTCCTCCTCAAAAGTTGAGCATGAGAACTTTTTCAAATACTAACATCTCTATTTTGAATTAAGATAAGGGTTCAGACTTTTGGCTTTTTAAAAAAAAATCCATCCAAGAAAGGCATTTGAGTTGGTAAGGCAAACAACCTTGTGGTTGTTTATTAGTCTGGTTTACTTAGGGCTCTAAGATGGGAGGGGCACACTTTCCCTTATCCGTCAACAAGCAAAAAAAAAAACAAACAAAAAACAACAACAACAACAAAAAAAACGGTGGCAAACCAGATGGTAAGAAAGCTCTAGGTTCATGGAAGCTCTTTGTTCAAAGACTGTGGGTGTTGGAACTATTCAACGAATGATGAACAGATAGTAGTGGTAGTAGTAGAAGAAGAAGAAGAAGAAGAAGAAGAAGAAGAAGAAGAAGGAGGAGGAGGAGGAGGAGGAGGAGGAGGAGGAGGAGGAGGAGAAGAAGAAGGAGGAGGAGGAGAGGAATGAAATGCCATCATTTTCCAAAACATGAATGTAACTGGGGATCATAATGTTAGATAACATTGTTACAGAAAGACAACTATTTCATAATCCCACTCATACATAGATTTTAAAAAAGAAGCTTAGGTGTTATTGAG
The DNA here is from genome assembly GCF_964271855.1 of Acomys minous. Taxonomy (NCBI): domain Eukaryota; kingdom Metazoa; phylum Chordata; class Mammalia; order Rodentia; family Muridae; genus Acomys; species Acomys minous. Next base: position 125,800,959 of record NC_140484.1, on the reverse strand, counting down.
GCCAGAGAGAATGAGAGAAAAGAAGAATGCTCAAGGCAACAAGATGAATAATGTATTAAAATTTATCTGAGCTGGGGAGATGGCTCAGCAGCTAAGAGCCCTGGCTGCTTTTCCAGAAGACCGATGTCTACATCCATTCCAGATTCGATTTCTAGGTCCCACATCACTTGTAACTCCAGTTATGGAGAATCTGAAGCCCTCTTTGGGCCTCTGAGGGCACTGCACATATGTGATGCACAGACATACACACAGACAAAACACTCATGCACATAAAACAAAATAAGGAAAAAACTTTATCTAGATAGTCCAAAGGCAGGGCTCCTCAGCATTCCCTGTAGAGGAACATACATGCCGTTAGCATGCTTACTGCAAACAGCACATGACTTAATGAGCTGTTACAACCTGGCATTTGCCAGTTAGAAAGATGGCCTGGCTCTTTTCTTTTCCTACCAACACTGCATCACCTTACCTGGGGGCAAAAGTTCCAACAAGTTTCCTCAAAATGGACTATGGAAGGGAAGCTACGATGTTTGCATTTTGCTAGTCTATCTGATAAAGCTTACTTAATAGAGAGTGAGAGAGATGAAGGGGAAGCACCTCCCCTGACGCAGAACACATAGCAGGTGTCAGCTTTGTTGAAGTATTGTTAAAAATCACTGCTAATACTAATAGTAGGTTACTTAACTTGCATCTCCTGTTCATAAGAAGGCATTAAGTGATAGGTAATTTGACTAACTAATTGGCGACCACTAGATTTTTCCTTGTTGTCCTGAATAAAGCCTGTCAAACAGCCAGCAAAGACTCACCTCAGGACAGTGCCAGCTATTCTGGACACTCAATGGATGGCTTGAGAAAACTACAAAATTATCACAGCTCATTGTCTCAGCTCTTGAAGGTACAGCCTCAACTAGGGCTGTTATGGATAGTTTGCCCCAGACAATGTTGCTATCACAAGCAGCCTCAGAGGACTTTAGATGACTCTGAAATCATTTCCTTCTAGGCCAAAGTGGGAGAGCTTTCTCTGTTGGTCTAGCACAAAGATTTCTGTAGCTGATGCTAATGGAACAATTATGTGGTGGTTCAAAATTAAACCTTCATTTACATGCACAGTATGCTGTAATTAGGGCAAACACCACTTCCTTGGCCATGTAAGCAGACTTTTATCTCCCTCTCTCATTCTAAGGAGAAATATAATTTTGTACTACCTCACCCAGTGTTGCAACATTAGGCCCAATAAAACATTTTTGTTGATGATATTTTCTTGCTCACATTAGCAATGCAACCTAAGCTGGTGGCACAAAGAAAGAAGAAATGGAGCCTACAGTGTGGCACCAACGTCAAAAGCAACATTTGAGCAGTTGCCAGTCCAAGCAATGAAAATGGCAAGTCACTGGGCCGAGCTGCAAAATCAGGAAGGTGGCCAGCTGCATGACAGCTGAAGAGGCAGCTGAACAATTTGAGAAAACGGGCCAGGACAGGGGTGACTGGGACAATGGAAGCGACAGAGAGCTAAGGCTGAAGAAGGACAGAAAGTTGAAGATCCTATTTGCTTTGGTATCAAGACTTGCAGACACCCTAGTCTGGGAACTGAAGCAGGCACCGCAGCTTGAAGAATCTAATACCTACATGTGCCCGGGATGTACCATGCTAGCTGCTTCCATAGGCTAAGGAATCTCAAGGTCCCAGGCCTTGACTAAAAGAACAACACTGGTAGAGCTAAGATTCCCGCTCCTCAAGGTCTGCATGAGAGCTGTAACCTGAGGGCCCTGTGGCTCTGCCTACTGCTGCTCCCTCCTACCTGCTACCATCACTTGCTGCAGTTGTATGCTGAGGGCCACAATAACTGCCAAAGAGGAGCTCAAAGAGCTTCTTCTTATCTACCCCGAATTCCTATCTTGGTAAAGCAACAGCATCCCAGCCACCAAGTGACAGCAGAGGGCCTTAAAACACTCCCTAGCATGAGTCATGTTGACGTATCACTTAACAAATTCAAAAGACCCTCTGGCTGAGGACTAAGTCCGGGACCAGTGCCAATATAGGGTGGGCTTTAGGACTCCTTCCCTCTGACTCTGGGCTTTACCACTCATGTGGTGACATCTTGGTAGCATACTTGAAATAAAAGTGGGCAGAACCAAGCGATTACTCCCATCTGAACATGAATTCTCCTAAGAGTTACTAGGGCTTCCCTTTGTGAAGATTTATAAGGAGGTAAGGACTCTTTAAAAGTACAGAAAAAAAAAGACAGCTCTTGTTGACAAGCAGAGAAAAAAAGTAAATTACATGCCCAATAAACTTTTGGTTTACATATTGTTGTATCTCCTCGCCCTGAATTAGTAGTCCTTTCTTCTTCCAAAAAAAGGGAAAAGATTTCCTAACTGATTTATCTCCTGTGGTCTATTTGTAAACCAATAATTATCTTCAGCTAAATTGAGTTATTTGATAATAGTGATAGGACACTTGCCGAGACTCTGATTTTTAAAGAAACTATAGCAAGTCTGGATTGCCGAGTGTCAATTCAAATGAGTTTTTAAAACATGACAGCAGCCCATTTTGACCAGAAAAAAGAAATCACAGTAGGCTAGAGAATGCCACTGTGTACCCTGTTCTGTATGAGAGATGATTTCCTCTGAGTCTGGTCAATTCCTGAAAAGCCACCTCGCTACCTGCTAAACTCTGCCTACGGCTTCCTCTTGTTTTCTGCGTACTGCAAATTGCTGTTTCATGTCATTGTGAAGCACCGAGTTAGTGGAAGAACAGTCCCCTTTGCCGTGTTTCACTGGTCCTGGTCCTTTGTGCACACCCAAAGCTTCCAGAGTTCACTGATCTTAATAAGCCGTTGCCTATCCTACCCCTCTTCAACCTCCCAGTCTCCACAGCCTCACACCGCTCTGTGCCTTGAGGCCAGCAGGGCCATTATCACATTATCACACAGCATTCCTCCTGAGGTCAGACACAAAAAGGTGTCTGAGGCATCCTCAGCCTCTGAGGCCTTGTCCCTATTATCTTGACATCTACTTTCTGATTCCTCCTATCTCAATGGATATCTGAAAAAAAAAATGTCCCGTAGCATCCCCACTTGTGGATATTAGAACCAGTCTTCAGCAAAGCCAGCACACACCCAGGCTTGTAGTTCCCCTGGGCCTCTGGGTTCTAAGAGGCATCTCACTCTCCCAGGAAGATGCCACACTCTGCTGCAGCGCTCTCAAATGACTGCTGGTCTATCTGTAAAACTGCTTATACCATCCAGGCCAGATGAAGAGCAAAGGCTCTTCCTGACTATTTGGGGGCTTCCCTACTGTTTTCAGCCTTCCTCGCTAAAACTCTCAGACTGGAATCATGTCTGACCTGATGCTGTCATCTCCTCTGCGGACCTCTCCCAGACTCCTTCATTTCTCTTCATAGTGTACTTTACTTTTCTTTCGCTCGGTTATAATAACCTTATTGAGCTAATTGAGTGATTGGTAGATGCCTTGCAGTCTATATTCCTTAACCTCCCCTCCTCCAATAATAGCTTCCCACACACGAGCCCACTGGTCATACTGTAACGTCCTTGGGCCAATAATTTAAATTTTTGCCTAACCTCCATTTCAAGCATTCCTCTTTGGGACACCATCACCTCTTGTCTTTCTAGATCTATTACCCACATTCCAGTTTGACCCTACAGAGATCCCCACTTCTTTTCACCACCCCAACACTGCTTGGATAACTAAGAACTTGCCTTAGTTTTTCCTATAGTGGTGTTGGTATCTGTAAAGTAATGACTTATGTTTTCCTGCTGGTTAAAGAATTTGAACATCTTAAATGCTTACTGACTATTTTTATGTCTTTTATTATAGACATATATATCCAAATCACTCCCCTAATTTTTTTTTTTAGTTTTTATAGCTTCAAAAGGTTTAGATAGATAATAGATAGATGGATGGATAGGTAGATAGATAGATAGATAGATAGATAGATAGATAGATAGATAGAAGATACCCACACCTTAGCAACCCAATAACATAGTAAATTATGTGTTTGTTTTCATTTTAATTACGTATTTTCCTTTAATCCTAGTTTTAAAGCTATACTAAACTTAAAAATAACATGATTCCTGCTTTTTCAGCTGTACTGCAAAATGTGCACCACTTTCATTGCTATTCAGTTTCAACTCAATAACTTTCCTAGTACAGAATTTTGATAATACAGATGTGACTCCAGGTATATTTTTTGCAGGAATGAATAAGAAAACAAGGGAACTAAAAGCAATACATCTCAGACTGATTTCCTCCCTGACCAGCCTTCTGTACTTCATTGAGTGAGGGCAAAGCGCTGGCTCCTTTCATCAAGATGGGACTGGCAGAGAGGACCAGCTTGCCTATTTCCTGGGCTCAATTGGCTGGACTCCTAGCTTCATGGCTGCTCCTAGGCCGAGAAAGAGAAGGGCAGCTATAGATCACTGCTTGTGTGAAGGAAGTAACACTTTCTTCTGCAAAGAAATGTCTTCTTTATTCATCTTCACCTCAAACAAGATCTCCAGACCAGTTGGCTTTATGCCCAGACCCTTTCTCCTGGATCTCAGGAGCAGGACTGACTCTCTCTCTCTCTCTCTCTCTCTCTCTCTCTCTCTCTCTCTCTCTCTCTCTCTCTCTCTCTCCCTCTCCCTCTCCCTCTCCCTCTCCCTCTCCCTCTCTCTCTCTCTCCCCCTCTCTCTCTCTCCCTCTCTCTCTCTCTCTCCCTCTCTCTCTCCCTCTCTCTCTCTCTCTCTCCCTCTCTCTCTCTCCCTCTCTCTCTCTCTCCCTCCCTCCTTTCCTCCCTCCTTCCCCCTCTCTCTCCTTCCTTCTCTCTCCCTCTCTCTCTCTCTTTCTCCCTCCTTTCCTCCCTCCTTCCCTCTCTCCTTCCCTCTCTCTCTGTCTCTCTCTCTCTCTGTCTCTCTGTCTCTCTCTCTCTCTCTCTCTCTCTCTCTCTCTCTCTCTCTCTCTCTCCCCCTCTCTCATTCCCCCTCTCTCTCTCCTGGTGTGTGGTCTCTGTCTCAGTTCTGTCTGGCAGACAGTATGGAAGACCCAGGTCAGTGGGGTCATCAGAATGCTAAGGGGAAATCTGATCGATGAGCAAGCGTCAGGAGGAATGAATGGGAGTCTTGATTAATGACTTCTGCCCTCTTTCAAAGAAAGGTTCTCTTACACCCAGCTCTCTTTTCTTTGGGGCAAAAAGGGAGAAAAAGAAAAATTGGGGTGGGGTGTGGAACTGAGGGGAGAAATCAGGAAAAAACATTTCTATAATCCAAATTTTTCTACATGACACAAAGGAGACTTCAAAGACAGACATTCTGGTTGTTTTTCTTTTTCTTTTTCTTTTCTTTTCTTTTTCTTTCTTTCTTTCTTTCTTTCTTTTTTCTTTTTTCTTTTCTTTTCTTTTTTTAATGTGTGAGACTGTTCAGTGACTCTCTCTCCTCTTTGTTTCCATGGACAGCTAGGCTCCATTCCAAAGCTAAAAAATAAAAGGCTACATTGTTCTGAGACAGCTAGCTTTTACAAGAAGTTTCCTCCTCAGGCCTGGGGCATATTAACTGTCGAGGCCCTGGGTTTTCTGGGGGGCATTTCTTCCAGAGCTAGCTGCATAGCCCTGGCAGCTGAGCCCATCCCTCCCCACACACTCCTCCTGAAGAGCATGCATAAGAATCCAGAGTCTACTGCACAGACGCAAACAGACTGGCCTGAGCAAATCAATGTGATCCAGGTGCATAATACAGTGGAGGCCATGCTGGGCGGCATGGGTGGTGTCTGACACAGAGGTTCGCACTAAGCATTTTAAAATGTTAGCTCATCATTGAACATCTGCTGTCTGACGGGCACTAGAACTGGGTGATCCAAGAGAATATAAAGAGAAAAGATCCAAATTGCCGTTCAACAAGCCATTGAGAATCTGCTCTTTTGTGCTTTTTTTTTTTAAGGTAGGTGTGTGTGTGTGTGTGTGTGTGTGTGTGTGTGTGTGTGTGTGTGTGTGTAAAGAGGAAACTAGACCCCTGGAACTGGATTACTTGTGGTTATGAGCTACCTGGCTTGGATTGGGGGCTAGGAACCAAACACAGGTCCTCTGGAAGAGGAGCAAGTGCCCTTAACTGCTGAGCCATCTCTCCAGCCCTCTGCCTCTGCTAATTGACTCCTCACTGGAGGCCATAATACTGCTTGTAGGCCTTGCTAAGGAGTTGGTGAATTAACGTGGACAACACTCTTCTGCAGTATCTAGCATGTAAAAGGGAATCAGCAAATAACAGACTAGAAAGGGAGTAATGGCAGAGGTGGCAGATTGCTGTGAGTTCGAAGCCAGCCTGGTCTACAAAGTGAGTCCAGGACAGGCAAGGCTACACAGAGAGACTCTGTCCCAAAAAAAAACAAAAAAAGAAAAAAAAGAAAGGGATTTATAGATTAGTACTTGCCCTAGAGGCCCTCCATGCATAGTAAGGAAAATACATATAAAAACATAATTTCGTTGTAAAGTCGCAAAGGCAATAAGAAGTCTGAGCAGAGAACAGGGAACAAAATATATTTTAGAAGACTAGTATACAAAGCACAACACAGATTGAGCATCACCAATCGATGCTCAAATCCAAATGTGATCATAATGCGCCAAGTGAAAATTTCCTCGCTGTAACTCACTGTTTCATGCCTAAATATACATATATATGTTTCATGTTTATAATTGGAATCATCTTCAAGATAATTCATTACATATATAGAAATTTCTCCAAATCTCAAAGTTATGAGATCCTAAATGCTTCTGGTTCCAAATGCTTTGGATAAGGAATAATCAACCTGTAATCCTCAAGGGAAAGCTTCAGTGCAGGAATGACAGAGAAGGAACTGTAGTCAGAATGTTGAAAGTTAATCAAATAAGTCCAGCAGGACAGGAAGACAGTCTGAGAGAGGGACCAGGAAGGTACATCAAGTGGCCACTGTGTAAGCTCAGGATCAATAGAAATTCAGTGACAACTGAAAGGCATTAGGATGACCAAGGTGAATGAACTTGGCAATGGATTGAACTAAAGAGAGAAACAGAAGGAGGAGGAAGGAGAGGAGGAGGAGGAGGAGAAGCAGAGGAGGAGGGGAGGGGGAGGAGAAGGAAGAGACAGGGTGAAATTGGTGGTAGGAAACTGGCAATATTCCAAGTTAATCTCACAGAAAATAAAAGAGTTCTCCGCTCAGGACAAAAGTAAAACATCAGGTGGACTAGATGCAGAAATAAACATCCACTAGTTAATTCAGAAGCCCGTAGTCGAGTGAAACCTGGAGGGCAACTTTTCCCTTGTAATTCTATGAATTTGAACTGCTATTGATCCCCTCCTGCATTTGCCCCTAGCAGTCTACTAAAGCAGATAAGAACATTTGCCTTTAATTCAAAGGTGAGAAATCGTGACAAATGAGTAACCTTTAAGTCAATCGATACAGATCTATTCACTGCATAGCTGTCTTAACAGACTGTGCTCAAATAAAAATCTAGATATTGAGTTTCCTGAATTTCACAAAAGTGCCTGAAACAATAAGTCAAATTATTTTTCTTATTACAAATCTTGTCAAATGAAAGTTAAATTAAGTTTTTTAAAGATTTGTTTTATTCTGTGAGTGTGTGTGTGTGTGTGTGTTTGTGTGTGTGTGTGTGTGTGTGTGTGTGTGTGTGTGTGTGTGTGTACATGCATGTACATAAGTAGCTACAGGGGCCAGAAGACCTGGACTTAGAAACAGTTGTGATCCACTTGTAAGGATCAAACTCTGGTCCTCTGAAACAGCAAAAAGTTCTCTTAACTCTTAAACCACCGCTCCAGTTTTTTTTTTAAAGTTGATTTACTTATTCACTTTACATCCAGATTTCATCCCCTCTCTCTCTTCTTCTCCAGATCCCACCATTCCTCTTCTCCATGTCTCTCTTTGCCTTACAGAAGCTTTTCAGGTCCCATTTATTAATTGTTGATCTTAAAATCTGGACTGTTGGTGTTCTACTCAGAAAGTTGTCTCCTCTGTCAATGAGTTCAAGGCTATTTCCCATTCTCTCTTCTATTAGATTTAGTGTATCTGGTTTTATGTTGAGGTCGTTGGTCCTCTTGAACTTGGGTTTTGTGCTGGGTGGTACATGTGCATCTATTTGCATTCTTCTTCATACTGACATCCAGTTATACTAGCACCATTTGCTGAAGACGCTTTCTCTTTTTTTCCACTGTATGATTTTGGCCTCTTTGTCAAAATCAAGTGTCTGTAGGTGTGTGGGTTTGCTTCTGGGTCTTCAATTCCATTGATCAGTCATTCTATTTCTATGCCAAATACTATGCCGTTTGTGTTACTATTGTTTTATAGTACAGCTTGAAATCAGGGATGGTGATAGCTTCAGAAGTTCCTGTATTGTACATGATTGGTTTAGCTATTCTGGTTTTCTTTTTTCTTTTTCTATATGAAGTTGAGAATTGCTCTTTCAAGGTCTGTAAAGAATTGTGCTGTTATTTTGATGAGAATTGCATTGAATCTGTAGATTGCTTTTCAAAGGTGGCCATTTTTACTATGGTAATCCCTAAGCCTGGGAGGTCTTTCAGTCTTTTGATATCTTCTTCAATTTCCTTCTTCAAAGACTTGAAGTTCTTGTCATACGAGTCTTTCTCTTATTTGGTTAGAATTAGCACAAGATATTTTATATTATTTATGGCTATTGTTAAGGGTGTTGTTTCCTAATTTCTTCCTCAGCCTATTTGTCATTTGTATATAGGAGGGCTACTGACTTTCTTTTAAGTTAATTTTGTATCCTACCACTTTGCTGAAGGTGTTTCTCAGTGGTAGGAGTTCTCTGGTAGAATTTTCAGGTTTACTTATGTATACTTTCCTGTCATCTGTGAACAGTGATATTTTGACTTTTTCCTTTCCAATTTGCATCACCTTGATCTCATTTCATAGCCTTCTTGCTGTAGCAAGAACTTCAAATATTATATTAAAGAGATATGAGAGAGTAGGCAGCATTGTCTTGGCCCTGGATTTAGAGGAAATGCTTTAAATCTCTCTCCATTTAATTTGATGTTGGCTATAGGCATGCTGTATATTGCTGTTGTTATCTTTAGGTATGCACCTTGTACCCCTGATCTCTCCAAGATTTTTAACACTAAGGAGTGGCAGATTTTGTCAAAGGCTTTTTCAGCATCTAATGAGATAATCATTTTTCCCCTTCAGTTTGTTTATATGCTGGACTACATTGATGGATTTTCATATACTGAACCACTCCTGCACCAATGCGATGAAGCCTACTTCATCATGGTGGACGATACTTTTGATGTGTTCTCGGATTTGGTTTGCTAGTATTTTTGCATCAATGTTCAGAAGGGAAATTGGTCTGAAATTCTTTCACTGTTGGGTATTTTTGTAGTTTTGATATCAGGGTGACAGTGGCCTCATAGAATGAGTTTGTCAATATTCCTTCTGTTTCTATTTTGTGGAATAACTTGAGTATTGTTATTAGCTCTTCTTTAAAATTCTGGTAGAATTCTGCACTGAAATTATCTGACCCTGGGAGTTTTTTGGGGGAAGGGATGGGAGGCTTTTAATAACTTCTTCTATTTCTTTAGGGGTTATAGGACTACTTAAATTACTTACATGATCTTGATTTAATTTTGGTAAGTGGAATCTATCAAGAAAATCATCCAATTCATTTAGATTTTCCAATTTTGTGAAGTACAGGCTTTTGAAGCAAGACTGAATGGTTCTTTGGATTTCTTCAGTGCCTGTCATAGTGTTCCCCTTTTCATTTCTAATTTTGTTAATTTGAATATTCTTTATCTGACTTTCAGTTAGTTTGGCTAAGGATTTGTCTATCTTGTTGATTTTCTACAAGAGTCAGCTCTTGATTTTGTTTATTCTTTGTATTGTTCTCTTAGTTTCTAATTTATTGATTTCAGCCCTGTGTTTAGTTATTTCCTGCCATCTACTCCTCTTGAGTGTGTTTGCTTCTTTTTGTTCTAGAATGTGCTGCTTTGTTGCTAGTATGCAATCTTTCCAAGTTCTTTATGAAGTCACTTAGTGCTATGAAATTCCTCTTAGCACTGCTTTCATTGTGTCCCATAAGTTTGGTTATGTTGTTCCTTCATTTTCACAGAATTATATGAAGTTTTTAAATTATTTTTTATTTCTTCCCTGGCCAAGTGGTCATTGCATAGAGAGTTGTTCAGTTTCTATGAGTGTGTAGGCTTTCTGTTGTTTCTGTTGTTGTTAAAGTTCAGCTTTAGTCCATGGTAATCTGATAAAAATACAAGAGGTTATATCAGTTTTCTTGTATTGGTTGAGGTTTGCTTTGTGACTGACTACACGCTCAATTTTGGAGAAGGTTACAGGAGGTTCTGAGGAAAAGATATATTCTCTTCTGTTTGGGTGAAAAGTTCTGTAGATACCTGTTAGGTCCATTTGATTTGTGACATCAGTTGGTTTCAATATTTCTCTGTTTAGTTTCTGTCTCAGTGATCTGTCCATTGGTGAAATTAGGGTGTTGAAGTCTCCCATTATTAATGTGTGGGAATTAATGTGATTGATTTAAGCTTCAGTAATGTTTCTACTACAAATGTGGGTGCCCTTGCATTTTTGGCATAGATGTTCAGAATTAAGATGTCATCTTGGTGAGTTTTTTCTTTGATAAGTATGAAGTGTCCTTCCTCATTTCTTTTGATTAGTTTTAGTTGAAAGTATATTTTATTAGATACTAGAATAGCCACTCTAGCTTGTTTCTTGGGTCCATTTTCTTGGAAAACCTTTTTCCTAGCCCCTTACTCTGAGGTGATGTCTCTCTTTGTTACTGAGGTGTGTTTCTTGTTTGCAGCAGAATATTGGGTCCTGTTTACACATCCATTGTGTTAGCCTATGACCTTTTACTGGGAAATTGAGCCCACTGATGTTGAGAGATATTAATGACCAATGATTACTAGTTCGTGTTATTTTTATGTTGGTGGTTGTAGTGTGTGCGTGCTTCTCTTCTTTTGATTCTCATGCAGTGAGTTATTTATTTCCTGTGTTTTCTTGTGTGCAGTTAACCTCCTTGGGTTGAAGTTTTCCTTCTAGTATTTTCTGGATGGCTGTATTTGTGCATGTATACTGTTTGAATTTGGTTTTGTCATGAAAAACCTTGTTTTCTCCATCTATGGTGATTGAAAGTTTTGCTAGGCATGGTAGTCTTGGATGACATCTGTGGTCTCTTAGGGTCTGCAAGATGTCTTCCCAGGCCCTTCTGGCTTTTAGAGTCTGAGAAGAGAAATCAGGTGTAATTTTGATAGGTCTGCCTTTATATGTTACTTGGCCTTTTTTCCTCGAAGATTTTACTATTCTTTCTTTGTTCTGTACATTTACTGTTTTGATTATTATGTGGGAGTTTTCTTTTCTGGTCTAATCAGTTTGGTGTTATAGAGCCTCTTATATGTTTATAGGCATCTCTTTCTTTAGATTGAGGAAAAATTTTGTATGATTTCATTGAAAATATTTTCTGGTCCTTGGACTCAAAAATCTTCTCTTTCTTTTATTCTTATTATTCTTAGGTTTCATCTTTTCATAGTGTCCTTTTTATTTTTATTATTAAATATAGTTCTTACATATACATTTATATTACTATACATATATACAATAAAGTACCTACAGCAAGAAGAACCACAAAACAATCAGGAATTATATGAATGTTATATTCATAGTATTTGGGCTATTTGTATTTAGCAGCCTTGAAGAAAACATCTCTCCTATCTTGGTGCATCTAAAATTCTGAATGTAAATCAATATCTATCATATCTTGTCATTATGAACTTAAAACATCTAGACCTAAAAACATCTTAACCCCTAAACAATTAAACTTAATTGTAAAACTAAACTATCTGGTTTTCAACCCTATCAGAGACTTGAGAAGGATTAAAATTAATTACCTGAATATACAGGGAGTGCAGGTTAGCAGCTTCCCAAATGAAAAGATGACAGAGACAGTTTCCTGCCTGAAAAGTGACCCAAAATTCTCTATAATGTTGGAGCATCATCTTCAGCTTTCTGGCCCAATATATATGAAAAACCTATTTGTGAGATAGGAGCTATTGAGGACTTGCTTATCCTGTCTTGGCAGAGTTTGGCCATTGACTCTGCCTGCATCCAAGCTTGCCAAGTTTTAGGCAGAATTCTGTCTGTGGTAGAAATAAGGACATTTTGCCCAGTGGCTTGTTTGCCATATTTGAGGCCATCTCCATAAGGAGATTCTTTGATGCCCGTCACCTTCTTTGAGATAGGCTAGGTGTTACCAGGAGTTAACCTGTCTCATTGTCAATGAATCTTAAAATAATTTTTAAAAAATCTTTAAATGCCATATTCTGTATATATTTGAGGTTTTTTGAAGACCTTATCTAACCATTTTACCTCATTTTTCTATAGAACAATATCTATGTTATACCTAGGATATATATTCTTGTGATAAAAATATACTAGTAATTGTTATGAGCGTGTTTTGATCAACTAACAATAAACTTGTATAACTTACTTATCCTAAACAGCCTGCAATAGCACTTTCAAAGTATTGGAAGGAAATCGTTTATTATAATTGATTTGTATGGGTACAATACCTCATATTAGAGTAGAAATATATATATATATATATGAAGAATAACCTTAAATTTGAATTCTATACAAATGTATCTAAAATTAAACTTATTTTGCATATATATTATACTTATATACAATTCTATACCAGTAAATTAAAAATAATATTGTAAGTAACAATTAAGGCATTAAGTTGAGGAGTAGATTTACTAATCTACTTTTTGTCCTATCCTCCCTATATATTTCTATATTCCCCCTTCTTTCTTTTCAACCCCTAACTCCAAACCTAAGAATGGAAGATAAAGGAAAAGAGAGATGTCCCTGAGTCCAACCTTGTTTACTTTCTAAATAAGACCAATAATAACATAACCAAATCCCATTGAAACTAAACATCAATTACCCAAGAAAGCAACCAACAATCTACCCAACTCCCCTTAAGGGAAATAGGGCATTGTTCTCTTAAGGTTTCTTCCAGCTGATTTGGGACAATTAATACCTTGCAGGGAGGGAAATTGGGGGAAATGGTTAAATAAGCTAGGAATAGTATTTGTGGTCCAGTTTCTACATGTTGAGAAATTCCAGGCTTAACTAGAGTCCTATGTAAGACAGTCTGAAATGCTGGACCAATTGGGATTGGAAGCTTTCTTTGAAGCTGTCGTGGGAACTGTCCTGTTCTGGTGAGGAACAGCAACTGAAGCACTTGGTGCTGGAACATGAAGCATGCAGGATGTCAGGGTCCAGCATGCTGAGAGGAATGAATCCTGTCAGGTCCGATCCAGCATCAGTGTCCAATTATTTTGTTCTGAAAACATACAATTTCTCACAAGCATTATACAATCCTAAAATTATAAATGTATAAGGAGTGCCTGATACACATAACAATTAAGGCTCGTTCTCTGCTCTTTATATGAGCAGAAAAAAAAAGACATCTGTAAACCTTCATTCATGCCATACGAAGAATGGCATCTAATAATAATTCACAGGGATTCTGTAGCCAACAAGAAGCATTGTCTAGGGCTGGAAAGATGGTTCAGAGGTTAAGAGCATTGTCTCCTCTTCCGAATATCCTGAGTTCAATTCCCCAACTACATGGTGGCTCACAACCATCTAGAATAAGATCTGGTGCCTTCTTCAGGCCTGCTGGTTCACACACAGGCAAAATACTATATAAATAATAAATCTTTTTTTTTAAGAAGCATTGTCTATGCCTAGACATTAATTTCTCAGCCAGTCTCAGCTAATCCCATGTAGTGGAATTAGCAATATAAGTTACCTGCTTGTTCTGCAGTTTGAATTCTTCACATTTAGATTGTAGCCCCCTCCGTCATCTCCTCTCCCTCTCTCCCCTTGTCCTCAGAAAGGGGAGCCCTCTTCATAGTGTCCTCAATTTCTTGAATGTCCCACCAGTTTTCTAAACTAAGCAGCATAGGACATTTTTACCAGATGTATTTTTCTCTAGAAAATGCATACACATAGTAAACCATTTTAGAGACAGGAAAGATAAGAATGGGAAAGAAATCTGTCTATTTTACCTTTGTCTTATCTAAAGGTTAACTCCAGCTTCCTGAGCATTTCTTTTTAATTTTTAAAACTTTTATTATTTTTTTATTTTAATTTATTATAATTTATTCAGATTGCATCCTGATTGTTATCCCCTCACTTTTTCTGTCAGGGAACGGGAAGATAAAACTCTTATTATTAAGGGGTATGGCTCTGTGTGTACTCATGCACACACACACATGACTGAAACCCGAAGTCAACTCTCAGTAGTCAGGATTTTTTATTCTGCCTTGCTAAGATGGTCTGTCTTATTCTTTCTGCTCTGGTACTCATGCTAGCTGGCCTGGAAGCTCCTAGATGATTCTCATCTCTCTACCTGTTTCCCCCCTCCCCCATTTCTCTGTGGAGGTACTAGGATTACAGACAAACACCCAGCTGTTTTACATGGAGTCCAGGGATCAAACTCAGGTCATCAAACTTGCATAGCAAGAAGTTTCATCCAATGAGACATCTCTCTGATGAGTATATATATATTATACTTACAAAATTATAGCAATTTAGAGCTATTTAACTTTCATCACTTTCTTTTTTAGCGTTTTTCATTAGAAAAAAAACTACTTTAGTGGATAGTCTGGTATAGTGATAGCTTCTGGGGTAAAATTCAAGAACCATAATTGCAAAGAAAAAAGATATATGCACTTTATTTTATTTTACAATTGTTGCCAAATTGCTCTCTGGTTAACAATGCCAACAGCAATTTAGAAATGTCTAATTTCCTTTGTTCTCAGCAACCCTCTGTGCTGTCAAATGCTTTCTTCTCCTCTCTGATAAGTAAAAGTGATTTTGTATTACAAATGAGACTTATCATTTTCTATGAGTGATAGAAGCATGCATGTTTTAGGTTCTTTCAAGTCATTTATGAGAGAGAGAGAGAGAGAGAGTTTAGACTATGGCTTGTATATGGAGGTCAGATGACATTTTGCTAGAATAATTTCTCTCCTTCCACAACATGGATTCTGGACATCAATGACAGGTCATCATATTTGGAAACAAGTACCTTCATCCTTTATCCACTGAGAGCCATCTTGTCATCCTAAAATGTAGACTTTTAATAATTTGCTTTTATTTCCTGTGGAGAGAGGAAGATACCAACTCACCCACAAAACCTTTGACCCAAAATTTACCCTGCCTATAGGAAGGTCAGGGATCAAGATGGAGCAGAGAATGAGGGAATGGTCAACCAATGACTGCTCCAGCCTGAAACTCACCCCATAGGAGAAAGCCAATCCCTGGCACTATTGATGATGCTCTGCTTTATTTGCAGATAAGAACTTAGCATGACTATCCTCTAAGAGGGTCCACCCAGCAGTGGACTGAAACAGATGCTGAGACCCATAGCCAAACATTAGGCAGAACTCTGTGAGTCTTGTGGAAGAGTAGGGGAAAAGATGGAAAGTCCCAGAAAGCACAAGAGCTCCTTAAGTAGACCAATAGTGTCAATTAACCTAGGCCCATAGGGGCTTACAGAGACTGAAGCACCAACCAAAGAGCATGCAAGGACTGGACCTAGGCACATATGTAGCTTATGGACAGCTTAGTCTTCACCTAGGCCCCCCAACAAGAAGTATCTGGAATGAACTTGGTTGCATTTTTTTTATCACTTTCCCCCAGATGGGCTACTTTGTCTGGCCTCAGTGAAGGAGAATTGTTTAGTCCTGATGCAACTTGATGTGCCAGGATAAGCTTGTAGTGGGGGGGGGCTCCCCTTTTCTGAAGAGAAGGGGGAGAAAGGGGGAAGAGGGTGAGAGGGTGGGACCAGAAGGAGAAGATGGAGGGGGATGTGATCAGGACGTAAAGTGAATAAATGAATGAACTTAATTTTAAAAATGAAAAAATGTGCATATATTCTAGACACTGTACCAAGTTATATTACATAAATTATTTTTGTTCCCATAATATTTTGAACATGGTGTGGATTTAGAAACCAATGGTTGTCTAACCACTATGCTATATAACTTTTTAGCATTATATTTTCTGTTCATTGTTGCATTTTCTCCATGTATTTTGAGGTACTAGAAGAAGGAAAGCATAAATTAATATTTGATGCAGTGGAGAGACCAATAAAGATATAATGGGGCTACTAAATATGAGAAAGATGTTTCTTTTTGCTATTTTTCTTGCTGAGAAAAAAATATCAGATAAGAACAACTTAAAAGAGGAAGTATTCTTCTTAGTTTGTAGTTTCAGTGATGTAAGATCATAGACCTCAGCTCTATCTGAGCCAGTGGTGAGGTAGAACAGATAACAATAGGAACATGTTGCAGAGTAAGCTATTCACTGTACAGTGGACAGGAAGCAAGGTGAAGAGTGAGAGATCAGGAACAAAACAGAGCAGACACACACACACACACACACACACACACACACACACACACACACTTGTATACCTACAGTTAACTACTTCTGCATGATAGGCTCCTTCTCCTAAACTTTTCAGAATTTCCAAAAACAATGCCACAAGCTGGGAAGCACATGCTAAGTTTATGTGCCTACAGGGAACATTTCATACTCAAAGCATAACATTCTGCTCCTGGACCACAAAGGCTCTTGGGCATCCCAAAATACAAGATGCATTTAGTACATCTTCAAAAGTTCTCAAGGCCATAATGGTTCTAACATTGTCAAACTAAGTTCAAGGTCTACTGAGACTTAAAACCATCTCTTAGCTGTGAGTCTCCTTAAAATGAAAGGCAAAGTTATATTGATAATATTACATAGATTAAATATCCCCATTATGAAACACTGGAATGAGAAAAGAGAAGGGGAAATCTAGAACCCAGCAGGGGAAACATTAAACCTGATGGTTCCATGTTGGATATCTAAGGTGTGTGGTAGCTAGACGTGAACACCAATGGGCTTGGACAACCCTGACCCTGCAGTCTTGGGCTAGTTCGTCTTATTGCCTGTAGTTTTCGTTGTCAGATATTCTACATTCGTAGCATCTTGAGCACCCTGGAACCTCCACTGTATCTCTGACTTCATCATAACACCTTCTACATTGTCTTCTCAAGAACAACCTGCAAAGAACTCTATACCTGCTTTGTATTCATTGCCTAGCCTCCCCAACGCTCATTTGAAATCTGGGTGAAAGGCTGAAAGATCTTACAACTCCTACATTGTACATGCCTATAGTACCAGCATCACATGCATGAAGCCAAGATCTGCCATCATCTTAAAAAGTAACAGGATCAACTTGGAGCAGGCCTTTGCATCCTATAAGGGCAAGGAGGGCTGAACAAGATTAATATAATCTTGGAAAGTGCTCTCTAGGTAGTTTTTTCTCATGGTAAAATCTTTCATGTCTTTACTCTTTTATGTACTTGAGCCTACAATGGGTAAAGTCTGACGAAAATTTTAAATATACTGAAAGCATCTTTTCTATTACCCCATGGGAAAATAGCTGATTTGTTTTTTTAATAATACTAATCTCTTTAACAATTCTGCCCTTAAACTGGGCTCTTAGAAGGCACGTGCAGGAGCATCTCTGTGAGTTCAAAGCCAGCCTGGTTTACGTAATGAGTTCCATGACAGCTGGAAGTACACAAAAATGTCTTGTCTTAAAAATAAATAAGTAAAGACAAAAAGTTGACTGTAGGGCTCGAGAGATGACTCAGCAATTAAGAACACTGGATGCTCTTCCAGAGGAGCTGGGTTTATCTCCCAGTATCCACATCATGTCTCACAATCATCTGTGACTCCAGGGCCAGGGGACTCCAAAACCTTCTTCTGACATGTGCAGGCTCCTGCATGAAGATAACATACACACTCAGGTGCACACATAAAATAAGTTTAAGATTGTGTGTGTGTGTGTGTGTGTGTGTGTGTGTGTGTGTGTGCTCTGTCAACAACCTTGATGCATTCTTTTTCTGGTCAAACTACTCATAATCCAAGTTTTTCCACTCTGCTTTTCACACCTAATTTTCACCATAACCCTAACTAAATGCAGCAAGCAACAGCCATGCCACAGGGTGAATGCTGTACTCTACTGAAGTTTCCTCCACCAAATTATTTACTTTTAAATTCAGTCTCACTCAGAGTCTCAGGAGATGGGCAAAGTGTAGCAAATTATTTATAAGAACAGCCTCTAGTCCAAGTACCAAGATGAAATCATTGTCCATTATTTTATTTATTCACTTTACCTCCTGATCATAGGCCCCTCCTTCCTCTCCTTCTGATCACACCTTCCCTCTTTCTTTCCACACCCACCTCATTTCTCAGAAAAGGGGAGCCCCCACTCACCCACCAACCCCAGCTCATCAAGTTGCATCAGGATTGAGCATGTGTCATGTGTCCTCTTCCCCTGTGGCCTAGTGAGGCAGCCATGCTAGGGTGTGGGGGTGATCAAAAAGAAGGTAACCAAGACCATGTCAGGACAGTCCACAGTCCCCTTACTAGGGGACCCACATGAAGCCTGAGCTGCCCGCTATGTCTGTGTAGGGGTCATAGATCCAGTCTATTCATGGTCCTTGTTTGGTACATCAGTCTCTGCAAGCCCATCTGTGCCTTGGTTAGTTGGATCTGTTGGTCTTCTTGGGGATCTCCTGTCATATCCAGGTCCTTCTATCCATCCCCCCCCCCCCCCACTTTTCCACAAGCCTCCATACACTTTGCCTAATGTTTGGCTGTGAGTCATCACATTTGTTTGGATCTGCTGCTGGGTTTAGACTCTCAGAGGACAGCTATACTAAGCTCCTGTCTGAGACCATACCAGAGTGCTATTAATAGTGTCATGGGTTGGCTCGCTCCCATGGAGTGGGTCTCAGGTTGGGCCAGGCATTGGTTAGCCATTCCCTCAATCTCTATCTTTATCCCTGCACATCTTGTAGGAAGGGTAAATTTTGGGTCAAAGTTCTTGTAGATGGGTGAGTTCACGCTTCCCTCCCTCCACTAGGAGTCCTATCTGGTTAGAAGGCGTCCTCTTCAGTCTCCATGACCTCCTGGTACTAGGAGTCTTAGCTAGTGTCACCACCATGTCCTCCCAGAAGCCTACCATGTCCTAGGTCTCCAGCTTTTCACAGAGATGCCTCTAACTATGGTTTCTCTTCTCTTTGCAGGCCCTCTGTCCTACCCACCTACCCACCACATCCCACCCCATTCTCTCTAGGTCTGATCTCCACCCTCATTTCTCTCTAAGTTACTGCTTCTGCCTTGTTCCTTCTCTCTTCAACCACTTCCACTGTCTATTCTAATTCCCCTGGGTAAGTAGATCAGATCTGGGTGACTTGTAACTTATCTTCTTTGGGTCTGTGGATTGTAGTATGTTTATTTTATATCAACATGGCTGAAATTCGCTTATAAGTGAGTACATACCAGGTGTGTCTTTCTGGGTCTCATAACCCATATTCTTATAATCATTCTGGTCTTTGGAATTCCCACCAAAATCATCACTAACTTATAATTACCTAGGATGCTTTTTCAAATTTTCCCAAAGTCTTCACATAAAACAGTTACAAACACTTCTGAAACTGTGACATCAGGGAGGGTCACAGTAACAACCTTACTTCTCTGATACCAACTTTTCTTACTAGTTGTTTTCCATAAGTATAACCATAATACCTAACAAAACAACAAAGAGGAGGAAAGATTTCATTTGTTTCGTGGTTTCAGAGGGAGCAATTCATGACCACTTGGCCCTTTTCTCCTTGGTATAACATTATGATATTAGAGAGGTGTGATGAAGTTCATTCTTTATCTTTACTTCACGGAAGTGAAAGAACACTGAGAGGAGAGAGTGGGAGAAATAGTCAGCACTGGGGGTATATGAAAGAGCCATATGGAAACCTTGTAGGCTTTGAATTTTTCAGACCTACTTCATTTGGGGTTCCTTAATGCCTATACCTCCCTTCCAACCCACCTACCCTAGATAGGAGAGAAAAGAGGTTAAGGAGAACAGGAGAAGTATACCTTTTGATACTCAGTCCCTTGGAGCAACTCCACTCTTTTGTTATGAGGATTCCACAGACCAGTTTAACAGCAATCCAACAATTCAGCAAAAGTGACTGCAACTGCAGCAGCTGAAACCTGGAGCAGCATCTGGAACCCAGAACCTTGAAGCATTCTCTGGAGCATTTCTCTCTAGGAGCGTCTTGAAGCAGAACGGTGAGCAGCCAAATGATGGAAAACAATGCCAAACGTATCTCCTGTCAGAGTCCACACTAGGATGTTTATCAGTTGGCAAACATTGTACCGCCTACAAGAGGCAGTTCCTCTTCTAGTAGACAAATACCACACATGTCCTCTCACAAGTCTGTTTCCAGCAGACAAATACCATAGACCCTCACACAAGTCTGTTTCACATGCCACACTTAGAATCAAAACAAAAATATATTTACATCCACTGCAAAACCTATCTTACAAGCCTATTTCTAAGTGTAATTTTATGTGTATTTTTAAAGTACTGAAAGTGGTACCCTAAACAAAGGGATGATGCTTCTGTTAGAAGCCGTACAGTACTAAACAAAAATCTCAGTGCCAGGTGTAGGATACTTCCCTATAGACCATCCATGGGGGAAGCCACAGAGGCTCTCAAAGGAACACTCTATTGCCATGGCTCTTTGTTATCTTCCAGAACTGTACAGTTAGGCCCTTGTCTCAGTAGGAGTCTCTATTGCTGTGATAAAACATCATGACCAAAACCAAATTAGGGATAAAAGAATTTAATTTTGCATACAGTGCCACATCAAAGTCCATCACTGAAGTAAATAGGAGCAGGCACCTAGAGGCAGGAATTAAAGCAGAAGCCATGAAGGAGTGAATGCTAGTTACAGGCTTGCTTCTCATGGCTTACTTAGCCTACTTTCTTTAAACATTGAAGACCACCTTCCCAGGGATGGCACCTCCAACAGTGGGCCAGGAAATTCCACATTAATCATTAAAGTGAGCTCAGGATACAGAGAAACACTGTTTCAAAAAAAGAAAAAACCCAAAAGAGAAAAGAAAGAAAGAAAGAAAGAAAGAAAGAAAGAAAGAAAGAAAGAAAGAAAGAGAAAAAGAAAGAAAAGGCCCCCACAGGCTTGTTCAAAATCCAATCCGCTGGGGGCATTTTCTAAATGGAGGTTCCCTCTTCCCAGATGACTCTAGCTTGGGTCAAGTTGACAAAAGCTAACCAAGATAACCCTGCTATTAAAGAAGCCATACACTTTGGCCACAGGGTGTAGAAAAAGCAGGTTGGGCCTGAGCCAGACCCTATGCAGACTTCTTCAGGGGAGGAAGTTCATTAGCTATCTGTCACCAAATAGTCAGCTGGGAAGACAGCAATCTACAGTAATGAGGGGCCTGGCAAGATTTGCCCATTGCAGCAATAGTGGCATGGGTATAATGAGAATAGTAAAGCTTTCTGATTGGTTTTAAGGACTGCTCCCTAAGAGGGAACACACACCTGAGATGATGAACCTGTTCAAAAGAGGGTGGCTGGAGAGGTACCAGGTACTAATGGGGAACCCATTTGTTAAACAGTCAGGTGGTCAAACTGCGTTTAAAATACCCATATTTATTTTTACAGATTATTGCTACCCTTCGCCTTTGCCAGGGAAGATTCTTTTTTTTTTTAACACATTTTTATTGAAAATTAAAAATAATTCCTATTACATCTCATTTTCTATCCCATCCCATGCATCCTCCCATTCCTCCCTCCCTCCCACTTTCACCCCAATCCCCCTTCCCTATGACTGTGGCTGTGGGGGACCTCCTCCCCCTGAATATGGTGCTAGGGTATCAAGTCTTTTCTTGGTAGTCCTCTATCCTTCTTCCGAGTGCCATTGGGCCTCCCCCACAAAGGGACATGGCCAAATATGGGGCACCAGAGATCCTGTGAAAGTCAGTCCCCAGTCTCCACTTAGCTGTGGAGAATGTTCTGTCCCTTGGCTAGATCTGGGTAGGGGTTTGATGATGACTGCCCGTTTTGTCCATGGTTGGTGCCTTAGATCAAGCAGAATCCGCCAGGGAAGATTCTTATTGCAGTGAACAGTGGTCAACACAGAAACTCATAACAGGTCAAAGAGATGAGCACAATGGATAGTGGGATGCTCACCTCCAAGTGGGTCATCAATATCATCACTACAAAAAAAAAAAAATGGAGAGAACAGAAGAGCAAGAAGATGGGTAAGTATTTCTACACCAGAACTCACGGGCACAATATCTGCACGAGACTGGACCTGTCCTGTTGGTGTTTCATCATGGAACGGGAAGGACTTATGAACTCTACTCTCCCTGCAGAACTACTGGCCGTGAATGGTGGCTAGGGAAAGGATGTTCACTTTCTTCAATCACATGCCCTCTGGTAAGATGCCCATGCCCCAGTAAAGGACTTCCCTCCCGTATTCATGCAAACAACCCTAGTCAAACTCAGTGTGTTACATACACACATAGAAAAGACGTGAAAGGAAGGCTTGTTGCAAAGAAAGGTTTTGGGGGCAGGAAGACAGCAATCGACGTAGCGACAATTCTGGAACTTTGGTTTCTTTTAAAAACACAGAAATATTATAAGAACGTGTTTTTGTTTTAAGCCCAGACGTGGGGATGTCAGAGGATCTATAAATGCTAGAGCTCCGATAAGCAGAGATGGTGGCTGGTGGCTGGTGGTTGGTCATGAGGGGTTGGTTGCATAAGTAGTCATGCTCAGAGACGAAACAAGAAGAAAGGTGATTGGTGGTTGTTCATGAGGGGTGGGTTGCATAAGTAGTCATGCTCAGAGACGAAACAAGAAGGAAGAAATTAGATCCATGGATCTCCATCTTCATCTCTCTCTCTCTCCTCTATCCTTCTTTCTCTTCCATCTAGTGATGTGGGGGGGGGGTGAAATGGGGGGTGTGGATAAAGGGTGGGAAAAAGAAGAACCCACAAAGTAGTAAAAGGTCAATTACAGATGGGGAATGAAAATATCAAAGATTCATTATATACATGTATGAAACTGTCAAAGAATAAAAATTTATTTTAAAGCTGGGCGTGGTGGCGCACGCCTTTAATCCCAGCACTTGGGAGGCACGGGCAGGCAGATCACTGTGAGTTCGACACCAGCCTGGTCTACAAAGCAAGCCCCAGGACAGCCAAGGCTACACAGAGAGATCCTGTCTCTAAAAAAACAAAAAAAAACAAAACAAAACAAAATTATTTTAAAGGAGGGAGAAGTGATTGTGGATATTATCAAAAAACATTGTATATGTGTATGAAACTTTGAAAGAACACATAAGATTAAAATTACATTGTTAAAAAGATGAAGTGAGACAGGTAAAAAAAAAACAGGGGTATGAAATAATGAGCCCCATGCCAATCACAGTGACCTGCTGAAACACGCTCAAGTTTCCTAAGGTCATGCTTTTAAATGATTTAAGCTCTGAAGGACTCACACCCGCTATTCCTGGCCCCGAGAAGACGGGTTCCCACGCCATGTCAAAGGCAAGTATTTGACACTGTCCCATGGATATTAATTTGGCTTATTCTGAGGAAGCCTCAAAATACCTTTCCAGTTAGCCCCAAGGGAGAACAGAGCGAAGGTTTTTGACAGCAACTAGTAAAAATCCAGGACTCGGAGATCTATCCCACTTGCCCAATCTATCTGCCCATCCTTGAGAGACTCTCCCTCAGGATCGTGTAACGGCTGCGCCAAGAGCTGAAAACTGAGGCTGGTCTGGGTTTCTGGTCTAGCCCAGAGGGCCCGGGGAAAAGCCTTTACATTGTCTCATCGGCCCGGCGATCTGTTCTGCTCCCACCAGCACATGCTGCTTGCTACCAGGATTAATAACACGAGCAGCAGGAGGCTTCACACCAGAATGGCGACTGCCTGGATAATTATCCAGTGGTCTAGGATCAGTCCTTAAATTACTCTGTGACTAGGGAATTCAGCGGGTTACCAGCATCACCCTGGCCCTCTCGTTTTATTACTGTCCCCTCCTGCTGCACTGGTATCCATTTGTCTGGTTGGCATTCAGGTTGTTGCGCTGGTGAGTTTGGAATTTTTGTTGTTTTGTTTTGTTTTATTTTGTTTTGGTCTTAATGTCTAAGAGATGAACATTAGCCCCTTTGGGGAGTCTGCTAGTCAGGCCAATGAGATGGCTGTAGGAAAATAGGGAGAAGAAACATTTATTTTATAAAAATCATTCAGTGACCCTGGGCATGTTATCATTTGCTTTCTGTTGCATTTATAACCACATTTCAATATTTTCTTCTCACAGATGTGATTCTTTGCCAACATGCCTGTTCGTGTAACATGAAATACTTTGGAAGGGAAAGGCAGAAAAAATTCTCAGTTCAGTTCCAACTTGCCCACCCCACTCCGGTTATTTCAAAATGAGAGGACATGCAAGTTAGTTTTCTCACTTGCTGTGGTTGCTCTGAGGCATTTGTACAAATTATGCCCTCTGTTTAATTCATTCTTTGCCCTCCCTTTTCCACACTCCTTCTTTTATTACAGACCTTCCCTTGGATAAAGCACTCCCCAGGAACCTTCTATGAGCCCACACAGAGCACAGTCTCCTCCCTCCTGGCCAAGCACAGAATCTATTCCACATCACCCAGCTATACCTACTCTGTCGCAATTGTTTTTCCTCTTGCCTGTTGTCAGCCTGATAAACACAAGAACCTGCCACATCCTTTTCAGGCCTTTCCACACAAAGCAGCCAATGGAAACTAGGGAATAGATGAGGAATGCTATCTCTAACTTCTACCTCCTGGGCAAGCTTGATTTCTAGTTTGGCCCCAGTTGATACACACAATAACCAGTACCATTGAAGAAATCTGCCATGACAATTCCCAGAGCTTAAACAAAGGACTCTATTCCCATGTCCTGGAATTGCCACTTGCATCTCTCCCTCTTTTTGACTCACCAACTTTCTTACATGCATCTCAAGATGATTCTGTAATTCTCATTTAATGTTGACGCTAGCTCTATCGTTCATCCTGTGCGAGGTAGGAGTTCACCAAAGGTTTCAGATTCTACAATGTGGGGCATACCCTGTTTACTTTGCTGTAAACACCCTTTGACAAATGGGCTATCAATAAAATAATTGGCGCAAATAATTCCACACAAAGACCCACTGATGGAGGTCGTACTCTGGCCCTTGATTGCTCTCTACCTGTTGCTCACCTGTTGCTGAATGCAGTGTGCTCTGCCTTCCTTCCTCTACAAATGCTATTGGAGGTGCGCCTTTACCTATGCTGTTACCTCAGCTTGGAATAGCCTTTCTCCTTCAAGAACATGGTACACTTCTCCATATGTTCTGGATCCCGTCTTTGGTCACCATCTCTAAGGAATCTTTAATAACTTAGAATACGCCATGAGGAAGAAGTCTATTTGGTCTACCATGTACTGGCTCTGACACTGTGGGAAAGCTACTTACTTATCTAACTGGCCTTCCATCTCATCAGCTGTGAAACGGAATGACAAGAGTTTCTACCTGCTGTAACTGTGGAGGTAGAGATGGGGAACTTACTATTGAAATAATAAGCACTATTCTAAGGTTTTTTTATCCTATTATTAATGATCCAAAACGTAATTAATCACTTATAATATCCATTTTTTAAGATGCACTTTATAGTTCTGCCTCCCTACAAGACCGTGACCATCTTAGAGCTGGAAGTTTTCTCTCATCTGCAATCCCAAACTACACCAGATCAGGAATAGTCAACAAATGCTTTCTTTAATACATGTAAAAAAAAAAAAAAGGAGCACATTTTTTAAAGAACAACGATTTGAAATTTTAAAGAAAATAACGTTCAGCATGTTATGGGTGAGAGCTACAGATCCACTCAGGCACTTTCCCATCCGTAGTTCCAGGTTCACCTTTGATCCTTGAAATTAACTCACGTAGCAGGTGGCACTGTCTCTTGTCTACACACGAGAGAATATTAACCTCAACACTGAGGTACAGGATTTTCCAGATTCAACTTCCAATTACTTTCCTCTCTCCTCGAGCTTCACTTACCTACCGAATCACTCTAACAGGGAAGAGCTCAGCCTGCTTACAACTCAGGTGTCGGTCAGTACTAGGAAGAGCCATCTTCAAGATGCCATTCCCTGAAATGCCTACTGCCCTTGCTTCTAAGGACGCCAACGCAAAAGCACACAGTGTTCCATGCACTCTGCAGAAGAAATGTGCATTTCTGACGATACTCTTGGGCACCTCCAGGCTTCTCCTGTGGCTTTGTGCAGCTGAGAAGGTGAAGCATAAGGCTATCAAAAGCTGCAAACCGTCCCTACCTCTGGAGAGGGGCATTTACAGAAGAAAGAGGGACCAATAGCCTCCCAGAGCATTGTTCAGCCACATTAGAGAGGATTAAGCAGATACATTCAGCTATTCTAACAGGTTTTCTTTAAGCCTTCAATACTCCTCTCACACTCACTCAGATAATCACATTAGTTTTGTCATTAAAAGATTTCTTTTATAGAAAGCATCTAAACCGCTTAAACCACCCAGAGAGGGCGCATACATTATCAAGCTCTTAGACAAACAAAAGGGATTTTTGGTCCCAAGTCTGTTTTCCTTATTCTTCATATTTTTGGGGGAAATGAAGGTGGAAATTATTCTTTGCAAATAGCCAATGGATAGAAAGCAAGTCTTACTTCCTCGCTCTGACATTCCCCCTGCAAGAAGAAGAGGAATGGCCAAATGCCTTCAGGGTAGAGGCCAGAAAAAAAAAATCAGAAGAGTAAGACTGCAGGACAGGAAGTGCATAGAGATCGATGTGTTTACCTCTCTGCCACAGGAAATTCCATTTAGAAATAAGGAAGCATAGCAAAATACCTGGCTGAGAATCAGACCACTGCCACTGACTACATCTGTGGCCATGCTTTAGGTGAGAAGGGATTCACTTTACCGCTCCTGGCCCCAGTATCTGTCTTCCCTCCTGCCGGGGTTGCTGAGGATCTCCATGGACAAAATTATAGAAAAGACAGGAAGAACAGTTGCAAGAACTGTAAAGTGTGACCCATGTGGTCAAGGGAAGCTTTCTGTGGTTCTTTTCTGATTGGCCCCATAATAATAGCAGTAAGGGTTATATCTGGTTTTGGCTTTCATAAGAATGTAATTGGTGCCTATCTACAAGTACAGAACATGTGTTTAGTCATTTTTCTTACTACATGTGCTTTAACTGACTTCTCACTACCCTGAGTCAGCAACCTTCCTGCAAACTTCCATCCCTCAAGTCCAAGTTCAAATATTATTCTCAGACCCTCAGGATACATTCATCACCATCATGTTCTTGCTTTCCAGCTATCTGATGCAAGAAATTTTTGATCTCAGTGTTTTTAATTACTTGACATTACAGTTATCTCTTCCCATTACCATTGACAGCCCTGAGAACAGTGGGCTTTATTCTTAATTCTTCATCTTATTGGTGTTCAGCACAGATTTGCTGTTAGATGTGTGTTCTGTTGGCTAATCATAAGGGAAGAAATAACCTAAAAGCTTAGTGTTGGTTGGTTGTTCTGAGGAAGAAGTTACTTAAGTCCCAATGCAAAGAGCATTGAGCCTTAGAATAGGTATCACACTAACCACTAAAACGCTAATGTGCTGTTCAGTGTACAGTGTGAAGCTGTTGAATGATTTGAATAGCGTGTCAGATTCTCACCTCCTTACCAAGTAAAAGAAGGAGGGTCCTTAAATTATGATGGAGATGACTTAGGTTAGTCCCTTAACATCAGCACTGTTGCCATATAGAGCCAGATAATTCTTTGTTATGTCAAGTATGGCAATCAAAAAATTACTCAAGCATTGTTAAAAGAATACTCTAGGTTAAGAGTGATGGAATGCCACCAATTTGGGGTTCAGTGATTTAGATCTAAAGGGCAGACTCGGGCTAGAGGAATGACTCAATGAGTAAGAGCCCTTGCTGTTCTGACAGAAAACCTGGTTCCAGAGATCCTGACACCCTCTTCTGGCCTCCTAAGGCTCTGCAAGCATGTGATGCATATACACACATGTAGGCAAAAGACTCATGCACATCAAATAAAAACAAATAAAACCATTTTTAAACATCAGACCCTGTCCCCTGTGCTCTCCATTTCCTAGGCCAGAGCTCTTCCTGCATTCCCAGAGGCCTGTAGCACCAGGAACAACCAGATACCTAAAGGACAGCTGAAGAAAACAATGAAGAAGAGCCATGGCAATATGATACCAATAGAACCCAGCTATCCTACTACAGCAAGCCCTGGATACTCTAACATAGCTGAAGCACAAGAAAATGGCCTTAAGTTCAATCTTACGAAGATATAGAGGCCTTCCTTTAAAAATGAAATGAAAAAAAAATCACTTTTAAAAATACAGGAAAACAAAACCAAACAGATGAAGAAACTAAGTAAAACTGTTCAACACCTAAAAATGAAAATCTAAGCAATAAAGAAAACACAAACTGAGGAAATCTTGATGAAGGAAAATGTAGGCAATAGACCAGAAACTACAGATGCAAGTATCACCAACAGAACAGAAGACATGGAAGAAAGGATCTCAGGTATAGAAGACATGATAGAAAAAATTGATATGCCAATCAAAGAAAATATTAAATCTGAAAAGATTTTTGACACAAAACATCCAGGAAATGTGGGACACTATGAAAAGAACAAACCTAAAACTAATAGAAATAGAAGAAGGAAAATATTCCCACTCAAAGAACCAGAAAATATTTTCAACAAAATCAGAAGAAAAAAGTTCCTAATGTAAAGAAAAAGATGCTGATAAACATAGAAGAAGCTTACAGAACACCAGGTATATTAGAACAAAAAAGAAAATCTTCCCACAACATAATAGTAAAAACACTTAGTATACAGAACAAACAAAGAATATTAAAAGCCAGAAGGGGAAAGGCTGAGTAATATATAAAGACAGACCTATTAGAATTACATCTGACTTTGCAACAGAGACTTTAAAGGCCAGAGGGCTTGGACAAATGTCTGGCAGTCTCTAAGAGACCACAGATGCCAGCCCAGACTACTATACTCAGCAAAATATTCCATCACCATAAATGGAGAAAACAAGATATTCCATGACAAAACCAAATTTAAACAATATCTATCTATAAACCCAGCCCTACAGAAGGTACTAGAAGAACAACTACAATCAAGAAGAGTAACTATACCCAAGAAAACATAGGAAATAATTTCACACCAGCAAAACCTAAAGAAAGGAAGTATATGCACACATGCATGCACACACACACACACACACACACACACACACACACACACACAGACACCATCAACATCAAAATAACAGGAATTAACAAACATTGGTCATTAATATTTCTCAACATTAATGGACTCAATTCCCAAATAAAAAGACACAGGCTAACAGAATGAATGTGAAAACAGGATCTCTCATTCTGCTGCATACAAGAAACATCTCAGCAACAAACATAGTCATCATTTCAGAGTAAACGGCTAGGAAAAAGTTTTCTAAGAAAACAGACCAAAGAAGTAAGCTGGAATAGCCATTCTAATATCTAATAAAATAAACTTTCAACCAAAATTAATCAAAAGAGATGGGGAACTACACTTCGTATCTGTCAAAGGAAAAATACACCAAGATGGCATCTCAGATCTGAACATATATGTCCCAAATGCAAGGGTAACCACTTTCATAAAAGAAACATTACTAAACTTTAAATCACACATTAAACCCCACACACGAATAGTGGGAGACTCCAACACCCTACTATCACCAATGGACAGGTCATCTAAACAGAAACTAAACAGAAAAATAATGAAACTAACAGATGTTAAAAATCAAATGGACATAAAATATAACTACAGACACTTCACCCAAACAAAAAATAATATACATTCTTCTTAGCACCTCACAGAACCTTCTACAAAATAACTCAGTCACAAATCAAGTCTCAATGAATACAAAAGAAAGAAAGGAATCAAGAAAGAAAGAAGCCCTGATCTTATCAGACCACCATGGATTAAATCTGGATTCCAACAACAACAGAAAGCCTACCAACTCATAGAAACTGAACAACTCTCTACTCAATGATCCATGGGTCAAGGAAGAAATAAAAAAAGAAATTTAAAACTTTCTATAATTTAATAAAAATGAAAGCACAACATATTCAAGCTTTTGGAACACAATGAAAGCAGTACTAAGAGAAATAAATGTTTATAACACTAAGTGCCTTCATAAAGAACTCAGAAATATCACATGCTAGCAACATAAGAAAATACCTGAAAGCTCTAGAACAAAAAGAAGCAAATACACCCAAGAAGAATAGATGGCAGAAAATAATCAAACTCAGGGCTGAAATCAATAAATTAGGAGCAAAGAAAACAATACAAAGAATCAATGAAACCAAGAGTTGGTTCTTTGAGAAAAACAAAAAGACAAAAAAAAAAAAAAAAAAAAAAAAAAAAAAAAAAAAAAACCTTAACCAAACAAACTAAAAGACAGAGAGAGAATATCCAAATTAACAAAATCCCATATGAAAAGGGGGACATAACAACAGACACTGAGAAAATCTAAAAAATCGTTAGGTCATATTTCAAATTCCTGCATTCCGCAAAATTGGAAAATCTAAATGAAATGGACGATTTTCTTGATAGATTTCACTTGCCAAAGTTAAATCAAGATCAAGTAACGCATTTAACTAGACCTATAACAGGTAAGGAAATAGAAGCAGTCATTAAAAGTCTCCCTGCCCACCCCCCAAAAATTCCCAGGTTTTTGGGCAGAATTCTACCAGACTTTCAAAGAAGAGCTAATACCAATACCAATAATACTCAAACTGTTCCAGAAAATAGAAACAGAAAGAACATTGCCAAACTCATTCTATGAGGCCACAGTCACCTTGATACATAAACACACACACACACACACACACACACACACACACAAGGAAAGGGAATTTCAGACTCAATTTCAGAACATTGATACAAAAATACTCAATAAAATACTCACAAACCAAATCCATGATTGGTCAAAAACATCATCTACCATGATCAAGTAAGCTTCATCTCAGTGATGCACAGGTGGTTCAACATAAGAAAAAAATCATCACTGTAATCCACTATATAAACAAACTAAAAGAAAAAAAACCACATCATTATCTCATTAGATGCTGAAAAACCCCTTGACAAAATCCAACACCTCTTAATGTTAAAAGTCTTGGAGAGATCAGAGATACAAAGAACTTACTTAAAAACAGTATACAGCAAGCCAATAGCCAACATCAAATTAAATGGAGAGAAACTAAAATCAATTCCACTAAAATCAGGACAAGACAAGGCGGTCTGCTTTCTCTTTATTTATTCAATAAAGTACTTGAAGGTTTAGCTAAAGCAATAAGGCAACTAAAGAAGATGAAGGAGATACAAATTGCAAAGAAATAAGTCAAAGCATTGCTAGTTGCAGATGAAATGATAGTATACATAAATTACCTCAAAAAAGTCTACCAGAACTCCTATAAGGTGGATGGATACAAAATTAACTCAAAAAAATTTAGTAGCTTTCCTTTATACAAACAATTAATGGGCTAATAAAAAAGTTAGGGAAACAACACCCTTCACAATAGCCACAAATAATTTAAAATATCTTAGCATAACTCTAACCAAGCAAATGAAAGACCAGTATGACAAAAATGTTGAGTCTTTGAGGGAAGAAATTTAAGAAGATCAAAAGATGGGAAGATCTCCCATGTTCATGGATCTGTAGGATTAACATAGTAAAACTGCCATCTTACCAAAAGTAATCCACAGATTCAATGCAATTCCCATCAAATTTCCAACACAATTCTCAAGAGCAAATCTCAACTTCATATGGAAAAAGAAAAAACCCAGGATAGCTAAAATAATCCTGGACAATAAAAGAACTTCTGGAGGTATCACCATCCATAATTTCAAGATGTCCTACAGAGCAATAGTAATAAAAATCACATGGTATTGGCATAAAAACAGACAGATCTACAGACACTTGATTTTTTTTTTTTTACAAAGAAGCCAAAACCATATATTGGAAAAAACTACAGCATCTTCAACAAATGGTGCTGGTGTAACTGGATGTCAGCATGTAGAAGAATGCAACTAGATCCATATCTGTCAGCCTATACAAAACTCAAGTCCAATGGATCAAAGACCTCAACATAAAACCAGATACACTAAATCTAATAGAAGAATAAGTGGGGAATATCCTTGAACGCATTGGTGCAGGTGACAACTTCCTGAACAGAACACCAATAATTTAGGCACTAAGATCAACAACTTATAAATTAAATGGGACCTTCTGAAATAGAAAACCTTCTGAAAGTCAACAGATACCATCAAAAGCACAAAAAGACAGCCTATATAATGGGAAAAGATCTTCACTAACCCTATATCTGACAGAGGGCTAATAGCCAAAATATATAAAGAATTCAAGAAATTAAACTTCAAAAAACCAAATTATCCATTTAAAAATTGGGTATAGAACTAAACAGAATTCTCAACAGAGGAATTTCTAATGACCAAGAAGCACTTAGTGAAATGTTTGTCCTTTGTAATCAGGGAAATGTAAATCAAATGATTCTGAGACTCCATCCTATACCTTTTAAAATGGCTAAGATCAAAAACTCTTAAAAAAGTGACAGCTAATGCTGGCATGGATGTGGAACAAGGGGAACACTCCTCGTTTGCTGGAGGGAATGCAAACTTGCACAATCATTTTGGAAATTAGTTTGGTGGTTTCTCAGAAAATTGGAAATAGTTCTACCTCAGGACCCAGCTATAACACTTCAGGGCATATATCCACATGTCCCCTGGAGGGGGAGACCTGGTGGCACTCAGAGGAAGGACAGCAGGTTACCAAGAAGAGACTTGATACCCTATGAACATATACAGGGGGAGGTAATCCCCCTCAGGAACAGTCATAGGGGAGGGGAATAAGGGGAAAATGGGAGGGAGGGAAGAATGGGAGGATACAAGGGATGGGATAACCATTGAGATGTAACAAGAATAAATTAATTTAAAAAAGGGGGAAAAAAAAGATGCTCCACCATACCACAAGCTTACTTGCTCAACTATGTTCATAGCAACTTTATTTGCAATAGACAGAAATGATGGCATCTCTTAAATGAACTAGATACCTAGGACAATGGAAACTCTCAGAACCTATAAGGGTGACCCTAGCTAAGACTCCTAGCAATAGGGGATATGGAACCTGAAATGGCCATAACTTGTAACCAGGCAAGACTTCCAAAGGAGGTATGGGTATACCAACCCAGCTACAAAACCTTCAACCCACATTTTTTTCTACTATAAGATGTTCAGTGGTAAAGAGGGAGCAGAAATTGAGGGGATGGTCAGCCAACAACTGGCCCAACTTGAGAGAGAACCAACCCCCAGCACTATTAATGATATTCTGCTATACTTACATATAGTATCCTAGCATAACTGTCTTGAGAGGCTTCATCCAGCAGCTGATGTAAATAGATGCAGAAACCCACAGCCAAACAATAAGTGAAGCTCAGGGAAGTTTATGGCAGAGGGGCAGGAAGAATTAAAGGATCCAGAGAGGTCAAAGACACCACAAGAAAACCTACAGAATCAACTAACTTTGGTCCATAGAGCCTCAGAGAGACTTAACCACCAACCAGAGAACATGCATGGGACACACATAGGCCCCCTACACATATGTAACATATGTACAGCTTGGTCTTCATGTGGGACCGCTAACATCAGGACCAGGGGCTGCTTCTGACTCTGTTGCCTGCCTTTGGATCCCTTTCTTCTGAGCTGCCTTGTCTAGCCTCAATAGAAGAAGATGAACCCAGTCCTACTACAACTTGATATGTCAAGGCAGCTTGATATTCATGGAAGTATCCCCTTCTCTGAGGAGAAAGGGAGGGAAGATGAGAGTAGATTGAGATGAGATTGGACAATATCCTGAATTTCTTGGGCCTGCAAAATGATGTCCCAAAATTAACAGGAAGCAGTTTAAGAAAACTATGTCCCATTCCCCAGAGGTGGGGTGGATGGGTTGGGTAAAGGCTATGGATACTTGTTGTCATTTTAAGGGGGTTGATTATAGGAATAATAAGTAAAAATGTTGGTCTGATGTATTTTGATGCTAATTAATAAAAGGCCATCACACCTGGGCAGGGCAAATTGGATAGACATGGCTAAGGTTCTTGGGCAGGGAGAGACAGAGAGAATCTTTGGAAGAGGAGAGACTGGGGAGACCAGAGAAGAAGGAAGGCCATCATGGGTTAGGTGGAGGAGAAGCACATGGCTGGCATGGATGGAGGATTTGGCCCAGATGAAGAACATTAGCAAGTATATGGAATTATGGATGGGAGGTAGCTTGGTAGAAATTATTAGAAGCAGATGGCATGGGATATTTTATTAAGGCCTTTTATGACAATGAGACAGGTCTGCTCCTGGCAGCAACCCCATTACACTTCAAAAAGCATCAGGGAACCTCCATATGGAGTTTGCTTCCTATGTGACAAGCTAGCCACAGAACAAGAAAATGTTCTTGCTTCAACTGCAGACAGAATACTGGAAAGATTGGACAAAACGGACTCAGGAAAGTTGACCGCTGAGCTTTACAAGGATGAGGTAGATAAGCCCTTCATAATTTTTGCTTAACAGAAAATTCTGCCAGATACTCTGAGTCAGAAGACTGAATATGATGCTCCAACACTATAGAGAAATTTGGGGGGACTGCCAAGGCAGCCAACTATCTCTTCATTTTCTATAGGTTTGGAAGCTACTTGCCTGCATTTCTTATATATTCAGTTAATATTCATTCCTTCTTAAGTCTCTCATGAGGTTGAAGACTGGGTAGTTACAGCCTCACAATTAAACTTAAATTTTTTAGTATGATAGAGACTGATTTAGGTACAGAACTTTAAACTCACCAATATAGGATAGGTAGAATACTTTATCCAAGGGTGTCAAATACATAAATGTAAACCTTACCGAATAATTTTCATAATTGTTACTATTACATAGTTTATTGTTGTAAGAGAAAGAGACTTTTATTGGACTAAAAGGGGGAGATGTAGGCATAAAGTTATAGTGCACTGTGTAAAGATTTAAATGCTGATTTCTGTGTCCCCCATATCTGGTTACAATCTTTGTTCTAAGAATCTCCTGTCTCAATGTTGCATAAACACTGCTCCACAATTATTCCCTGATACGTCACTAGAGAAGCTTGACAGCCAATATCTGAGCAGGAGAAAGAATTGGGATAGACTTCCAGCTAGCAAGGGGAGGAGGAGGAGAGAGAGAGAGAGAGAGAGAGGAAGTAGCAGATTCAGCCATGGACAGAGTTCCAGGTGACGTCAGGAGAGAGAAGCTAGAGAGGAAGGCATGAGTGAAAGTATCTGAGGAGACTTGCCAAAAAGGAGACAGATTAGCTTAGATGATTAAAAATAGAGTACCACCCCTTCCAAGGCTCTTGGAACATCAGTGAAGAGGGAAGAAAAGCAAAATGTAGGGGCCAGAAGGGGTAAAGTGATGTGTAATGCCGTGTTCCATGCATTACATGACAGTTACACTCAAGCTCTCACTCAGCAGCTGTGACTACCTGGCTCATTCAAACACCAGACTGAGCCCATCAATACTCTGCCATGGAAGAGGAAGAGGCTCATAAGGCCCCACCCCCTCTCAGAAGATCCACAGATAGTTTAATGGTGTCTGGGAGGAGAGACATTTTCATCTGTGATGTAGTCAATGATAAGTTGCCTAGGCTCTTATTTTTAAAAATCCTCTCACTCATGCTTCTGTAGGCAACCCTAGTGAATCACATTGGTTCACAATTTCTTTTTAAGTCATGAAAGCAGAAGAGAAAGGATAGCAGGAATGGGGGAAAGAAGAGCCTGGGGGAACCATCACAGTGTCATAACCCAGTATGACTAGGATATACTTTGAAAAAATTTTAAAATAAAAAGATTAAGGAAACATATTAAACATTACAAAAAGTAAAGGTAAAGGTCTCAGGGGATTGGCTAGTGTTCTGTGTTTTAGATTTAGTGTTTGTTTGTTTGTTTGTTTGTTTGTTTGTTTTGAGTCATCTTGGTTTTTTGGCTAGCCTGAAAGTCATACATAGGCAAGGCTGCCCTTAAAGTTACAGGCGTCCTCTTGTCTCTGTGTCCTAAATGGTGAGATTGTATGTATATGCCCAGCCATTCTAAATAAGATTTAATATTCTGATTGATTTTCAACTTAATAAAAATTTAGTACAGAACACTTAAGTTACCTTTATACAGTATAATATAAATTATCCTGTCCAAAAAAGAAAAAGATCTTTCTTTTTAAAATTTGTTTTCTCAGCCAGATATGGTAGTGCACACCATTAATCCCAGCACTCAGGGAGGCAGAAGCAGGCAGATCACTGTAAGTTTGAAGCAGTTTGGTCTACAAAGCAAATCCAAGACAGCAAAGACTACACAGAGAAACCCTGTCTCAAAAAAACAAAAACAAAAACAAAAACAAAAAACAAAAACAAAAAAACAAAAAATTTGTCTTTTCAGAAAGATATGTTTCCTAATAATCAATATTAAATGAAATCTTGAAGCTTTTTAAGTATTCTAAATAAGTAAAAATGGGCTAAAGTCCTAAGAAAAAGAAGAATGCTTTCTATTAAAGCCCAAGCCTGCATCATATAACTTCTTAGTAGACAAAGAATAAAAACTAGTATTATCTTGACTTTAACATCTATCCCAATAGACTGTTCCCCAAGGCTGAGACAAAGTACCACCCAAATTGCTTCAATGGACAATTCATTAGAATGAGAACTGAAGACTTCCAAAGCAAGACCAAGAATTTGCTGCGTGCCAGGGAAGGAAGGGAAACAGCAATCTCCCAGTGGAAATTCTCATTTTGAAATGATCAAGCCCAAGCATACTTTTTAAAAGAGCATTAAGGGCTGGAGAGATGGCTTGGCAGTTAGAAGAGCATTAGATGTTCCCAAAGACAGGTTAAAAAAAAAACAAACAAAACAAACAAACAAATATATATATATATATATATATATATATATATATATATATATATAATTAGTGAGAAAATAAAAAAGAAACTGGGGGGAGGGGAGAACTCATTCGTCAGAGAAGAAACTGTTAGTCTCTCTGTTTCTCTTAAATGCTTGGATCCAATCTTATTTCCTATCCTAGAAAAGCCCCGTGGCAGAAAGGTCTCAGGGTAAGAGCTACTTGAAAGTTCCAACACTTTGGAAACGGGAAGGCTCCTCCATTAATTAATGTCAAATACGCTGCCTGCACGAATTCCTCTGCCTGTCTTCTGGAAGCCACACAGCAAAGTCCCCACGCACCTGCTGCTTGCCTTTCTGACGCTTAAGGCTTTAAAGACACCAGTAACAATTATATCAGAGGACAAAATACCAGAACTACATTCTGATCTTTGAATAGCTTACTCATCAAGTGTAAAGGTCTTTTTACTTTTGAAGCATCATCAGCTACCGCGACGTAGAGCCTGTTCCCATTTAAAGTGAAAGGCCAAAGAACGAGATTTTCCTAAATTGGCATAATTTAACTAAAGTACCACAAAACTGACCTCAGAAACAAAGAGAAACGGAGCAGGAGAGGGCCAGATTTCTTCTTGGCAGCTCCACAGTGGCAAATATCCCAGAACTAAGGAGAGCTGCCAAGCGG
The DNA here is from genome assembly GCF_964271855.1 of Acomys minous. NCBI lineage: Eukaryota > Metazoa > Chordata > Mammalia > Rodentia > Muridae > Acomys > Acomys minous. The sequence goes on along the minus strand of NC_140484.1, from coordinate 125,763,265 downwards.
GAAAGAGAACAAGAAAGGACTTTCTGAAAGCAGCCAGCCCAGGCACACTGCCTCCCCCACAGCTGGAGGGAGACTGAGCAACACACAGGTAGGTCTGCTGTGGTCTTTATTACAGCACACTCAGAGTCAAGCATGGAGCGCAAAGGAAGCGGCCCCGTTTCCTGCATTGGCATCACCCGTCCTACCAGCTGCAGCTGCAGCATTTTAAATCCAGCTTCTGCTTTTGCTTTCATCGCAGGAACGGGGACTTGCGACGAGCCAGCGAGACTTCAGCCTCAAAACCAAGGAGGCATCCCCACTTGTGAGAGACCTGCCTCTGCCCCTCTGGTGAGTGGCAGTCAGGAACCATGCCAGTGCTGATGGCATGCGAGCTGTGGCGATGACAACACAAAGGCGGTGAGTGAGGACTGAGCAGTCACCAGGGTGGGATGGCTGCACCCACTCTCTTCTGTCTCAACCTTGGCCCAACAAATATAATGACAAATGAGAGAAATTTAAAAAAAATTACAAAAAAAAAAATCTAAGTGTGCAGGTAGAGGAACATAAGAGGAAAAGTGATTTTTTAAAAATTGTTCAGGGCTGCTTTCTGTAATTGCCAAAAAAATCTGAGATCCATTGTTTCATGTGTCTGACTTCCACCGAGCGGGCTAACTGCAAGGATGGTGGATCCGAGGCCGTGCTGAAGCGCAGATCTAAATGGTGGGCTCCCTGGGGGATGTTGACGGCCACCAGGGTATCGGAGAGGTCTTCAGTAACTCCACCCCCTGACCATGGGTCTAGGTCACCATTGCTGCGAGTGAGGGAGACAAGAAGAAGAAAGGTTGTCAGTTCTTCATGACCATGTTCAAATAAAATATGAGAATCCTTCTCTATGCGTAAACCTGAACATATAAACAACTTGGGAGTCTGAGGGTCTACTTTGTCACGTAAGAAGCCTCTTAATGCTTTAGTTTCATACTGTTTCCCCAAAACACTGGAGCAAAGAAGACTGAATCTGGTGACAGAAAAAAACAAACAAACAAACAAACAAACAAAAAACCAGCAATATGAGCAAGGGCTGATTGTGAAGCATGGGCAACGGGACCCCTGAAAGTCTGGTGAACTCATGTGGTCTGATGTTTCTTAGGCAAGTGTCAGTAACGCAGCTCCACACCCTATGAAAGTTGACAGGAAACACATCTAGGTGGACTAAAAACTGAATCATAAGTACAACAGAATGTTTTTCCAGAAGGCTTGAAATCTGTTTTCAAATGTTTGCGTCAAATCAACACAGAAGGCCACACATCTTTTGCAGTTCCTGAGACTGTTTTTTGCCAGTGTTGAAATGAGTAGAAGTGCTCCTCCTAATTTGAGTTCGTGATAATTTCAATTCCCATTTAGTGATTTGTGCATAAGTAAAGTCACCATCAAAACATGGTTCTGAAGCTTTGTCATTAAATAAGATACCACATGGGCTGGGTGCAATAGCCCATAATCTCTGTAATCCCTGTAATCCAAGCGTTAGGGAATGCAGGGGCAGGCAGATCTCTGAGTTTGAGGCCAGCCTCATCTACAAAGCAAGTCCAGGACAACCAAGGCTACACTGAGAAACCCTGTCTCAAAATAAATAAATAAATAAATAAATAAATAAATAAATAAATAAGTAAAAATGCTGCCACATAAATAGCTTTTACCATAGTATCCAATTTAGTTGTGATTTTCTTAACGTGTGCTCAGCCTTCCTGTATCAACTCACACATACCTACAGGCCAATCTGATTAAAGCAATTCTTCTGTTGAGGTCCCCTCTTCTCTTGTGTGTAAGTTTGTGTCAACTTAACAAAAATTTCACACACATATGCACACACCTCATGATGTTTTAGGTAAATTTACAATTTTGTGTTAAACCATAAAAACTCAGAAGTCTAAATCAAAAACTAACACTGAAATACCTAGGTGTAAGGATCAGGTCATATTCCTGCTTACAAGTTTTTTTTATTATTATTATATTTAGTTATTTACACATGAGCGTGGGGATGCATGCATTCCGTGGTGTACCTGTGTAAATGTGGAGGTCAGAAGACAATTTGCAGGATTCAGTTTCTCCTTTCACCACATGGCTACTCGGAATTGAACCCAGGTCCTCAGTCATCAGGTCTGTCAGCAAGTGCTTTGACTTGCTGAGCCACTTGACTGGTCCCAATGTCCCCCTTTATTGTCACTTCTTAGAAGATCTTTACCTACTACTTGAAATCTAGGAAGTGTGTGTGTGTGTGTGTGTGTGTGTGTGTGTGTGTGTGTGTGGGTGTGGGTGTGTGTGTTCTAACTTTTGTTTAGTGCATACTCCATGTTTCTGGTATTCTAAACAAAATATGAAATGCAAAAATTTCAAAAGTTACATCATCAGATAACTAGAAGTATCTCTATAATGCAGACAATCATTACTATAGGAAAAGCTTCACTAAATTCAAATTTTACACAGATTGCTACTATTATTGTCTGTATCATAAGTGTTCCGCAAAGGTCCACGTGCTGATGGCTTGGGTGTGCCTTTGAAGAGAATGATAGGACCCAGCCTCCGCTGTGTGGATGAGCATCTCCCCCACAAGGTAAATAGTTTAGCCCCACCACTTACATCCTTGCCAGGAGTTCCCAAAGAGTAAGGCTAACCAACCATGGATTAAAATGTCTAAAACTGAGCCTTTTCTCCTTTTAAGTTGTTTATTTCAGGCATTTTTCTAATACCATGTCTCCCAGCTTTCCCAAATATTTTATTATCAAAATGCAGCTACTCACATCACAGTTCCTACATGGAAGTCTACTTAGACATCTCAAGCATATCACGTCCCAAGTCTTCGTCTTCTTAGTCCCCATTAATGGCAACTCCCATAGTTGCTTGGGTCAAAGATTTGCTTCCATTCTCTAGCCTTTGTTTAACCCTAATCTGTCAACAGATCAGCTGTATCCTAAAATACATTCAGAATCTGACCCCCTTCTCACACCACTGCCACACCACAGCCAAGGTTTCCATTCTTTCTCTCTACAACCCGATCCCAAGAAAGCAGTCATTTCCTTCTCTAAATCTGAATTAGTCTGTTACTCCACTGCTCAAAATATTCAAGTTTTTCATCTCATTCAGTGTAAAATCTCAAGTACTTCCTAGAACCAGCAGGCTTTTACATTCCCTAAGCCTCTGTGGCCTCTGTGAACCCATCTGAGTGAGTGTCTCCCTCACTAACCACTAAGAACATTCCAGACCGAAGATTTCCTTCCTCTGCTGGAGTACCCTTCCTTCCCACCAGCCTCACGGCTGGCTTCTGCACTTAGCCAAGTGATTTTGCAAAAGCTACCATTTGGCAAGGTATTCCTGGTATGTATGTATTTGTATATATGTGTGTGTGGCTATGTGTTTGTATGTATATATGTCTCTGTATGTGCATGTATGCATGAGTGCATATGTGCATGTGCGTGTATATACAAATGTTTATGTATGTATATGTGTACTTATGTGTGTGCATTATGTAAATGTATTATATACATGTGTGTATTGTATACATATGCGTGTGTATGTGCATAAATGTATTGTGTGCTTCTGTATGTGTGTATACATGTGTGTGTGTGTGTGTGTGTGTGTGTGTTCCTTGTATCTCTGATACTTTCCTTCCTTCCCACACTTCATTAGCCTCCTCCCTGGCTTATTTTTCTTTTTCCTTAGTATATTTGTTGATACTGCCTTGTTTTATTACCTGTCAAACAAGGCCCTACAAAGTTGAAGATTTGGGGTTCTTCTATTATGTGTCTAGTGTCTAGGACCAGCTGTGGCTCACAGTAGGAGCCAAACAAATACTTAAAGAAATTAAGTATCACTTTATCTGTTGTTTACAGAAATTAAGTATCAGATTATCTGTTGTCTCACACTAGAGGTCCCCCAGAGGACATGTGAGGAAATGTTTGCAGGTTCATGAACACATAATCTCTTCAATATTTTCTGACATGCAAGAGCAGAGTCCATTTAAATAACTAACACAAATGCACACCCAGCCTTTCTGCTGTGTCAGTAGAAGGAAGAACATCAGTATAAGTTTTTTTTTCACCTTTATTAATTTATTCTTGTTACATCTCAATGGTTATCCCATCCCTTGTATCCTCCCATTCTTCCCTCCCTCCCCTTTTCCCCTTATTCCCCTCCCCTATGACTGTTCCTGAGGGGGATTACCTCCCCCTGTATATGTTCATAGGGTATCAAGCCTCTTCTTGGTAACCTGCTGTCCTTCCTCTGAGTGCCACCAGGTCTCCCCCTCCAGGGGACATGGTCAAAGGTGAGGCACCAGAGTATGTAAGAAGGACATTCTAGTGGGACTCTAGATGAGAGAATCATGGGAGAATGGCAAAGTAGAAGGATCCAGAGGGTCCTAGAAGCCTACAAGTAGAACATTATGACAGGCAGATTTGGGCCCAGGGGTCCCTCTCAAACTAAGGCACCAGGCAAGGACAATACAGGCGGTAAACCTTAAACCCCTACCCAGATCTAGACAATGGACAGAACACTCTCCACAGTAGAGTGGAGAGTGGGATATTACTTTCTCACATACTCTGGTGCCTCACCTTTGACCAGTATAAGTTTTAAATCATTACTAAGCTACTTGACTTCTGGAAACCTCAATTCCTATACATACTATAAAAAAGAAATTATTTAAAAAGTCTTTCTCATACAGATGTTAAGAGGCCAAAGTTGAATAATACAGATGGGAATAAGGCACAAACCGTAACATACCACACAAATGTCCAGTTCTTAAAATTATCATCCTACACTGTAAGCATGGGTAGCGGTAATGTCTCCGGGTGGTAAACAAATCATGAAATGATTCAAAACTTATTCATAAAAATTTAATCAGAACACAAATTCTATCAGCCTTTTCTAGATAAGTGCACTGCACAAACTGAATTGGAAAATAAACATCCAATCATGCTAAGTGTAAATGTGTTTGAAATATAACTGTAAATTCCCTTTTCCATCATATACTCCTCTTAAAGGAAAAAATGTTTAGCTGTAACTTACTAATATCATTTTGTGGGGCTGTGGGGAATTACCCACACTTTACTGGTTTTGTTAAAAATAAAGGTTGGTTTCTCTTGAGAGAATAGCCTTTTTCACTGCTCCGGTTTGACAGGCTCAACCCAGACAGGAAATGCTCCATTATTTGCAAAACAAAAAAGTCCCCGAAGCCACGTGGTGAACAAGCTGCCTCTGATTTAAAAGGTCATCTGAAGCACCTGGTGACTTAGCAACAGTGTCTGGCACCTCTGAGAGACCTATCGTGCATGTGGACCTGGATTTCTCAGTTCTGACCTGTGTAAGCTATGCCAGCCATTGGGAAATCTAAAAAATAAAATAAAATACCGCTTTCCTGGGAGACTGCAGGTAGCTGGGTAAAATCCCCAACAACCAGCCTCGCTTAATCACTGACCATAGTTGATTTGTCTGTGGAATGATATTAGTTCTTCATGGAGTCTCTTCTGAATCACCATTCGTGAAACAGTCTATGGGTTTTAGAAAACACAAATCCTCCCAAGAAAACCACTGTACAATGAAAAGAACTGCCGAAGAGGGGCTGTAACAGCTACTATTTATTGAGGCCTCAGCTCCCCAGCAAGTGTTTGCTGAGCACCTACCTTGTGTCGGGAGCTCATTGGCCTAATAGGATCAAGAGACAACAGTACAGATAAAACTCTGTCCCCATTGCAGTTACTTCCATAACAATCTATTTACTCCTCAAGTAAGTGTGTTAGATAACTGTTATTATTTCTCAATTCCATAATTTAGCAATTTGTCCAAGGTCATGTATTTAATTATGGGATGAACAAAAGGACACCCAAGCTGCATCTGACTCTTTAACTGCAAACCTGAACTGGAAAACTTCCAATCCAGCAATTTCATATTGAACTTTCCAACCAAAGAAGCCACCATACTTGCATGTTTCTGTGTGTCAAGCTATAGGGAGAAGCATGAACACAAGATATTGTCCATGTGTGCTGGGGGTTGGCCTATCGTATTTTGATGCTAATTAATAAAAAACCATCACACCTGGGCAAGGCAAATGGGATAGGTGTGGCTAAGGTTCCCGGCCTTGGAGAGACAGAAAGAATCTTGGGACGAAGAGAGACCAGAGGAGAATACAGGAGAAGAAGAGAAGCACATGGCCAGTATGGATGGAGGATTTGGCCCAGATGAAGAACATTAGCTAGCAAGTATATGGGATTATAGATGGGAGGTACCTTAATAGAAATTATTAGAAGTAGATGGCATGGGATTGGGGCAGGGATCCCATACCTGCCTCACTATGGGAAGTAGTTTAGGGGACTGATATCTGCCCTGCCCCAGGTTAACTAAGGCTATTTTAAAATATAACAGGTGTCTGTGTCTTGATTGATTGCTAGCAGGTTAGAAAGTATTGTTGTAATAATAATAAGTATATGCCAAATAATAAACATTGTTAGGCCGTACTGGTAATTTGACAACAACACTTGTGAACTTGTACACATGTCCTCACTCAACACACACAGAATATACACCAGATACACCAGAGGTTATTCTTTTATTTATGATTGAAGCAGTTTCAGAAATGCAGAAGTGTGTGTGTGTGTGTGTGTGTGTGTGTGTGTGTGTGTGTGTGGTGTGTGTGTGGTGTTTCTGTTTCTGTGTCTGTGTCTATGTATGTGTCTGTGTCTGTCTGTGTGTGTGTATCCATGTGTGTCTATGTGTGTGTGTGTGTGTGTATTTCTGTATGTGTCTGTGTGTCTGTCTGTGTTTCTGTGTGCATATCTGTTTCTGTGTCTATGTATGTGTCTGTGTGTCTTTGTGTCTGTGTGTTCATGTGCACATCTGTTTCTGTGTCTGTGTGTGTGTTTCTTTGTGTCTCTGTGTGTGTGTGTGCATGTGAACAACTGTTTCTGTGTCTGTGTATATGTGTGTGTGTGTCTGTCTGTGCATCTGTGTGTGGGCCTGTGTGTATGTTCTGGACAGGATAGGAACAACATACAGATGTAAAGTGCATGGGAGTATGAAGACTTTGTTTTACTTTTTACATACATGTAGTTTCTAGGCTTGAATCTGAGTACTTAGTATTTTGCAGGGCTAACTTTTATTTAGTTTGAGATTTTTCTGAAATAGGGTCTCACTAAGTTGCTAAGTAGACAAACCTGCTGCCTAAACTTGCTGAGTGGTGGGGACTAACAGGCTGCACCCCCCAGGTCTAACCTGGCTTAACTCATTTAAATATGACAGCAGCTCTGTGAAGTGGTAGTGCTTCTCTTATTTTTCACAGGACAAGCCTGAGCGTCAGACATCACAGGTCATTTCATTTGAGACAGGCTCCCTTTACTTTTGTGCAGCTCTCTTAGACAGCCATTCCTTATACTGAACTATGATGACCCACTGGCCCCTGAAATGTCTCTCGTAAAATCTGGCCCCACTTCCAGTGAGAGTGAAGATAGTGCTCATGACAATTTTGAATACTATCAGCAGGCAAACAGATAACTAAAAGAAGTGTCTGTAGTGGATGGATGCAATCAGAAAGGAGAGTGTATTTGACCAGAGCTCATATATTAAACATGCAAGCAAAGGATAAAGATTCTACTTAAATACATTTGATCTTCCGTTTTATTATAAAGTCTTTTCTTCACGAGTTTAAAGTTGTGGGTGGCAGGAGAGCTATATGAACAGTCCCTAAAAATAATCTCCAGGTGGGAAACCAAACTGACAACATTCTTTCTCTTCTGGTAGAACAGAGATGAGCTTAGAGTCCCAGTGTTCAGCATTGGTATGTGAGAACTTAATCTCCACTAGTAATAAGATTCGTAATAAAAGATAGGTCCTTTGGAGACATGATTGACTTACCTTGGGATTATCATCAAAAGGCTGAAATAAACCAAACATGGTGCAACACTTCTTTAATCCCAGCACTTGGGAGGCACACGCAGGTAGATCTCTGTGAGTTAGAGGCCAGCCCAGTCTATGTTGTGAGTTCCAGGCCAGCCAGGGCTACATAGTGAAATGTTGTTACAAACAAGCAAACAGGGCTAGGAGAAACTAGCTTAGGTTCCTTTTCCACTCTTTTCTTCCATACATGACCACAGCCTTCAAGGTGCCATCTTAGAAACAGAGATTACACCTTCACTAAACACAGAACCTGTCAGAATCTTCCTTTTAGATTTCCTGGCTGACACAACTGTGATCAATAAGTTTACACCGCTTATAAATTGCCCAGTCTCAGATGTTTTGTAACAGCAGAACTAACGATGAAGTCAGACTCTGAGGCTTATACAGCTAATAGACAGTAAATGGATTTATTTGTTCAATTACTACTTTCCCAGCCGAACTGAATAATATAGTTTTGAAGAGTCCAACTAAGAATGAGAAGTACAATGTAAAGAAATTAAACCCAAAGAAGCTGTCTGTTTTGTCAGAATGCCTCGCCTTTTTTTTTTTTTTTTTTTTTTTTTTGAAACAGGTATCTGTTGGGTTAGAAAATAGCAGGCGTCTGACAGTCACAGGCTTAAATATAGCACGGCTGGAAGCAACCTTCAGCACTTCTCACTGTTAGTGCGCAGAGGGCCCAGTCCGACTCTTGTTTAAGAAAGTATAAAAAGAATGATGCTCAGAAATTCCACCACAGCTCTAATAAAGATGTATGCGTTGGCATCCACAGACTTTCAGAGCTATCCTCCCCAGGGCTAGGCATAATACACAGCTTCCTGCATAATAGACAGGTACTCTTACTGCTGAGCTATGTTTCCAGCCATGGAGAACCTTTCAATTATCTGGTTGCCAGCTGAATAGCTGACAACCGAGCCAGACATGAAAAAACGTGATGTCACCGTCGCGTATACATAGAGCTGACGCAGACGCAGTTAACTCTGATGTGAACCAGCATCAAACGTGTGACTTCTTGAAACCACTGAGGAAGAAGAGCAAGTGGGTGCGTAGGCCTGAGGAAGGCAGCTTCTGTAAATGTCTCAACTCTGTGACTCCCAGCATCTCCCTGAGTGGAAGGAGGGCTCTCGCGACTACTTCCCGAAGTAGCTGTGAGGATTCTGGGTAATTTGTTTAAAGCGCCTCACGTCTTACAAAACTTGAAAGGAATTAGAGTGGTCATTTCAAAAGTAACTGCTGAACCACTGTGGGATATTATTGTTACAGTTACTAGCCATAATGACGCCAACTGGGAACAAACGCTGAAGTTTTGCTTCATGCTGGAGAGGTTTTAGTAGGAAAGCCCCATAAGCTCTCTACTGTAGTCTAGGTTTCTTTACTGCCCTGCACTTTCCTAACCCTATTCTCTCGGCCATTCTGCAAGGGTCCCAACAACCAAAGTTCCCCCTTGAGACCAGCAGAACTCACCTGAAAATGATGTTTGAATGTGAGAGAATGTTTTTGCCTCCGTATAAGGTAGTGATCCAGGAAGGTCGTGGCCTCACACCCCACTGTTTATAACAGTCATCAGAATACTTTTGCAAATCCCACGCATGGGGTTCAAACATGTCATTGATGCCATTAGTGCAGAAAGGCAGGACTATTTCCGTGCAGGTCTAAAAGCAAACCGGGAAAGGAAATAAGATGAATTATCCAAGATCGCTCAGCTGGTGAGTAGCTAAGCTAGGGCCTCGACTTGCAATTACGCTTCAGTCCCCCCACCCACCCACCCCAACCTCGTACATCCCTGTCACGCAACTCCTCAGTTCCCATAGAAAGGCATGGCTGAAAGGTCACAGAACTGAAGGAGTGCTCTCCTTTTCTTTGCAAGGAGCATTCTTTCACGTCTATGATCATATTTAACTCCCAAGTCAACCTTAGGAGAAAAGCATCTTCACCACCACCACCATTTATTCTGTGAAAAGCATCTTCATCACCACCACCACCACCATTTATTCTGTGAAAAGCATCTTCATCATCACCACCACCACCACCATTTATTCTGTGAAAAGCATCTTCATCATCACCACCACCACCACCATTTATTCTGTGAAAAGCATCTTCACCACCACCACCACCATTTATTCTGTGCAGATACAAGCACGCTGGCACAGAGAGAATCAAGGTGGGCATCACTTTTCTTCATGGAGCCACACAATGCCTCTGTTCTAGGACTTGTCAAGGTCTACTACAGTGTTATTGTCTCTAACTTTCTCACTCTTTTCTGATGAGATCCTGTTATCTATGACTTTATCTTTGAATCATAAGAGAGCCTGATCCGTGATAACCACGCACTGAGCGTCTGCTGAGTGGGTGAGTAAGTGAAAGAAATGAATGGATGGACTAACGAACTTACCAGCAACCGCACAGTATAACACAACAGCGCCTAAACTCGAATGAAGGTTAGGTGATTAAACTCTCGTCTGGTCTCTCTTGTACCACAACTGTATCAGCAAAGAACAAAGCCTGCCCCAAGAGTCATACATGCTCACCTGGTACCCCCAAACCCGGGATCCCAAATTGGCAATTGCTGTTTCTGAAATATTATTGCATTTGGACTGTCCTGAGTAATTATAATACACATTCAGGGCTTGGTAAATGTTCTGAACCAGCAGGGAGTCGGACATGTAGGGATTTTTCAGGTACTGGCACACTACCTGTCATTTTGGAGAGATAAACAGAGGAAGAGGCAGATATAAATATAAAATTATAGTTTAATAACACAAAGAAGAAATGTGATTATAATTTGATCATAAAGCATTCTTAAACATCTAGCTGAAGCCAGGATTGGCAACAGTGATTTCCAGAACAACCAAAAACAAATCTAACCACGCTCCTTAAGTTTTTCTGTCTCTTGAGTATAATTCTCCTAAACAAACTCCAGAAACTAGCAAACATTTTGAATTCTCCACGCACTGCAGAAATAATGCAGACATTTTCATGCTGTGCAAAGCCTTACCTAGTTGCCACCCCAGCTTAATCTGTATAGCCTTTCCAGGGCAGGAAAACCATTTCCCACCTCATTCTTTCACGCCCCTGCTCATCCTCAAACCCTTTTTCTCACTTTTCAATTAGGTGAATGCTGGCCAGGTCGTCCTTTTCAATGTCCGGCTCAAATATTCCCTCCTTCCTAAGGTCGTTCTCATCTGTGTTTTCAAGTCTGAAGGAGCCAAACTGCTCTCTCCTTGGTGCTCCACTATACTCTGTTTCTGTTTTTATCGCAACCCCTATAATGCTGTCTACACTCATTTGATTCTACACTATTTCCCATGGTGCTTATCAAGGTCTCAGATAACTAAATGTTTGCGGAGTGAAGGACTGGGCTTTTTATTTATTTATTTATTCATATTACATCTAAGTTGTTATCCCATCCCTTGTATCCTCCCATTCCTCCCTCCCTCCCATTTTCCCCTTAATCCCCTCCCCTATGACTGTGACTGAGGGGGACCTCCTCCCCCTGTATATGCTCATAGGGTACCAAGTCTCTTCTTGGTAGCCTGCTATCCTTCCTCTGAGTGCCACCAGGCTTCCCCATCCAGAGGACGTGGTCAAATATGGGACACCAGAGTTCATGTGTAAGTCAGTCCCCACTCTCCACTCAACTATAAAGAATGTCCTGTCCATTGAACTGGGCTTTTTTAATTAGCGTAAAAGTATTGGGTTTGGGTTTGGCATTTCAAAGGAAAGCTGTCCCCTCTCCAGTCCCCCATTCCCGTGTTATTCTTTCGTGCCCACGTTCTCCCATCAGCCTCCTTTGCATTTTCACTGAAGGGTTATATTTTTATGAAAATTTACAAGCTTTGTTATGGGAAAACAAATGGTTCCTAGTTCCAACATCTGCGGTGCTAGAGCCAAGCCATGTCATACAACCACCCAGCTCACACACACTCCCTCACCAGCCTATAATAAATGTCTAAATCCCAGCTCTGAAAACATCACAGACAATACTCTAGGTCAGGAGTCAAAATGGAAACAGCTCAGAGGATGGATAGGAAACTTTCCAAGGTACAGAAATAGTTCATATCTTCATAGGAGACTGACTTACATAACCAACACACACACACATACACACACACACACCTGTGTATTCTGCTATATGTAGATTTCTATTCCCTTCAGAAAAGAAGAATCATTATATATAACTGGAAGGAGGAACTTTGGGAGCAGAATGGTATAAGCAGGGATGAAACACAGAGAGACATTAAGAGAGGGAGAGAGAAAAACCAATATTAAGCATGCATGAAAATTTCATTACAAAGTCAGTTACTCTATATGTTAAATTAAATTGTTTAAAAATTATCATACAGTAGGCCTGTGTGTAGTGGCGCACACCTTTATTCCCAGAACTTGGGAGGCAGAGGCAGGCAGATCTCTATATGTTCGGGACCAGCCTTGTTCTACATAATAAGTTCCAGGATAGCCAAGCCTATACACTGAGACTCTATATCAATAATAATAATAATAATAATAATAATAATAATAATAATAATAATGCATCATAAACTAATGTTGAACTCTAGTTGATAATACAAAATGTTAATTATTTAGGAGGAGTTGTGTAGTGGATGTAAATATGTTTTTGTTTTGATCCCAAGAGACTTGTGAGAGAACAGGTAATGTTTGTCCACTAGAAGAGGAACTGCCTCTTTCAGGGTCATGGTCTTTGCCAACTGATAAACATCCTAGTATGGACTCTGGGAGGATATGTGTGTGTGTGTGTGTGTGTGTGTGTGTGTGTGTGTGTGTGTGTATGTGTGTGTGTGTGTGTGTGTGTACATGGAGAGAGAGAGAGAGAGAGAGAGAGAGAGAGAGAGACAGAGAGAGAGACAGAGAGAGAGACAGAGAGGAGAGAGAGAGAGAGAGAGGTCCCGAAAGAAGAGGCTTGGCTTTTGGTTTGGGATTTTGGCATTGCTTCTTATTGTTTGGCTGCTCATTGCTCTGCTTCAAGACACTCCTAGAGAGAACTCCTCCACAGAATGCTTCGAGGTCTGACTGCTGCTCTGGGTTCCAGATGCTGCAGTTGCAGTCACCTTTGATGAATTGCTGGTTTGTTGTTTAACAGGTCTGCTGAAATCCTAAGTACAAAGAATGGAATCACTCCAAGGAACTGAGTCTAAAAAAGTCTACTGTGTGCCTCACACATGCAGACATACACACACACACACATACACACACACACACACACACACACACACACACACACACACACAACATGAAAGAAGAGGCAGCTCTCCATATTTGCTAAAACATGACTTCTTAAATTTGTTTGCTTAAGAACACGAAGTCCCAGTTAATAGTCCATGGAGGAATTGTCATGAATGGGCCGAGGCAGTGGCTCACTTGGTAAAGTGAATTGTTTTATAAGTATGAAGACCTACGTTTGACCCCCAGAAGCCATGTAACCTCTTTTCACTCCTATCTAGGGTAAATGGGTTGGAAAGGAGATATATGCATTAAAGAACCCCAAATAAAGTAGCTTTGAAAAAGTTCAAAGCCTACAGAGTTGTCTACAATTTACTTTGAAGTGTACTAAAATTAGAACAGATAAAAAGATTGCTGGATGAGTGTGATAAGTCAAATATACTGAAATATTATTTATAAAACTTAGGAAGTAAGGGCTAGAGATGTAGTTCAGTTTTGGAGCACTTTCTTAGCATGTTCAGCGTAAGTTTATGGGTGTTCACTGTCCAATATCTTTCAGCTTTTCTGTATATTTGAAATATTTCATAATAAAACATATAGGGAAAAATCACAAACAATGGAATCATAACTGAACCATAGCAAAGCCTACTGATTATTAAGCCTTGAGTTTATAACCAATACATCATACCATTCTCAAAATCGCCTACCTACCTGATAGATTATTGTTCATACTTTGCCTAGAAGAAACTGACTATAAGGTTAAATCACTTTATTCCAGTTCACCAGCTAGCAAAGAGTAAAACTGAGATTTATTCCTGTGGATCTCTCCTTCTGAAATCGATATACTATCCACTGCACAACACTCATAGGAAAGTGCCTCCTCAGGAAAACACAAATAGCTTCTACGGCAAAGCAGCTCAGCCTGCATCGTACCCGGTCAACAATTTAACATGACTTCAGTGAGTGTTCACTTCCCATTTCATATGGGAAAAAATACGTAAAGTATACAAATCTGATTAAAAGACGAGATTTGTCTAGAAAAGGAGGCAGGAAGGAAGAAGCCCTGTTCTGCCTCAAAAAGAGGTCCTGGATGGAGGATAAAGCCTGGGCTAGGGACACACCCCTGGTCAAGAGAGAAGGCAATGAAAAGGAAGTGTCCAGTCCTCCTCACCATGCTGCCTAGCACTGGTGTACAGCATTACTTTCCTGAAAAGCAGAGAAGAAATAAATTATAGGAAAAATTCTGTGCCTTTCCTTGGTAATATTTCTTTCTTTCTTTCTTTCTGTGTGTGTGTGTGTGTGTGTGTGTGTGTGTGTGTGTGTGTGTGTGTGTGTACACGCACACATTCTCACATGTACCAAAGGTTCACTTTAGGTTTCATACTGAAGAACCCAGTTCATTTTTTTTTGAGACAGGGTCCTATTGGTCTGGAGCTTATCAGTTGTTAGGCAAGACTATCCCAGGGATCCTCCTGCCTCAGCGTCCCCAAGCCACGATGTCCAGCATTCTTACATGGCTTTGGGGGTCAAACATAAGTCTTCATACTTATAAAACAATTCACTTTACCAAGTGAGCCACTGCCTCGGCCCATTCATGACAATTCCTCCATGGACTATTAACTGGGACTTTGTGTTCTTAAGCAAACAAATTTAAGAAGTCATGTTTTAGCAAATATGAAGAGCTGCCTCTTCTTTCATGGTGTGTGTGTGTGTGTGTGTGTGTGTGTGTGTGTGTGTGTGTCTGCATGTGTGAGGCACACAGCTATGTGGGAGATTGTGTGCACATGTGTGTAGGTACATAGGCTGAAGGCTGACATCAAAAGTCTTCCTAAATCCCTCTTTGTCTAAGTCATTGAGGCCTGGTCTCACTAAAATGGCCTGTCTACACAATCAGCTTGACCTAAGGGTCCACTGTCTGCTGAGTGCTGAGATGACATGTAGTTTTAGAAATTCTGAATGTGAGAAAAATCACAAAACACATTATCTTAAAAGAAATTAAATACACCTTTTAAAAAAACCAGCTTTAATACCAGCACACAGGAAGCACAGGCAGATGGATCTCTGTCTTTGTCAGTTTGAGAGCAGCAAGTTCCAGGACAGCCAGAGCAACACAGTGAGAGCCTGACTTAAAACAAAACAAACAACCGCAACAAAACTATGAGGCCAAATACAATAAATCAGTGGGGAAAGCTACTTACTGTAAAGCCTGAGGACCTGAGCTTGAGCTGAAAACCCACATGGTAGAAAGAGAGAACCAACTCCCACAAGTTGGCTTTCAGATGCATACTATAGCATACACACCCACAGACACAACACACACACACACACACATGCACGTGCAAGCGTACATGCAAACACAAATAAATGTAAATTTTTAAAGGAAAAAGTAACTGTAAGGTCATAACTATATACTGTGCCCATGTTCAAGGCGTACACAAATAGATCTGTACTAAACTGGAAGTACAAACCTACTGCGCCTAAAGCCGTAGGAAATGCCATCTAATGAAAAGTTACAAGACAAAGCAAGTGGTGATTTATTATTCTTTCAACTCTTTAATTATTCATGGAAACTCCCTAACATTTAAATTAAATGTTAGTTCCCTAACATTTAAAATTGCAGTTTTCTCAGAAAGCATTCCTAAGATGCACAGCAGTCACAAATAGCCAAATGGTTCTGAAGCTAAGAGCTAAGGGCTGTACAGAACCATCCACCACCACCAACTGACCCCCCCCCCCCCGACTCCTTTCTAAATTGGGATGTCCTCAGCAGACTCAGCTCTTTTCAGGGCCTGCACGGAACTAGAGCAGACTCAGAGGAAAGCTTTCTGTTCAAGCAGTGTGGTGGATGAGGCCAGCAGATGATGCAAGCTAGGCAAGAGAAAAGAGGGGCTGATGTGCAAATACCTAAAACTCCTGAAAGGCACAGTTGCAAGTGGGTATGACTCATGTACTGGCATTAGACTCCCCCACCCCCTTTTACAGCAGGAACACTGGGCCTCTGTTGAGGGAAGAAAAGGAGTCCTCATGAATAGCCATCTCTACAAAGAGCAGTTATTGTCTCTTAAAAGACACAAGCGTGGCTGGAGGCTGGCACCAGATAACAATACCTGGGTTTCTGCAGCCCCACAACATAGAGGCCAGAGCCCTGGCCTTTACTGACAGAAATTCCATTGACCCGATTAGAGCCAGTTTTGGGCCCACTGGCCTTCTGAGAGGACTGGGTTCAGTTCTAACCATCAACTCTTCAGAAAGACACTCACCAATGTAAAACAATATGGGGAGGAGCAGTGAGGCTGAGGAGCCCAGGACCAGAGGCCTTAATAGTGATTACTTGAAACATTGTAACTTTTTATTATTACAAATAAGCCTGTATATCTCTATGGCTAAATCTTTACCCTTAATGACTCCAAGATACATTCTTATAGGAATCATTGCTTCATAAGAGACAAATATTGTAAGGCTTTCACTAGATCCTGTCTAGCTACCTTTATATAAAGGAAGTCCAAATTTATAGTTTCCTTGTATACTATTTAGAATGCCCAAAGCTTCAAAACACACTGCTGTACTAAGGATGCAGCCTCCATACTATTTCCTGACTACTCATCAAGGGTACAGTGGTTCCAAGGGAGATAGTCATATATTCTTTGATCAGATGTATAATGTGAAAAAATGCATAAAGAGAGGGAGAGAGAGAGAGAGAGAGAGAGAGAGAGAGAGAGAGAGAGAGAGAGAGAATCGTTCACCAAATTGCCCAAGCTGTCTCCAAACTTGGAGTCTTCTTGCTCCAGCCTCCCAAGTAGCTAGCCTGTTGCACCAGGCCCAGCTTTCACATTTATCATCAAAAAGTATGCTTTTAACTGTTTGGTTGCCTTTATATATTTTAGTTGACTTTTTAATTTTAAAAAACTAAAGAGTCATTTTACTGCAGTATAAGTTTAAATACATTTCCAATAGGTTTTTTTTTTAATTAAAACGGTACATTAACAGGACACTAGATGCTAGCCACTTGAATCAAATACAATTAATTTACTTTATTTTTCCTAGTGTAAGTAAACACTCAAGAAACATTTTTTTTAAAAAATATAAGAGACTGGAAAGGTGGCTTAGTGGTTAAGAGCATCCGTTGCTCTTGCAGAGGACCTGGGCTTGTTTCCTAGCCCCTCAGCTCACAGCCATCCGTAACTCCAGTGACCACACACCTGGTGCTCTCTTCTGTAACCCTTGGGCATCAGATATGCACACGGTGCACCTACATACATGCAGCCAAAACTATCATACACATAAAAATAGATCTAAGAAGTTTTAAAGAACATTATAAGCCCATTTTAATAACTCTAGTTTTTAAAAGTACAGAAAGAGGGGCTGGAGTGATGGCTCAGTGGTAAAGAGCACTGGATGCTCTTCCAAAGGACCCGGGTTCAATTCCCAACAAACACATGGCAGCTCACAAGTGACTGTAACTCCAGTGCCAGTGGATCTGACTCCCTCACACAAACCTACATGCAGGACAAACACCAAGGCACATTAAATACATTTTTTTAAGTACAGAAATAGTGTAGAAGCCAGGGGTGTCGGCACAAGCCTACAGCCGCAGCTCTAGGAGTGCTGAAACCAGAGGAGCACATGTTCCAGGCTAGCCCAGGCTACAACACTGTACTTCCTCACAAAAAACTCAAGAGATCTAGAAAGTAGAATGCCCATGCAATGTGAAACTGATCAGCTCTGCATCCCAATGTAAGCTGCCTTTTCTGCCAAAACATAGGTACCTGTGCCTAGGAGGATAAGTTTTTGAATGAAAGAAAATGGAGCTAGGCCAGAGATACCATTCTTAAAAAAGGAAAAAGTTAGTCTTCAAAAACAAAAAGGTCAATCTTCTCTCCAGAGTATGGCACCTCCAGCCCTCCATTAGAAGAAGGATTAAACTGATACATTCAACTCTTCGGCCAGACTTTCTTTCTCTAAAGCTCCAACATCCTTCTCACACTGCCTCAGATAATCACATTAGCTTTGTCAGTAAAAGCTCTCTTTTCATAGAATGCATCTAAACCGCTTAAACCACCCAGAGAGAGTGCATACATTATCAAACGCCAAGACAAACGGAAGAGATTTTCCCTTTTGTGGCTTACTATTTCACCGTGTGTCTGCATGCTCAGAAGACTAAGTTAAAAATGGGAAGATATTTGACTGGTTACCAGATAAAAGAAAGACTAGAAAAATTAAGGAACTACACAGCCTTCTTTAAAAGTGTTTTCTAAGCTAAGAAGAGGCATGGTGGTTTTGAATGTGGCCTGAACTGTCAAATGGCATGATTTTCTATTTCTTTTTTCCCTTCCTCCCTGTGTTCTGCGGGCCAAGTCCGTGATTATTTCTGCATGACTGTTGCAGCTTCTGTTAGCAGTAAACAAAAGCAAATAGGGACAATGTGCAAAGACAAATTAGAGAGAATGATAGCTGAATTGACGTGGAAAACAGCATTTAGTCACTGCCCAAGGATACTCTGGAGATGCACATGGGACAGAGGGAATTAAAACACCCTCCCTTCCCTCACAAGCTGACTGTTATCTCATCAGGCTGAGCCTGAGTTACAGACTCAGAAAGGGTCTGCTGATTGTCAGCCCTTTAAAGAGGAGGAAGTGCATCAGAGAGAGGAGGAGTTCTGACTAAATGGAACCATCCAAGTGAAAGAGCAGTCCCCAGCTGGGTAGTGTTCCAGGGATTAGTGGGTTGAGAGGACAGATAGGGTCAAGAAAGGAGAAACAGAATGAGCAGAGAACACGGAGGAAGCTGAAGCCAGTTTAGAAGCGAGGAGCAGCGAGAAACAATCTGCAAAAGGCAAATGTGTAGCTAACTGTGGGAAGAGAAGGAACAGGCCGTGGGAGGCTCTCAAACCAAAGGCAAGAGAAGTGGTTTTTGTTTCGGGTGGACAGTTCTAGACCACCCTAAGCTACAAAGTGAGCTTTGTGTGTCTCAAAATAATTATAATAACCTTGTATTATCAACATCCAGAGCTTAACTCAGTGTATGTCAGCTTCCAGCCTGTTGTGTACAAGATGTTCACTTTATACAAAAAGAAATGTAACTCTGAGAGTAAGAGAATTTATTTTGTTTTAATTACAAATTGTTAAGTAAGGTGTAGTTTTAGTAGTTCGGTGGCACAGTTGGAAGAGCTTTTGAAACTTGGGTCTCACATAACCAATTAAATTTTCATTTCCAGCATCCATTCTAGCTGGAGTCAAAAATAGCCTCAAAACATAACTGTCTTTTGCTTTTTAAAACTCTTATTCTTAACAAGAGAATAACTTAAAACATATGCAGTAAACGCTGTGGACAGCAAAAGAATCTTTAAAATTATAAAAAGAACGGGTAAGTTTATAAAGTGCTCATGCATTTGTAGAACCAAAAATCAATGTGTTTACACTTCTTAGGTCCATATTAGTAATATAGGTATTTGTAACCATTGATATCTGTTCTTCTAAGGCACAGAGATAAAAACAGGACAATTCAAGAAAGAAGAGTCGTTATCCAGGATGCTGGGGGCTAAGCAGCAGCCTGGGGCCACGCCCTCCCACTAGCACCTAAACGGTACCCTCCCCCATTCGGCTGCTCAGCATAGTGATCACCCTTCATGGTGTGTGGCATTTAGAACGTTTATCAGCTCACCAAATAATCATAACACTTCAATAAATCAGCCACTTATCATGTTTCTTCCATGTGTTACATACATTTAGGCACAATAGATATATCACAAAATTAGATAAGCTACATATATAAAGTACAGCCCAGGATTTGGCACACAGTAATTATTCTATTAACAGCAACCATTGGTCTTAATGGAATAATTGATGCATTTTTTTATCCTCAGACCTCAGAAGAGGAAGATAAGGCTAAGAAAGGCTATCTCAAATGTCCAAGATAAGATAATCAGAAAACTGCTGAACTCATCCAGCCCAGAACTGCTGGCTCCACAGAGCCCTGCCTCATTAATGTGTATTCTTCTGATGAAAGCCAGAAAGGCATTTATAAGTGAAGACAGGCTATTATCCTGTTACCTTGATAGGCCAAGAAGGCAAAGGCTTTAAAAAGTTGGCTGGGTATGGGTAGTTCACCATGGCCAGGTTCACCCAGGTCTCAGAGAGCCAGTCTTTCAGGCGTGGGATGTCCTCAGAGTTTAGGGAGGTACACAGGTGGAAGACTCTGGAAAGCCATAGCAGGCCACTGCCTGGAGACAAAACGACATTGCTGGAACCTGAAAAATGCTAGTCAACAGAGGTCTTCACAGAGCTCACTCTTTGAATTACAGAAAATGCAACTTTCTATGCCACTTCACCAAGAATGTTTGCACCATTCAGTAAAATGCTTTAACACAATCTGATAATTCCAGGGCAGACAAATGGAACTTCATTGTGGGACTTGCCAAAATTAGTATTATTACTTCTCATTATAACTTAAAATATTTAAAATTTATTCAATCTGAAATAAATAAATAAATAAATAGGATACAATAGAACAATATGAATGAATAAGTAACCACATAAGACAAATAGATACAGCTAACATAGAACATAGAGCAAAAGATACAAGGCAAAACAAAATCCCATAAATGTGTGTATGTGTGTGTATAATGTGTGTATGTATGTATGTATATGTATATGTATATGTATACATACATATAAGGGTAAAATTCCAATTAAAAATTTCAAGAACAAGTGAAGTCACTCTACGATGAAGAAATGAGGATAATGATGGATTCTGCAAGCGTGCTGATGTAGCTCACAGCGCCATCAGACTGCTGAGAGCCCGATATGCTCCCTATTGATCTGGATGATAATTACATCAAACAATTTATCAGCCCATGCATTTTGATTTCTTTTCTTTTCAATACTTATTAAAATATGTGCTTTAAACAGTAGGTGGAGGGGTGTTGAAAAGATAACACAACAGTTAAGAGCACTAACTGCTCTTCCAGAAGATCCAGATTCAGTTCCCAGCACCAACATGGTACCCCACCACAATCTGTAACTCCAGTTCCAGGGACTCAGATGCCCTCTTATGACCTCTGAGGACATCAGACACACACATGGTACAGAAATATACATTCAGGCAGAACACCCATATACATAAAAAATTTTTTAATTAAGTGGAAGTGTTGAGCAAATGACGTTCCATATTAAAAAAAGCAATGTAAATCCATTCTTTTGGGTAAAGCTTACCTGTATTTGAGAGTCGGTTAATGGCACCCCAAGACCTAAGGATGCTCTCTGAACATGTTACACTATCTTTCCTGAAATCTTCAGTTACGATCTTCATAAACACACCACAGGGAGTCAGCTCTTCAAACTGCCAGATAGGAGCGGAAGCTGCTAGAGCTCTAAATGACCAAGAAGATGAGAGGAGAAAGGAAAAAAGTGTGACTCAGCTAAGTTTTAAAACAACAACCTCAAGCCAGATGAAGTTCTAGCACGGAGAGGGGGGGTGGCGTGAGGTCCCATCACCAACTGGCGATGGATAGTTGCTAGGAGAGGGAGAGTCGGTTATCTTAGCAGTGTGGCCAGTGGTAGGAGACACACTCCAGTAGAAGGCACATAAACAGCACAAATTGGACTTGGTGGGTGTAGGGGAGGAGGAGGAAGAGGAGGAGAAAGAAAAGAGGAAACATAAAGTTGTATAAGTAGGAAAGGAGGGATGATTAGTCTAGGAGGAGCTGGAAGAGAAGGGTAAAATACACTGTACAAAAAATTCAATAACAAACTAATAAGAACCAATTTTTTTAAACTGCAAAGAAATCAAATAAAAATAAACATTAAAAATAATTTTAAAAAAATAAAACGGGAACTGAGCCTTCACAAGATGATTAGAAAAATAGCATGGCTGACAAAGAAAATCCAGAAACATCTATGTACAACTTGAAACAGGCTTTACCCTGGGCCAATTCTTGAGTTTCTCTTGCTTAGGCTCATGCTCATGGGCAGCGTAAATGCACCTACCCGACTACTAAATGAGGATATTTCATCCTGAACCAGGCTGCAAGCATGCCACCGTAAGAGCCCCCGATGGCGATGACAGGTTGATCACTCGCCCCTGGGATTGTTCTTTTCAAGTGTCTGATTAACTCTGCAAAATCAGCCAGAGCCTGTTCTGATGTCAGGAAATTCAAGTGCTTGGACTCCTGTGTCGGGTGGGGGGAGAGGATGAACACAGGTGTAAATGTGCACGCAGTCACAGCTCAGGCACAGCTGAGGTCCAGAACAGGACTTGAATTGTGTTAGTTGTTTTCCACATACAGTTCCTAGGAGGTTGAGTCAAAATGCCAGTCGGCACACAGGGTGTGGTGTTTTCAACAACTCGCCAAAGATGAGTGAAATTTGTACAACATAATACATTTTTCATGGAATGTAACTTAATCTCTATCTTATTGTCTAGCCTTCAGTTTACTGAAGAATGCCTCCAAGGTCTGTTGACAGCAATGGAGGAAGAGGCCTGAAAGGCTTTTGAGGTCTGGTCTAACCATCAGACAAAGGCAGCAGAGTGGAGGTGGGAGCTGGCAGCATAACTGGGAGAAGTTCAGGCCCGAGGTTCTGTGCTAAGGAAGACACAGGGATCCATAGGCTGAAGAATACTGGGGACACTGGGAGGCATGTGTCCCTCCCTCCTCCATCTCCTGTACCCCGGAATTTCAGGACCTGAAGGCCCTGGTCACCAGGCCTTCAGTGTCCCAGGCCAATGGCACTAGACTCTAGGATAGGAGCTGCTACCCCACCTGCTGCCAAAAGCCAAGGGTCCCAGTACCTAAGGTCTGCATAGGGACTGCAACTCATGGAACCAAGGGTCGCAAACCCCAAAGCCAGCCACGTTCTGTCATTTAGAGGCTGCGACTTGTTACTGCTTCTGCCAGGCTGTTGCCGCAACTCACTGCTCTTGGACACTGAAGCAAAATCATGTCTGCCAGAAACCAGCATTCTTATCCTACCCACAGTCACTATCCAGATGAACAAAAGGACCCCTGGTGACCAGTGACAGTCAGTTGCGCATACCTGTCATCCCAGTACTCAGGGGGCTGACAAAGAAGAAAAGTGAGTTTAATGCTAGAATGAGCTATGCAATTCCACTCTCTCAAAAACAACAAAGAGGAGGAGGGGAAGGAAAAGGAAGGTATGAACAGTGCTGGAGACGTAGTTCTACTGGAAGAGTGCTTGCCTACAAAGGATGAAGCCCTGAGTTCAATCCCAGAACCACATGAAGCCAGGCAGTCTGTCTGCTGCACACCAGGAATCTTTGCACTTGAAGGTGAAGGTAGGACACCCTGGGATACTGGAGACCTTGAGCCTGGGGGTCGGGGGACAACCTTAAAGAGAAATGTGTACTTACCTTGAATGAGTCCTTACCAAAGGGAAGGGACTCCCCGTAGTACCGGTGCTCAGCAAACACCAGCATAGCCTTCAGCTTCTCAGCCACATCCCACATGAACCCCTAGGAAGAATTCATGAATCTGTAAGTAAAATTAGGCTGCGAAAATGAATCACAATGAACTTTTGCAGACCATACAGAATGGATATTAAGCCAGACAGGGAAGAGGACTCTGAAAACTGTGCAATTATGTGTCTTCCACAGACGTGTGATCCTTACTCCACTTTTGAACATCACACCACACTATCTTAGAGTGCGAAAAATGAGAATGGGTTCTGTAGCCAGGAATAGTGGCAGCACCTGTACTCTCGGCAACAGAGAGACAGAGACGGAAGGGTCCCCCCCGGCCCCTAGTGCAAAGCTGAGTGACCTGGACATAGTAACTTCCAGATCCACCTGAGATCACGATGATGAGCCTGCCTCAGAAAAGAAACAAACAAAAGCAAACCCTAGCCTTTGGTTGTCCATGCACTACAATTGCCACCTCATCTTCTGATACACACACTAAACACCCTTGGGACTTTAATCTTATATATTAAGAGGAACTAACAGCACCTGTTACTAGCTCCTGCTTACAATGTGTCAGTTGCTGTTCTAGCCACTACATGTAATAATTCACTTCATTATCACAATAAACAAGATCAAGCACTGTGGTTTTACAGACAAGGACACTGAGACGCAAGGCTCCATGTCCACACAGGTGCAGAGCCCAGACTGAAATGCGAGCTGTAATGCAGAGCAGTCACCAAGGGCCACTAGACTTCCTTGACCCACACAGATGGCTCCTCACCAGCCATTTGCTGCCTCTTTCCCTTTGACTGGCTGGTGCCCTTGGAATCCTCCCTAAGAAAGCATCCAAGGCAGACAGCATTCATTGACCAGAAGGTTGAACGTGGATTAAATAAAGTCTAATGGACGCTGTCGGTGTTTAATGTTACTATTTCCTAATGAGGCGTAGGAACCTCAAAATGGCTTAGGCTGTTTTGACCAATCGATAAAGATTTAAAGGAGCTACATGCAGGGATAATGGACATGTTAGCCTGACACCTGTGGTTTTCAAGACCCCACTTCTCTTCCAAGGAGCCGCTCTCTCCTGCCACCTTTCTTTCCTTGTACAATTGTGTTTGTTTCAGGAAGAAATACACTGTCATGCATCTTCCTGAAAGCAGTGTCACTGTTTCTAAGAATAACAGAACACACTCAACGAACACATGTGTAAGCTTCTCTCACTAAATCTAAGCTTCCTGTTCTCAGAAAAGTGTGAGAAATATTCATTTCAGTAGTCATGTCTGAAAGCACAGTACTTGTCCAAATGGATTTTTTTCAGGAAGAAACGCACTGCAACGCATCTTTCTGAAAGCAATGTCAGCATTTCTAAGGAAAACTGAATACACTACACTTCAGTCTTCTCATCTCTTAAATGGATATGATTAAAAAAATACCTACTTCCTAGGGTTTTGAAAACTAAAAAATTAAGGAACTTGTAGGAGTTTTTTAATAGATATTAACATTTTACTTAGTCCTCTTTTGAAAGATAAAATTACTCTTGAAATAGATGCAAGCAAATAATCACTAACCGCATCATGCATCTGCTCAGTTCAGCTGCTTCCTGTGAAAGCCTGAGGGCAACTCCACAGGGCTCTGTTCCTACACTTAAGCCGCTTGCAGTCTGGTGGGGCAAGACACACACAGGAGTTCCTGCTGCGGCAGGTAAAGGAGTTCTTTGCAGCATCCAGTGTTGAGAGGAGAGGCACAGCTCTGCAGAGGAGCGCGTACTAGAGCTGCGTGTGGCTTAATTATGCTGTTCAAAGCCAGCCTGGTAGCTTAGTCAGACCATGCCTCAAAATTAAAAATGGAGAGGCCTTGGGATGTATCTCAGTGTTATAGCATTTCCCCCTGTGTGTGCAATGCCCTGTATTCGATTCCCAATGCCAAAATAAAATAAAACCAACTTTCCTGATCTATATCAGAAGACATCTTTTTTTTAGCTCATCATAGTAAAAGTCCATTTGTTTAAGCAGACCTTCCCAAATGGGCACATACCGTACGATTCGAAAACCAGGTAATGTCCCCTTCATTGCCAGTGTAGAAAAGTATTACACCATCATATGTCTTCCAGTACTTATCAGCTATTAGGTACCGCTGCTTAAAAGTTTTTGTATTATAAAATCCAAAGTGATCAACCTACATTAAAAACCAAACAGACAAGGCATATTTCAAAGAAAGTAATTAGGTTCAGCATAAAAAATAATTGACTAAAATCAACCTGGATCATAAAATAATAAAAAAAAAACTATAAACATCAATCATTTGGCTTTATTCTAGTAAATATTTCTGTACACTTACAATGTGTAACGTCTTTTGAAATGTGTGTGCATTGTGGAAAAGCAAACTGATCTAATTGCATAAGCATTATCTTACAGTTAGCACTTTTCTGGTGAGAGCTTAGAATCTATTCTCTTAGCTGTTTTGGATAAATCGAAGTAGTTTTCAGAAATGAGGATAGTCCCTACTATATGAATTTCCTTTTTTATATAAGTTTATTTTTTTTTCATTACCTAAATTTTCACTATCAAAATCAAGAACTAATAAACCATTGAAAGATCAAGTGAATGTTAAGGAACACACTGAACACATGCAATGTGTGACCTGGGATTGGACCCTCATTGAACAGATGAGATATGAGTGACCGACTAGAGATGACTGAGATAATGTTACTATGGGTATTAGATGTCCCTAAACACATATTATCTTGGATGCATAAGAAAGTGTTCTATAGTCCCTCATAGTGGCACCTCTGAAAGTCAAGCACTTCAGGAAGCTGGCATTGCTACTTGAACCACCCAGGATCTACACTAGACTGAACGGTACTTCTCTCTGTCACTCCAAACAGATGGGACCCCTGTACCCAGTTTTCTATGCCTCACACACATACACACAAGATGTGGGCATCTCTAGTTCTCCTCTGTGTACTTCCTGAGTTCTACATGATCTCTATGGAATCTGAAAATTACTACCTACTTCGCAGAAGAGTACGAGTTTACAGAGACAAACTGTATAATAGCGATAACGATGCCCATATAGACGCCCCTCCTATCACATGTGTCATTCAGCAAGCATGTGTTCAACCGTCTGGGCCATAATAGCTGGGCTATCTTATTAAAAAGCTAATTCAATGTTTTTAAACAATGGTACCATAAATAAAAATTAAATAAAGAAATAAAAGAGAAGAGGAGAAACAGAGGAGATACGCAGGTGACCCCAACCAACTTGCACTCAGTGCAGCGGTTCTCCTTTTGAGGCCTGGCCAGCACCATCTGCTCTAACCAGGAACTCCATAGAAATGTGTTGCCTCGAGCTGAATCCCAGACCTACTGAATCTGAAACTTTGGGACACAGCCAGCTATCTGTGTTCTTTGGGTAATTCTGACACAGTTGAAGTTTTAAAGGCCGCTGAGCTAGAATAATCTCCAAAATGAGAGTTGAATGTGCTATTTCCTCTCTTGAGCTAGATCTCAGATGTAAGTATCTCATCATGCTAAATAAACCTCTGGTGTTAAATGATTTTAATTACCACCCAAAGAGCTCCCAAAAGCAAGCCAACTGCATCACCTGAAGGTCACCAACAACCGTAATCTCTTTCAAACTAGGGTGGCTAGACAGGCAGGCTGTGTCTGGGTTAAAGAACGCAAGCGCGTGGCCCTCTGAGACTTCTATAGCATTCTCAGAGATCATTTCGCCAAAGTGGTTTTCACCTCTCCCACTGACTTGCAGACCTAGCCTTCCCAGGAGATATTCCTTCTAACCTCTAAAAACAGCTCACAAAGAATCCCATTTCAACACTCAGGCTAAAGGCTTCCAATTTGAAAGCACTGGTGTTTATACGCCATGATAAATACAGGTCAGGAAAGGTTCTTGCCAGAGGGAAGCTGGAAAAGGGAAGGAAATGCACCTTTGGTAGGAGAGCAAGTTCACATTAACAGATGTGAACTTGGATTTCTGCTGGCTGTAAGAACAGGCATGTCCCTTAGCCCCTAAGGCCAGGGTCTTCCTACATAAAATTAGAATGACAGTACATCATGCAAAGAATCACTAGAGGGAAGGGAGAGAAGGGGAACTGAAAACACCCAGTTCCTGATTATATAAGTGCCCAATAAATGTTCCTTCTCTCCACCCCATGGCTCACCAACACTAGGGACAGGAACTCAAGGTGGGCAAGAGATACGAAGCTCTTCAGAGAATTACAGGAGTTCTTCTTATAGCATCAAAAGCTCCTACATTCTAAAGCACCTGGGTATTGAAAAGCTGGAGGTACCCTCTGTAATGTCCTCTGCGCAACCTGAATTTCCTGCATCCTCCTGGTTCCTTCCCATCATCAGGAACATCACCTGCAGCTACAGAACTGAGTTTTTAGTACCCAGTGATATCACACACACACACACACACACACACACACACACACACACACACACACACACACACACACACACACACGACAGCATGCCCTCTGCTGTCCAAACTGAGACACACACCTTCCAGGGCCTCTGAACTTTAGAAACCACAGCATGAAAGAACTGCAGATGCCATTTGACCTCCTCTACTCTAAGCAAGAAGAGCACAAAGGACTCAAATGCCTTTGCCAACCAGGGGTAACAGAGATGGAACTTCTAAGGATTTCTATAACTTGACTTAGTGACAGAATCAAAGTAGGTAGCAGTGGCGTCAGAGCCTCTCAGGCATGACCTGGAAAGGGAAGCACACTTCTGGTCTTACACAGCAGTTCTTCCAGTAAAAAAAGAAAAATTCAAAAGATGCTTCCTGCTTCACCATGTAGAAATGTGCAAAAGGGTCCTTGAGCAAGGAGGGCAGGAAGGAAAAGAGACATCCTCTAAATAAAATCTACTGTGGCAAAGATACATGTTTGCATTTTGTAACTGCTCAAGAATAAAGCATATATCCAGAAATGATATTAAATCTATTAAGCACAGTCGGTGACAGTTTGGTGCAGCGAGGACGGGAAAAGAACACAGAGTACCTGCTTCATGCTATCAATCACCTGGCCATCTCCAGTCAGAGTCGGTGCTTTGGTGGCCCCAAAGCTAGAACAGGACCAGAGAGCATGGCTTCTCACTTATTTCCGATGTAAAGCCTTTTAATAACTTGCTTCAACGCTTTACTTTTGTTCGCCTGCACAAAATGGATGAGGGAGCTTTAGGGATCAAATAATATCAGAGGAAATAATTCCGATGATAATGTGGTGAAGACAGGGAAATAATAAGTCTGCCCAAAAGGAAAATACTCATAGAAGCAGGAACCTCCCTCCCCTTCACCAGCAACCCCAGAGACCTACTTTACACTGCTTGCTTGCGTGAGCACTTGCGTGCTTGCGTGCTTGCGTGCTTGCTTCCTTGCTTCCTTGCTTGCTTGCTTGTTATTGTTGTTCTGGGGTTTTTGTTTTGTTTTAGTTTAGTTTAGTTTAGTTTAGTTTAGTTTAGTTTAGTTTAGTTTAGTTTAGAGGACCCCAGGGCCTCAAGCACGATAAGCATAAGCCCTCCACACCCCACACTGTCTCCGCTTTGACAGGGAAGGTGAGCGTTCCTCAGTTACTCTCCAACTGAAATCATCTGGCTATATAATGATGCCTTATTTTTCACACAGCCTTTTGTCCTGAACTAATCAGGATGCAGAATAGTACTCTCTTCTGTCCTAATCTTGAGGAGACCCATAGAAATGCTCATGAAAGTGAAACTGACAAATTGAGGAAGGAACACACCAGAATATAATATAGGAGACTCAACTGTTGGAGAAAAAAAAAAAAAGCATGGTGTAGCTGGGTGTGGTGGCACATGCCTTTAATTCCAGCACTCAGGGAGGCAGAGGTAGTCAGATCACTGTGAGTTCGAGGCCAGGACAGCCAGAGTTACACAGAGATATCCTGTCTCAAACAAAACAAAACAAAACAAAAACATGTGGTGATTCATCCTCCTATATAAGAGGTAGTTTGAGAGGCGAGATGAAAAGAGCTACCACAGTGCCCATATAAGACAGATATTGTGTTAATAAACATAGAATGAATAGAGTTCAAAATGGCTGGTTCCCTCACACTTCTGAAGATGTGATCCTCATTAATATTAAACTTCTGATATGTTCATAAATACGCTATAACTTAGTAACCAGTAATTGAGAAAAATAGATGTGGTTGTGAATTATATAGTAGTGCCTTTTTAGAAGACATTGTCTGCTGCATAGGAAGTGAAATTGAAAGCTCTTTTATAACTCTCAAGTTCTTGAAATGCACAGAACTTTCTTATGACCAGAGACTGGGACTCCAGAGGAAGAGTCTCATTCTTAGTTGACAAAAATCTGTGAAGGCAAATTGTTCTCTGCTAATAAAATAGAGTTACCCACCCAAAGGTATTGTTTTTGGATCACACAACAGTTAACAGTTTCATCATTTAGCATCTCAGTTTGCTAAATAACTCAGATAACCAATGAATTCCCATGACTTGAAGGCATTTAAACCACTGCAGCTCTCGAGAATGAATACTTTAACGGCAACCACCTTTCTAGCACCAGAGGGCACTGTTGTATAAGCTACCTGTAAAGTGAGCCTGCCCACTAACCTTGGTTTGCTTCTTATTTTTATGAATCACAAAAATTTCCACTATTCTGTGGTTTAAATTTTTATTAGCATGTATAAATTATATAAAATTATGGTATGTGAGAAGAGAGAGAGAGAGAGAGAGAGAGAGAGAGAGAGAGAGAGAGAGTAACAGAGAGGGAGGGGAGTAAACCAAAGAAACGCTTTCCACCTCAAGTTTCCTTTGGTCATGGTCTCTATTCCCAGTAATGGAAACTAAACCAAGATAGATATATTTCACATGATATTTTGACTTCCTACCACCTCCTTCTGTTTTCTTGTTACTCCCTCTCTTTTTCCTAAATAATCCCACTCTCCTTGTGTGCAATATACATATATATATATATTACACATATATGGAACATATACATTATATATGTCTCCATATATTATGGGGGAAATGTACTCTCTCTGTCTCTCTCTCCTCTCTCTCTCTGTCTCTCTCTTTCTCGTGTGTGTGTGTGTGTGTGTGTGTGTGTGTGTGTGTGGCAATTTTTAAAATTTATTATAATTTATTCATATTACATCCCGATTGTTACCCTCACTTATATCTTTCTTCCCTTTCCCACCCTCCCTCCCTCTTCCACCCTATTCCCCTAGACCTCTGACAGAAGGGCACTCTTCCCCCACAATATGACCACAGCCTATCAGGTCATTATTTGTCTTTCTGAATCTGCCTTATTTCATTTAACATGGTGATTTCCAGTTCTATCCACTTCCCAGCAAATGGCATTAGTTTTGTACTTCTTTATGTCTGAATCAAAGTTCCATTCTCAATGTAAAACACACTTTCTTCATCCATTTTTCTGTTGATAGCCAAGTAGACTGCATAACTAGCATGGCAGCTTGTATTTCTATGGGTATGTTCCCAAGAGTAGTAATGGCTAGATTGTTGGGGGATGGTCTGATGTATTCTGATGCTAAATTACTGCTTACTGTCTCTGTGACTTAAATTTTACTTAATAAAAAGCCATCCCACCTGGGCAGGGCAGGAGATAGGTGGGGCTAGGAGAGAGAGGAATCCTGGGAAGAAGAAGAGAGACCACCATGAGGAGAGAAGAGAGAGACCTGAAGGGAAGAGAGGAAGGCTGCCGTGGGTTAGCTGGAGGAGAAGCACGTGGCCAGCGTGGAAGGAGAATCCGGTCCAGATGAAGAACATGAGCAAGCATATGGAATTCTAGATAGAAGGCAGCTTGATAGAAGTTATTAGAAGCAGATGGCATGGGACTGAGGCAGGGATCCCATGCCTGCCCCACTATGGGAAGTAGTTTAGAGGATTGCTGTCTGCCCTGCCCCAGGTTAAGTAAGGCTATTTTAAAATGTAACAAGCGGCTGTGTCTTGATTGATCGCTAGCCGGGCCTACAGGTAAGGCAGATAACTTTAAAAACGATAGCTGGATCACGCAGAGGATCCTCACTTAGGTACTGGGGGCTTTATGCTTTCCACAGTGACCTTACTAATTCTCACCCCTCCCATGCAAGTCCTTCTGAACAGCTGCTGTTCTCCATTCCCTTTCTTAATGGTAGCACACCTGTTGAGATGAGACGGAATCTCAAAGGCAGTTCTCGTTTGCACTTTCCTGGTATGAATGCAATGTTTTCTCTCAATCATGACTCGCATCCCAATAGCGCTTTCCTATGTTTGACTTAGTCTATTGGTGATGCATTCCATTGTGGTTTTTTATTTGTAATCCTTTGCTTGTTCCTTCCTTCCTTCCTTCCTGCATTCACTCATTCTAGGACCCCAATTCCTTGCAGAATTATCATCTGTGCTTCCTAATTTCGCACTTTCCCATTTTTCTCATTTTCTTAATTTCTGTCTTTCTAACTTTAGTCAGTAGTTTCCTTATTGTATTAAACAGCATAAATCTTTTGTAAAGTTGTGGACCATTTTTAAAGTGTGGTTTTGAATTTTTTGTCTGGTATTTCAACTATTTTTTCTTGAATATTTGGAAATTATGAGCTTTTGGGGTGATTTATTGGCTTCCTTTGTGGTTTTGTGTTTCTATCTTGCTCTTTTTAGAAATGTTAAATGTCTTTCAGGGTTTTTCTTATTTCCTCATCCCTGTCTTATGTAGGTCTTATCAGAAAACAGTCTCCTTCTCTTGGACTTAGCTTTGATCCTCACCAACATTAAGAGGTTAGAAACAAACAGCAGTGACAAAAAATGATTTGACAACAAGTCAGTGGTGGAGCCGGCATAGCTATTGTTGCCTGATAAAGTGGATTTCAAACAAAAACTAGAAGAGATGAAGAAGGGCCACGGCACATTAATAAAAGGAATAACTCAAAAAACAAATAAATAAAAGGAATAACTCAATAAGAATGTATTTAACAGTTATAAATGCATATACACAAAAATGAAGTTGTCAACTTCATAAAACAAACACCAATGAGCAGATAATATATAGTTCCTGATACAGAATTGTAAGTGACTTGAATAACTCACTTTATCTCTATTTAAAAAAAATAAGTAAATAAAATAATAAAGTAAAACTCGAGATTTCAGAGTTAAATAACACCATAGACCAATTGGACATAACAGATATCTTCAGAATATTTTACCCAACATATGCAGGATGTACATTCTCAGCAGTCCATGCAACCTTCTCTAAAACAGCCCACAATAAAGGCTACAGAACAAATACAAAAAGAATTAAAATAGACTCATCTATCCTATCAGATAATCAAAGTGGAACAAAACCGGGAACTAACAATGAAAGAAAACACACAAATACTTGGAGATTGAACAAAACACTTTTCGTTCTTTCCTTCTTTTCTTTCTTTCTTTTCTTCTTCCTTCCTTTCTTTTTCTTTTTCTTTCTTTCTTTTTTTTTTTTTTTTTTTAAAGACAGCATCTCAAGAGGCTGGCGTCAAGGTTGCTATGTAGCTGAGAATGACATTAAATTGCTGACCCTCCTCTCTCTATCTCTCCAGTGCAGTAACTGTATAGGCATGTGTCGTCTGACCTGGAAACAACACTCTCAAAGTGGGGCCAATAAAGAACTCAGAAGCAAATTAAAAATTCCTGTAGTCAACGGAAAATCGAATGCACAACTTCTCAGAACATCTGAGGTACACCTAATGCTGTTCTATGAGGAGATTCTATAGCCCTTAAAGATGGGCGATATCTCAAGGTCTTAGGGAAACAGAAACACATCAAGCGCAAAAACGGCATGCAGCAAGAAATAATAAAGATCAGGTCTGGAATTAATTCAACAGATAAAAAAATGTATAGAATGAAACAGACAGTTGACTACTTGAGGAAAAACTGGCAAACCCTAACCAAGCTAACCAAGATGAAGAGCAGGAAACATTTGCTTTAGAAAAGTCAGGAATTTGACAAGGGTCTCAGTTCCCTCCACCCGTGCTCGTTGTAGTGCTAAGTTTTAACCAAAACAATGAGACATGAAAAAGAAATAATATAGATAAAACAGGAAAAGAAAAATTCAAATTATCTCTATTTATAGATGGCCTAATCCTATACTTAAAAAAAAAAAAGAGCCCTAAAGACTGAACCAGAAAAGTCTTCTATACAACAAATGCTCTCAGCAAAGTAGGAGACTATGAAATCAGCATGCAAAAATCATGCTGTAGAAAATGCTTTTCTCTACAATAGTAACAAATTTGCCAAGAACTAAGTAAACTAAGGGGGGAGAGGAATCCTATTTGTGATGACTTCAAAAAATATTTTTAAAAATACCTAGGAATAGACCTAACCAAAGAGGGGGGAACCTCTAGAATATAAACCTTAAAATGCTGGAGAAAGAAATTGAAGATGAAGGCCATTGAGCTGGATTAGAGGTACATACCACCAAGCCCAATTATCTGACTTAAGTTTCCCAGACCCACATACTGCATGGTTCCTCAGAAATCGTCCTCTGACCTCCATGCATGTGTGTGTGTGTATGTGTGTGTGTGTGCATAAGTGCACGTGTATACACACACCATAAAATAAAATAATTAAATTAAATTAAATTTAAAAGAGAAGTAGATATTAAAGAATACACCAAAGAGTCAGTTCATGAGCTGACAGAATATTATAAAATAGCTGTTTCTTATATCACAAAATGATATACTCATTCAGTGAAATTCCCATCAAAATTCCAATTACATTCTTCACAGAACTTGAAAAAAATAGATACTAAATGTACGTGGAAGCACAAAACACCCTGGCTAGCCCAAAACAATCTCAAACACAAAGAGCAATGCTTGATGTATCACAACACTTGATCTCAAAAAAATTTTTCGTGTTCACATTGGATTTTTTTTTTATTTACAATAGAAAAAAAAAAGTCATCAAGTTCTGGTATGTTAAATTATTATCGTGGGGAAAGTACAGAATAACACAGGGCCATAGGCTGTTGGACCTACAGAATAACTTTATGATTTCCACGTGCATTTGTCAGAGCTACAAGTGTTTGTTGTATTTTAAACATTTATACTCAATTTTCTTTTATTGTTTTAAATTTTTATTGTTAATTTGTTCACTTTACATCCCGATTGTAACCCCATTCCTCATTGCCTCCAAATCCCATCCTCCTTCCCTCCCTTAGTCCTCAGAAAGAGGAGCCCTCCTCCCCTAACAGCTGACCTCAGCCTATCAAGTCTCATCTGAACTGCCTGCATCCTCTTCCTCTGTGGCCTGGCAAGGCTGCCCCACCAGGGGGAAGTTATCAATGTGGGGCCCAGAATCCATGTCAGAAGCAGTCCATACTCCCCATATTACGGGATCCTCAGAAAGACTGTGCTACCAATCTGCTACATCTGAGCAGAGGGTCTAGGTCCTCACCATGCATGGTCCTTGGTTGGCGTATCAGTCTCTGCAGCACCCCCTCCTCTGCCCAGATTTGTTGGCTCCCTTGGTCTCCTTGTGGAGCTCCTGTTTGCTCCAGGTCCTTCTATCTTCCAACTCTTCCATAAGACTCCCTGTGCTCCATGCTGAAGTTTGGCTGTGCATCTCAGCATCCGCTTGGATCTCCTGCTGGGTGGAAATCTCAAATTATACTGCAGCTATACTAACAAAACCTGCATGGCATGGACACCTAAATGAATGAAGTAGAAAAGAAACCCCCAGAAATTAACCCACACAGCTACAAACAGCTGATGTCTCGCAAAGGCTCCAAAACCATACAATAGGGAGAAGATAACCTACTTAGCAATGGCTGCTGAAAAAACTAGACACCCATACGTTAAAGGATAGAATTAGATAAAATGGCTCATTGTGTACAAAAATCAACCAATAAATGGAAGATCTTAGTGGAAGACCTGACACTTTGAAATGACCAGAGAAAGCACTTTAGCAGGTAAGAGTAGGCAAGAACTTCAGAAAGGGACCCCAATAGCACCAGAAATAGCCTCCCAAAATTGGCAAATCTGATTGCATTAAAATAAAAATCTTCTGTGCAGAAAAAAAAATCACCAATAAAAAAATAGTCTATGTAATAAAGAAAAATATTTGTCAACTGTATATCAATGAACTGGTTGATACATACAATATATAGATAACTGAAGAAAGTAAACACACACACAAAATTCCTGCATCCAATCAGCAAATGGGCTAATGACCGAATAGCTAGTTCTCAAGAGAATAAACATACACCATTTAATCCCAGCACTCAGCAGGCAGAGGCAGATGGATCATTGTGAGTTCAAGGCCATTCTGGTCTACCAAGTGAGTCCAGGACAGCCAAGGCTACACAGAGAAACCCTGTTTTTTGTTTGTTTTTTTTTTAAAGTGAGAGAGACACAGAGACAGAGACAGAGACAGAGACAGAGAGGGGGAGACACAAAAGGCAAGTTTTTTAGTAAGTCTTCAATATCATTAGTCATTGGGAACATGAATTTGAGCTCTCATCTCATCCCAGTGAGAATGGCTACCATCAAAAAAGCAAATGCTGGCAAAATGTGGGAAGAAAGAACCCAACACAGTTGTGGGGAGCATTCACTGGTGCAACCACTATGGAAATCTTAGAGAAACAAGTAAGCAGAAGAAGTAACAGGAATATAAATATGGAAATCAGTGTAGATACTCCTCAAAAACTCAAATTAGAACTACCATATGACCCATCTGTACCACCCCTAGATATATACCTAAAAGGCTCTAAATCAATATATGACAGAGATACCTGCACATTCATAGTTATTGTCACACTAGTCATCATAGCTGGGAAATAGAATCATCATAGATACCCATGAACAAATGAATGGATACAGAATGTGTTCTATCAAATTTCTAGAAAAGTTTATTTTATTTTTATATATGTGTGCCTGCACCCTTAGCTAGGATTTCCATTGCTGTGATAAGGCACTGTGACCATGGCAAGTCTTATAAAGGACCACATTTCACTGGGGCTGGCTTACAGTTTCAGAGGTTTAGTCCATTAGCATCATGGCAGGAAACATAGCAGAATGCTGTCAGACATGATCCTGGAGAGACAGATGAGAGTTCTTCATCCTGATCTGCAGGCCGCAGAAGGAGACTGTGTACCACACTGGGCATAGCTTGAGTATAGGAAACTTCAAAGCCGGCCTCCATAGTAGAATACTTCCTCCCGCAAGGCCACACCTACTCCAATAAGTCTACACCTCCTAATAGTGTCATTCTCTGTGGCCAAACATTCAAACACATAGGTCTCTGGAGGGCAAACCTATTGAAGCCACAACATACCACAGAGAGAGAGAGAGAGAGAGAGAGAGAGAGAGAGAGAGAGAGAGAGAGTGTGTGTGTGTGTGTGTGTGTGTGTGCTCCCCTAGGTTCTGGACATCCTGGAGCTGGAGTCATAGACAGTTCTGAGCCACCTGACACAACTGCTGGGAATGAAACCTGATCTTCTGCAAGAATAGCAAGTGCTCTTGACCATGGAGCCGTCTCTCTAGCCCCTGAGTACAGGGTTTCTCTGTGTGTATCCCTGTCCATGCTGGACTGGCTCTGTAGACCAGGCTGGCTGCAAACTCAGAGATCCACCTGCTTCTGCCTCCCAAGTGCTGGGATTGAAGGCATGCGCCACCACCACTGGCCTAGATGTTTTTAAGAAGAAAATCATGACAATTGCATGAAAATAGATGGAACTGGAAATTATCAATGTTAAGTGAACTAAATCAGAGCCAGACAATATCAAATAGTACATTTATTTATTATAAATGTGTATTTATATTTATATATGTATGCACATTTATATGTGTATATTGTGTATGTGTGTGCATGTGATATCAAAGTACAAAAGAGATCATAAGGGGAGACAAAGGACATCTTAAGGTTGGGGAGAATTAAAAGAGAGGATATGGAATATGGAAATATTGTGAAATGAAGGCAGAAAGACTCTGTGGGAGAGAACGCAGAACAGAAAGAGAGCACAGTGGAACAGGGAAGGATGGTGGGGCAGCTGACGAATAACAAAAGTAAGATGAAATATGAATGATAATGCCAAAAGACAATTCATTCTATGCATGCCACTTTAAAACTATTTTTAGGGAGTAGCAAATACAAGCCAATACTACACTGTAATGTTAAAATTCAAATCTTCCTCACACAAAGACAGTCTTCTATAAGTCACACATGTGAGGACCACTGACATAGAAAACCTACAGTGGTCTCAGAGGCTGCTTTAAAAGACATGGATTAGGCACTAAAGAGATGGCTGCGTAGTCAGGAGCACTTGTCCTTGCAGAGAGCCCTGGATCTGTTCTCAGCATCCACACGGTAACTGTAACCCCGTGTGTAACTCACAGCCACCTGTAACTCCAGTTCCAAGAGACCCAACACCTCTTTCCGGCCTCCATGGGCTCCTGCATGTACATGCAGTCCTCTGACCTCCAGGATTGTGCTCCTTCTCACACAAGCACACACACAAATACATATACATTTTTTAATGCAAAACTACATGCTGGGTTTTTTTTATTAAAGAAGAATTTTGTTTTTCTTCTCTTTTTTAATTTTTTTAGTTTTAATTTATTCACTTTACATCCCAATTGTAGTCCCCTCTCTCCTCACCTTCCAATCCCACCCACCCTCCCGCCATTAGTCCTCAGAAAGGGGAGCCCTCCTCCCGTAACATCTGACCTCAGCCTATCAAGTCTCATCTGTGCTATCTGTATCCTTTTTCTCTGTGGCCTGGCAAGGCTGCCCTGCCAGCAGAAAGGGATCAACATTGGGGGGACTAGAATCCATGTCAGAAGTAGTCCCTACTCCTCATATTGTAGGGCCCACAAGGAAACTGTGCTGTCAATCTACTACGTCTGGAAGAAGAATTTTGAAACACCCTGCTTATAATAAGTAAGCTTTGCAAAGTTCTCACTTGCGTAGAATCCAAAAAGGAACGCAATGAAGAAAGTAAGATCTCAGTTGTCTCTCTTAGCAACTCCAACATCTAATTTTCCATACTGAGTTCACTGTAAAATGACCCCCAAGGATTTCTTATTATGATCTTAACATTTGCAGACCACTCATTGTTTAAGCACTGTGCCTCAGCACTTTAGTAGGGGAAAGGACAGCCTCAGCTGAAACCAAAAAGCTCAGAACAATAACAAGTTCAAAACTTAAGCCGAGTGGTTTCCTTGGATTGTTTTTAGCTGCTTTTGGAACCACATCAACATCTTGGAAACCGACTGCCTGGAGCTAATAGGATGCACAACCAGAAGCGACAGTCAGTGGTCACAAGGACTCACTGGACACGTGTCGCATGAGTAACCACCATGGTAAAGGTGCACAGTGAGCAAGTCTCATAGATATGGTCATTGCCTTAGCAGGACTGAGGATATAGCAACAGAACACAGGAGACAGACAACAAACAAACAAACTCACCAAATTACCACTGTCTGAGCTTCATTCTGGTGGAGTTACAGGGGCAGAACTAATTTTGACAGAATGGTTACACAAAGGATTGTTCTTAGAGTAAGCAACAGAAAATTAAACTTTAATACCTAAGGCTGTCCAATGACATAACTATTCAATGTCACTTTCTTTCTTTTTATTCTTCTTTTATGCAGTATATCCTGATCACAATTTCCCCTGCTTCCAGTCGATGTCTCTAAGTGGAGCATTTCTGTGTTCTTTGGGCTACTTTGTGAAGCTCTGCTCCATTTCAGAGCTGTTTGTATGTAACTTGAACTGTGGTTGTCTACATATGTCTTGTATCAGCATCTAAACTGTGAACTGCTACCAAACCTGAGACAGAAGGAACCCTACATAAGTTTAAAAATCTGTGGTCTTTTATTCCTTTTTATGAATTTAAAGTTTTGCAACTTCCAGGAGGAATGTGTTGGAATTTGAATGGAGAGTGCATTGAATCTGTAGATTGCTTTTGGTAGATGGTCATTTTGACAATATTAATTCCATCAATCTATGTGCATGAGAGGTCTCTACAGTATTTAGTGTCTCCTTCAATTTCTTTCTTCAGTATTTTAAAGTTTTCATTATATAGGCTTTTTGCTTCCCTAATTAGGTCCATTCAAATTCAAATCAACACTATTACTTTTTTAGGCTATTATAAATAGGATTGTTTCTCTGATTTCCTTCCCCTGCCCCCAGTCTGATTGCCTTTGGTTTATAGGAAGCTACAGATTTTTGTATGTTAATTTTCCATCTTGCCACTTTGTTGAAAGTTTTTACCAGCTCTAGGAGTTGCCTGGTGGAGCTTTTGGGTTTCTTGTGTATAGTTAATGAGAGTGCAAACTGGTACACCTAATATGGCAGTTCCTAAAAATAACTGGAAACATATCTACCATATGATTCATATACCCACCTATACCACTCCTGGACATATACCCAAAGGACTCTACTTCCTACAAAAGAGACATGTTCAACCTTGTTCATATCTACTCTGTTCACAATATCTAGGACTTGGAATGTCCATGAATGGATGAAGAAAATGGGGTGCATACATAACGGAATTGTATTCAGCTATAAAGAAAGATGAAATTTGCAGATAAATAGAGCTGAAAAACATATCCAGTGAGGTAACACGAACCCTCAGATCAACATTGTGTGTTCTTATATGTAGATCTCAATGTTGAATCCTTAGGTTTGTGTGTTCAACTTTTAGTACCTCTAGAAACAGGATCTAGAAAATGGCCATTCATGTCGAGGAGGAGGTCTTTAGGGAGCCGGGATAGTAGAACACAGGTGATATAAAGGAGAAAGAGGATAATGGTGAATGAAGTATAGGTGGGGAAAGGTGTGGGAACATAAAGCAAAGAAAGGAGTGGAGTGGATAACTAACACTAAAGATAATGGGGAAAATCATATTTTATAAGTTTTGTGTGTATGTTTAAGAAAGGGGAGTGTTTAGTTGGAATTTCTCTACAAAAATGATAATGTTAATCCAAGAAGCTATAGATAAATAGACAAAAAACCAAAAAGTTTAATACCTCCCTCTTTGAGTTGTTGGTCATGGATATCCTAGGGACTCTGTATTAGCTGCCTTTTGTCAATTTGACAAACTTAGACATATCTGGGATGAGAGAATCTTAGCTGAGAAAATGCCTTCATAAGATAGGCAATTTTATGTAGGGCATTTTCTTGATTAATTATTAAAGTGGAAGAGCCATGCCCACTATGGGTGTCACCACACATAGGTAGTCCTGGGTTCTACAAGGAAACAGGCTGAGCAAGCCACAAGGATCAAGCCAATAAGCAGAACTTCTCCTTGGCCTCTTCATAAATTCCTGCCTCTGTGTCCCTGCCTTGCTTAAGTTTCTGTCTTGACTTTTCTCAGTGATGGAAGTGAAAGCTAAAATAAATTCTTTTCTCCCTCCCCAAGTTGTTTTATCACAGTAATAGAAAATCCTAACACACACACACACACACACACACACACACACACAAGGCAATTGTAATCTCCTGGTTATTCACCAGAACTTGGTAGTAAGACCTTATTTCTGAAGACACCAAACAATTTAGCCACAAGACATGAGAGAAATCTAGTTGGTGTTGACCAGAAAGCCTCCTCCTTGCTGGCTAGCATTCGTAGTGCTGGAAGGCGCCATGTATGCTTACTGGAAAAGAAAAATCAACAGTTTTACCCAGCTGTGACTATATGAACTACAATAATGGCCAACATGTCATTATATGCTCTAGGGTACAACAGTGGCATGAACGTTATAAAGGCAACCAATAGCTTTCTGGTTGGATGTAAGGCCTGTTTCACAGAAGAAAACACATATCTTGTGCTATAAACCTGAACAAGAACCCATGGTTCGGGAGCTCACAGCCCCCATGAATGAATCTACTACTGTTATTGTGCTGAATTAACATAATATCAAACATTCCTCTAAATTTGAATCTGTATACCCATACAGCTCCATACCTCATCAAAGAAGTTTCTTTATACAATGGATAGTGATTAACACAGAAACACCTAGTCAAAGTACAGAGAGTAAATAAGTGTCAATGGAATGCTCAACCACAAATGGAACACATAAATCATGCCACTTCCATGCTCATGGACTTTTCTGGAAGGAATCCATAAAGAGGAGTAAGAGCCAGAGGTTAGGGAGGACCAGATCAAACAGTGGGAAGCATAACATGATGATACCAGAAGACAAAGTAAAACTGGCAGTAATTAGGCTACACAGATCACTTCTGGCCTTGGCAGCCCCGGTGACCAAAAGCAACTTGGAGAGGGAAGGATATATTTGTCTTACATGTAGTGCATCACAGTCCATTGAGGGAAGACAATGTAGGAACATGCTTGATGGATGTGGGTAGGAATAGCAAAGAGGAATGCTTTCCTCTCTCTGTCATTGCAGAAACCTCCTATCTTGTCCTCCAGACACTCCCTCAAATGCTCTTTCCTCCACAAAGCTTTCTGAGACAAGCCAGGCCACAGGAGTGCTGACCCTGTCACAATTGTCAGCATAGCATTCACAACACTGCCCTGCCCCTGTTTTGAAGGTTGGTTCCATGCAGTGAAGACAAGCAGAAAAGCCCCCAGTTGAAATGCTAATTGTGCCACATTCGTGCTATTAACAAATAACTTCCAGCAAGCTTTGTCACATCTCTGAGTCTAAGCTGCCCCATCCATTAAGGAGCACTAATGCCTTTGCTAAAGGACTGCAAAAACTAAAGCTGGAGTTCCAAGATGGTGGCGCCAAAGATGCGTGGTGTCTGATCTGCAGGGAGGAGCCCAGAGATGCTACTGGGAGTCACAGACCATGGAAGCTGCAGAAAACTGGGTGAGAGATGCACAGTGTGGATGAACAGGCAGGTCTGGCCTCCAGTCATCCAGTGACCCACGGAGAATGAGAGCCCAATCCTCAGAGCTTAGACCACAGGCAGCCTGCAAGCTGCAAGCTGTGGCCTTGATCTGCATCATGAACTCAGTATATGGGAATGAACTCTGGGCAGGGAAGCATCAGAGCTCCTGGCCTATGAAAATCTCAGGGAAACAAGTGGATCTGTCCTCAGTCCCACCCATCCACTCGCACTGTGCTAGTCCACAGAAAGCCCAGGTGCCACATGAAAGCCCAGATGGCTGTGGACATGTTACCCAGCCACAGCCTAGCTGCCAGCCCCAGAGGATTGTCCTAGTACAATTGGTCACAATTGACCCAGCCTAGCTGGGCTCCACAGCTCCCATGCTCTCAGGAGAAGCTGAGTAGGCCTGAAGGGATAGGGCAGAAAACTAACCAGTTATCTGGGTCTCCCAAGCTCTAGCCAACCAACAACAATCAGAAGGCAGTACCTGCTCTCTCCCAGGTAGGCAGAACCTAGGCCTCACTACCTGGTTGGACCAAGCAGAAACCTAAACAACTACTAGAAGCCAACAGGGGTTCAGGCGTTATAGGTTGACCTAACCCTAGGACCCAAAGCCCCAGGGCCCGAAGGCAGGATATTCAAAGCCCAGCCAAAGACAGGATAACCAGCTCAACATACACTACCTCAAACTGATCCTGGAGCTGCAGAGCACTAACACCTACCTCTGCTGACCCAGTAGGGAGCCTAGGGTGCAGAGGAAAGTTGCCAGGAGCCAAAACCAGGTCACCTGCTTGTCCCATGGAAGAGTTCCCTGATCCCCACAGGCAAAGGCCTTCGACCTATAATCACTCACCAACAAACCACCCTCAACAACCAGTGAAGGACACCAGAAGCTACCTCCCAACATCAGAGACAGCAAGATAACTAAAAGCTAGCATAAAAACATAAACAACAAAACCCAAAACAATATGGCATCTCCAGATCCCAGCTATCCTAAAGAAAGCAACCCGGAGAACTCAAACACAATTGAAATATAAGAAAATTACCTCAAATCTTCAGTATGAAGATGATAATGGAAAAAATGAATAAAATCCATAAACAAATGCAGGAAGACATAAAAGAGGTCTATAGAGAGGCATGGGAAGAAATTCAGGAAATTACTAACAGTCAGATGAAGGAAATCAATAAAACAGTTCAAGATCTGAAGATGAAAGTGGATACAATGATAAAGACACAGACAGAAGAAAAACAGGAATGAGAGAGCCCAGAGAGGAAGGCAAGCAATACAGAGGGAAGCTTCTCTAACAGAATTCAAGAGATGGAGGAACGAATCTTCCTGCCACATAATAATCAAAATACAACATGTACAGATCAAAGAAAAAGTATTAAAGGAAGCAAGGGAAAAGGACCAAGTAACTTATAATGGCAAACCTATCAGAGACCATAAAAACCAGAAGGGCCTGGACAGAGGTCCTGCAAACCCTAAGAGGCCAGAGATGTCAGGCCAGACTACTATACTCAGCAGAAACACCCAAGAGGAGTAGACATCTGGAAATAATCAAACTCAGGACTGAAATCAATAAATTAGAAACAAAGAGAACAATTCACATAATCAACAAAACCAGGAGCGGCTTCTTTGAGAAAATCAACAAGATAGACAAACCGTTAGCCAAACTAATTAAAAGGCAGAGAGACACTATCCAAATAAACAAAATCAGAAATGAAAAGGGAGACATAACAACAGACACTGAAGAAATACAAAGAATCATAAGATCCTAACTCAAATGCATATATGCCACAAAATTTGAAAATCTAGGGAAATGGACAATGTTCTTGATCTGAGTCCACTTGCCAAAATTTAATCAAGATCAGATAAACAAACTAAATAGTCCTATTTCCCCTACAGACATAGAAGCAGTCATTAATAGTCTCCTGACCAAAAAAAGCCCAGTGCCAGATGGTTTCAGTGCAAAATTCTACCAGACCTTCAAAGAAGAGCTAACACTGATACTCTTCAAAATACTCCAAAAAATAGAAATGGATGGAACATTACCAAATTCATTCTATGAGGCCACAGTCACCTTGATACGCAAACCTCACAAAGAGCCAACAAAGAAAGAGAATTTCAGACCAATTTCTCTTATGAACATTGATGTAAAGATATTCACTAAAATCTCGCAAAGCAAATACAAAAGATCTTCCGGAGGAATCTCCACACCTGATCCCAAGCGTACTATAGAGCAACAGTAATTAAAACAGCATGGTACTGGCATAGCAATAGGCTGGTTGGTCAATGGAATCGAATTGAAGACTCAGAAATGCATCCACACACATATGGTCACTTGATTTTTGACAAAGAGACAAAATCTATTCAATGGGCAAAGG
This sequence comes from Acomys minous, assembly GCF_964271855.1. NCBI lineage: Eukaryota > Metazoa > Chordata > Mammalia > Rodentia > Muridae > Acomys > Acomys minous. Next base: position 125,718,548 of record NC_140484.1, on the reverse strand, counting down.
ATAGCATCTTCAACAAATGGTGCTGGTCTAACTGGATGTCTACATGTAGAAAAATGCAATTAGATCCATATTTATCACCATGCACAAAACTCAAGTCCAGATGGATTAAAAACCTCAACATTAAAGTAGGTTAGAAGAAAAAGTGAGGAAGAGCCTGGAACACATTGGCACAGGAGACAACTTCCTGAACAGAGCACCAACAGCCCAGGCCTTAAGGTCAACAATCAATAAATGGGACCTCATGAGGCTGAGGAGCTTCTAAAAGGCAGAAGACACTGTCAACAGAACAAAGCAATAGCTTACAGACTGGGAAAAGATCTTTACCAACCCTACATCTGACAAAGGTCTAATATCCAAAATATATAAAGAACTCAAAAAATTAAACACCACCAAATCCAATAACCCAACTGAGAAATGGGGCGCAGAACTAAACAGAGAATTCTTAACAGAGGAATAGTGAATGGCTGAGAAAGAAATTCTCAACATCTTTAGTCATCAGAGAAATGCAAATCAAAATGACTCTGAGATTCCATCTTACACCCATCAGGATGGCTAAGATTAAAACCTCAAGTGACAGCACATGCTGGTGAGGATGTGGAGAAAGGGGAACACTCCTTCATTGCTGGTGGGAGTGCAAACTTGTATAACCATTTTGGAAATCAATTTGGTGCTTTCTTAGAAAACTGAAAATAGGGCTACCTCAAGACCCAGCTATTCCACTCCTTGGAATATACCCAGAAGATGCTCCACCACACAAAAAGGACATATGCTCAACCATGTTCATAGCAGCCTTATTTGTAATAGCTAGAACGTGGAAACAACCTAAATGTTTCTCAGTCGAAGATTGGATAAAGAAACTGTTGTATATTTACACTATGGAATACTACTCAGTTATTAAAAACAAGGAAATCTTGAAATTTGAGTGGAAATGGATGGAACTAGAAATGATCATATTGAGTGAGTTAACCCAGACTCAGAAAGAATCATATGGTATATACTTACTTATAATCAAACACCAACCCAAAATGGATGTCCCATGAAAGTCTTCACTTACCAAGAGATTGAGATAGATGTGAGGACTTCCTATTGGGACTCTAGGTGAGAGAAGTATGGGAGAATGGAGAAACAGAAAGATCCAGAGGGTCATAGAAACCCACAAGAAGAACATCATGATGGGTGGATCTGGACCCAATGGGGAGTCTGCTCAAACTACTGCACCAACCAAGAATTATGCATGCAGCAAACATTGAACCCCTATTCAGATCTAGTCAATGGACAGGACATTATCCACAGTTATGTGGAGAGTGGGGACTGACTCTGACATGAACTCTGGTACCCCATATTTGACCACTTCCCCTTGGTGGGGAGGCCTGGTAGCACTCAGAGAAAGAATAGGCAGGCTACCAAGATAAAACTTGATAGGCTATGTCCATATGATGGGGGAGAAGGTCCCCTTCTGTTATAGACCTAGGGGAGGGAAATAAGGTTAAAAGGAGAGGGAGGGAGGAACAGGAGAAGACAAGTAAGGAGATAACAATTGAGATGTAATCTAAATAAACTAATAAAAAGAAAGAAAAAACTAAAACCATTGTATTTACAAGCCCCTGCCAACAGCAAAGACTCAAAGGTTATCAAATTACAGCACATAATTGCAATCATATTATCCATCAGAAAGTCCATACTGTGATATTAATAAACACACAAAAGTATGTCACAACTATATGTCTTTGTTTACTGTTGGCATGCGACCCTGGGGAACCTGAAAGCAATTTGGTGACAGCTTTTCCACAGGTACAATTCTTTTCTCAGTACAGCAACAAAGGAAGCATTGAAGCCTTTAAATAAGGGAAGTCCTACAAGGGAAAAGAACTGCCCGAAATAGTACAAATGAGAAGACTTTACCATAAAGGCTACTCCATTTACATAATAAATCAGTGGAAAACGAAGTGGCACATTTGAAGAGAATGGACTAGGGGACTATAATTAGCCTGTCATTTCTACTTATTACAGAACATCTCCTCCCCTGAAAACTACAGTCCTAGCCACCCACAATGAGAAGATAATTACTACCCTTTGCAAGTGGTGACGTTTTCCTCCTATGGCCTTAGACCTCAGAGTTCACCATTTTGCAATGTTTGCTTTTAGTCACCCACAACATGCACAAAATGCATGAAAAGTAAACCTGAGTTGCCTCCCTTGTTGAAGCCTGTGACACTTTTTGTGTGGAGTTAGGGGCATAGGGTGTAACAAGGCATATGCATACCAGTGTATGCAGACACACGTGCTTATATACACACAGAGGCCAGAGAGGGATTTTGATTGACTTGCTCAATCTCTCTTATTCCCCGTGGGGTCTCCTACAGAGGCCAGTAAGACCCAGAGATCTGCCTGTTCCTCCCACTCCCCTTACAAGCACTATGGTTACACTATGCCTGGTCCAGCTTTTTAAGTGAGTGGTAGAAACAGCTCAGGTCCTAGGCTTGCAGGCAGGCAAGACCTCCACTGAGCCTTCTTCCTAGGGAGTGCTTAGAAACACCATACTAATCAGAAAATCTCAAGGCCCTGCATATGCAAGCATATGACTGAAAATCAAGATGGGGAATAAATAAAAGCCCACGGAACGCTAGAGGGGAAGTAAATATGTGTCTTTCCCACTTGCCCTGGTGAAAAACAGTCCTCTGCAAGGAGTGCCTTAATTATCAAGGGGAAATCTGCAAACCATTAAAAGATATCCAAGACCCTTCTGTCCTCAGCAGGGAGTTCTTTTCACCATGGAATTTTCTCTCCTCCTAACTCTCACCTGTGCACCGCCTTTCAGATACCTGTTTTAAGGAACATTAAGCAGTATCTGGGAAGATAAGCAGTATCCTACCTTTAAAGTGCTAACCACCTAGGGAAACCAAAACTATTCATCATCAAGGTCTTAAAATATTGAAAGGCTTCAATATTCTACCAGTTGGCAAATAACTATCTGAGCACCTTGAGCTTTGTACATACACACTAGACACATACACGCGTTCACAGATGCACACACATTTACACAGTCACAGAGAGGTGCTCAGTGAACATCCATTCATGCCTTTTAAAACAGCAGCCTTGTTTTAAACATTAGACCACATAAAAAGGCAAACAAAAACCTGCCTTAGCCTCTGTTGCCCATCTGCGCAGCTTGGTATTATTGGTTAAGGCCAACTGCTCAAGGGAAAGGAAACCCATCAGCACCAAGGACAAGAAAGCTGCCCCAGGGGCTGCCGCCTCAGAGGAAGAGGCCATCAGCCACAGGAAGCAGCAGAGGCTTCCGAGTGTTTAGAAGGACAGTGTCTGCAGCATGACCCTGCTTCAAACTGCATAGAAATAAAAACTGACAAAGAATAACAAGTACTTCCGTACTTTCCTATCTGATGAGTCAGAGCTGTTGTCTGGCTTGTCGCTCCTGTCTTAAATTGGGTTATTAAAAACAATGCAGTTGGCCAAACTTACAGGGTGCTTTTTTTATCATGTGTGGACTCCTAATAGAAAACTTCCCTAAAGGGGCATTTTAACAAGGCTCAAACACATGTATATGCATATGCACAAACACACAGACAGAGAGACAGACAGACAGACATATAGGCAGGCAGACAGATGAGATTATACTGTAAGAATAGAGTAATTGTTCTAAAAATTATAAAGATAAGACCATTCATTGTCCAGTCTATTAAAGAACAAAATTCCTGGGTATAGTTAGTTGGGCCTGATCTTTATTCAAGGGGTGGGTAGACATTTGAATCCAGAGCATAAGTAAGGAACATGCAAAGTTCTCTCCAGAAAGAAAGAAAGATGAATGCTCAGCAGTGACTCATGCATGCAGCATAGATTACAAACATTTTTTCTCTAAAGTAATAAAATTAATAATTCTCACTCTTAAATGAAACTATCTGTTATAAACGTGAAGTAATAAAGTTATCAGTATTTGAAATACAGCTGTGTACACACCAAGGACATCTCAGTTATAAAGTAAATATTGTCTTATAATTGTTACAGAACTAAGGATGAAGGCTGGAAGATGCTTATTTGATAAAGGTGCTAGCAACACAAACCTGAAAACCTGAGTTCACTCCCCACATAAAGGTGGCACTAGAGAGCAAGCCCCACATAGCTGCCCTCTGACCTCCATGTATATGCTGTGTCATGCACATACACATATCATGAATGCACACAGTAATAATAAATAAACTTGACTTCATAGTCACCCCAAAGCATGTCATGGCTCAGAGAGATCTGTAGAATATACGTCATGTATTTATCTTTTGTTTACTTGCTAACATACCTGTATTGCATAAAATGTCAGGTTTCAAAATTTTTCAGACATCTATTTCATGCCCATACTTTGCCCATATTCAGCCCTCCATCACTTTTGCTTGTTCCCTATTTCCCATTCTGCTGGTCCCCTGCCTATCCCTAAATAATCCTTTTCTTTCATGTCCTTTGTATTCCTGAATCTGTCTTGTTTGACCTAATAGTGTGATCTATAGTCACACTGATTTTTATGCAAATGATATGATTTGTTCTTCATGGCTAAACAAAACTCCATTGGGTGTGTGTCATATTTCCTTTATCCATCTATCTATTGATGAACATTTAAATTAATTCAATAACTGCTGTTGTGAATCATGCACAATTAAGTGTGGATGGTGCGGGTATCTGGGTTTTGTTAACTTTGGTTTCCCTCTGGTATTGAATAAGTCTTTTGAGGAACCTTCATAATGCTGCTTTGGCCATTTTAAAGACTTTTCCTTTTCACCTCTGTGGCTAACCACGGCACTCATCACCTGTTTCTCAGCCTTCCTCCCAAACTGGAAACAAAAAAAACAAAACAAAACAAAACAAAAAAAACCTTACATTTTTAATAGGCTTTTCTAGGTACTGGAGTGGTCGGAGCCATGTTACATCTCCTAAGAAAACTTCTTGTGTCTTCTGTGAGTGATCTTCCTTGCGGCAAGGCTCTTGGAGCTTTCCTGCCACTTGGCAAGATCCTGTGGGACTAATATCCAGAATGACTTCTGAGAAAAATACATGGGTCTCCTGTGGGTAGTCTCCTTGGAGATTTCTTCCACTTGGCGAGACCCAGTGGGAACGATACCCAGAATGACTTATGTCAACCTTTGAGAGATGGAGCCATGTTTCCTGCTTATGATCCCTGTTTGTTTATTAAAGGTCAAGTAAAGACATGATTGGCCAAGACCTTTATAATAAAGATTCCTTAGTAGATGGTCTTTAATATTGATAAAATAGTTGAGGAAGAAGAGGGGCTTAGAAAGGTCAACTGCTTCTTCTGAGGACCTAAGTATGCTAATGAATTAGGGTGAGAGAAAGGTCAAAACTAAGAGAAGCTAGGGCCTGAAGAGACAGGACCTACTGAGATGAGGCCCTGAAGGTCAATTGTGAGAGTTCATTCTTAGGTCAAGTTAACTTCAGGACAAGCTAGTAAGTAAAAATTTGTTATGATCCTCAATGAAATTGGATAGATTCATGCCCACCTTGGACAAGGAGGAAACTAGTTTTGGATAATGACAAATGATAATTATTTCTGCTTAATGAGAAAGTTGTAATAAAGTAGGGCCATATTGTATAATTATATAAAATTGGCTTATAAATTTAATACATATCATGAATATATTGGTTCAGATTACAATTAGATGTAAAAGTTATTTTTACTGTTAGAGGCTTATTCTTGGATTTTAATTGTTTTTACTTTGAAACTGCATGTTTGCTTCCAGCCTGCACACAAATCAAATAGGATGTGCCTGGCTAGATATAATCATTTGACTTGCAATACTTAAGTGTATTTAGTTATGACATAATCATTTGGATTGTAATACTACACTGCTTAGAAAAGAACAAAGGTCAACCACTAACTAGGAGGGAACAAGAGAAAATACTGAGATTTTTGGATAATAATTAAAAGTTAATCTGATATTGTATATGTGTAATGCTTCCAAATTCTGTATAAATAAAGATGGCTCGAGCTATTCGGGGCCACTTGCTTGAACTGCAAAAAGCGATCAGTTTTCCTTTTTGCTGACTCCACATCTCCGTCCTGGATTACTGAACTCACCGATACAGACTCTGAATGCTACCAAGCTGGGATGATACATACAAAATGTTAAAAATACAAAAAGGAAAGAGACCAGTCAAACTGCCCTAAAGTCAAAATTTCACAAAAGAACAGGTAGCATTTCATAGAAGCTTACATTCCATGATGCTAAACCACCAATGTGTAGGAACAGGAGGCTACAGCAGGGCATTAAGTTGGAGTTGCAAGGTGAGGAACAACATAATTTATGCCAAAGTGTTTAGCCTTTATCCTGCAAGCAATCGGAGTTATAAAGAGGGATATAAAGATTGCTTGTCAGTTAGGAGCACAGGCTGCTCCTCCAGAGGTCTTGAGTTCAATACTTAGCACATACATAACATTTCACAAATACCTGTGATTTCAGTTCCAGGAGATATGACGCCCTCTTCTGGCTTTCGTAGGCACAAACACGTCAGTGGGGCACAGACATACACCCAGACAAAACACCATACACACACACACAAAAAATGTTTGAAGTTATGAAGGGCTTCTGAGCAGGAGAGGGACACAGCAATTAATTATATCTTTTTACGGGGCCTATTCCATAAGATGCCCTTTCTGTGCCTATAAAGACCTACAGAACCAGCTTGGTTACCTGGATGGATATAATGACACACAAAGAAACCATTTTCAATTTTGATAAAAAGCAAAACCTCAAATAGAAACCAAGCTTTAACTATGATGATAATTTTATTATTAAAAGGCATAAAAATTTGAGAAAGGCAGGTGAAATTTCAGTACCCAAGAGGTTGAGACAGGAGTGGGAGGCAAAAAGATCTTAAGTTTGAGGACACAACTTTCAGAGTTCCTGAGTTCAATTCCCAGCAACTGCATGGTGGCTCACACCCATCTGTAACATGATCTGATGCCCTCTTCTGGCCTGAAGGTGTAAATGCAGGTAGAGCACTCATATACATAAAATAAGTAATTCTTTAATTGAAAGAAAGAAAGAAAGAAAGAAAGAAAGAAAGAAAAGCAATTTAGGGGAGAAAGGACATTAATATAGTTCATAGCTCCAAGTTATAGTCCATCACTGTGGGCAAGTCGAGACAGGGACTTCAAGCAGTCAGCCACACCACAGTCACAGTCAAGAGAAGAAATGAATACACACATGTTCACTTGCTTGTGCTCAGCTCAATTTCTCAAATCACATATAGTTCAGGCCCCTCTGCCTAGGGAATGTGGTCACCCACAATGGGCTGGGTCATCTCATATCAGTAAATTAACTCACACACCACAGACATTCCCATCAACCAAGCTAATGTAGACAAGCCCTTACTGAGACTCTCTTTCCAGGTGATTTTAAATTGTGATGACTGGACAATTAAGGCTAGTTATCACACTGTCCTAGCCTGCCTAAGACCCAGTCTTGCCTGAAAAGGAGGTGAAATTAAGAGATTTCATAAATATATTTTATGGGCTTTATTAAAAATATTAATTTTAACCCCATAGCATTACTACCTAAAAATATAGAGACCAGAAGTAGACAACTACTATGCATATGCAATATATATATATGATTATATATATATGATAGCAAATAGACATATGGAACCTATGACCTAAAATAAAAACTAAATTCAAACCAGTGGGTAAAGATTGCTGAGTTGAGCCAAACAGATTTTGCAAACCACCAAAAGTGGGAACTGATACAGTATTAAATTACATTCCTAACGAGTAAAGTGGCAAAGAAATTACAATGAAGGAATGTAAGAAGAGATGGATTGTATATTTTCCTTCTCTTCTTGTCGCTTCCTTCCATCATCCTCAGAGGGATTTTAGAGATTGTCTGTTCCTACAGTTCTCTCCATTTGACTTACAGTAATAGGGTGCTGAGCAGACAACCCCACCCCATAACATGAGTAAATGTAGTTTATAAATAAAAGAAGCTAGGGAGAGAAGGTGTTCTGGGACTCCTAATATTCCTGCAGCTGTCTTCCTTTGGGGCAAAATCCCCACAAAGAGTCCTTCACCTCCTCAGGAATGTATAAAGTGTAAAACACACGCTGGCAGAATGCAGAGGCAGAAACTGTGCTTGCCAAAAGGGTTGAAGCAGTTGCCCCAGAAAAGAACTTCTTGGTACTTCTAGTGAAATTTAAATATTTCCTTTTCTTCATCTGCCCAAAGGTTTTGGACTAAAATTGTTTCCCATACTTCATTCTGGAAAGCCATGCCATGCCTCTGTCCCGTGTTCCCGCTCAAACCGAACAGGTGTGCAACCATTGATTGCTAAGTGCCTATTCAAGACAGCTAAGCTTCTCTGCTTAGCAACCTGTCAACTCATATTTAATCACCACCTCAACATGGAGGGAAACAAGAAACGAGGTTCAGGAACTAATTGTGAGCTGTCCGAGATTATAGAGTTGGGGGGGGCAGGGGGCGCGGGGGGGGGGGGCGGAGGGCGGGGATCTTGGGCCGACACCTCAGGATCAGAGCCTGGCACTCTTTCTAATCTGTGTATCTTACACACACACACACACACACACACACACACACACACACACACACACACACACACCTATCTTTATTTAGAGTCTTAGAAGTGCAGGATTATTAGGACCCTTGGTCACCTGAGATCCTCTACCATTCAGACTTCTGGGATAAATGCTCCATGCCTGAAGCCAAGCACAGACCATTGGGAGAGCTTTTCAATGGAACTCTGAACTCAGGTTACAGGCCAGAGACCTGATGTCATATCCACGTCAGACCGGGGCACAGACCTTCAACCCCGCTTCAAGCCCAGGCTACATGTGTTCAGTGTGACAGGGTAACAGACACTGTCGCAAATGTATTAAATGGCCAGAAAGTCAACTTTGCCCTACTACAGAGATGACAGGCTAGCGCTTGAGATTTGATTGATATTCTGAATTATTTCAAAGGTAGAGACATTAGAGAATCCATGCTTAAGGCCTGCCACCGGGCAAAGAATGATTGCCATCCCAAACTAGGGGCCAGGGCTGGCGCCCTAGAGATTTTTAACTTGGAGGAAGTAAAAAGGGGTTTCAGATTGAGGCACTTGGCTGGGAGCAGGGTTCGTGATGGCCGGCCAGCTACAGACAAGTAAAAATCAAATATATTGGGCGGCTGATCTCCAGAACTGTGAGAGAATACATTTCCGTTGGTGGGGGAGGGGCGATATTAAGAGGTCATGGGAGGAGAAATTTGAATGCCTAGCTTCCATAACATAGGAGCAAAAGACTGCCCAGGTCCTAGGCATTAAGAAGTCTGGGTTTGGGTGGGCTCTGGTGTCTGGTCTCTGAGACTAGACACTCTGAACCACGTTAGTGGTTAGGATCTGGGACCTTTAGCTTCCCCACCCCTGTTACCTTCTGTTCGAAGTAATAGACTGAGTAGTTACCGCCTTCACCAGGCTGGAATGTGGGGAAGATTGGCAAGTTTAGGTTGGCTGTGGTGGCCACAGGTGCCAGGAAGCGCAGCAGCAGGAAAGCCAGGCCACCCATGGCTCAAGGCTGGCCAGCAGGGTGGGTGGCAGGGCGAGAGGGCCACCGGCAGAAGCGCGTGCCTGCCCGGCAGCTCTGGGCTGCGGACTCCTTTGTGAAACCAAAAGCCAGGCAACCCGGTTCCCTCTCACGCTATCTATCCTCCTTCGAGCCCACCTTTCCTTTGGCCATACTCCAAGTCAGTTTATGCCGCCACGGTTCCGCCCCATCATTACCTATGTCTTCCGGAAGCCTACTGCTCAGTCAGGTTAGACTTGAAGATTACCTTATTGTCACTGCCAAGCTGTGAGCGCCGCCTCAGCCTCACTGCAACATCTCCATCTCTGCTCTCTGAGGATGCTACAATAATGGGACTAATAAAGATTCAGCAATTTACTGTTAAGCATCATCAGATATGACAGCATAATGTGACGTCCCTCACTCAACCAGCACAGCAACCCAGGGCACCATATATGATTGTCATTTCTACTCACAGAAGAGGAAGCTAGCTGGTCTAGAGAAGTGCAGGGGACTTGGCGCTGTGGATCTCAGGTTGCAGGAACTGAAGCAAGGCTACATGGCTCTGCCCTCCTGCAGGTTGTTTCAGCTCTTCCCCTTCATTATGCTGGCCTAAGCAAGCCATGGTACTCTGTTCTCCCGACACCTTTGCATTGCCGGCACAAGCCACATCCCTTCTGAGTCAGCTGGGTCTTCCGTGCAGATCCTGCCAGGCTTCTATCTTCCTTCCTCCGCCAAAGATGACACATCCATCCTCCAACAGTGCCCCCTCCTTCCTTGCTGATGTCACCTGCTTCTAGGCCTTTTTCCTCCTCTCACCAATGTTCAATCCCTCAGCATCTCCTGTCCTGTCCAAGAGGGATCTCGACCCTTCTGGCCTCTTCCCTGAGTCCTCTGCCCCAGCTCTTAACAGGTGGAACATCATTTAGATCCCGTGTCTATGTCAAGTTGACAGAAAAAAATGGTCAAGGCACCCTTCTCCTCGACATTAGTGAAACTGCTTTGAGTGGGCATTTATAATATTGGATATAGATTCACTGTATTCAGCTTTTATTATCTTGAGGTATATGAATAAAGCTGGCTGAGTCACAGCAAATGACTGTTTACCCCAGTACTGGAATTCAGTTTGCAAGTATGCAAGCATTTTATTGAGCATCTTTGCATCTGTGATCATCACAGAGATTGGACTACAATTTTGTTTTATGCTTATGGAGTTTTAGTAAAAGGAATAGGTGCTTGTAATAGAACTTGGGCATTCCTAACCCCTGGGAAATCTTTAGCACCAGATTGTAACATTTTTAGATACATACTACTGCTCATCCTTTTTCCAGTATTTTTATTATATTGGGGTTTTTAAAACTGTATTTGTTTGGGGCTTTGTTTTGTTTTGTTTTATGAAACAGGGTTTCTCTGTGTAATGGAGCCCTGGCTGTCCTGGATTCCCTTTGTAGACCAGGCTGGCCTTGAACACACAGAGATCTGCCTACCTCTGCCACTAAATGCTGGGATCAAAGGCCCTGTTTTCTGTTTTCTGACTTAATAAAGTAAATGTGGAAACTTGCAAGCTGGCTCAATAGGTAAAATACTTGGGCAAGCATGAAGACTTGAGTTTGGATCCCTAGTACTCACACAAAAAGCGGAGTATGACAGCACATACCTGTAACTCTAGCTCTGGGGATCAGAAGCAGACAGACTGGTATTATTGGTTCACAGGCCAGGAATTCTAACCAAAAATAAAATAAAATAAAGCTCCAGGTTCAATAAAAGATAATCTCTAGAAGGAAAGAAGGAACTTGAAATCAACCTCTGACCTCTATATGTACATACACTAGTGCATACATACACACATATTAAATGTTTAGGAAATACTTTAAATTTATGAAAAAAATTAAAAGTGTTTTACTATAAGAGGGGTGAGAGGGAGAGGGATAAGTGAGGGGGTGCATGCCATGGCATGTATGTGATCGTTAAACAACTTTGTAGAGTTCATTTTTTTTTTCTCCCTCCACACTTACATGGTTTCCAGAGATCACCAGGTCCCTGGAGCTGGGTCACTAGGCTTGTACAAGAAGTGTCTTTACCTGGTAAAGCCACCTCAGCAGCCTCAACATTACTTTTAAATTTATTTATTTATTTTTACTATTTTAAGTGTGTGTGTATGTATATATAAGTGTGAGTGTGTGTGTGAATATGTGTGTGTGAAGTCAGTAAGAAAGTCAGAATTCTGCCTACATGATATAACTACCCCACCTACAGTGGATAACATACCATTCCTCCTCCAGAATAATATATAGTCCCCTAACATTTACTCTTTTCATATCCTATAACTGAAATATGATAGATTCTAAAACTTAGCTACTGATATTATCCTAATGAATGTTACATAACACAGTAAAGAATCAGGGGAAAGAAACTGTAAACATCTGCTTAATATGTATGTATATATTCATAAACATTTTTAACCACCTGAGCCATCTGTCCAGACCTTACAAGCACATCATAAGCTAGGGCAGAACTACTTACAGCAATTATACTTTTCCTTCTATTACTAGTCACATGACCTTATCTGATACTCAACTATCTTTTTCTACTACTTCTTCTTCCACCCTCACCAAGTACCATTTGGTGAGCATATGGGGGCCATTTTCTTTCAAACCACCACAGACCATGATGGTAGTTAATCTCAGCCTTCTAAAGGTGTACTCAGGCCTTCACTTATCATGTTGCCTAGATTGGGATATTGTGGTTTCCTATTGACCTTAATCACCGGACGTGGTAATAACAAGAGATGCATAAAAGATTTTCTGTACTACAGACATACTCTTCCTTGCCTCTATTGGTGGGGAAGCAGCTCAATTTCCTCCTTACCATCTGAATCAACCACTCTCATTAACTCCTTTATTAGTGTGTTGACTCAAGAGCACCAGGAGTCCAAAGTATCCATGGGGTGGTCTCAGTTTTCATTTCAATGGAATCTCTGTTGTGCCTCCTGGGAAAAGCACTGTCCCCTCTGAAAACAATATTTCTAGACCAAGAAAACAAAAGGTCAGAGGAGCAAGAAACAAAAAATTAACTAGTTGGTAATTATTTTCACCTCTTCATTCCTATTTTCACCTCTTGATTTCTAGACCCACAAATTCTGGCTATTGGGGAAACAATATACTGGGTTTCAAATAAAAGAATACACTACCTTCTGGAGAGTCTTCCCTAGCCCTCCAGATTACTGGCATTCAACTGGCACTATATCTGTGTTTATAAGACCACACCACCATGCTATGGAGGCAATTGCTTCAGAACTGTGAGGAATATGGGAAGTGGATTTCATGAGCATGGATGGGACTACTCCCACACTCCTTTGCCTATGAAATCAGTTCCTTAATTAAAAATAAATGTTGCATAGAACACCATATCTTAGTTTGGGTTTCATTGCTGTTAAAAGATACCATGGCCACAGCAATTCTTATAAAGGAAAGCATTTCATTGGTGCTGGCTTAGAGTTTCAGAGGTTTAGTCCATCACTGTCATGGCAGAAAGTATGGTGGTGTGCAAGCAGAGAACTAGCTTGAGCTTCGGAGACCTCAAAGCCCATCCCTTAGTGACACACTTCCTCCAACAAAGCCACACCTACTCCAAGAAGGCCACACCTCCGAATAGTGCCACTTTATGAGCATATGGGGACCATTTTCTTTCAAGCCACCACAGACCATGATGGTAGTTAAGGCAGTCCATACACCCATGGGTGGTAATAGTGACAGAAGCATTATGCATAGGCAAGACACATATATAACCAGCATAAGTATCTGTTCACAATAAAGCACTGCCTTTTCCATGAGGGAAGTGGTCCTATGTCACCAGGCCATTAGCTGGTCACTTTGAGGAATGGTGCTTTGTTGGAGGCTCAGCATTGCTTCCTGGCACTTAGCAGCAGCCAGGTCATCCTGGATGAATGAATGGCCATGCTGTTGAGCCAGTCATAAACTCTAACTCTATCACCATGATCACTTTCTTTATGGTCCCATTGGACAATGACAGGGAAATCTGGGCAATGAATTTGACTACTATCTATGAATAGACTAAAATGGGCTATCCTATGTACTTGAAAACTGGAGTCTTCCCATGCTAATATCAAATTTCAGTGAACATTCAACATGGGACATCCACTGTTCACTGTGGAGTATCTAGTTATGTATTCCCTCCCCAGATGTCTTTCTCACCAGTTTTTCAGTCATATTGTTTCCAAGTCCCCAACCAGCCAAACAATTTGCTATAGCCAACAAATCAGTATTTAATCATATATATGGCCATAGCTTCTTTTAAATAAAATGTATGACGATGAGCACTACCTGGAGACTGTAATAACCAAGGAAAGCTATGGAAGATGAGAATAAATGTGTGAAAGAAGGCAAAGAGTACACTGGATAGATAGAAATATTTATTCAAGTGTGCTGGAGAAATCACAATTGGGAAAACGGTGTGTGTTGCTCTCATTGAAGTAGCTGTAGAGTATGATAGCTGTGAAAGAAAAGTTCAAATGTGTTGGTGAGCACCACGGTAGGTAGATGCTAGCCTTGCCTTGGTGCACTGGATGATTGGGTAGTACTCAGATCGCCCAGATTTCAAGACCCCCGAAAAGACCACCAGGACTCAATACCAATGCAACACACACAGGGTCCTGTATTATGGCCTCAAGCTCAGACCACAATCCTTCCGGATGCAACAGGATAGGAAAATGGCGCAAAGCTTCCAGGGTAATGGGTTTATAAAAGGAAAAAAAAACATAATGGGGGTTGTGGGTCACAGGAATGTGGACCGTTAGGCAGGTTGGGTGGAGGCTGGATCTTAAGGGGAAGTGTGAGTCACAGGAATGTTGAGCTTTAGGCTGGTTGGGTGGAGGCTAGATTTCAAGGGGAAGTTTTTTAATCTCAGAACATTGGATGCTGATTGTATCTAATCGCTCCTGTGGAGTTTCTGGAGACTGCTGGCAGGTGCAGTTTACAGCAGTACGTGGTCATTCCCAGAATGCATGGAGAAGAAAGAGTCACCTAGAGGACAAGTTCACAGAACATACAGACCATAGCATTAGTTACAGAACATACAGAACATGTATTAGTTTGGTCCTTGCAATTGCAATGAAATAAAAATTAAAAAAGATCTCCTTCCCAGGTCCCCAGAGGCACCTCATTGACCTGTCAAGCAGCCTCCTCAGAAGGGCTATTGCTCAGCTCTTAGACTTTAAAAGAAGAGAAGGAAGAAGGAGAGGAAGAGGATAAGAAGGAGAAAGACTAAGTCATCTTGAGAGCAATGATCTGGATGCAAAGCAGACAAATGAATATCAGTGTAGCAGGAGGAGACTGCAATAAAGTGAGCAGGCCTGAGTGACACTGGTAACCTGCTGAATTCCCAGGCCATGGAGTAATTGACTGGTTAGTCCTAAACCACTACATAATTATCTACACAGCCCCCATGCTGATGTGAAGCCTCCTTGTGTGATTAATAATGGCAGCAACCAGCAGGGAATGGTGGGAGCAGGGGGAGCAATCCAAGTTCTCAGGCTCCTGAGAGAATGTGAAGGCTCCTGCCAGGGCCCTTGAGAAAAGCCACATCTGGAAAATACACAGCTTTAGCTTCCAGCTCTTGGCTATGCCATCATACAAGTCCCATGGACAGTCTCCAATGGATGGTGAGTAGCAAGGGTGAAAAAAAAGAAAAACAGAATCTAAGCCCTGTAGTTTGACCAGTCTGTGTCAAAAAACCTCTGCCCTGACTTCCTTAGGAACAGGTGAAATATTTTGAGACATCTCCAGAATAAGTCAGTGGAGCAATGTAAAACACTTGTCTTTGGTATAATGTGGCAACTGGATTTCACTGTCCAGAAGTGTGGCCAGGCAAAAAGTTCAGGAACATTCTTATCTCCCCTGGTCAAGCACAGAATCCATCCCACATCACCCAGCTAATCTCACTGTTCCAATTGCCTCCCCTCTTGCCTGTCCTGCCCTTCACTTTGTCAGCCTAATGAAAATAAGAACCAGCCATGTCCTTTCCAGGCCTCCATTTAAAGGAGTTCATGGAAACAAGAAATAGACAAGCAAAGATAGCTCCAACTTCTACCCCAGAGGCAAGCCTGATTTCCAGCTTGGCCTTAGCTGAGACACACACCCAGCACCGTTGGCTATAGAAACCTGCAGTGACCATTCCCAAGAACTTGAACAAAGGATGCGATTCCTACTTCCTGGTCCTGCTGGTTGCATCTCTCCCTCTTTTCAACTCAGTAGTTTCTATAATTTCATCTCAAGATGATTCTGTAATGCTCATTTGATGTTCACATCTACTCTATCAGTTGTCTAAAAACCACAAATATTCCTGTATTGGCTGGTTACACTGCTCTATGATCTTGATGAGACAAGCACTCAGCCTGAATCCCTCTCTAAAAGATGTGTCCATTAGGATGTCCTCGAGACTTTAGGTGTGAGAAGCCTGGGAGAAAGAGGAAATGGAAGGATCCAGTGGGTCCTGGAAAACTACAGGAGAGTCTGGGCCCTGGGGTCCTCCGCAAACTGTGGCAACAGCCAAGGAAAAAATAGGCAGTAAAAACCTTGAACCCCTACCCGGACTAGCCGATGGACATTCTCCACTGTTGAGTGGAGAAGAAGATCTAACTCTCACACAAACTCTGGTGCCCCATATTTGATCATGTCCCTTGGATGGAGATGCCTGGTGGCACTCAGAGGAAAGATAATAGGTCACCAAGGAGAGACTTGATACCGTATGAGCATATTCAGGGGGAGGAGATCCCCCTCAGACACAGACATAGGGGAGGGGAGTGGGGGGGGAAGTGGGAGGAAGGGAGGGATGGGAGGATACATGGGATGGGCTAACAACTGAGATGTAATATGTATAAATTAATAAAAATGTATTTAAAAAAAAAAAAAGATGTGTCCATTGTATCCTAGGAGGCTCCCATCCTCAAAGGCTTAGAACTGACAATTGAGAGCATATTCTGATTCTGTACCATAAAGACAGCAACCATCCCAACTTCACTGCACACATTTTCTTGAAAACATAGCCACTCTCCCAGAACTTAGGGGCAGAGGCAAGAGGATCTCTGAGTTTGAGGCCAGACTGCTCTACAGAGTGAGTTCCAGGACAGCCAGGGCTACACAGAGAAACTCTGTCTCGAAAGAAATAGAAAGAAAGAAAGAAAGAAAGAAAGAAAGAAAGAAAGAAAGAAAGAAAGAAAGAAAGAAAGAAAGAAAAAATAAGCTAAAAATTAGGTGATTAATCAAACACTGTACTTACCTTTCCACAAAAGTCTGAGATTATAAGATGTGCATGTTACTTTTTTCAATGCTGTGAAAAGACATCCAACAAAAGCAACAAAAAGAGGGAGGGATGGAGAGGAGAGGGAAGGGAAGGAGGGAGGGAGGGAAGGTTTGCTTTGGCCAGTTTGAAGGTACAGCCTATCCTGGGGAGGAAGGTGAGGCCCTTGCTCACAAACAGAAAGCAGAGAGACAGGTATCCGTGCTCACCTGAATTTCTTTTTAATCCAGCTCCAGGACCCATGGGATGGTGCCATCCACATTCAGGTTGTGTCCTGCCTCTTTAGTTAAACCTTTCTGGAAAGACCCTCATGAACACACTCAGTGCTGCGTTTCCATGGTGATTATGAACTGATCACATTGACAGTACCTCTTAACATCACACCCTAGCCCTAGATGTCCACACAATCAGTCACAAACTGCTCCACATTGCTCCCCACACAAGGGCTTCTCTGGCAAACCTTGTTGTTGCGTCCTGGACTACCTTTTCTCCTGAGTACTTAGTACACTTACCACTCTACCCTGGAACCTACCTGTGCTCACCTCCTTTAGGAATTCTTTCTTAACTTGGGATGCACTATGGGCAAGTTTAGATTGTGAAGTTACAGATTCTACTGGCCTACCACTTACTGGCTATGACGCTGGGAGAAAGTGGCTGTGCCTCAGCAGCAGCAGCAGCTGTGAAATGGATGAGATTGAATGCAGAAAGTCAAATAAAGTGTTCAGTTCCACCCCTCATAAACAATAAACACTATCCTAAGGCTTAGCTATTATTACTAGTGACCCAAAATATATTAATCATCTGCAATATGAATTTCTCAAGAATATTTTGTACCTCCTTACAAGACTATGACCCTGTTAAATTTCAATTACAAGTCTGTTTCCCATATCTGTGCATTTTTCCCAGCTTATAAGTACTCAAAGTATTGTTGCATTAAATTACACACCTAGGAGGAAAGTGTACGTCTAGAATAAGAATTTGAAATTTTAAATGAAAATGAAAAGGCACACATGGTGTATGTGAATGCTATAAAATAATTGTCACAGCTTCCTGTTCATTCCCCATCTTAATTCTCAAAATTAACTCTTCTGACAGGTTTTAACACTAGCTTATAAATGAGAGAACCAACATTTAGCTCTGACCCAGTCACTGAGCAATTTGACAAGTTCACCGCTCTGTCATTTTTCCTTCTTCATTTGCCCTAACAAGGAGTCAGAAGCTAAGCCTTTCTTCCAACTCAAGTGTGTGAATGTAAATGTCCCACTCTTGATAACAGTGCTCTCCAAGACGCCATTCCTCAAGGTGACCACAGTCCTCACTTCCAGAAAAGCCCAGGGAAAAAAGCCACCATGTACCTTGTGCTCTGTCCACAGGGCTCAGAAGAGACAGGTCTCTGTTGGTGCTTTGGGTATCTCCAGGCTTCTCCTGTGGCTTTGTGCAGCTGAGAAGGTGAAGCATAAAGCTATCAAACGCTGCTAACAGTCCCTTTCTCTGGAAGCAGGCATTTACAGAAGAAAGAGGGACCAATAGCCTCTCAGAGCACTGTTCAGCCACATTAGAGAGGATTAAACAGATACATTCAGCTATTCTAACAGGTTTTCTTTAAGCCTTGAATACAATGCTCACACTCAGATAATCACATTAATTTTAGTATTGAAAATTTCCTTTTAGAGAAGGCACCTAAACAGCTTACCACATCCAGAGAGGGTACATATTTTATCAAGCACCACGGCAAACAAAAGAGAGTTGTATTCTCATGTTTCCCTTATTCAGGGAGAAAGTGGGGAGGGAAAAGGAGAGAGAAGAGAGATCAAGGTAGACGTGATTTTGCAAATGCCCAAAGGCCACATAGCCAGTTCCTCTACAAACAGAGACCTGAAGACTGAAAACTCCCTCAGTATGAAGGCAAACAAAAGCAGAAGGCAAGGCAGAGGCTGAGACGGAAGGGTAAGGAGTGGGTGGAAACAGGGGCATTTGCCTTTCTGCTGCAGGAAAATTGCATTTGGACCCAAGGAAAAGTAAAATAGCTCAACCCTGGGATTATACAACTCCTGCTGACAGCTCTGCGGCCAGGGTTGTGATGTCTTGGCTCTATGGACATGCTAAAGAAGTTCTCTAAATTTACTTATTTCACTTGATCCAAGGGAGTTAAGGTAACAAAAGATAAATAAAAAAGTCACTCCAGTTAGAGTGTTAAAGTAGCCATGTTATTAATTATAAAGCTATTTTAAATATTTTTTGCTTGCTTGTGGGGTCTCTCTTTGTTGCCTATAATGGCTTTGAAATCCTGGGAAATGTTCTCTTCCCGCCTGAGCCTCCTGAGTACCAGGGCTTACATGTGGGCTCACCATGCCCACAAATAAAGATTTAATAGGACTTGTTTTGTATTTCATTCTCTTTCAAGTTAAAATTAAACGTAAGAACATTTAAGTTGGGCTAATATCAGTTAAGGCTGTTGTTATACACATAAAAATGTACAGAAGTAGAATCAAATTATACTTACATAAAACATTTTTTTGCAATTTATTTCTTCAGAAAAATGCAATTTCAACTTTATCTAACAGCTAATTCAATACAAAATGTCAAAGTATCTTAAAGCTTCCAAATTAGTAACAAAGATTTTGTGAAAACAGCCTAAAATAATGTCCTCCATTAAACTTTTGCCAAGCCTAAAGATGAGCTGAACAAGGACGACACCAAAGTGAATGGGGAAAGCCCACGAGGCGCTGACCTGTGGAAAGAACTCCAGGCAACTACAGAAGACTGAAAGCTGGAGTAATCGCTTTCCCCAGGGATGAACACATCAACTGGTTACTCAATACCAAATAGTCAACCTTGAAAATATTCATCAAAGTAACATACAGATTGTGCAGGTTGCATTTAGGAATATATATGTATGTAATAACAATGTATTAAAAAGAAGTGATGAATTTGAAAAAGAGCAAAGAGGAGTATATGGGACAGGTTGGAGGGAGGAAAGCAAAAAAGAGAAATTTAACTATATTAATCTCAAAAAAAAGTATAAAAGAAAACCTTCCCAAAGGTCTAGAAATAGTTTTTTTTAAAGCAAGAAATATTTCCAAACCATGGTAAGAACATGACTGAGAAAACAATAAGAAACCAGGAAGAAGAGGCTTTTCTGCACACAAGAAACTGTAAGTCACTTTGTGTTTCTGAAAGGTTCGCATGTAACCTTATTTCCTATCCTAGAAAAGCCCCGTGGCAGAAGGTCTCAGGGTAAGAGCTACTTGAAAGTTCCAACACCTTGGAAATGGGAAGGCTCCTCCATTAATTAATGTCAAATACGCTGCCTGCACGAATTCCTCTGCCTGTCTTCTGGAAGCCGCACAGGAAAGTCCCCACGCACCTGCTGCTTGGCTTCCTGACGCTTAAGGCTTTAAGGACACCAGTAACCATGAACAGAGCAGAACATTTCTTTACAAAATGAACATAAATACATCCTACTTTTTCAATAGCTGAGCTCTCAATTTTTAGAAGATTTTTATTAACAGAATTTGTTCGGTTTTAAAGTAAAAAAAACACTTTTCCTAAATAGGCAAGTTTTAGGAAAGCCGGATCACCACAAAACTGACCTCAGAAACAAAGAGAAACAAAGCAGGAGAGGGCCAGAGGGTGGCAGCACCACAGTGGCAAATATCCCAGAACTAAGGAGAGCTGCCAAGCGGGAAAGAGAACAAGAAAGGACTTTCTGAAAGCAGCCAGCCCAGGCACACTGCCTCCCCCACAGCTGGAGGGAGACTGAGCAACACACAGGTAGGTCTGCTGTGGTCTTTATTACAGCACACTCAGAGTCAAGCATTGAGCGCAAAGGAAGCGGCCCCGTTTCCTGCATTGGCATCACCCGTCCTACCAGCTGCAGCTGCAGCATTTTAAATCCACCTTCTGCTTTTGCTTTCATCGCAGGAATGGGGGGACTTGCGACGAGCCAGCGAGACTTCAGCCTCAAAACCAAGGAGGCATCCCCACTTGTGAGAGACCTGCCTCTGCCCCTCTGGTGAGTGGCAGTCAGGAACCATGCCAGTGCTGATGGCATGCGAGCTGTGGCGATGACAACACAAAGGCAGTGAGTGAGGACTGAGCAGTCACCAGGGTGGGATGGCTGCACCCAACCCCGTCACTCTCTTTTGTCTCAACTTTGGCCCAAAAAACGATAAAAGAGGGAACACAATTACATACAGAATGAGTGGGAATGTGGGTATAGCAAACATAAAAAAAAAAAGTAAAGTAAGTTGCTCAGGACTGCCATTTGGCATTACTATAGAAATCTGCAATCCATTTCTTCATGTGTTTAACCTCCAGTGAGCGAGATAACAACACAGAGGAAGGGTCGAAGGCAGTGTGGGCTCGGAGATCCAAATGATGGGCCCCATCAGGGATGACGATAGCCACCAGGGTGTCTGAGATGTCTTTGGTTACTCCACCTCCTGACCACGGATCTAAATCACCATTGCTGAAAGTGAGGGGGAGAAGAAAAATTAATGTATTTTTATATTGTTTCCATTTTTGGATCTCATGAGCATTTGAACATTATCACTGTCAAGGTCTCATGTATATGTATATCTTAATTTTCCCTGAGTATATCTAGGAATAGAATTTCTGAGATATGTGATATCACTTAATTACTTCAAGAACTGCCAAACAATCTTCCAAACTGGCTTCACCATTTTATACTTTCATTAGCAACACAGGATTTGGACCATTTCCATTGTGGATTTGGTGGTGTGATTAAAGGAGGGCATTACCACTGGGTGACATGTCAGTCTTTGCCAGGAGCCATGCATACAGAAAGGGCCTGTGGCAAGCGAGTGAGCGCCCTGCCACTCCCATGCTTGCCACGGCTATATCTCTCAGATATTTGTGGGGCGTAGAGAAACCCTCACTGCCTATGCTCTGCTGTAACAACTTCCCTCTGGGGGGGCAGACTTTCTGAAGAATCCATAGGAATATGATTTTATAATTATTCTATAGAATTCCTAATTTAAGTAACTTTAAACCCTCCTGCAGAATATATTGGGCCTGAAGGCTGAAGATGATGATCCACTATTATAAAGAGTTTTGGGTGACTGTTCAGGCGGCAAACCGTCTCTGTCATCTTCTCATTTTGTAAGTTGCTAATCTGCACTTCTGGTTTACTCAGGTAATTAAGTTTTATTCCTTCTCAAGTCTCTGATGGGGCTGAAGACCAGATAGTTTGCTTTACAATTAAGCTTAGTTGTCTAGGCGTTAAGATGTTTTTAGGTCTAGATAGATGTTTTAAGTTGATAGAGATGAGATATGATAGATATTGATTTTCATTTTGAATTTTAGACTCACCAAGATAGGAAAGATGTTTTCTTCAAGGCTACCAAATACAAATAGCTAAGACACTATGAATGTAACATTTTTATAATTCTTGGTTGTTTTGTGGTTCTTCTTGTTGTATGCAGTTTATTTTATTTATGTGTAACAATATAGATGTATATGTTTTAAAAAAAGAAATATAATTTAAAAATCGCAGAGAAAAAAACCCTCCTGCAGAATAGCAAAAGCTGCTAGGAACTCTGTAAATCTTCTTGTGTCAAGCACATAAATTACACTAGGAAGAACAGGTTGGAGACAGATTTATGACCAAAGACAAACATTCACCCTAGACTGGAAACGAAGTCTCAGTATGCATCATGATAGATAACCAATAGCAGAAAATCGATAATTAACTAATTATGGAATGAAAGACAGATAGAAGTCAGTGCTGCCACTTTCTGAGGTAAATAGCTGCTGAGTAATTAGCATGGCCAACTCTGCATACACCTTTCCACAGTTTTCCCCCTGGCCTGTCAAAGCTGTACTTTGGCAAGTCTTCACTGTGGTCTTGATTCTCATGTTCACCTCTATTAGTATTTATCACCTTCTCATATATAATTAGGCCACATGGATATATTATTTGAAATGCTTTCTATTAAGAGAATCACTTTTTCCCCTTGTTTGGAAACAGAGTCTGATTCTAGTCTAAGCTGGTCTAGAACTCACTATGTAGCCACATTGGTGTCAAACTTGTAGCAGTCCTCCTGCTGGAATCTACAGGAGTGAGCCACTACACCTGGCTTCTGACCTATTTTTAACTTCGTCATGTATCTTTTTGTTTTCAAGGTTAATAATTCATTCTCATTAGGCACAGTGGTGCACACCCGCAATCGCAGTGCTGGGAAAGCGATGCGAGGGGACTACAAAGGACACCCTTTTAAAATTTTTATTTTTTTCTATTATTTTCTTTTAGCATTTTAAGAAGCATATAGAATATTAGGTTTCATTGTGGCATTTGCAATAATATTTGTTTTTGTTGATTCTCAGCTGCCTTTTCTTCCCAAGCCCTCAATCCTCCTCGCACCCTTCTGTCCTCTAGAACATTCTTCTTACTCTCAAGTCTCATGTGTCATATCATCCACCTCCTGTTTCCTTAGCACCTTTTCTCCCACTGTTGTCAACTAGTTTCAGGAGGGTCAGCCACAGTAAACCAAACCAATCAAAAAAATCAATTGACTATTATATATAAAGGTCAATTTTTGGGTTGTCAGTTCTCTCTCACTGATTATATTTGATATTATATTAGATAGATACATGTCTAATATTAAGCCAGCATTACAATATCCTGGAAACTGTTGCTTTAATATGTTTGAAACCATGAAGTTTAAGTCTTCTCTCACATTTCAATACTGTTTTGACTATTCTGTGTCTCTTGTATTTCTATAGGAATTTCAACAAGAGTTTATTAAGATTCTGTTGCCAAACAAAAACAAAATAAAACAAAACAAACTAACAAAAATGCCATCTGGGGTTTTGATGGGACTATAACAGAAGAAATTCGAGGAACGCTCATTTGTAGTGAATGCTTGCAATATTATGGCACGCTGGATACATTTCAACTATACCTTGGGTGCTCAGCCACATTTGACAGTTTTCATTTTATACCTCCTCATTACTCTTTGGGGTTGACCCAGATAGCTGTCCTATACAACTGGTCCCTGGTTACTATGGGACAGCTGGAGTCACTCTGCTGGACTGGCCCACTGACTCACACATCCAGAAGGGACTATGCCACAGTGACTACTCCTCTAGAACTCAATGCATATTTGCTTTAAGCCACAGTTAAAACATCCCATGGAACATTCATTGGGATAATATAACGACCCTAACAAAGGTATCAGCCCTCAACCTCTCTCTCTCTCTCCCTCTCTCTCTCCCTCTCTCTCTCCCTCCCTCCCTCCCTCTGACCCCCACTCCCTACCTGTACTCCCTGACCTCCATTGTGCAGATTTCAGAGATGCCATACAAATCCCAATTCTAGAAGTACTAAAATTACTCTTAAACTTTCACACTGTTGCTGTCACTGAAAACTACCTGTGTACATAAACCCCTGTGGGTGTTTTCCTCTCTGGTTTTTTGGTGGCTGTTAGGGACAGTGACCAGGTAAAATAATAGAAAGATTCAAAGAGGTTCATTTAAAACACTGTCTTTAAAATGTTATTGCTGGGCATGGTTACACACACCTGCAGCCCCAGCACTGGAGGGGTAGAAGAAGGAGGGTCAGGAATTCCGGGTCTTCCTTAGCTACTTAAGGAGTTCAGTGTCAGCTTAGACTACATGAAACATTGTGTCAAAAAAAAAAAAAAAAAAAAAAGAGTGTTATCTTTCTCAACATGAGAGCATGAAATCTCTTTCTATTCCAAGGAAAATACACAGATAAGAGTTGAGAGATGTACTAATCTACGGGTATAATGACAAGTTACCTGGAGTTGGTTTAATATGATGCCTATTTAGCAGCATGACAGTAGTAGGTTCTTCCACAGGGTCTACGGTCTGTTGACTATGGGTTCTTAGCTCATAATGGTGCTGGCTATGGGTTTCCCCTTGTGGAGCTAGTCTCAAATCCCATGAGAAAGTAACTCCCATAATATTGTGCCACCATTGCACCATTGGATATGTCTTGCCTGGCCAGTCATTGCAGCTCACAGGTTTCATAACTGGATATGATTCATGATTTTTTTTCTTCCTCTAGTAGCTTGCACAACATCTTCCAGCACTATGAAAGCTCGCCAGTAGGGATGAAGGTTCCAGGTCCATACTACTGAATTCTGCCATGTTCTATGACTCAAGTATGTCGTATCTTACCATCAAGTTCTAGATGGTAACCAAGAGCAATGGCAACTGTCTGTAATGTGTGGGGCTCAACAGCACCTCACCAACAACTCCAAAATAAATAACTCATTCCTGGCACTGGTCTTTTATCAGTTAGTCTTTGATGTCTACTAAGGGTATTAGCCTGATTATAGGAAAACTCTATTTTAAATGTCTATCTATCTATGTCGTGTGTATATGTGAATGTGTGTGTGTGCGCGCGCGTGTGCGTGCACGCATGAGTACCTTTAGCTGTGCATAGCAGTGAAAAGAACAATGAACAAATCCAAATTTTACATCCTTACTACCTGCAGAATTTTCAGTAAAAGCCTATGATAGCCTCAATTCACAAATGCACGATAGAAAAGAAACAAATTTTTACAAAGATTGAGAGACCCAAACCAAACAATATATGTGGCACAAACTATATATACTACATATACAAAGCATTAATTCAACTAACATGCATATATGTGTGTTGTGGTGTGTGTGTGTGTGTGTGTGTGTGTGTGTGTGTATACACATGTGTGTGTGTGAGCATGAATCTCAGTATGTGCAGGGAGCAGAAGTCACTTTTGGGTGTGTTCTATTCCTCTCCTTGCTTTTTGGAGATGGTCTCTCTCATTGAACCTGGAGTTAACCATTTTGGCTAGCCTGGCTGACCCCCAACAACTAGGGCTCCCAGCATGTGCCACACGCCAGTCTTAGCATGATGCTGAGGACCCGTATTCAGGTCCTCTTGCTCACATAGGAAATATTCCCAAGCTGAGTCATCTCTCAGTCCCATCCATCAGCTCTTTCTGGGCAAACATATAAATAAGTATTCAGTTATACTGCGTATATCTGTATTTGAAATACAATTTTAAATTCCCTGAGCTATTATTATATACTTATCTTTTTTTAAGTAGTATTTTAATTGCAACCTAGGATATAATTATAGGGCAAAATACATGCTTTTGTTTGCTTGTTTGTTTTTATTACTCCCATGCCAATTAGGAGTCACAATTTTCCTCTACAGGAAATTTAAGTATATAGATTTCTTTTTATTTTACTTTTCATTATTCCATTTAAAAAAACTCAACCCAGACAGGAAATGCTCCATTATTTGCAAAACAAAAAAGTCCCTGCAGCCACGTGATGAACAAGCTGCCTCTGATTTAAAAGGTCATCTGAAGCACTTGGTGACTTAGCAACAGTGTTTGGCACTGCTGAGAGACCTATCCTGCACGAGGACCTGTGTAAGCTATGCCAGCCATTGGGAAATCTAAAAAGTAAAATAAAATATCGCTTTCCTGGGAGACTCCAGGTAGCTAGGTAAAATCCCCAACAACCAGCCTCACTTAATCACTGACCATAGTTGATTTGTCTGAGAAATGATGTTAGTTCTTCATGGAGCCCCTTCTGAATCACCATTGGTGAAACAGTCTATGGGTTTTAGAAAATGCAAATCCTCCCAAGAAAACCACTGTACAATGAAAAGAACTGCCACAGACAGGCTGTAACAGCTACTATTTATTGAGGCCTCAGCTCCCCAACAAGTGTTTGCTGACCACCTACCTTGTGTCGGGAGCCCAATAGCAAAGTGGAACAGCATCACTATTGTATTCTATGCTACTTTTATTACCTAGCACTCTCCTATTTCTATTTTCTCAGCCATTTTGCAAGTGACTCCATCAAACAGCAAACTCACCTGAAAACAATGTTTGAGTGTGAACTGATGTTTTTGCCACCATACAAGGTAGTCATCCAATGAGGCCGTGGCTTCACACCCCACTGGTTAAAACAATCATCGGAAAACTTCTCCAAATCCCACAGAGAAGGTTCAAACATGTCACCAACACCATTAGTACAAAAGGGCATGACCATTTCTGTGCAAGCCTAAAGAGCAAAATGAGAAAAGAAACAAAGGGAAAATGAGGTGAACAGAGGTAAATTATGCAAGGTCACTCAGCTGCTGAGTCTCAGAGTAGGGTCTGAACTTGTAATCAAATCGGCTTCGGCCCTCTACCCGACTCCACTCCCAACTTCTCTGCCACACAACCCGTATTTCTTATAGAAAGACACAGCCGAGAAGTCACAGAAGTTAGTACAGTAGTTTTTTTTTCCCTTTCTTTTTTCTTTTGCAAAGAGTCTTCTTTCATATCTTTGATCATATTTAACTGTCAAGAAAACCCTGCGAGTCTTACTGTGCAGGTGCAGGAGTGGAGACTCAGAGCCACGTTAGACTCTCCTCTCCTATGTCTACCCAATGCCTCTGTTCCAGGACTTGTCAAGGTCTAGTATACTGTTACTTTATCCAGATTTCTCACCAGGCTATATTTTATGGCAATGTCATATAAATTATTTATTTTTATATCTTTGAAATATAAGAGATTGTGATCAATGATATATTTGCTGATGACTAAATATGGGGAGAAAGAAAGGAAAGAATTAAGGAGAAAGAAGGTGGGGAGGGTCATGTGGCAACTTCACAGTGGCCAGACTTGGATGCAGGTTAGGAAGCCAAATGCCAGGTAATAAGTTACAGTGCAATCGTGTCAGTAAGGAGCACACTGAGCTCAGGGAAATCACGCATCCTCACCTGGAAGCTCCAGCCCACAGCTCCGAGGCTGCTGGTAGCTGTTTGTGACATATTCAGGCATTTCGCTTGGCCTGAGTAATTATAATATACATTCAGAGCTTGGAAAATATTTTGCATCAGCACTGTGTCGGACACATTAGGAAGTTTCAAATACTGGCACACTACCTAAGAGATAAGCATAGGAAGAGTCAAAGATGATTAGACAATTAGTTTAGTATCAGAGGAAATGCTATCTCAATTTTTTTTTATCATAAAATGTTGATAAACATCTTAATGTATTGCTTTAAAAAAAATCTATTTCTCCTGGGCATGGTGGCACATGCCTGTCATCACTGCTCTGAGGAGGCAGAGGCAAGCAGATCGCCATGAATTTGAAGCCAGGCTGGTCTATGAAGCAAGTCCATCCCAGCCAAGGCTACACAGAGAAACCCTGTCTGGAAAAAAAAAATTCTATTTCTGAGGAATAATGTCCTCTTTCAAAGAAAAGAACCTTTAACTTTTTCTGTAGGGTGGTGGACTCAGTCAGCCACCTGCACGGTCTGCCAAGTGCTCTCCCCCTAGTCTAGCTCCTTTCTCACGGCCTTCGCTCCAGGGTCCAGCAAAACCATTCGTCACACACCATGCTCTTTCCACTCTTTCCCTCTCTCCTCAAACCTCTTTTCCCACTCCCTAAATCTATGAGTGGCTAGCCAATTCATCCTTACAACACCCACCTCTAACTTCTCCTCCTTTCTGAGGTTTCCCAGCCTGGAAGAGCTAAAGCACTCCCCTCTCGGTGCTCCACCACACTCTGTACCTATTCTTGTTTTGGTTTGGTTTGGTTTGGTTTTTTGGCCTTTTGAGACAGGGTTTTGGCTGTCCCAGACTAATTTTGTAGAGCAGGCTGGCCTCGAACTCACATCGATCCACCTGCCTCTGCCTCCCGAGTGTGGGGTTTAAGGCGTGCGCCACCTCCGGCCAGCTCTGTACCTATTCGTATCGCAGCCTCTAGAATACTGTCCTGCATGCATCTGATTTCAGAACATCTCCCTCACTGGTCAGCAAAGTCTCTAATAACTAAATCTTTGCTGAATGAAGGACTATATTTTCATAAGAATGCAAAATTTGTTTGTGCATGCATGTGGGTATACATGTGTATATGTATGTGTATATGTGTATATGTATATATGTACATGTCATTCCTTAGGTGTTTTCTACCTTATTTCACTGCCTGGGACTCACCCAGTAGAATAGGCTGGTTGGTCCTCAAACTAAGGGAGTCACCTGTCTCCATATCCCTGGCATTGGGATTACAAACCTAGGCCACTACTCACTGCTGTTTTTTTTTTTAAGACAGGATCTCGATATATAACACCCAATATTTCATCTTTTTTTTTCCTAACCTATTTTTCTGTTTCATTATCTTTCCCTTTTTTCTGATGTTTTTACATTTGTCGTTTTCCTTCTGTTCATTTTCAGTGCAATTATAGCTTCACTGTATTTTACAGTTTTTACTATTCCTTTCCTATATTCATCTACTTTTTTTCACTATTGAATAATACCTTTTCCCCCTAAAGTTTCTTTTTCCTTTTTGCCCCCATGTTTCCTTCTCTCTATACTTCGTACTTTCAGTATATTCTAAATTTTACTTATTTTTAAAAAATATTTTAATTTTCAAAATGTTGTTTCCCTTCTTGCATTCACTTAATTTTGTCTCTCCAGTGTCTTGCTTACTGCCCTTGGTCCCCCCCTCCCCCCCTTCCCTTTACCTTGCTCTTCTCATGAGGCTCTGGCCCTCCTGTCTTCCCACATGACACATTTCCCACTCCTTCATTTCCCATTCTCATATGTAGCGTTACTTTCCCTCTATCTCTTCCCTTTCTCTGTGTCTCCTTTATCTCACTCACTTGACATTTCTGCACTTACGCTAAACGACTTTTAACTTCACAGCTCATTTTAGAATAGTCTTGTCATTTTCCATTTTACCGCCATTGGTGACAAAGTGTATTTCTACATCTTGAGTGGTTTGATACAGCAGTGTGCATTCCCACCCACTGAGCCACCTCTCCAGCCCCCTTCCCCCTATCTTCAGATAGGTTCTTCAAACCAAAACGTACCAAAGTGTCCTCAGAGTTCAATCACACCACAGGTTAAATGGACTTAATATACATTTACAGAACATTACATCTGACAAATACATCTTTTCTGGGTTTCAAATCCAATCTGATGGGCTACTAAAGATTCAGAATAATTTGTTACATATTAGCAGGTCACAGTGCAATAAAACTTGAAATCACCAGCAGAAGAGACTACACAGAAACATGGAGACAGAGCACTATACTGTGGATGATGAGTGGGTCTAACACGGATTGCAGAGGAACTGTGTAAACACTCAGAATCAAGCAAAAAGGAAAACACATCTTAACCAGAACCCTTAACCCATTCTAGGAGGTCATAGGTATGAGTGCTAATACTTAAAACTCATAAATATCTCAAATAAATAACTTAATGACATACCCTAAGATATTAGGAAAATGAGAATATTACAAATCCAAAAGCAGCAGATAGCAAGAAATAATAAAGATCAGGACAGGAATTAATGAAATGGAGACTTAAAAAAATCCTCATGGGGGAATTGATTCTTGGGGGGAAAGTATAAGCCAGCCTGACAAAACACCTAGCCACATGAGGCGAAGAAACAATAGAGGCATTAATTAACAACACCTGAGCTGAAATGGGAACATTATTCAATATGGCAATGAAACTGGACAATCATTCGTGATGTTGACTTTCACTGTCACCTTAGTTAGATTTAGAATCACCAAGGAAACACACTTCTAGCTATGGGTGACAGTATTTCCTGAAAGGCTTCACTGAAGAGGGAAGATCCACCTAGTACCCTCCATAGGCTCAGGCCTCAGCTGAATAACAAAGAGAATGAGAGCTTCCTGGGGAGGGTCCAGTGTGACTGCAGTTGCTGCTGCTCTGTGATGGGCTGTGTCCCTGGAATATAACTGAAATACAGACTGCCTCACTTACGCTGCTCTTTACAGGTATTTAGTTACAGCAATAAGATCAGGAACTAGCACAACTCCAAAAGAAGAAATGACAATGACATATACATGTAACATGGAAGGATGAAAAAACAATGCTGAGAACAAAAGAAACAGTCTTCCTCATGGAGAAACACACCAACTGCTTTATCCAGTACCAAGTTGATCAGCCCTGAATACATCTACAGACAGTATCATTATATGAGCTGAGCAGGTTGTACTTATACATTTAGAAATACAGAGAGAGAGAGAGAGAGAGAGAGAGAGAGAGAGAGAGAGAGAGAGAGAGAGAGCGCAACAGAGTACATGAGAGGAGTTGAGGGAGAAAAGGGAAAGCATGAAATGGTTATTATAGTCTCAAAAAGTAAAATAATAATAATAAATACTGGAAAATATTAATAGTTGTTCAGTCCTGATGAAGGCATATCAACTTTTATGGAGCTATTCTTGCCAATGTTCTGTGGATTTAAAGCTTTCAAACTAAGCAAATAAAATAAAATAAAACCCCTCTGTGTGTGCTAAAGCAAGATAGAAGAGAAAAGAAGGAAGAAGGAAGGGGGTTACAAAGAGAGGAAGAATGGAAGACAAATGACCAACTAATACTTGAAAAAGTCTTGAAGTCTTTGCTCATCAAGAAAATGCAAATTTAAACTGCTTTGAGAGTTCATTTCACCCAGACAGAATAGTTATGATCAAGAGAACAAATGACAACCAGTGCTGGTGAGGCTTTCGGGAAAGGGGAGTTCTTATATACCACTAGTTAGAATATAAACTAATACAGACACTCTGCAGTTCAGTAAGCAAGCTCCTCAAAAGACTAGAACTACAGCACTACCACTCTTGGCTAAATAACTGAAAGACAGTAAGGCAACATACCACAAAGATACATGGACACATGCACATCCCTGTCATTGCTACACTACTCAGAATGTCTAGAAAATTGAACATGCCCACCAACAGAGAATGTGGTATTTACAAATAATGGGCAATTCTATCAATCCATAAAGAAAAATGAAATAGTGACACTTCAGAAAACTGTACGGAACAGGGAGTCATTTTTAAAATTTTTATGTATATTGTGTTCTGCCTGCATGTGCACCACATGCGTGCCTGATCTTAGGTGTCACGATTCCCTGAAACTAGAGTCACAGGGGATGGTAAGCTGCTGTGTGGGTACTAAGGATTGAGCCTGGGTGCTCTGGAAGAGCAGTCAGTGCTCTTAGCTGCTAAGCCATGTCTTTAGCCCCTGAACATCATGCTAAGTGTAAGAAATTAGACTAAGACAAATGCTGCATGTTTTCTCTCATTTATGGAACAAAGATTTAAAACTCTCAGGCTAGAGAGATAGCTCAGAGGTTAAGAGCACTGATTACTCTTTTAGAGGTCCTGAGTTCAATTCCCAGCAACAATATGGTGGCTCACAACCATCTAGAATGAGTTTTATTGCCCTCTTCTGGCCTGCAAGCATACATGCAGACAGAACACTGTGTACATAATACATTAAAAAGAAATATTTAAAACACTCTGTCTCTCTATGTGTGTGTGTGGCTATGTATGACTATGTGTCTTAAAATCAAAAGGGGGATCATGAGCAGAGAGGACAAGACCTTAATACAGGGGAGTAGAACTAGAGAGATGCAGAGGATGCATATGACACAAAAGCAGAAGGTATCTGTTTGGGGAAAGGACAAGGACCAGCAATAGTAGGAGAACAGAGGCTAGAAGAAAACAATGGAGGAGACAGGTGACTTAGAGCAAAAACAACGACCCTTAATAGACATGAAAAACTCAGAGTGAAACCCATTAATTTGTGTGTTAACCTAAAAACTATAGTAAGAAAAAAAAACCCACAACAATGCTATGTAAAAGCTAAGAAGAGGTTCAATGGCTTTCATGCGTACTGAGCAGTCAAATGACAGAAGGGTTTTCTATTTTCCCTTTGCCTGTGTCCTACATACCAACTCTATAGTTATTTCCCCGGGGGTATGTCGCTTCTGTTAACAGTAGACAATGTAAATGAATGTGCGAAACTCAAAAGACAAATTAAAAAGTGATAATTGAGCTGACATACAAAAAAAATGACATTTAATTTATTTGTTTCTTTGTGGAACACCCTGTACATACAATACATAACTCCAACAGAAAATAGATGCTTCATACTAACTACAAAGTTTTAATAAAGGGACTGCTAAATTAAAAGTACTTATGAACCAGACTCAGTGACACAGGCTTGGTTTTTGTTTTGTTTTGTTTTTGGGGTTTTGTGGGGTTTGTTGTTGTTGTTGTTGTTTGTTTTTATTTTTTAGGGTTTTTTTGTTTATTTGTTTTTTGAGACAGGGTTTCTCTGTGTAGCTTTGGCTGTCCTAGACTCACTTTGTAGACCAGGCTGACCTCGAACCCACATAGATCCACCTGCCTCTGCTGGGATTAAAGGCATGCGCCACCATGCCAGGCTTGACACAGGCTTGTAATCCCCGCTATTTGGGAGGCCTACCTGGAGTACTTCAAGGCCTGACCCTGTCTCAAAATAAGAAGTACAGAGAGGGCCAGTGCTTTAGATCAGTATGTGAGAAGTCCTAGGCCCACTCACTGTACTGGGTGGAGAGGTGGTACTTTTGAAACCATGCTTTCACATGACTAAGGTTTATTTCCAATACCCACTTTAGAAATACCATCAATTATATCCTCAAACCTTAACCACGAACTCTGCCAGACTTTGTTTTTAAAGCTAAGAGAGGCATTCTTAACAACAACAACAAGTTTAAAGATGAACATATGTGATAAATCCTTTTACTGTGAAAATCATTTTAGCATA
The DNA here is from genome assembly GCF_964271855.1 of Acomys minous. Taxonomy (NCBI): domain Eukaryota; kingdom Metazoa; phylum Chordata; class Mammalia; order Rodentia; family Muridae; genus Acomys; species Acomys minous. Next base: position 125,685,058 of record NC_140484.1, on the reverse strand, counting down.
GATGGGCAGTGGTGATACATGCTTTTAATGCCAGCCGTTGGGAGGCAGAGGCAAGTGAATCTCTGAGTTTGAGGCTAGCCTGGTCAATACAGAGCTAACTCCAAGGCAGCCAAGGCTACACAAAGAAACCCTGTCTCAAAGGAGAAGAAACGTTAGCATTATGAAAGAAAGAAAAATGAGTGATATGTTTTCACACTGGAAAAAGAACATAAAATTATAGTGAGGTACAATTCTTGAGTGTCTTCAAATCTAACATTTGCATGGTCCTCAACAGAACTCTGCACATTTACTTTTGTGCTATCGTACAGAGGAAGACAGGGAGCCTTGGGGAAGAAGTCCCATTGTTTAGAGGGGTAGGCAGCAGCTTCAGGCCACTCCCTTATCGCAGCACATGAAAAGAGAGCCTTGCATGCTGCTGTTTGGCATGGGGATCACCCATGGTAAGTGTAGCATTTAGACCGCCTCTAACAGTTCACTGCCTCTCAGTACTATGATAAAACCTGCCATTTATTAAGCTTAGCTAATATATTATGTGGATCTAGACATGATACATGTATCACAAAATGGGGTATATTACATATGCAAAGTACAGCCCAGAATTTGGCATATAATAGTTATTCCATCAGCATCAACTATTGGTCTTATTTCTTATTCCTATAATGCTGTAGCTGATAAGATTTATCTCCAGTTCTCAAAAGATAAATTGAGGTCAGAGACAGCTAGCATGCCTAACGTCACTTGGTCAGAAAGCAGTAGGGCCAAGGATTCCAGCCCACAATCATTAATTTCACAGAGTCCCTATGGGAGGGATATAATATACACACACACACACACATACATATGGCATTTTTCTGTTACCTTGATAGGCCAAGCAGGCAAAGGCTGTAAAAAGTTGGTTGCATAAGGGTAGTTCACCATTGCCAGGTTCACCCAGGTCTCAGATATCCATCCTTTTAAACTTGGGACATCCTCAGACGTCAAGGGTCTACATAGGCGAAGAGTGTTTGTGAGCCACTGGAGGCCACTGCCTGCAGATAAAAGGACACTACTAATCTACAGTGTCAACCAGTCACTTATTTTTTATTTGGTTTTACAGAAAACACAAGTTTTTTCTCCAAAGTTTGGCTTCTCCAAAAATTTTTCCAACATTTAACAAAATCTTTTAGGGCAACTAGATAAACCCATAGAACTTACCAAAATTAATATTAATCCATAGTTTAAGATACTATTGAAATAAATAAGAGTAGTAAAGAGAATGCATAAGCTAAAACTAAATAAAGCAAATGCATGCACTTAATAATTAGAATATCACACAAAATACAGCATATCAAAAACAAACAAACTCCCACATACCATGCAACTTTCATTACTAAGATGCAGATATCAGAAAGTCAGCCTGTGCTGCAAAGGGAGATCTGCTGAGTAGGTGTGAAAAAGTGCTGAAGACTGCAGCAGAAAGCTTACGAGAGGCTGGCTTTGTCTTTTCTTGATCTGGATGCTAGCAATACCAAGCATTTACTTTGTAAATACTTATTCATTTACACATTCTGTTAGTATAGTTCTCAAGAGACAACATGTATGTATGTGCATATGTGTGTTTAATATATGGTGATATTAGGCTAGGGAGATCCCTTGGTAGGTAAGTGCCTGCTACACAAGCATAAGGACCTGAGTTTGAATTCCTATAACCCATATGAAAACTCCAATGTGGTGGTGTGTGCCTGGAGCTCCAGTTCAGATCAGGAGGGGAAAAAATAAGCAGATCCCTGAAGGTCACTGGCCAGCCAAGCCTATCCTATTAATGAGCTTCAGGTCCAGTGAGAAACTATGTCTCAAAAAGAAGAAGGAAAAAAAAAAAAGGACTGGTTGGAAAAAAGGCACCAAAAGTTGACCTCTGGCCTACGCGCGCGCACACACACACACACACACACACACACACACACACACACACACACACGTATGCTTAATATACATACCTAACATTGGTCACATACCATATAACAGGCACACACAAAACACACAAAAACCAATACAAACACATATAATACATCACACACACACACACACAGAGACAACACAACAAATGCACATGATTGTTTACAAAAGTTTTTTTTTAAGGTGGCACTGTTGATTTTTAGTAAGTTAAAGGTTAAAGAAAACAAACTGTTAATTCATTCTCTTAATGAAAGCTTACTTGTACTTGAGAGTTGGTTAATGGCACCCCAAGATTTGCGGATGCTCTCGGAACAATGTGGACCACTTTTCCTGAAATCTTCAGTTACAATCTTCATAAACACACCACAGGGAGTCAACTCTTCAAACTGCCAGATAGGGGCAGAAGCTGCAAGAGCTCTAAATGACCAGGGAAATGGAAAGAGAAAGAGAGAAATGTAACTCATCTTCTCACGGTTTTTGTTTGCTTTGCTTTTTAAAGTGTGTGTGTGTGTGTGTGTGTGTGTGTGTGTGTGTGTGTGTGTGTGTGTGTTTGTATCTGTGTGTGTCTGGATCAGGAGTTACAGGCAGCTACAAGCCCCCTGACATGGTTCTAGGAACCAAACTCATGTCCTTTGGAATAGCAGTAAGTGCCCTTACAACCAAAACGTCTCTCAGGCACTCGATCCAGTTTTAGTATGGAAACTGAAATGGAACAAAGATGATTTGAAACAGAATGCTGTTGGGTAGTTTTTGGGCTTTGTTGTTATTGTTGTTGTTGCTGTTGCTGTTGTTTGAGACATAGTCTCTCTATATAGTCTTGGCTGCCTTGGAACTCACAAGACCAGGCTGGCCTTGAACACACAAAGATCCACCTACCTGTCTTTGCCTCCCAAGTACTGGGATTAAAGGTGTGCGCCACCATGCCTAGCCTTATAATACTGTTGCTAATGAGAGGGAAGTGTCCATATAACAGAGCATGGCGCCTGCTTTGCCTAATTTTCTCTTGATTGTTAAGAACTGTGTCAAGAATCAATGTACTTACCCAACTACAATATGAGGATATTTCATCCTGAACCAGGCTGCAAGCATGCCACCATAAGAGCCCCCGATGGCGATCACAGGTTGATTTTCAGCTCCTGGGATTGTTTTTTTCAAGTGTCTGATTAACACTGCAAAATCAGCCAGAGCCTGCTCCGATGACAGAAAATCCAAGTGTTGGGAATCCTGTATTTATTTATTTTAAGAACAAAGACAAAGAAAGCAGGTATAAATGTGGACATAATAGCAGCTAGGCACAGAACAGTGTTTTCATTATTTGAAATAGATTTCCAGGCAATTGAGCTAAAATCCCAAGTCAAAGCAACCCATGATTAGTAACTTTAAGTCTGTGAGAGAACATGATATATTTTCCAAGCAAATGTAATTTTTTTGCTTTTAAAGCTTATCTTCAAATACAGTGCAGGAAGCAAGACCTAGCACATATTTAAACATTTAAAATATTGCCCTTAAAGGAGAAACAGAGAGCTTGCTTGTGGCCTACTTGAACATTTAGCCAGTTTGATTCTTCTGCCACAACTCTAATTTTTGTTGAAAAATTTAAATAACTATAGGCATGACAATGACATATAGTTATTTTAATTTACAAAGCTCCTTATTTGTAGTCAAGATAATATATTTGAGGAAGATTTACAAAAAGAATCAACCTAGGGATGAAATCCTAGGCAGGTATTTCCAAGAACCATACAGTGGCATTCATCAGGCCCAAACTGCTTTCATTTCCCTAAGTGGATGATGGAGGTGCTCATCCTCAGCAGCTCAGTATCCTCCAGAATAAACAGCAATAGTTTAGAGCAATGATATTGGCACCCACAGGGTCGGTCGGTTAAAGTAGGCTTCGTAAGCCCTTAGCTTATGTCTTATGAGTGGATGTCAGTGATCTTATGAGGCTTGAAGGATATTCTTGTTTCTGAGTAAAAATAGAACTGAGGCAGACTATAGTATGTCTGAGATACTTGAAAAATTGCTGCCAAGTCTCTGACCCTGAAAACACTACTCTCCTTCTTGCCTGATGATTACCAGTTCTACCTGGACAGAGCCCAGTTTGCTTCACCACTACACACACACACACACACACACACACACACACACACACACACACACACAACCTTAAAAAAAGAAAGAAAGAAAACTCAAACAGTTGCCAACCCCTAAGGTCTGTTAGCCAGGGGAAGTGGCCTGAAAGGCTTTGGAGGTCTAGTCTAACTGTCAGACAAAGGCAACAGAGCAGAGATGAGATGTGAGCTCGTAGCATAACTAAACAAAGTTTAGGGCCCAGGTCCTGTGCTGAGGAAGCCACACTGATCCAGAGAGTGAAGAATGTTCAGGACACTGAGAGACATGTGCCTTCCCCCACCCACCCCCCACTCATCCTTTTTACCTCAGAGTTTCACCTCAGTGGACCCCACACTCCTTCAACAGGGCAGTTGGCCAAAGGGAAATGAACCCACCCTATGTATTTCCTTGAAGGAGCTTAAATACTCTCTACCATCCTGACAATGTGATTCCTGGTTTGGTCCTACACTGCAAATGTCACCATTTCAAACACCGTTACACAGCATGCAAGCTTGTTCCTCCAACAGGACGACAATGTTCTCTGCCCAATCCTGTCATGACTCCGTGTTCTCCTTTCCAAATGTCATTTTCACTACATGCTATTTGCAGAAGGCTTTGCTGAGGTTGTAGAAACAATAAAAGCAACCCACAAGCAACATTTAGCAATAACTGTGATAGGTTATGAAACTAAGATTAATCTTAATACACAGCTGTTACAATTTCAAGTCTTGACACAAATGTATTTAAGCTGTCCAGGATGAACTAAATCCCACACAGAAGACTGAGAAAAAGATGCCCCGTCAGAATAAACTCACTCTTTACTGGAAAGATTGTGTATTTGCTAAAGTAACAATTGGAACAAGTCCAGCTGCCAGTCACAGACAGCTATAATTGGAATATATTGGAAGGGAAACAATAGATTAATGGAAGAAAATGATCCTCGGGTAAAAGGAAAGCCACTTAGAAAGTTCCATGATGATTTAGCTCCAGTTCCCTCTGCAAGTGGTGAAGTGCTGAACTCTGAGGCTAATGGTATTGTTTAAATGTCTCTATAAACTGTCCCCACTCCTTTCTTTTACAGATATAACCTAATTCACTCATGTGTACTTAAGCTACTCTTAGTGACTTGGTTCTAGTGATGACATAGGACTGCCTAGGTCAGGTCTACTTTGTCCAACATTTAGCTTGGAGAGACCCCTGAAGCAGAATTGCCCAACTAATTCTTTCTAATTCCCCACTCACAGGAATTGTGAGGTAATAAATGCTTTGTGCTAGTCTAATATGTTTGCTCATGCTTGCAATTTCAGCATTGGAATAGGAGACAGAGCCGGGGGAGTATGAGTTCAAGACCAGCCTTCATTAGATAGCTAGACGCTATCCATGAACAACCAAGCACAAACAAGTTTACTACTGATTTAAAGTAGGATGGCTTTATGTCCACGGCACTAGGTAACCAATACAGCTAAACACCTTTGTCAGACTCACCTATTTTACCTTCATTCTGGGTCTCTCTCCCCTGACATCTTCAGTCAACTAACATATTACTGTGTCACAAAGTCCCTACCATTCCTTTTGTCCTATCTGCAACACCCAATCCATTAACCGTCGCCTCATCCAAAATGTACACTGACTTATCATCCTCACTCACTGTCATATTTTACTTCCATTTTACATGGCATTATGTACACATGAGTGCAATTGTTCCCAATTCGCAAATAATATGTATAACATCACTTATGCTATTGTCAACTTTTGTGAGCACAGAAAGAGAAAAAAATCATATATATCAAAATCAGTTATGGGTTCACCTTACTAATAGAATATTGATTGTTATAACCTACAGAAAGGTATGATGCAATGTGCAACAACTTGACTGCTTCCCAATGGTTTGGGGGCCTGTCCACTCCACTAGTCATATGTGCATGTAAAATACTAAACTAAAGAACAAAACTGGCCATCCAACCCAAAAAATTACAGCAAACCATTCTGCAACTGACTTATTTTTAACTCACTTCATTTGTCATGACATAATAAATTCAGTTAATTGAATATAAAATTTTAAAAGCTCCTAAACAGCCTTACAAAACAGCCTAAATAGGACTATTCCCAAATTATTTTAGCTGACAATTCACAAAAGGATGGTATCACTCTATTGAATGAGATGGAAGACATTAGACACTGCACAAACATCTTAATGTAACATTTATTTTCATATTTTAAAGGAACCTGGAAAATGTATCAGTACATGAGGTCCTTGATTAAAAAAGTCTTAACTTTAACTGAGTTCCCTAAGGAAAATATTACTAACAGGAAACTTGGAAAATAAAGTCATTCAGTGGTTGAGATGGTATTTTGGTTCATTATGTATATAGCCTGACAAAGACCAGGGGCTCTTGTAAGAAAGGAAAAACTAGTGGGAGCGCCAGAGATAACATGACCTCATAGAACTCATTTAATCTTATATACTGATTATATGTTACTGAAAACTCCTTCTTATGTATTTGCATTCTCTACCCCTCAGGCAGGAACAGTAAGTTAGTACCTCATTTATGGAGCAGAATTATTTACTGACACTGCTGAAATAATGAAAATTTCTCCACTGTGTGCAGCAATAGAATAAGACTGACCTGGCTGAAGTCCGTGTGCATGACTGAACTTTAACTAACAGGGGTTGTATGCACCCCTTGACGGTAGAGATCTTGCTTGAACATGTTAGGCCTTTCTCAAGCCCCCAGAACTACAAACAAAACAAAACAAACAAAAAACACCAAAAAGGGAGCTGGAGAGAAGGCTCAGCAATTAAGAGAGCTTGTTGCTCTTACAGAAGACTGGGGTTTGGTTCCCAGCACCTACACTGTGGCTCACAACCATCTCTAGCTGCAGTTCCAGGGGACACAGTGTCCTCTTCTGAGCTTCTCAGGCATCAGGCTTCCAGATGGTGCACAGCCATATGCACTCAAAACAGCCATATACATAGAATAATTCTGAATTTTCTTTTAAAAAGTAATAGTAATTAGAAAGATGGCATGGCTTTAAAGGTCTTGAGGTAGGATTGAGAACAGAGCTTAGAGGAAATATTTGCTTGCACACAGGATGCCTTGGGCTAGATCCTTAGCAAAAATAGAAAGAAAAATTTTCATTTTGTCGAAGTTGTATATATAAAGAAAAGATAAAGTACAAATTATTGAGCTTCTAGGCACTTCAAGTTAAAGTGATCTCACAGTGTGTGAGTATAAAATGTTCGAAAGTTAAACAAATATCTACCAAAGGGGGTAGCGAAAATCCTTAACTTAAAAAAAAAATGTGTACTTACCTTGAATGAGTCCTCACCAAAGGGTAGGGATTCCCCATAGTACCGGTGCTCAGCAAACACCAGCATAGCCTTCAGCTCCTCAGCCACATCCCACATGAACCCCTAGGAAGAATTCACAAATCCGTAAGTAAAATTAGGCAGTGAAACATCGCATTGAGCTTTTGCAAACCATATGAAATAGATATTAAACTAGAAAGAGCTCTCTGAAAAACTGTGCATCCTCCCCCGCCCCCACCCCCGTGTGTTCCATGGGGGTGGAAATCCACAATAGCTGTATTATACTGTACTACAGTGGAACCTAAATAAGATCAATTCAGTCATCTGCTAGTCACTTCATCTCTTCTTATCCTGACCCTTTGACCCTGAGTGAATGGTATATGTCACTCTTCAAACTGCACTGTGCTTAGTATTCTAGGAAGGAGGTAAAGATATCTAAGTTGCTCCTCAAAGACATCCAGACAACAAAAGGAAGTTAAAAGATAAATAATCATATTAAACATCCTTGGGACTTTAATCTTATATATTAGGACATTAACAGGAGCTAACAGCAGCTGTTACTAGCTCCCGCTTATAATGTGTCAGATGCTGTTCTAGCCATGCATGTAATAATTCACTTCATTATCACAATAAACAAGATCAAGCACTGTGGTTTTACAGACAAGGACACTGAGACACAAGGCTCCATGTCCACACAGGTGCAGAGCCCAGACTGAAATGCGGGCTGTAATGCAGAGCAGTCACCAAGGGCCACTAGACTTCCTTGATCCACACAGATGGCTCCTCACCAGCCATTTGCTGCCTCTTTCCCTTTGACTGGCTGGTGCCCTTGGAATCCTCCCTAAGAAAGCATCCAAGGCAGACAGCATTCATTGACCAGAAGGTTGAACATGGATTAAATAAAGCCTAATGGACGCTGTCGGTGTTTAATGTTACTATTTCCTAATGAGGCGTAGGAACCTCAAAATGGCTTAGGCTGTTTTGACCAATCGATAAAGAATCAAATGAGCTACATGCAGGGATAATGGACATGTTAGCCTGACACCTGTGGTTTTCAAGACTCCACTTCTCTTCCAAGGAGCCGCTCTCTCCTGCCATATATCCCAGGGCTACATAGAGAGACTCTGTCTCAAACAAATGAAAAACAAAACAGAAAGGAAAGAGACAAAGCAGTACTGTTTTACACAACATAGCCCCAGGAATCTGGACACTTACCTAAAAGATCAGGTGTCACTCATGATGTCTTTTCTCAGGAGCTATTTTACTTCCAGTTTGTTTATTTATTTATTTCTAAACAGGGTTTCACTGGGTAGCTCTGGCTGTCCTGGAACTGTGTAGACCAGGCTGGTCTCGAACTTAAGAGATCTGCCTGCCTCTGCCTCCCGAATGCTAGGATTAAAGGCGTGCACTACCAACACCCAGCATTTAAATTATTTTTTTAAGTATTTCTTTTGATTGGTTGGTTTTACAGGCTGGGTGTCACTACAGAGGAAAAGAGACTCAAATTCACAGTCTTCTATGCCAGCCGCCTGAGTACTACATAGAGGTATGCAACCCCATGCCCAGCAGACTGGGTTTTTGGCTGTCTGAAGAAAATAATCACAAATGAATAAGGGGGTAGCAGTATAATTAGATTCATGTCTTTTCTGTCAGCTCAGTTCAGTTCAGCAAACATTTGCCGAGATCTCCTGAGTATGGTGCCACACTAGACACTGGCACCAGAGATGGCACTATTCCCTAATTAACAGTAGCTCACAGACTAGCTTCTTAGCAGAAATTTAGCATTTTCTAGTCACAGCACTGGCATAATGTAAAGGAGACTTTCTTTCATTTTTTCCAAATTGTTTTAATTTTTTTATTAAATATTTTTTATTTTTACATATACATTTATATTATTACACATATATACAATAAACTACCTACAGCAATAAGAACCATGATATGGATGCATTGTTAAAAGGTGATAGAAAGTATACTTAGTGAAGCAAATCAATAGATTATACTATTTTAATTATAACAAACTCAAAACAAGTAGAACAAGAAACTAACTGAAAATGCAGCTACTTTACTTCTGTCCTTCCAACTTGAAAGTCAAACTTTTATATATTTTCCTTGTTTGCACTAGTTTTGTTTCAGTCTTACTTATTAATTTGATAAATATTTATTGATCATCTACTATACACATAATACAGTTCTTCACTTTAAAAATACAGTATTAAATAGAAAAATTCCTACCTTATACTTACCTTCTTCAGGCCATAACCAAGCCAAGTATACACAATAATATCCACTGGTATTATAATTAAATTTCCCAGAAAAAAATGGTTCTGTCTGTCTGTCTGTTTGTCAGTCATTCTGTGTTGAGACTGGGTTTCATGTAGCTTAGTCTGGCATTGAACTAGATGACAGCACAGGTTGTCTCTGAATTCCTAGCTAATGACCCTGTCTCACTGACACTTTTTATTCACTTGTGAACTTCTGCCATCTTTCTATTACTATTGAATTTATTATTATTGTTGTTGTTGTTGTTATTATTATTATTATTATTATTATTATTATTATTATTATTATTTCAGGAGGGGACATGGCACATCACACTTGAGGACATCAAAGATGAACGTGCAGGAGTTGATTTTCTCCTTCCATCAAGCAGGCTCAGAGATGAAGTCAGGTCATGAGCCTCTACAGCTGAGCCATCTTGTGCACTCTCTTTTTACTTCTGAAGGTCATTATAATTAAAACAGTAATTCTTGGTCATCTATACTGCTAAACACATTCTCCCATTTATCTCTAGGAAATATACTACTTCAGCAGAAATATCTTACTAATGTGTACATACCGTATTATTGGAAAACCAGACAATGTCCCCTTCATTACCAGTGTAGAAAAGTATTGATCCGCCATTTTTCTGCCAGTGTTTATCAGCTATCAGGTACCGCTGTTTAAAAGTCCTTGTGTCAGAAAATCCAAAGTGGTCAACCTATGATAAAAACAAAACAGGCAAGACATATTTGAAGAAAAAGCAATTGAAATTAATACTAAGGTAAGTCATTCTTCCATTGAAGTCAACCTATAATACAAAAATAATGAAAAGAAAATTTAAAGTTCATTTGTCCTTATTAATTCTAATGTCATTTTGAAATTATGTTGCTTATATACTGAGATGAAGCAGTATTTGTTATGGTGGTTAAGATTTTCAGTATAAAAGAAAAATTTTAATTATAAAAATCAAGTGTTACTTAAAGACATAATGCCCAAATAAAAATTTTAATCTGAATAATTTTAATGGAAAATTAAAAACTTTATATGATGTTGCAGCATGATTTTCTGAAATATGTGCACATTGTAGCGTGGATAAACTGAACATAAGCGTCACCTCTCATACTTCACATTTTAGTGTCATGAGAACAGAATCAAATGTCTTAGGACTCTTCAAATAAACGCATCCCACTGGTTCTCAAAATGCCTGTCCAAATTTTCATTACTTTTAAAATAGAAATCAAGAAGAAATTAGACCACTGGAAAAAAATGTATAAACTGTGTGATTCCCACTACCAGCAGACACTCCAAATGCTGGGATGCTGATGTCTAGCACCATTTCTAGGAAAAGAGGCAATAAAGAAACTAAGGCTTGTGGAGGAATGCCTTGTGTGGATGTAGCAGTTGTCAATAAAGTGATCAGATTGGCAAGTTCTTGGAATATAGTAGGTTATGAGGGTAAGAGTAGTTTATTTTAGTAGATTTAGTAGATTTAGTAGCAGTTTAGATTCTGCCCAGTGTAGTGCTTGCAGCTTTAAATTACACTTCAGTCTCACTGTATCAGTTATTGGCTTCCTAGGTCATGCAGATTGAATCCCTGCAACAAAGGCTTGTTACCAAAATGATTGAATGACACTTGGGACAAAGATGTTACAGGATAGGCCAATACATACTACTGCACAAGGGACAAAGGCATGCTTAAGAGCAAGAGAGCTGTACTAACACATGAAGTAGCCAGCAACAAAGGAACTGTTTATTATAGGCTCACATTTTAATAAGCCTAGCCTAGAACAATGAACCACAAAAGTAAAGACTGTAATTGATTCAAACATCCAATTCATGAAAACCATGGATATATAAGAAAACATTTAAACAAGGTTAAAGTTCACTTGCCAAAGTTCACATGTCCACTGAGCCACCATAAATTAATTCCTCACTTTGAAACAGGGAATTAGTGGTTAAGAATCCCATAGTAGAGCTGCCTTTCTGATAGAACTGTCTTCCAGAGTACCAAGTTGTCCCACCTGAAGATGAAGAGCTATTAACTAAAAGTCAGCTACTGCAGAAAGATGACTAAGATAGAGAAATGATAGTTCTGCAAAGTTACTGATTCAGACAAGACGTATGAATGATATTCTAAAATACCAGAAAAGAAAAAGGGAAACAAATTTTGATACCACAAACAATGCTCTTGTCTCTGGGCTCTCATCACCTTAATCTAATAATCAATATTGGCACCACAGGTAGTTGGGCAGGCAAGGCACACATGCCTTCTCATGCAAACAACATAAAACACATACCGTCTATGATTCATTCTTGCCAAAAATGTTCCATTTTTATCTTAATCTTGACTTTACTCCAAAGGAGGAAGTACAGAAGGTGGTAGGGTAAACTGAGTTTCTGGAAGGCAATTGGGCAAATCTGAGGGTGGGACATTTTACAAGGCAATGGGTGGTCAGGGGACTGCTTTGGATGAAGTGAGTTTTAAGGAACACACTAATCAGAGACAATGCAACCCAGGATTGGACCCTAGTTTGAACAAATAAGTTACAAGTGATAAAGTGGAGTGATTCAGTTAATTTTAATATAGACAAGAAATTAACTGACACTAAATACTTGCTAGAAGTAACCATACTATTCTGACTACATTATAAAAATGCTTTTATTTTTTACATACCCTGAAATTTAAGAGCTAGAATGTAAAGCTGACTAAATCTTGGAATTACTCTATCATGAATAAATAATATGAATTTACACAAGCTGAGGTTTCATATATATGGAAAGAAATAACATACATAACATACAGAAGGTATTTGGACTTTGCAAGATAGATAAACCATGTTAAAAATTTAAAAAGACAGAATAATTTAAGCAGTGGAACTCTCTCTATATATTTAAGGTTTTTTACCTTTTTTCTTTTTTATGTATAATTTATTATAATTTATTCACATTACATCCCGATTGTTATCCCCTCGCTCTTATCTTCCTGTTCCCACTCTCCCTCCCTCATCTGCCCTATTCCCCTCCCCTTGACCTCTGATGGGGGTGGGCCCTCCTACCCCTCTGTCTGACCACTGCCTATTAGGTCTCATCAGAATAGCCTGCATCCCCTTCCTAGGTGAGCTGGCAAATCCATCTTGCCAAGGGGGAATGATCAAATTGTGGGCAACACAGTGCAGGTCAGAGGTTCAGCAGAAGTCACCACACCCCCCCCCCCACCCAATGTGTGAAGAATCTGCTGTCCATAGGTTACATTTGAACAGAGTCGTGGGTCTCTGCATCCATTGTTCTTGGTTGGTGCATCAGTTTGTGCAGGCCCCCATGTCCAGATCTGTTCCATAGGCCTTAATGGTCTCCCAGTGGGGAATGTGAGCTACCATTTAAATATAACTATTAACTCTCTTACAGTGGTAACATTCACGATCAACTACAGGAAAGAGCTATAACTAGAGCCTTTGGGATGGAGGGGATGAGTACCTTTGTGATTAGAAGGACAGTGCCTCAGTCACAGTCATAGGGGAGGGGAGTAAGGGGAAAATGGAAAGGAGGGAGGAATGGGAGGATACAAGGAATGGGAGAACAATTGAGATGTAATATGAATAAATTAATAAAATATATTTTAAAAAACTGATGTGCCTGCCAGGCATGGTAGAGCATACCTTTGATCCCAGCACTCAGGGAAGCTGAGGCAGATGGATGACTGTGAGTTCAAGGCCAGCCTGCTCTACAAAGTGAGTCCAGGACAGCCAAGGCTACACAGAGAAACCATGTCTCAAACAAACAAAACAAAACAAAGAATGCTGTCTGAAGCACACTAAATCCTAAGAAGGAATACTCAAGATGAGCAAGAGGTAACGAGGCTTTTCAGTGAATTACAAGAATTATTCTTACAAAGTCAACAGCTCCATTTTTTTCCCTTATGGTTTCCCTAAGTGTTAAGCCAGAAATAGGCTCTGAATTGTCCTTTGCACAACATGAATTTCCAGCATCCTCCTGCCTCCTTCCCATCATTAGGAACATCACGAGAAGCTACAGAACTGAGTTTTCAGTATCCAGTGGTCGGTCGGTCTGTCTGTCTGTCTGTCTGTCTGTCTGTCTGTCTGTGTCTCTCTCTCTCTCTCTCTCTCTCTCTCTCTCTCTCTCTCTCTCTCTCTCTCACACACACACACACACACACACACACACACACACACACACACACACACACAGTCAGTGCGCCCTCTTCTGTCCAGACCAAGACACACACGTCACAGCATGAAAGAAAGCAGGAATTACAAGGGCTGCAAAAGCCAATCTGATCTGCTAGCTCTAAGCAAGCTGCGAGCAAAGGGCAAAGTAGGTAATAGTGCTGAGAAAGCTCACAGGCATGACCTGGGGGGGAAAGATAACTCTGTTCACACACAGCAGTTCTTTCTAAAGTACAGAAGGGGGGAAGGGAGGGGACAGAAGGGAGGGAGCTTCACGCTATCAACCACCTGGCCATCTCCAGTCAGCTGTGGATATTTTCATAACGTCTTATAGGATGATGACACCCACCCCAGGTTATATAATTTCCCAATTAACATGACTAATGAATAGGAATCAAACACATGCTTCTTTTTATATGTTTTGACAAACACTGCTTCCTGCCTGCTTCTGACATGCACTAGCTCTATCTGCTATTTTCAGAACATATAGTTAGTTATAGACAGGGCTGACACCAAGCTTCACCCCTCACTAGGGGCCACTCAAGAGTCTTCCTCTAAAATCTGTGGATTCAACCATAACCTGCTTACTAAGTTACACTCGAAAATACAAGGCATGTTGGTCCTTTTGCTGACCTTGATTATATCATTACTACAGTGCTGTGTTTAACTCAATTAGGTCAACTGATTTAAAAAGGAAAATGCTGCATTCTTTCGCACCAGCCTTTCATTTTAGAAACTCAGCACATGGTGGTCTTAGTAGCTGGCATCAATTTTATTAAAAATATAAAAGTATCCTCAGAGATAAACATAACAAAAAATGGGGGGGAAAAAAACCGAGCCCCATCCTTCCGCTGAGTCAGCACGTCTTAGGAGTGCTCTCTTGTGTGCAGCCCTAATGCAGAGATGAAGACAAGCTCTCGCTCTGCTTAGCTGTGTGGGTTGTAGGTGAGTTTAGAGATGGTGGCCCTGCACTCCCCTAGCTTCGCTGATAGGATACAACGTTCCCAAGCACATCTGATTCCTGATGGAAAGGCCATCTTCAAATAGAAAGGGCACAGGTTCTCAAAGAAGGAGCCAAAATGGAGAATGACCATGGACTGTAAGGCAGGCCCTGTGGCTGCAGTGGGAGGAGCCTGTGTACCTGGAGTCAGGCCTTCTAAATTGCAGGCTCTGGTGTTGCCAGAGCTAGAATAAGAACGGAGAGCAACTGTGTTGTAGGAATCAGATCATTAGGTGTGACTCCCTGTTTATTTCCACTTTCTTGTGTCAAAGTGGTTCAAAGCCTGCCTAACACTCAATATGCATTTGTCTCCACACGTGGAAGGCAGGAAGCAATGGAGACTGAATGTAACTGAAGGAATCACAGGGGCAACAGCTTTCCTGGATGATAATGTGGTAACAGCACAGAAATGATGACAAGAGGAAGGCGAATGTTACAAACGGCAATTATCCTTCCCTCTACTTCACTGCCAATCACTAAGGTCTTGCTTCCACCATTTCTTTTGGTGTCAGGGTTGAACCTAAGACTTTATGCATGCTTAGCACACACTACAAAAGGCAAACAAACAAAAACATCCTAGCGTCCACAAGGATAAATGGTGGGCAGTTCCTCAGCTATTCTTTAAATAAAACACCTTTCTATGCAATGACACCCTATTCATCTTCAAGAACATTTTTGAGATTTTTTTTCCTTAGGCGCATGAGTATTTGTCTGAATGTCTGTCTGTACATCATATGAGTGCAGTGTTCAGAGACGCAGAATGTATCAGAACCCCAGTACTATAGCATTAGATCATGGAGTTGTAACAATGTGGGTGCTGAGATTTGAACCCAAGCCCTATGGAAGAGGAGCTACTGCTCTTAACTGCTGAGCCACCTCTGCAACCCCACAACACCTGATTCTTGACAGAGATACATAGAAATAAAATATTGTTGAAGGAAAAAATGGCAAGAAAAAGGAAAATAGCAATCCATCACAAGAGTAGTCCTTAAAAAAAAAAATGGGATTCTGCTTCTTGTACTAACCTGTTAGCTTGAAAGACAAGAGAAAAAGAGGTGAGAGTATTTTGCTTTCACACCATTTTGAAAACTTAGAATGGCAATAGCTACCACAATACCTTTGTACAAGACAGGTACTTTATAAATAATAAAATGCAGTTCTAAAACAATAACTCATCATGTTTCTACATATGAGATTCCTTTGCTAATGTTAAAATTTTGTTTGATGAAAATAAACTATGAGCTTTCCTTTTATTTGTTCTTTAACTGATGAGGCCATGTTTTTAATGTTTTTACTTGTGAGTGTGTGTGTGTGTGGGGGGGGGTTATCTCACTGCATAGCCCAAGAGAGAGGCCAGGGGAGGGAAAGAGAGGTGTCTCATTGCATAGACCAGGCTAGCCTCAAACACATGTTTCTGCCTCCTAGTTGCTGGGATTAGACATTTGTCACCACAGTCAGCTTAAATTTTTCACAGATATGTCATATTCTGGTATCTAATGTCTAAGAAGATATGAGAAGTCATTATAAATTTAATAGTGGTATAAATAGCATCTAATTACATGTGAGGAAAATGTATTTGCAATTTTCTACTTGGTAGGACAATAGATTCAATCACTCTCCAAGAGTTTTGAAGTGTCCAGTACCTTCCCTTTCACCAAAAGCCCAGAAGGGGCAGTCACGTTCTAAGCTGACAAAATGTTATAAAAGCTAAATATTATACTCTTCTCTGCTGCTAAAGCAGGGGGAGACAGCTTACCCTTGGAATACATTTGTGTGTGTGTGTGTGTGTGTGTGTGTGTGTGTGTGTGTGTTTGCCCGTGCACTATTACACAATGAGTAATGGTTTCCTTCAAAGATTCTGGCATCAATTATTGTTGGTGAACAGCTCTCGAGGAGCACAGCATGAGTGATCATGCCCAGGACTTAAGGTTGCTTTGTGCCCCTGTAGCTCTCAGATGAACATATCACTGCTGCACTGACCAAACACACAGCAAAGTAGGAGAGCCCATTATGTTTTAAGTTAGATCATACAAGTAGGACAGATGGAAACTTAGAACTCAAGCCAAGCACTTGCGTAAGAAGTACATGCTGTGGATCTAGATGCCTACTCTTTCAAACTCCCCTGAGTTTCTCCTCCTCCTCTTGCTTCTTCCTTTTCTAATTAATTACTTTATTTATTTATTCACTTTACATCCTGGTCATAGCCCCATCCCTCCTCTCCTCACAGTCCCATCCCCCTCTCCCACATCCCCTCCTCCCATTCTCAGAAAACGGGAGCTCCCTTCCCACCCACCCTAGCTCATCAAGTCGAATCAGGACGGAGCATGTCCTCTTCCCTGTGGCCTGGCAAGTCCGTCCCATCAGGAGCAAGTGATCAAAAAGCTGGCAACAGAATCCATGTCAGAGACAGCCCCTTACTAGAGGACTCACAGGAAGCCTGAGCTTTTTTCTTTTTTTAAGACAAAGTTTCTCTCACTTCGTAACCTAGACTGGCCTAAAGCTTGAGTCTCCTGAGTGCGGGATTACAGGCTTGTACCACCATGCCAAACCTAAATTTTTCTTGCCTTCCTTAAATACACATTCATACACATGAAATCTAACAATTATTCCCTTTTGTTTCTCACGTTTGCTTGCTCTGTGGCCTATATTAGCCTACTACTTAATATGTAGCCCAAGCTGGCCTTGAACTCAGCAATCCTCCTCAGTGCTGGAATTACTAGGTATGCCACCATAGCTGGCTCCATTCCCCTTCTTTATAATGTCAGGGTCAAAATGTTGGAAATCAAGGTAGCAGTTATCTTTTCTATGTTATGTTAAATGTTAAAATGTTCCTATATATGCAACATATTCTCCTGATACCATTATTATAATTATACACCATGCCACATCCCAGAAATGGAAGTTAGAACACACTGTAATGAAAACAGATGAGGACACCTCCCAACACCTCAAAAATGAAAACCAACCACACATCTGGCATAGAGGTATGATGCATGTAACTTGCACCATCAGACTGCATTGACTTCCCAAATCTTCTCCATCTGAGCAATCCAGTTCTATTTCCCATAAAACCCTATTTCTAAATTCCTCAAAACCTGTGTACACCCTCGTTCAGTTAATATCCCCTCTTACAAATAAAGTACCCAAGATTAAATTCCACACATACCATACAGTCTGAAAAAGCACATGTTGACTATCTACTGAAAGTACAGAACTAGGGAAATATTTATAGACATAACTCATTTACACAGGCCGACCTAGGCACAGTCAGTGTCACGAAAGCTGGACTGGATTAAGTACCATTCCCTCCAGAGATGCATACCTTCTCTGACTTCTATGAGACCTTGTTTGGAAACTAGATCACTGCAGATATAAGTAGTTTAACTGAGGTCTTGATGAAGTAACATGGCCCTTAATTCTTATAAAGAGAAGAAACAGAAGCAAGCACAAAATGAATGCAATGTGTAGACATAAACTAAAAGATAGCCACATGATTGTGGAAGCAGAGCCAAACAGCTACAGACATCAAAATATCAAGGATTACCAATGAACTTACGGAAAATAGGCTCCTATGCTTGACTACATGGTCCCTGGTTGGTGAAACTGTTTGGGAAGATTGGAAGGTGTGGCCTTGGAGGAGGTGTGTCATTGTGGACTTTGAGGCTTCAAAAGACTAGAGCCATTATCAATATGTATCTCTCTCTACCTCCTATTTGCAGATCAAGATGTGAGCTCCCAGATATTTCTGCTGCTATACCTATGCTCTACCATCAAGGACTCTACAACCTCTGAAACTGTAAGTCCAAATTAAACACTCTTTTATAAGTAGTCTCAGCAATAGAAAAATAACTAAGATAGGCTCCAACAAGGAAGTCGTCCAGCCCACATCTTGTTTGGACTTGTAACCTACAGAAGTAAGAGGTTATTTTCACCTCCCAGCTTATAGTTCTTTGCTCCAAAAGCCAATACTGATGGCCTTTCCAGGGAGGGGGCATTGGAGATGAAGCCTAAAGAAGGCATCCAAGGTAAGAACTCTAGGAAAAAAAAGATGGGAAATATAAGGGCTGGAAGATTAAAATGTGGTAAGGTGGTGCAGAGTGATTCTTAGAACTGAGTGGACAATTGCAGAAGGGTTTTAATTTCATTTGAAGGGCAATGGGACTTCACTAAGAGCTTTAAGATTTAGTCCCATTTGCCTTTAAAAAAAAACAAATCTTCCTTGACTGTGTTGTGGTATAGAAGGCATGAGGTCCATGAGCTCACAGATAAGCACTAGGGAAACAGGAAACACCCAAGACTTCCTCTTCAGGGGAAGAAGTGTATACCTGCTCTCCACCCAGAATGCCGGGAATGGATGTAGTTAATAACTTGGTGACTGTGCTATCAGTAGGGCCAGGCTACACTGAAATCCCCCCAACTATTATGTTTCTCTCAGATTCTGGGTCCATAGACCTTTATTTTGAGCATTGTTTCTCAGTCAATAAAACTCATCCTTAAGAGGCTATCATATGTACTTTGTAGCTTAGTGACCTCTACAATGACCTTGACTACACTAAATCCTCCCCTGAGCCTGTAAGCTCTTAACCCGTCTTTTTGGAAGAGGTCATATGTCCTTTGCAAAAGAGTTTCAATTTAGTCATATCTTAAGCTTTATTGTGTGGCGGGAGCCATGTTGCCTCTCCTAGGAAGAGTACGTGAGTGTTCTGTGAGTGACCTCCATGAGGCAAGGCTCTTGGAGCTGCTCTCTCACCTGGCAGTGAGCAGTGGGAGTGATATCGAGAACAACTGTGTCAATCCTCGGGAGATGTGGCCATGATTCCTGCTTCCTTAAAGGTTAAGTAAAGACATGATTCCTTAGAAAGCCAGGCGTGGTGGCTCACGCCTTTGATCCCAGGACTAGGGAGGCAGAGGCAGGCAGATTGATGTGAGTTCAAGGCCAGCCTGGTCTACAAAGCAAGTCAAGGACAGCCAAGGCTACAGAGAAATCCTGTCTCAGGGAAAAAAAAAAGATTCCTTAGTAGATGGTCTCAAAAACTGATAGGAATATACGAGAGAAAAAGAGGGAGCTCAGAAATGTCAACTACTTCTTCTGAGGACCTGAGTATGCCAATACATTGGAGTTAGGGAAGGTGCAAAACTTACCAAGAGAAGATAGGGCTTAAAGGTCAGCAATATGGCGTTAACTCTTAGAACAAGTTAGTAAGTAAAATTTGCTTAGAGAAGGGCTTACATAGAAGGGAGAAACAGTATGGGCTGATGAAATAATGTTAACTGTTAGTTTCTGTTCTTTATGAAAAAGCTGTATAGAACAGAACCATACTGTAAAACTAGACAGATAAAAATGGCATTTAATACATATTGTGTACCCTATAAGCATATACAGGGGGTGAAGGTCCCCCTCAGTCACAAACACTGGGGAGGGAAGGAGGGGGAAAGCAGGAGGGAGAGAGGAATGGGAGGATACAAGAGGTGGGCTAACAGTTGAGATTCAATATAAATAAATTAATAAAATATTAAAAAAATAAAAATAAAACATTGTGAACATACCGAATTAAGTGTAATAAGATGTGAAGGCTATATTGCTGTTAAAACTTTATGATTGGATTCTAATTGCCTTTTACTTTGAAACTGCCTGCTGTCAGCCTGCACACAATTCAAGCTGGATGTGCCTGGCTAGATATAATCATTTGTAATATAGTCATATAGCAATACAATATATAAACCATTTGGCTTAATTATTCAGGTGTGCTTAGTTATGACATAATCATTTAGACTGTAATACTATACTACTTAGACACGGGTAAAGGTTAATAATCACTGACCACAAGGAAACAAGGGAAACTTAAAAAGAATTATGAGTACTTGTTAAGATTCTTGGACAATGAACAAAGGTAAATTTGATACTGCATATGATTGAATGCTCTAAAATCCTGTATAAATAAAGATGGCTCAGGCTATTTGGGGCCACTTGCTCAAACTTCAACAAGTTGGTCAGAGTCTTCCTTTCTGCCAACTCCACACCTCCATCCCAGGTTACTGGACTCACCAAATGTGGACTCCCGCAATTGTACACATAAGACTGAGATAATCTGTATAAGGAAACTCTTTTCCAAAATTGTACTATACATAAATGCCAAAAATAAACTGCCCAGTGTCCAACTCCAGAAGTTTGAATCAACACAGGCTACTGAGTTGTGGTGAAGCAGATTTCTTTCTTGCCTCATGCAGATCAACACACTGCTGGCCCTGGTGTTTGCAGAGAGCCCCATACTGTGGAAGATAATCTGGAGCAGATTTAAATAAAGGGAGAAAGAGAAAGAGAATGCTATACAGAGTTCCAAATGAAAGATGATTGCAGGAATAATAAACTGGGGACATAGATTTGCCAGGATTCAAGTAGTAGTCTACCTTCAATTGCTGCATAATAGAAATATTCATTTTCCATGATCGTAAAACACCTAAGAATGAGCCCTGGGATCCCTGTAATGAAAAGCACTCAGTATACACATCAGCAGTATCATTCCTATAGCAACCAACAAAGAGAACATTTCTTAAGTGGCAGCTGCTACCGTGTCACTCATTCATAAACGACTGCAAAGCACAGGCTATGGTCACCTAAACACTCACAGCTCTGCTGCAGCAGTCAGAGCCACATGACTAGATGACCCACACCTCGCATTTAATAGAAGTAAACTAAGCATGTCCTATATCTATTCTTTTCTACCAAAACTCTTTGAGGATATTGATAAAAGTCAAGGAACTAAATTGTTCTCAAATGTTTTTGATTCCTGATCTATGCTGATGAAACACTGGACACCACAGGCCACAGTCTTCACTTTGTTATTTCTGCATAATTAAGAAAATACTTTTCAGGCAGTGAGATGGTTCAACAGGTATAGATAGCTTCTGTCAAGGCTGATGACTTGATCCCATTCCTAAGCCTACATGGTGAAAAGACAGAGCTAAAACCAAGAAAGTGTCCTGACCTGCGTGCGCCGCGCACACACACACACACACACACACACACACACACACACACACACACACACACACGGGGTGGGGGGGGGACAGAGAGACAGAGACAGAGAGACAAAAACAGGTGCCACTTCCTTTGCCAGCATTTCTGTTTTCTCAGTGATAGCCACTCTGAGATGCAGACTCCATACTATTTTGATCTGCATTTCCATAATGACTAAGGAAGTTGAACATATTTTCACATATTTATTGGTCATTCATGTTTCTTCTTTTAAAAACTGTGACTCTAGTCATAATAGCTAAGACATTGATTCAGCTATTATGTCCATCAGCAGATGAATAATGAAAATGTGGTATACAATCACATGAAACTTTATTCAGCCAAAAAGAACAGTCTTGTATTATCTGCAGGAAAATGAATGGTAGGGATCATTTGGTTAAATGCAATACATCAGACTCAGATAAATGTTACTTGTTTTCTATCATATGTACAACATAGATTTCTATATAATATCTATAGAATATTTATGTATGTATATACTGGTTTTTCAAGACAGGGTTTCTCTGTGTAGCCTTGGCTGTCCTGGACTCACTTTGTAGACCAGGCTGGCCTCGAACTCACAGAGATCTGCCTGCATCTGACTCCAAAGTGGGATTAAAGGTGTGCACCACCATGCCCAGCTTATTTCATTTGTGTGTGTGTGTGTGTGTGTGTGTGTGTGTGTGTGTGTGTGTGTAATTTGGTTGAAAGAGAGCAAAAGAGAATGAAGAACAAGAGAAGGTGATGTGAACAAAAGGAAAGACAAATATTGCCTGTTTTCTCTTGAATGCAGAACCTATATTCAAATATCTACATAAGACATGAACACATACGTCATGACAGCAGAAGGGAACCTCTATGGGGACCGGAAGCGGACCTGTACCGTGATATAATTTCTTTCAGTAAGGAAACTAATGAAATAAAGATGAGGGCTGGGAAGCAAGCAGAGCACTTGCCAGAAAATTGCTCTACCACTGACCTTTATCCTCAACCAAGAAACTGCATGTACTATGAAAAGAACATGAAAGAGCAATATTATGCACTAACACTGAGATCCGAGTCCTCCTCACCCACACTGTGACAAATACTAATTTAGGAAACAGACAATGCTTTCCATGACTGTTAAAGGATGTGAGGGGGGAAAATGAGCTTTACAAAGTCCCCATGTGACCAGGATCCACCAAAGGAAGCAACTAAAGAAAGCAATCCTAAGTTCTTTTCCTCCCGGGGAATTCCAACATCAGATTTTCAAATCTGGTTCACTGTAAAAGACCTCCAGGGATTTCTTATCATCTTAAGACCATCATCTGCAGAGCACTCATTGTTTGGAGCTCTGTAGAAAAGATAAAGGAAGGGAAAGGACATCCTCAGCCAAAACCAAACCCCAGAACAAAAGCAGCAAGTTCAAAAGGGGCTCTGTGGCTTCCTTTGATTACCTTCAGGTGTTCTGGCACTGCATCAACATCTTTGATGACAACTGCCCAGAAGAAATAAGATGAACAAACAAATGACCATCACTAGCTAAACATATTCACCAGACAACCATTCCTTGACTAACCACCAAACAAGATGCACATGTCACTGCGGTCACAGTGCTTAGAGTCTGGTGGCAGATGACAGAAAATGTGAACACACAATCAAGTACACAAGTTTTATCCTGACAGAGAATCACAGAATTCAGTCAAAGCGGGGATAGCCTGGCATGTACAAAGCCCAGGTTTGATCCTCAGCACCCTAATAACATAAAACAAGCACATCTTATAGCTATGCTACTATAAACTCCAAGAAAGACAAAACAAAGTGGCACATTCTGAGGTAACCTGAGTGACCTACCATAATTACTCTACCTCTTATGCTTAGTAATGGCATCCCCTCCCTTCAAAACTCCAGTGCTGGCAATTCACAATAACAGGGTAATTATCACCATATGCAAGCATCATTTTCCTCTGATGGCCTCAGACCTCATAGAGCTCCCCATTTGGTAATGACGACTTTTAGTCATCCTCAAAATAGATGAGATTCTGTTTTCCTCTCACCAATGATCCGGCAGTTTAAGTCAGAAATCTCAACAAGCCCTAAAGGCATACAGCACAGCACATGAACACTGAGGTTGAGCAAGAGAGAATAAATCAAAGCCGAGAGAGAGAGAGAGAGAGAGAGAGAGAGAGATAAAGAGAGAGAGAGAGAGAGAGAGAGAGAGGATAGACATGTGTGTTATAGCCACCCGTCCTTGTTAAGAACAAGAGGCAGTCATTGTCAAGAAGGAAACCTGTAAACTGTTAAGGCCAGTGGGAGCACGGAGGAGGAGACACTACCCTATGTGGCACTCAGCATCCTGAACAGGCCTTTTCAGAAACGTCCCCTCTCTGTAGGTGATGCTAGGCTTCATGACAGTCAGTATGAAGGAGAGTTGGAGTTTATAAAGAAAAAGGTTTTCCAAAACTTACGTTCAGGCATTCAAGGGGAACGGCACCTAGGAAAAAGTCGATACATGCCCAAGAAGGGTGTGGGTTCTCAAAGAGTCTCTTGTCAGTAAGTGTCTTACCAATAGCCATACATATGATTTTCATATATTATATAATGCATTGTATCATATTCACCTCTGTTACCTCTCTTGTCCCATTCTTACTCCTGCTGATCCCCTTCGACTTTCATGTCACATCCCTGGAGAGGGGCATGCACGTGCCACAGCTCATACATAGGAGGCAAAGGGCAGCTTTGGGTGGTAGGTAATCCTCACATTCCATCCTGAGCCTTGGCACCACAACAGACCTTCCAGGTTCACAGACAATCAAGACTGAGGTAGTAGCAAAATCAGAAAGAGTCTCGGTACACATGAACTCTTGTAAGGGGTGGTCACACCGTAAAGATTAGAGCACAGGTGCCTGCAAAGAGAGCTCCCTCTTAGCCCAAGCTACTCATTGCCATGGAAAGACAATGGTGAAGGGAAAGGAAGCCCATCAGCACCAAGGACAAGAAAGCTACCCCAGGGGCTGCCCCCTCAGAGGAAGAGGCCATCAGCCACAGGAAGCAGCAGAGGCTTCCGAGTGTTTAGAAGGACAGTGTCTGCAGCATGACCCTGCTTCAAACTGCATAGAAATAAAAACTGACAAAGAATAACAAGTACTTCCGTACTTTCCTATCTGATGAGTCAGAGCCGTTGTCTGGCTTGTCGCTCCTGGCTTAAATTGGGTTATTAAATAACAATGCAGTTGGCCAAACTTACAGGGTGAGGACAAATATAGCATGCTTTTTTATCATGTGTGGACTCCTAATAGAAAACTTCCCTAAAGGGACACTTGTATCAAGCCTCAAATACACACACACACACACACACACACACACACACACACACAAACACACAGGAAAGGAATAAGGGTACTTAATAAAAGTTAAAAAACTTTTAAAAACATTTCCCCAAACCACAAATGTTAGTATAGTGGGAAGAGAGAATTAGAAGGCAGATTCAAGTGCATCAAAGACCTTCTGCCTGGACAGAAATCTCACTATTGTTTCATACTCTAGAGCCCATCTCAAATCGCATTACCTACAACAAAAGGAAGACTGGGGAGTGGATTTTGTTACATGATAATGCCTGTCCCTTAGGCTCACCCTAATGCCAAAGAGAAACATTTTAGAAGATAATTTCAGTCTTCAGAATTCAGAGCCCTCAAAATTGTCTACATACTCTCATACCCCTTTTCAGATTAAGCACCTGAATCATATTGAATTCCCCGTGGCCATATTACTGTGATATTTCCCTGTGCATGGAAATAGATTTCTGTATATGATCTCCAGTTTAATCTGCATTCTACTTGACTCCAGTGGACCTTCAGGAAGCAAAGGGAAAGTTTTCTTCTCATCTCCAAACAGCATGTCCTACAAACAGCACTGCTCAAAGAAAGCATCCACGAAATCTGACAGTCTGGTTTTTCCTAACGGATGCATCAGCCTATAACACGTAATCAGGAAGAAGCAGAATGCCATGGGCTTGACAGAGGCGTGGATAACAGGAGTCTGCTTCCCAGCATTCCCAGTAGCACTGCAGAGCAACTAGAGTTAGCCTTGGTTTGCAAATTAAGAAACAAAATCATGCTTCCTTTAGCTCTCTAGTAAATTTGAATGAAAGCCAATTAGCCACCATACAAGCATTTTCTTAAAAAAAAAAAAAAGGTGGGAGGTGTACATGCAGGACTACACGTGTACATGACTTGAGCATGCTAAGTACAAACTCCACCACTGAGCTACATCCCCTGACAGCAGTTACCTTGGGTTTTTGTTGTTGGTTGGTTGGTTGGTTTTTAGTTTTTCTGTTTTTCCAGGTAGGGTTTCTCTGTGTAGCCCTGGCTATCCTGGAACTCACTCTGTAGACCAGGCTGGCCTTGAACTCAGAGATTTGTCTACCCTGCCTGCCACATGCTGAAATTAAAGGCTTGTGCTTCCATGTCTCTGACAGCAGTAACCTTTAAGAAGACATTTTTTTCCCTTTTATTGTGTGTTTATGTATATTTCTGTGTGCATCCATGTGTGGGAGCCAGAGAACAACCTCAGATGTCACTCCTCAACCCTATATCAGCCTTGTGTTGAGACAAGGTATTTCACTGGCCTGGAGATAGCCACACAGGAAAGGCTGGCTAGCCAGCAAGCCCAAAGAATCCACCTGTCTCCACATTCCCAGGGCAGAAGTGACAAGGGTAGGCCACCATACTCAGGAGGTTCATTTGGTTTTTGTTTTTAACATGGGTTCCAGGGATCAGACTCCAGTCCTCCTGCTGCCAAGGCAAGTACTTAAGCGACTGAGGTATTTCCCCCACCCACATTTTTCTTAATGTTCTCATTTTTTGCCCTTTCTACAGCCTCCAACTATATACCATGCAATGAAAAGCAGGGAATTAATTTGTTACTTTCTGAATCTCTCCGTTCGTAAGCTGGAAGAAAGATCAAAGTAAACTTCTAGCTACAGCTATTAAAATGAACATAATGAAAACAGATAGACGTATTCTAATTTGCTCATCAAGAAGAAACAGACAGGGCTGGAGAGATGGCTCAGAGGTTAAGAGCACTGGCTGCTCTTCCAAAGGTCCTGAGTCCAATTCCCAGCAACCACATGGTAGCTCACAACCATGTATACTAAGATCTGGTGCTCTCTTCAGCCTGCAGGCTCAACACTGTATACATAATAAATCTTAGAAGGAGAAGAAGAGGGGAGGAGGAGGAGGAGGAGGAGGAGGAGGAGAAGCAGCCGCAGCCATTTGTAACTATCACCATCCCCCATTCATGCAGCTCTTTCTTACTTCGAATGTTTGAGTTGATTACATCTTAATCTATTGTTTTCATTGTGTACTCCTACTGTTGTTCAAGTGGACAAAAGGAAAGGCAAAAGATACAGATTAACAAGATTTGTGAAGACAAGATGCTAAGTACAATAATACTCAGTGAGAACATGGATGTTGTCAAGACAGTGGTCTAGTTTTTTTTTAAAAAGAATAAATCAGGTGTGGTGGTGGTGCATACCTATGATCCAAGCACGTTGGATGCAGAGACAGGTGATCATAGTTTGAAGCTAGTCTGTGCTATGCCCTAAGAACCTGTCTCAAGAAGAAAGGGGGGGGGAGGCGGGGCATTAATAGAAGGATACAAAACAAATACTGAGACATAAGGCAAGACTAAGATACCTGCCACCATAAAAGTATAAAGAGCTGGCCAGCCATGCTCTGCAGACTTCGAAAGGACTCTTGCCTGTAGCAGTGTCTGGGACGGATGAATGGATGAGATCGATAAAGGCAGGAAAGGCTAACAAAGAAACAACTGAAGAGAGCAACGTGGGCTGAGGACTAGGCAGGATGTGAACGAGCATGTGTGGAGAACAGATTAGAAACCTGAACCGTGGGCTGGAGCCACAAGTGAAACCTGTCAATGCTACAGGATTCTGTTCTCCCCCATGCCTCCCTCGGTCTAAGACAGGGTCTCACTCTGTAGTCTAAGCTGACTGGAACTCATGACAGCCCTCCAGCCTTGGTCTCCCAAGTGCTAGGATTACAGGCATGAATCACCAACACAGGCTCAGAATAGTGTTTTTAATACAGCAAACAGTATGGAACCATGGCACATTTTTATTTAGATAATTAATATGACCCGTGGGAACAATAGTGGAAAAGGATCTACAGCGACAACTAACTGCTCTTCTCTTCCAGAAGTTACAGTGTCACAGCAATGGGGTTACAACACTAGGAGTACACAAATGAAAATAATAGACTACAGATGTTATCAACTACACACACACACACACACACACACACACACACACAAAACCACCCCTCCTGCCTATTTCTTTCAAGAAATTATTACAAGTTGTAATCTTCTTTATTATTTTGTGTGTAGGTGTATTGCCTTCCTGTATGTCTGAGCATCACATGTGTGAGGTGCCTTTGGAGGCTGAAGAGGGCATTGGATCCCTGAGACTGGAGGTTAGATGGACGGCTGTGAGCAGCTGTGTAGGTGCTGGGGATTAAACTCAGTGCTCCTAACCATTGAGCCATTGCTCCAGTCCCAAAGCTGTAATCTTCTTGATGTATATTGGTTTCTAGATTTTTAATGCCCAGACAGATAATGGGCTCCACGGGAGAAGTCAAGCTGCTGTCTCCAAAACCATGCTTCATGTATATACATATCTTCAAATGTCTTGTAAGAATTGGCCTGCATAGAGAAAGTCAGACCAAGTTATCCAACTGGACGAGACTAGTTCTGAGTCAGACCTAGAAATATCAAGAGGCAGACTGGAACAGGGATTAAAATAGCTAACACTCTGTAGTTCAGTTTCCCCATTAATAAATTAGACATGAGCACCAGGATATCACCGATTGAGAATAAATAAGTTAATACATATAAAGTACTTGGAACACTGCCTGGCATATAGTACTAGTTCAAATGATATCTATTATTTACTACTGGGATTATTCTGGGGTGGGAAGAAAGTGGCATGGAGGTTGGGAGGAGGAAATGGAGATGGGCAGGGAAGGGTGGAGTGGAGAAACTGCTTAGAACGGATTTGATAAGTCCTGGGAGAAACCGTGGTTTTAAGTGTGTGAGTGTCTTCCTGCCACAGACAGCCAAAAGGGTCTAAAAGCAAACAGATGGGATAGATCAAAGGGATGGACACAATGCCTGCTCTGGCTGACTTGTGTGATTTTAACTCCTTTTCAGACACCCCCAAATTCCTCTTGGAATCTTTCTTTCCGTTCCTTCCCCCCTCTACTCCTCTTACACCCGGATAGAAATGAGGTAGAAAAGGACACTTTTTTCTCTCTCTCTCTTCTTGATCCTTGTCTCAGCTGTAAACAGAAAACAAGGATGTACAATACTAAAGGAAAGATCCACAGCAGTCATGGATGCACAGTAAAGGAGATGCACATCAGTACCACACCAGTGCCATGGTACTGACGGCCCTCACAGAGCCCAGGCTTTGGCTCCAATACTGTAACAAACTGCCTGTCAGCCAAAAGAAAGCAATTTTTAATTATACCTTTGAAAACAGATTACAAAATGATGCAGATTCATTACAACATGAAAAATATAGAGAAGCACAGAATGAGATCTCACCTACTGCTGATTTTTCTACCCCTGCTAACTCTTTGCTTTCTGGGCAGTTGTAAACATAACTTGCAAACATCCTGGCCCCTCTAATACAGCAGTGTGCCTCTCTCAACATTATCCTATACTGCCCCTGCACGGGGTGGGTGTGCTCTTCCCTTCCAAGTCTCCCTTCTTCCTCCCCAAAGCCTGCCTTAAAAGGCCACCATCAAGCTAGACAACCCGGCCAGCCCTCTTGTGCAGTCACCTTTTGAGCAATGACCCTGCTCGTTTCTCCTCTTCAATGACAATTCCACCTCCTTGCTTACTACTAATCCACAGAACACCTTTGAAATTGTTTTCATTTGTCTGGTTGAATTTTCCTCCATTTTCCAATAATCTGTCTTCCACTTGGTCACTGCCCCTTCTTCAAATGCTAGGTCTTGTCGTTCCCAGCAACACCCATCTTGCAGTGCTATGCATGTCAGGCATTCAGTTCACTAACTCCCCAAACGCTTCTACCTCACGACTGCACTTTACACCACTGAGCCTCATCCCCTGCTTCCATGGTTTAAATCCCGTGGCCAATGACTGTATTCATGCCCTTGAAATGAGCGTCTATGGCCGTGTCCCATCTGATTGTCTGGGCTGGTCAGGGATCAAGTGATCTTCCTGCCTCTGCCTCCCCAGTAATAGAAAAATGCAAGCACACTTCCCCATACCCAGCTAACATGAGCATCTGAAAGAAAACATCTTCACTGACTTTACAGCTTTCTGTGTACTAAAACAGCTTCAAATATGGTCCCTGCTCCACCTTTCTTCTGAACCCCTGACTCAAGTAGCACATCTAGGAACAAGTTCCTCATCTCCCCCTTAACCCCATACTTAGTTCTCCTGAAGACATCTTAGTAACGGCAACTTCATCTTCCAATATGCTCAGGTCAAGAAACCATGAAACCATCCTCAATGTCAGTTTATTTCTCACCCCATATCTAACTCATCAATATACTCCTCAACTTGAACACTTCTCGAACTTTCACTACTACTCTGCTAATTCAAGCCAATACTGTAATCTGACTGTTTTTTTCTGCAGTAGCCTACTCTTCCTGCTCCACCCAGTTCCCTTCCACTGTCCATTCTTAACACAATAGCCAGATCATGTCTGCTAAACCGTTAGTCAGAATATGTCATGCTTCTGCTATAATACTCAAAAGGCTTCTCACCTAGTTCTTAATGACTTAAAGACTGTCCCCTTTCCCCCTTCCCACTCTGTGCCCTACTTGCCCTTCCCTTGCACATGTACCCTAGCTACACTGGTCTTAAAATTGTTCTCACCAGACATACACTTATCTCTGACTTTGTGTACTTGATCATCCCTATGCCTAAAATACTGCATAAAAGGTTACTAGAATAGCACCTAGAATAAAACAGGCAACCAATAAATAATACATGAATTTGAAGACACATTTGCTGTGGTTTAGATAGAGTTTGTCCCCTCTACGGATTCCTGTGCTGGAAATCTGGCCATAAGCAAAGACATTGAGAGGTGGTGAAATCTGTAAGAGGTGGAGCCTAGTGGGAGGTAATTAGGTTATTTGGGGTTACTCCCCTCTATGGAATTAACTCATGAATTTTCCTAAGACTTGTTATAAAACAATGAGCTGCCTCCTCTGTATTCTCTGGCTCCCTACCTTGTTATATAATATCTCCTCTTGTTAGCTCCTGCCATATGATGCAACCACCAAAAATCAGTGCCATACTACTGCTTAAACTGTCATACTCAACACTGTTTTATTATTTCTAAAGTACTCACCTTCACAGGCTTTGTTATAACGTGGGAAATAGATTAATGCAATACTGTACACTCATTTTTGTTTCCTTTATCATTAATGCATGAACATTTCCTTACACTGTCAAATGTGCTTCAAAATCATAATTTTTAAAAATCCATAAGACACTTTTAAAAATATACCACAACTTAGTTACAGTTTCAACTTGAAAACTACTTGGCTTACAAATGGTATTAACTAGATGTGTCTTCCTTTAATTTTTCTAAATTCCAATGGTCTTGTTTCTAAAATGGGTAACAACAGGATTGTTATAAAGGCTAAATCATAATGTAGAAAATAAACAGAGATTCACCAAGTTTTTAAAATTATTATTTATAACATAAAGGCATAATGCCAAGGAAAGATCAGAGATATTGAAGCAACAGATTAAAAAGTGGCACAATTATTATCCTTTAATAGCTTGATAAAGGCAATTTCTATAACTTCAATTAAATCCTACATCTCTAAAGATTTGTAAAAGTTCCAATTAAATATGAAAGACTAAGCATGAAGCTCAGTGACAGAGCACTTGCCTAGCATGAATAAAGCACTGTCAAAAAAGAAAAAAAAAGATACACAGTATCTGGCTCAGAAGGCATACTCAATAAATGTTAATTCATTTCCAATTAGCAAACAATAACTAGGATTTTTAATGCTATGAGCCATAACAAAAATATTTTTATAATTTTCCTTCACACATGTATTTTCTAAGTATATAATAAAAATTGTTGATGAAGAACAATTTTTTATGTGTAATTATGTATATCTGTGTCTCTGGGTAGGCCTGAGGCATCAGATCATCCTGAACCTGGCATCATAGGCAGTTATGAGCCACATGACACTGATGCTGGGAACCAAATCCAGTCCTCTCTACAACGGCAGTATTCCCTCTTAACTTCTGAGCCATCGGTCAAGTCCTAGAGATTTTTTTTTATGAGAAATTACCACGCAATAAAATTTTTTTATCTATTTTTTTTAGTTTTGGATTTTTCAAGACAGTTTCTCTGGCTGTCCTGGACTTGCTTTGTAGACCATGCTGGCCTCGAACTCACAGCGATCCACCTGCCTCTGTCTCCCAAGCACTGGGATTAAAGGTGTGCACCACCATGCCTGGCTAATAAAATTTGATATACATCTCTAATGTTTTATTTATTGAAAAAGATAGGCAAACTAACTTTTAATTACTAAATGAACACAGATGTTCGGTAGGTTTACTATGTATAGCATCCATCTGTGAGCAGTTATGGTAAGTAAGTGAGCAAGGAAATACTAAACAGACCTCAATTCAGGGATCTCTTTCGAGGCAGACGTTAGGTAGCCACATGAGTACAATTTTTCAGTGTTTTTTATAATTTACCTCAGATATGAACTTGAGTATGCACAAATAGAATGGTCAACAATTTAAGAATCTTTAGAATATAATCATCTCCACTTCTCTAGGAACTGCCCCTCAACCCCGCGCCCATTCCTGACATGGGAAAGATGGTAAGGGTTCAGTATGTGGGTGGGCTGGTGGGTGGGAAAATGGCTTAATATAGTAGTCATGAAGTACCTCTACCTTAATTTGCATTTAGTTACATTTTAACATTAGCTGCTAAAACACTCAGCTACTACAAAACTTACTATTTCAGCAGTCTTATTAATAAAATGTTCCAACTACATCTATTACCCCTCTACCTTTTGCTAAAACTCAAAATAGTACAGGGGAAAAAAAAACAGAAAGTTTGATATCCTTTTTACATGTCTACATGAGAGAAAATCATTTAAAGAAAAAAAAACATTAATTCCTTTGTTACAAGTCTATTAACTTACAAAAGATTTTAAAATCAAATGTAACACAAAAAGTTCAAAGGGATGTTCATGTTTTCCAGAATAACAATTTTAGTCATAAGGAATTATTAAACATATTATTCTGAATGGAGAGAAGTAAATTAAAGCATTAAGCAACAGAAAGATAAAAATAATCACTGCTTAGCATGTACTGACAGCCCAACAATATACTCTGCTAGATAAGCACTGTGCACATACTACCACACCCCATGACAAGCCTCTGAGCTGTGTGGTATAATTATTACCACTCTTACTAACTGCATATCAGGGGCTACCTCCAAGTAACTCATCAATTTACTCAATGGGGCAAAACAGAGTTCCCTCTCAAAGCTGTCTGTCTCTAAAGTCTATGTTCCTAATGATTAACTTATTTAACTTCTACCAAGTTCCCTACCCTCCCTTTCGTAGATCAGAGTCAATCCATCACACAGAAGAGGCCAGCTCTGTGACCTCCAAGAGTCCTTCCAGAAATGATTGGATCATCAAACACAGCAACAATTAAAAGGTCATACAATATTAGTTTTAAGAAAGGTCATCAACAGAAGCCAATGATGAAAAGAAAGAAGGGAAAGATTATCATCAATATCCTCTTCCAAGCAGCCCCTTAAAGCTGATTTTTAGTAGATATGAGGCCATTGGAGAAAAAATTGAGAAGGGAAACCCCAAAGAGGAATAGAAAGCAGAACTGAAGGATGTACACACATCAAAATACCCCAGCCTCGTGGCATGCTCACCCCACAACTAAGGAAGGAGCTGTGGGAAGGCCTGCAGGAGCCAGTGGCCACAGGCAGACGTAGGCTAACTGAAGCACTAGCCAGAAGAGGAATAGCTGGGTGGAGATGACCAGCAGTTTCCAGAAGACGCATAATCACAGTAGTCACGAGAAGCCAATCTGAACTGCATAAGCAGCCCAATGTCTGGGCAACAATGTGGATAAAGTATTCAAGCAGAAGCAAGAAGAGATAAGATATTCAGGGTGATAAAATCAAGGGTTAGAGAAAGCCCTCTTGGATGCAGGTAGAATCAAGAAATCTGGCAAAAAGAAGCTGTTCCTTATGGTTGGGATCATGATGACCCTTGATTATATTCCTATTTAAACATTTGCCTTGCGCGCTAAGACATCACTTGCCACCTTAGCTAGAATGACATGTTGTCATGGAGCTTTGTTCCACACTTAAACTTTTATCAAGAATGTATAAATGAGGGGCTAAGAAGATAGTTTTCCTCTGTGTGCACCTGTATTTTTCTTTTTGTTTCCTTCTCTTAATTTTTAATTTGTTCACTTTACATCCTGCTTGTAGCCCCTTCCCTCATTGCCTCCTGACCCCATGATCTCAGCCTCCCTCCCTCATCCAGTCTCTTCCCTTCCCTAGTCCTCAGAAAGGAGAGCCCTCCTCCCCTAACATCTGACCTCAGCCTATCAAGTCTCATGCGGACTGCCTGTATCCTGTACAACCACTTTGGAAATCAATCTGGCCCTTTCTCAGAAAATTGGGAACAGTTCTACCTCAAGACCCAGCCATACTACTTCTGGGCACCACCACACAACAAGGACATTTGCTCAACTATGTTCATAGCAGCTTTGTTCATAATAGCCAGAATCTGGAAACAACCCGGATGTCTCTCAACCAAAGACTGGGTAAACAAACTGTGGTACACTTACACAATGGGCCTTGCCAGGCCACAGAGGAAGAAGATAGTAAAGAGCCTCAGTTCTGAATCACAGACTTTCTGAAATACTGGGTGTGGCTTTTGCCTATAATCCTAGGGCTGAGCAGAATCTCTAGAGCTCATTGGCCAGCTAGGCTGAATTCAGTAAGAGATTCTGTATCAAAAATTAGATGGAGAAGAAACCCTTTGCAAACATCCATACATATATGCAGGTGCACCTATATACACATGCAGTTACACATACAAACATGCACATATACCACATAAAAATATACAAAGAAAAGGATAATGGGATGGTGATGTAGCTCAGTTGGTGCTTGTCTAACACAAAGCCCTGGATTTAATTCCCAGCAGCATCACATAAACAACGCATCATAGTAAAAGTATCTGGAAGTATAGATTAAGTACAAGCCTAGAGTATAAAGTTTCACATTGAGTAAAGCCAAACACATTTGCCAATTACCAAAAAATATAACAAGAAAGAAAGAAAGAAAGAAAGAAGAAGAAGAAAAATTATATTGTAAAAACAATGGAGGGAATTGAGAGATGGCTCAGTAAGAACACTTGTTGTGCAAGGTTAAGAACCTGAGTTCAGATCCCAGCAGCCACATAAAAAAATCAGCCATGACCTCAGACTTGCCTAGGACTTCTGGGTCCAGACTTGCCAGGCTTCTGGGTTCACTGAGGGAACATTCCTTTATTCAAGGGAATAAGGCAGAGAGAGTGATAGCACAGGGCACCTGACATCCTCCTCTCCTTTCATATGTGCACTGGTGAGTACAACACACACACACACACACACACTCAGCATTATTCCATCCCTCCCACCCGTGCATTCCCCCTGATGCGTTATTCCCAGGGAAAGCTTAGAGATCATATATCCTAAAGCTTCTCCCTCTAACTTTACTGTTAATAACTAGATGCTGTAAAGAATTAGGCGTAGAGTTCCATGGGGAAAGTCCTGAGTTCAATTTCTTCTACAATAAGCAAACAAAGAAACAAAACAAAAGCAAAAACAAAAACAAACAACTTTATTTTTAAATCCCAGACTAAAGAAAGCAGATAGAAGCATAAGGCTTCAGGTGTGAGGGCCAGAGGTGCTAGATGGAGGAGCTCCTAGGGTTCCTAGTACAGCCTTCACCTCAGCTGGGCCTCCAGAAGCAGCTGGCACCACAAGGAGGCTTTCCCAGGGAAAACATAAAATGCAATGGTGCTGACTCTAACTTCCCAGCTTACAAATGAGAAAACTGTAGGGGATTAAAGGAGACT
The DNA here is from genome assembly GCF_964271855.1 of Acomys minous. Lineage (NCBI taxonomy): Eukaryota > Metazoa > Chordata > Mammalia > Rodentia > Muridae > Acomys > Acomys minous. Next base: position 125,649,072 of record NC_140484.1, on the reverse strand, counting down.
TCTGCTCCTTTGGCTAAAATTAAAATGCTTTCTCTTTTTTTAGAAACTCAAATTCAAATTTCTAGGGTTTTTTTTTTTTTCAAAATGAAATTGCTGTGCAAACCCATGTCTTTCACAAACTCCTATGCAAACATCACCTCAGTAACCATGCATGGAGAACTGCCAGTTTACCACAGCTACTCTGCTAGAGCACGCTACCTGCTTCATTTACTCAGCACTGCACCCTTCTTCAGTAAATCAAGAAACTTGGCCCAGAAACTAATTGTAACCTGTCCAAGACTACAGAGTTGGGCCGGAATCCCGGTGTGATTTCTACAGCCAAGTCAGACTCTTACATGCTTTCTAATCCCACTACCTCGCACATTCAAGCCTTCAGCAACCTGCAGAACTATAAAATTATAAGGGTTCCTTGTCATTTCAGAGGACACAGGTACTTTTCCATTCAGATTTGTAGGCTAACGTCTCGTGCTGCAGCCAACTACACAGGCATTGGAGAAGCCTGTCTTAAAACTGTGAACTCTAGTTAAAGACAAGAGACCTGATCCTTGCACTCACCTCAGATCTGGAAACAGACCTTCAACCTCTAAAAGTAACAAAGATTTCACCGAGAGCAGTTTAGTGAAGTGAATAGGTGGGCTGGCATTGTACACTGTGTGAGTATTATGTAATGGGTACATTAGAATTCGTGTTCAGAGACCTAGGGGTCAAACTTAGTCTCCATACATTAGAATTCTGGTTAAGAAACCTGGGTCAAAGGTTAGTTTCCATTTGGTTTTGGTCAAGGTTAAAAAAAAAAAAGAGTTTAGATAGAGGCATTCTCTGAGCTAAAGATCTGTATCCCACACCTCCAGGAGGAATAAATTTTTCTTGGTCTCTGTTGGGGGACACTTGAATATTGTTACTGATAGGTTTTTCATTAGGGATAAAGGTGATAGGTTTTAAATTAGGGATAAAGGTCACCCTCCAGAAAATGTGAACTAAAACCAACACAGTCGTAAGTCTGAATTTTGAAGTGGGCGGCGGTGCTCAGTCCAGCTATACTAGCCAAGCAAGGTATGGGCAGTTGGGACCTGGGACCAGAAACCCTTACTCCCCAGCCTCTGCTTACCTTCTGTTCGAAGTATAAAACTGAGTAGTTATTGGCTACGGCGGGATTGGATGTGGGGTTGGCTGACAAGTGCAGGCTGCCGAAAGTCTTTAGCCCGGGCCGGAGGGTTGCGGCGGCCCCGAGTGATAGGAAAGGCAAGAGCAGGAGAGCCCGGCAGCCCATGGTTCGGGCTGGCAAACCACCGTATGGGGCGGCTTAAAGAAAGAGAGCCGCGGGCAGAAGCGCGCAGACTAAGCCCCGCCCAGCTTGTAGCCCCGCCCGCTGCAGACCAGCTCCTCCCCCCGGGAAACCCCAAATCAGGCAGCTCCTGGCCCTGTCCGCGTCGCCTCCACCACACTTGCCACTCGCCATCCCCCCCCCCTCCTCCCTGCCAACCTCCACTGCGGTCACACTCGACGTCGGCCTTTATCCCGCAGGGCTTTGCCCCATTCTAATCTGTGGCTCCCCGAACCCGACCGCTACTCCAGGTCATGTCATATCCCAGCTTTTCCTGTCACTGTCCCCGCAGACCTTACCCCCACCCCAACACCCTCGCCCTCGGGAAGTACTACTTACAGGCACGAGGGGATGGGGGGGCGCGGGGAGAGGGGGCGAGAAACGACGGGGAGAGACAGGAAGGGAGGGCAAGAAAGGAGAGAGACCAAGGCGATATATTAACAATCTTTACCAGGCACACACGTGCCCTCTCATTCCCTCAGAAGAGAAAGTTTGCAGACCGAGTTTGGCCGTCATCTCTATATAGTTGGGGAAAACAAGTACAGGAACTCGACACTGGGTCTCTCAGGTAACAGGAAATGGAGCAAGGTTCGCAGATAGCTCAGCCATCCCGCAAACTGTTCCGGCTCTCCGCCTCCATTGTGCCAGCCTAACCAGCCCCACGGGACTCGGTCCTCGGGTCACCCCATCCTCCTCATTGCCCTCACAACCCGTCCCTTGGGTGGCCGCTGGGTCTTCGGTGCAGACTGTCTTCTCCCAGCCCCGCTAACCCACCCCTAACCCTTCCTGGTTGGCCGCGATGGCGGCTCCTTCTCCAACAGCGCCCCCTCCTGTCCACCCCGCGGCGCCAACCTTCACCCGCTCCCACGCCCTCGGCGTCTGTCTGGAAGGTGCTGCCTGCCACCCCTTGCCATGCCTCGCGCCTTCCCGGCTTCCCCCCGCACTTCGCCGAGGGAACTGTCGCTCCACCAGTCGGAGAAAAACGTCCCTCTAATCCCTTATCTACCCGCAGTTTGACAGGAAGGGGCGCTTGCTGGGCCCCTGTAGCCTTTTCTGATTGGCTCTCTGAACGCTCCGTCAGGACCGTACTTCCGGCGGAAGGGGACGCGGGAGATTCGGTTGCTGGCTGCTTTTGGTGAGCAGCTGCTTCTGAGCGGCGGACGGTCCTTGGTGGTTGCCCGGGCTTGTCTTGGTCCTGTGCCTCAGGTGAGAAGCTGAAGAAAGGGGTTCTTTGCGGGGGGGGGGGGGGCTCTAGGTTGAGAAACTCCTAACGAGGCGCTGTAGCCCTACGCTCCACACGGATTTATTTCAGGATCCATCGTCATAAAGGGCAGATAGCTTAGAGGAGAAAGTCAACCACTTTCATATTCCTTGGGGAATGTTGTCAACACTGTGGCTGCCGAGCCTCAGAAGCCCAGAGAGGAAAAAGCTCTAGTTTCGCTTGGGAAATGTAAAAATATGTCAGCTGGCTACTATGCAGAGTAACGCTAGGTGCTGGCCAAGTTTTGTTTTTGTTTTTGTTTTTTTAATTTGACTGCCCAGAGAAAGTATTTTACTGAATACTGAGCTCAATCTAGAAACTGAAACTTTTCCAGACCCCTTTGACTCTCGAGTATACATGTGAAATCCATGTCCTGCACTGAACACTGCCACTACCGTAATCTAACCTGTGACTGTTTTCACAGTTGTGACAGTAGCCTTCCAGCGTTTTCTCCTGTTTATCTATTCTCCATATGACCAGGCAGATAGGTGAAAATTTTGACCAAGGTATTCCTCACTTAAATTGATTTAGATGCTTCTTTTTGCCGTGATGTTTAAATTCAAATCCCTTAACTTATGGTTAGAAGCTCTGCCTGCCTCTCCAACTTCCGCTCTAGACCGTGCCGTACCGGTACACACACACCTATCAGTGTGGGAGATCAAACCAGGACGTCACACACTCTTCATGGCATACTGAATAATCACTAACCCCACAGCAGTATGAGTTTAACAAAGGCACCATCTTCTCAACCTCCCCAACTTGTTTTTATTCCATCCACACCCCGGGCTTGTTCTGGCTTGTTTGTTATTTCTTATTTTGCAAAGCCCTTCAATTTTCTTCTTCTTCTTCTTCTTCTTCTTCTTCTTCTTCTTCTTCTTTTCTTTTTCTTTCTTTCTTTTTTTTTTTTTTTGGACTTACAGTAACAGGATTTCACACCCAAGGCTAGCCTTGAACTGCTTATCATCCAGCCTCTGTCTCGCAAGTGCTAGGTTTATAGGTATGTGCCACCAAAGCCTTTTTAAAAAGCATCTTGGATTGTAAGCACTTCCTGACCCTGCAAAACCAGATCATAGCACTCTGATTTTTTTTTTAAAAGATTTTATTTATTATGTATACAGTATGATCAGATCACATTATAGATGGTTGTGAGCCATCATGTGGTTGCTGAGAATTGAACTCAGGACCTCTGGAAGAGCAATCAGTGCTGTTAACCACTCTGAGCCATCTCTCCAGCCCCTTATTATTTTTTTTTTAATTCAGTCTTCAGCTACATTTGTAAGTGCCTCCCGTTATGCCAAGAACAGCCAGATATTGGATGACTTCAGTTAACAAAAGAGATTGCCGTCCTAAGGGTAAGTACCTTTTTTTGATAGAGTTTGGTGACCTACATGTTGGCACTCTAGAGGCCAAGTATTGAGAATGTCTCGTTTGAAACCAGCCTGGGCTACAGAGGAAAATCTTATCTTTAATGGGGGGAAGGCCAGTAGATAAACATTGATTTGGAAAATCTTCTCCAAAGAAGGCAGGGTGGTGGTAGCACATGCTTTTAATCCCAGCACTTGAGAGGCAGAGGCAGGTGGATCTCTGTGAGTTCGAGGCCAGCCTGGACTACAGAGCAAGTTCCAGGACAGCCAGGGCTGTTACACAAAGAAACCCTGTCTCGGGAAAAAAAAAAAAAAAAAAAGGAATTGATATTAAGTTGGTGAATATGACATGGCTTGTAAAGGAACAGGGAAAGGGAGGGAGAAGTTCTAGATATCTAGCCATAGTGGGTTTGGGTTTGTTTTTTGTTTGTTTGTTTGTTTGTTTGTTTGTTTCCGAGACAGGGTCTCTCTGTGTAGCCTTGGCTGTCCTAGACTCACTTTGTAGACCAGGCTAGCCTCAAACTCACAGTAATCCGCTTGCCTCTGCCTCCTGAGTGCTAGGATTAAAGGCGTGTGCCACCACGCCCAGCTTGTGGGTTTGGTTTTTTTGAGACAGGGTCTCATGTATCCTTGGCTGGCCTGTAGCTTGCTATGTAGACCAGGCTAGCCTCCAACTCACAGAGATAACCATGCCTCTGCTTCCTGAGTGTGGGGTTAAAGGCATATACCACCATATCCAGCTTTGGGGTTTTTGTTTGTTTGTTTGTTTGTTTTTGAGAAATAACTTGGATTTGAGTGGGTAGGAAGATGAGGGAGGGAAAAGAGCATCAAAATATATTGTATGAGATTCTAAAAGAATAAATACTAAAAAGGAAAAAGCTGGGTGGGAGGCAGGCACGTTTTTTGTGAGTTCAAGGCCAGTGTGGTCTGCATAGTGAGTTCCAAGAAAGCACAACTACATAGAGAGCCCCTGTCTCAAAAACTAAAAAGTAAAATAAAAATGGAGGATATGATGTGGTATATGAAGGGACGGAGGAGGAGTCTTGGGCTGTATGGCTAGTTCGAAGTAGTACTGTTCACTAAAATTGAGACGATTTTGTGGAAAGAAAGGCTTAAAAGGATTCTATTTTTGTTACTTACTAAACTTTGAATTTGTGAGACTTCCAAACACAGTTGACTCTTGGGTAAGAAGTTACATTATGGAAGTATTTGCACTGTTTTATTGATAGGCATTGATGAATAAAACCATTATCTGCCTGACCCACAAATAACTTCTTTTTCTTGAACACAAAGTCGTGTTTTGTTTAGTTCTACCTTAAATGCTCGCTTCTCCATCAACATGTTATAAATATCCCAGAAATGATACCGAAAATAAAAAAGCTGTGTTGTACACCCGGAGACGTTCCTGGTTAATGTTTTAACAGTAGTTTTCAACAATACTCACCTTCTGCTTTAAATGCTGTTTCTGCCTTTCTTTTGTGTGTGTCCACCAGCAGCTCGGGAAGTTCCCTTCTTCCTTAGGAACCTCCTCAGCTAACCCTGGTCCTTGACTAAGCCCCAGAAAAGCACTTTAGGCTGAGCAAAGTTGGTGAGTTAATTATTTAGACAGTCATTTAGGAAAAGAACAAAACTACAGTCCCAGGACATGGTGCAGCCTTCAAAAGATGCTAAAGTGTGTGTACAATGTCTCACTATATATGATCCTGTGGGTAATTTACATTCCTCCAAGGAACTAACTTACAAGATTTTTTGAAATTGCAATCATAAGAGGTCTTATGAGGTGCCTGCTTAAGTTTTGGGAGGAAAGAAGAGTGTGATTGTGTTAAAACTCAAAAATCCTAGCTAGAAGAAAGTTCATACATATTTGACAAGTCTCAGAGCATATATTTACATATGCAATTCTGGCTTATCAGTTGCATTGTTGTCCCGGACTTAGTAAGAAAGGCAAACTAGATCCCAAGGTGAAGGGCTTCTTTCCCTTCTCATGTCCCCATAACTGTCTCTTTCTATCCTGCCTCAATGCCCTTGACAGAATTAGCTCTAGAGTGAAGAGGATGTTCCACATAGTAATTGATCACCCATGGCTCTTCCTTAAGTCCCTTTCTGTTTACAGTGCACTGACACCTCTCTCCACACATGCTAGAGGGAGAGCACACGCTTCTGTATCCCTTCCCTGTTACAACTCTTTTTAATGATAAATTAGTGCAGTGTCGCTGGTTATGGTGTAGTTCTCCCACATAGCTTTAAGACAGCCTATCGGAGCTTTCCTTCTTGAACACTGACTTAGGCAATCTCTAGGGGGAAAAGGAGAGGAGGAATTAGTTCTCTTTTGTGTGCCATAACACTTAGGCGCCTCCCTCCCAATCTTATGTCTACTTTTATGTGTATGAGATTAGGAGGAGCTTTTGTTTTCCTTGTATGTTATTGCTGTTTCCTGTCTGGTATTTTTGTGTGTATTTCTTATTATAAAAGCTATACAGTTGGGTGTGGTGGTGCACACCTTTAATCCCAACACTCGAGGCAGAAGCAAGTAGATCTCTGTGAGTTCAAGGTCAGCCTGGTCTACAAAGAGAGTCTAGGACAGCCAACATATACAGTGAAACTCTGTCTCAAAACCCCCTCCCCACCAAAAAAAAAAAAAAAGCTATGCATTTAGGGGAAAATGGCTTAGCTATTAAGAGACCTTGCTGCTCCTGGGATCAATTTTTAGTGCCCACATCCAGTGGCTCATAACCATCTACTGTAACACCAGTTCCAAGAGATCCATGGGCACCTGCACACAGGTGCATATACACATAGAAACAGACACATACATATAAATAAAAATAAATCTTTCCCCCCCAAAGTATAAATTTAGAAAATATTTTAGGTATATAAAACTTTTTAGTGGTTTGTTTGTTTTTAGAGACTGGGTTTCTCTGTGTAACAGCCCTGGCTCTCCTGGAACTCACTTTGTAGAACAGGCAGATCTGCCTGCCTCTGCCTCCCTGAGTGCTGGGATTAAAGGCTTTTACCACAAGCACCTAGCTTAATGATTTGGTTTGGCTTTTGTTGTTGTTGTTGTTGTTGTTGTTGTTTCATCATGTTGTGTGCCCCACCCCCTCACATTCACACACACACACACACACACACACACACACACACACACACACACACTTTCTCTGTGTAGCTTTGGCTGTCCTGGACTTGATTTGTAGGCCAAGCTGGCCTCAACTCACAACAATCCGCCTGCCTCTGACTCTCTTAGTGCTAGGATTAAAGACATGTGCCACTACCATCTAAATGACTTTTAATATCCTTTCTCTGACAGAAAATATTTTCCTAACCCTATCTGTCTCCTCACCCCACCCGACCTCCAAGCAAAAACCTGATCAGTCCCCTTCTTATATTTTCTCGTGGTATTTTATATACTTCACTTACATAATTTGTCACAGTAACAGAATTTTGGTTTGGGTTTTGTTTTTGTTTTTGTTTTTAATCTTCATTTTCTGTCATCTTTTATACTAGAACATAAATCTAGTGACTAGTGACTGATGGCACTAAAAGAAATGCTATACTATGCCATCATCCTGTTAAGTTGGAACAAGTTCTGTTGACTGATGGACCTAATAGAAATACAATCCTATACCATCATCCTTCACATCAAAATAGAAAGAATCAAAAGTTACAAGGCAAGCCAGATATTAAGTGGTTCTCATGTTTATAGTGTTTCCTAATTTTAGTACTTATATAGTCCTGGTACTTTATCAAACACTCATTCACCGTAATCCATGTCAAGCATTAGATACAAGAAAAACTACATTTATCATAAAGGAAACAGCTATGAAAACAAAGAGGAAAAAACAAACTCTAGCATGCTTAAAGGGACCTTACTGTGTTATTGTCCTTTGTTCGATGAATGAGTTGTCTTTTTACTGTTTGGGCTTGTCAGGTGAAAAACACCAGTTAAAAATAATGAACTGACCTCTTTCATTTCAGTTATTACATTTACCTGTAAGTAACAGGGTTTCTGTTTTGTTTTGTTTTGTTTTTTTTTTAAACATACCTATTGGATCCACTAGAGGGCAATAAAGCCTTAAGTAAAAGGCAACAGCCAACCTTCTTAAAATGTAGCAATTCATGGTTGCATAATTTTTTAAAAATCAGTTCCAAAATGTCATGCTTATATTAAGTTTTTCTTGTATTGTTGAGCAGTATTGTCTAGACAGGCCTAGTGGCACAGATCTGTAATCCCACCTACTTGAGGCTGAGTCAGGAGATTCCAGCCTAGCCTTGGGAAACTTGTAAGACTCTTTATCCAAAAGAGGTTGAAAATGCAGTTTGGTGGTAAAGTGCTTGCCTAGTATGTATGAGGTCAGCGGCTTAATCCCCTAGCACTTGAGGGGGGAAAGTATGTACCCATGCTACAGCACAGTGTCTTTGCTAAATTACAGATCAATCCATCTAAAGTTTCTGTGTAATAAAATTCATAAATAACTTTTTGAAGGCGAAAGGAAAAGGTTTATTTGGCTTACAGGTTGCAGTCCATCACAGAGGGAGGCCGAGGCAGGAAGCTAAAAGCAGGAACTGAAACAGGCCATGGAGGAGCACTGCTTACTATTTGGCTCCTGGTCTCAAATTCAGCTATGTTTCTTTTCCTTTTTTCGGGGGGGGGGGTAGTATACGTGTGGTGTTTTCTTTCCTTTGGTTTTTAGAAACAGGGTTTCTCTGTGTAGCCCTGGCTGTCCTAGAACTCATTATGTAGACCAGGCTGGCCTCAAATTCACAGAGACCTACCTGCCTCTGCCTTCCAAGTGCTGGGTTTGAAGGTGTGTGCACCAGCGCCACCTGGTGCTCAGCTACTTTTCTTAAGCAGCTCAGGCATACCTCCCAAGGCATGGTACCCTCAGTGCATAAAGAATATTTCTGAATGTCCACATAGAATATCAAATTCTTTGTCACACCTCCTAAAGATTGGCCCACAATATAATCCCAATTTTAAAACCTGAAGGCTGGTGAGATAGCTTAGTGGTATCAGTGTTTCTTGTGCAAGCATGGTGACCTATGTGCAGATCCCCAACAACATGGCTGTATGCATGTGTGCAGCCCTAGTTCTGGGATTGACAGCTGTTGAGCTATACATTAGAAATATGAAGAGATGATCCTTCCAAGAGCTTTCTGTGGTTCTGAAGCAATATATGGAACAAGTAACTGTCCTGTAATGGAGTGAGTGGTAGGTAAGAAAAGTAGGGTCAGTGGCCTGGGCATGCTTACTGGAGAAGACCTGAAGAACAATCTTACAGAATAAGCATTAGCCTAGCAAGTAAAACAACACTTGAAAGAGGCATGAATAGAAAGCAGCAAAGAAATGTGAAGCATTCAGTAAGATATGAGGCAAGAAACAAGAATAGGGGCTGGAGAAATGGCTCGGTATTTAAGAGCTGTGGTTGCTCCTCCAGAGGACTCATGTTCAGTCCATAGCACCCATGTGACAGAAGTACCGCACCCACATGGCTGCCTAAACAAGACTGGAGCATGAGGTTTTAGCACTAACGATAGGTTGTGGTGGCCCTTTCTCTGCCTTTTCCATGTAAATTATATCATAATCTCTACTTTGTTCTTAAAGATTTGAAAGGTGGGGCCTGGAGAGAGTGGTTAAGAGCACTGGCTGCTCTACTAGGGGACCCAGGTTCAACTCCCCACAACCCACATGGCAGCTCACAGCTGTCTGTAACTCGATTTTTAAGGAATCCAATACCCTCATACAGACATACACACAGGTAAAACACCAATGCACTATAAATAAATTAGAAAAAGAAGGATTTCCAAGGTGGCAAGCAAATTTAGGAATATCTATATATGTTTGTCAAAGCAGTGCAACCTAATCATGTATACCTATGGGTCTCAAAACAAGACTAACAAAGGATTAAGGTTTTCTACATTCCCTCCCAGAATATGCATAAGTGGTCTGTATATTTAACTTGAATCTTCAAGATTTTATTTTTTAGCTCTGGTTGGAAAAAATCTTGTTTGTATTTTATGACAGTTTTTCTTATAATATATTCTAATCATGGTTTCCAGTCCCCTATCTCCTCCTAGTTCCTATCCAACTCCACACTTTGTCTCTCTTGAGAAAACAAACAAGCCTAGAGACCTAGGTTAAAACCAGGTACTACTGCTCTAAATAATAGCAACAAGAGCTAGCAGTAAGATGACTCCTGCTGACATTCTGTCACACTCGGATCAGTACCTTGCTCAGCTGTCATCAGAGAACCTGCCGCCTGCAATAGACATTAGGCAGAGAGTGAGAGACCTTGGAAGACTCTGCCCTAAACAGGATGTCTCCATCAAATCCCTGCACTCAGGGCTCAGGGAACTCTGTAGAAGAGGAGGTGGAAAGAGTGTAAGAGCCAGAGGGAATGAAGGACTAATCAACATGATCAAGGTGCTTATGAACTCACAGAGTCTAAGACAGCATACACGGCCTGTACCATAAGTTCAAGACCAGCCTGGACAAAATAGGGCAAACTCTCAAAAGCATGGGGAGGAGGAAGAAAGATGTTGGTTCATGGAATATTCTTCCCATTAAAATTGTAAACATAATTCTTTATCTTTTGCTTTAAACAAAAAAGTGAACCAGCTAAGTGATGTCTCTCCTGAATTACCAAAATAGTAATTCAGTTTTCCTACTTCTTTTAATAATTAAACAGGAAAAAAAATTAGACAGTTTCTCAGTATATCATTACAGGGCTTGGAATGTAGCTCAGTAATGGGTACTTTATTTTTAGGTACATAGCCCCAGATTTAGTCCCCCAGACCAAGGGGAAAAAAATGACACTGCCTTCACTTTGATAATGAAACAAAGACAATGTTGACTGATTAGTTTTCATAAGAATGATATTCATGTGTGATTTAACATTTGCATTGAGCCTCATGGTTGTTTTCTTTTGTAGGACAAAGGCTAGACACATGAGTAAAAGACGGAAATTCCTTTTTGCCTCAGTACTTGCTCTCCATAATTCAAGTTTTATATATCCATCATGCCAAAAGTGCCTCTCTCGGATAGTCTTTGACTCCAAAAGGTAAAGACTGTGTGAAGGGAAATACAAGTGTAGACACTTTCTATGACTCTAAATTCACTATACCAGGACATCAGATTCTCTCAGGAATTCTCAGGGTTGGTTCTTGTATTAATCCTAGAATACGACTGAGTGGTAATCCAGTTTCTAGGGGAAGTTTGTTTTTTCATGTTCCTCAGTTATTTTTTTAATACATATAAGTAAACTTAGTGCCTGGCACTATGCTTATTGTTACTTATATAAAATGCTTGGACCCCCAACATCTTTTAGATTTCAGAATTTTGAAGATTTAAAACTATTTGCATGGACTTTGTTGGTTGAGTATCCCTGCTCTAAACCTGAAATGCAAATGCCCCAAGATGGATGGATGTTTGTTAGTGAGTGGGGGTCCCTGCAGCCCTAGCTGGTCTGGGATTCATAGTTCTGGTGTGGTGACCCTGGTTTCAAAGTCTGCAACTTTTCAAGTCATATCAGTGCTCAGAATCTTTTGCAAATACTCTGAAGTTTAGAATTTCAGGTCAGATGTGCTCAAATGCTAGTAACCGGTGGTAGGTATTGTCCACCAATGAAATGAGCTGATTCAAGCCAAATGAAAGTATAAAGGCAAATTTATTGGGGGCAGCTTTCAGGCAGGTTCACTGGGCCCAAGGAACAGAGTCAGGGAAGTCACCATGCAGAGGGAGACAGAAGCTGTGGGGCAGAGAGAGAAAACCAAAAATGTCTAGCTTAGATAGTGAAGAGCCTCTGGAGGAGAGGAATGCCAGCCATGCCCTGTAACAGGTAGGGACTGAGAGATACTGGGAGAATCTGGAAGCCAGGTCCACTTTGATAGGCCCCTCAGCTACTTGTCCAGGGTCTGAAATCCAACAGTCTATTGTTCAAAAACTACAATATTGTTTGGCTACATCTGAATACCATGATACCATTGTAGCCAAGTATAGTTGAGAGCCCAAGATATACAACCTATCTTTGTAGAGTAGAAGTGAAGTTAGATTTGGAGTTCTTTGGCAACTTTGTGTCTAGACATCAGATAAAGATGTTAATAATGCCTAGTAATATGTAAATAAAAGTAGTGAGCTAATAATTTTCACTGGTCACTTGTCAAGTTAGAGTTAAGTGGGGTATGGGGAAGCATCAGGGTTAACAGCATTATTTTGTGAAACAAGGGTGCCTGAGTTTAATATTACCCCCTGACACTTTTTTGGATGGCTGGGGATTGAGGCAAGGTCTCACTCTATGGCCCAGGTTGGCTTGAAACTCACTGTATAACACTACCTCAAACTTGTAGTAGCCCTTCTGTCTAGGCATCCCAAGTAGGGAGATTATAAACATTTGCCACCATATCATCTCTAGCCCTCTCAGTTATATAGCTGTTTGGGCTTGCATAAATCACTTAGTAACTTGGGCCTAAAACTGGAGAAAACATCTACCCAGTAGAGTTTTTATTTGGATTAGGTAAGTTAATATATATATCATACTTAGAATATTTGCATAATATATAAGCATTAACATAGATGTAATATACAGATGTAAAATATTTTTAAAACTTTGTGATCTTTTCCAAGTGAGATAGATATAAGCCAGCTGGCCTTGAACTTGTGATCCTCTTGCCTCTGCTTCCCAAGAACTGGAATAACAGGCCTACATCACCATATCCAACAACCAGGGATTATCTCAAAGATTATCTTTCACAAAAGTTTTAATTGAATAATAATAATACCAGTTAGCTCTTTAGACTAGTGTTACCAAAAATATACCATTTATGAATCCTTATTGTATGCTAGACAGGTTACTAGGAGCTTTGCAAACATTGTGCCCCTTCAGTAGGAGAGATTTTTATGAAATGGGTGCTATTGTTGATGACCAAATTTGGAAACAAGTGACTTGCCCCAAATCACACACCCAGCTAGTTAGGGGTAGAAACAGTCAAGGCTAATGTGACTGTGGTCTACATTCAGTCTCACCATGCTACCTCTGAACTAACAGTACAGCTTATACTCAAATTCCTACTTAAAATCCCCTAGGAAAAGAGCTCCTGCTGGATCACTTAGATGCATAAAACCCCATAGCACATGGTCCTTACCTGTGGAAATTTACTCCACTGGAAAGTAACCTGTGCCTAATCATGTTAACTGACAATACCTCAAAACTCAAGGATGATGCTTGACCTTCTCTGTTTTCACCTCTGCTTTCCTTTTTTCTTACTAAAAGTCAGCCACTATCAAAAGAAAACAAAAATTCTTCTCTTTTGTTACCCACTACTTTAGCCACCAAGTTTGTGATGAGTTCCCCCACCTTAGCCTTTGGAGATCCTATTTCAACTCCAAATTCTTGTATTAACAGCCATAGTGGATGTTTTGTGTTTTGTGGAGACTTCTTTTTAACCGCCCAGGTTAAGTAGTAGAAATATTTAAAGTATATCCTGAGGGCTAAAGAGAAGACTCAGTGAAGTGTTTGCTATGTAAGCATGAAGACCAGAGTCCAGAACCCCACACCATGTTTTTTATAAAGCAGATGTGAGCCTATAGTACCAGTCCAGGGACGCAGAGATAGGATGCCTGGATCTTGCTGGCAGGTAGTATCAGTGAGTTCTAGATTCAGTGAAAGACTTTTATCTCAAATGAAAATGAAGTGTTCCTCTTAGGGGTGTGGTAGGCAGTGGCTGTAAACAGCAGCCACCTTGGGAGTGGATGCAGCCTGTTGCCTATATGGGTTTCCCTAAAGGATCTTGAAGACACGGATAGTCATGTCTTTTATCTTAATGCTGTCCCAGCCTAGCCTCCGGACAGGTATGTGGGGTACCTTGAGGAAGCCGCAGGGCACAGAGGCTAGGGTTCACAATGTCCTCGTCAGGTCAGTGTGTACATCCACACCAAGCTACAGAATAAGGAGCATGTAATTGAGGACCTGCATGGACCCAAGATCAATTTTTCTCGCCTCCAAAAGATCCGCATCTCAAAGAAGTGGGGCTTCACCAACTTTAATGCAGATGAATTAGTTGTTGTTGTTGTTGTTGTTGTTGTTGTTGTTGTTGTTGTTACACTGCTCCCATCAGTTTCTTAGTAGTCTGGTACTACTTAAATATATAATGAAGTTCATAATACTAGGTATAGTAGTGCATGACTCTAGATTGGTGGTAAATGACCTCAGGAGTTCGAAGCTGCCCCAACTACATAACAATGGGGGCCAATTATGTCACACACATACACCCTGTCTCAGGAGGGAGGGAAAAGGTTGTTGATTGTAAGGAGAACTTAGAATTTAATTTACTGTGAATATTTGTACACAAACTCTCCTAAATTTGGACACCTCTGTGCTTTCTCCCCAACTTCTCTAGGTTTGCTTGTCCCAAGTGCAGCTCTACTGGTGAAGCTGAAAGTGCCAGTTACAGATACAAACTTTCCTTAAAAGTGGCAAGATCCAACCAATTATTTGTCATTACTGTATTTGGGAGCTGCTTAGATACATTTTTTGGACTTACTGCCACTGGTTTACACAGGTAAGGCTCTTTAAAGCATTCTTGACCTGACTGCTCTTCTAGCATGCTAGTAGGACTAGAAATACATGCATTGAAGGTATTTGGCATTTACTAAAAAGAAGCTCTTTAGTTCAGGCCATTTAGTTTCCTTAAAAGATATCTACTGGAAAAGGAAAATTTCTCAAAAATACATAGTTATGTTTTAAGTTTGGAACAACTGTTCTGTAATTAAAATATATAAAACTCTAATCCAGGTTAGTCACTTACTTTGCAGATTGATCCCTTGAGTTTGCCCTAATAAGACGCAGCCTTGAGACTTTAAGAATCCATATAAATAAAGTGTTTTCTGATTGTCAGCCTTCTTCCCTCTTCACGTAGTCAATTTTCAGAAGAATCATGTGCTTATATTGTTGCGCCTTAGGGCAAGCTCATTTGAAGGAAAGGAACACTAGAAGGACCACATCTACAACTGCAAAGAAGGAGAAAAAGCCACTACTGCCACTGCAGCTTTTACTTTCCTTGGTGTATCATGGGCTCTGAAGACTAAGCAAGCATCTACCTTTCCCCCTTACAGAGCTGCAGATTGAACTAAGGACAAACTTTATACATACTAGTCTACACTACACTTTTTCTCCAGACCTTACAGGTGTCTGTTGACATTTGAGAAGTTGGATTTGGGGGTGCTTTAAGGGTTTTGTTTTTTCCCTTTGTGCTGCAGGAACCTAGTACAAACAAAATGCCACAGTAATGCTTTTTTTTCTCTATACATAACTGACAAGGTTTATGCCATATTTTAAAATAATTGTGTCTTCTGCAAGGTAAACTTTCAAAGTTCATCACTTTATTTTCTTTCTTAGGTACCTTGAGGATTCCAGTAAAATCCCAGAAACCCTGGACAGTGGTAGAATTCAGAGCCTATTGACCAAAGCAGTAGAATACTGTTTTGTTGGACAAAACTTTGTGTTTGGAGTGACGGTAATTGAAGCATCTTTCTCTTAAATCTCCTCTTGAGATTCCCATTGTAATGAAATGATTGTAATTTCCCAAGCTGTCCTTAGAAGTTACATAGATATTACAGACTATGCAAGCACTTAAAACTATAAAAACAGTTTACATGTGATCTATTTAAACACTATAGGCTGCTATTCCCTATTTAAAAAGCTAAAGAAGCCCAAGTCAATGTTTTTAGAGTTTTAAAAGGGGGGAGGGGGACTTATTATGAATTGGAAAACATGTTGATATTTGGTTGTGAAAGATTACTTCTCTTTTACTCTAAGTTCTATACAAATTACATAGTAAATACCTGTGTCTTCTATAAAAGGAGAGAAACTAGCTTTAAGGTAAATATCTGAATAGTCATTAAAGATAGATTAAAACCTGTTCACACCTTTAGGCCCAGCACTCAGCAGGCAGAGCTAGATGGGTCTTTGAGTTCAAAGCCAGCCTGATCTACGTAGCAAGTTCCAGGCCAGCCACGGCTACATAATAAGACCCTGTCTCAAAAAGAATAGACTAAAAAGAATGTTCTTAAATTAAATACATATACATTAAATGGATAACAATTGAAAGTATTAAAATATACTGACTAAAGGGGTAGGAACGAACTGATCTAAACTAAAAAGAACAAATGTAAATTGGATTACATTCTAAACGGGATGTAGTGGAGAGAATATAGCACTACCAAATGGGCACTGAATGAACTGGAGAGAAGGCTCAGAAGTTCAGAGCACTGACTCCTCTTCCACAGGTCCTGAGTTCAATTCCCAGCAGCCACATGGTGGCTCACAACCATCTATAATGTGAACTGATACCCTCTTCTGGCCTCATGCAGGCAGAACACTGTATACATAGTAATAAATAAAATTTTAAAAGGCGGGGGGAGGGGCACTCAGAAAAACCCAAAGACAGGGATAAACGGATTCTTAATTTTATTTTGTTAAAATAGTTCATAATTTAGTTTTCCTCTTTCTGTTCTTTCACAAATATAATAGTACCACCATTTATAGAATAACTACTGTTTGCTAAGTATTGTTATGACTGTATTATTGCTAATCAATAATCTTTTTTTCATAAATGAGAAAAAATAAGACATGGAGGAGATAAATAACATATCTAGGACCCCAGCCAGCGTTCCTGCTGAAACAAGGGTTTGAGGATAAGTCTCTGTGCCTAAGCCCATAGTCTTCGATATGTGTTATTCGTTCAGTAATAGTAAAGGATTGGAGTTCAAAGGGTTATCATCATCTCTCCCTTAACCTTTACATTCTTATGTCCTCCGTCAGCCAAGAGAAAGCTGATTTGTTCTCATTTAAATTCATTTACTTCTTTCATAGAATTTTGGAGAAGTATATGGACATGATTCAGATCCCTGTAGCTATTTACAGCCATACTGTAAGTACAAAGGAGAAGTCAGAACTCTGGTGGCTTCCCAGATTGTTCTACCTGACCCACATGTTACAGGCTTTACTGTCGCTGACTACTTAAACCAGCTTTTGCACCGTTTCAATATGAAGAATCGTTGTGGTCCTCAGGAACATAGCGGCCATTCACTCACTTTAGATCGCTCAGACAGTGATCTTAGCAGCATACAGGGCCCTGGGGAAACATCCTCTTTTCTGGAGTCCTATGGCAGAGATGATTTTTTCAGATTCTGGCCGCCATCTCTTGAGCTGACTTCTACTGATTCACAAGTAACAGCTAATGATGATGTCCCAGCTTCAGAACAAATCGTGGCCAGTGGTACTCCTAACCAAAACAGACAGTACACCTCCTTTTCTGAGGTGTCTGATTCCAAGAACTGCCATGATCCCCTTCAGAGTTCATGGAGCCTTGCTTCTTCTATGGACAAGAATAATACAACAGGAAAGTTGGGTGAAGAATTTGGTTCACAAGCTAAACATCTAAGTCCAGTTTGCAACAGTTGTTATGAAACTAGACTGTCTGACTCTAATTTATTCCCTTTGCAAATGCAAGAACCCTTTGAGACAGATAATGCAGAAAGCTACAGTAAAGCAGAAAAAAGTGATTATTCCAACTATGATCTCCCATGTTACCAGCGTCGTAAAGTAAATAGTACCACCGTTCTTCAAGAGAGATCTGCATTTTCGTTATCACTCAAACCTGAAGAAACAATGATTGCCTCCCAGAACTGTGACTCCTTGATTTGGGACGATCTACCACTCTCTGAAAGCCTGAACAAGTTTCTAGCAGTTGTTGAAAGTGAGATTGCTATAAGTGAGACAGATGCTAAGGATAAAAAACAGGGTATAGAAGATATTGATAAATTCCACACAAACCACAGCAGGTTATCGGTGACTCCCTGCAGAAATACTGGAGGTCTGAATATAACACCTTTATACTTAAAATCATCACAAGCAATGATGAAAGCAAACTCTGGGAAAGAGACCTTCTTTTCCAACTGTGAGTCTAATCCAAGTCCTCAAATTCAAGAAGACTCAAAACCAGATGTGACAGCAGAGGCTGTCTCTCTAGGCAGTCATAGAAGTGATACCTCAGAGTACTTCCTACCAGATACTTGCTTATCAGCTCTGTTTACATCTTCAAAAGGAATGGAAGCATCAGTTACCCAAAAGAGCACTACTGGGATCCTACAACAAAGGAGTGAAACCTCACTCAGGCCTAGTACCTCAACAAGTGACCTTTTTAATCTCAATAACAAATATTTGAATGTATATGGAGAAAAATCATACTCAGAAACAAAAGAAAATTTGGCAAGCTTGTGTTCTAAGAAATATAGTGATGTTTCTGATCTTCACAAATTAGAAAATAAGCAGCATTATAGATGGTCAAATAATCAAGATGACAATTTTACAATATGCCGGAAACTCACATATCCTTTAGAGACCCTTTGTAGTAGTCCAGGAAGTACAAACACATTGAAAGAAATAGCTTACAGGCCTATCAATAATAACTTAACACAAAGTTACTCTGATGATCATGAAGGTAGCTACAATGCTTCTGCTGATCTTTTTGGTGATATTGTTAAAGATGAGAACATTGGAACAGAAATTACCAAAATGTCACAGGATATCTTGCTATCGTTGGAAGCATCTTGCACAGAAAATCATCCTATAAATGAGAACTGCAGCCCGCCCTCACAAAAACTATCCTTGCAAAACCTATCAGCATCGAGACATCCAAGAGCAAGGTCTCAGTCAGACTCAGAATGTGATTTTGAAGAAAGCCAAGACTTTGTCCCATGTTCACAGTCAACTCCAGTTGCAGGCTTCCACCACAGAATTCAAGGCGTAAGGGGAGCTTTCAAAATAGTGCCTTCCTTATATTCAAATCTTAATGCTAACTATAAAACCACAGAAATTTCTCCTGAAAATGGCAAACATCAAGCCACCCTCACCTGCCCAAAGAATGTAAAAACACCTGGCCAGAAATCCAGAAGTCCTGTTCTATCTAGTTTGACACAACCAGAGATATTTAACCATTGCCCTACAGCTGAGTGCCTTGAAAGTGATGTGGCTGAATGGATCCCCCCCACCACTAAAAAAGTATTTTTTTCAGATAGTCTTGGATTCAAAGTCACATGTTTAAGGAAATACCCTGCTGTCCGTTATTCCCCTTACCTAAAGGAGTTACCAAGGAAGAAACTGATAAAAGTCACACATAAAACCAGCATGTTTAATTAAGAATATATTTACAGCAACAGTTGACCAAACAAGTATCCTAAATGATCAGGCTGAAAATAGGAAAAGTCCATTTTGAAATGGTTGTTCAGAAGTAAAATGTTGCCTTCCATTTTCAAAATCCTGCCCATTTCAGTGTCTGAAAAGAAAAGCGGTTGGTCACCAAAATTATTTCCATATAGACTCATATGAACCCAGTCCTCAAAAAGTTTTAAGTAAAAGCTTATCTGTTTGCAAAGTTTTGCTTTCACTGACTCGGAAAACAACCCTTATATTTTGAACACTTACAGAAAATCATCACTAGAGTATAGACTGTACTGAGTGCTGTTGTGTCTTTCAAGGTTTCACCATGGCTTTTTTTCTCCAGAATACTGGGATGAGGTAACTGAGCACTTTATCTTACATTGACTGTATTCACCTGTTGATATTATATTTAAAAGTATTTGTTAAAATATAGGCATCCAGAAATAAAATCTTTATACGAGCCAAAATGTTGTCTTTTTTTTTTTTTTAACAGAATTTCTCTGTGTAGCCTTGTTTGTGTAGACTTGCTTTGTAGACCAGGCTGGCCTCAAACTCACAGAGATCTGCCTCCCTGAGTGCTGGGATTAAAGGCATAAACTACCACACCCAGCTTTTGTTTTGAGACAGGGTTTCCCTGTGTAATAGCCCAGGCTGTTCTGGAACTTTCTTTGTAGACCAGGCTGGCCTCAGACTCACAGATCTACCTGCCTCTATCTCCAGAGTGCTGGGATCAAAGGTGTGTGATGCATTGCCCTGCCAAAAATGTCTTTTTTTTTTATCATAACATTTTTATTATTTGGGAATTTCACATCATGCACCCCACCACACTCACTTTCCAGTCCTCCCAGGTCTACCCCCCCCCCTTGTGACACCACTCCCCTCACCCACTGAGAAAAAAATACAAATTCAGTTTGTATTGCCTATATACTCACTAGAACATGGTCATACTCCCAGTAGTCTTCCCTTAAGACTGAATCCTTCCACACACACACTCCCACCAGAGGTACTCAGTTGTGGAAAACTACACTTCAACATCATTGTCACAATTTTTAAGAGATCTCTTCCATAGTTTCCTGTCTTAAGCCCTTTTTATTTTTAATTGGTGGGGGGGGGGGGTGTTGTCACCAAAGCCTTCTATGTTTCTCAACTGAGTCGGCAGTCATCAATGCCACTTCAAAAGTAACTTCCTTGCCCTTTACAGTCAACAGGAGCATGGATCATGGACTTCCACATAAACCAAAATATCGTTATTGTTAGCTAAAATAAGAGCATAATTGCTAAGCTGGGCAGGGATGGCATGTGCCTTTAATCCCAGCACTCAGGAGGCAGAGGCAGGTGGATCTCTGAGCTCAAGGCCAGCCTGATTTACAGAGCAAGTTCAGGACAGCCAGGGCTCCACAGAGAAACCCTGTCTCAGGAAAACTCAGGGGTGAGAGCATACAGATAACTGCTGGGCTCAGTTTGTAACAAAAGGCTAGCTAAAAGGTCATTAACCTCAAAACATTTTAGTCTGTTGGATAAGACAGATGCTGGCAGTATCAGTACTATACAGGAAGTGCAGTGGTGCAGATGTGAAGATTAATACCTGACTGAATATTTGGTCTCCAGTACAAAGTCTTCAATGTTTTTCACAGTTAATATTCTGATCTTAGGATTGTTAATGATAAAAGTGCTGCTTTGCATAAATGTGTAGTACAAAATGACAATTAGGTTTAGGATCGTTTCAGAGATGGTTGGAAATTCTATACTAATTGCAAGCTAAAAATTCACTTACCAGTCTTTGGTGGAACTTAAGACACTGGAGATAGTGACAGTGCCAAATAGCACTTGCTGCACAATTATGAGAGTTAAAATTCAGATCTCATCACCCAATGACAAGGCAGGTTTCCTACAGCCCTTGTCTGGCCTTTGCACCCACCACAGGCGTGTGGGCCTACATACATGCATATGCATAAACCACAGATGCACAACAAACACATCTTTTTGAAAATCAGAAACTCAGATAAAAGCAGTTTTTAAAATCAAACATTTTTGTGCTGCAATCTAAATATGCATTAATTTGATATTTCCATATTTAGGAATGATCATAGAAAGTATGTCTTTGTTTTCCACACTGTTCATGAGCAGTAAAAACTGCAGTTCATACATGACACATTGGCATTGCATGTTATAACATGCACAGTTCAAAGTGCATGTTATGTGTTCAAAGTCAAATGTAGTGAGGTCACAATGAAATGCAGGCAAGCACTGCCAGAAACACCTTTTTCTTTCTTACAGGTGGGCAACTTATGTCATTTCTTATCCTAACAAGCACATAGTTTCACTTATCACTACCAACATGTTTTTATTATACTTTCTCTTTGTTTTACATATTCTCTACATTCTCCCCTTCCCAAACTCCTAATTTTTACAATTTGTAAGTGAAAGAATTGGTCTGTCAAATAGCATATAACTGTACTACCTGGATCTACCTTCAGCCTTTGGTCTTTTGTGTGTGTGTGTGTATGTACTCATGGTAAAGACCATGACCAAGAGGAACTTGGAAAGGAAAAAGGCTATTTTGTTTACATTTTCATATTACAGTGCATCATTGAGGGACGGCAGGGCAGGAGCTGACTGAAACAGGGATCACAGGCTCGCATGGCTTGCTTTCTTAAACAGCTTAACCTACACAGGAGTAGCACAGTGCTGCTACACATCTTACTCCCTATAGGATAGTGTAGTGAAAATGTTTAATATATTTTATTACTTTATTCATATTACATCTAAATTGTTATCACATCCCTTGTATCCTCCCATTCTTCCCTCCCTCCCATTTTCCCCTTACTCTCCTCCCCTATGACTGTGACTGAGGGGGACTCCTCCCCCTGTATATGCTCATAGGGTATCAGGTCTCTTCTTGGTAGCCTGCTGTCCTTCCTCTGAGTGCCACCAGGCCTCCCCATCCAGGGGACGTGGCCAAATATGGGACACCAGAGTTCCTGTGGAATTCTCCCACTCTCCACTCAACTAACTGTGGAGAATGTCCTGTCCATTGGCTAGATCTGGGTAGGGCTTCGAAGTTTACTGCACGTATTGTCCTTGTCTGGTGCCATAGTTTGAACAGGACCCCTGGGCCCAGATCTGCCCGTCATAATGTTCTTCTTGTAGGTTTCTAGGACCCTCTGGATCCTTCTATATCCCCATTCTCCCATACTTCTCTCACCTAAAGTCCCAATAGGATGTCCACCCCTCTGACCCACTTTCCTGGTAAGTGAAGACTTTCATAGGACATGCCCCTTGGGCTAGTGTCCAGATATCCAGATATAAGTGAGTATATACCATTTGACTCTGCTTCTGAGTTAACTTATTCATTATTTCTAGTTCAATCCATTTGTCCACAAATTTTGGGAATTCCTTGTTTTTAATAGCCGAGTAGTATCCCATAGTGTAAATGTACCACAGTTTGTTTATCTATTCTTCTACTGAGGGACACTTAGGCGTTCTTTTAAGCGCACACACACACACACACACAAACACACAAATAGCCTGCGCAGTGGCGCACACCTTTAATCCCAGCACTTGAGGAGGCAAGAGGCAGGCAGATCTCTTAGGACTTGGAGGCCAGCCTGGTCTACAAAGTGAGTCCAGGACAGCCAGGGCTTGTTACACAGAGAACCCCTGTCTTCAAAAACCAAAACACAAACCAGAACCACATAAAATTAAGAATGTGTTCGTTTTAACTCCAGGTATGGAATGTGGGATTGCTGTGCAGTGGCTGACTTTCATTTGCCTCCAGCAGACCTGTGGCTTTGCCAGCTGCAGATAGTTTGTGTGATTGTGTGACTTTTGGAATTCTGGGTTTTTTTTTTTTCCAGCAAGTATATCAGTGCTAGAGCCCCACTAGATAGTGGGTGGTTGTTGGTCATTCAGGGGGGTTGGTTGCAACTTGTTGGTTGTCATGCTCAACAAAGAAACAAGAAGAAAGAATTAGGTTCAAGGATCTCTACCCCTCTCTCCCCTTCTTTCTCTCCCTTCTTTCTTATCTAGTGATAGGGGGTAAGGTTGGGAAGGATAGACAGTGGGGAAAGAAGATCCCACAAAGTAGCATAGGTCAGCTACAGGATAGACCCACTTACAGCAATCATAATCAAGAAAGTGCACTACAGACTTGCCTACAGGCAATCTGAAAGGCACTTGTCTTTCAGATAAAGATCCTCTTAACCAGCTTCTATCAAGTTAACAGAAACCAACCAGAACAGTGTATTTGCTTTCCATGTAATATTTAGATTAATAGTTTTTTTGGTTTTTGTTTTGTTTTGTTTGCTGAACCATTGAAAGATAGGTTTCAGAAAGGACATTTTATCCCTAATACCTCTGCATGAGTTTCCTTTAAGAATAGCTTTCTATATTGCCACAGTATCACCACATGAAAAAGAATTCTCCAGTGTTTTCTAGCAACCCTTATTCAAATTTTCCTATGTGTATTTAAATGGCCATATGAGAATTTTATCAAGGTTTGTCCATAGTGTTTGGCTGTCTCTTTGGTGTCCTTCAATGCCCTAGTTCTTACTTTCTGTAACTCTGCCTTCATGAAAAGAAGATGAAAATACTTTTGAAATGTGTCCTGCATTCTGGAGTTGTATGTTTGCTCATTATACTGTCTTTGTCCCTCTAGTCCCAGTATGTACTGAATATCAGCTCTAAAGACTTGGTTAGATTCAGACTTTGCACAGAAGTGTCTCATGATTTATGTTGTGCATTAATATATCTCACCAGGAGACACCATATCAAGTTGCCCCACTATAATATAATATAGTATAATATAATATAATATAATAAGGTTAAACTGCCTGGCTAAGATGCTGCAGGAGCAGTAGTACCTCAGCAGTTTAAGAGCAACTACTGCGCTTGGACAGAGCCCAAGTTTGGTTCCCAGCACTCACGTTGGACAACTCATAGCCACCTGTAACTCCAGTTCCAGGGAATCATGCTGTCTTCTAGCTTCTGCAGGCACCTGCATTCAAGTGCGCATGCCCGCACGCCAGGGGCTGTAGAACTGGTAGGGAGGCTCAGTGGTTTTGCTGAGGTCCATGGCAGAACAGATGATTACTGCATGGAAGAGACTGGAGGGCCTGAGTGACTTATACTGGCATACATTGAGTTTGTTAAAAAAAAAAAAAAAAAAAGTGGATGAGAAAAGGACAGGAGCAACAAAGGGATCTCTCTGGGTTACTGAAAAACAAATTTGGTGATTTTTCTCACAAAATGGTGGGCTAGAGGGTGCTTTTGTGAGAGGCAGACAAAAATTAAAATAGTCTCTCTCAACAAGAAACAGGAAAGGCTACAAGAAATCTTTGGAGGAAGTAAAAGGATCCCAGACAAGAGGAGGACCAGAGACATCACACAGATCAGCAGGTTGAATGTAGCATCATCTGAACAGTTTTCCTGGTGAAGGGACAGGACCCACAAGCTGCTACCAAAAAGGTAAGCCCTATGATAGTCAGGCGATTCTTCCCTCCTCACAAGTCCTCAGTCTTCAGACCCACTTGTGGCATTGGGGAAAGCAGTGATCCTCCAGCAAATGGGTGAGCAGAGGAGAGAGATCTCCTCTTGCCATGCTGTGTGACTAGAAGGACAGTGGTAAAGCATCATCTTGGGAATATTATATACAATGACCTCCCAGGGTTAGGAGCCTCAATTTGGGTACCACTGCTTCTGGATATAGGAAAACCTGGATAGGCATTTTTAGACAGCAGGAATCCAAAGGATGCAGGCCACAGGAAGCTGGCTCAGGCTTTCTGTTAAACCAAAGAAGTTAAAACCAAAGTACACCAGGTACACTCCTCTTTCCTTTCACCTCCCTCATATCTGTTTTCAAATAGCATGCTATTGTTGAGGCCTTTCTTTGACCATCCTATGTATATGTAAAATAACATTGCACTATCTCTACCTTGCTTCCTGTCCCGGCTTACTATCTCCATAATAACTATCAAATTATACATACTACATATTTCCTTATTTTTTACTGCTTTCTGTATGATGCAGATCCTCAGAGTAACTGAACTTTCATTCCTGCTATAGTATGAGTAACTAAAACACTATTTGGCATATAATAAGTAATAGATTAAATAAGGAAAGTATGGATTGCTGTTGCTGTTCTATACAAGAAACCCAAGATCCCATTAGATTACAGTCTGCAGCAAGAGCCCAGAATAGACTTGGGAGGTGAATTGAGTAGGATCAAGACATTGTTTCCACTTTCTTGCCATCTTGAGTCTGTATGTTCCCCAAGTCAGAAGAAGTGTTTCTAGCATTCCTGGGAAGTGTCCCCTGAGATGTAGATTTCCAACCTTGTCTCAGCTGGGACCACCTCAGTGTCTGGTGTGTGCCTTATCTGAAGGCCACCATTACTGGCTATTTTCTGACCTTTATAAATCAGCATTGTAAAATAAATGCCTAAGGTGAGAGATCCAAGGAGAAGAAAAGAAGCCTGCAACTCAAAGAGGATAATTTGTTAAAGTATTAGATACTTTTTTCAGAGGGTAGTCCACGATCATCATGGTGGTGGGTAGGTAGGCCTGGTGCTGGAGTAGCAGCTGAGAGTTTACACATGATGGGAGAGATGGAGATAGAGTGAGACTGGGCTTAGAACGGGCTTTTGCAACCTCACAGCCTGTCCCCAGTGACACACCCCCTAATCCTTTCTAAGCAGACCACCAATAGGGAATCAAGTATTCAAGCATGAGCCTCTGGGGGGGGGGGGGATGTTCTCATTCAAACCACTGCACTAGCCATTAGGATTTCTTCTGTTGAGATGTGTTCATTCAAATCATTTTCTCTTTTTATATTTCCATGTAACCTTTATGTTAACTTGTGTCAGATGAGCCCCGTTCTGTGGGTTGCCTCTTCTCACTGTTGTTTCCTTTGCTATATACAGCTTTTTGGTTTGATGTCATTTCATTTGTCAGTCCTTTCTTTTGTTTCTTGTACTTTGGAGATTCTATCTATGCAACCATTACCTGTACCAATATCTTGGAATGTTCTCCATATCTTTTCTTTTAGCATTGATATTTTTAAGAGTTTTGGGTCTTTTAGTTGGATCTTTAATTCTTTTTAAGTTGGTTTTGTGCACAGTGAGAAGTAAGGGGTGAGTTTCAGTTGTCTAGATATGAATGTGCAGTTCCCAGCACCACTGGCTGAAGAGACCATCCTTTCTCCACAGTATGTTTTTTGCAACTGTGTAGTATATTTGAATCACTATATATCAGCTATATTGTGATGCCTTCAGCTTTGATCATTTTTATTAGTACTATTTGAGGTGTTTAGGGTCTTTTTTACTTTATGAATTTTTGGATTATCTTTTCCCTTGTTTGGTGAAGAATGTCATTGGTATTTAATGGTGATTGCATTGATCTGTAGATCACTTTGAGTAGCACAACACTCTGACTGTACTCTTCAAACTGTGGATCTGGGACATCTCAGCATCCTTTAATCAGGATTTATCAGGGAACAATCTTTTACTTCCTTAGGTTCATTTCAAGAGTTTTTTTGTTTTGGTATGTATTGGGGGCATGTCATGAATAAGGTTGGTTTCATGATTTCTTTCAAAACAAATTGATGGATATATAGGAAAACTGCTTTTTAGTCTGACTTTATATCCTGTTTTTAAATAGTGTTCATCTCCTCTGATAGTCTTTGGTAGTCTTTAAATTTTTCTATGGATAGATTCATGTCATCTAAGAACAAGGATAATTTGATTCTCTCCTGTTCTGTTTGTATGACTTTCGCTTTTCCTCTGGTTGAATTGCTCTGGCTAAAACTTCTAGTACCACACTGTGTAAGAATGCTGTCCTGCCAGGCGGTGGTGGTGCACACCTTTAATCCCAGCACTTGGGAGCCAGAGGCAGGCGGATCACTGCCCTAGACTCACTTTGTAGACCAGACTGGCCTCGAAGTCACAGAGATGCACCTGCTTCTGCCTCTCCAAGTGCTGGGATTACAGGCATGCGCCACCATGCCCAGCATTATCTTTCATTCTCTTTATGTGGTATATTATGTTTATGTATTTGTATGTATATTGAACCATCCTTTCATCCCTACCATGGAACCAATTTGGTTATGCTGTATATCTTTTTAATGTGCTGTTGAATTTGACTTACCAGTATTTTTCTGTACCTTTTTGCATTTGTCCTCCTTTTTTAAGACTTATTTATTTTTATGTGCATTGGTGTTTTGCCTGCATGTATGTCTGTGTGAAAGTGCCAGATGCCCCTAGAACAGGAGTTATAAACAATTGTCAGCTGCTGTGTGGATGCTGGGAATTGGACCTGGGTCCTCTGGAAGAGCAGCCAGTGCTCATAACCGCTGAGTTATCTCTCCAGCCCTTGTCTTCTTTTTAGACATCAATCTAATGTTTTCTTTCTTCTGTCCTTGTTATCACTTTTCCATTTATTGCCTAAGACCAAGTATGGGGTCTTTTTCAAGTATTGGCAAAAGGTAGTATGGGTACTATTAACTACCCACAGACATAGGATAGTGTAAGAGTTTGGAGAAGCCAGGTGCGGTGGCGCACGCCTTTAATCCCAGCACTCAGGAGGCAGAGGCAGGTCAATCACTGTGAGTTCCAGGCCAGCCTGGTCTACAAAATGAGTCCAGGACAGCCAAGGCTACAGAGAAACCATGTCTGGGGGCGGTGGGGATAGTTTGGATAAAATCTAGACCTGGACTTTTCACTTTTTTAAGATTTGTTTTTATTATTTTTAATTATATATAGGTGTGTGTTTATCTGTGGGTATGTGTACATGAGTGCAGGTACCAGGGAGCCCAGAAACGTAGGGTCCTGAGGAGCTAGAGTTAAATTGGAACCACCTGATGTGTGTGCTGGGACGGAAACTCCGCCCTTAGGTTATCTAAAAGAGCAGCAAGCAGCAGCTCCTCTTAACTGTTGAGCCATCTTTCCTACCTCATGGGCATTTCTTTAAAAGGAGACTTTACTAGTCATTCAATCTCGTTAATTATTTTTCTGCTCAGGTTTTCTATGTCCTGTTGGTTCCATTTTAGGAGACCATGTGTGTCCAGTCTGTCACCTAGGCTGGACAAGAACAAGAGCTCACTTTGTAGGCCCTGCCAGGCTGGAACTCATGGCCCTTCTGCTTGGGCTTGCTGAGTTACAGCCTTAAAAAAGTGAGCCAGCACAGCCAGCTTTACTCCACTCTCCTTTGCTTTGATCTTTTTTTCCTGTACAAATTTGGGGGTTCGCTTTTTCATGATCTTCTAAAGCCTTTAGTGCCATCATTGGGATTTTTATTTGAAATCTTTTATTTATTTATTTTTTTTAATGTAGGCATTCACTGCTATAAAGTACCTTCTTAGGAAGGTTTTTGTAGGTCCTCTTAAGTTTTGGTATGTTGAGTGGTCATGAGTTTCCTCAGATTCCCTTGTCTTAGAAGGTCTATCATTTTCCTTAAATTTTGAAGAGTTATGAAAGTAATTTTTGTTGGTTATGAAAGCTGTAGTTGGCTGTTACTTTCTTTGGGACTTACAATCTGTCATTGTGGTCTCTCCTTGTCTGTTTTGAAATCTGCTAGACTCTGATGGAGTTGCCCTTAAGTGTGTGACTTGGGACTTTTGTCTTGCAGATTTTAATTTCTGAGCTGTAATTTGACAACAGTGGGCTGTGGAGATCATTTCTGGCTGCTTGCATTTGGGGTTACATAAGCCTCCTGATTTTAGGTGTCTGTGTCATTCTCAAGATTAGGGGGGGTTTGGTATTGTTTCACTAAATATGGCTGCTGTTCAACTTTATTTTGTCTTATTTTGTGAGATAGGTTTGCTGTGTAACCAAGGCTGGCTACAAACTTATGACCCTCAGTTTCTTGAGTACAGGCATTACAGGTGTGATCCAACATGCCCATCATCACTAGTGGGCTTTCTACGTGTTCATCTCCTCTTTGCATGGACTAAGGAAATGGGTATTTAATCTTTAATAGTTTGCCAAAGACCATGAATTCTCTTCATTTTTTGTTTCTACTTTTTTCTTTTTTGTTTGTTTGTTTTAGGTTTGGTTTGGTTTTGGGTTTGGGTTTTTTTTTTTTTTTTTTTTTTTTTTGAGACAGGTTTTTTCTGTAGCCTTGGCTGTCCTGAACTTGCTTTGTAGATCACGCTGGCCTCAAACTCACAGGCACCCACCTGCCTCTACCTCCCTGAGTGCTGGAATTACAGGCATGAGTCACCATGGCCAGCTTACTTTTTTCTTTAAAAAAAAAAAAAAAGCTGGTCAGCACTGGCTGACATGGAACTCACTCTTGTAGACCATGCTGACCTCAAACTCAGAGATCCATCGGCTTTGCCTCCCAGGTGCTGGGACTAAATGTTGTTCCGCTATAACCAGCTGTTCCTACTAATTTTAATTAGTTTTTCAAATGCACATACAAAACATTGGGTTTCATTATGGCATTTTCAGCTTTACATTTTTGGTTTGTTGTTGGGTTTTGTTTTGTTTTGAGACAAGGTCTCTGTAGACATAACATTATTGTGCACTGACTGTGTAAAGATTCAAATCCTGATTTTTGTGTGCCTCCCCCCACCCCATATCTGGTTGCAATCCTTGTTTTGAGACTCTCTTGTCTAAACTTTGCTTCCCAATTGTCTCCTGATATGTCATAGAGCCGCTTAATAGCCAATCACTGAGTAGGGGAGAAAATAGTGCTGGGCTTCTTGCCAACCAGGGAAGGAGAGAGGAGAGAGAGGATGTGGAGATTCAGTCATGGGCAGAGGTCCAGGAGAGTCATGAGATAGGAGTATCTGGAGCAGAAAAGCCATACAGTGCAAATATCGCAGGGATTTACTCTGGGGGGAAGCTAGGTTAGTTTAGAGAGTTAAGAATATACAAATTCTTATACAAAGTAGTATTTCTATTCTTATACAAAGAATATACAAAGTAGTAGTCCAGTCTCAATTATTTGGGTACTAGCCAGGTTAAGAGAGAAACTGAGACACACATTTTTAAAGGTAGCACTAACAGGTCATTCTGTGTAGCCTTGACTGTTCTGGACCTATGTGGACTAGGCTGGCCTCAAACTCACAGAGATCCACTTGCCTCTGTCAAGTGCTAGGAGTAAAGGCCTGCACCACCATGCCTGACTTTACTTTGTTCTTATCTACATTTTGTGTTGCCTTTTTTCTTAGTGGGACATTTTAAATGTTTGTTTCATTCATTTTTTTGTTTGTTTTTTCAGGTTTTCAATTGAATTTTGTATTTGTCTTTTTGAGGCCTTCCTTTACAACGTTTCTGTTTGGTTCTTTCACAGTTTCTCTTTGAAGAAACTCACATTTATATCCAAGATGTATTCCTAGTTCTCTTTAACCTTTTATCTGTAGTCTTTGGATCACATTTTTATAGAGCATTCTCCTGAATTACCTGTTAGACCTTTCACCTATTTTTGGTTTCTTTGAAGTTAGTTGCTAGAGAATTGTGATTTTTAAATTTTTTTTAAATACTGTTTGAGTGTCTACATTTAGATTTATACATCTCATGGTTCTTTCAACCGCTTTTACAGTATGGCCCTAGTAAGTGCTATTATTCTAAAGATATATGGGTGTCCGTTTGTTTTACACTACTAGCTTTATATCCAGATAGGCAGGCACCAAAGTCTCCCAGTAATTTCTTTTTTAAAAAAAATATTTAATATTGGTTTTACTTTATATATAATATACACATATTATATGAATGTTTTGCCTACATTCAAATATGAGCACCATGTGCATGCCTGCTGCCTGAGTAGGTCATTTTGGTATTGGATCCTCTGGAAATGGACTTACAGACTATTATGAAACTCCTGTTCTGTCAGGAACAGCATCTAGGTCCTCTTCAAGAGCAGCCAATGCGTTTAACTGCAGAGCCATCTCTCCAGCTCATGCCTGCATTTTCTATAGGTGTATACTGCTTGAGCTCTGTGGTCCACAGACACAGCCAGCAGTCAGGCAGTGTAAAGTAGAATAATCTAAAATTGAAGTACATCAGGTGGTAGTGGCTTCCTTTGGCATTGATGATGATGATGGCTGTATTACTGACAAGGGTTTTTGGCACTGCCTGCAGCAGCAGTAGGGAGGGGCCCAACGTACTTGTGGTCACACCCAGTCCTTAAAGCAGTCCATGGTCATAGAGGATACAGGGCTGTTAGAGGAGGAATTGTAAAGCAGCAAGAACTGTAGTGTTCTTTACTGTTACTGTAGAGGTGTCAGGAGTTCTACCCTTGCCCCTACCCTGTCATGGACCAGGATATGAACCACTGACAAGGGCTTTTCTCCTTAAGAATCTTTGAGCTGAGGTACTTCCACATGCAAGCTGAGTATGTCACAGCCACTCCAAGGAACATTTCTCTCTGGACCTAGTTAGACTATGTAACCAAGGACAGGGCAGCAACCCAGAGCTGGGACATTGTTTCCAGCTACCTTAAAATGCCCTTGTGAGTGTGCATTCATGGAAACAAAACTTCCTTCTCCTTGTTACAGGCATCATGTACCG
Source organism: Acomys minous (assembly GCF_964271855.1). Lineage (NCBI taxonomy): Eukaryota > Metazoa > Chordata > Mammalia > Rodentia > Muridae > Acomys > Acomys minous. The sequence continues at coordinate 125,617,397 of NC_140484.1, read as the reverse complement.
CACTGAAAGGAGTGATTAGACCAGAATGGGTGACTGACAGGTGTAAATCCATAGTTTCTTATCTCAAAAGGGCACGTATGTTCATCTTGCTGTCATTTTTTCTTTATAAAGTAGACATGTTTATTTAGCTCACAGTTCTGGAGATTCAACGGGATAGCACTAATACTGACTGGGGCTTTTATGAAGACATCATTATTGATGACATCATGACGGCAAGAGCACAGAGAGAGATTGTCATCATTTGACAAGAAGCCAGAAGGATATCTATCTCCCTCCCTCCCTCCCTCCCTCCCTCCCTCCCTCCCTCCCTCTCTCTCTCTCTCTCTCTCTCTCTCTCTCTCTCTCTCTCTCTCTCATCTCTCTGTGTGCCCTGACTGTCCTAGAACTTGCTCTGTAGACTAGAGATCTGCCTGCCTTTGCTACAGTTAAAGGCATTCACCACCACTACCCAGCAGGATCTGCCTTTTGTTTTGTTTTTAGTCTTTTGAGACAGGGTTTCTCTGTGTTAGCCTTAGGTGTCCTGGACTCCCTTTGTAGTCTAAGCTGGCCTTGAACTCACAGCGATCCACCTGCCTCTGCCTCCCAAGCACTCAGATTAAAAGGCATGCGCCACCATGCCCGGCTAAGATCTGTATTCTTGATCCTTTTCTTCCCCTGTATTTTGCATCACCCATCCCTAGAGTGTAGGGTGCTTGGTGAGTTTTTGTCAGAGTTACTTTGTAGGGCCAAGTTTGGTTCTCAAGGAGACTAAACCCTGAGCTAGTGCCATGGAATATTTATAACATCCCAGAAATTATATATGCAGAACTCTGATATTCCTTTTTCAACTGGCTCCTCACTACAGCTCATGGTAGGTTTGCTAGAGAATGTTATGTAACCCTTTCCAAAGGGTTTGTCTCAGGCTTCTCTAGTTACACAAGCCTACAAGGGTTACAAAACTTTCCAGTGGCCAACATTGCAAGCAGCCTTGCTAGTAGTTTTTTCCTCTTAGCCCACTAGAGGGTCAATAGATGCCGGCATATTTTCCCTTACTATGCTGTTGTCCCAAGATCCTAAATCTTACCTCATTTCAGCTTCTGTTGTGCTGATACCAGTGGCCCTCCATTATCTCTCATCTCAGAATGCAGCTATATACCTGTTGCTTTGGCTTTTCTTTACAGTGGAACAGATGAGCGCTAGGTGCTGCTAATCAGCTATCTACCTGTTGTATTTAATCCAAGTCATGCATCTGTCATACAAATGTTGTAAGACAGAAGGTGAGAGACAAGTACAGGAGGTGGAATGAACTTTGAGGAAAGGTACATGCCTTTGAGTCTTGCTCTATCAGTGGTGAGGGGCAGGGTGACTTTAAAAGGTAGATTCCTGTTTGCCTTATACCATATGCTCAAGAAATGATAAATATGAGAATGGATGGATACTCACTAGTAATTAATAAGTACTCCCATTTTTAATTGTGTAAAGATAGCATCTTAAGTTATGTCTCTTCAGAACTATGTAATGTACTTAGCTAGAAGAAAACTTAAGGAAATACCCATATTTTGAGGTTAAAAAAATTAAAGGTTGAAAACGTGATTACTCTAATGTCACACTTGAGATGGGCATACCATTTACGTTCCTGGTTACCAGTGGATTACTCCATCTAATGCATCATAGGAGAAAGCAACTTTCTCATCATTATCTGTAATTAGCATGGATGATTTTGACATCTGAACATGACAGAATAATCTCATTTAGTGTTATAACCTAAGGAAGCGTTAAAGGTGATCTAGTATAGGTTCTATCATAGAGGGAAAAAGTACACAAAATGTTCAGTGAGTTGCCAAAGTCTGCCAGCTAGAGAATCATTACTCAAACTCTGAAGATCTAGAGCCCCACATGCAGGACACGTTCCAGACTATACTGAAGGACATGAGTGTACTTAAGCTGATTCAGCTTTGACATATTGACATGCCATATAACCCTCCTATCGGGGGCAACAGGAAATGTTTTATTTATGTACAAGTACATGGGAAATCAATTTCCATTCAACTTTTTAAAAACTTGTTACAAATAAAAAGATTTTGTTAAATACATTCATCCTTTGCACACAAAATACATTCTTTATATTTTTACTCTCATTATGAATTACTTTTTAAATAATAAAAATTTAAACTACAACAGTCACTAGGTTTGGCAATTTGATGATTTTTTTTCCAAGAAAGAAGATGCAAATGTTGAGACAGTGAATACATAGGAAACCATACCTTTAAAATGTTCCTTAATGACTGAATGATCCTACAAGGTTTAATGAATGCCCTCTCCAGTATCCTTGGTAACGGTCGGTAACGGTCTTTAAAGGAATGCAGAGCACTCTGAGACTCTCAGTGATGACAATGTAATTTCTACAAAGACTGAAGGAATCCTCATGAAATTGATAACCATATCAAAAGGACATCTTCAGAGAGAGATTCTTATGGATATACCTGACAGCTAGGCATTATTCTGGAGTCCAATTGACCAATTTAACCAAGACCATAAGTTTCATTCCCCAAGCAGGACTTTAAAAGGTTCTATTAAATAAATGCAAATTACTTGGTTTGTTAATGTTTTTGCGATGTGAAAGCAACTATATAACCAATAGAAAAATTACATGAATGTTCTAGCAGCATTACTTATACTAGCCAGAAAAGAGAAACAATCCGAATGTCCAAATTTTGATTAATTCACAAATAAAATCACACACACACACACACACACACACACACACACACACACACACACACACACACAAACACATCACACAATGGAATATTACTTAACCATAAAAAAAATACTGACTCATGCTACAACACAGATGAGCCTTCAAAACCTTAAAAGAAGACAGGCACAAAAGGCCACATATTATATGATTATATTTATATGGAAGGGAAATCCACAGATAGAAAGCAGATGAATTGTTGCCAGAAACTGGGGAAGGAAGAGGTTTGACTATTAATGGATACAGAGGCTTTTGGGAATGGCATATTCTGAAGTTAGACAGTAGTGACGATGTACAATATAGTGAATATACTAAAAACACTGAATTTTATACTTCAAAGGAGTGAGTTACTGTGTGTGAATTATCTGAAATTTTAAAAGATATAATTTTACTTAGAAATATTTTTGCTTGAGTTCCTGGTTCCTCTTTGTCCCCCTTTTGATAACTGAACTGAATTTTTTATAAATCATCTTTCTACACAATGTTTTTAACTAACTGTACTCAGGTTACCAATGGCTTATATCTCTAATGACCTTCTTGTTAAGTAAACTTAATACATGGACACAAAATATATATTGTTAATATCTGCATATCAACATTTAGAACCAAGAGCTATGCTTATATTAAAGTAGATGATTAGGGTTTATATAGTGATATATATATATGTAGAGTTTACTGAGAGCCTATGCATAAAACCAGTAGCCATGTATCAGGAAATAAGTTCATAAAATCCACTGGTCAACCTGTTTATTGAAACTGTAGGTGTAAGATATTCATGACTTAATGGAGAGATAAGAAAATGAAGAAAATCAGGGATTTTCTAAGTCTCCGCAAAGCAGCTTCTGTAAATATTTTAACTAGCTGCTGTGATCCCTAGAATTAAATATTTTGCATTTTATTTCATCCCTATGCTAAAAGTCATGCATTAACATGTGTGCAATAATATACAGGGCATATTTTTTTCAAATTCTTATCTTAGTTCTTTATTAATTGAAATTTTTAGCGGAATTTTTTTTTGTTTTGTTTTCTGAAAACAGCATTTTACTCATGCACTAGTTAAGACAGATTTGTGTATCTTGTTTACACAGCATCAAAGGAGCTCTAACCATCTGGTATGTCTAGAGGGACCATCCAATGAGTAGAAGTTAGATGCAGCATTCCAATCATTTGAAATGTTTTCTATCAGGGACCTGAAAGTCTCAATCAGCCCTAAGAGGATAAAATTACTCGAAAAATATTCATTTAGTAAATCAACTGACATTCATTGTCAAGTAGACTACAATAAAGTTCCACTAACATTCTGTAATTGAATAGAAGATGAGAATATTTATTCCTAATGATTACATTCCAGAAGCAATATGCTTAGCAGCTGTTTGTCAGAGGGCTTTATCAAGTTTATTATTATTATTATTATTTAATCCAGGCATAACTGTGTTGTCTTAAACAAAAGCTATGTGCCGTTCATCAACTGGTGAGTTATTCTAACCAAACAGATTCTTTTCTTACTCTGCACATGAATTTTTGCTCTATTAGGAGGTTAGTACCCCAGTTTTTATTTCAAAATGTAGCACACACATAGAAAGAGAGATTAAAAACATTTTAGAGTAGTAGGAATACATTCATCAAATAATGTCATATATGGAATTAAATTCTAAAAGCAGATCACATAATTGGGATTTATGATACCATTTTTACCTACAGATGGAAAGAAGAGCCACACAACCAGATGTAGTCTTACTTGGATATCCATTATACATTATCAGTAAAGGGAGAAATGCATGGGTAGTTGAAGAACTAACCAACAGTGTGATTATCTAAATCTGATCCCAGTAAGGAACTAAGGGTCAACAACCATCCTTATGACTTAGTTTCAAACAGTAGACAAAGGGCAATAATAGACAGCAAATGTGACTCCTTACAGATACAACCAAGCCATTTCCTTCCCATGGAGAATGAGATCAACAAGAGGTTTGCATTGCACTGTGAGGTATTTCAGTTCTAAGAGAAAGTTTCCTGATAATAAGGAGTTTACAACCCTGGAATCGTCTGTTGAGACAGAACATCTCTCAAGATATATGGAAAGAAATGCGTGACTGACATCTGAAAGCAAAGCCACTCAAACACTTCCTTTTAAGGAACCCTTGTAGAAATGGAATTCTTTTCTTCATAAAAGACTGACCCAAATCATTTCTTAAAATCTCAAGATGCAGTCTCCCTATGTTGCCCTAGCGCCCACCTCAGCTCCCAAGTACCTGGGACTAAAGTCACATGTCACTGCTCCTGCTCCCAAAGTCTGTTCCTAACTAGGGAGAAAGGAAAAAAACCTAACATTTGAGTTCTTCCTATTTGCTGAGCAAGATATTTTTACCTTATCTCATCTAATTTTCAGCATAATCCTAACAGCTCCATCTCATAGATGAGAAAACCCCTGTTCAAACTTGGCCTAAAGCCCCAACTTTTATTTTGTCTTTTTTTTTTTTTTTTCCCAGAGCTGAGGACCGAACCCAGGGCCTTGCGCTTGCTAGGCAAGCGCTCTACCACTGAGCTAAATCCCCAACCCCAAGCCCCAACTTTTAAATGGCAGGGCTGCACACAGCCAACCTAGTACCCCACTTTCTTACCTCTCCCTAAATCATTCTCGGAAGTATCAGTTACCAGTGACCATGATTTCATCAGAGTATGGCTCAGCATCTGTCATCCTGTCTTTAATCAATAGGGGAAATTAACTCATACACCTAATGAGGTCAAAGAACTGGCAACTAGCCTTTGTATTCCAATTTCTTACGTGAGGGAGTCAGAGAAAGTCTCAACCAAATTGAAGTATGTTTCTCCACATACTAATTCAAAGCAATGATTTCCTTTTCTAAAAACTAAGCAAGAGCCCCCCCCCCCCCCCCGCCCATCGGGCTGGAAAGGGTGCAAGAAATTTTACAAATAGAATCATTGGGCTCATAAATTTTAATTAGCAAAAACTGCTTTTAGTTATTTTGCTTTCAAGTTAAAGACCTGTTTGTGCATATACTTTACTTTCTACATGAAGCAGATTGGCCTTTGACCTCTTATACTCACTTTCTCCAGAATCAAGGAACACTCCCCCCTGTCGTCGTCCCCCCCCCCCCCGTTCCCCCCGCAAATGTCATTTGAGGCTTCCTAAAGCAGATTTTAAGGATGGCTTTGTGCTACTGGCCCTCCTGTCCTCTCATAGAACACTGGACTATGAGGGGGATCTTTAATGGAGGGGTCTCCTATGCTAAAACACTTCTAACATACTGAAGAGAACACATTGTTTATTATGCCAAATGAGATGTATAACTGCCACATTTTCATATAACCTCTGCCTAAATGATATCTCTTCTATTTTTAACCTGGAAGCCAGTTTGATTCCAATAGGGACTAACAAGGCATCAGTGTTTTGGTCTATGAACATGTAGCCAATCTTCGCCCTACAGGGTAGTGCATTTGTGACAGAGCAAAAAGCCTTTTTAAAAAATGTCATTAGCTATTGGTCAACATATATTTAATTGAGCACATAAGAAAAGGTACTGCAATTTAGAACTTGGAGTTAACAGAGCATCTGGGCCAATCCTCAACATTGTAGGTCATCCCCACATTTTCTTTGCACAGTGTGTATGTACCATTTGCTTGACAGAAAGGCAACTGCTACCACAGGTTCCTTTTTTTTTTTTTTTTTTTTTTTTGGCAAAATTCTCCCTGGCACAGCTCAATCTGTGTCTCTGCAGCTTCAGTGTAGTGGACTTCATTCTCTCTCTTTGAACTGTGAAGTATCTTTTGACTATATTACTCTATGCCACATCCCACAAAAATCCTTCAAGTAATCTTTAGCTATCTTGTGTTAAATTTATTTACACCACTAGTTTTCCCTCCATTTGTTTTCAGTTTTGAAGAAGGGATCACCAAGCTAGCTGTAGCCACACAGCTATAATCCCAACAAGACTGAGGCAAGAGAGTTAGCATGAGCTCAAAGGCAGCCTGAACTACATTGTGATTTCTATGTTGGCCTGATTTCTGGATCTACAGACTGTAATCTGGTCTAAAAAAAAATAAGACATGGCAAAAGTAAAAAAAATGCCTCTCAGAAGTAGTTGTAACGTGCACATCCTGTGATTTAGGAAGGAGATGAAGTACCACCTATATTACTCAATATTAATGACTGACCTGAGAGGACAGTACCATAAACCAATACTGCCTGTGTGTGCAGTTGTAAGGGAAAAGCAGCTTTCCTTTCAAACATAGATAAACACGTGCCACAGGAACAAAAACCCCAGAGAAGAAAACATATCTTCATTTAGTGTTGAACAACAATTACTTCTATGGAATACATTTTGTCACAAGGATGAGATGTGGAACACACCTGTCAAAACTATGGTTGAGGGATAAAAGTAAACCATTGCAGTTAAGAAAATTCTTTTTAAAAAAAATTCCAAACCTACAGCTTCTTTCAGATGCTAACAGGAAAGTGAGCCCCAATAAGTATATATGGCCATGAGATACACAGCATTCTGTAGGACTAAGACTTAGAAACTTTCCCTATCTTTCCCTATCTTTAAGGCCACTGGCATGATATATAAGGGGAAAATAAGTCCAAATGATTTGCCACTGTTATTTTGTCAGAATTTCTCTAACTAGAAGTGTATACTGTCGGATAGCTCAAAGAATAGACTGGCAAACCCCCAAACTAATCCTGATAGTCATCAGAGTCCTTACAAGGTACACTTTCATAACACAAAAAATCTGCTTCTTCCCTCCATCAAGCCTCAGTGCTTTGAGTCATACTAGTCCAAACATCTTGTTTGTGTCCGTGGTTTCTTAATAAACTCAAAATCAGAACTTGACATACTTTCATGCTAATGTATTTTAGTTTCGTTTTTAGTTATTGTCTTTCCACTTAGAGAAAGATGCTGATGTAAAAATGACTAAAATACGGTAGAGTTGGAATGAAAGCCAGAAAAAGCTAATGACGTATATAACCTTAGAAGTCTACGCAAAAGATAACTGGCTCTTTATAATTAAATATTAATGTAATCCCACAGAGCTAATGAAGAATTCAAACACAGCTTTGTGTAGGAAAAGGAGAAACCAATAAGTTCTTTGAGGACACAGTCTATACAAAGCCATATCAGAACATTATATGATTCCATAGATCTTTTCCAAGCGTGACTCTACAACCTGAACTTTTGTTTTCAATGGAAAATGCAAAAGATTGCCATGTATTTAATAATTTTATTAAAAGAAAAAATCATACTGGAAATGGAAGAAGAGATGGTCTTGTCAGGATGAGCCAAACTATATTACAATAAACCAAATTGTGTTCTTTTTACCACTAAATAATTTAATGTAAAAGGGGCTTATCTGAGCAAGTATTGCCCTGCCAATAAGAATTATTAGGCATAATAATAGTTATGTTCTGTCCTGGATTAAAATGATTCTTAAGAACCACTTTAAGGACTTTCATTTAAAAATAGTAAGAAACATCTTGGCACTGAATCATTTATTCAACTGGTTTTTATTGCACCTACCATATTGTCAAGGATTGTTCTCAAACTTGAGATACAGCACTGGACAAATACCCAAAAGGCCTAATCTTAAATTCACAGACCTGTGGAACATAAAGGCCCAGTTTCCCATGTGTCCACACTGATGGGCAAAGGATTGGTGACTGTGATATACTGAAAGACTAGGAGACCCAGGGGGAGAAGGACCTGGAATAGACCTTTCTAAGCTGCTTCTGAACCTGAAGGGGGTGCTATAAGCACTAAGGAAAAAGAATAAGTGTGACCCCAAAAGCTGTTTTGCTGGAGCTAAATTAGTCCAACATAACAAAGCCCTGAAAGTTCACAACACAACGTTATTTTTAACATACTGCTGTGAGACAAGGCTGAGTCATCATATGCTGAGGAGATCAGAATGTTGTGGTAAAGAAAAGTAATAAATCTAAGTTTAAGGACTTTTGCAATAGAAAGATAAATTCTTTTGTAACCTTGATTAGTGTATCTTCTGTGCCTTTGGTTGCTGGCTTAATAGAGAAGTAAAGGTAATTACAAGTGACTTTCATTTTCATTAATGTGATATTTTCCTCCTGCCTGTATAAAGAAAAAGCAGTCAAAAAAAAAAAGAAAAAGAAAAAGAAAAAAAAGAAAAAAGAAAGAAAAAAAAAAAGAAAAAGCAGTCTAAACTTTTAGGAAACCTTTATCTTTCCTACAGAATCAGGAAAAGCATAGAGAGCCGATGACAATGCCAATGACTGGTAAATAGTCCATGTAGTCACATGAAAGAGGTTGGACATTATGGAATCTGCTAGGAAAGCTGGAAATGTGTTCTCAGTATCCTGCTGTGTTGACTCACTGCTTTAAATTCAGTAGCTTTCCCAGAGTGACATGTCAGGTTCAAGATTGTCACCATCAATACAAACAGTGGAATTACACGTCATATCCTCATTCAGTGATTCATCACTCACTTATGCTATACAGCAAGCTACAAAAACACCTGACAACACCAACAGCATACAGATTTAATTACTGCTGCAATTTGCATTGATGACAGTGAACAAATCGGAAGGTGTCAAAGCATGGCACTGAAGAAACAGGAACTCACTCAGCAGCACATCTTCCCATTTCAGTCCTGTTTTAAAATTGACTAAGTAAAGGCATATATACGTCCATTTGAATTGGAGATTTCCAGTAACACATGCATGCCAGGATGAGAAGGGAAGAGAAAAAGAAGGTGTGGGGAAAAGAAAGCAATATGGGCAGACCAGGGGAAAGAAAAGATAAAAGGGAAAGAATGTATGCTCATGAATCTGAGACCAACATTAATACAGATGCTACATGACAACCCCTCCTGCTGCCTGACCAGGACTCTCCTAAGTTTAGTGAAGATACAAAAATGGTTTGTGAGACTTTTCATCTGTCACTATTCTCACTTATTATACTAAAAATGTCTACAAAATCCTAACCCTTGGTCTGTCCAAGGATAGTTCCAGAAAAGAAAAGGTGTGACCTGTTACAGAGGACTGTGCTGTCTGGAACCTGGCTCGGCAGTCAGTCCATATTCCACAGTATTTTGGTCATATCTGCTGTGTTTTCTCATGCTACTCAAAATGTCTTACAACTAATCTTTATTAGAATGCCATCATCCATTTGGATTTTTCCTTATTTTTTTTTTTACTTTGATTTACTTAAAGGGAGGAAAGGTGTGAAAGAATAGAAGAAAGTTAAGGAATTTCAAGGAGAATATGAAAGAAAGGGGATTCTCATGTCTAAACCCATCCTAGAAAAGGTGGAAATGAGACTCTGAAAAAGACTGTTGATTCATGGATTTCCCCCATTTTCTTTTTATTTCTAGGTAATACATCTAAGGGTATCAATGTACTAAAACGTTTGGTCTGTGAAATAGCATAATCATTAGCACCAAAAAGAGTCATGGAGCTTGTATATATTATTAAACATTAATTTTTACTGTTGGTCATGAGAAGAGTTTCCATTTTTACATCCCAAAGGTTTTGAAAGTGCTTGTGGACAAAAGAAATAACACTTTTCAAAATCTCCATGGGGTCATCAGTAAGTACTACAGACAGTACTTGGCCTTTCCAGTTTCGGTTTACCTGGTTGACAAGAAAACCATGGGCACCAGATTACCACTGAAGCCTAAAGAATAGCCCCACATGCACCCGTTGACACACAGGAGGGATGCCTACAGTACATGATCCCCTGCACTGTGTTCAGGAATGCATTTTTACTTGCTTTTTTAAAAACAAAAGCAACATGCTCTGCAGATCATGGAGCGCTTAGTGCAATTTTCTCCTTGCTCCAACGCCAGACTGCAAAAGGGTGAAACCATATGTGTTCTGCTAATGCTGGCCTGCAGTAGAGGCCCTTGGCCCGCATGCTTTGTAAGCTCTGGAGCCTACAGGAGTCAGAAGGTCCAAGAGCAGGAGCCATAGTCATTGCCAGATTGCCCTAGCAACGTACGGCCCACCAAGGCAACCACTGATTCCCTTTGATTCTCTGCCTCAGCCTTTAGTTGAAATTACAACAAGTCAAATAGCTGATGCTCTTCCCCTCTCCGGGTAAGGGTGATGATACATTGTTCACCAGTGTGTTCTGTCTTGCTTCACTGATGAGTCGGCATGCTAAGTCAAGGAAGAGTTTCTCCACATTATCAGATTCCTTGGCTGAAGTCTCCAGGTAATACATGTCCTGAGCCTCTGAGAATTCTTCTGCTCTCTGCTGGGAGACCTCTCTCCTTTCAGCCAGGTCAATCTTGTTGCCTGTAACAATGGCAAATCAAAGAAAGGATCATCACTTGACTTTGTTTCAACCAGAAGCATCACGCTTTAATTCCAGACCTGAAGTAGATGGACAGATTAGACAGATGAGCGAGTAAAGCAAAGCAAATATGGAGGTGACTGCAGGAATATTTATTTTAAAATGCCAGTGCCATTTGTAATGGCAAAGATAGAAAACAACCCATATGCTTGCATAAAGTGTAATACATGCACACAAGTAGGAATATTCTCTACAGTGCCATGAATTGAGAATAGAAGCAAAGAAAAGAAGTATAATCTGCAAGTCTCTAAATGGAAATATATATAAAAATTGTACTTTTTGCTTATTCTTTAATAAAATAATAAACCAAAATTGTAATTTAAAAGACAACGGCCAACCAAAAAGATAAAAGTATGGCGCATAGGGGCAGAAACCAGACCTCTCAGGGCATACTCTGCTTTACAGACTTGACTTTAGAGGCTCACACGTAACATATCTAAACAAAGCAACTATGTAATTAGTACAAAATTAAATTTTAAAAAGTAATCTATAAATATTAAGCATCTCCGTCATATAGTGGCATAAGTACAACTATTTCAAGTGCACTTGAAACATCATGTCTTAACCCTGCACCCTCAGGTGTGTACACTAAGGACAAGGGCATTTAAGGACAAAGTCTTGAACACATTCAGTGGTCATCTTATGAACAGCAGAGCTGGTCTAAATAGTTGCAGAATAGCCAGAGCACATACTAAAACCCTGTTTCCAGGGAGTTGGGGTGAGGAACCTGATCCTTCCTCCTCTCTCCCTTCAAGTCTTCCTTTGCCTTCCTTATCTAAAATGACCACCAGTAGTGCTGTGACTCAAGTTCTCAAGGGTTCCCTATGGAATGCGAGGAATACAGTCCAGAGCTAGGGGCTTTCAAATGCCTCATGGCCGAGGTTCTCCTCAGGCATGAGGGTTTCAGGACTGGGCCTAAGTACCAGCTTTAAAGAAGCAGATACTTTATCAGCAGCCTGGAGGAAAAGTAGGCAGGACTAGAACTACAAAGTGTGTGGAGTTGACCTTATGTCCTATTTTATTTCAGAGAATTTCTTATCTCAGCATCAGTTTCCTCATCTGAAAATTAGGGCTTGTAGTATACCAGTATAAATTCCTTTGGCACAGGTACTCTGCATACTACCAAAAGAGAAATGTAAACTACAAACCCTTTGATCTACTGTGCTGTCCTGCCTATACTAGTGGTGGTACAAAGCTTATTAAAGTAACCAACCAATATCTGATCTGACTTAAGTTCCACAGGACAAAGCCAATACCCAACACTGCTTGAGTAACCAAGACCCAAAACCTGGATAGTCCAGGGACCTAGGATAAAACCTGTTCTTTAAAGGAAATCAAAAACAGCAATAAAATGACTGCTAATGACATTCTGCTATACTCATTGATCAGATCAGTATCTTGCTCAGCCATCATCAGAGAAGCTTCCTCCCACAGCAGATGAGATCAAATACAGAGACCACAGCCAGGCATTATTCAGAGAATAACAGACCTTGGAACCCTCAGCCCTAAACAGGATGACTCCGTCAAATCCCTGTACTTAGGGCTCAGGGAACCCTATGGAAAGGAGGAGGAAAGAGTGTAAGAGCCAGAGGACACCAGGGGAAAAAAAAGCCCTCTAAATTAATATGAACTCAGAGAGACTGAGACAGCATGCACAGGTCTGCCCCACGTCTTCTACATATGTATTGTGGCTCCTAGCTTAGTGTTTTTATAGGATTTCTGAGTCTGCAAAAGAATGGATCTCTGATTTTTGTGCTTCCTCTTGAGATTTTTTTTCCCTTCTTCTTGTCTTTTCCAACTCCAATTTGTTATTTATTGTATACAGTCTAGCTGTGGTCTTTGTATTTTTTCCCTTCTGCTGCAGGAGAATGTGTGTGTGTGTACATATACAAATATGCATTTGAAGACCAAAGGTACAACTTGTTCCTCAGATGCAGTCCACCTTAGTTGTGGTTTTGGGTTTTTGGGAGGGATTTTTATTTGTTTGTTTGTTTGTTTGTTTGTTTGTTTTCTGTGATACAGTCAATAAGGCCTGGGACTCCAGGATTAGGCTAGGCTGGCCACCAATGCTCAGGGGTCCACCTGTCTTGACCTTGTCTGGGGTTACAAGCAAGGGCCACCACTCCCAAGCTTTCACTTGGGTACTAAGGCTCTAACTCAGGTCCTCTTGCTTGTGCAGCAGGTACTTTACCAGCTCATTTATCTCCCAGACCCCTGTAATGCCATTTTTAATTAGTGCATTTGTCACCATAGAAAAGGGTTAGCCAGGCATGGTGGTGCACGCCTGTAAATCTCAACACTCAGGAAGGCAGAAGCAGGCAGATCTCTGAGTTCAAGGCCAGCCTGGTCTACAAAGCAAGTTCAGTACAGCCAAGGCTACACAGAGAAACCCTGTCTTGAAAACAAAAACAAACAAACAAAAAAATCAAGAGTTATTTTCTGGGTTTCCTCCTACATTAAATAGACTCCCTCTTACTAGATGAAACAAACTGCAGCATTTCCCTTAGGAGGAATGTCTTAAGTCAGAATGAAATAAGGAGGAAAAAAATTTACCAAAAAAGTCTAATGTTTAAAAAAAAAACTGCTTCAATATGAATTCTTCATCAATGAGAGATTTCCTTTACTTTTACAGCAGCAGTATCCACTGTCTCATAACTCACCTACACTGATAAAAAAAAAATCAGCAATACTTTTGTTTATTTTTCTAAATTATCATTATGGGGTAGAAATTATTTCATGTTCTCAGTTGTGTAAATGAATATTGACCACATTACTCAGGTAACTATATTCTTGGAAGGTACCATCACATAAGCATTATGTGATCATGAATTTTCTGATGCACTCAAATCAACTTCTTTCCTCATTAGTCCATACTTACCCACTAACACAGTGATGACCTTATTGCTGGCATACTGTTCTATCTCCCGCAACCACTCTGGAAGGCAACGGAAGGACTCCTCACAGGTGATGTCATAGGTAAGGATCAAGGCATTGGCGCTTCGGTAATAACTTTGGGTGATGGAGCGAAATCTCTCTTGACCCGCAGTGTCCCAGATCTGTAACTGCAGAGGCATGAGACGAGTCAGCTTGAAAAAGCACAAAAAGCGTTTCCCCGCTATAGCTCAGAAATGGGCACACCAGCCAAACAATATCATGGTTCTTCTCTGCCCTGAAAAGCACTTCTTGCTGTCAAGTAGTTCTGATTTGTTCACAGGCTAGATATACATATATTGCAACAGAGAGCACACTGTTGTTCCGTGGTCACTGGCATTTCTCTCCTAGCAGCCAAGAGAATGAAAATACAACCTCCCTAGCTTCCAACTCTTCGAGTTTAAAATTCTAATGAATACATCAAGGCATTATCTCTGTTACTGAAAATTGAAATGGTGCCATACAGCCATGTCCCTCCAGTACACTAAGATCTATGACCTTAGGACATATAATCCTTTTGGACTTCATTTGTTTAGATAGATGATAGGTAGGTAGATAGATAGATAGATAGATAGATAGATAGATATTTTAATAGGGTTTGATAAGTCGACTATTTCTAAACCTAGCAAATATATGGTTTAATGAGAGAAGTGGAAAAATACTCCCCAAATCCCCGCCTCAACCTCTCTGAACACATCACACAACAAATGAGTGGCCTGTCTCCAGACACAACTCTAAATATAAAGCAGAACTAATTTTATATTGTTTTTGTTCTATATTGCACCCACAAAGCTGGAAATCAGACTCCGAGTCTTCTATTCCCAGTTCAGAACCCAGCCCGGCACACCCTGTTGCTTTTGCCATTGCAAGCTCATTTAAATGGACATCTACGTCCAGTAGTCACTTGGTGTCACCCTGTCCCCATAGCAATTTAGATGAAGACACTGAGTAGTGACCAGTAGCTCCTGCCGGGACCCAGCACACACGTTCTCCTTTGATTTGAAGCTGCAGCAGCTCTTTGATGATATAAACTAAAGTCTATGTGTGTAAAATACAAACATACACATGACTGTTTGTGCTGGAACGAAAGCTATTTCTCTCCTCTGCCTCAAAGTAGGACCATAGTTCCCTCCTGCCAAGATGTGCTGTAAAATAGCAGACTATTGTTGTAAAGCCCCATTCAGCCTCTAAAATACTTTTGACTGGATTTAGGTACTGTCAATTATAGAAAACACTTTGTTCATGACTGGAACATATTGGGAACTGCTTTAAGCATCAAAATATTTTCTAAAGTAGTGATTGTATGGCCTTGCTAGGATACATGCCACCTTCTCATAAACGAGTGATTGTATGGCCTTGCTAGGATATATACAGCACCCTCTTATAAAGGACTGCCTGTGTCTAGCCTGAGAACTGATTATTAAGGATGCTTATATTCCATCTATTATTCAAATTATTTCCATCACCTTTCTCTATAATCCATTAGTTTATTTTCATCCTTTGTAGGGCACCAGATATAAGACCACAAAGCACAACCCCCGATCTAAGAGGCCATGGTCTACAAAGAACCCAACTCTACAATTAATTAGCAATGTCCTCTCAAAGAGGCACCAGAAGCACAGAGAGTCTCCAAGTGTTAGTCTACCACCTACTAATGTGTCCTTAACACTGCAGCCATGGGTTTCCTTGCCACTCTCACCTATAGCACAGGGCTACTACACTGCTCAGCTGCTCTCTTAATGTACCACTAGTGCCTCACTACCACAGCAGTGCCTTGTCATCCACTTTCCTAGGCTGTCCTCTTTCAGGGACTGAGTTCTCTGAGGACCAAGCTTGTCTGTTTGACTTCATATCTTTGTTTCCTTCCTAACACAGTATGTAGTGGACACAGTTGGACAATGGTTAATGAGATGAGCATAGGACTGCGGGATTAGCTATTCTTAGGTTAGTGGAGTTTGAAAGAAAACAAAACGTTATCCGAGCTAGGTATCAGTAAGTTCCAAAGGTCAGTGATGCTTCACCTAACCACAGTGCTCTGCACTCGGCATCAACTATAACACAAGATGGAAAGACAGACAAATCAGCAAAAGAATAAACATTTGAGCCAGGTGTGGTGGTGCACACCTTTAATCCCAGCCCTCGGGAGGCAGAAGCAGGTAGGTCTCTGAGAGGTCTAGGCCAGCCTGGTCTACAGAGCTAGTCCCAGGAGAGCCAAGGACAAACACAGACAAACCCTGTCTCAAAAAACAAACAAACAAACAAAAACCCCAACAAACAACAACAAAACCCTCTTCTTTTATAATCAGGCTTAGGTTAATAAATAGGCTAACCTTATATTTTTATTTACTACTCATTATTTTGTGATAGACTGAAAAAAATCAGTGGGCAAGGTTGAAGAGCATCATTCTTCATCTTTTTTCTTTATGCACAGTTTTCTTTTTTATTTTTACATCTCACTCAACATGTTGGGTTAGAATAGAGTCACACGCAGCTTGAACTGGACTAGCCAGCCCTCACTTCTTATGAAATGCTAGAAGCCTAAAGAGTTGTTCATGGAAGCAGTTGAGCTGTAAATATAAAGATGAGTAAGATGAAAGCCCTGCCCTTGAGGAGCCTGTAGGCCTGTGGTGTAGCCCAACACCAAAAAAGATGGAATTTTAGTTACATAATAAGCACTTAAAAATGAGGTCAGGGCTAGCAAACGCCACTATGGGGAAGGGCCAGGCTTGATCCCCAGACTCCACACGGTAGAGAGAACTCTTACAAGTTGTCCTTTGACCTTCACATGCACGCTGTGCTCATGTACAAACACACATACATACACACAGAGACCCGAGTAAGTAAAAACGCTTAAAAAATAAAGCCATTGTTTTCTTTTTCCTTTCTCTCTCTCTCTCTCTCTCCAGAGCTGAAGGCTGACCCAAGGTCTTGTACTTGCTAGGCAAGCACGCTACCACTAGCTAAATCCCCAACCCCGAAGCCACTTTTTTCAAAAATAGAAAAAAAAATGGAATGCCTAAGCTTGAAATTCATGAATGGAAAAAGAGTCTTTTCTGGAACCTTCAGACCATTCCTTATTTTTTTCTTGTTCTTGGCCCAAGCCATGTACATGGTAGGCACCAACGTTTCAGGTCAAAGAATGACCTCACGGGTACCTATGCAAAAGGAAACTCATATCTAGGAGGGAGACTCATGAAAAAGTGCTTGTCCTTTTCGAATTCCTTAGGTTGACAACTACCTCCTCTAGAATAAACACTACAAAAGGTTCCTCTTGTAGATATCTCGTCAGCCTGCCTCTGTCTCCTGTCCCCACACCGAGCTCCTTCTCTTGATTTCATAGAATTTTTCTGACCAGGTTGCCGTTTATGTAGATTTTACAGCCTGATTTTATCTTCCAGTATCCCAGCTTTCTGTGCGCCATTATAGATGTTTCTATGGTAAGGAACTGTTTTAAAGAGATAAGGCAAAAAGAGAGAGAGAAGGTTCCTATCTCTCATCTGGAGATGAGAGGAGCCTCGTGTCGGCCCTTGATTGTGATAGTACCTATGAACTGCTGAAAAAATGCCAGGAAGCTTCTCTACCCTTCCCAAGGCGCTCATAAGATGTGAAAAACCATTCAGCTAGAAGGATGCAAATAACACAAACCAAACGCGGGCTGCTTAGGCTGTGACTTAACTACTGCTCTATGACTCTGCATATCTGACCAAGAGGTTGTATATGGTGCCGATGGTTTAATCCAGAGCTTCTTGCATGCTAAACAAGTATTCTGCAAGCTGAGCTCCACCCCACTGTGCCATTTTCAATGTGGGTTTAAATGAGACAGTTTAATAAATGTCATGAAAGCATGGCTGTACTTCCTCCCCTAAACTCTTAGAGAACACACCAAAGCTGCATTATTTATTATTTAGCTTCTTACCTTGACTTTTTCACCATTAATCTCCACTGTCTTAATCATAAAATCAACTCCAATTGTGGCTCCTTGACCTGGGGGGAAAAGACCCTAAGGAAGAAATAATGGCAAGTAACATTTAAGCACATCTTCATTAAGTGGCTTCTCCTCACTCCCCTCTCCCCACCCCCATCCTTTGACTGAGGTAAGAAGAGAGTACTGAGGAAGAAGAGAGTACTCTGCCTAGTGCCGCGTTTGGAGGGGAGGAGAGTGGGAGTTCTGGAGGGAAATGGAGGGAGATATGCTGACAGAAGCAAACAGAAAGGAATGACAAAGCAAGAGGCTGAGTGTAAAGGAATCTGGAAGGGGCGGCTTCAAACAGAAAACTAAGACACAAGGATAAGACTGGGGAGGAATGAGTCACCAGAATGACATCGGGATCAGAATGGGGAAAGAAAAGATAAGACTGGTTAAAAACAAACAGGAAAGTAAGGTGTAGAGGACCTCCGCTACAGAATGGCAATGAGAGAGAGACACAAAGCTCAGTTTCCTGGACCCTCAGGACAGCCACCAGCCTGAAACACACTGTACCACATACACACAAGGGCACACAGTCCAAATAAACACACAGAAGAACACATAGTCCAAGTGGGCACATACACAATTACACACAGTACAGATGGACACACACACACACACAGTTACAGTACAGATGGACACATACACAATTACACACAGTCCAGGTGGACACATACACAATTACACACAGTACAGATGGACACACACACACACAGTTACAGTACAGATGGACACATACACAATTACACACAGTCCAGGTGGACACATATACAATTACACACGGTACACACAGACAATTACAGTATAGACAGACATACCCACAATGACACACAGTCCAGATGAACGATACTGAGAAATGAAGGCATCAGAAACACAACAGAGTGGAAGCAGCAGCATCAAATCAGTAGGGAGCAGGTGACCCGAGACAAAGCACTTCCCCTGCCTAGGCCTCAAACTCATTTGAGTCTGAGGTTGCTGTAAGCATGAAACAGGAGAAAGCTGCTTTACGTTAAACTGGAAACATGATAGTTTCAAGAGAATAGAGATATTAGCAAAATCTCAGGTGTGGTGCAGTGTGCTTTTTCCTACAGGAGTAAGCTTAGGAAGGGGGTTGGGATAGCAAGGACCTCTACCAAGAAAAAAGGTCTTTGCCTTGGGTCTTCCCTCTTCAGATTGCAGAATTCCAGGAATAAAGCAAGATGGGATTTATTAGCTCTTGCAGCTAAGACTGGAACATCTTTAATTAAATCCAGTCCCTAAAAAGAGAGTTCTTTAATTAAAGTTTGAACTCAGAACACTGAGCTTCAAACCAAAAGCTTCATTGCATGTCTGCAAATGATGTAAATATAAACATTCATAACTTTATTTACAAATATTGAATCAATTTTCACTTTTGACGTGGCTCAAACAGAAGGCTGCCAACCTTCAGGTTTATAGCTCTAGCTGTTTGCAGACTAGCAAAAGAAAACAAAAAAACAAAAAACAAACAAAAAAACCACAAATCCTTCCCTATGTCCTCTTCTCCGCACTTTGTGCAGAGAACCTTTATGCCTCAAAACTAGCTGAAATCAATTCATTTTAACTGCTTACTAGGTAACAAAAACATACATAATCCTGTCTATGAAATATAAACTTTGGGGAGCATTGAAGGGATAGAGAGAGAAAAAAAGTAGACAGAAAAGAAAAATAAGAAACCCATGCTTGTGGATAAATTACTGATCAAAAGTAAAAAGCACGTTGATCTTTCATGGGAGGATTCATCCCATGAATTTAAGGAGCATGGTCCCAAAGGATATGGAACTGTGGAGAGATACTGGGCCAGGGAGCAGGAGACAGGGGCCCAGCTTTGCCAGCTTCATGCCTCAAGATCATAACAAGCACTCCACTGGGCCCCTCTGGATCTGTATGAGAGGAGTGGATGGAATAATCTCCACGAGACCTTTCAGTAAAGACACACAATCAAGCAAACTGTAATAACTCACTAAAAAGCACAACCTTTCTATATGGAAAGTGAGTAGGCATGTCCTCCTTACAGAGGCAGGAAAGACTGCTGAGGTTAGGAGATGTAGCTCTCCACAGCAGCTGACTGAACTCCAGGTGCTGGCTGATTATATGCTTTCATCAGACCAGGACTTGGTGAAAACACGGCCTCTTGTCTGCGGCCACTCAGCATGTGAAAAGCCTTGACACTTCCAGCAACTGTGGGCCCTAAAGTTGTTTGTGTTGCCCAATCTGTCACTCCAGTTTTCCACAGACCCACAGACTGCAGTGAAGGGGGGGGTTGGAGTTCACCAGCCTGTCATGTGCAGTGCGGAGACCTGGCAAGGGCAGGTGCGCAGCAGGGCCAGGACGAGCACCTGGACGAGCACCTGGGTTCCAAACCTTGAGCCGATGCTCTTTCTATGACACCAGGTCATCTTAAGCCTTAAGAGAGCTCATCTCAATGTTCCCAGGGTGCCTGTCACAAAAACATGCTATTTTCATAATAATCTAGAAAAGGGCATCATTTAGATTTTTACAATGGGAAACAAAATCAACTTTAGAATGATTTTTCACTAATTTCTGTCCAAAAACAAATATGCGATCTTGACCAGTGATTCTCAAGAGGCCAACCTAGTAGGGGACCTGTACTTTCAGTTGCATTCAGGTTCTTTGCTGCCCTCAGCAAAGAGACTTAGACAAGCAGAATGCCTGGTTATAAACCAAAAGAGTTCACTTTGGATTTGGATGAGAACAGACATAGACAGGAAACTTGGGGTTTAATGTTCACTGGGTTTTTTTAAATGAATATTTATACTCTGTTTAATGCCCAGCCTCATGTGTTTAGATAATTTCCTAATCATCTGATCTATTTTTCACCCAAATCTATTTTGATAATGCACACTGAAAACAAAACCATCTGCCTCTTTTGTAAGAGGAAGCAGGAGGAGGTGAGGGAGGCCTCAGGACCATTCTACCTCAAGCAATTTAGAACACCATTGGCTATAGACTCAAGGGAGCTTTCAAAGGGTGCTTTAAGACTCTGCAACCTAGGCCAGGCATGGTGGTGCACATCTGTAATCACAGCATTCAGGGAGGCAGAAGCAGGTGGATCTCTATGAGTTCGAAGCCAGCCTCATCTAAAGCAAGTGTAGGACAGCCTGGGCTACGCAGAGAAACCCTGTCTCAAGAAACAAACAAGACAACCTAGAGGCTGGCACTGGACCCCATCACCCAGCCAGCAGATGGCCGCTAGGAAACAGGAGAGATGAACAAACCCAACCCTGGATTCAGATCCCCTTACCTGAGTGAATCGCCGGACTAGGCACGTCTTTCCCACTCCAGCGTTGCCTATTAAAACGATTTTGAACAGGAAATCATAATCTTCCATACTCATTTACACGGCTGCAAGCAAACACAGACAACGATGAGAGCCTGAGGTTCCCCAGAGGGTCAAGCGGCACCAGCTCCTTCCCCACAGAAGCAAGAGGTCTGACTCATTTGCAACTTAAGGCTCCTCTCTGGTGACGCTGCCAGCGAAAGAGGAACACAGGTGTTTGGTCACGGATGGACTTCACTCTCCCTGTCTACCTCGTGCTACGGAAAGTAAATAGTCCACAGGTCCATTCACCTGGTGCCCTTTGCTCCTCCAAGCATTCAGGTCACAGATCTTCAAGTGATAGATGTGTTTTCTTGTTGTGTGGAAAGTCAGCAGCCAGGCTGAGCAGTAGGGAGAGACAAGAGCCATCCAGAGACTGAGGCAGTTAATAGGCTGTGTGTGTATGCCGCTTGGGGTAGAAAATGATAGTCACTAGGGGACCAAAGAAAGGGGAGGAAATTGAAAAGGCCCTCCAGTCTCACACAAGTCCTGGGTTCTTGAGCATCATACCCGTGGGAGGCCATCTGTCCCATTTCTATCTATCTGCTACCAGCCACGCTGGTGCTAAGCACCCTCTGGTGGCACCTGTCTCCTGATTGCAATGAGCTGTGCTCTGTCCTCTCCTTTGCTTGGGATGTCCTCCTTCCAGATTTTTCTTCAAGATCCAAGCATCCCAAAGTCCAGTGCAAACCTCTCATTCTCTCTGAATCTTTCACTAATCTTCCTCAAATAGGTGATAAAAATAAAGTGATGACTTTTCAGAACTTTACTTGCTATACATACTGGTTTAAATGTCTGCTTTATCCTTGAAGAAAGGGCAATGTCTTTTAGCTCTCATTCCAAGCCCTAGGACAGAGTGACACTTAGTAAGTGCCTACTCTATAGACGGAAAGAATTAATTAATGGGCATATTGCTTAGGTGTAGGCATTTGCTTCTCCAGTTGTACTAAGAATATTACCATTGTGTAACTCAGAGGGTCACCAAGATTAAAAACAAAACAAAGAGTCTCCCAGAGGACTTGATACCCACCAAGCCCCATTCGAATGAAAGCCATGATAATCCGAGTGGCTCCTATACCATACTGCCACTACCTGGACACATCTGGCCCTAAGACCAACATGGAAAAAGCTTAAATAACAGCTATAAAGTAAGCTGGGCATGGTGGCACACACCTTTAATCCCAGCACTCAGGAGGCAGAGGCAGGTGGATCTCTGTGAGTTCAAGGCCAGCCTGGTCTACAGAGTTGAGTTCCAGGACAGCCAGGGCTGTTACACACCCTGTCTCAAACAAACAAAACAAAACAAACAACTCTGAAGTAAAGGAACATCTCAGGAGACTGAGGCTAAAGGAGCTTTGCCTTTGAAGCCAAACAGCTACAGAAGGAGAGTATCTCAAACAACAAATGAACAGACAAGGTCAAGAATTAATTCTACCTAAGAGCTGAGATCACTGTGTCTTAGGCAGAACAGTCAGGATACGCTCTGGAGGGAGAAGAAAAAGGCAGTGAAGCCTGGAGAGCAGGGTTCTTAGGGAAGCATCAGGCTTAATCCTACCAGCAGACCTAAATCTCAGTGACAACAGGACTGCACGTGCAGACCCCAGTGTGTGGAACCTGCCCTGTAAGGTGATTGGTGTGTAGATTTGCACACTCCTTGAAAGATGACTGGCAACCAAGTAAACACACAGGCAACTGCTCATAGGATTCTGTCTCATGTCAGTGGAACTGTGAAGGATGACCATGTGTCTGTGCGAGAATCTGAGCCCATAAACAGTGGCTCCATGGCTGTATGCCTTGCACTATAGTTGGCCCTTTAGGTATATTTCCTCATTTTCAGTAGTCCACGGAGCTAATATTGACTAGTGTAATTTGAGTAAACTGAGGGGAAACCAAGGTTGGCTCCAAATCATAACACAGCCAGACCTCAAAGGAATTCTAACTGTAAAAACCAAACAGACCAAGGTTCAAATCCTGGCAGTTGTATTTTCTCAGTCTGTGCCTTTGGGCAAATGACTGTCTTCCCCACTAACACTAGCCCACTAGCAAAATGGAATGCATAGCACTATGTTATGGGATTGTGATGGCTGACGAAATCAGAGGCCTCAGGATCCGTCCTTGTCTGGCTAAAGCAAACTCCTTAAGATCGTTCTCAATTTTCCTGCCATGTGCTTTCTGCCTCTATTGCTAGAGTCCCATGTCACCACCTCCTCACAATCCTCACGACATGCACTGCTGTCCCCCAGCTTCCAGACCACCATGGGCAGGCCTGCTTTTTCTCCTCAAACTTTTCTGCCAAGAAGAAGAGCCCCACAGCCTCCTGTCACCTCCCCCAACCCAGCTAACTTTCACTTCTGCTTTAGATCTCAGCTGAAGCATCACATCCTTTAGCATGGTTGTCTGGCCTGAGAGGGGGCCTGCCCCCCGCCCCCGCCTTCTACTTCCATAATGCCTTCTTCCTCTTACACAGTGTTCTGCGCCATAATTTACTTATGTTAATGATGTATATCTGTCTACACCTGTCCACCATCTGCCAGCATCTCAAAAGCATGTGTGCACAGTGTGTGTGGCTGAACCACGGTCCCGTGATCAACGCCATCGTCACCATCCTCTCCATCATCACCATCAGCTCACAATATTAACTACTTAACCTCACGACAGTCCTTGAGGCAGTGTTGATGTTTTTGAGTTGACAGATAAAGATATGGACGCATAAGAAAAGCTTAAGAAAAATATCATGAATTACCTCTAGATTTAGTGTGACATTCAACTGAAATTTGATACATATATTACCAGTGCTTTAAAATATTATTCCTTTATCTCCTTCATCTAGTGTTCCTGGTGACGACAGGTCCCAATATGAATTTTTAAGGAAATTTCTTCGTGAATACTTTTTTTCTCTAAAAACATTTAAGAATGTCTTCTTTATTTGATGGTCCATAGTATAGCATATTTCATGTATTCTTAATTTTAAATTTTTAACAAAATAGGTTTCCAAATCATAGGCACACAGCACTGAGCTCCTACAGTTCATAACTAGAGGAGCTGAGAGTCCAGTTCAAGCTTGGCTCAGTTGCCCAGTGGTGACTTTCAGGAGGCCCAGTGCATGAGAAGAGCTCAAGAAAGATGAGCTGGGTTGAACAATGAAGGGCGGACCCTTCACACTCGAGTCTTCACTTTTCTAGTCCCCCTCCGGTTCCAAGGTCAAAATCCTTTCTTACTATATCATACTGCCTAGAGCAGAATCAATGCTAAACTCCTGATAAATCTTAGGCAGATAGTATGCCACTTAAAAGCTTGCCATTAAAACCCAAAAGAAGGCAGCACACAGTAATCCCAGAACTTGGAAGGCAAAGGCAGGAAGGTACCACTGCAAGTTCAGGACCAACCTGATCTAACATTGTGAATTCCAGGCCAGCTAGCCAGGGCTGCAAACAGAGAGTCTGTCTCAAAACTGAAAAATTAAAAAGGGAAAAGAAGCCTCAGCACTGAGCACAAGATAGCAGGGAGGCCTGGAGCTGTGCACACCAGGCATCATCATACGCATAAGTCATAACTGGAAACACGGGCTGGGCTAAATCTGTTGCCTGTGCATAGATGGTTTGACGAACTTATTTCTAATTTTTGCCAGATATCAAAGAAACAAAGCAAGAAATATTGTGTGTTTGTGTGTTTGTGGGGGGGGGGTGCGCGTGTAAATACAGAGACCTAAAAATCTACGCTCCTGAAGAAAGATTATCAATGCCCAAATTATATCCTTATGTTATGAAGGAAAGAGAGGCCCAATCACATCAATCTTGGCTCATATGATTACCACCAAACTACAAAACAAAGGCTAAGATACACTTTCTATAAGAAATTAGCTTTACAAGCTGGCCGTAGTGGCACACACCTGTAATCCTAGCACTCAGGAGGCAGAGGCAGGCAGATCGCTGTGAGTTTGAGGCCAGCCTGGTCTACAGAGTGAGTCCAGGACATCCAAGCCTACAAAGAGAAACCCTGTCTCAAAAAACCAAACCAAAACAAAGAAATTTACTTTATGCCTTTAATCCCAGCACTCAGGAGGCAGAGGCAGGTGGATCTTTGTGAATTTGAGGTCAGCCTGGTCTACAAAGTGAGTCCAGGACAGCCAGGGCTACATAGAGAAACCAAAAACCAGGGGGGTGGGGGTGGGAAGGCGGGAATTAACTTTAGTGTTTTGTTAAATGTTTTTATTTTGTGTACTTAGACTTAAATCCCAAGTCTCATACATGTTAATTATATGTTCTACCACTAAGCTACATTCCAACTCTGAACATTTTGTTAAATGAACCTCTTGAGGCAAATAGGTTTGGTCTCTGTACAATTGCAAGCTTTGTGTGGTTAAGACAGGATTGTGCACTCCAGGTTACAGGCTCGGGTGACTCTCCCATTTCTAAAAGAAAACTCACTATCTCCCTGGGGAAATCCTTTTTTTTTTTCTTCCATAATATAAACAGCCAAGGCATTGCCAATCACTGTGATGAGACAGTAAAGGGATACCTCAGAAGCAGGTTGCCCCAGCCCAAGAGTGACAATAACAATCATACCCTGTCTACGGAACAAGCAGGTTGCAAGATATGCCACTGACCAAGCATATTATAGCAATTTTCCATTCTGCTAACAAAATGAGTAATAGCTGTCGCTTGCGGCTTACTGCAGACTGGGCCTTCTCCATGTATTTACTCACAGGATCCACACAACAATATTCTGATGTAGGTACTCTTATCACCTAAGAGCCATTTGACTCAAAACAGAATACTGCTGCCTCCACTCTTGTGATTGACAGTGTCTATATACCTGTCTGAAGTTCAGGTGAATGGTCCCCATGCCTGTTGAACACAGTGGTCTAGAAAGCCCTTGCTGCTAAAGCATCAATCCTGCACTCTGGGGTCTGCACGCTGACTCCAGACCATACGCTGCTGTTCACTATAGCGCCCTCTCCCAGCACGCGCTCCCCGGGAGCTAGACTTGGAACCCCTCAAATACCACTTCCATAGCTCATTTGTCATATAACAAAGTCCACATTCACCCATATAACTAAGTACCAGGCACACAAGGATGGGGAATTCTAAACAAATGGATGTGAGTGTGAGATTCAAAAAGGAAAAGAAAATAGATAAGTAAAAAAAAAAAAAGAGGAAGGAACTGTTTAAAGATACAGGATACTAAATTGAGTATGGTTTTAAAAGTTTAAAAGAAGATCCTCCTGAGTAATAGATTTCGCAGCATAAACTATGTTTTCAAAACTATCCTTTAAAACCCTATGCTCACCATTGCCTGTCCATGTATTTCCCCCTTTCTCTTTAGGGTTCAGTAAAACAGATAGTCTCAAAAGCCATGCTCCTTCCTCTATAATCGAAACCCTAGAGCTGTCCCCAGATATTTTGAGAGGACTTGTCTTTGCTCAAAAACTGTGTTCCTAGGGCCCATGGTAGATGACACCTGTAAGGTCACACCTGGAGTGCTGAGGCAGGACGCACACCAAAAGTTCAAGGCCACCCTAGGCTAAATAGTGAGACTTTGTCTCAAAAGAACTAGAAGTGGGAGGAAGGAATGGAGATAAAAAGGAAGGAAGGAGAGATGGAGGAAGACAGAGAAGGAAGGAGGAAGAGGAAGGTAAGAATGTGAATCATATCTATAACCAAGCACTTTGAGGGCTAAGGAAGAAAGTTGTCAAGAGCCATCCTGGGCTACATAGTTTAGGGCTAACCTGAGCTAGAGAGTGAGCTTCTCAAGAAGGAAAGGGAGAGATGGAGGGAAGGAAGAAGGGAGGGAGAAAAGGAAAGGAAAGAAAACTGTGTCTCAGGTCTTTTTCCCTTCCCAGGGCCTCAGCTCAGTCTATATAAATGCAGGAGACTGGTGAATAAGCACCAACCTCTATTCCCCAAAAGCATGTCTCATGAAATTGAGATGACACTCAAGTCCCTATCATTGAGTTGCAGAATAATAAATAAAATATGGGAAAGTATCCCTGTACATGCTTTTGTGTTAACTCTTCTGTAAGTGCAGACAATGCAGACAGAAAGGGAAGGGAGAATGCCTTAACCTTTCTTCTGGATGCAATTAGTTAACATTTTATATGCATTTTCTAATATTTTAATTTGTTTCATTGTCAAATTGTGGACTAAGAAAGCAACAGTATCACAACATTATAGAAAGGTCTTTGGAGCCAGGCATGGTGGCCTTTAATCCCAGCAAAGGCAGAGGCAGGAGGATCAATGTGAGTTCCAGGCCAGCCTGGTCTACAAAGTGAGGCCAGGGAAGCCAAGGCTACACAGAGAAACCCTGTCTTGAAAAACAAAAACAAACAAACAAACAAAAGAAAGGTCTTTGTTGCTTTTGTTACTTTCAATTTGAACTGATGGGCTGCAGATGGAAATGGCCACCAGAGACACCCAACACTCCCCCAGTACCGTGAATGCTCAGGGTGAGAGACAGTGTGTAAGGTGGCCTCCCAGTGACACCTCTGAGAAACTGTCAGTGCTGTAACTCAACCCAGAAGCATTAGATATCCTAAAAACTGACATAATTTAAAAATAAAAAACAGTAAACAATCAACATTGTTTAAACCTAGACTTACATCACATAAGCTGGGAACCCTTTCTTCACATAAGCCTTTTCATATCCCCTGACACTGGGGTGCCACAGAACATAAGGGTGGTCAATGCTGTTTTATAGGATTTGAAATCAAAACTGCCAGATATAAGTCTGAGCCAGAGATGGTTTGGAGAGATGGCTTGTAGGTTAAAAGCACTGGCTGCTCTTCCAGAGGTCCTGAGTTCAATTCCCAGCAACCACATGGTAGCTCACAACCATCTATAATGGGCAGGCACACGTGCAGGCACACATGCAGGCACACATGCAGGCACACATGCAGGCACACGTGCAGGCAGAACATTGTATACATAATACATCTTTTTTAAAAAATACAGCAGCAAGCCAGGATAGCACTTAAATTTCAATTTCAGATTTTAATAAATATGTTTCACTATTTTCACACACATAATTTAATGTGTGCCTTCCAACAAATATTGTATGAGACACATGCATAAACTTCTGTATGCAGTGATGGGATGGGAGCCCAAGGCCCTGCACATCCCAAGCTGCTTCTGCATAGCAATAATATTTTGACTATAAGTGTGGCCCAAATGTTATGAAAGACATTACACTAAAAACAATATTTCTCTAAGACTCAAAAGAGACTAAGTATCCTTTATTTTACTACCCAGGAAAGTGGGAGTGGTCAGGGTATCCTAGAAACAACCCTGTAGGTACAACACTCCAGGAGCTGTGTAGGAGACAGAGGGCACGGACAGGGCACGATAAACAAGAGATCGCTGGCAGATCCAAAAGTACTGAACACCAGAACAAAGGGCAACGAGTAGAATTTCAAGATGGTATTATTACGCCGGAATTCTCGAGACTCAGGGTGAGATTCTGGGAGAGATCAAACTGGCAGCCTGGCCCTGCAGGTGAGGCCCCATCTCCCTGATGGTCCCTGAGCAGTGAGGATGTTGGGGGAACCGCAGCCCACCAGTGTGTCTGCTGAAGGGCTCTGCTTCACAGGTCCGTGACCCTGCTACCCTTAGGGACAAGGGCTGTGCCTCACCAACCTCCTCTTCTTTGCTTAACCTGATACTATGTTCAATGAGTATACATTAAGCTGAAGGCTTTTGATCCATCTTACACTCTAACAAGATTCTGTCCCAGGGAGCTCATTATTGCTTAATTACAAGGATGCAATTACTCACCATTACTATAATCAAGGCTGCAATCTCGCTTGCCTTACATTGGATGCTAATTTCGTATTATTGCAAGTTAATTATTCTCCTTAGTCATAGATGTCAGCCACCCACCTGTGCTGGGGTTCCCACTCCTCTCGCATCAGGACAGACAGTCCAACATTTTGTTATGTAGCTCTACAGGTTACAACACATCTTAACACGTGATCTAATAGGGACCTCTGTCAACTTCATGATCTAGACTGGATCATCCATCAGGTAAGGAAAGCAGGGGTTAGATAACAGAGTGACTCACCCTAAGTCTCGCCGGTGAGTCACAAAGCAACTACTTCAGCGCTGTGGAACTTGTTTTGCCAAAACCTGGATGTTTTATCCAGTTTCTGGGTATTTAGACCATGGTCTTAACACTGTTTCAGGAGTAAGGCTAGATTTTTTTCCAAATAGAATCTTATTTAATCTTCTCAACTGCCCATTGTTATTTTTCCACAATATACAGATATGGAAACTGAGGCTCCAAGAGGTTAATTTGATAAAAAAAAAAATCATAGAGTTGAGAGATGGCTCAGTGATTAAGATTGCTTCCTACTCTTCCAGAGGTGGATTCTCAGAAGCTACCTTCTGGGATGACAGGGCCAAGGGGTGGCTGGACTCAGAACACACAATCTCCTTTATCTCTAGCTCCAAGCAATCCAGTGCCACTTCTGGCCTCTGAAGGCACCTGCACACACCTGACAGATCTTCTCACGCGCACACACACACACATGCACGCGCATATGCACACAGATGCACACACGCGCACACACACTTTTTTAAATCTTAAAATCATACAGCTAATGAGTAAAAGGGTACACTCAACCCAGGCCTTAGCTGTGTGTGGTGGTGTACTCTGGTCCCAGCACTCTAGAGACCAAGCTGGCCTACAAAGGGAGTTCTAAGCCAACCAGGACTACACAACCATAGCATCTATCAAAACAGACAAATAAACCCTAAATATTTCTGGAAATAAATGAAATTCATAGTCTGTCTCATTCTTCAAATAAATTCCCGACGAACTCAAGGTTTCAATCTAAAAAACCTGAAAAACATTTTATATCTACATAAGACAGTGGGAAGGACTCAGCCACTCAAAACCAAAGTTGTAAAAACAAAAATTAACAAAAGTGAGCAAGCGTGGCCACTGCTCTCCCCGAAGAGCCAAGTTTGATTCCTAACATTTTTGTCAAGTGGCTCATATCCAAGTGGAGGTAATGCCACCTCCAGGGATCCATTGCCTTCTTCTGGTGCCCTTGGGTACCTGCACATTCAACTGCATACTCACAACACACAACACTCATAATACAGATACATACACAAATAGAAATAAAATAAATCTATTTTTAAAAGAAGTACGCTTGTTTAAATGCCTGTATGTCAAAATAAATGGAAAAAAAATGACTAAAACATCCTGAACCGTATAATTATGTCACTAAATGTAGTGTTAGAGATCTGCCACATCTGCGTACTTATATCCATAAACAAAGGCACATGGTGCTTTGCCTGCATGTATGCCTGTAAGTCAGATGCCCTGGAACTGGAGTTACAGACAGTTGTGGGCTGCCATGTGGGTTCTGGGTATTGAACTCTAGAAGAGCAGCCACTGAGCCATCTCTCCAGCCCCTTCAGCTTGCTTCAACAGAGTCATCTGTGAGGTACCCCATGAGCTAGAAAAGGCAGCTCCGGAGGTCGGGTGGGATATTATTTTTCCTTCTTACAGCTCAGTCACATGAAGGGATGAAGCAGGGAAGATGAAGAAAGAGCGAGGTGCCTATGTTTGTGGTGTGTATGAATGTGGCATGAATTTGTACATATTCTCTTGCCTGTGTTTGCATGTGTGGAGGTTAGAAGGGGGTATGAGCATGAGCAACCAATTTATTCCTTTGAGGCAGAGTCTCTCAGCATACTGGAAGCTATTCTGGTGGCCAGTACGCTCTAGAGATACTCCTGTCTCTCCCTGTGGCAGTGCTGGGATTCCAGGCACATGTGGCAAGTCTGGCTTTTTACACGTGGTGGTATATGAACGCAGGTCCTTAGTCTTGCGCAAGAAGCATTTTTCAAGACAGGGTTTCTCTATGTCACCTTGGCTGTTCTCTGGAACTAACTCTGCAGACCAGGCTAGCTACACTCTGCCATGGCGTCTTCATGAGGAAGCAGGAGGAGCAAGTCATTTCTCTCCATCTTCGAGAGGCAGTACTGGAAACCAAGTGACTGGCCTCAGGCCATCGTGATATTACAATGGCAGGAGACGAAAAAGGTCTCCAAACATAAAACCCTACCAGGCAAGGCCAGGGGCCACCATGAGGGCTGGCTGGATCCACACATGGATCTGCAGCAGGACAAGGAGATTCTAAAGCAGATCTCAGAATATGGGGCCCGGGCTATAGGTTGGGAGACAGAGAGAGCCCTTACCTAGCACACACCAAAGAAATCCTGGGCTTGAGACCCAATACCACGGAAAACCTGGCAGAGTGGTAGGCACCCCTGTAGCCCCAGGACAGGGGTTCTTCTGAAGACAGAAGAACTAGAAATTCAAAAGCAACTTCTCATACTCAATTGCAAATTTGAGGCCAGAACAGATTAAGTCTTTAAAAAACAAAACAAAACAAAACAAAAATCCAGTGGTGGTGGTGCATGCCTTTAATCCCAGCATTCAAGAGGCAGAGGCAGGCAAATGGATCTCTTATGAGTTTGAGGCCAGCCTGGTCTACAGAACAGTTCCAGGATGCCAGGGCTACACAAAGAAACCCTGTCTCTGAAAGAAAAGAAGAAGAAAAAAATATAAACCTAATAAAAAGAAAAGAAAGCAGGCCTAAGATCGCCACAACACATGTTTTTTTAATCAACACAAACTACCCCCTTCTTCACATACTGTATAAAAGTATGCTCTTAATTCTTAGAAATAGGAAATAGATTTGAAATGAAACATATTCGAAAGATTTTATTTAATCCGCAAAATGGCATTTGATTATCACTGAAACAAGCAAACCACTGGCTTTCTCGGTGCTCCTTGGCCGGCACTGTAACAGGCTGGAGGGCACCACACATGGGTCTCATTTTCCACCAACAGGTGGGAAGGGAAGTGAGGAAAGGTGGGGGGTTGGGGGGTTGGGGGGTGGGGGGGAGGGCTGCTTAGAGGGACCCTGGATACCTGGCAGAATTCCTCTGTTTCCTGGGAGGCAGGTGCTTGACAGGGGCTTGCAACACCCATAAATCCTGGCACCCTGCTTCCTGGGGAAGAGAAAACAGGGCCTCCTGCTCATTAATCCTCTCTAAGGCAGGAGCTTCTGTCTGTAAAACAGGTTTGCTGAACAGATCTGAAAGAGGTCTTTCCAGACCCAACTTGCTGTTTCTGGCATTTGTACAGACAGGTTCCCTCTGTCATCCTCCATGCACAAAAAGCAACACCACCACCCAATCTGGGGTGTGCCCCACAGTCCTAGGGTTCGAGTTCTCTGAAGTGAGGCCAGTGTCTACTTTTTTTCTCTGCAGAAGCCTTCCTGTGCCAGCCTGGTGGAGGGGAAGGGCTTCCTTCCCAACCTCTTCAGTCTCCTACCTCACCCTCACCCCGAATCCTCACCCCATCCCCCACCTCCACATCCTACCCCACCCCCACCCCCATCATCATATAACGCAGGCTGGTCATGCAGCCTTAGGTCAGAGCCATTTTTCAGAATGAGCCCCAGCATTCTCCCTGGTGTTCCCCCATCCCAGAGACCAGAGACCTACCAAACAGACACATCTCCTCGTTGCTGGAAGAGTGTCATGTTAAGCTGACCCTTCTCTCAGCTATTCAGAGTCCCTTTTCACTGGATGCAGGAGCAGACTTTAATCGCAGCACTCGGGAGGCAGAGGCAGGTGGATTGCTGTGAGTTCGAGGCCAGCCTGGTCTACAAAGCAAGTCCAGGATAACCAAGGCTACAGAGAAACCCTGTCTCGAAAAAGATGAAGAGGAGAAGGAGGAGCCGCCCCTATGCTCCAGGAGCCAAATGGATGAGGATAAAACACAGAAATTCCAACTCTGTCTCTCAAGATCAATTGTCTGCCTAGCACCTAGAATGCTTTACACACGGCTTCATTTCATTCGTAGAACAGTCCCCTGGGGAAGGGCTTCTTACACACCATCACTATCAATAAATCTTTATAGCTAAAATGGATAGAGAAAATATGATGCATGCACAATGCATGAGTTTAGTCAGCCATAAAAAAGAATAAAATGTATGACATTTGCAGGAAAATGAAGGGAACTGGAGATGATCAAGTTAAAAAAAAGAAAGAAAGAAAGAAACCCAGACTCAGACAAATACTGCATGCTTTCTCTCATGTGCAGAACCTGCATTACACATTTGTGCACATATATACACACGTGTGACATGAAAAGAAGGGGACTAGTGGAAGGGGACAGGAGAATATAAAAGAGGTGAATATGGTCAAATAAATGAAGTATTTCCATAAAATATCATTATGAAACCCATCACTTCATACAGCATCAGCATGCTAACATTTTTCTATCATTGTGTGTGAGAAAGAGAGAGAGACAGAAAAGTGGGGGAGAGATGAGAGCACAGGTCTCACGGGCGCAGGTGCATGGGCTATGCGGCATGTGTGCCGGTGAGAAGACAGCATTTGGGAAATGGTTCTTGCCTTCCATTGTTTTGAGATAGGGCTTCCCTCTGCTGTGTGCTACATAGTCTAGCTGTTTAGCTTAAGAGCTTCGGGGAATTTCCTATCTTCATCTCTCAGCTTGCCACGGGAGTACTAGATGTACAGATGCAAAGCACATCTGGCTCTTTACCTAGATTGCAGGGAACAGAGTCGGGTTGGCAGGCTTGCCAGGCTAGTGCTTTTACCCACTGAGCCATCTCCCTGGTACAGTAGGGGGAAAATAAGTTTTTACATGTATAAACTGGAGGAGAGGAACAGAGGAGAATAAGAGCGAGGTGTTCATGAAAACACTGTAATAAAACCTACTACTTTGTATGCCATTTTTTAAAACAAAATCAAAATAAAAGGTAGAAAGGACCCTTTCAAAAAAAAAGTTTTTACATGTGTAGAGCACTTTCTAGATTGCTAAGTGCTTTCTCGTGTATCCTAGCAAATGCCTATGGAACGCATAAGGTATAGATTCTCCCAAACACACACACACACACACACACACACACACACACACACACACACACACACACACATACACACACAGAGCTTGCCTGAAGCCATATGTTACCTGCAGACTTTCTGTCAAAAATGTATCTTGAACGCTACCTCTGCTCTTGTCCCTCCGATACCATTGTGGCTCAAGCCTTCAACAGCTTTCATGCAGCAGTCTACAACAGACTTCTAGCCTGGCTTCCTGTTACCTGCTACCAAGTACTTTTGCTCCAAGAGCCTTCTAACTCTCAGATAGATTGAGTTTAAATTCCTTAGATGACTTTAGTAAGACTCTTATTTGTGTGTGTGTGTGTGTGTGTGTGTGTGTGTGTGTGTGTGTGTGTGTTCGTTTGTTTTGAGACAGGGTTTCTCTGTGTAGCCTTAGCTGTCCTGGACCAGACTGGCCTCAGAATCACAGAGTTCTGCCTGCCTCTGCCTCCCTAAGTGCTGGGATTACAGGCATGTACTATCACACCCGGCTATAATAAGATTCTTTGGTTGGTTGGTTGGTTGGTTGGTTGGCTGGTTGGTTGGTTGGCTGGCTTTGTTTTTGAGACAAGGTTTCTCTGTGTAATAGCCTTGGATGTGCTAGGACTCTCTTTGTAGACCAGGCTGGCCTCAAACTCACAGCCATCTACTTGCTTCTGCCTCTCCAAGCACTGGGATTAAAGGCATGCACCACCACACCCAGCTTATAATAAGACTCTAAGTGGGGGCTGGAGAGATGGCTCAGAGGTTAAGAGCACTAGCTGCTTTTCCAGAGGTCCTGAGTTCAATTCCCAGCAATGACATGGTGGCTCACAACCATCTATAATGAGATCTGGTGCCCTCCTCTGGCATTCAGGTGTACATGCAGACACAACACTGTATACATAATAAATAAATCTTTTAAAACAAAAAAACAAAAAGGACTCTTAAAGCCTGACCCATGTGTACATCTTTCCAATCCCCTCAAGACTCAAGGCACCATGACACAGGTTTATCTCTTTTCTCCAAATGGCCACCGCCCTTGGGACATTTATCTTGGCATGTGTTCCTCCCCTCCTTGGCACAGCCTTCCACCTGCTGAACTATTCTTTATCCTCCCAGATGAAACTCCAAAGTGTGCACATGCAGTGTCTTCTTTCTCCGTATTTCCCTAGCCCTCTGTAAAGACAAAGCCTTGCCATCAGCACACATACTATCCATATGTCATTATCCATATGTCATTATCCATATGTCATTATCCATATGTCACTATCCATATGTCACTATCCATTTTCCTTAAACGCTGAGTTTCTCAAACTAGAACTCGGTGGACGTTACTAAAGACATAAGTTAGAGCCAGCAGTATCTCTCTAGCAGTTCTAGACCTCAAGATGCCCAGTTAATCAAGAAGCCCAGGAAAGACGCTGCAGGACACAGCTAAGGGTCTGTGTGAAAGACGTAGATGGGGTTTAAAAAAAATCACCAAGGGATGGAATCTGAAGAAAATCCTAAATAAAAAAAATAAATTCTCGGCATTTTATCCCAGGAACAGAATGTCTGGGGAACAAAGGCTGACGTCCAAACCTCTTTTAAGATAAACAGAAAAATAACTGACCACCGGCATTTCACTAGAGAAGACAGGGGTGACATCCAAACAGCAAACGAGGTGCAGAGAGCACAGCTTTCCCCCATATCCATCAAATGCCTCACAAGGGCCATCCCCTGACCCTGCACCTCTGCTTCTGGGAATGCTTCCAAGGAACAATTGCAAGCTATGCACAAGGATGAGAAGGTTCGTTCCAGTATCACTCAGACTAGGCCCTCAGATAGAGGGGAGAGTGAGAGTTCTATCCTGCATTACACAAGTTGATACACTTCCGGATAGCCCAATGATGCCACAGGTGTGATGCTTAATATTGACCCAGACCTAGAAGAAAGCCTTTGGGCGTGTCTGGAGTACTTAAGGTGGGAAGACCCACCTTAAATACTTAACCACATAAAAAGTAAAGCTGACTGTGAATCCTATGTGGCTGCTGTCTCACACTCCTGCTACCCATAACTTCCCCCCACATGGAGGACTGCACCCTCGAACCCTGAGCCAAAACAAAACCTTCCTTCTCATTTTGTTACTTCTGTCTGGTATTATACCACAGCAGCAAGACATGTAACTAACACATTATGAAATATATACTTGGGGAAAAACACATTTTTTAAATCTTTACCTCAGAGTGATGGTGTTAGGTAACAAAGTAGGCATTATCAAACTTGGAGGCCATTGAAGGTAGAATTCTCCTTCACTGCGGGCTTTGGACCCCACTTCCCACTTGCCTGATAACTCTAAAAAGGGAAATATCCCAACTTCCCCTGCTTAAGATTTAAATTATGATATAGAAATGTATAGGATTCAAGGCTTTCGTGAGACCCATTAAAGGAAGGCTGCTTAGTCCTGGTCAGAAGAACAGAACGTACATTCTACCTCTGGCCCTTGGTAGAAACATGACATCCTGATCTGCTCCAGAGATGAAAACATGGGCTGGAGAGATGGCGCAGCAGTTAAGAGCACTGTCTACTCTCCCAGGGGTCCTGAGTTCAATTCCCAACAACCACATGGTGGCTCACAACCATCAACACTGGGATCTAATGCCCTCTTCTGACCTGTGGGTGTACATACAGATAAAGTACTCATTAAATAAATAAATAAATAAATAAATAAATAAATAAATAAATATTGTCTCCTCCCTTAGAAGTTAATCCAGCTAGGCTTGTCGATAACCTGCCCAGGACAGCACTCCTCGGGAAAGCTGATTCACCTGAGGACAAACTAAGACGACAGGAGGGATAATTATCCCTCTTCCATGAGCCCCACCTGAGCCTGCCTGCTTTCTGAGTTCTGTCTCAGAGGCGTAACTTCTCCTTTTCATTCTTCCTGACTCTTTTGGATGCTGGCCAACGCCTTGTGCTTCCCCTGACACTCTGGGCTTCCTCCGCTCTTTTTCGGAAGCCCCCTTCTCCACTCCGTCAGGTAGGTGCTTACCAACCCCTGCTGCTAAACAAGTGGTGTTCTCAGACCCAGACTCCAAGTTTTCTCTTCCTCTTCTCCAGCTCCCTGCTCCTGGCAAGCTGCCAAGGTTCACAGCCTGCCTACCTTGTTGGCTTCTTCCTCTCAAACGCTAATGAAACTGTTCTTGAGCTTGTTTTCCAAGTGCGTTTCTAAACTGTTTTACTAACAATGTAAAGTATCCAGAAGGGAATCCTAATTTCCCTGGTAACAGTAAGTAAGATTAGGAAACTCATTTTCTTGGTTAAACGTGTGTGTGTGTGTGTGTGTGTGTGTGTGTGTGTGTGTGTGTGTTGTGTATACAGACATTTATATATGTATTTGTTTTCTTCAAAAGATTGGGAGGCAGAGGCAGGTGGATCGCTGTGAATTTGAGGCCAGCCTGGTCTACAAAGCGAGTCCGGGACAGCCAAGGCTACACAGAGAAACCCTGTCTCAAAAAAAAAAAAAAAAAAAGGAAAAGAAAACAAACAAAAATCATAACTCATTGAATAAACAGGACTTATTTAGAAAAGATGGACATTATTAAATTATCACGGAGCTCAGTAATGGTAAAAGAAACACAGGGGGGTACACAAGTACAGTGCTAGTGACCACTGACATTCAAATGGGTCTCGTCATCACAGTCGAGCCAAAGCAACAGCAGGCACACCTTTCATGTAGGAAGTCCGCTCCTGGGAACTCACAATAAGGAAAAACTAAACAAATGGAAAATGTTAAATGAACAACAAGAACAAAAATGCTCATTCCCTCTTAGCTAACAGAGTAAAGAGCTAGGAGCAACACAAATGTCCGAGGAGGGTTAGTGCCATAGAACACGCACCGTGTTAGGCGGGGAAGCCAGTAGAAATGCCAGTTATGAGAACTGTGAAGGAATATGAAGTAACGTGAGCAATAAAAATAAACGCACAGCCCTGCACTGTTGGGGTTACAATTATGTATGCGAACAAGGGAATTCCGAAAGCAAAATATGTGCTCTGTTAGAATGATGGGACTCCAGGCATGTTAGGTTTTAAAGCTCGTCTTCTTAGCACCAAACATGTGTGTTTCTAATGTTAAGAAACAGGAAAATAAATTGACAATAGGAGCACAATCACTGTCAGCCAATGACAGGTCCCTCCATCTCTTTTTCCTCTTTGGTGGCACAAACCTTTTTTAATTCCAGCACTTGGGAGGCAGAGGCAGGTGGATCTCTGTGAGTTTGAGGTCAGCCTGGTCTACAAAGTGAGTGCCAGGACAGCCAGGGCTACACAAAGAAACCCTGTCTTGAAAAACCAAAAAAACAAAACAAAACAAAACAAAAGAACCCCACAAAACTCAGCACATGCTGTTGTTGCAGAGGACCTGACTTGCCTTGGTTCCCAGCACCCGCATCAGGTGCCTGACAACTGCCTGCAACTCAACCTCCAAATGATCTGAAACCCATTTCTGGCCTGCAAGGGCACTGGCACACACACAGCATACACTCACAGACACACACACAGACAATAAATAAAAATAAAATAAATAATTAAAAAATATAAAAACAAAACAAAATAATGTCAGAAAAAAATTTAAGTTATTATACAAAATTATTTCAATGTTTTAAAAGCAGGGAATGTAACACAAGTCCTAAATGAAAATATCCTGGTGATTTTTTTGAAGGTCTATAACAAGACATCATATGTTTGTCTTTAAGCAAAAAACAGTAAGTATGCCATTGTGACAAAACAGATAACTTGACCAATGTTTCTAACACTGCAGATGATGTCACTATCCATAAGCCAAGGTGGAGGATGCACTGTCACTAAACCTGCAGCTGGAGAGCAGAAGGAATTTTATGAGACTCTGGAAGCAGGAAGATTCTCATAGTAAATGTTCAGATCACAAAAGGCTTGAAGGGAACAGATCCAATTAGTTGCTTGTCCAGAATATTTAACCTCCTGTACATGGCTCATGTCCTTACTCTGTTATTCCCCTGCTCTGACCTTCGCTGAGGCCAAACTGTTCTGCACGCAGGCTGCTTCTCCCTCCTGCCTCCCCCACCCTGCGCTGTGTGCAGTCCATGCTGTGCTCTGCAGCCTGCAGCCTGCACCACAGAGTACACATAGCCCCAACTTGCAACTGGCATCCTTGCCACTCAGAATTGTTCTACAGAGAAAAGCAAGAGGACACGCACACATGTGTGCTCAGACACAGACACACACACACACACATACATGCTGTGTAGCTTGTAATGCAAGAGGTCTGCCGACAAGAAATCAATGTGGCCTGAACAGTGACAGTACTCTGAGTGCAGTTGCCACAGAGGGGGTCCATTTCTGCAGAGCCTTTTGTGCTCCCGAACAATGCGGCCCACAACAGAAACCTACTATTCATCTACTGTATGCCTTTCTGCCCGAGACACGGCAGCCCTCTGTTCCTACGGAGGAAAGCTGTTTTTGTTGGACTGGCTGAAATATAGCACGTCACCAGCAGAGGAACCAACGTCCCTTACAGTCAAGGAGAAACAACCTTGGCATTTGTTGCCTGTGATGTTGCGTTTAGAAGTCAACCCTTGTTCCAGATGCAATGTGACTCCACCACACCCTGCTAATGAACTAATCCCATCCTGTCATTGCAACTCGCAAATCTCTCTTGGGGCTCCCTGCTGCCTTCACAAAGTCATCTGTAGGGGGAAATGCGGTGCCCTGAGTGAGAAAGGACAGTAAATTTAAACTGCTTGAGTCAGGAGCCCATCTCTGGCCTGAGTTGGGAAAATTTCCTGTCCTCGTGGTATCTATTATTTTCTTATGCCCCTCCCTCTCCCTCTGTGTGTGTGTGTATATCTGCATGTATGGCTGGGTGCACTTACCCCTGCATGCATGGGTGGATGTCAGAGGGCAAGTCCAGATCTCTTCCTCCACATTCCCCCCACTACTTTTCGAGACAAGGACCCTCACTAAACCTGAAGCTTGGTGTTTGTCTAGGCTAGCTGGCCAACAGGTCCCCAAGATGTACCTGTTTGCCCCCATCTCTACCGCAAGGCTGGAATTACAGGAGCATATCAGCATGCTCGGCTTTTCCAGCTGAAACCAAACTCGGGTCCTCGGGGGTTTTTTTTTGCACATGTACCTCCCCACCCTGGCACCTATGTTGCTTTATTTGCAAATTAGAATTGTACTGATACCTACCTGTGACTGTGCCTACCCAAGAGCATGGCGTTCAGAGACCACTCAGGAAATGTGTAGAACTGTGCTATAAGGATTTCTGCCAGTTTCCTAGCAGGGTACTGGACCCACTCCTGCACAGCTCTCTGATACTGTTTTTTTGTGGGTGTGTGTGTGTGTGTGTGTGTGTGTGTGTGTGTCTGTGTGTGTGTGTGTGTGTGTGTGTTTCAGTTTGAATGCCACTGCTGTGACTGGCGTCACAAGCTGTAGTAAGCTCCTGGAGGGTAAGCCAAGATTCATTCCACCACAAGCTTCATCACAGGGGCGGGCATCTTCTCTTTGCTGGCTGCTAAGAGGGCTCTCTGAAGTCCCTCCCCTAGTGAGTTAGCCCCTCCCTCCTCTGTGCCTCCTCTAAGTTCCACATCAATGTTTCTCACCCTGTGTGTGTGTGGGGGGGTGTGTGTGACCCCTTTGGGGATCAAATCAGATATCCTGTGCCAGATATTTACATTAAAATCAGTGACAGAGGCAAAGTTATAGTTATGAAGTAGCAATGAA
This sequence comes from Acomys minous, assembly GCF_964271855.1. Lineage (NCBI taxonomy): Eukaryota > Metazoa > Chordata > Mammalia > Rodentia > Muridae > Acomys > Acomys minous. The sequence goes on along the minus strand of NC_140484.1, from coordinate 125,576,407 downwards.
ACTAATCTCATGGTTGGGAGGAGGTCACCACAGCATGAGGAACTGTATTAAAGGGTCACAGTGTTTGGAAGGTTGAGAACCACTGCTCTTCAGGGACATTTTCTTCTACTTCCCAGTTTACCGCCTGCTTCTTCCACAGGGCCGTAGGACAGAGGCCCCTGTGAATTTCTGCTTGGATCTTCATATCCTCGTACTCCAAGAGACTCTAAGCAAATATGTATTCAGTAAATAGAAGAGAAACACTGCTCGGTCTTCACATAAGTCAGGGATGCTGCTAAGAGCAAGAAAACACTGGGATGAAGATGCGAAGCCTCCAAACACCTTGATCCGGAGAGAGTTAATTGGCAAAGATCATATCACCATAGAGAAGAGCACGTGAGTTTGCCAGGAGGGGGCCATGCCTTGTTATGTCTCTGTGCTAGGGGAGAGGGAACGAAATGACATGAAACCAGATGCTGCTGACCACTTAGTGAACAGGGCTTTTAAAACCTTCCTTGGGGAAAATAAAACAAACTAAAATAAAATAAGACAACAACACATCCTTTCTTCAAGGAAAAAAGTCTACAACAATAACACACACACACACACACACACACAAACACACTTTTCTTCAAGATAAAAAGATAATCCTAAGTAGGAAAATGCCTCACGTTGCCCAAAGTACAAGTTATTTAAAATACTCCAGACAACCCAGCCTGCATACATATGCAGGCAAGCACTCATAAATAAAATAGTTTTTTTTTCCAAAAAGGTGACATAAACTGATTAATGTTTAATTTATTATTATTATTTATTTGTATGTGTATGTGTTTAAGTGTAAGTCGGTGCACATGTGTGCAGTTGCCTACAGAGGACAGAAGAGGGCATCCGATTCCCTGGAGCTGGGGTTACAGGTGGCTGTGAGCCACACTCAGTGTAGGCGCTGGGAACTGAACTCCAGTTCTCTGCAAGAGCAGCCTGTGCTCTTAACTACTGAGCCATCTCTCCAGCCCCAGATTAACGCTTTAAAGAGATTCCTCGGTTCCCTACAAGAGAGGGCGTTGTGGTATATGTGCAAGAATAAACAAGAAGAAAGTTAGGCGGCTACTCAGCCTCGCTGAGAGACTGTGTGGTCTGGACGAGAGGAGGGGATAAAGCGGGGTTCTGAAGATAAGATTTGCTGGAAGCCTGGATGAAGATGGGGAAGAATGGAAAGGTTTCAAAAGCAAGGGCCAGATGTTCTGGCTTGAGAGTGTGGAATGGGTCAAGTGCAACTGCTTACTGAGGGGAACAGCAAGGCTGAGGCGGAGGCGAGTTTAAGAGTCTCAAGTTCCAGAAAGACACAGAGGCTGAAAGTCACTAGCAAAAGGTTGTTATTTATTGTTATTTGTTATTTAAAGGGACTGGATTAGGAGAGGATAACTGTAAAAGTGAGAAAGTAGAAAAGTGAGGTGATGGGTTCAGAAGAGGGTGGGGGTGGGGGTGGGGGCTCAAGATGCACACTCGGAGATCCTCAGAGAGGTGGAACAAGCCCCAGAAAAGTAGAGTTGCAAACGCCATGGTGATTGAGTCTTGTCAAAAGCTGCTGAGAGTGCTGGGGAGGTGGCTCAGTCAGTGAGATGCTTGCCATGGAACCTCAGGGTCTGAGTCTGATCCCAGCACTGGAGAAGCAGAGAGAGGCAGAGGCCAGACCAGAAGAGACTCACAAACTGAGGTAGAGGGGCTGGCGAGGTGGCCCAGCAATTAGGAGCACTTCTGCTCTTGCAGAGGACCTGCCTCGATTCCCAGCACCCGCATGGTGGCTCACAATTGACTATCCCACATGTGCTGCCCATAAAGCTGTACGGGCAAACACACGTACATATAAATAAATAAAAATAAGAAGAGGTGATTGAGGAAGATACTGGTGTTGACCTCGGGCCTCTACAGACATGCATGCATATCTAAACACACATGTGCACCCACAAACCGGGCACAAAATAAATCAGTACATACATGCATGCATGCATGCATACACACACACACACACACACACACACACACACACACACACACACACACATATATACCTAAAAGAAGTGACCTTAGATTGACATTAGGGTTACTGGGTAATAGAAACAAAGGCAGTTCTAGTGAAAGTATGGGGGATTATTAAAATGAGGAGAGAGTAAAGCTAAACCTATGGGCAACTTACAAGTTTGTAGCAAAAGACATAAAATGTTAGAGCTGCTGGTGGGCTGGGCTATCATATCAACAGGTTTTTAATTAAGAAGGGAATTTACTTTGAAAAATCAAAGAGAGAAAATTAGAAAAGTTCTTAGGAACTCCCAGGAGTTAACTTATTCCTGGTTGAGAAATACTGGAGTTTATTTGGTACTAAGAATTTTCTGCATCAGAGTAGATTTAATGAAGGAACATGGCTACAAATTGCAAAGGTCACATAGTAAAACTTGAAAATCCGTAATGTCCCCATAGTTAAGAAAACAAAACTAAGCTGGGCTTGGTAGCACATGCCTGTAATCCCAGCACTCTGGGAGACACAGACAGGTGGATCTCTGTGAGTTTGAGGCCAGCCTGGTCTACAAAGTGAGTACAGGACAGCCAAGGCTACACAGAGAAATCCAGTCTCAAAACAAAACAAAAAACTAAAGTGGCACACAGAGGTCTGTGCTGACCTCGAGCGCATCCTCTTGCAGCCACGCCATCCACTCTAATACACAGAGCGAATTCTTGGGAAAGATCCCAAGCCCAGGCTCTGTGGATAACCACAACAAAGCTGAAAGAATCTTCAGCAAGGCTGAGCCAAGCCAACGCAAACACACAGCCCTTTCTTGCATTTCTGTGAGCAAGCTGTGTTCTTCATTACAGACTTCTATGACTGAATTTGCTTTCAAATGGCATTGATATTTGCAATATGTCAGTGGTTGGACTAACTGTCCCACCCTCGGTAGTTGTTGCCTTTTTATGTTTATGGCTGAGAGCAGACAGAGACACAGAAAAAACACATTTCAATGCCAGTGGGAAAACTAAGGAATTAACTCTCCAGAGTTTAAGAAAGCATCAAAAAGACTTTTTAACGTCACTTTACATTCAACAAGACAAAAATGGAAATGAAAGCCCATGATAGTTTAGATTTTTTTCTTTGCTAACTATTTTAAACTGCAAGTGGCCGCATATTATAGGAACTAGCATTTCATAGGCAGCTCTTTTCATATCTGAACTGTTTGTCATGTGGCTTCACAAAGCCACTCTGCCTAGCCATATTGCTATCTAGCTTACCAATGCCTGGTCCTGGCTATTGCTACTTTTGGGGCAACGGAGAGTCATCTCCCCCAAAGAGTCCTCCTGGGCTCTCCTTCTCTGAAACTTTACAAAACCAGGTTATACAAAACCTTTAGCTCTTGATCTATCAAATCTTTTTATAATTTATTTGTTTTTATTTTATGTGCATTAGTGTTTTGCCTGCATGTATGTCTGTGTGAGGATGTCAGATCTTGGAGTTGCAGACAGTTGTGAACTGCCATGTGGGTGCTGGGAATTAAACCCAGGTCCTCTGGAAGAGCAGTCAGTGCTCTTAACTCCTGAGCCACCTCTCCAGCCCCTTATCAGATCTTTGTTTTAAGATTTTATTTTATTTATTATTAGTTTTCATTTTTCAGATTTATTTATTATCGTATTCTGCCTGCATGTACACCCGCAGGCCAAAAGAGGGCACCAGTTCTCATTATAGATGGTTGTGGTTGCTGGGAATTGAACTCAGGACCTTTAGAAGAGCAGCCAGTGCTCTTAACCTCTGAGCCATCTCTCCAGGTCCCCTTATCAAATCTGAAAACTATTATCTTGTTCAAGCATCAGAGTGGGAGGAAGAGTGCTTTAGGTACCTGGCACATAGCAAGTGTTCCATAAATATCAATTCCTTGGCTCTAATGACTTTTTGATACCAGCTTCTTCAAAAAGAAGTTCAGAAAGACCAAGCACATCACTCAACACATTTATATGCCCTTAACTAAGCAGATATTAGTTTGGTCTCAAGAATTACGGTTGCAGATGTGCCTTATATCAAACCAGGAAATGCTAGTGCCATGTAAATATAAAACAAACCTGCATTATAATTTTCCAAGAACTCTGATTAAAAGTCTGCTTCACTTACTTCCATAAGAAGACTGGGTGGGGGCACATGCCTTTAATCCCAGTACTTGCAAAGGAGAGGCAGGCAGAGCTCTGTAAACTCAAGGCCCATCTGGTCTACTTATAAGACTCTACCCCTGCCCAACACTCCCCAAAAGACAGGGCTTTCAATTTTCACTGATGTTTTTTGTTTCTGTTTTTGGTTTTGTTTTGCTTTGTTTGTTTTTCTTGTTTGGTTTTTTGAGACAGCATTTCTCTGGAATTCACTCTGTCCAGGCTGGCCTCGAACTCCGAGAACTGGCATTAAAGGCATGAGTACCACCATGCCCGGCAAGGTGGGGTTTTTTTTGGGGGGGGGTTGTTTGTTTGTTTTGTTTCGTTTCATTTTTTAACTTTCTGTATTTTTACATTTGTATAAGTATGCTTTATTTTATAATTTTAAAATAAGACAAGAAAGCTTACCAAATTCAGAGGTGGAATTTAGACTATTATAAAGATTTCTTCAACTAGCTACATAGACTTTTTTTTTATTAATATGTGAAAACATCCCCCAGCTAGGTTTGATTCATGTCTATAATCAAAACACTGGGGAGGCTGAGGCAAGATGACTGCTGGAATTTGACCCCAGTCTGGTATACAAGGCAAGTCTTAGGCTGACTGGGACTACACAAGGAGACTCAGTCTCAAATTTAAATTTTGAAATGTTCTTTCTTTCTCATCCCTCCCTCCTTCCCTTCCTATCTTCTCTTCAATTAAACCCAGAGCCTTATACATGCTAAGCAAGAACTTTACCCTGGTTCATACCACCAGCCCATGATATTTACAATTAAAAGTTGTGAGGCACTTGCCTCATGTGTGCATGGTCCTGAGTTCAACCTCCAGCATAGAAAAAAAAATACAAACAAACAAATAAATAAATGAAAAATATACTTTTGGTGAGTCTGATAGCAATCTGACTGGGAGTCACCGTTTTCCCCGATAGACCCACTCCTGGAGTCAGGCAAATACAAGTTGTTGTTGTTGTTGTTGTTGTTGTTGTTGTTTGGGGTTTTTTATTGGTTTTTGTTTTGTTTTGTGTTTGGGGGTGTTTGTTTGTTTGTTTTCGAGACAGGGTTTCTCTGTATAGCCTTGGCTGTCCTGGACTCACTTTGTAGACCAGGCTGGCCTCGAACACTCAGTGATCTGCCTGCCTCTGCCTCCCAAGTGCTGGGATTAAAGGCGTGCGCCACCATGAGGGGTTCCAAATACAAGTTTTGAAACAAATAACATAAGTGCTCCTATGTCAAATGTCTTTAACGAAATCACATGTCACCATCTCCGTAAAGCACTGTCCCCCAAAAGTCATTCCTAAACCTACATTTCACATGGGGTTTGTCGAAAGCAAAACCTCAGAGACAAGTTAGTTCTAAAAAAAAGAAAAGAAAAGAAAAAGGAAACGCCTAGTGGAGTGGTGCACGCCTTTCATTCCAGTACTCCAGAGGCAGAGGCAGGTGGATCTCTGTGAGTTGGAGCCTAGCCTGGTTTACAAAGCCATGGCTGTTACACATAGAAACCGTGTCTCGGGGAAAACAAACAAACAGTATACAAGCCTAAAGCCTTAAAATTGAATTTGACTCGTCTCTGTTCCCTAATTCCTAATACTAGCTGAATATTTACCAAACTGGTCCTCTCTTTCGATTGCTCTTGGCCTCGCCCCCATGCCAGGCTCAATTCTGCCTCACTGTGCTACTGTAGAGAGCTGCTGTGGGTCTTTCAGCCTCTGCTCTTACCCAGCTCCAACCCATTTTTCACAGCCTGGTATCAAAATGCTTGCTGGACAGCTCACTTTTCCTCTGAAAGAATCTTCTGATGGCTTTCCATTGTTTTCAAGGTCAAGTCCAGAACTTCCCCACCTGTTTACAATTCCCTCTCAACTTCCCCAGCCTTACTTCTACCTCACACTTCATGGCCCAGGGACCCCAAGGCATCATGGTAACTCTCACTCTTAGGCTTCCTCTTCAGCCTCTTCAGTCCCTGTACTCTGGTTCCAACTTGCTTAGTCACCACTCCTTCTCTCCCAGGAATTGCCACCTTCCGTGCCCCATGCATTACTTAGCATCTCCTAGCTGGTTCTCCCATAATACATAGTATATCGTCTGAATTACAGCCATTACACAATCGTTCATAATTATTTACTTAAAGGATTTCTAGGACTTTCTTTTTTTGTTTTTTGTGGTTTTTTTTGTTTTTGTTTTTGTTTTTTGAGACAGGTTTTTCTGTGTAGCCTTGGCTGTCTTGAAACTCACTCTGTAGACCAGGCTGGCCTTGAACTCACAGAGATTCACTTACCTTTGCCTCCTGAGTGCTGGGAAGGGCTTTCTACTATATAAAAGTTATGATAGGCTGGGCATGGTAGCACACATCTTTAATCCCAGGGGAAGGTGGATCCTGTGAGTTTGAGGCCAGCCTGGTCTACAAAGCAAGTCCAGGACAGCCAGGGCTACACACTGACAAACCCTGTCTCAAAAAACAAAAAATAGGATAGATAGATAGATAGATAGATAGATAGATAGATAGTATATAACCTAATAATTTTATGGTATTTCATACTCTATTTAATATTCTATGAAATGGTAAAACTATAATTTACTTGAAGATTGGGATTAAGTTGACATATTCAGTGATTACACAGGTCTGGAGCATGTTCAGTTTATATTCTTTTCAGGATCAGCTTCCTACACTGATCCTGCATCTCGGCTGGGAGTCTGCCTGCTGCCTATCTAAACGCCTGAGCAGTAAGGGTCTGGAGCTCCTGAGCTCCCCTGTGCTCTCCTGCGAGCACATTCCCACTGGTGTCCTCTGGTCTTCGGGGTGGCTCTCAAAAGCAGGCAGTGCAGTGGAAAGAAGGTGATATGACATGACTGAGCAACACCCGCTTTCCCAGAGGGTAGGAGACAAGGGGTAGAAAACAAAGGCAGTGCGATGCAAAGAGCTAACGGCTGGACATCTCTGGGGTCGCCAGGAAAGCCTTGGATGGAGTGACATCAGGCAGGCAGGTCACTGTGTGTTCCAGACCAGCCTAGTCTACAAAGCGAGTGTAGGACAGCCAAGGCTACACAGAGAAACCCTGTCTCGAAAAACCAAAAAGAAAAAAAAAAGATTGACTGGAGTAGCGGAGCTCCCCCCCACACACACACACACACCCCGAGGTAGAGATGCAAGGTAAGGCCAGTTGCCTGCCATTCTATTCCCCCCTCCAAGCAGTCTGAAGAACACCGTGTGACTGTTTAGCCCTGAACTCCAAGTTTGCTCCACTTCCACTAGTAGCTTTCAGACTGAGGGATATGTCTAACATTTGTGGGAACATACTTTAAGAGACAGCGTACTGTTTTCCTTTCATGGTTACGTTTTCACTTTGAACAGGCCTTCAACTCAGATAACAACCCTAACATCAGACTTTTCAAGAATGCATTGAGCAATTCCCAAAACTCTACTGATGTTTTTGTCCAAAGAGAAAAAGCAGAGGAGCATACTACATGTGTATCTGTCGACATGGAAGACACCCTGTCCTTCTCGAGAGGAATGTGGAGTGCAGACCCTAACCTATCAGGGGAGATCAGCACGTCCCTGATGTCAGACTTGAACACGGAGGGGATGGCACTTCATAACAAGCCCACAACACACATTTTGCTGTTTAATATTTATCTCATGGGAGGATGCCATTCAAAGATGAGAAGGAGCTTGGCACAGTGACACACATAGACAGGCAGAGCTCTGTGAGTCTGACGCCAACCTGATCTACAAAGCAGGTTCAGGGCAGCCAAGGCTACAGAGAGAGAGAAACCCTGTTGAAAAAACAAAAACAAACAAACAAACAAAAAGATGAGAAGGGCCCATTGTACACTTACTTGCCTGTCCCACAATGCTGAATTCTCCAGTCTTTGAGTTAAGAAACGTACTCAGGGAATAAGGCATTGTAATTACAATACAGAGAAGAATAAAACCTGCTCCACAGGCCAATGGGACAGACTGACAGGCAACCTAGCGGCAGTGCAGCAAGCAAAGCACAGACAGATAACTGGACAATTAGCAGCTGAGAAGAAAAGGCCAAGGAAGCAAGAAAGCAGGGACTCCTCGTTGTGCCTCAGAAGATCTTCCAGTGTCCTGAAAAGATCAGAAAGCCTCCCGGGCAAATAAATACAGTAAGTAAAACAGGGCCGGAGAGTTGACTAGTGTAAGTTAAGGCAAGATTGAAGAGGAAAAGTAAGGAGCCAACTTCCAGAGAAGCTGGCTCACAGAACAGTGTCTAATCTTGCATATTCTCAAAACTACATAAAAACGCAGTAAAACGTTCTTGTTTTCCCTCTAGTAACAAAGCCTTGCAAGTACAGACACAGATGAGAGAATTGAATGGTGTCAGATCCGGGAGAGGTTGGGAGGAAAGGAACAAGGGGTAATGACTGGAGAAATTGGAATCCTGAGGTGTTTGCAGTGAAAGTCAAGACTCAGCTGTCTAAACGCCAGCATCCTCTGAGAGGCCAGGCCATTCTCCTCTAGGCAGTAGCTAGGATGCCAAGATTAACAACACAGGGGAAAGCTGTTCAAGGACGCACATCTGCAGCTTCCTCCTCACTGACCAAACTCTGGAGGCCTAGTCACTGGGGAGCATCCATACGTACATCTAGCATTTGCTCCAAAGGACGCTGGGGAGGAAGAGTCAAGGCTCGAGAGGCAACGAAAGCATCCATAACTGGCCATGGGAGCACCTGAGCAAAGAGGATTCTGTACCTCTTCTCTACTTTTGACATCATCACGATTTCCCACAGTAGGAAGGCTACATGTCTCAGCCTGGAAGTATCTAGAGAGGTGGGGTACGAGGCCTATCGCTGCAGCTACCAAAGGTACAGTGGATAGGCCTTCCTTCTCCTCCTCTTGTCTACCCTCGTACTCCTCCTGACAATGTGCTCATTGGTGATGGAGAAGGAGGGTAGTGATGTGAAGGCAGCCAAGAGAAAACCTCAAGATGCTGACATCAGGGCTCCTCACAGTGAACCCACAGCAATCTCCCTACAGTTAGACCAGAGCTAGCAGCCTGCATCCTACATTTGGACTCTCTGGACCACATCTTTATATAGCTTTATTGAAATAGAATTCATGTACCATACAATTGATCTTTTAAAACATACGACTCAATATTTTAAAAGTATATTACAATCCATTTTAGAACACGTTCCTCTCCCCGAAAGAAGCCCTGTCCCTATTTGCAGTGACTTTGCATCAGCATACATCCTCCAGTTCTGGGCAGTTACTAATCTGCTTTTAGTTTCCATCAGATTTTCTAGTCTGGTCATTTCATAGAAATGAAGTCATATTCTATGTGGGCTTAACTGAGTGGCTTTTTTCACTTACTATAATGGCAAGACCTTGACGGCCTCCCTGCTCCCACCCACACACCCACACATCCACACACCCACCCACCACACACACATACACACACACACACATACTTATTCCTGAGCAACACAACCAAGGAGTCACATTCAGAGGGACTTATTAAGAAAAGTACCTTTTTAAAAAAAAAAAAGTTTGTACTACATGGAGAACGAGGAAGGACAGCACTAATATTCCTATTAAAATAATTAAATAAGCCAGGCAGTGGTGGTGCGTGCTTTTAATCCCAGCACTCGAGAGGCAAAGGCAGGCAGATCTGTGGGTGTTTGAGGCCAGCCTGGTCTACAAAGCGAGTTCCAAGAGATGGCTCAGGAGCTATGAGTGCTTGCCGATCTTACAGAGGATCTGGGTTTGGTTCCCAGCATGCAGACAGTGGTTCACAACCATCTCTAAGTTTAGTTCTGAGGGATCCAATGCCCTCTTCCAGCCTCTGGGGCAGCAGCCACACATAGGTGCACATACATGCATACAGGCAGGCAAAACACTAATACACATAAGAAATTTTAAAGTCTTGCATTCACAAAATAAACAGGACAGTTTAGGAGAAAATACTCTGAGAACAAAACGAGTTCTTAGAAACTGACAACACAATAGCAGGAAAATTTTAAACTCAATGAAAGGATTAAAGATAAACATGAGGAAATGTGTAAAGCAAAATCAAAAGGTAAAGATGTAGAAGACAGATGAGGGGAGTTATTTTTGGGTTGCTTTGGGGGTTTTTTTGTTTTGGTTTGTTTTGGTTTTTGAGACAGAGTTTCTCTGTGTAGCCTTGACTATCCTGGACTTGCTTTGTAGACCAGGCTGGCCTCGAACTCACAGTGACCCGCCTGCCTCTGCCTCCCGAGTGCTGGGATTAAAGGCGAGCACCACCACACCCTGCTTGACAAGGGAAGTTATGAACATTCTGGTTGACTGGTACAATGGGCCTATAGTTTAATAAAATAAACTCGCAAGAAGGGAAAAAGAGAAAAATGAAAGAAATATTGTAAAAATGTTATTCAACAAAATGTCAAAGAACTAAAGGATTCAGATGGCCATGTTGAAATGATTCAGCTCACCAACTGCTGTAAAGACTTTATGAAATTTCAGAAAACAGCCAACAAAGAACAGATTCCTTCCATAAGCTGTCACTCAGGGGGGAAGCAAATAGGTCTTATAGAACCCTCCTGACTTCGCTCTCCACAGCAGCAAGATGACAGTGGAGCAATACCTCTAAAAGGCGAAGAAAAAACGACTTCCAACACAGGCTGCAATATCTACGTGTGATGGCTTATCTTCACTGTCAAGGTGACTGGGTTTTGAATCACCATGGAAACACACCTCTGGGATGTCTATAAGGGTGTTTCCAGAAAGGCTTAACTGAAGATGGAAAGCCCACCTGAAATGTGGGCAACACCATCTAGCAAGCTGCGATTCCAGACGGAATGAAAAGAAAGCTTGCTGAACACCAGCATTTGTTTCCCTCTGCCATCTGACCGCTGACAGCGTGGCCAGCCAGCTGCCTGAGGCCCCGTTCCCCATGACTTCCATGTGTCCCCTCAGATGGTAAGCCACAATGGATCCTTCCTACCTTCAGTTACCTTCGCTGGGTATTCTATCACAGCAACGGGAGAAGAAACCAATGCACTAGGCAGAGCATAGCTCATGCCTGAGAGCAGGAAGGAACGCACTTTCGAGCACTCAGAATTAGAAGAACTCATATCCTATTCACTTTCCTAAAAGATGCTCCCGGATGATGTCATTCATAAAGTGATATACAAGACACAGGTTTCCAGGGCAGAAGGGCCCGGTATGACGACCACACACAGAGGCCAACCAGATGGGAAAGCATTCACGGTATTGGCATGTTGAAGACAGTCATTACCAACCACTCCACTGCCAGGAATCCTTTTTTTGTCATGGTTCTGTTTTATATGTATGATTATTAATTTTCAAATACAAAAGGAGACCCTTCCTATACTCGTTATCCAGATTCAACAACTGTCAAAATTTCGGCATACTAATTTATCTATCACCTTTTTTTTTGGGGGGGGGGGGTTTGGGTTTTTTGAGACAGGGTTTCTCTGTGTAGCCCTGACTGTTTGTAGACCAGGCTGGCCTCGAACTCACAAAAATCTGCCTGCCTCTGCCTCCCAGAGTGCTGCACCACCACACCCGGCTCATATAACATTAGCCTTCGCTTAAACATTCGGTTCCACTTCATAGCACTTCATCTTTTTTTGTTTTGTTTTGTTTTGTTTTGTTTTGAGGCGAGGTTTCTCTGTGTAGCCTTGGCTGTCGGGGACTCACTTTGTAGACCAGGCTGGCCTCGAACTCACAGCGATCCGCCTGCCTCTGCCTCCAGAGTGCTAGGATTAAAGGCGTGCGCCACCACGCCCAGCAGCACTTCATCTTTATGTATCTCAAAATCCATTTTTATATCACCCCTCCTTCAAAATACTATTATCACTCCTAAAAATACTAGTAACTCATATTTATCACCTAACAATCCTTGATAAAAATTTCCCCAAGATCTTTTTTTTAAGTGCCTTCTTGAAAAAAAGAGGTACATGTTATGAGCTCAACTGTGTCTCACCTTCTCCCCCAAAAAAAATTCATATTGAAGCACTAACCAACTCCCAACCCCTTAGAATGCAGCTATAATTGGTGTCAGAGCTTTTAAAGAAGTAATAAAGTTAAAGTGGCGTCAATCTGATTGGTATCTTTACAGAAGAGGAGATTAGGACAGAGAAACAGGGGTATTCCGGAAGGAGACTGCAAAGAAAAAGGCTTTGGAGAATGCCAGTGTACAAGTGTGTTCACATTGGTCTCCCTACTTTCAGAACTGAGGAAAGTTTTTGTTCAAGCCACCCAAGCTTGTGGTATTTTGCGACGGCTGTCCCAGCAAATGAATACATAGTCTATCCCAAATCAAAGCAAGATTCACATACTTATCTGGGCCTGGTATCACATGCCTTTAATCCCAGCACTCAGGGAAGCAGAAGCAAGTGGATCTCCATGAGTTCGAGGCCAGCCTAGTATACAAAGCAAGTCCAGGACCACCAGGGCTGTACAGAGAAACCCCATCTGGAAGGAAAATAAGATTCACAGACTTCTGTCACTTACACTTTCCTCCTTTAGATGGGATCTCGCTGTGCCACCACTGAATTCCTCGGCTCAAGCAATCTTTCTGCCTCAGCCTGCAAGCACCTGGAGCTATGAGTCCAGCTCCGGTTACAATTCTCAAGGCGTTGTTTCTTCTTATGTCATTAACTTGTTTCAGAAGCCAAGCTTGTTGTCCAACAGGATGTCCTACAACCTGAATTTATGTGTTTGCTTGCTTGGAGTACCATTTAACTTGCCATCTCCCCCTTGTTTCCAGGAGATCTAAGGCTTAGTGCTTGACTAGTTTTAGGGGTCAGGACAGTCCCTGAACACTTCTGCCTATTTTCCTTAAGCTGACAGCAAATGCCCCGGGAAACATGGCCCAGGTTGCTTTCTGCTCCTCGCCTGCTGAGTAGCTGGGTACCTCCTCCTTGGTGCCTGTTGTGGTTTAAGGATGACACTCACTTCTGCTTGCAGGAATTTTAACTCTGAACTACTTCCTACGAGCTGGAGGAAGGCCAAGGGGAGGCAAAAAGACAGAGCAGTCCACTCTGTGACCACAATGTCACCCTCGGATACCCAGTAGTGGGTACCCTTATGTCTCCCACACATACTCTCAATGCTGCCCTCTTACTTCTTCCTTGGAACCTTTTTCATGATCCCCAGAAAGATATAAGCCACAGTGACCCAGGGTTCCATCCATTAGCTTTGTGCTTGCTTCTTTCACACACACACACACACACACACACACACACACACGAGCACATATCTAACTAATGCATACATGGCTGGTTAAACCACAAAGAAAAGTAAGGGAAGAGTAAACACAAGAGTCAGGATAGTCACCGTTTCTGGGAGGAGAGGAACAAAAGCCGTTTCTAGGGAATCAACAATTTCAACTTAATTAACTGAATGATGGATACATCATCTTCAGTGTAATCTTAGAGCGGAAAGCACGCCTAAGTTTGTGTTATGTTTCAGGTTAATTTAGTTTTTCGGTGAGTGGTCCACCGCGGTTAGATCACGGGGTTTACAGATAAAGTTACAATGAGAAAGACTAGAGATGGAGTTTACGAGAAGGGCAGATGGGCACCTGAGGGATGCTCTTCTGGGAGTATCATCGGGAGATATTTATTCCCAAGATCATTTAAGGCAGCTTTCTCACAATCTACCCATCAGGAATGATTAAAGAAAAATCCTTTCCTTCTGCTAAGTTACCTAAAACATCCGACATCTTAAACTTCTCCTTGGGAAAGCCAATAATACACTAGCTATATTTTCCCAGTAAGAAGACATCTAGCTTGCCCCAGGGAATTCATTTGCCTCACATTCGTAAATGGCATAAAGCTGGGAAGGAGGCAGAACAAACGCTTCAGATGACAGAACTGGGGTACAACTTGGTGAGCTGGAGTGACAGGTCAAATCTAGCCCAATTTATAATAACATCTACCGCTTGTTGAGAATATAGGATTTGCCAAGAGCTTTACATAATTTGTCTCCTTGAATCCTCGGAAGCTCATAGCAAAGACCAGGCTGGGGCTGAAACTGGTCCAAGGTCACGGAGCAAGTTAACCACAGAATCGCAGGTCACCCAGCTTCCCAGGTTCAGGAAGCATCTCAAGTGAGATTCCCTCAGCAGCCAGAAACTGACATTTAGAAAAGCTTGCCACCCTTAAAGACCTGGTCCCAACCCTGACCCAGACCCCTTTGGGCACACCGCCAGAAAAACGATCAGATCAAGCTGATTCCGTTCATGGGAACCTCCATTTGCCCTCAAGAGCTAGCTACAACCCACCCATCCTCAGCTCGGCCATGTCTGCTGTCTCGTGTGTATTTGGGACACGGCAAACTCAAGCTTTACAGTTTAGGAGGTTCCCCCTCCGCAAAGACCTCTGAGCAAAACCCCTCTGCCAGGCTGTTTCCCCACCTTTGATTCTCTCCTCCTGGGACCACTGGTATTTGATGAGTGTGAAGCTGAGAGGACAGCACGCGCAGCTACAGCACAGTCATATCCAATGGAGCAATCTCAAAAGACAGCCCAGGAATTTTAATGAAAACCAGAAACCCCCTGGCTGCTGAGGCAGGACTGCAGTCCAAGACCGAATGCCCCTCCCTCTGCAGCTAAGAATCCCTGAGCCAGCTTCCTCCCGGAGTGCAGAGAAGAGAAAAAAAAAATCCATTCTGCATTCAGTACTGCCTTTCACAGCAGCTGCTTTCTGGGATTTTTCAGGCTAGAGCAAGGCACATGCTGACTGCAGCAGGACCCAGGACCCTGAGACGCACAGGGTGTGGCTGCAGCAGATCTGTGCCAACAGATTATGAAACGGACTTTTTTTTTTTAAGGGCTTCTCTTTCCTTCTGCCAAAGCTGCCTGCCTGCCCACAGCTGCATACAAAGCTAGCGGGGAATCTTAACAAGCTTAAAGGGAAGGGATCAGATTTCACAAACTTGAGAGCAGGAGGGGAAAGAAGCCTGCATCTGTCTAGAGCACTTGCCATGATCACTGATGCTGAGCTCAAGCTTTTGCTCCCTATGAGCTGAGAGCTGTGACCTGTGTGTGATGGAAAAGAACACCGGCTCGGAGAGGTTGGATAACTTCTTTGAGGTACCAAGGGAGGGCTACTAGGAGTAAAGCATATCATTAGTGAAACCTACAGGGCTTGGGATGCAGCTTGCTTCGTAGACTGCTTGCCGAGGGTGCATGAAAGCCTGGGTTGGATGCTTAACACCGTATGCCCCAGGCATGGTGGCACATGCCTGTAATCCTAGCACTTCGGTAGTGGCAAGAGAGCAGCAGTTGAAGGTGAATTTGAGGCCAGGCTATACAACATGAGTCCCAGGGGAGAGAGTGACTGAATACAAACTGAAGCCTGCCTCACACCTCGTAGTCCCAATGCTGGAAAGCTGAGGTAGGAGGGCTGCTGTGAGCCTGAGGCCACCCTGGGGTTCATACTGAACTCCAGACCAGACAGAGCTACACAGGGAGCCCCAGTCTCAAAACCAAACCAAACCAAACCATAGTGCCTGTGAGGCCATGGGTTTGAGCCTCTCCACACTAGGGTAAGGAAGAATCAAACTTGAAACCTTGGCCTACCTCCCCTAATGAAAAGAAGTGGGGGAAGAGAAAACTCACTAGTCCAAACTGGCTACGTGCCTGACGCTAAGCTAATCTCTCTGACAGCATTCTATCATGTAATCCTTAGAACAATAAAATAAGATAGGCCTCACTTCTAGCCCCATTTTACCACGAGCAAACTACAGCTTTGATGTTAATTGGCACCAGGATTTTAACCCCAGGCTATCTAATTCCCACCTTAAACACCCCAGCAGCCTACAGAATGAAAAAGACTTAGGCCGCCATGCCAACCAAGGAAGTCACAAAGACTGCTCCTACCCAGTATATTCCAGCTTACCTTCAGTGCCCCCTGGGACCCTGCAGCAGAGTGACAGTACCAGTGGCAACTCGAGAGGCTGACCGATAAACCTCTTCCTTCTCAAGCACATGGGCTCTGCTGACTGTGTGTGTGTATGGAAAAGGTGGCTGCCACCACTAGCCAGAGACCCCCATGTGTGTGAGACAGACAGCTCCACCGACCTCCACAACCTGACAGCAGCCTCCACCCCACCACGCACAGGTTCATTTCATATTCTTAATAGGAGACCATGTGCCTCTACCTAGAGCAACTGTGATTTCCCAAGAGAAAGGACTGTCTAGACAGAGCATCCCAATCCATCTTGTCAAGATCGGAGGCACGTGTCGCCAGGTTTGCTTACATACATCTCACGTACTGCGCCCCGTGCCCCGTTGAAAGCTCTGTGCTTGCTATTCTGGGGTGGTCATCCTGAGCACCCCGGAGTCCAACAGTTCATACCCTGAGTTAGAACCACCTTCCAAGTCAGGCAAGTGTCTCTCGAGGAGGGTGTTTGACAGAAACATGACACCCTCACTGTGGGCCATGCACACACAGGCACACCATACACAGTTCCATGAAGCAGGCTACAACTTGAAAGAACTCTTTGCTGCCAACAATGAGGCTTCATGATGGCTTTGAGGTACACTAAGCACACATATGCCAGGCAGCTGGTGTCTTGTTTTGGTTTTTCGAGACAGGATTTCTCTGTGTAGCCTTGGACTCGCTTTGTAGACCAGGCTGGCCTTGAACTCACAGAAATCCACCTTTCTTTGCCTCCCCAATGCTGGGATTTTACAGGTGTGTGCCACCACGGTCACCATGGCAGCTAGTGTCTTAACCTTGAGGCAGACAGGATTACTTTTGGGTGGAGGCAGCATCTGAAGCCCAGAGAGGTAGTATAATTTGCCTAAAGTCACACAGGAAGGGTTAAAGCTCACGTTCAAATCTGATTTTTTTTTTAAGTCTGTTTATTTGATTGGTTTTTGTTATTGTTGCTTGTCTTTGTTTGTTTGTTTGGGGGGCTGTTTTCTTCTGTTTTATTTGCAACAGGGTATTGTGAAGTCTATGGTGGCCTAGAACTTGCTATGTAACTGAGACTGGCCTTGACCCCATGACTCTTGACTCGATCTTTCAAAAGGTGGGATTACAGGAATGTCCCCGCCACACTTAGCCCTTGTGTATAATTCAAGCTGGCCTTGAGCTCAGGTCCTTCTTGCCTCAGTTTCCTGCGTGCTGGGACTAAGGGCCTGCACAGCCTCACCTAGCTTCAAGTGTGTTTAATGTGACTTCAACACCCTTTCACCCTGGCTATGAGGTGAGAATCAAGCCTTTCTGAGGAGTCAGCCACTTAACTTAGGGAATGAGGGGGTGAGGGGGGGCAGTGGGCAGAAGGGGCAGGAAGTGCAAAGACTAATGACAAGAAGAGGCTGGGGAGACTGCCTGGAAACACGATGAGAGAAGGCTCTGAGGAGGCAGGGCCTTCATAGCCATGACCAATAGTTTGACTGTATTGTAAGGGCAGTGGGAGATAAAAGACAAGTTTAATGGGGGAAATGACATGACTGTGATTCCTGTTTTAAAGAGACAATACTGAGCCGAGGCGCTCAGTCAGTAAAGCCTTTGTTTTGCAAGGACAGGACCTGAATTTGATCCCTAGAATCTGCTGGGGGTGGGGGAGGAGGGGAACAAGCCCTGATGATCACGCCCGTTATGAGATCATTATTGTGTATGCTGACCTTAAACATAAATTAAAAGAATATTAGGGCTGGAGAGATGGCTCAGCAGGCTAAGGCACTCCCCACTAAGCCTGCCACTAAGGAGAAAGGCACTAACTTCTATCCCCAGAGAGCACTGACTTGCGTCTATACCCATCCACAATGGTGCACACACAAACATACACACATATATGTATATGTATATAAATGTAATGAAAAAGTTAAAGTTTTTTTTTTTTGGTTTTTCAAGACAGGGTCTCTCTGTGTAACCTTGGCTGTCCTGGACTCACTTTGTAGACCAAGCTGGCTTCGAACTCACAGGGATCCACCTGCCTCTGCCTCCCGAGTGCTGGGATTAAAGGCGTGCGCCACCACGCCCAGCTAAAGATTTATTTTTAAAAGACTTAAAATTACAATAGTAATTCTGGCTGCTGTGTAGAGGGAAGACTATATAAAAGAAGCCAGGGTTGGAGAGCCACAGCGAGGGTGGTAGAGATGGGTTTTATATTTGAAGATATGTGGGATTAAAAGCACTTGCTGGAGGGTTATATGAGAGCGGTGATGGAGCTACGGACAAACGCATAGGTCTCTAGCTTTAACAACGGGGTGAATGGTGGTAACCTCCCTGCCACTGGGCAAGTGCGGCTGGGCTGCTGGGCGTGGTGATGCACACCTTCTATTCCAGCACTCAGGATGCAGAGGCAGGCAGATCTCTACGAGTTTGAGGCCTGTCTGGTCGATACAGATAGAGAGCGCCAGGCCAGCCCACTTGTTTCCTAGAGGCACAGAGACAGCACACTGAGTGGCTTATTGGCCACATGAGTATGAAAACCTTAGTTCAGATTCCCAGAACGCATGCAAGCCAGACACAGTCTCATATATCTGTAATCCCAGTGTCCCTATAGGAGGATGGAAGCTGGAGACAGGAGAATGCCCAGGAGCTCATGGGCCAACTGGGCTAGCTTGGCATACACAGCAGTATACAAGAAACCCTGACTCAGACAAGATGGGAGGGAAGGACCAATGCCTAAGGTTGTCCTCTGACTGCCACACATATTGTGGTACATGCACATACACACATATAAAGAACATGCACACATACATACACAGAGGTGGGGGGGGGAGATTTAAAAACAGAATCAACTACATGACCACTTACCTAGATGATTAGAAAGAGTTTCTTTCTTAGTTAGAAAGGACTGAGTTCAAAACAATCCTAACCTCTTGGTTTCTAAAGACGAGTAGGGGCTGGAGAGATGGCTCAGAGGTTAAGAGCACTGTCTGCTTTTTCAGAGGTCCTGAGTTCAATTTCCAGCAACCACATGGTGGCTCACAACCATCTATAATATGATCTAATGCCCTCTTCTGGCCTGCAGGTGTGCAGACAGAGCACTGTATACATAATAATAAATAAGTCTTATTAAAAAAAAAAAGATAGGACTAGTCTATTCCTCATGGCTGGAGTTTCCCCAACAGGGCAGAAGTTCCTTGGTATGTCTGGCTTCTCAGGAGATATGTGAGGCCATCAGCTAGTGTCAGTCACTACAGAAGGAACCCTGGTTCATTTGTGTCATTCAAGATGCTGGAAAGTCCTCTGCTGTAGGTAGAGGCACAGTTAGGGAATTGGATAGTCCACAGATTTAATGTATTAACTAGTTTTATATCCTCTGGGTAGTTATTAAAAAATCATTAGTAGCTCCATTTTCTCTTTGAAATACGGAGAACACCTAAGCATAGTAGCTCACAACTGTAATCCCCACACTAGGGAGGCTGAGGCAAGAGAATGGCTATGAGTACAAAGCCAACCTGAGCCGCAGGCGAAGAACCTTAGTAAACAAACTAAGCAGTAGAGAGAGCAGAATCCAGGGTGTTAGACCAAAGCCTGGTTCTGACACATTCTCATCAGACTCATGATAGCTAACAACTGTCTTATGGACACTGAGACCATGCTACATCGTGCTGTGGGAATTGTGGGACTGAACTTCTTTCAGTCACCAGAAGAGCATCCACTAGTGTTATCCCTGTTTGGTTTTTGTTTTGTTTTGTTTTTCAAGACAGGGTTTCTCTGTGTAACCTTGGCTGTCCTGGACTCATTTTGTAGACCAGGCTGGGTTCAAACTCACAGCAATCCACCTGCCTCTGGCTCCCAAGTGCTGGGATTAAAGGCGTGCACCATCACGCCCAGTTTTTTTATCCCTGTTTTAAAATAGTGAAATCAATAGTCCATGTTTTAAAAAGAGTGAGTTGAGAGGCATAACTAGTGATTATGCAAATTAAGAAAAAACAAACTTTAAAATGTCAACAGAGTCTGAAAAAAATAACAAAACGCCCTATGTAGATAGCCTGGGGGGGAGGGAGCAACTAATTACTGAATTCAACATTTCAACATTGAATGTTTAACTTTTTAAAAAAGAGTACATTTTTACAATATTTTCTGACTGGCCAAACATTTACTTTCATATCTCTTGAACAGACAGGTGAACAGTTGTGTGAATGGTTCCAAACAAACAAATTGAATTCCTGTCAGGCAGAGCACTAAGAAACTAGCATGAAAAAGACGTCATGGCCCAGTGAGATGGCTTAAGAAGTGAGCGTGCCTGCTGTACAAGCTGGATCACTTTAGTTTCATGCCCAGAACTGACTCCTGAAAGCTGCCAACATGTGCACCATGAGACACACACACACACACACACACACACACACACACACACACACACACGCCCCATGAGACACACCTACCCCATGAAACACATGCCCTATCTACACTACATCTCAAAAAAGGTTTCAGTAAGGTTTTTGTATGTAGTGGGGATTCGCTACTGTCAAGCCGGCATTCCCTCCCTCCCTCCCTCCCTCCCTCCCTCCCTCCGTGTGTGTGTGTGTGTGTGTGTGTGTGTGTGTGTGTGTGTGTGTCTGTGTGTGTCTGTGTAAGGAGAGAGTGAGAATGTCACATGTATGAGTGCCTCTGGAAACCGGAAGAGAGCATCAGATCCCTTGAAGCTGGAGGTATAGATGGTTGGTTAAGAGCCATGTCCTCTGGATGCTGGCCCTGGTCCTCGAGAAGAGCAGTAAGGGTAACTGCTGAGCTGTCGCTCCTGCCACTCAACAAAAAGTTTGAATAGGCCTGCAAGATGATACAGCAGGCCAAGGTGCTTGCCACAAGCCTGACAACCTGAGTTTAGTCCCAGAACCCTCATGGTGAAAGGAAGAGATTCATACCCATAAGTTGTCCCCTGTGCACTGTGTCATACATATACGCACATACATACTTACACACATGAAATCCATAAGTGTGAAAATATCTATTTGAAATTTTTAATAAAGACTCATCTCTCCTCTGTCTTTTTTTTTTTTTTAATTCAAAAGAATAATTCCAGGCCTGGGGATGCATGCAGCGCAGTATCTCATTTCCAGCATTATTTAAACTGGGTGGGTGAGATGCTGCCATTGTGATCCTGCCCTGGGCAGGATGAGTCAGGAGGTTAGCCTCAGCTACAGTGCAGGTTGGAGGTCAACTTGTGTACACGAGACCCTCTCTTAAATAAATAGCACAAGAAAAACTACATATTCCTCCAGTCAGGCAACACTCCTTTATATCACTACCAAACTGAATTAGACATATTACATACAAAAGTATATAACAAATCTACGTTCATGTAATTGGAAGAACATTAACCCTAAAAGTCCAAACAACGGGCCGGGCGGTGGTGGCGCACGCCTTTAATCCCAGCACTTGAGAGGCAGAGGCAGGTGGATCCCCGTGAGTTCGACTACAGAGTGAGTTCCAGGACAGCCAGAGCTGTTCCACAGAGAAACCCTGTCTCGAAAATCCAAAAAAAAAAAAAAAAAAGTCCAAACACATACATCTTAGGGTTACTATTGCTGTGATGAAATACCACAATCAGAGGCAACTTGGAGAGGAAAGTGTTTATTTCACTCACATTTCCACATAACAGTTTATCATGAGAAGCAGTGAGGGCAGGAACTCAAGCAGGGCAGGAATGCTGGCCACGGAGGAAGACGGGTTTACTGGCTTGCTCCCCATGGCTTGTTCACTCTGCCTTCTTATAGAACCCAGGACCTCCAGCCCAAGAGTGGCACCAACTACAATGGGCAGGGCCCTCCCACATTAACCACTCATTAAGAAAATGCCCTATATGCCTGTCTACAGCCAAACTTAATGGAGGTATTCTCCCAAATTGAGTTCGCTCCTCTCAGATTACTCTACCCTGTCACAATAAAATTTGTCATCACAGCATCTATGTGTAGCACATGGTACCCCATGATTGTGAACCTTGTAGACTCCCACTTCAGCCAAATGACACTAAGCTAGATAAATACTATCACATGCCTTGTCTCAGTGATGCAGTGAACAGCAAGACATTAAAGATACATAACAACTAAATTCAGTACAATCCTAGTTACATGCCAGCCAATAAGAATAAACAAGCTGTACAGCATCTGACAGTTGCCTGCAGACCTATTAGGGAACTGGTCTATCAAGAGATCCTCATCTAGTTTAGAAGAGCCAGCCAACTGACCCTCCTAACGATAAGCATAACAGACTGAAGCTGTTTCTATGATTTGTTACATAGTAATACCAAGTGACCAAGGCCGAGTTAAACACAGACTGTATAACAAGACAATATGGAATCTTTCACATTTCTAGAGTATAATAATAATATTGTAGATATATTGAAGGAAAAAAGTAAATAAAGTATGATGTCCCCACAGTGTAAGGATGCATTTATAAAGAGGCAATCCAAAGGCAAGGTAGAATGGTAGTACACTCCTGTAATCCTGGGGCCTGGACCAGGAATTCAAGTCATCCTCTGTCATATAGTGAGCTCAAGGCCAGCCTGCAGTTCATGAGATGATCTTTCTCAAAAAAAAAAAAAAAAAAAAAAAAAACAAGGGAGGGGAGACAGACACAGAGATGGAGACCTGACAAAGCAAATGTAGCAAAATGTTAAAAATTACTAAAATCTAAGTGAACAGGACTTGAACTTTGTTATACTAATTTGTTTTTTGGTTGGTTGGTTGGTTGGTTGGTTGTTTTTGTTTTTGTTTTTTAAGACAGGGTCTCTCTGTGTAGCCTTGGCTGTCCTGGACTCACTTTGTAGACCTGGCTGGTCTCGAACTCACAGCAATCCATCTGCCTCTGCCTCCCTAAGAGCTGGGATTACAGGCGAAGTTCAGCAGAGGGCCGGGCAGATAGCTCAATGCATAAGTGCATTTGCTGCTCAAGCACAAACAGCTGAATATGCAGCACCATGTAAAAACCCACGGGTAGCCACAAGTGCCTATATCCCCAGTACTGTGGGAGCCAGAGACAGGAAGGTCACTAAAGCTTGCTGGCTGGCAGGAGGAGACTCTGTTTTGAGGAAATATGGCAGAGAACAATAGACCTGAATACCTAATGCCACCTCTCACCTACACACACACACACACACACACACACACACACACACACACACACACACACACACCCCTACATCTGCTGCACTCACCCATAAACAAAGTCAAACAGAAAAAAAGGGCACAGCTGTCTCCATGGTGACATTGAAACTTCACTTCCAAAAGCAAGAAACACCAGGCAGAACCAGGCCCTAGCCCCTTCCTTTATTACTGAAAAGAAATACTGCTGCTGAAGGGTAAGGGTTACATTAGATACAGCTAGAGATAATAGTTTTTATTAGTTTATGCATATAAGTGTTTTGCCTGCATATATTTACATAAATCTCATGCATGCCAGGTGCCCAAGGAGGTCAGGGAAGGGCATCAGATCAGATCTCCTGGGCCTGGGGTTACAGACAGCTGTGAGCTGCTGTGTGGCACTGAGAATTGACCCTGGGTTCTCTGCAAGAGCAGCAAGTGCTCTTAACTGCTAAGCCAATGCTCCAGCTCCAACTGACACAGTCATACAAAAGATTAGTTAATAATTAAGGGATGTTTAAAGGTAGATGTTAACAGCAAAGCAATCAAGGAGGGAGGTTTACTTATTGATATAATCAGAAAAAAAAATCATGTAGGCTTGGATGAGATGTGAAAAGAAAACAAAGCTCTGGCAAGAAACGAGGGCATGTCACCAAGCTATTTTGTATTTTAAAAGAAATGTTTACACCTTTCTCTTTTTTGAGGGATTTCTTAAATGCCTAGACTGAGAAAACTCACATTCCATTGCTACCCTGGAAGTCCCTGAAGAGTCCCAACAATGAAATATAAACACCACCCCCAGGCCTAATAAAGCCTCTTTTATTTAGTTTGGGTTATCCTCTGAGTGATATGAAATAATTATTAATATTAGATTATATGAACAAACCCAAGGGCCTAAGTTCAAAGGATACAGACCTGTGAACTCAAAACCAAGGACCTTGGCCATATAGAGAATCTCTGTTTATAATGAACAGCAAACAAAGTCTACATCAATCTTTACATTAAAAAAAAAAAAAGTCTGGTGTGGTGGCACACACCTTTAATCCCAGTACTTGGGAGGCAGAGGCAGGTGGATTGCTGTGAGTTTGATGCCAACCTGGTCTACAAAGTCAGTCCAGGACAGCCAAGGCTACACAAAGAAACGGTGTCTCGAAAAAAAACAAAAAAACAAAAAAACAAACAAACAAAAAAAACAGTAATCTGGATAGGTGAGTATTTTTAGGACAATATCAGTAGATCTAATTTTAAAAGTCTTTGAGTTAGATAGAAATTAACACATAGACCCACAACTGGCCAAAGCACTAACTAAATAGATAAGACTTCAGAATGCTCGGTCCTCAATAAAACATATACTGCACCACTCCTCCCAAGGCTCAGGGACCATTTTGGAAGAGGGAGCAGAAGACTGTAAGAGCCGTAAGTGGTGGGTATTAGGTGGTTTTGTGTGTCAACTCAACACAAGCTAGAGTCATCGGTTGAGGAAACTTTCCTTCAAAGTTGCCAAATACCTTTGGATTAGACATTATGTATGTAAGACTTACCTATTGGTGTTTATAATTTTTCATAATTGTTCTTACTGTAGATAAAAAGAATGGTCTTTTTATTTAGACAGAAAAAGGGGATTGTTAGAGGTTGGTCTGATGTATTTTGATGCTAACTACTGCTGGCTGTCCCTGGGACCCACCTTGCCTAAGAGCCTAACCTGTTTGACCAATAAAAGGCCTTCACACCTGGGCAGGGCAAATGGGATAGGTGTGGTTAAGGTTCCCCGGGCTTGGGAAGACAGAGAGATTCTTGGGAAGAAGAGGGACTGGAGGAGAAGAGGAAGAAGGAGGCCATGATGGGTTAAGTGTAGGAGAAGCAAATGGCCAGCGTGGATAGAGACTTGGCAAGTATTTAGGATTATGCATGGGAGGTAACGTGACAGAAATTATTAGAAACAGATGGCATGGGATTGGGGCAGGTATACCTGCCCTACTATGGGAAGTAGTTTAGGGGATTGATATCTGCCCTGCCCCAAGTTAACTAAAGCTATTTTAAAATCTAACAGGTGTCTGTATCTTCTTTGATTGCTAGCAGGTTAGAAAATACTGCTGTAATAATAATTATAGGCCTAATGATAAACATTATTAGGCCATACTGACAATTTAACTGCAACACAAGGCTCAGGGATCATTTTGGAAGAGGGAGCAGAAAGACTGTAAAAGCCATAGGAGGTGGGTATTAGATGGTTTTGTGTCAACTCAACACGAGCCCAGGCTGTCACGTCTTCAGGAAACCTTTGATGCTCAACAGAGTTCACTGTGCACATTAACTTCTGTAAGTGTTCAAAGAGCATGGGGCACAGGGATGCAGACCTGTCATCCTAACACTCCAAAGGTACGAAGCCTGCAAGTTTGAGGCCAGCCGTGTCTGTGGAGTGAGATCTTACTAAATAAATACCCAAACCAGTAAGTATCGGGAAAATGGTAAAGACAAGAGCATAGCCATAGCTTTCCTGGCCCATGTCTACATGCTATCCTTTCTGCCTCATGAAGAGACTAGACACCAGACACGGGTCTGGCTCAGCCACCGAGTTCCTATTTCTTTGTCACCCAGAGTATCAATCATTGAAAGAATACAGACTTTCTGGCCCACTTACCTACACATGGCTATTAGGTAAACTGTACCTGTAATGGGCAAAATGAGAAAACACTGATGAAGAAAGACATGGTGCCTGCAAACAAGGCCCCATACACTAACAGAAAAACAGAGGCAGAGTCACTGCAAGCACTCGGCCAAGATGGGTAAATGGTTCTAAGCAAGACAGCTCTTGGGCCTGAGCCTGAATCCTGACTCTACCACTAACCAGGTAGAATATCTTTGGCAATTTTGATGTAATCTCTCCAGATTTAACTTCCTCAGCTACAGTACAGGAATGGAAATCACACCAAGTGAACTGAGCTACTGTTGGAATTTAGATAACGTGTATTACTCTGCAAGCTACAGTGAACTTTGGATAAATCTTGGCTACAGGTATTAATTATATATGATTTTGACCCTGGAGTTCTACAAAATGTACACAGCATCCCTCAGCCTGTGCTCTTTATCTGTCACACAAGAGGAGAGAGCTTAGTGACCCTAAAATTCCATCAATGTCTATAATAATAGAAGACTTCATGATCCTGCTTGCATGGTTTCTTATGTCTCAATGTCACTGCTCACATAAAGTGGCACTAAAAAACAATTGTCAAATAAACCATTGTCCGCTTGTGTCTGTCTGAATGTTTTTTCATTTTAGTTCCCTTGGGGGATGGAGGGGTTGGTTTTGTTTTGTTTTGTTTTGTTAGTTTGTTTTTTGTTTTGTTTTATTTTTGAGACAAGATTTCTCTGTGTGACCCTGCATGTCCTGGACTTGCTTTGTAGACCAGGCTGGCCTCGAACTCACAGAGATCCACCTGCCTCTGCCTCTGCCTCCCAAGAGCTGGGATTCAAGGAATGCAACACCATGCCTGGCTCATTTTAGTTCCTTTAACCTCATTATCTACACATGCATATATGACATGTGTCCTCGAAGAAGGAAACAAGCAGCTGTGTGGGAAGCTAAGCGTCTGTCCCATTCCTTAGTGGCTTCTCAAACCTACATGTGTGGGAGGGAGGTAATGAGCGGATGCAGGCAGGTGTGTCCTTGGGTGCTCCAGCACGCATTACTCACCGCTACATCCCCCTTGCTGAGATTTCATTGTACTTGCTTTTTGCACCCTCGACCCTAATGAGTGCCTGGGCATATAGGACATACACACAGTACTACACCACCCAAGAGTCATATTGTCTCCAGATATATTTGCAAAGTCCGCAGCACGGCTTCTTCATGATAAGTCACCAACCCCACTCCGCTAGAAACGAACTCTGACACTGGGGAAGTAGGAAGCAAAGATACTCTTCTCGTTCATTGGTAAAATGAGAGAAATCTATTAGGTCGGGGCGAGAACTACAGCTTGCGGGCCACAAGCCTAAGCCTCGACGCCTAGCTTGGAAGGACAGTTTACATTTTCAAAAAACTTATAGATACCATACTCAGTAGATACCATCTGTGGTCCCTGATGCTCATTATATTGACTTTCTGGCCTTTAACAGAAAAGCCTGCTGAGCCCTGGATTCAATCATCTAAGTTTCCTTAAACCCCTGATGCATTAATGCTCTAATTCTGCCCGGCTTCCTTACATCCCAGTCTGACTCTGACCTTCCACGTGGAGCACTGCAGAGTCAGAACGATACTGGAGACACAACAGAAGTCAAGCTGCTATTTGTTTAATTGGCTAAATGGTCTCTGAGGCAACAGTCCCAAGAATTAAATCCCCCTCTAATACAGTAAGTTAGGTCAGTGTGCACCAAAAGATTCCCTGATAAACGTACGCCTCCAGGGAGGCCACAGCAAAGGGAACAAAGCCACGGAGCTATTGACTTCATGGGTAAGACAGAAGCAAGAACACAGAGCTCAGACAACCAGGATCAAAACTCATCTTGTTCCATTAAATAAAAAAATATATATATGCAGGCATCCCAGGAACAGCCCACTTCCAGCAAATTACAAAGCTCCCCGGGACACACAGATCATCTGAACAGATCATCTTAATAGTCATGGACCACAGTGCATAAACCCTATCTACCACAGAGCGCATAAAATAACGTAGCTCATAACGTTCCGTTTCTGTTTCCCTTCTGTTGCTGTTAAGGATATATAATACCAAAACAAGGAATTCAACCATTTGTGTCAGGGCAGCGAGCCAAGGAAAGCCTGGGATATATATGGTCCTATTAACACTAATGGAAGTGTGAACAAGGTAGAAGAGGAAATAAAGCTCCCTGCCCTGACTCAAAGTGCACACAGCTTTCCAGAACAAACAGCCGGCAATTATTCTTTTAATGTGCCTCCTCTGCACACTGATAAATCACCGCACAGCATAGAATTTTTGCTGATTTCAAGAAAGAGCTTACCATCTTGCTCTTGCTCCTCCTCTGCTATGTACACTTCCAAGTTCTGAAGAGGGCTGCGGTGCCCCCACCCACCCACCCACCCCACCCCACCCCACCCCACCCCACCCACCCCACCCCACCCACCCACCCCACCCCACCCCACCCACCCCACCCCACCCCACCCACCCACCCCACCCCACCCACCCCACCCCACCCCCGCCGGCCCACCATCAAGCTTCTCTTTTTATATAAGTACATTAAGTGACAACCACGTAATCACAAAGTTGGTCTAGAAACATCGCCTCCTTCCCACCCCCACACACACACATACACCCCATTTCTGCTGTCCTCTAAAGAAGTTAGAGAGCACTAACTGGCTGCTCTTCCAAAGGGCCAGGGGTTCGATTCCCAGGACCCACATGGTGGCTCACAACCATCTGTGGGATCCAAGGTTATTTGGCTTCTGCAGGCACCAGGCATTCAGGTAGTGCATACACATACACACATAAAATTTTAAATGCATTTTTAAAAAGAATTCCCCTCTCAGAGGACCAGAGATGTCTCTTCTCCATCAGGGGTCCCTGTGCCCAAAGGCAAGGTAGATTCACATTCCTTTTTTTTTTTTTTTTTTTTTTTTTTAGCTATTTCATTGCTATTGCCAGTCTTTTTTTTTTTTTATTCATTCATTCATTTTACATCTCGTTATCCCATCTCTTGTATCCTCCCATTCCTCCTTCCCTCCCGCTTTCCCCTTACTCCCCTCCCCTATGACTGAGATTCAGTTTCCTTAACCCTGCTGTCTCTCCCCTAACCGTCACCAGGGCCAAATACCCTGATCTGGACAAGCTGACGTGGAAAGATTCAAAACAAAATCCTGGCTATGTCAGTGTTCCTGTCACGTCTCTTCGTCAGCCAAAAGAGAGAATAATTGAAACTTCGTTTTTGTTTCTGACTCATTAGGTAAGCATGTTCTAATAGCCAGAACAGAAAGATGGGGTGTTGGCCCTCCCTGTGGATCTCTCTCTCTCTGACACTCCACCAAACAGTCTTTTTTATTTTTTTATTTTTTGTGGTTTTTCTAAAATGGGGCCAACCTCATCGACATCCTTGCTTGAGGGATAAGGATCCCACACAGTTTGAGCCCTGGAGCTCTGGTTTTGTGAGGAGTTATCAGTGATTCTTGATCTCAGCCCAAATAGCCTCACCCACATGTTCTCCAAAGTGCTTTCCCCGAGGCTGGGACACAGCACGCACGAGTTCTGCACATGGCCCCTCTTGGCAGTTCCTCCCTTCAGCCTGCTGGGACATGTGATCTGCAGAATTCATTGGGGCCAGGAACGGGGAAAAAAGCCACACAGTTTAAAAAAAAAAATCTTGCATGCGTGTGTTTACATTCATGCATGTGTGCACATGAATGTATGTATGTCTTTGTATACATATGCGCCAGATGTTGTCATGTGTGCCAGAAGGTGTCTTACTCGATTGTTTCTCCATCTTGTTTTTGAGCCAGATTCCATGCTGGGTAGCTCTGTGTCAACTCGACATAAGCTAAAGTCATCTGAGAGGAAGGAACGTCAATTATGAAAATGCCTATAGAAGACAAGCCTGAACAGCGTGTTTTTAATTAGTTGATTGATATGTGAGGGCCCAGCCCACCGTCAGTGATGCTATCCCTGAACTGGAAGTCTCAGGTTCTATATGAAAGCAGGCTAAAAAAAGCACAGAGGGACCAAGCCAGTAAGCAGCACCCCTCCATGGCCTCTGCATTAGCTCCTGCCTCCAGGTTCCTACTCTGCTTAAGTTCCAGTCCTGACTTCCATCAATGATGGCCTACAGTGTGGAAGCATAAGCCAACCCTTTCCTCCCCAACTTGCTTCTGGCCGTGGTGTTTCATCACAGTAATAGGAACCTTAACAAGGACAGGGCCTTTCACTGAATTTGGACCACATAAATTGAGCCAGAGTGGCAGGGCAGAAAGCCCCAGGGACCCTCCTGTCTCTGCCTCCCCAGGGCTCAGACTTCCTGCACCCAGCCAAGCCTGGCTTCTCACATGGGAACTGGGGATATGAACTTGGGGCCTCATGCCTATGTGACAAACACTTAGCCAACTGAGCCATCTACCCAGACCAACAAAAGGAATCCTTCTAAAGGAATTAATGTTTCTCTCCTCAAGTGCAGACTGCTTCCAAAACAAGACAAATCTGATTCTTTCCTTACTTTCTATCTATAAAAGGTTCATTAATGTTTGGGCAAAGAAAGGACACACATGTGCCTCTTGATCATGGAGTTCAGTGGGAAGTTTGAAGAGATTCACACAGCTTTTGAAGAACATTGCAATCTACTTAGTTACTGCTATCAGGTATCTACGGAAAAAAATTCCATATTGACACCCAAAGGAGACTACTGAATCTGGTCTTTATAAGGCACAGTCATTTTAACAGTAAACACAGCATAACCATTCTCACTTTTCTATTCAAAACTGGCCCCTGTCCTGCTTGGGAAGCCCAGGCACTCTGCAGACGAATAACAGGAACTGTAACCTTCACCAGCTCATCTGTTTACAGAACGGTCTTCGCACACTTGCAACCTTACTACCCCATGACTATGACATTTTATTCTTTCCTGAGCCCTTAGTGTCCAACAGAGCACCTGACACATAGCAGCTGGCCCTTCATAGTACTGAGAGAAGTGGCTGATGTGGTTTAGATATTGTCATCCTAAAGGTCCACAAATTAGATGCTTAGTCCCAGGCTAAGGTGGGACCACAACCAAATATGGTGGTGTAGCCCTTTAATCCCAGCACCTGGGGTGCAGAGGCAGGCAAGTCTCTGTGAGTTTGGGACCAGTCTGGTCCACATAGTGAGTCCCAGGACAGCCAGGGCTACATAGTGAGACCCTGTCACACACACACACACACACACACACACACACACACACACACACACACACGCAGAAATCTAGAGATGGGGCAACATGGAAGGACTTTAGGTCACTGGAGCTACCATCATCAGAAGAGAATGTTGGCCTCCTGGGGTGAGTTCTCGTGAGAACAAATTGTATAAAAGTCTGAGCCTGATCTCAGCGTGTCTCTTTGACTTCTGCTCACCACGTGCTCTCTTCCTGCCAGCTCTCACTATTGTCATCAGCCTTGGGACCTGGCAAGAGCCTGTGCCACGCTTTTGGACTTTCACTCTCCAAAGCTGCAAGCTACATGAAGCTTTTTCTTCATAATTGACTTGGCTCACCAAGTTTTTGTTACAGTAATTAAAATAAAAAAAAAGAAATAGAAGAGAAGAAAAAGAAAAAACCCTAACACTATCAGGCTAAGAATTGGAGAAACACAGGGGCTAGAGAGATGGCTCAGTGGTTAATAATTCCTCCAGTCAGGCAACACTCCTTTATATCACTACCAAACTGAATTAGACATATTACATATAAAAGTATATAACAAATCTACATTCATGTAATTGGAAGAACATTAACCCTAAAAGTCCAAACAATGGGCCGGGCAGTGGTGGCGCTCTTCCAGAAACCCCAAATATGATTCCCAGCAACCACATGATGTCTTACAACCTTCTGTAACTCCAGTTCCAGCACATCCGACACCCTCTTCTGGCCCCCACAGGAACCTTTGTGATGCACACACAAAAAAACACCAATGCACATACATTTTAAAGAAAAAATTTTAAAACAGGAAAAATAGTAGGAGGAGGGAAGGCAGCAAAACATTAACACGCTGTTATCCGATGCACAAATATTTTGTAAATAGATAGGTGAATGGGGCTAGTTGGGGGTGTAAAATGAGCAGTGGTACCAAGCGATGAAAGTATAGAGCTTGGCTGTAGGACTAATAGCGTGTTTCACCAGCTTTAAAAATATTTTTCTTACACTTTAGCAGCTTGGGAATTAGAATACATTCCACAACAGATGACATCTTCACTCCACCTTGCATTCAAAACTGATTTTGTCTTTCTTTCTCAGGTATATATAAAATAAAAGTGCATGCTGGAAGTCATGGTATCCACAGACTCAGTGAGGTAAACTCAGTGTGGTTCTGGTAAGGGAGGTTGGAAGGGTGGCTGTAACATTGTACTGACTTTTTCACTAGAGTATAAATAAAGGGAGAAGCTAGATCTCATTCCTGGCTGGCTTCTCTCCCTAAGAGCAAAGTGGGATTCCCATTGGGTACTAAGTGGCTAAATCACTTTGACTTTCTTTCTTTCTTTCTTTCTTTTTCTTTCTTTCTTTCTTTTGTTTGTTTTTTCAAGACAGGTTTTTCTGT
This sequence comes from Acomys minous, assembly GCF_964271855.1. Taxonomy (NCBI): domain Eukaryota; kingdom Metazoa; phylum Chordata; class Mammalia; order Rodentia; family Muridae; genus Acomys; species Acomys minous. The sequence goes on along the minus strand of NC_140484.1, from coordinate 125,543,984 downwards.
GAAGCCTTGGCTGTCCTGGACTCACTTTGTAGACCAGGCTGGCCTCGAACTCACAGCGATCTGCCTGCCTCTGCCTCCCCAGGGCTGGAATTAAAGGCATGTGCCATCACACCTGGCCACTTTGACTTTCTACTGGTCAGCGGTTGCCCAAGTGATGGTCACATGACCCAACCTAGACCAATCATGACTCTTTGAGATATTCTACCAGGGCACAATAAGGGTATGGGTCAGTCCTTATAACAGCAGTGAGATTTAAAGGAACTGGAAACATAATTTAAATTGCACACATCTTTCTGAAAGACTAGAAATAAAGATGGGAAACCAGTGGCTTTGCCTCTTGCCACTCAAGAGAGAAACAAAGGCAAGGGACAGACTCTGAACAGTGTGGAGAGCCCAGTGTACTTTAGGTGCCCGGCTAACCCATTTCCTCCTTCTTAGACACAAACATTTTTTAGCGTTCTTTGCTGTTCAGTGAAAGCACACACGGACTGTGACTGGTAGGAGAACATAGGAACACTCCCACCTGTTGCTCATTAAAACTTTCCACAGCTGACTTCACACTCAGAGGAAAAAACTTAGAATGTGGAGAAGGCACAGGAAGGAGGGAGCCTGGCCTCCTGGAACTGTGACGGCAGCCTAGTCAGAGCAACTAGATCTACCTGCTTAACACAAATCACTAAATTTGGGGTCTGTTCTGCGGTTAACGGTTCTAATACCTCCTGGTTTCATTTGATTCTCTGACAGTTATAGAATACCTCCGTGTCCTGCCTTGAGCAAAAACAGAAGGGGAAAAAAAGGGTTCCCTCTTTGCTCAGGTGAAAGTTGGGTTTGTTTCAGTCATAGCTTCAAAAGTTCTAGCAGCCAGGAAAAATAAGTAGCAATCATCTGAAATGCCAAGGGGATACAAATAAATAGACGACAAATCCTCAGATGTCTAGGGAACACCTAAACATTTCCTCAGACAATTCCAACAAACTGAAGACAACACACAAAGAACCCTTTCCTATTTCCAGGGAGCTCCTTGCTTTGAGCTCACTGCTGCAAGCTTCCCTTTTCCACGCATGAGGTTATAACAGCCCTCCCTGGCTTGGCACTTTCCGACTTCGATGCTCTCAGGAGCTCTCATCCAGAATTCTAGCAAGCACGGTAAAGCTTACTAACCATAAGTAGCCTCTGCTGCTGTTCCAGAACTTGCTAGGAAAGAGATCCAGACACAACTCCAAGAATTTGACTCATGAGGCTGGGGTAAACAGTTCTGGGAATGAGTATAGGAGCCCACACAGTGTTTGCAAAGATGAGTATTCACGAGTCACCAAAGCTTGGTAGTATTCATAAGACAATAAATGAGAAGCTTACACATAAACAGGAGAGTGATGCCTGAAAAGCCATGTCGGCCAATGACAGAGCTGTCAGGACCTGGGCAGTGGTTATAAAGTAAGTGTGCTACCCAGGGTCCAGAATGATCTCTCAAGGAACCCAGTTTGGTCTGCACTAACAGGCATGGTAATGCAGCACAACATATTCTGCAGGTTTGTTATTAAGCCCTTTAACACTAATGTGGTGAGGTTTTTTTTGTTTTGTTTTGTTTTGTTTTGACTTCCAGAACAATGGAATGAAGCTGGGGTCATCATCGGCCTTCCTTTGCAACTAGAAAAACGACTGCAGACAGGTTGATGGCCACAGCCCGAGAACTCATGACTTGAGCCATGTCTTGGCACTAACCTCCTGACCTCAGATTCTCTCTCCATATCGCAGCAGCCCACACTACAGAGCATGAGGGCACAGGAAAGCCTGAGGGAGAGTGTGCAGCACTCGCAGCCCATCAACACGTTGACAGTTGGTTTTAAGTGTTTCATCAAGCCACATGTGTCAGAACTTTCTAGATGCTCGGTTTGCCTCTGAACCCAGCTAGGAAAACATTGCCTGACTAGATAGCAGGCCCATCAAGGTTGTTTTGTTTTGTTTTTTGAAACAAGGTTTTTCTCTGTAGTCTTGGAGCTCTCTCTGTAGACCAAGCTGGCCTTGAACTCAGAGATCCGCCTGCCTCTGCCTACCAAGTGCTCGGATTAAAGGCGTGCACCACCATGCCCAGCTCCTTCAAGGGTCCTGAAAAGGAAGAAGAGCCAAAGGACGGAAAGTGCTGAGACCTCTAAGTGGTCCAGCCAGAATCTTGTTCGAGGTCTCTGAGCTCAAGCAGACAAGGCCTCTTAGGAACTAAAAGATAAAATCTGGAGAATATGTGGAAATTACGCTTGGTTAAAGAATCATTACACCTACCTCACCTCAGTAAGCGTTCTCTCAGATGATTTGTATGAGCTAATTATAAGACACTAATTGGCAAATACTAACGAGGGAAGACAAAAAAGGAAAGATATTAATGATCTAGTAAGAGCAATAAATCCATGGGCGCTGGTGACCTACCACCTCAGAAGATAACACAGAAAACTGGAGAAACAATCCTTTCCCTTCAGTGAGTTAGAGAACGTCAAGCAGTTGTGTCCTGTGACTACCATTGCTCTCCTAGGCTCTGTGAATAAAAGGGGATTCGTGGTTTGGCTCACTTCCTTGAGAAACACGAAGTTGAGGTTCCTCAATAAGCACAGAATAGAACAAAGACTTTGTCAAACTTGGCCTTCAAGTACTGCTCTGTCTCCTGTTAGCTGTGACCTCTGTGAGCCTCGGTTTCTGTGCCTGTAAGGAGAGGAAGGCAGCTACCTTACAGGACTGGGGGCAATAAAATAAAAGTGTGCATGTAAAGAAAGAGTATAGGATGGGGCCTGGACAGATGCTTCAGTGGTTAAGAGCACTTGTTGCTCTTGCAAAGGACCCAGGTTCAGTTCCCAGCACCCACATCAGGCAGCTCACAACTAGTTGTTAACTCCCGGTCCCAAGGCATCCAACACTTTTATTTAGCCTCTATTGGCTCCAGTACAAACTTACATGAACTTACATACACACACACACACACACACACACACACACAAATAAATAAATAAATAAATAAATAAGCAAACTAAGCAGGGCAGGAGAGGTTGCTCAGCAATTAAGAGCACTTGCTGCTCCTTCAGAGGCCCTGAGGTTCCATTCCCAGCAGCCACTTGGAAGCTGATAGCTGTCTAGAACTCCAATCAGGGGCTCTAGCACCCTCTTCTGGCCTCCATGGGCCCCAGACACACATGTGCTGTACTTGCGTACATTCAGGCAAAGCACTCAGACACATAAAATAAAAACTAAATAAATAAATAAAACTTCTAAAAATAAGTAAAATAAAAGTAAGTAAATATTTTTTAAAAATATTATAGCACAGTGCCTGGTTTGCAGCATCTTAATAAATGCTAGATACTGACTATTCCCTGCCCGCAGCATTCACTTTATTCCTTTGGTATTAGAATTCCAATACTCAGTAATTCTTAGTACTTCACCAGTCTCCAGTATGAAAGGATCATGCATTCTACCCAGTACCTCGGGCATTGCACTAACTTTTATGAAACACAACCGTCTGTGACTTTAGTTGTGAGCATCTCAAATAACTCCGCGCCCTTGGACCTTTTATCAATCTGCTCCATGCTTCCTAAACCCTTTTAAAAATAATTTAATTACCAGATATCTCTTTCAATTCTATAATCCTTCTCCAATATAAAAGAAACACTTAGAGGATACTGCTCTTTGTGTGTGCGTGTGTGTGTGTGTGTGTGTGTGTGTGTGTGTGTGTGTGTGTGTGTACCAAGTCTCTCGCTGCAGGGATCTGCTAGTCTCCACCACGAGTTCTCTTACCCGCTGAGCCATCTCTGCACCCCCAAATTCAACCAGACAACACAAGATAAAAGGGAGTTCAGAGTTTACCAAAGCTCATTAAATAGGTACTACTTTTGTTTGTTTGTTTTTTGAGACAGGGTTTCTATTTGTAGCCTGGGCTGTCATGGACTCACTTTGTAGACCAGGCTGGCCTCAAACTCAGAGATCTGCCTGCCTCTGCCTCCCTGAGTGCTGGGATTACAAACATATGCCACCCTGCCTGGCTGCTACTATTTTATGATGATAAGAATAACAAGAAGGGTGAGGTTTTGTAGCCTCTCATGTCACCCCACCCATGTGGTCTGGTGCCCCTCCTCTGTGTTCGCAGGCCCGGTGTATACACCACTGGCGGACCCATGACCAAACTGTGTAATGTGTCTCTTTTGCTAGCCTCAAAATGCCTTATGGGCAAGGTCCTGCCAAATCTCAATTGCTGGTGTCTATAGTAGCTAGCAGTATAACAGCTATTAGTGTTAGGTCAATGAATTAGCGGTGATGGGACACAAGCATTCAAACCATGGTGCCCTTTACCATATGGTAGAAAGCGGTCAGTGAGAGCAGGAGAAACTAGAAACCATCTGTCCTAGGACAGATCATCTGTTCGCTGGTGTGGAAACTGAGTCTCAAAGATGACAGGTAACTCAATCCAAGCTACCCTCAAAAGCAGCAAGAAGACGGCAAGTGGTGGCAGTCACCTGCCATTGTGACAGAGTTGAAAGACAGCCATTAACTCACACTTAGCCCAGAGAGAGGCTGTGTAGTGTACCAGATGCCTGGGCTCCAGGTACCATCCTGTTTCCACCACCTGCCAGGCATGTGACTTCCAGCAAGTTACTTCATCTGAGTCATAATTCCTGTATCTGTTAACTGGGCTATTAATAACTCCAGGGTTGTTGGGGTTACTAAATCTGCCGACATACATAAAGTGCCTAGCAAAACAAACGGTTACCGCATGAGTCAGGAGTGAGTCCCTGTCCAGCATAACACAGCTTCACAGAACTGCTTTAGACTTTGCTTTTAAGTCTCTGCCAACCTGGAAGGTAGCGAGGTTACCTAATCAGAGTCACACAATCGGAGACGCCTCCTTAATGGAGTTAGGTCCTTCGAACCCCTACTCTGATCTACCCAATGGACAGGACATTCTCCACAGTTATGTGGAGAGCAGGGACTGACTCTGACATGAACTCTGGTGCCCTATATTTGACCACCTCCCCTTGGTGGGGATGCCTGATGGCACTCAAAGAAAGAATAAACAGGCTACCAAGATGAGACTTGATAGCCTATGACCATATAGTGTGGGGGAGGAGGCCCCCCTCAGTCTTAGACCTAGGGGAGGGGAAAAGGGTAAAAGAGAGAGGGAGGAAGGGAGGGAGGAATGGGAGGATACAAGTGATGGGATAACAATTGGGTTGTAATCTGAATAAATTAATTACAATTAAAATTTAAAAGAAAAGAAACCTAGTTTTTTTTTTAAAAAATTGAGTTAGGTCCTAAAGCCACTCCTCAGCTTCATCTCTTACAGCCCTACTCACTGCTCCCTTCATCTGAGTTGCCACCCCAACTGTCCTCATGTCACATGAAAACTACCCATCCTCTCTCCATGCTTACCCTGTCATAGGGTATGATGGATTGAATGAGAAATGTTCCCCGGGGGCTCAGACATCTGAACACTTGGTCCCCAGTCAGAAGTGCTGTTGGGAGAGGTTTAGGGGGTGTAGCATTTAGGGGATGCAGCCTTGCTGGAGGAAGCGTAGTTCATTCTCAGCTTCATGCTTGCAGGAAAGGATGTGTGCTCTCAGCATTTTGTCCCAGCTGCCACTCCTGCTGCCTGCTGTCCCTGACACTGGGACTCTAACCCTCTGGTACCCTAAGCCAAAGCAAACACTTTCTTGGTTATGGTGTTCTAGCATAGTAAGAGAAAAGTGACATACACAGGAGGAGGGTGGCATCTCTAACCCATGTGACTTCATCGGTCCTTCCTCATCTCAATGGTCACTTTCTACTATACAGGGAAGAGTCCTACAGTCAGCATGTCTGTGTCCCCTCCAAAATTCACGATGAGACTGCAGACCAGGTGCGGAGAGTGTTAAGAGCATTAACGACTAATTCAGCTCTCATAAATGCACTCGTGACCTAGAAACGTACATAAAGGGGATGGAGAGATGGCTCAGTAACAAAGAGCCCTTAATTGCTCTTGCAGAGGACCCAAGTTCAGGCTCCAGCGCCCATGCCAGGCAGCTCACAGTCACATGTAGCTCCAGCTCCAGGGGATCAGACCCTGTCTTCTGGCATCTTTGGGCAACTGAACTCATACACATATACCCAGCAGGCACCTTACACTCGCAATCACACATACACACACACACAGAGAGAGAGAGAGACAGAGAGAGAGAGAGAGAGAGAGAGAGAAGTTTTAAAAAATAATAATAAATAAGTCTTTTTTTAAAGCCTCTGAAGGGCAGGTTCGCCCTCATGGCATATGAAGACACAGATACATCATCCTGAAAGAAGCCACCAACAGATGCCTGCCAGCGCCTTACCTCACCCTCCTAGCCTGCAGTGCCCATAGACATAAGCTTATGTTGTGAGGTGTGGTGACATACATTTGTAATCCCAGCCCTTGGAGGCTGAGGCAGAAAGAATGCTACAAGTTTGTAGTCAACTTGGGCTACATCATTCTAGGCCAACCTGAGCTATACAGCAAGACCCTGTCTCAAAAAGAAAATAATGAAAATAATGATAACAATACTATTTTTAGACAGGGTTTCTAATTGTAGCTCTGGCTATCCTGGAACTTGATCTGTAGACCAGGCTGGGCTTAAACCTGCACCACCACCAAAAGGCCATTATATTTTTCAAAAGATCACATTAAAGAAATTTTTATTGTTTGTAAATTTCCCAGTCTCGGTCAATTTGCTATATCAGATCAAATGTACCAAGATAAGGTGTATCATCTGTTTTTTTTTTTAAAGATTTATTTATGTTGTATATAGTGCTCTGCCTGCATGTACACCTGCACGCCAGGATAGGGCATCAGATCACATTGTAGATGGTTGTGAGCCACCATGTGGTTGCTAGGAATTGAACTCAGGACCTCTGGAAGACAGTCAGTGCTCTTAACCTGTGACCCATCTCTCCAGCCCTCTGGTTTTGTTTTTGTGTTTGTGTTTTTTTTAAGTCATAGGAAGGTACTCCCAGCCTAAAATGTATCATCTTAGGAATCTGTATAATCAGTCATTTGACTAGTAAAAAGCAGATCTAGTACCAGAAATCAAGACTTTCAAATGATTTCATGCATCCCACTGAAGCACTCAACATTAAGCTTCCTCTTAAGATTTTTGTCACAAAAAAATGACATAATTTGTGCAGTCAGTACAGTGCTTGGAATATCATAACATTTTTAAATGTAGTCAACATTATAAAATTATAAACATGGCTTATTGCAGCATACAACCATTTCTTAGCCATAACTAGGAAAGAAAAAAGTAGACAAATTTTTTGTAGTAACATTCAAAACAGAATTAAGTGCTGTAGAATTAACACTGGATCCAGCATGACATCGCTGAATTTGTAATCATAAGTTACACAATCATAGCTCTGTCTGGGAATGGCGGGGGCAGAGGCAGGTGGAGCTCTATTAGTTTAAGGTTAGCCTGGTCTATATAAGAAGTTTCAGGTAAGCCAAGGAAGGCTACATCATGCATCATGAAACTCTCTTTCAAAACACAACAAAAACCTTAACATCTCCAGAAGATGGAGACTTCACCACCTCAAAGAGAAACACTTAAGTACTACACTAAAGATTGTCTAGTCTGTCCAAAATCTCACAAATACTTTCAGGTTTTATTCTTTTAACTTTTATTTTATGTGCATGGGTGTTTGCCTGCACATATCTGGCGCCTACAGAGATCACAAATAGGCATCCTGAAGCTGGATTGGCCGATGACCAGAAATTACGATATGGGTGCTGAGGACCAAGCCCAGATCCTCTGGAAGAATAGCCAGTCTCTTAACCACTGAGCTCTCTCTCCATCCCTCTCATAAATATTTTTAATAAGGATTATTTGAGAGTCTGTGCTTCTTTTTGGTACATGAGCTAAATCTGTTTTAAATTTATTACATGTATTTGCTGAATATATGTATTTGTTTGTGGGGTGTGTGTGTGTGTGTGTGTGTGTGTGTGTGTGTGTGTGTGTGTAGATACACATCTGCCATGGTGCACATTTAGAGACCAGAGAAAAGTCTGCAGGAGCAGGTTCTCTCTGTCTACCACGTAGGTCTCAGGGATGGATGGCAAGCTGGCAGCCAGTGCCCTTACCCTTGGAGCCATCTCACCAAAATTGAATCATCACATATACAGGCTTGGAGAAGAGACAAAAAAGAAAAAATTATTTCAGATAGACATATTTCTTTCCATCTTTCTCAAAAGCTTAGTTCCCCACTTCACTCACAGTTCCTCAAGAATAAAAATTTCTTCTGAGGTCTTGAATTTTCCAACTAGTGGCATTCTTGCCAAGGTTAACTTCTGTTTTGTTTTGTTGTTTTGTTTTGCTGGTTTTGGTTTTTTGCAAAAGGGTTTCTCTGTGTAACAGTCCTGACTGTCCTGTACTTGCTTTGTAGATCAGGCTGTCCTCAGACTCACAGAGATCCACCTGCCTCTGCCTCCTGAGTGCTAGATTTAAAAGCATGAATCACCACTACCCAGCTCCTCGAATTTTAACTCCTAGAAAGCAAAATTATTGAATCTTGACCAGAAAAGCTTAGTCAGCTTTCTTTTGTTTGCCAAAACAACTAAAATTTGGCATGGCTAATTAAACTTGCTCTCTAAGATAAAATCTGGAACCTCTGTGTGTGTGGGAAAGAAAAAAAGAAGGAGTCAGATGCACAAATGATAGTACTGGCCCCAAATTTGCCCAAATGGCAGAGGTGACCATTAATGACAACTTTCCTGAGACAACCAGAGTTCCATGTAAATGGAACAGGAGACTTCCTACAGCGGCCACTAATGTGATTTTGTGTATGTAAAAGCTTTTCAAGTAGATGGATTTATAAATAAAGGGGAATTTCTGTCAGCCCATGAGTCCCAATTTATTTCTTTGGTGGGTTTTGGTTTTGAGACAGGGTTTCTCTGTGTAGCTTTGGCTGTCCTGGAACTTGCTCTATAGACCAGACTTGCCTTGAACTTATAGAGATCCACCTGCTTCTGTCTCCAGATTGCTGGGACTAAAGGCATGTGCCACCACTGCCCAGCCTATTTATTTCTCTTTAACGAGTGATTTGTTTTTTTATAACAGGGCTTGCTATATAACCCTAGATGGCTGGCCTTCAAACTCACAGAGCCCAGGCTGCCTCTGCCTCCAGAGTGCTAGGATTAAAGAAGTGGGCAATATTGTCATCATATGCCATAGGTAAAATTTTTTGGTAAAAAATTTTAAGATATTATTTTTTATTATTTCTCTCTCTCTCCATACATGCATACATATATGTATGTAAGCGTCTGAGAAAGATGGAAAGAAATATGTCTATCTGAAATAATTCTTTCTTTTTTGTCACACACACACACACACACACACACACACACACACACACACACGGGTTGGGGGGAGATGCATGCAGAGGTCAGTGGCATTGATGCCTCCTAGGGCCAAAGTTACAGCAGTCCAGAAGAAGTACTGTGAATCCTCCAGATGTGAACCCCTCTCTCTTAACTGCTGACCGATCTCTTCACCCCCAAACACAACTTGATGTCTAAGTGTGACCACTAGCCTTGCTCATCAGAGGATGTCCAAAGTAGCCCAGGTCACAGGCACCATCCTGAGCCCTGAGTCAGGCCGAGACTTCCTCCCCTTCCTCCAATGTTGCCTCCCCTTCCTCCAATGTTAATCCCTTTTATCTCAAATTAATCCCAATCTTACCAAAAAATGTCAGGTTGGTTACTAAGAATTTACATAGAGCCTCCGCCCAAATTACTCAAATGTTAATAGCATTTTACCACATTTTCCAAATTACTCAAATGTTAATAACGGCTTACCACGTTGCCCTTGTCATTTTCTTTCCCACAGATACTGCTTCACCTCTAAATACGTAGTATTTCCTTAAAAGCCAGGAATATTCCCTCTTATTTCCACAGCATAATTATCAAAATCAGGAAATTAATATTGACCCTTAAGCCAATCCAGTTTCAACCCTTAATTGATTTTTACCCACTGTGCAAATAGCATTCATTACGGCCATAATGGATTATATCAATGGACAAAAGAAAAGAATTCCTTTGATCAGAGAACTAATTAAGGACCATGAGTTGCATTTAGTTTCAATTTGTCCTCAGTGTCTCTTAATTTAGAAGCATTCCAGTCTTTCACACTCCGCCGTATTTTGTGAGACAAGTCTTTCACAGAACCAGAAGGCCCTGTTTCAGCCCCGGCCAGCAAGGCCCCAAACATCTACCTGTCTCTGCCCTCCATCACTTGTGATGCCGGGCATGCAAGACCACATCCAATTTAAGTGGATGCCAAAGTTCCAAACTCAGGTCCTTGGCTTGCACAGCAAGGCCTCCTACCCCCTGAGCCATCTCCCTAGGCTCCTGTGCTTACATGTGGGGTTGGGATCCCACAAATTGGTAGTATGTTTCTCTCAGAAATCTATGTGCCTCGGACTGGAGAGGTGGCCCAGGGGTTAAGAGCACTGACTGCTATTCCTAGAGGACCCAGGTTTAATTCCCAACACCCACGTGGCAGCTCACAACTGTATGCAACTCCAAGATCTAACGCCCCCACACAGACATACATGCAGGCAAAACATCAATGCACATAAAATAAAAATAAATAATTTATTAAAGAAAAAAATCTACTTGCCTCGTTGTTGACATTAACTTTGATCCTTTAGTAAAAGGGTATCTGCTATGTTTCTCTACCGTAAAGATTTCCCCTTTTATAACCATCTGTGAGGAGATGCCGAGTCAGGCATCCGCTGCCATAAATAGTGAGAAGTTTAGAGAAAATAGGACTTGTCCAATGTCCTACGGCTTAAAGACGCCAAAATATAAACGTGAAGTCTTCTGTAAGCTCCCATGCTGAGGTTTTCTCCTAAGGGCCCCTCTGTTTGCCACACCAGCCACCAGGACTAAAGCAGCCCCGGCGAACCCTTACCCTGTGCAGAGGAAGCTCACTGAAGGACCTCATGGCCATAGACTTAAGATCTACCATGATCACGGTCACACTGTCTCTAGGGCTGTTAAACTGCAAGGCATCCTGAGGGCAGCCCTCGAGACCGGAAGGAAGCCTCTACACTCTGGGCAATGAATGTGGGTGTGTGCTGGAGGAAGGAAAGCCAGGGCACACTAAAGAGCCTCACAGGAAACTGTGTGTGCATTTGCACAACCCAGCCTTGAAATGATCTCTTACACCCTGACTCTTCAACTTGCTGGCTGAAGCTTTTCTTTCTGAGCTCCTATTTCTTCCCTTTTTTTGTTTGTTTGTTCGAGACAGGGTTTTTCTATGTTATCTTAGCTGTCTTGGACTCTCTTTGTAGACCAGGCTGACCTCAAACTCACAGTGATCTACCTGCCTCTGCCTCCCGAGTGCTGGGATTAAATATGTGCACACCCGGTTTAAATCCTGCCCCGCCCCCCCCCCGCTTTTTTTGAGGGGGGCGGTTTCAAGACACCCGGCCTTAAAAATTTTTTTTAATGAGCTTGGCAGTGGTGGCACACACCTTTAATCCCAGCACTGGGCAGGCAGATCTCTGTGAATTTGGGGCCAGCCTGGTCTATAAAGCGAGTCCAGGACAGTCAAGCTACATAGAGAAACCCTGTCTTGAAAAAAAAACCAATAATAATGATAGTAATAATAATAATTATCAAAACATATATCCACTCAAAAATGTAAATACATGTTAACAGCAGTATTACTCAAAGTGGTCAAAAAGTATAAGCAACTCAAATATCCATAATATGATAAATGGATCCATAAAGTATAGGATGGCCACACAATGGAATATTTTTTGATAATAAAAACTTATGCGGCACTGATACAAAGCACACAATGGATGAACTTTGAAAACATTATGTTAATGAAAAAAGTCATTCACATAAGACCACACATGGTATAATTCTATGTATAATAAGTGAATGAATTAGGTAAATTTTTAAAGGTTGAAAGTATAATAGAGGTTGCCTTGAGCTGGGCTGGTAGGGGTTTGGAAAATAGCAAATAATTGCTGAGGCGCATACAGCTTTTTTGGTGATTAAAAATTCCCAAATTTGATTGTCGTAAAGTTTTTGTGGTGATTAAAATATCCTAAAGTTGATTTATACAACTTGACCAAAATGCTTTTAAAAAAAAATCTCAGTACACATGTATACAATATACCCTCCCCAATCCACGAAGTGCCTATTACTTCCTTTGTACCAGTAACCATGGTATTTTTGTCATAGCCTTCCAAGTTTCCTTTGTGAAAACTCAAAATATTCTTATCCCTCACAAAATATATTCCCCATTTTCTTCTGTCGCTTAATCTATATCCTTAGAGACCATCTTAACTCTTGTTTGTAGCTTTAAAACTTTCCCCTTGTGTAAAGATGTCCAGTCCCCTGCTGTGGCACACTTGCAATCATTTTCTATCAGCAAGATGCTGCAATGATTGCACTTTATCCTTTAACTTTGGTTTCAACAGACTGCATACTGTTCCTACACAGCCAGGGCTCCGTGTGGAGTGGCAGGAACCGTTTTGGAGTTAGAACAACGTTTGCAACTGGTCTCTTCCGTTACCTAGATGGCTAGGCTCACACTGTGAGTCACTTGTGGCTGCTAAGACTTAAGTTTCCTTACTTTCATGAGCATCCTGCCTGCTGCGTCACAAGCTTTTAAGGACAAATAAGATAGGCTCTCTCGTAGGTTATATCTGAGACAAAGTGCGTATCAGAAAGCAGAATTCTGGGGAAAGGGGAAGAAGTCTAATAATGGGCTGTAATATATTGGCAGGCAGCCAATAGGCGTATAAAAAGTGGGTTTCTGAAATGGCAGGGAAGGACTGGAAGCTAACTGACCATATGATAAACATAGGATGAGGGAGTTTAGAAAATATTAGATGAAAGTTGTTGAGGGGCTGGAGAGATGGCTCAGTGGGTAAAAGCACTGCCTGCTCTTCCAAAGGACCCGGGTTCAATTCCCAGCATCCACATGGCAGCTCACAACTGTCTGTTAACACCAAGATCTAACACCCCCACACCAATGCACATAAATTAAAATTAAATAAAAATATTTAAAAGAAAAAAAAAGAAAGTTGTTGAGAAGCAGGGTCTTCACATAACCTCAAAATACCCCCCTATAAGTCATTTAAATATGATGCCCCTTCAATGGGAAGGTCTGACCACAGGCTCAACTCTCAAATCACCAATGATCTGACGAACTGACCCTCACATCCCTAAGATGCAAAGGGAGGGGTGGGTGGAGGAGGCGAGGGTGCAGTATCACCAACAGAAGATTCCAGCGACAAATCCTTAACCCAAGCTTAATAATGAGAAAATGATCAGAAAAATCCCAATTCCAGCCTAAAGAAACTTAAGACGGTCAAAGATCTCAGCACCAGACAAGACAGATATTTATGGTACGCTAAAGGCAAACAGCTAAAAGGACACAGTTATTTTGTGTAAATCATACCTGACTAAATTTTGGATCAAACACCTGTTTGATTATTAGGGAGACAGCCCAATTGGTAACATGCTTGCTGTGGAAGCATGAGGAACAAGTTCGAATCCTCGGCATCCACATTTTTTTTTTAAGCTGAGCGTAGCCAGGCGTGGTGGCGCAAGGCAGACACAGGTGGCTCTCTGTGAGTTCGAATCCAGCCTGGTCTACAGAACAATTCCAGGACAGCCAGGGCTCCACAAAGGAAACGCTGTCTCAAAAAAAACTAAACAGGCAAACAAACCCGAATGAATAAGCTGAAGCTGGGTTCAAAGGCACATGCACCAACGAGGGAGACCAAGAGGGTCCTGGAACTCCTCAGCCAGACAGCTTAAAGAAGCTTCAAGTTTATTAAAACACTGAGTCTCAAAGGATAAGCATGGGAGGGATTAAGAAAGGTATCAGACATTAACCTTTGTCATCCAAACACATGTACACACATATGCAAACGCACACTCCACACACACATATACAAAAAGTTAGTAGAATGGTTGAGGAAGTTGGGAAAGCACCACTACAACATAACATCATATAACACTTTTGGTTTTTTTTTCAAGACAGGGTTTCTCTGTGTAGTCCTAGCTGTCCTGGAACTTACTCTGTAGACCAGGCTGGCCTCAAACTCAGAGATCCACCTGCCTCTGCCTCCTTGAGTGCTGGGATTAAAGGCCTGCACAGTTACCAGCACCACCCTGCTGGTTTTGCTTTTTGGGTGGTGATGGTGGTGTTTGGGTTTTCTTAAAACAAAATCTCACCATGTAGCACTAGGCCTACCTCTAACCCCACCCCAGCCCAAATGCTGAGATAAAAAGTATGCCTTAAGGTCTGGGTGGTGCACATCTTTAATCTCTGCACTCCAGACACAATGGCAGGCATATCTGTGAGTTCAAGGCCAGCCTGGTCTACAAAGTGAGACTGTCCCAGGAAAACAAAAAGGCAAAACCAAAACAAACAAGCACACAAACAAACAACAACAAAAAGGTGTGAGCATATGCATAGAGTAAGCAAATGAATTCTGATAAAAGGAATATAAAAGGTTTTAAATTTTTCAAAATAAGTTGGGGAAGGAAGAATCAAGTAAAACCTATCACCTTCCTGGCACCCAGCTAACGTTGGCACAGTGTGACTGACAGTAGCACGGACACAGTCACCAGCCAGCTAGTTCTGCCTCCGGGGAGCCTAGACTTTCAGTCAGAAAGCAAGGCAAACAGGAAACAGCTGGACAAGTTGAGACCTCAGGCTCCAGAATACTTCCAAAGACTCCTCATCGCCATCATCATCCGTATTGTTTTAGCTAACTTAACTCCAAGTAACAGAAAAGTTCCCTTGGACCCCTCCCACAGGCTGTCTTTAATAAGCTTTAATTTGCTCTTGGGGGTAAAAAAAAAAAAATTACTTAACCTCGAAGAGACTTGTTCTCTTAATTACATATTTAAAAAAAAAAATGGAGCGAAAATCTGTAGCACATGGGCCAGTGAGATAGCTCAGCAGGAGAAAGTGCGTGCTAACCTGAGAGAGTTTGAGGCCCAGGTCCCATGTGGTAGAAGATAATCTAACTCCAAGAAGTTGTCCTCTGGCGTATATACACACCATCAATCAATTAACACTATTTAAACATTTTTTTTTACCTGCATAGGATTGAAAGAAAGAGATAGCATGGATAGATCATCTCCTTTTGAAGACCCTACTTAAAAAAAATCTGAGCCTTATAGAATAAAGTTGTTTCTCTATCAAAACACCCAGCACAGGACCTTGGACTTAACTTAGGCACCTGTCTGGTTGACAGAGTAGAAAACACTTCATGAGAGCAAGAAGAACCTGCTAAAAAACACTATTGGAACTACAAGGAAGACGGATATGAACCGGCTTAGTAAGAGGCACCAGCACCTTACAGACAACATGTAGTTATGTGCGTGCAAATTTGTCAGAGCTATTTTACACACGCCGTAGTTAGGTTTTTGTTGCTGTGATAAAACACTGACCAAATCCAGCTTGGGAGAAGAAAGGCAAGGCAGGAGCAGGAGCCATGGGGCCAGAAACTTAGAAAAACAAGGAGTGCAGCTTGCTGAGTTAATTCCGAGCTCAAGTTCAGCTTGCTTTCTTGCTTTCTTGCTTGCTTTCCTTTCTTTCTTTCTTTCTTTTTCTGAGACAGGGTTTCTCTGTGTATTCATACACCAGGCTGGCCTTGACCTCACAGAGATCCACCTGCCTCTGCCTCCCGAGTGCTGGGATTAAAGGCGAGCGCCAGTGTGCCCGGCTCAGCTATCTTTGCTATTCCTCCCAGGAACACTTGCCTAGGGGTGGTGCTACCCACAGTGGCCAGGGCCCTCCCACATTAATCAATCAAGAAAGTGTCCCACGAATGTGCCCTCCAGTTTTCCTCCTGGAAACAACTTTAACAACAACACCTAAAGGATACACTAGTATCTACACATCCAATAAGAATTTCTGTCTGGTTTGGTTTGGTTTTCCAGACAGGGTTTATCTCTTTAGCCCTGAATGTTTGGAACTCTTGTAGAGGAAGCTGGCCTTCAACTCAGAGATCTGCCTGCCTCTGCCTCCTGAGTGCTGGGATTAAAGGCATGGGCCAAAATGGCTAGTTTCTTGTGTAGCCTTGGCTGTCCTGGACTCCCTTTGTAGACCAGGCTGCCCTCGAATTCACAGCGATCCGCCTACCTCTGCCTCCCGAGTGCTGGGATTAAAGGCGTGCGCCACGCCACCACCGCCCGGCTTCAGTAAGGCTCTTAATGGCCACCTAATGTGCACCTCCCATTCAAATTTCCTCAAGTATTTTCCTTTGTTTTTAGGGCTTCGCTCAAAGATTACAAGCTGCTTTGTTGTCTTATCGCTTTACCCTCTTTTAATGTTTACCTTTCATTCTATTCCATGATTCATCCACAATGCTCTGAAGATCACAAGTGCATTCCACAATTTAAATTTGTTTAACTATTCCCTCATGATAAGATGCACATCAGACATTTCTGGCAGAGGCTGATTGCAGCACCTCAGTGCTGAGGATGTGAACTACAGCTGGTCTCATTACACCATTTCTCACTTGTCACTAGGAGTACTAATAGGCATCACCCAGTAAATGAAACATTGAAAATTATCAATAAATGTTTAAAGTAGCTTCCATTGGGCTGCACAGATGGCTCAGTAACTAAGAGCACTTGCCACTGCAGAGGATCTGGGTTCAGTTCCCAAAACCCACATGGTAACTCATAACCATCGACAACTCCAGTTTTAGGGGATCGGATATGCACCAGGCATACATGTGGTACGCCCATGTGTGTACATATATGTGATACATGCATGTTGTCAAAACAGTCACACATATAAAATAAAATGAATCTTAAAGAAAAAACTTTCAAGCCACCATGAACACCAGTTATATCAGGCTTCCAACCAGATGCTTAAAATATATCCTCAGGCTTAAAGCGGTGGCTCAGTACTTAAGAGTATTGTTACTTTCATAGAAGACCCAGGTTCAGTTCAGTTCAGTTCCCTGCACCCATATGTGGTTCATAACCATCTGTAACATCTTTCAGGGGATCTAACGTCCTCTGCCTCTGAGGTCACTATACAAACACACACACACACACACACACACACACACACACACACACTTGTACAAATACAATAAATAAATAAATAAATCTGAAATTAGAATCTCCTTTAATCCTCACAACCATCCTCCTAGGAAACAGGTTCAAAGAGTTAAAGTATTTGTCCAAGAACACACATAATGAATAGTAAGAGAAAATATAGGAACTCTAGCACATGAACACACACAAATTAACATGTGACCTCATGGGTCCTGTCTTCCTGATGACCTTCAAAGGACCTTTATATTATAGGTTTAGTCCCCAATAGTGAAAGAAAGAAAAAGAATCCCAAGTTTTCAGAGGTTAGATTCCAGTGGGAAGGAACCTGAAAATAAGTTATCTGTGGATCACATAAAATTCCTCTTCACCTGGAAATGTTTACTGGATCCTGGCCACATTTCCACAACAGCCAAGAAAATACAGCAATGACTTCCTAAGTAATTATAACACTGAGATGCTTTGTCTTTTGCCCTTCCTGTGCAATAAAATATGAGGGAAAAGATACATTAGAGAATTTTACATGCAGTTATAGATCTTTCCTACAGAAAAATAGTGTCAGGAGTTTACCCAATTGTGTTTATTTTGTGTATGTGAGACTTTGCTTACCTGTAAAATTCAAAAAGTCCAGAACTGGAGAGATGGCTCAAAGGCTGCTCTTCCAAAGGCCCTGAGTTCAATACCCAGCAACCACATGGTGGCTCAGAGCCATCTATAATGAGATCTGGTGCCTTCTTCTGGCACACAGATCTACATGCAGGCAGAGCACTATAAACATACTACATAAAATTTTTCAAAAAGTCCATCGATTTAGGGACTACTATGGGCATCAGAACGATTTTTGATAAACTAACTTGAATTTAGGAAGTTGAGCCCTAAAAGAAACCAGAACAGAAACACTTCTGAATTTCCCTAAAACTTTTACATAAACCACCTCAAGGACTATACATTCGACGTTACATTATTACTAATTGTTTTTTCTTTTTCTTTTTTTCTTTTCTTTCTGTTTTTTTTTTCCAGACAAGGTTTCTCTGTGTAGCCCCCTCTGTCCTGGACTCACTTTGTAGACCAGTCTGGCCTCGAACTCACAGCCATCTGCCTTCCTCTGCCTCCCAAGAGCTGGGACTAAAGGCATGTGCCACCACACCCAGCTTAATTGCATCTTCCCATATGTTGAAAATTTCCTTTATTTAGAAAGTATCCTTAGAGACCTAGGTTAGCCTGTCCAGTTAACAAACATGCAGAGTCCCCAGTTTGTGCAATGCCTGGGAACCTCCTCGCTAGAGCTGTTTCTTGTCTTCATTTGTATAGCTAAAGGCTGTGGGCCGCATCATTACCTCCAAGACTGGGTGCCTCCTGTGCGGCTGCGCTGTCCTACGACTGCTATCTACCCCCCCTCCCCCCCCACACACACTTGCTCATGTGTCTTTCTCTCTTTAGAGAAGTTTCTTGAAAGCAAACACTATCTCACTGGATGTTGCATTCCTAGCATGGTGCACATACATCTAGACGTTAGTATACTGTGGTGGAATAAACCCATTTTATAGATGAGAAAACTAAACCTTGAAAATGAATATGCTGGTCCCAATATTATACATTAAAAATAAGTAGTGTCCCATCCTAGCCTCACTAGAGCCCTCTTCCTTAGACTACAATGGCTCACCCTAAGAGCCATAGGAATAACCCTAGGAACCTCAAGTTCAACATAACCTCTAGTCCTCTTCCCCTTTTCTTGAACAAACAAAGTCAAGTGTCTAATCAGCTTTCTCTTTCTCTGTAAAAGTCATCAGGTTTGCTTCAAAAGGAAAAACACAAACCATGTTCTCCTTTTTCTTCCTATTCTCTCATCTAATCAATCAACACATTTAGACAATGATAATTTTCAAGCTTAGTGTCTCTCCAGTCTCCACCAAGAGCCAAGCATCATCAGCTATCTCCTAGTCTCCCGAAATGACCTACTGCCCCACCTCCACGGACTCAACTTGGCCCAGCTGTCCTCTAATTTCCACTCTATCCTTTAAACGTGTCTGACATTTATTATAGGAGTGTGTGTGTATGTGTGTGCGTGTGTGTGTGTGTGTGTGTGTGTGTGTGTGTGTGTCCTACAGATCAGACATCAGCACACATGGAAATCAGAAGTCAGTCTTCTCTTCCCACTATTGATTCTAGGGCCTGAACTCCGGTCCTCAGGCTTATGCCCAAAGGGCCATCTCACTAATGCTCGGGTGTTTTAAGATATAATTCCATATATGACATTCGTCTAGCTAATTAAAGCACTTTTCTTCCAAATTCACCTTGTCATTCAAAACTGCCCAGACTCCAACCTCTCCCATGTCTTCCAGTTCCTTTGTTCTACTCTGTCTACGCACCACTCTTTGTACGCTGAATATGTACTTCCTTCCGCCTAAAGCCCTATTGGCTCGACTCTAAGCAACTCCCATTGCTACCCCAAATTACTCCCTGTTCACTCATACTTGAGTGCCACTTCCTATAGGAAACCTTCCTTGATTGCCCCAGAAAAGGGAAGAGAGTCATATTTTACTTTCATCCCACCTTACAAACTTCTGGGAAGAAGTGTATATCACACTTGGAATAATTCAATCAGGGGAGGGGGAACGGGCGAAACAACATTTCTCTTCATAGAGGAACCAAGGTGCTTATCACACAATACCTGCTCAATTGCCATTTGCTGTTAGAATAAGTTTCAGGCTTTATCATGGAGGATTATAGGGAAAAGCCAGGCCAACCAAGAAGCAAGGGCTGGCGCCCCTTCGCAGATGTGCAAGCAGAGGCAGAATGAAATTTACAGCTCTTGAAAGTCATAAGGACAGCAGTGGTGGATCCAAATCCAATCCTCCGTTCATCTTATTTCTCCTAACTAACCGCCACCCCACCCCACCCCCGCACCCGCCCAGTGTGTGAGGGAGCCTTGCAGGAGAAGGAAATTAATGCAAGCTGGTACAAAAGAAGCCTCATCCCCTTATCACAGAGGCTGACTTCAAATGGACAGTGGACCTTAAATACCCGGTTAAGTAGAGAGGAGACACAGCTGCCACCACACCCAGCTCCAGCAGAGCAGCTAACTTGTGTCCTCCACAAAAAGACAAAATGGCAGGGACCCCAATTACCTTCAGAATCACAAGCCAGCAGTTTGCCTGCCTAAAGTGGTTACCAGCATTCGCTAATTGTTTTACTAAATAAAGGGAAAGCTACTTAAGACTACATCTTTGGAATTATGAGGGCATTTTGTGTAAAGCATTAAAAAAAAATTGCTAAACCATGGGGACTTTTTGGCAGGTGCCACGGAAAAGAAAACTAAAAGAGCTCCAAGGCTGTACTCACTGTCCATGTGCTCCGGGGCCCAGGTTATGTCTGCCATGAAAACCACAGTGCCAGCCCTGGATCAGGCTCACTGGTGTCATCCTGCCAAGCACAGACTCCAAAGAAAAGAAATGCCAGAACCTCTTCAAAGAGGACTCTGAATAAAGATGCTCACAGAGCCTACACCCTCCAACTGCAGGGTTCCTTCAAGGAGAGGGGGGTGAGGATGTGGAGGGTGGTGACAGAGCTTAGAAAGTGACTTAGAAAAGAGATGGGATACTCTCCTGACACTGAGGGAAAAAACAGTCCTTACTACAAACAGACAAGGGAAAAATGGGATCTGAAGAGATGGGAAACAGAGAGAAAGAAAGGCATAGAAGAGAAGGGCAAAGTGTCACCATAAAGGTACAGAAAGAAGCAAATACAGACTTTTGATGTTTCCCCAAATCTAAATGCTACACATTGCACCCCCAATAAACTCCTCCACTTACAAAGCCCATACAACGGACTGTCCTTTGCATTCAGTAGCAGGAAGCATTGAACAAACTGTCACCGAGCTGCAACTTTGGAGACCTGAGCATCTAAATTAAAAATGCATAAAATCGATTCATGACTTCCCCCACGCCCCCAAAGCCTGGCTCAGCTATGACAAGCTTTAGCATTTTGGAGTTGAGCAAATACTCTGGCATTTCTCCTTCTTCTGACATTCCTAGAGGGGGTGTGGTTGACCCTAAGTCCATTCATTTCCCAAGGTTGTATATCTCTCAGCTAAGACTGGCCCATCTGTTCCAGAGCCAGCCAGCTGTTTATCTTAAAGGAACATATTTGTTGCAGTGTTCATCCCGGTGACTCTGTAAAAAGGACAGCCAGCGTCCTGTCGCCTGCCTTGTTAAATGTGTCAGTTCGTTGGAAAGCAAAATTCAAGCGAAAAGCACACGACCATGCTCCGTGGTTTCCCTAGCCAGGCTCGCTGTTCTTGGATACCTTTCAGTGATGGCCAGTAAAAGGTGGCAGCACTTCTAACTTTTCCTTTCCCTAAAGTGTTTTAAAAAAAAAAAAAGTGCCCAGGTTCCCTAATTGATTCCGTCTACAAACCGTTATTTGTGAGTGGAGACTAAGCCTCGGAAACGGCAGCTTGTTACAGCACCATTGTCAGTGGCAAGAGCCTATTGCGATGTAATTTAAAACACGCACACAAGCACAAATCTATCAGTTCCACTCCCAAACAATCCTGAATCCCGCAGTCGGGAGAACACAAAAATAAAAAACGCTTAACAAAAATGCTCCTTCTAGCAGTCTAAGAGAACCTTCCCTAAACACGTGAGATATTTCTGACCGGCACGGAGTGCACCATTAAAGGACACTGTCGCCTCAAATCATCGGGGGGGGGCGGGGGGGGGGGGGAAGCGAGACAAATGACACAGACATAAAACATGAAATAAAGCCCTACGAAACTTAAGCGACTCAAGAGTAACATGCTCGTCTTAAAAATAGTGTGTGCTAGTCCAAGCGACACAAATGTTCTAAAGTACGGCCACATTAAATCACCGTCTCCATTTCTCCCAACACATCATCCTTTCTCACTCAAATCTCAGCACTGGGGCCGCGGCATGACAGGACTGCAGTCTGCCACCTTTGCCCTCATGTTTTCCAACTGTACTTCCCAACATCCTTCCCAGCCCAGCCCCCTCTCCCAACCTCAGAAAGGGTAAAGGGGGGTGGGGGGGTTGAGGCGAGAAAATTGGCAGATACCAGTCCCTTGGCGGGGGCAGGTTGCAGGAGTTGTTCTTTGCAGTGACCCAAATTGCACAGAGCGATTTAGCCCTTAGCAGCGCCAGTGAGAACCTCCCAAATCCATACTCCCCCACCCACCCCGTTCCCGGCCCCATCTTCTTAAAAGAAAGCCTTGAGAACTAAGCGGGAGGAATAACTTGGGAGAACGATTTGAATAAATCCACTTCAACTCACCTGGTTTGGGATTTTTCTCCCCACCCCAGGCATAAACAGAAATGATAACGAATGAGTCACGCACGCAAGGGAAGGTGCTGCGTTGTCCTAAGTCCAAGGACTGGAGTCAGTCCCTGC
The DNA here is from genome assembly GCF_964271855.1 of Acomys minous. NCBI lineage: Eukaryota > Metazoa > Chordata > Mammalia > Rodentia > Muridae > Acomys > Acomys minous. The sequence continues at coordinate 125,521,495 of NC_140484.1, read as the reverse complement.
CCTGGTCCTGCTGCTACTCAAGGATCAGCTGGAGCGAGCGGCAATAGCGAGCCCAGCAGCAGCAGCAGCAGCAACAGCAGCAGCGGGAGGGGGGGTGGATAGACCGTAGCACAATGAATGCAGTGGGGTTTTTGCAATGACATCATCCCTCTGTCCGAGCGGCCCCAATAGCCATGCTCCAGAGCTGTGCATTCTGGGATCTGTAGTCCTCTGAAGTCCTGGAGGGACGCAGAGGCCACAGCCGGAACTACAATGCCCAGGATGCTCGGGTCGGAGCGCCCAGAGAGGGACTGGACCGGCCGCCATGTTGTTAGCTCAAGGAGCTGCGGCGGGCCGAGGATTCGGGTGGGCTCGTGGTGCTGAGAGGTGGCATGATGAGAATGGTCAGGCGTAGGGCTTGATAGCCTCGTGCACCGGCTAGGGATGATGGACGGAGGCTACCCTGAGCACAGGTCGGACCCGAGATGACACCGAGAGTCGGAGTGAGCTTCAACCCGCAGAGGTTGCACAGGGCCTCGCTAGCCGGGGACACAGGGTGTAAGTAGCCTTACTGCTGAGCGTGGAGGACCCCTTAGGCTTCCCAGCCGTGCTAGCTGGGCAGGTGTCTCTGTTATAATGTCGGGACTCGGGACGGCATGCCTCGCGCCTGTAGAACGAAAAGCCCGCTTGCACCCTATGAGTTACCCTAGGTTATTTTTTTTTTTTTTTGGTCTTGCTGTTTCCCTCCATCCCTCACGCTCCCTTCCTCAGGTGTTGGACAGTTGCCCCCTCACCACTGAATTTTCATACGGTCGTGATTTGCAAAGGGCATCAAACCATTGGTGGGTATTGTGAACGCGAAGCGTTGTAGCTTTGGCCCTGAAAATAAGAAAGAAGGAGCTGCTGAAAGAAGTTAGTACCGAGTCTTCCTTACCCTCCAGCGAAAGCGAAAGACGTTGAAAAGGGACTGCAAGTGAGGAGGGATCTTACTCGGACCAACGCTGAATGAGCTATGCTGAAATACTGCGGATAGTCGAAGTTGACAACCACCAATCACCAACTTACCTTTTCTTCTTTTGTTACTGTATATTAATCGTGCAAAATAATGTGGTTCCCTGTGACATCTTCACGCAGATAACGTCAGTTAACGCATGAACTATTCCCTTCCCTTTCCTACTGGGTACCCTCACCAATTAAAATGCATTCAGTGTCTTCTTTGGAGTATTCCAAATGTACGATACTTAAAAACTTTCGAGGCCTTTTGCTCAGCTTCTCAAATTATCCGTTTTCCCCGGTTACTAAAACAGTACTGTGTGTCTTTGTTTTTCAGATTCTGAAGTTCACTATGGAAAGATGGGGAGATTTACTTCTACTGAGGGTCTCTGTGTATTTTATTCTTCCCCTCCCGAGTTTTGTGCAGGAGATGTAGCTCAGTGGTGCTCGCCTAGCACACTCAAGACCCTGGATTGGATCCCCAGCGCTGGTTTGTTTGCATCAATGAAAATACATACTGTGCCTCCGTTAGAAGTTAATAAAATAAAGCTGATAAGTAGATGTTCCTTTCAAAAAGCTAGGCAGACTGGGTTTTAAATTGCCAAAACCCAGTAGTAATAGTCAAAGATGTGTGCAGATGGTGGCAGTTAAAAAGTAAGAAGCAGCCACAGCAGTGGCAAAAGCCATTCTTCCATGAATTCAGCAACATAAAAGCCTCATATATCACTGTTCTTCTGCCTGTAATGGTGGTAAATACCAGAAAGGAAGCTAAGTGTTTACCATTCTCTTTCTTTGCGTTGATTTAATAGTGGAGATGCTTCAGGTTAATGAATCTTTGTTTTATAAGACATTTTTATGAGCGATAACCTTAGTTTGAGTTACTGTGGAAGACTTACTGAAGGAAAACTAACAGATTGGGTGGAAATAGTGTGAAAAATGGGGCCAATATAGTGTAATGGGTTCTATAATTTGTCGTGTGATTGAGTACTTTAAAGTGTTCAAGCCTTATATATAATGGATACTCAACCATTACTGATTGGGAAAAATACCAATGTCTTTGAAAAAGACTCTACAATTTACGTCTTAACTTTTATAGGGAAAAACTCCCATATTCTTTAGACACTTAAGGGAAAACATTTTAACAGAAAAAACAAAATATCTTCTTTCTGACCTCCTCTTTGACTAAGGTGAGTGCCACCGGTCTCCATTTCGACATTGACATAGATGGTCACACTATTTGGAGTTAGCAACTATGCTTTGTGTTTTTTTAAGTTGTGTGTGTGTGTGTGTGTGTGTGTGTGTGTGTGTGTGGTTTTTTTTCTTGGAAAAATCTTTAATTCGTTTAGATAATTTAAAATTTTCATATTTTAGACATGTTTTGAGTTTGGAATATTTAGGAAACCAAAGACTCTGGTTAGTGCCCTAGCTGTTATGTTTATAACCGTTTGACATAGAGTTTCCTGCCTGATTTCCTACACAGCTTAAGGTAAATATAACAAAATTTCAAATCTAAATGACTCCAACTTAATTTTAATTAATGACTATCTAGAAAAGCAAGCCTTTTTTTAATCTTACCATCTTATTTTAACAGGCTTTGATAATTAAAGGGACGCTAGAGAACATGTTTTTGTAAGAATATATGCTGATAAACTATGTATTCATGAATATAACCATTTCAAGAAATTCAGGTATGCAGAGATGCTCAACTGTAACCAATTGTGTAAGTAGGTATATTCTCATAGGTTTTTGAGAACTTTTGATTATGCGTCTGTGTGAACTTGTTATAAAGGGTGATCCTCTGAGTTGTATCTTTTTTTTATAAACAGCTTTACTGAAATGAGATTCACATATACACTTCACCTATTTAAAGGTTGTGGTCCAGTGGGTTTTAGTTTGCTCAGAGTTCAAGCCATCAACACAGGTATACAAGAAAACTACAAAACCATGCTTCTAAGTGTAAGGAAATAACTGTGGAAGGATTTTGTTCTTTCTCTAAAGTGGTAATATACAAAACTCACTATTGTGAGTAATGTTAACATAGAGTACTTTCAATTATAGTTGCAATACTGAAAGTAAATAGCATGTTCCTTGTATGTAATAAGTGTCCTTTACTGGAAACAGACTGTTGTGGAATAGATTGGTGACACTTACATAACAACACTGTCATAGTTGAGAAGTCTTTAAGGTTGATGCACTGTTTACATTATTGCTTTGTTTTGCTATGTGACTATCATGCTGGGCATTATGCCTTTATTGAATTTTAGTTGTCTCCTGCCTTACCCCACCCCCCACCACCCAGGGTATCTCTGTGTATCTTTGGCTATCTTAGACTCCCTTTGTAGACCTCAAACTCGGAGATCTGCCTGCCTCTGCCTCCCCAAGTGCTAGGATTACAGATGTGTGCCACCTCTCCTGGCTTTTCTTACTGCTTTTGAGATAGTTCCTGAGAATTTTTCTCCCTAGCTGGCATTGTTTCCCCATGAAGGCCTACTAGATTTTATTATTTTTCTTATAAACTATTAATTAACAATATAGTGAGAAGTCACCAGGTTTCAGGCTTTAAGGAATGAGTGAGTAAAATAGAGAAGAGTAAGCCAGGCATGGTGGCGCTTGCCTGTGATCCCATTATTCAGGAGGCAGAGGACGTGGAGCTCTGGGAGTTCAAGGCCAGCCTGTTCCACAAAGTGAGTCCAGGACAGCCAAGGCTACACAGAGGCCCTGTCTCAAAAAAAAGCAGAGAGAAAAGTGGGTACCAAATAAAGATAAGAAGTTTGAATCTCTAAAAGATAAATATTGGTAGGGGCATGCAGAATTAAAAGGGTTTATGTAAAGCGCAATAACCTACTTAGTTTTAAAGATTTGTGTGTATTAGTGTTTTGCATCATGTATGTGCCTGGTGCCCACAGAGGTCAGAAGAGGGCATCAGATTCCCCGGACCTAGAGATACAGGTGTTGGCAACTGAACCTTCTCTAGCCTCTCACAACAACTTACTTAACCCCCTCTTAGAAACTGATGCCCCATCCTAGTTCAGTGCATGGTTATCACTTCCTAAAGGAATCCGAGGACACTTAAACGTGCGCTCTGCTGGGGAGCCCAGCCAAGAAGGCAAGGAGATCTTTGAAACGCTTTTGCAGTAATTTTCGTGCATAATACTAAGTGGTTTAGGTGTGGGGCCTAATGGCACCAGGTGCTAAACCCAGCACTGTGGAGGTAGGAACGTGAAACTGTGACTTGAAGCCCAGCCTGGACTGCATAAGAAATTCCAAGCTACCTTTAGTTACATGGTAAATCCCTGTCAAGCCACAGGAAAGATTTTCATTGAATTACTTCTATTTTCATAATCATTATTTTCAGGTCTTGGCTGCCTGTATAGCCAAGCTTGTGTTTTGTGCATTCTTTTTGTGATACTGCTCAAAAAAAGCAAGACAAACAGTGACTGTGAACCTTACTTATTGAGTAATTTCATCCTTAAGGATGGTATTTGCAGCCTGGCGTGGTGGCGCACACCTATAATCCCAGCACTCGGGAGGCAGAGGCAGGTGGAGCGCTGTGAGTTCGAGGCCAGCCTGGTCTACAAAGTGGGTCCAGGACAGCCAAGGCTACACAGAGAAACCCTGTCTCGAAAAACAAACAAACAAACAAAAAGGATGGTATTTGCTCTTCATTAATGCACACCAAACCCAACTGGGATCCTTATAACCACTATTGGAGAAAGCATTAAATGTTCAGTGAACGTTCTCTGTCCAACTACAATCTAACAACATCTGTTACTGACAGGAGAAATTCCTGATGATTGAGTTTATTAGATTACTTTCCTGGGAAATGTGATTGCACAGATACCAAAGATGCAAACGGAGAAAAGCAACTGATTGACAGCATAGCCTTCTGCAAATGTCATAAATCCAATTCTAACAGTTATGAATTAAGTTTTACATTGCCTAAAGTCATTCTCATCCTATTGCTCAACAGTTTTCTCTAGAGATTTAAATGGAAAGATAAATGAAGACAAAAACAGCTAAGATAGTAAGAGTTAAATATAATGAAAAACTTGAAAGCATCACAGGAAGTTACTCATTACATAGTCCTGGCACTAATCCATCCAGTGTAGTCAAATGTAGGTCCATTCCTCTCATGAGATCTGTAACTTCTGGTATGGGTATAACCTGGGATTGTTACTATTTATTTCATTTGCATTGGTGTTTTGCCTGCAATGTATCTGTGTGAGGGTGTTAGACCCCTAGAATTGGAGTTATAACCAGTTGTGAGCTGTCCTGTGGGTTCTGGGGATTGAACCTGGATCCTCTGAGGGAGCAGCATATGTTCTTACTCATTGAGCCATCTCTCTATCCCCAGCCTGGGATATTTCTAAGGAAAGACAATATGGCTGCAAGGTGAATTGCTGTGCTGTAAATTAGCATATTTGGAACTACAAAGAAGGCTGCGGGGCTCTTCCATGGTGACTGATCACAATTTTATATTCAGGCTACTATCTGTTCCTGGCAATCAAAAGACTAAATCCAGCAATCTCCTACTATTTCAGCTATTGGGAGTGAGGGAGACACATTAATAAATATAGTTTGCCAGGAATCTAGACGCCTAAGTTAAAAGACACTTGGCACACACATACACATCTTGTTTTGTCTTGTTTTGTTTTTTAAGAGACAGAATCTCTCCATAGCTCTTTATGGCTGTCATGGAACTATCTATGAAAACTAGGCTGACTTCAGACTCAGAAGAGATCCACATTGGTACCCTCCTTACTGCTAATTGGGAAACTAATAACTTGTGTAGTGTTCCAGAATAAGTCTCAAATAAGTTAAGTAAAAAGAAGGTCTTTTTCTTTTGAGACAGGGACTCCCCACATAGCCCTGGCTGTCCTAGAACTCCTTACTTCAGCTGGGTGGTGGTGGCTCTCGCCTTTAATCCCAGCTCTCGGTAGGCAGAGGCACTGAGATGTAGGCCAGGACTACAAGAGAAACCCTGTCCCAAGAGCAAAAAAGAACAGCTTAGTATGTAGACCAAGCTGGCCTCAAACTCCGCTTCTCCTTCCTGTGTCTCCCTAGTGCTAGGATTACCAGTGTGCCACCATGCCTGGCACAAAAATGAGTTCCTGATAGCCTGTCATAGCGGGGGTAAGTATATTCTTGAAGGATACTTGAGTATTATGACAGAATTTACATAAAAATCATTTGACATAATGGAAGTAATTCCTCTGGTGACGCTGGAGATGTTAAAATGTGTTGGGGTTGTCAAAGCATTTGAGCCTCAGTTTCATGTGATGGCATATTCATCCTGGGCTTTTACTTGTACAAAAATTATATGCCTACTTCATTGAGTTTTCCAAAGAATTAAGGAAGTATATGAAAAACTGCTTAATATATCCAAATGTAGTATTTTGGGACATAAACGGAGGCAAAAACAACTTTATGCACTAGGAACCACTATATACTAAAATTTATCACTTTTTAAGCATTAAAATTGATTTTCTGTGTTAGGAATCAGTGTTCTTTCCATTTTAACTGCCATCGATACTTCACTCAGTGATGCCCTATATAATATGTAAAATCTCTGCATGTACAATTTGCAGTTAGTAGACTTTCCATTAAAAGACTGAAACAAGGAGAGCATCTCAGTAACATATATAGGTATACCTATTTTGAGAATGTGATACGCAGATATCTAAAGTTGGGCAGATGGGGTAGCCTGCTTAAAGGATGGCAGGTGTCTGGGAACTCCAACGTCCTAAGTAGAAAAAAGTTGTGTTAGTATCATGTCAGTTTAGAAGAATCAGTCTGAGTCAGTCCTTAACTTTACAGTGTTCTAGCATACTACTAAATCCAGCAGTTTGGAGTTCAAGGTCAGGAGGGGCTACTTAGTGAGATCCTGTATCACAAAACAACAGACAACACCAACATGAATAAAGTCAGACCTCAATATAGGTGGTCCTAATTCACTTCAGTCCTCTGCCCCTAGCAGACACAAGTAGCAACCCTATGGCATTATGTTTACAAACAAGTGCTTGCTGTACCACTGATTTTTGTGTACAACTGTCTTTGTGCTTTTTCAGTCTTTAGATTGCCCAGGCTACATCCTAACTCCCAGTATGTCTCATCCTTGGTACAGTTCCAAGGCAGATGCTAGATTATTTAGTATTCATCCAAGAATATAGTCCAGCACATATGCAAGCGTTTAGATTCAGTGAGCAGGTAGGTATATAATTATTTTAGGGAAGTTATAAATTAGGGTTAATTCATGTGTCAATAAAACAAAGGTGTTGAGTAAGAAACAGCCCTGTGGAAGTAGCAATATTTAGTGGACAAAGAACCTATTTAAGTTTTTGATTCAGTAACAGCTGAATACTGAGCTCAGTGACCTGGAGGTACAAGGATGCCTATGCCCCCTAAAAGTCATGAGGTTGCCTGTTTCAGTGCCTCTTTTTTTCAATATGCAGTCTCTAGATCTCTTCAAAAGCAAAATTCTTTAAATCTCAGCACTTGGGTAGCAGAGGCAGGTGGATCTCTATAACTCCAAGTCCAGCCTGGTCTACAAAGTTCCAGGACAGCCAGAGCTACACAGAAACCATACCGGGGGGGGGGGGGGGGTATGCCACACTATCCTATACATATGTCTATATATTTTGTGGTGTTTTTACTTATTTGAGAGTTTAATACGTGGCATCATTCTTTTCTTGGAGATTTTATTATAAGCCCCTGATGTGAAACCATAAGCTTTTTAAATAGAATACCTTATGTTCATTGATAATTTCATACATGTAAATAATGTAATGTGGAACACACCTGTAATCCCAGTACTCAGGGAGGCAGAGGCAGACAAATTGCTGTGATTTCAAGGCCAAAGTGGCCTACAAAGGGAGTCCAAGAGGATATACAGAGTTGGGGGGGGGGGCAGAGAGCACCACACTTAAATCGAAACTGGACAGTAATGGCACATGTCTTTAATCCCAGCATTGTTCCAGGAGTAAGTTCTAGGACAGCCAGGCCTATACAGAGAAACCTATCTTGGAAAAAAGAAAAGAGGGGAGGGGGAAGCATAATTCTAGTTACTATTCTTAGTACTGTACTCAAGGTCAATTAAGGCAAATTGATACCTAGCACATAGCAGGCTGGGGGAATAGGATACCAGCCTGTGCTATAGATATTATCTAATAAATAAAGAGATCTCAGCACTGAAAAATTGTGCCTTATCCCATATAAATCAAAATGCTTTTTAACTCAACTTAAGGTGTGGGAGAGATGGCTCACTATGGCCTGTAAGTCCTGTTCCAAAATAAATGCACATAGAAAATCTTGAGCTAAGCAGTAGAGGTGCACGCATTTAGTCAAAGCTATTGGGAGGCAGGAGGATATCTAAACTTGAGGCTAGCCTGGTCTACAGAGCTAGTTACAGGACAGCTAAGTTTGAGACCGCAAAGCCTTGTCTCAGAAAAAGGGGGGGGGGGTCTTTTTAAATGCATGAATTTGAGACATTTTCCATGATGAAGCGTTGATATTAGAATGATCCACTTGTTTCTTACAGCTCCACTACAGGTGTCTGGAAAGTGTGGGCTCGACTGGTAATACCTGATGTGTGCATAGTCCGAGCTTGCTAACAAGTGAATAAGATAGCAGTATTAGAGAATACTAAATTCAAGAACGTCGTGGAAGCAGTACATTTGATTACTGTGTTTAGTAAATAAAAATTGGAGGTGGAGTTTTTTGTTTTCATTTTCTTTGCGTTGTTTGTTGAGACAGGTTTTCTCTTGTGTAACAGCTCTCTGGAACACTCTCTGTAGACCATGCTGGCCTCAAACTCACAGAGATCCTCCTGCCTCTGCCTCCCAAGTGCTGGGGTTAGAGGCATGCACCACCTCTACACCAGGCAGTAGTAGAGGTGTTTCTAATGTAAGTATCTTAGCATTGTAAGGTTACATTCTCAACAAAAAACAACTGACATAGTATGTATTTGGCTATCATTTTCATTGCTTCAGGAATTACCATAGTTTTGAAATTTAAGCACAAGTTCCAGGCCGTTCAGATAACTCAGCAGATAAACCTGACATGTTTGAATCACAGTACAAGGAGAACCTTCTGAAAGTTACTCTCTGACTTTAGCATCTGCCAACCTAAACTCACACAGATAACATCATACCCTGACACAATTTAAAAGAAGAACAAGCCTGCCTAGTGGTATCTTTTAACAAGGACAGGAGTTGAGAATATATCAGGTTTGTTCAACCTTAAGTCTGCTGAGCAGGAACTGCTACTTGGATCAACAGAAAGCAGAAAGAAAACTATGTTCTTGAGTATTTCCATTCTGCACAAAGCCCAAAGGTGCAGCAACCATTGTCATACAGACCTGATGACAAAGCTCTGTTTAAAGCACGCCATCTGTGTGTGGTTTCATAACCATGCCAGGACTCAGGAAGCTTGAGTTCAGAGCTGCCTTGTACATTCCAAGATCATGTCTCAAAAAACATCCTGCTTGCTGGCATTAAAGGTATGTACCACCATTCCTAGCTTAAAACTATACATTTTCCTCTTGGGTTTTGTTTTGGTTGGTTGGTTGGTTTTGAGACAGGGTTTCTCTGTGTAGGCCTGGCTCTCCTATGACTCAATTTGTAGACCAGGCTAGCCTCTAACTCAGAAATCTGCCTTCCAGGTGCTGAGATTTAATGTGTGAGCTACCACTGCCCAGTCCTGTGTACTTTTAAAAAAGACTTTAAATGTATATAAATAAGCTGCAATAATTTTCTCTGTTTTGTCTTCACAGTGCAATCATCGTTCAACTCTGCTGTCCAAGAAAAAATAATTCTGAGATTTTTTGGAGTTTGTGTTTAGAGCTCACAATTTGACCATTCTTAATCCCCTCACACACAATCTTTTCACATGCTTGTCCAGAAAGAAAAGCAATTTAGGCCAAAAAAAAACAACAACAACAACAACAACAACAACTTTTGACCAGGAAAATAATAAAAGTGAAGGATGGTTCCCAAGCCCCTCTGGTCCCACATAGAAAGCCTTAGACCAGTGTCTAATTAGTGCTAAAGAAGAAAAAATATCTATTAAGAAACTCAGATCCTACCAAACTGATCCCTACCCGTACTGATAATACTGCGAATGGTTCTCAATAGCAGAGGTACTCTATGATGTCCAGAGCCAAGGTGTGGTGGCTGTTGGGGGATGGACACACTACATACATGGACCACTGATATTCTAAGTTCCAAGAACTGAGTGCTGCATTGTTGCTGAGCATGAAGGATAAAGAACTTTTGATCTATGATTATTTTCCTTCCAGAAGTTCTCAACATGGGTTATATGGTGACATATATACAGTAGATATAGAAGAGTTTCAGAACAATTCTGGCCTTTTGAGACAAGGTATTTTTTTTCTTTTTTAAATAATTTATTCAGATTACATCCCATTATGGTTTGGTTTGGTTTGGGTTTTGTTTTGGTTTTTTGTTGTTGTTGTTTTTGTTTTTTTGTTTTGTTTTTCGAGACAAGGTCCCTCTGTCCTTGGCTGTCCTAGACTCACTTTGTAGACCAGGCTGGCTTTGAACTCACAGCGATCCGCCTGCCTCTGCCTCCCAAGTGCTGGGATTAAAGGCGTGCGCCACCACCACCCGGCCCTATGTTTTGTTTTTGGAGATAGGGTTTCTCTGTAGCCCTGGCTGTCCTGAACTCACTTTGTAGACCAGACTGGCCTTGAACTCACAGAGATCCACCTGCTTCTACCTCCAGGTGCTGGGATTAAAGGGTTGCACCACCACACCTGGCAAAAGAAGTGGCTCAGCTGTTAAAGGCTAGGCTCACAACCAAAAATGTCTACTTTTTGTGGGGGATGTATATACATGAGTGCTGATGCTGGAGGCCAGAGGTGCCAGATCTCCTTGGAACTGAAATTAAAAGTGCTGTGAGGTACTGAACTTGGTTGCTAGGACCTAAACTCCAGCCCACTGCTACAGCAGTATTCACTCTGAACCACTGGGCCATCCAAGTTCTTGAGTGTTGTTTTTTAATTGTCCATTCAATCCACATGGTCCTACTATTTTCCCTAAACTACTACACCTCTTTTCTCCCCCACTCCCCCACTTTGCTTTGTTTTTATCAAGACAGGGTTTCTCTGTGTAGCTTTGGCTGTCCTGGACTCACTTTGTAGACCAGACTGGCCTCAAACTTGCAGAGATCCACCTGCCTCTGCCTCCCAATTGCTGGGATTAAAGGTATGCACCACTACTGTTGGCTATCACAGTTTCTTTTAGGTGGGCCTTAGGTTGCCCAGACTAGCCTATAATTTAGAAACTTCTTGTTTCAGCCTTCCAAGAGCTGATATTACAGTCTATGGTACCCAGCTGAGCCAAATTTTGTTTTAAAAATAGGAGTCAGGTGTGGTAGTGCAACCTTTAATCCCAGCATTGGAGAGGCAAGGGCAAAAGAATCTCAAATTCAAGGCTTGCTTGGTCTGCACAGAGTTCGCAGGACTGCCTAGGCTACATAGACTCAAGTTTGGTTCTGTTTTCAAAAACAGGGAGGCAGAGGCAGGTGGATATCTGAGTTAGAGCCCAACTTGGTCTACAAAGCGAGCCTAGGACTGTCACCACAGAAACCCTGTCTTTAAAAAAATTGCATATATACATACATAAAAGATTTCTGTGTAACCCTGGCTGTCTTGGAACTTGCTCTTTAGACCAGGCTGGCTTTGAACTCAGAGATCTGTCTGCCTCTGCCCTGCCCTCTTTAGTCCTGGGATAAAAGGTATGGGCCACCACTGCCCAACCTGTTTGTTTTAAGAAAATAGGATCACTTGACTAGAAAATGGTAGTCTACCAATCCAAAACCAATAGAGGTAGAAAAGTCAGCTTCAAGATATATAAAATTTTAGACTTAAAACTCGAGTGCCCAGGCATGGTGGCGCATGCATGTAATCCCAGTACTTGGGAGGCAGAGGCAGGTGGATCACTGAGTTTGAGGCCAACCTGTTCTACAAAGCTAGTCCAGGACAGCCAAGGCTACACAGAGAAACCCTGTGGCTGGGTGGGGGGTGGGGGTGGGGGCCGGGATGTTGGAAAGAGTGCCTGCATGTGTATATGTGTAGCTGGTGCCAACAAAAGAAATTGCTTGATTCTCTGGAGCTGGAGTTATGGATGATTGCAAGCCCCCAGGTGAGTGCTGGGAACTAAACTCAAGTCCTCTGAAAGAGGAGCATGTGCTGTTAACCTAGCACATTAATTAACTTTAATTTTTTTACATGAGGGCTTGAGGAGCAGTGTAATGATATGATGCTTGTATTACAAGACACTCAGTTTACTCTTCGGATGGGTACATCTATTGGCTAACCTTTAACTCACACAGATCTGCTGCTTCTGCTTCCTGAGTGCTGGAATTAAGTCATGTGCCCCCGTGCCGAGTTCTAGTCTATGTTCCTATTCCCTAATAAGGTTTTCTATCCTAGCCCCAGCAACAGGAAAGGAGATTGAGGGATCTGCTCTTATATACTTTAGCATTAAAACTCAACATGTAGGTAGTGGGTTCTATGAACAAGTTCTACATTATTTTGAAAGCCCTCTGCTCTCTTATTTATCCCCTTATATTAGTGAACTAAACTGGGTCAGATTGGGGCTGTAGCTCAGTAGTGTTTGGTATGCATGAAGGCCTTTATGTGGTCCCCAGCACTTCTATAAACAAGCACACCTGTAATTCCAACACCAGAGGTAAAGGGAGGAGGATAAAAATTCAAGGTATTACCTACACAGTGAGCTCAGAAGCCAGCCTGAGCCACATGAAATTTCTAAGAAAAAGAAAAAAGCCAAGCATTCTGGAGGCAGAGGTAGGTAGATCGGTAGATCTCTGAGTTTGAGGACAGCCTGGTCAACAAAGTGAGTCCAGGACAGCCAAGGCTACATAGAGAAACCCTGTCTTAAAAAAACAAACAAAAATAAAAAGACCTTGGCAATAAGGTATATCACAAGCCAGGCATGGTGGTGAACACCTTTAATCCCGGCACTTGGGAGGCAGAGGCAGGGGGATCACTGAGTTGGAGGACAGCCTACAAAATGAGAACAGAACAGCCAAGGCTACACACAGAAGCCCTGTCTCGAGGAAGAAGAAAAAAGGATGGATGCAACATAAAATTGATGAATGAAGATAGTTGAAGTTCAGCATGTGTTAGGTACTTTCTACATGGAATACTTCCCTGTTGTTATTGTTTGAGACAGGCTCTCTAACCCTGGCTGGCCTATATACCCTGCTATGTAGATCAGGCTGGCCTTGAATTTAAGGGATCTACCTTCCTTTGCCTCAGTAAATGCTGGGATTAAAGGCCATTTTGCCACAGGGCACATGGTACATGTTTTCAATCATTGAGATGAACAGATTTCACAGGAGCCTGTTATATTGAAAACAACAAAACTTAAACAAACATACAATAAATCACTTGGGTTTCCTTTCCAGTACTAGAAATTGAAGCTGGGCAAGGTAGATACTCAGCCTTTTTCTTTTTCACTTTTTATCTTTAGACAAAACTTCATTCAGCTGGCCACAGGTCATAAGTCTCCCCGAGACAGATCTTGAACTTGTAGCCCTCCTGCTTCAGACTCTTGAGAGGCTAAGATTACTGACCTGTAGAACCAGGCCCAGCTAAGTCTTCAGAATGTTCAGTGTGGTGCTGCTGCATGAGGTTGGAAAAGTTAGGATTTTTGTAGCGTTCTAAGATAGTACTTTTTTTTTTTTTAAGATGTATTATTTATTTATACAGTATTCTGCTTGCAGGCCAGAAGAGGGCACCAAATCTCATTATAGATGGTTGTAAGCAACCATCTGGTTTCTGGGAATTAAACTCAAGACCTTTGGAAGAACAGCCAGTGCTCTTAACCTCTGAGCCACCTCTCCAGCCTGAATGGATGGTTGTTTTTTTTTTTTTAAGTTTAAGCATACAAAGTAATGGGTTTCACTGTGTGTGTGTGTGTGTGTGTGTGTGTGTGTGTGTGTGTGTGTGTGTGTGTGTTCGTTCTTTGTTTTATTCCATCCCTCTGCCTTACTGTCCTCCCCATTCTCCCTGTCCCTCCCCAGGCTGGTACCCTTCCTCCTAAAATAGTTCTGCCTTCTGCTTTCATAACCCATGTATTTTAGATTATATCATGATACTCCATTCCTCCCCACACTTAAAATCTACCCCATGATCTCATAAGCTTTTCATTTTGTTTTGTTTGAGACAAGATCCCATGTAACTCAGGCTGTCCGCAAACTCACAATGTAGTGGAGGCAGTTCTTGAACTTCTCCCCCTCTCTGCCGCTGCTTCCCATGTACTGCAGTTACAAGTGCCACCATGGGTGGCGCCCACCTTTAATCCCAGCACTCAGGAGGCAGAGGAAGTTGGATTGATGTGAGTTTGAGGCCAGCCTTGTCTACAAAATGAATCCAGGACAGCCAAGGCTACACACAGAAACCCTGTCTCGAAAAACAACAACAACAACCAAAAAAAAAAAAACCCCACAAAACTTTGATGTACACAGATTTACAGATAAAGAAATGATTGGCAGCAAATTTTGGGCTTTGTAATAACTGATTATTCTTGGGTTTTTTTGTTTGTTTGTTTTTTTTTACTACTCTTCGCATTGAAATCTACTTGGAATTGTTTAGATCAGCCCCTCTGAAATTTTATTTGGATAAACATTGATGACAAAAAACAATTGTCTTGATGATTAGTGGATAAAAATGACAGATAAAACAAGTACTCTACTTTGAATATAGCATGCCCCATAAAGTTGGGAGGGTCAGTCTGGTTAAAGGAAAACAGTGGTATACACAGTGCATGTTTTCTCATGACCTGGTTGGCCCTCCCCTTGCCAAGGAATTGTCAAGAAATACCTACTGTAATACAACCAGAGCAACTATCTGCCTGACTCCAGAAGTAGGGTATGACAGAAGAAATGTAAGTTGTTGACTCTGCAAAGTATGGAACAGGGCGTACGCTGAATAAATGGACTCATGCTCTGAGTACAGGATATGTGCCAGGGCCTTTTCATTTTCACATCACCTTTCTGGGAGGAATATTAGACTCTCTTATTCACACTCTTGTTCCTGTTTGTTTTGTTTTTGTTTTTTCGAGACGGTTTCTTTCTGTAGCCTTGGCTGTCCTGGACTCGCTTTGTAGACCAGGCTGGCCTCGAACTCACAGAGATCCATCTGCTTCTGCCTCCAGAGTGCTGGGATTAAAGGCATGTACCACCATCCCTGGCTTTCATTCACACTCTTTAGGCTACTCAGTACAGCTAATGTCTGAATGCTAACTGTGGGTGAAGTCACTGTCCCAGGGGCTTTTCATGCATTTCCCATTTGTTCTTCCCATCTGATCTTTCTAAACAGTTAAGTAAGAGGCTTAATATTGTCACCCCTAACTTGTTAATGAGAAAATTTAAATGTAAAGAGCTGTTAGAAGTGTTGCAAAGCTGGGACTTTGACCCCTGACTAATTTGACTACAGGATCTATAATCCACTTCAATATCCTCAAGACAGTCAGCACTGCTGTCAATCATCATTTGTGAAGTAAGTGGGGCTATTATTTCTGTAGTCAGGGAGGCATTTGGGGGGAATCAGTGTGCCCTGTGAGACATGGCACCTTCCCCCTCAGGGGATTCTGGTGGGAAAATCGGGTTGGAAGGAAATAGCTGGTTAAGGAAGGCAGAGATGTTGTAATCACACCTGCTTAGGAACTGATTACCTATGAGTCTCTGGCCCTGGCAGCTGACTCAGAGCAGGCAGATGGGCCAGCGCTTGGGCAGGTTGACTTCATGGCTGTGTACTTCAAAGGATCTGATTCCTGGCACTGCAGGCACATTGCTTTCCAGAGGCCACAGCCTTGTGGGGGAGGTAATGCTAGAGTCTCCAGGAGGTATTTGCAAAAGCCCTAGGCAGTGTTTGCTCTGAGTTCAAATGCATACGGCTCATTTGGGGTTGGTCAATAAAAACCACAAAGGCAGTTCTAAGCAGGCCTGAACCTGGCTATTTAAACCTTTAATGTTGTGCAGGCAACAAGTGTGTGAGTCCCAGAGTCAGAAAGGTCCTGGGTTCCAATCATCTTCAGCACTCAATTGTAGATAACTGCTAGGACTCAGTTCCCTTGTGTGTGATGTTTCAATTTTTATTTACTTATTTTGTGAGGCAGGATCTTGCTAGATAGCTGGCTGGCATGAATGTGCTGTGTAGAACAAACTGTCCTTACACTTGAAATGATCCTCCTGTGTCTGTGCTGAGAGTATAGGTATGCACCGCCATGCCTGGCTGAAATGGAATTTTCTCAGTCCTTCATATGGTTGTGGAGAGTGTTAAGCAAAAATGGGTGGAAAGTGCTCACTACTGTACTAGCATAGAGGAAACAGTCTCTCTCTATATATAGATATATATTTTTAAATGTATTTTAATAGCAAACTTACAGGAACAGCACAGAAGACAGACAACATTAAAAACCTGTATTTACATGTATGACAACTCAGCTAGAAAAGTATAGTAAACAGATGGAATCTACTGTATGATAAAAATGCTACCAACACCATTTTGTTGCCACCAATAAGAAATGTACTTATTTTTTAAAAATCCAAATGCTGGAAACAGTCTTTATTCAATGATCAGTCATATTTGTCAGGAGAATCTTGGAGCTTTAAAAAGGAAATCAAACAAACATCCAAAGAAGATTTAGTGTTTTACATGAGAGAATGAAGAAAACAACCTCTACTCAGCATCTAAGATGAACTACCTATTTTTTTTCAAAGCCTGGTGTCTCATTTAGTGTTCGAAACAGCCCTAGGAAGTGTTTTTCCAATTTGCAGATAACATGGTAGCCTAAGAAAGGGGTTTTTGTTGGTGGTGGTGGTTTTGTTTTGTTGATGGTGGTGGTAGTTTTTCAAGACAGGGTTTCTCTGTGTAGCCTTGACTGTCCTGACTCACTGTGTAGACCAGGCTGGCCTCGAACTCACAGTGATCCACCTGCCTCTGCCTCCCAAATGCTGGGATTAAAGGCGCGCACCACCACGCCTGGCTCTGAGAGGTTTAAGGTCAGAGCCTGCACTCCAGAGCCTCTGGATGAGGTAGGCCTTTTCTCCACTGGAGCATGGTGCTTTGCAGGTAGGCAGACCCAGCCAAGTAGCTGCCTTCAGAGTCAGGGAGGTTTTATCCTGTGCTCTTAGGAGCACAGAAGAGAAAATGAACCCTACACGTAGAGTAATGGGGCTCTCAGCACAGAAGTCAGTGCTCACAGTAGGACTGTAGGTAGGAAGCCCTACTACGCTGTTTAAAATTTTTTTAAATTATATTTGTTTTGTAATTTGGGAGGGTTGCGGGCAGTGTTCCATTGAAAATATGTGGAGGTTAGGAGACAACTTACAGGAATCAGTTCTGTTCCTCCACTGTGTAGTTTGGCCCAATAGTCAAACTCAGGTTATCAGGCTTTGGGAGAAGTGCTGTTACCTGCAGAACCATCTCACTGGTCCACCACCCAACGGGCATTTTGCTGAGAGAGGAAGTCACAGAGTTTTTCCAAGTTTTTCCTGTCTCAACAAAAGGAAAAGAGCAGAGAGAGGCCATTCTAGGATTCCTTACAGCAACAGCCTTCTAGATCCTGCATTATTATGATTGTAGCAAATTCTATAATTCCAGACCAAGAAACTGTCTCCAAAAGAGATCATATTATGTTGTTTATTTGAGGTAAAATACTGAAAGGCATATACACATCATGAGTCTGCATCAGAATCACCTGGACTTCCCTGGGCTTCAAAACTAAACCTGATATTGATATAGAGACTGACTTGGGGGTGGGGGTGCTTTGAGTCAGGGTTTATCTGTGTAGTCTTGGCTGTGCTGGAACTCTCTCTGTATGCCGGGCTGGCCTGAACTCAGAGATCTACCTCCCCTTGCTTCCCAAGGGCTGCGATTAAAGGCCTGCACCACCACTCCCAGGGCAGTGCACACCTTTAATCCTATTTGGGAAGCAGGGGAAGTAGATCTCTGAGTTCAGGTTCAGCCTGGTATACAGAGAGAGTTCCAGCACAGCCAGGGCTACACAAAAAAGCCCTATCTCATCTCAAAAAACAAATATATATACATACATACATACATACATACAATGTAACTCAGTGGCAGAGTGCTTGCCTGGCAAGGTTCTAGGTTCAATTGCCCAGCACAGCAAAAAGCAAAGCTGCTACAGAGGATGCCATCCTCAATGGAAATGAACAGAAGCTTGTTAGTTCTACGGTAAATAACAGACATAAGTAGAAGTTACAGTCTTACCAAACCTCACTGTCTCATCTTGTACACTCTATTTGGAGATCAGTGGTCCAAGCCGCTGGACTTGCATTTATACAATAGGAATAACACTCCTAGCAAAGACTGGTCCAGATTCTTTTACTAGTGGCAAATGATAAGAGTATAGTACGATTTATTAGGAAATCAGAAAGTTATGGCTGTCCTTATATAAGCAAAACCTGTATTTTCTAGGTACTTCAAAGAAATAGATCATTAGATTTGATGTCCATTCTGCTATTTACTAGCCATGCAGCTTTGGGAAATTAACAACCTCTTGGAATATGTTTCTGTGTGTGTGTATCTAAAATGAAAATAATTGGTACTATAACTAGCTCACTGGGGAGTGTAACATGATAAAATCGAAGCCTTGCTCCAAGTATAAAGATGCTGAGCTAAACTATGTAAAGTATACATTTAATCTCCAATATAGTGCAGGTGCACGTCACCCCCACCCTGACCCCGTTCTCAGGTGTTGCTCTACCTCCTGCTTACTCTATCTCTTAAGGATTAGCTGCCCACTGAAATCTATCTTTTATAGATTAACTGCACACTAAAGTTAGCTAGGAATACAGAAACCCTCCCTTCCTGAGCATGCCCTAGTCTCAAGTTATAGAAGAAGGTCACACCTGGAAGGCACTTACTAGAAATCCTGACCACAACAAAAGCCAAATACAAGTCACTTTAATGAGCACAGAAACTTTGATCACTTATGCCTCGTTAGAGCCCATAGACAGCACCTGTCTCCACCTACTGTAAGTTAGATAAGCCCACAAGCTGCTCCTCTTTAAACACTGCAGAACTGAGGCGCCCACCTGTCTGAAACACACATAGCTTCCCTTGGAAAGTCATTAAAGATTCTCCCTGAAGGCAAAGATGGGATGCTGGAAGGAGGAGCCTGCCCTCTGTGCCAGGCAGCCTGGTTGCTAATAAAACCTTTCTCTAATCTCTGCCTCTGGTCGTTGATGAGCCTGGTGGCAGCCAAGCAAATCTGTGTGCCTATAATACCAGTGGATAAAGACTGAGCAGCCAGTCAAAACAGTTTCCTTTCATCCTAAGCACACAGAGGGACTGCAATACCTGGCTTCTCTTGCAGGTAGGCCAGCAGCATTACTGCCTCTACTCACTAGTGGGGAAGCAGAAGGGGCCATGGCATCTCCAGGCCTGGCCCATGCATAAACCAGTCTCTCTTCTCCGTGCTCACACTTCCTTCTGTCATGGGTCTCTGCAGAGGCCTTGGGTGTGTCCCTCTCCTTTGCCTACCTGCAGCATGGTCTGGACTATGGTGTGACATTGTGCCCCTCCCCCCACCCACTCCTGCCAGTTTCTCTCTGTGTAATCCACCTGGACTCAAACTGAAATTTTCCTGTCCCCAACTTCCAAGTCTTGGGACTACAGGGACACATTAAGCCACAGATATTAACTTGTGTGAAGTCAATGAGGTGAGGGAGTTGTCTGTTATATCAGGTAGTTAAGAGTTTTCCAAACAAACAAATAGCATTTGGGCCCAATGCGGTGGTGCACGTCTTTAATTCCAGCACTTGGGAGGCAGAGGCAGGTGGATCACTGTGAGTTTGAGGCCAGCCTGGTCTACAAATCCACTCTAAAACAGCCAAAGCCACATGGAGAAACCCTGACTCGAAAAACAAAAATCAAAAACAAATAGCATTTGGAGGCAGGTTTCTATCCGGTCCTTAGGACACCATCACATACATCAGGAAACGAAAATTCATTAAAGCTAATGCTAGACAAATGGCTTGTCGGCCGAGGAGGGGAACCCAAAGGTAGGCTTTTTATGTGTTAAATAGCAAAGTGAGGGCATTCTCCACATAAAACATGTTTAAAGGTCTGTGAGTGCCATGTTTCAAAAAGCCAAAACAAACAAAATAAAACAACAAACAAAACAAAACCCATGTTTTAGACAACTGAAGAGATAGATCGCAGCACAGTCTTTACAGCTTTGCAGAGGACCTGAGTTCAGGTCTCAGCACTCACATGAGACAGCTTGCAAGTGCCTGTACCTGCAGCCGCAGAGGATCCAACACCTCTGTCCCCAGAGGCACCAGCACTCATAAGCACAAACTCACACAGACATGTTTTTTTTTTAATGTAGTCTATGAGCAGGGCATGGTGGCACACTTGGGGAGGCAGGGGCAGGTGGATCGATGTGAGTTCAAGGCCAGCCTGGTCTACAAAGAGAGTTCCAGGACATCCAGAGCTACACAGAGAAACCCTGTCTTGTGGGGGGAAATGTGGTCTGTGAAAACAGCCCTGTTCTATTGTAGCCCTCAGGCTAAGTGCAATGTTTTATGAACTTGTGAGCATGGGTGATCTGTGCAAACCTTTTTCTATTCCCAAATAATTGAGTTTCTTTAGGGATTGTATTTTCACATCTTAAGTAAAGAAGGAAGGCCAAACAAGAAGACAGAAAATGGATTTTACAATATTTGTCTCACAAACGGGCAGTCATTTCAAACTCAACCTCTCCTCCTTTACCTACAAAGCTGAAACAATGCACTTTTCTCTCAGATCTTGGAAGATGACATGAATAGACAGGAAGGTGTAAGCAGAGTGCCTAGCATGTGCTCAGGAAATGCCAGGCATTGCTATGGATAGATTACATTACCAAAAGGTCATCCTGCAGGCAACACAAGCCAAGTCCCCAGGCACGGGCAGGGTGCATAGCACCACACTTGTTCAGGCCCCCTTTTCTGGGCTTTTGTGGTATTGTTTCAATGATATCCTATCCCTGGAAAACTTTTGAGAGCAAAAAAGACACCCACCCCACCCCAGGAATGAGGCATTTGGTTCAAACCATGTGACTCACAAGAAGAACCACATTGAGAATGGTTATCTTCTTTGTTTACACTATTTCTAAATGTTTTTATTAGTTTATTTCATGTGTATGGTTGTTTCTCCTGCAAGTATGTATGGGTGTGTATTACGTGAGTTAGTGTGCGCACCCACATGCACACATATGATGTCTGAGGAAATCTGAAAAGGGTGATAGATCCCCTAGAACTGGAGATACAAACCGTGTTTAAACTGCCATGTGGATTCTGTGAGTCAAAATCAGGTCAGAAGAGCAGCCAGTATTAGCCATGTCATGTTTCATACATTTCTCATGTACAGCTATTATGAGATTCATGATCTTCCTTTAAGTCAAGTATCTGGCCCTTAGTGGGTCTTCCTCCAACTCTACAACTTCCCTCCAACTTACATCTTTCTCTTTTATGGCTTCTCTCCCCCACCTCCTTAAGTTTGGCCTTACTCTAATGTAAAATTTGCTTTACACATAGAGTAATGGTAATGACAATCATAGGCAAGTTGGAGAAAAACAGAGTGTACCCGGAAGCCACCTTCCCACTCCTCTTCCCATACAGCTATCATTATTTCATGCACAACTTACTTGGTCTCAAAGGCCAGTCACCCTTAATGGTCCATGACCACACACTTCAAGCCAGCTCTCACTCGGCCATCAAAGGGAGCCCATTTGATGCAGGTGGATTATTGCTTCATGTGCTCTTTTCCCTCAGGATAGGGCCAGGCTATTCGAGGAGAAAAGATCTTGTAATGAATGTGGGTCTTCGTGGATCTTACTGCATCAAGACAAATTCTCATTGTCCTCTAGCTGGTGGCAGTGGCTCTGGTTCTGCATTTATAATCATATTTTGCCCTAAGAACTGGCAAAGGTGTTCTTTTTTTATTTGCTTATCACTTTATCTTTTCTATTCAATAGACTCTCTCTCTCTCTCTCTCTCTCTCTCTCTCTCTCTCTCTGTGTGTGTGTGTGTGTGTGTGTGTGTGTGTGTGAAGGAGAGAGAGAGAGAGAGAGAGAGAGAGAGAGAGAGAGAGAGAGAGAACACATGCACATATATTGTGCACAAAGAGACTAGACAAGGCAGGTCTATGAGGCTCACTGGTTCACACTTGTCTCAAAAAGGTTGATAAGGAGCTGGGTGAGGTACTGCATGCCTGTAATCCCAGCACTCAGGGAGGCAGAGGCAGGGGGATCTCTGTGAGTTTGAGGCCAACCTGTTCTACAAAGGAGTACAGGTCAGCCAAAGCTACACAGAGAAACCCTGTCTCAAAAAACAACACAAAACAAAACAAAAAAAGGTTTGACAAGATGCATACATCTCTCACTGCACTAGTGTGGATTAGTGAGCCCCACAGATCTGCCTATCTTCTTTCTAGCGCAGGCGTTATAAGCACATTCTCCTATGGCTAGCTTTCTTTTTATGTGGGGCTCTAGGGATCAGACTCAGGTCTTTATACTTACAGAGCAAGCACTTTACCTGTGCTACCCATCCCCCACCATTCATTTAAAAGACATTTAAAAGCAAACAATATGTACCAGGCCTGTGCCAGAGCCTAAGGGTTTATAAGCAAGAAAGACACACTAAACCTTTCCTCATGAAGCTTATATTTTATGAAGGTAAACAAATACACATATCCAACAGGAAGTTCAGGCTAGAGAGATGGCTTAGCAGTTAAGGGCACTGTCTTCTCTTCCAGAGAACCTGGGTTCAGTTCCCAGCACCCATAAGGCAGATTACAAACTGTCTTCCAGAGGATCCAACACCCTCACACATACATACATGCAGGCAATATACCAATACACATGAAATAAAAGTAACTTTTATTTAGAAACATTTAGAAAAAATTAGAAAAAAAAGAAAGTTCTTGAGAAATATTATGTCTGAAGTAAAGAGGAAAATATACAAAAGAGTAATTGGGCTGGATATGGTGACACACACACATAATCCCAGCACTTGGGAGGCTGAGGAGTAGAATCGTAAGTTCAAGACCTGCCTGCACTACAGAATGAGACCCTATCTCAAAATACAACTAAAGCAAAAAATAATAACTAGGAGAGCCAGAGAGCAAATATAGAAGCAACATGGTCATAGTAGACCTGTTATCAGAAACATTTAGCTTGGGCTGGAGAGATGGCTCAGAGGTTAGGAGCACTGGCTGCTCTTCCAGAGGTCCTGAGTACAACTCCCAGCAACCACATCATGGCTCATAACCATCTATAATGAGTTCTGGTGTGCAGGTGCACATGCAAGCAGAACACAGTATATGTAATAAATAAGTAAATCTTATATTAAAAAAAAAAAGAAACATTAGCTTGAGCCTGAAGGATAAGAATGAGTCATTGATGATGATGATGATGACGACATTGACGATGACAACAATGCTGATGACCTGGAGCCTTGGCTGTCAATCAGACTGGTCTCAAATTCAGAGATCCTCCTACCCCTGCCTGCTGAGTGCTGGGATTAAAGCTATGCACCACCAGTCATGACTGAGTGATTTATTGAAAGAGCCTTGAAAAAACTTTCTCAGCAGAATGAAGAGCAACTACAAAATCCCCAAGCCAGAGCCTCTACATCAAAGCCCCTGCGCCGAGGCTTGTAAGCCTTTAAGTTGGAGAAGAGCTTGCTATGATCAGAGAATTAAAAGGAGTGTGAAATGATAATTGAGAAAACAACCCAGGTGCGGACTGTAGATTTTACTCTACAATTTATTAGTCACTCAACAAATCTGGATTGGATGCTTCATGTGTGCAGGTGCTATTCCAAACACTGGACATATAGCAGCTAACAAACAAACAAACAAAAATAGGTATTCTAAAGAGAATAACAGTCAGTGCACAATACTGTAAAATAGAGAGTTTTTTAAACATAATGTTTGTATTAGTCAGGGTCCTCTAAAGGAATAGAACTGATATAATACATATATATGCATAAATACACACACATACAGGGGAATTAGAGTGGCTTACAGGCTGTGGGACAGCTAGTCCAGTGATGGCTATCAGTGAAAAGTCCAATAACCCAGTTGTTGTTCCGTCCATAAGCCTGGATGTCTCCGCTGGTCTATAGTACATGTCAGGATCCCAAAGACATAAGCCCTAATACCTGTGATCTAATACATGTGAAGGAATTAACGTGCCAGGGACAGCATGCAGGCAAAAAGCATGCCCTTTATCTAGGCTGCCACCAGAAGGCGTGGCCCAGATTTAAAGTGGATCTTCTTACTGCAAAAGATCCAGATCTAGTGTGCATCTTCACTTCAAATGGTTCAGCCAAATGTACTTAGCTGCTTGGCTTTTAGTTCATTCCAAACGTAATCAAGTTGACAACCAAGAACAGCCATCACAGTGCTAGAGACAAGCGAAGAAAACCAAGGAGTACAATGTGATGTAAGAGCAGCCAGAGGCTGAAGAGAAGGCTCAGCAGTTAAGAGTATATACTGTTCTTACAGAGGATCTGAGTTCAGCACCCATGTCACAAGGCTCACAGTGCTTATAACTCCAATTCTAAGAGATCTGATGGTTCTAGCCTCCAGATGACCAACCATACAAACATGAACATACAACAGACACACACATACGTATAATTTAAAATAATAAAAAATTTTAATTAAGGGGAAAAAAAAGGTGACCAGATAAAGCTTTACTGGAAAAAAAAAACATTTAGGTATAATTTCGAGTTGCTCATGTACAGGCTTGGGGACAGAACCTCAAGCCACCACTCCAACATGGAGGGGTCAGGAACAGGGCCAGAGAGACGCATCTGGATGGTAAGATGCCAGTCAAGCGCATGCCCTGAGGCACTGATGGAAATCAGATTCAAGGCCTTATGCATGCCGGGATAGCTCCCCACCACTGAGTTACATCCCCAGGCCCTAAGCTCACAGCGTGCTCTCTGGAAAACCTGTCAGGGAAGAGAGATGAGAAGAGCAAAAGTCACAACTAATAAGTGAGCCACCCATGTGATGTCCCTGGAGATTAAGGAAACCAGTTTTGCTGCTGTAAACCCTGGCAGGAACAATCCAGAAGAAAACGGTGCAGAAGAGGAACTGCATGCACAGCACTGTCAAAGGATTAGTCAAAGGAAGGAACGGGGTTTGAAAAGGAAAGTGGTTTCAGCACAAGTGGGTGCAAAACAGTTCATTCAGGAGGCAGATTCCAACGTGTTCAAGTCCAGCCTGGTCTACATGGCAAGTTCCAGGGTAGCCAGGGCTACATAGTAAGAGCATGCCTATAATTAACTAATTAAATAATGAAAATAAATGTCCAAGCCGGGCGTGGTGGTGCACGCCTTTAATCCCAGCACTCGGAAGGCTGAGGCAAGGTGGATCGCTGCGAGTTTGAGGCCAGCCTGGTCTACAAAGTGAGTCCAGGACTTCGAGAGGAACCATGGTTCAAAAAAAAAACAAAACACCAAAAACCAAATCAAAACAACCCCCCCCCCCCACAGAACTACTAGAAGACTCTGTCTTGGTTTTAATCCCAGGTGTAAGATATGGGGCTGCTTCAGACTGTCCATAGCAGCTGACTATGATTTCTTTCATGCTCTTTCAGGGGCATGATTTTGCCTGTTGCAGGAAGTTTCTGCAATTGTGTGATGTTTGGAATGCCAGAGACTTTTCAGAAGGTATATAAATGCTAAGGCCCTGAGAGGTGGGGTGGCTTGTTGGTTGTTGTTGGTCTCCTTTTGCTAAGTAGTCACGTACAAAGAAGAAATAACAAGGAGAGATTAGATAGCATGACTGTGTAGCTCAAATTGCCTCCAGGAACTCCACACTCCTAATCAGCAGGAAGTAGACTTAACCTTAGTGTCCTTCTCTTTTCAACCCCTGGTTTTATTCAGGGATCTCTTTCCTTTCTTCTCTATTCTTCTTTCTCTCTTAACTAGTGTTAAGGGGTAGAAAGAGTGGAAGAAACGGGGTGGAGGCCAGGTGTGGCGATGCACACCTGTAATCCCAGCACTCAGTGAAGCAGAGGCAGGCAGATCTCTGTGAGTTCGAGGCCAGCCTGTATACAAATCAAGTCCAGGACAGCCAAGGCTACACAGAGAAATGCTGTCCTGAAAAACAAAACAAAAGAAACAGGGTGGAGAAGAATGGAGGAAAGATGAACCCACAAAGTAGCAAAGACCAGCTACAAACATTTCTTTTCCTTCCTTCTTTCCTTTCTCCCTCCCTCCTTTCCATTTTCTTTTCCTTCCTTCCTTTTTTCATGATAGAGTCTCCCTATAGCCCAGCTAGCTATTAGCTAGGTAACTCTGAATTGGCTCAAACTTATAATTATCCCACCTCAGTAATATTTATGCCTTTGATACCCTCCTTTAATTTTTCATCAGATTAATGAACATGCACAGAAAAGTTCAAAATCCAGAAATATATACTTCAATGAATGATCACAAAGTAAAAATGGTCATAACTACTACTAAGATTAAGAAATACAACTGCATTGTCCCTAAGCAGAGTGTGGCTTTTGGCTAGCTTACAGGACATTCTGGCCACCACCCCAGCACCACATGAAAAGCAAAAATGGTAGGCTGGACAGATGGTTGAAAGGTTAAAAGGGTGGTACTGTTCTTCCAGAGGACCCAGGCTTGGTTCCCAGCACCCACGTCAGACAGATCTGATTCTCTTTTCTAGCCTCCAAGAGCTCTTCCACTCACATGGTCACACAGACATACACATAAAACACACACACACACACACACACACACACACACACACACACAGAACTTACTTTTGGTACACTACGCTGTATGGTTTCAAGCTAAACTTTTCTCCAGAATAAGTCTCTCGATTTAGATGCAAAAGTTACTTTTTTTTTAAGATTGAATTTTTTACTTTATGTGGTATGTGTGTGACGATGACGCATGTGCATGAGCATATGCACATATGAGCACTTTGTACAGGCACTTTAAAGGCTAGAAGAGGATGTTGAATCCTCTAGAACTGGACTTACAGACAGTTATAAGCCACCTGACATGAGCGTTGGGAACCTAATCGAGGTCTTCTGCAAGAGCAGCAAATGTTCTTAACTGAAAAGCATCTTCCCAGCCTTGGATACAACAGTTACCGAGCAAACAGTTGCTAAAGGATAGTTGTTGCTATCCTCACTTGTTTTTATATGGATTTGAGACCCAGTTTACCTAATTCTAAGTTAAAGTTCTTCTAGAATTCTTATTTAGCAGGGCTTTAAACTATAGGTTCTATTTGTATATCTAAGTCCTCTGTGCTGAGATTTCCCTTCCCATGAACAGGGCCCATCTTCCTGTTTCAATCCTTTTTTTTTTTTATCTTTTGGTATTTTCATATCACTCTTGTGCATTTTTCACCAATGTATTCCATATAGTTATCCTTCCCTTGCTACTGTTACTATTTTCTATTTCATTTCTATATTCATCATCATTATTTATTAACTACTCTGTGAATTGATTTTGGATTGCAACTACCAAATCAATTCTCTTCTTGCAAGTCATAGGTATTCTGTCAGCTCTCTTATTGTTCTCCAGGAAAGCAATGGCATTATCATCTGTAAACAAAATTTAACTTGCATCCTCTTTCCTGTGTGTGTGTGTGTGTGTGTGTGTGTGTGTGTGTGTGTGTGTGTGTGTGTACAGGTGTGTACAGATGTAGGTGCATGTGAATGCTGCAGGTTATCAATAGGGCTTTTTTGGTTTTGGAGACAGGGTTTCTCTGTGTAGCCTTATGAACTCAGAGATCCTCCTGCCTCTGCCTCCCAAGTGCTAGGATTAAAGGTGTGTGCCACCACCACCTGACTATTTGTCTATTTATTTGTTTTTTCAAGATAGGGTTTCTCTATGTAGCCTTGGTTGTCTTGGACTCACTTTGTAGCCCAGGCTGGCCTCAAACTTACTGTGTAAGAAAAGCTAGCCTTAAAAAAAAAAGCTAGCCTTGAGTTACTGATCCAAGTAATTAGTTTATGGTTGTGAGCTAACCACACCCAGTTTACTTTTTTTCTGAAGAGTTATGATGTTATTTCTGTACCTTTACTTTTAAAGCCAATACCTGGGGAATAAGTGCTGGTTTATTTATAGTTACCTAGTCTTGCTAATATTTACATTTGGCCCTAGTGGAGCTTTTTTTTTTAATTGTCTTCTTTAGGGACTGGGTATATCAAGTGTCTAATTAACTTTGGGAACAAAATACCAAGCAGCCCTGCAACCAATTACCTTGCTGAGTTCACCAAACACTAGCTGGTTACAATGAAGGTATTTACTTATTTCACAGAAAAATGCTAAGAAAAAAAAAATAACAACATATATGGAAAGAAGCTGTCAAGTTGCGGAGTATTAAGAGTAAAATAGAAACAAACATGATTTTCCTCAAGACAGATAATGAGACAGAGGAACATACATAACAGTAATAGGGTCCCAAATAATCAGGCTGTTTTCTTTCAACAACCCAGTAGCCTTTGAGAGTCACTTAAGTATATGTTCACTATCCTCATTCTATTTAACAGTCAATTTATTTAATGAAGATGCTATATTCTAGGAGAGGTATTTTGGAGAAGCATTTGAAAGTCTTAATGCAATTTGATGTGTTTCCACAAATGAGCTGCAAGCTTATGACAGGAGGAAAGAGAATCTGGGATTGGTTTATGTCTACAAAGAGAGTGACTCTAGCCAGGCTGTGGTAGCGTACACCTTTAATCCCAGCACTTGGGAGGCAGTGGCAGTCAGATCTCTGTGAGTTCGAGGCCAGGCTGGTCTACAGAGCAAGTTCCAGGACAGCCAAAGCTACACAAAGAAAACTTGTCTCGAAACAAACAAAACAAAACAAACCCAAAGAGAGTGATCCAGTCCGTTCTGAATGGAGACAACTGTGAGTTCTAACAGGTCCTCCAGAGAAAGATCAAATTCAAACTAAGCTGAGGAGACAAGATAGCACCGGAAGAGGTCCCTGGTGTGTTGCAAGTCCTGTGGGCAATTTGCTTCCCTGTGTGATGCAAGATGGATTTTGCCCCCTCCTTAAATGTTTTCATTAAGTGTAGATAGCTTAAGCCAAGGCAAAGGACATTCATTTTACCCTCGAATAGGTCAGACTTTGAATTTTGTTATGAATGTGTCTGAGAAATCCAATATTTTCTTGTTTTGTCACCTTCTTTTTTTGTTTGTTTGTTTGGTTTGGTTTTTTGGGACAGGGTTTTTTGTGTAGCCTTGGCTGTCCTGGAATCCCTTTGTAGACCAGGCTGGTCTCGAACTCAGAGAGATCAGCCTGCATCTGCTTCCCGAGGGCTGGGATTAAATTTATGCATAGTCTCTGACAAAAGTAAACTGATGATTAATGAAATTAGATATCAGGCCAGGATTATTTTATTTTATTTTATGAACATTGATGTTTTGCATGCATGTGTATCTGTGTGAAGATGTTGGAACTCCTGGAGCTGGTGATCCAGACAGTGGTGAGCTGCTCATGTGGGTCCTGGGAATTGTACTGGACCAAGATTTGTATATTGTATCTGGTAGAGGCAGTAGGGACAGGAGCCCAGGCAGCTTGCCTTGAAAGTGTCTTGGTAGTAAAGACAGGAGATGTGGCTCAGCAATGGAGCACTTGCCCAGCCTGTGTGCTGTAAAACGTGCTACCTTATATTCAAAGAATCATTGTATTGGTGCTATTTCTCCACCAACCAGAAAGTGCCTTTTTAATAAATGATACATTTATTTTTAATTTTATGTACATTGGTGTTTTGCATGCATGTATATGCATGTATGTCTGTGTGAGGGTGTCAGGCTCCCTGGAACTGGAGTTACAGACAGCCGTGAGCTGTCATGTGAGTGCTGGGAATTGAACCTGGGTCCTTTGGAAGAGGAGCCAGGTGAGCCATCTCTCCAGCCCCAACAAATTTTCTGTTATTGTTTGTTTTATTTATTTATTTTTCTTTGAAATAGTGTCTCTCTCTGTGTGTGTGTGTAGCCTTGGCTGTCCTAGAACTCACTCTGTAGGCCAGGATGGCCTTAAACTCACAAAGATCTACCTGCTTCTGCCTATAGAGTGCTGGGATTAAAGACCCTCGCCAGGCCTTTTCTGTTACTGTTAAGGCAGGGTCTTGTGGTGGACATGGTGGCGCCCGCCTTTAATCCCAGCACTCAGGGAGGCAGTGAGAGGTAGATTTCTGTGAGTTTGAGGCCAGCCTGGTCTACAAAATGAAAATGAGTCCAGAACAGCCAGGGCTATTACACAGAGAAACTCTGCCTCATAACAAAACAAAACAAACTAATAAACAAAAGACAGAATCTTGATGTATATCCCTGGAAGGAACCTGCTATTTAGACCAGGCTAGCCTGAAAATCCTACAGGTCTGCCTGGCTCTGCCTCCTGAACGTGAGATTAAAGGGTTCCACCACCATGCCTAGCTCGCTCACTTGCTTAAATCTTTCTTTAGGTCGGGCACAGTGCTGTGCGCCTTTAGTTACAGTACTTGGGAAGCGTCTTTCTTTAGGTGTATTTATTTTTTATAACTGTTCTGCCTGATTATATGTTTGTGTACCATGTTGCACCTGGTGTCCAGAGAAGGCAGAAGAAGGCACTGGGTCCCTGGAACTGGAGTTGTTACAGGTGGCGGCGAGCTACTGTGTGGGTGCTGGGAACTGTACTGGGTCCTCTGCAAGAGCAGCAAGTGCTCTTAATTGTTGGTCCATCTCTCTAGCCTCTTAGAAACTTCCTGAAGGCAGCAACTGTCCATCGTTTTTTATCAGCCACAATGACTGACACATGTTAAAGCCTTGGGGAAAGTTTTTTTTCCTTTAAAAAAAAAAGTGGTATGTTTTACAACTATTAAATCATCTAAGTCAATGCTTATGCTTCTTCTTCTTTTCTTTTTTTTTTTGTCAATGCTTCTTAACTTGTGTAGAGGGTTCCAATGACCCTTCTACAGAGGTTGCCTAATACCATTGGAAAACAGAGATATTTACATTACAGTTCATAACAGTAGCAAAATTGCAGTTACAAAGTAGCAACAGATTAATTTTATGATTGGGGTCACCACAACACGAGGAGCTGTACTAAAAGGTCACAGCGTTAGGGAGGTTGAGAACCACTGATCTCTGTGTTCTGTTCACGTTATTAAACTTTTCCTGAATCTGGTAAGATGGCTTACTTGGTAAAAGTGCCTGTCATCAATCCTGCCAGCCTGAGTTGGATCTTCAGGACCCACAGGGTGGAAGGAGAGAGCTGTCTCCTTCCCCATGTAAGTGAGTATAATTAAAATAAGTTACTTGGTATGATGAAATCAGATGGTCTTTCTTTCCTTCTTTTGTATAGACGGGGAACTTTAATATGAAGACAGGCAGTAGAACACTAAGGCATGTGGGGAAATTGGTCAGCGAGGTTAGCCTTTAGGCTAGACAGGAAGAGAACTGCCCTGAACGCCCTGCCAAACGGTAGCCGACTGGATAGAAACTAGCATACTGCCTGAAACTTACATGGTTTTCTTTGCGAAATCATATATTTGAGAGACAAATGCCACATCTGCCATCTCTTTTCTAAGACACAAACCATCTGATTTCATCATGCTATGTCATTTTTAAAATTTAGTGGTTTTCTTTTTGAAATTTATTTATTTACTATTTATACAGTATCCTGCCTGCATATATGCCTATACACCAGAAGAGGGCGCCAGATTTCATCATAGATGGTTGTGAGCCACCATGTGGTTGCTGGGAATTGAATTCGGAACCTTTGGAAGAAGAACAACCAGTATTCTTAACCGCTGAGCCATCTCTCCAACCCTTAAATTTAGTTTTTAATTAGCATGAAGTAACAAGTTTCTTACAGCATTTTTGTACATACTTAGCTGCAGCTGCCTACAACCTGCTCCTCTGCCCATTTCTCTGCACACGCACGTCTCTACTTAAACCCATCATCCCTAGGACCCTCATTTATCACATTGTAGTCCATTGCCCTCACCATCCCTCCACCCTTAAGGCATCTTTTCCTTTTCTCTAGGTACCTCTGGAATTTCCTCATCTTTGGTCACATTTCATTTCACTCCCATTAAAAAAAAAAACACATAAAAATTGGAAGCTAGGCTGGGCATGGTGTCACACGCTTTTAATCCCAGTGCTCAGGAGACAAAGGCAGGTGAATCTCTGAGTTCGAAGCCAGCCTGGTCTACAAAGTGAGTCCAGGATAGCCAAGGCTACACAGAGAAACCTTGTCTCAAAACAACAAAACAAAATGGAAGCCAGGATCTGCATATGAGAGAGATCATGTCATGCAATTTAAGAAGCAAAACTCAGAGTGGTGATGATATCCATAGAATTAAGTTCATTTTCTGATGCGGTCAGACCTTACAGTGCACAAGGGAACAGTCTAAGCAGTCTACAAAAACACCTACGTCCTGTGCAGCTAGCAGGGGCAAGTATGGGACTGAGCGCACGTTCATCCCGTGAAACATTTTCCACACACCTCTTCTTCCTCACTCTGGATGCTTAGAGTAGAAGCTGCTCAGCCTCCAGCCTCTTAGCCATGTTGCTCCTGGATGACTCCCATCATGCATCAGCAAAGCCCATGTCCCCAGTAGCTCCTGTGAGGTGTGCAAACATTGCACCCACAACAAAGCCTTCAGCACTCTGGAAAACGGTATTTAGTACTCTCTAGAGCAACTAGCAACTCCTAAAAGACATTTAGTCGGGGGTGGGGGACGGCGGAGAGGGGGAAAAGGGGGGTTTGGGGGTTAGGGGTGGAGTTGGCTTTGTTTTTTCTTGAGAACGACAGCTGACTTCCGACTCCTTATGTAATTGAGGACGACATTGAATTCCTAGTCTTCGTGCCTCCACTTCCAACCATACCTACCTTTAAAGCCATTTTTTAAATTATATATTCTTGGGTAATTTCAAACATGAGCACAATATATTTAGGGCATATCTTCCCTCACTTTACCCTCGACCTCCTCCTGGACCATCCCCCACCCCATCATCTTCCCCACTGTGTGTCTTTTACTTCTTAAAAACAAACAAACAAAAGCCACTCACTGAGCGATTTCTATGGGCCATACTGCTTAGCAAAACTGACTTTCATTCCCTCAGCAGGCACCTGTAAAATCCCATCAGGCACAGGGTCTCAAGAGGCCCTCTCCCACCCCTGTTAAAACGTTGCCTGGCTTGATCTCGGGTAGCTGGTGTGAAGGCAACCTCAGCGGGCTCGGGCTCATGAGTGCACTGACTGTGCCTCTCCAGAAAATACTATTTTCAAACTGTTCTCTCTCACCTCTGACTCTTAAAATCTTCCCTATCTCATCTTCTGTGATAAGTCTCCGAGCCTTGGGGGAAAAGGAGTGTGCTATAGATATCCCATTTAGGGCTGAACACTGCAGTCACTTATTCTCTCTCTGCACTTTAAAAGGGCATTTTTCTGAAGCTAATGAGACATTTCCAAAATAGGCCTTAAAACAGCATTTAGTTTCTCAACATTTTGTACAGGTTGGCCTAGAACTCATTATATAGCCCAAGTTAGCCTCATATTCAGGATCCTCCGGCCTCTACTTTTGGGTGTTAGGATTATAGTTGTAAACCATGACAAGCAGCTATTTTCTTGTATCTGTAAAAAAAAAAAAAAAAAAGATATTCATTGCCAGGCACACCTTTAATCCTAGCACTTGGGAGGCAGCCACTAGCAGAACCCCTTGAGTTCAAGGCTAGCCTGGTCTACATAGCAAGCTCCAGGAAGCCAGAGCTTAAATTTCAATCCATTTTCACCTACCATGAAACCTTGTCTCAAAAAGAAAACGAAAGATTCCAAGGGTTGAAGCATAGCTCGGTTGGTAAAGTGCTTGCCTAACATGCACAGAACACAAGCTAGCTTCTGTGCTTGGCATTGTATCACAAACCAAGCACAGTGGGACAAGCCTGTGATCACAGCATCCTAGAGGCAGAGGCAGGAGGATTAAAAGTTCAAGGTCAGACTCAGTTCATAGTTAGTTTGCTGCTGGCCTGTAATACAAGAAATATTGCCTCAAAAAACAAAAGGGGGAGGGAAGGAGGAAAGGAGAAAGAAAAAAAGGAACTTCCTGGAGTCTCCATAGTTTCTCAGCCTAGTCTACCAACTGGAACTTTAAACCCTGAATTCACCAACTATCCCTTGCCCTCAATACTTGAACAAAATGGAAACATGTTATGGAAGTAGCTGAGTTGAAAACAAACTTGAGCTTGAAACTAGGTTGTGCCAGCCGGGTGTGGTGGCTTGTGCCTTTAATCCTAGCGCTTGGGAGGCAGAGACAGATGGATCTCTGTGAGTTTGAGGCCAGCCTGGTCTACAAAGCAAGTCCAGGACAGCCAAGGCTACATGGAGAAACCCTGTCTGGAAAAAGAAAGAAAGAAAAAAACTAGGTTGTGCCAACAATGCTGGTCATGTGACATTTGTAGGAATTACTTAACTTCTTAAAGGTTCAGTGTCCTCATTTTGCAATGCTGTGGTGAAAATCAGATAATCAGCGGTGGGAGCAGCAGAGCTCTGGGAACACAGCAGGTGCTCAGTGAATCTTGTCCACACTGTCACAGAGGTATTTAATGGGTAATTTACTCCCTTTCCGCTCTCCATCCTACTCACTTTTACTTCTGGCCAAAGGTTACCTTTTAGTAATTTATTATTATTTTTTTCTTCACTGTTGCTCCCAAAGGTGACCAAAGTCTATTTTTAACCATAAAAAGAAAAATGGTTAAAAACCAAAAGGGAATATGTAGTGAAAATGGATTGAAATTTAAGCCTCCAAGAATAGTTCAATTTTTTTGTTAGATCAAATGCCAGTGTTGCTTACTGGAGGAATTTGCAAGCTTAAGGTTTACTTAAGAGTATTGCAAAAATGGTCTTCAGACAGAAAAAAAAAAAAAAAACAAAAAAAGCACAAAAGAAAAAGAAATACAGGTCCAGAGAAATGGCTCAGTGGAAAGGCTGATTGCCACCAAACCTGACGACCTCAGTCTGATTCTGGGAGACCACATGGTAGAAGAGAATTGATGTCTGCAAGTTATCCTTTGATTGTCATATGTGTGTGTGGAAAATAAATACATACACATTTGTTCGGTTGGTTTTCTTTTGTTGCTGTTGTTGTTGTTGTTCTGGGTTTTAGAGACAGTGTCTCTCAATGTAGTTCTGGCTTGTCCTGAAACTTGCTATGTAGACCAGGCAGGTGTCAAACTCAGAGATTCTTCTACCTCAACCTCACAAATGCTGGGATTAAAGGCTTGCACCACCATGCCTGTCTACATAAATGTTTTTTAAGTAAAAAAAGAGCAGCTATTATCAAACTGCTTATCACAACAATTTTTTTGCATACTTTTAATTTCAGAACAAAACAAAACAAGCAAACAAAAAGCCATAATACACAATACAATATGACGACACCACAGATCAGTGGTTAAGCACACAGATTTAACCCAGACCAACTAGGATTAAAGTTCATAATATCACTCATTTTCCTTGTAGCCTTGGGCAATTTGCCAATCAGTCTCTACTGTAGCTTGTTCACCTGTGTTTTTTTTTTTTTTATAATCTCACAAGGTAGCTACTATTATTGCCACCATTTCCCAGACAAGGAAATAAGTCATAGATGCCATGGGTAAGACTACTTAGCACCTTGCCAGGAAAATATTAAGATGAAGATACCTGAGCTTAGAAAAATTAGTAGCCCCCTCTTTGCAGATCAAGATACTGATTCTCTATGCCTTGCAGGCAATGTGTGTCGGAAGATGAGGTAAGAGTGACATATTACCGATCTACTTCCATGAATTCAAAGAGCATGGCCAGAGCCCCACATAGCTAAGTAGTCATGGCGTGCACCCAGTAGACATTTGATTATCAAATGAGCAGAAAGGAGAAACATACAGAGAGCCTGTTCTGGATCTTCCCAGCCAAGAGCAGTGGCAGCTCCCATGCCTCCCCTGTCCCCCTGTCCTCCTCACTATTTGCTTCTTCATCTGAAAGCTCCATGAAAGTCATTTTGGGGGCCTCGTCTTACTGAAAAGTGAGAAGACGTCAACAGAAAACCAAACGACACCTCTGAGCTTTGCTTGTGCTGTCACCCCTGAAATCTTCAACGTTCAAAAACTAGGTCATTCACATCTAACTGAGAAATGGTGGTAGACTGTTTATGAAAAGTAGTCACTAACCCTGTCTTAAGTGAGCAGTCTCACAGTTGCTGTAGAAGAGAAGATTTTTAAAGCCTGAAAGAATTCATAACTAAAAAAAAAAAAAAAAAAAGAATTCATAACTGAGCTTTAAAAAATATGTTACTTTCAACAGTCATGTTCTTGACCTTAAGCAGAAATAGAAACACAAATTTAGAAGTTAATTTTAAGCGGCTGGAGAGATGGCTCAGCAGTTACGAGCACTGGTTGTTTTTCCTGAGGACCTGGGTTTGATTCCCAGCACCCACATATCACCTAACAACTACGTTTAACTCCAGTTCCAGGAGATTCCATAGCCTCTCCCAGCCTCTTAGGGCACCACACATGTAAATGGTACACAAACATACGTGCAGGCAAAACATTCATACATATAATAATAAAAATTGGTACCTTTAAAAAAAAAAGGTCCATTTGGGGCTGGAGAGATGGCTCAGTGGTTAGGAGCGCCGCCTGCTCGTCCAGAGGTCCTGCGTTCAATTCCCAGCAACCACATGGTGGCTCACAACCATCTATAATGTAATCTGATACCATCTTCTGCAGATAAAGCACTCATATGCAATAAATAAAATAAATAAATCTTTTAAGAAAAAAAAAGGTCAATTTGCAGATGATCGTTGTTGATCAACAAGGAAAGCAAATCCCAAATGTCAGAGCTGTTTGGTCAGAAAGAATACTGTTGCTCCAATAAGGGAACGGGGAGAAAGGAGGAGAAACAGCACAAACAAATTTTACTTGAAATAAGCTATAATGGAACCTAACATTTATATGCCAACAATGAAGAAATTTACTTTAAGTGCTTGAATGTTACCTTGTGAATCCTGCAAACAAAAGCAAGCCATCTACAAAGAGGAGATTCAGGCTTTAGAGATGACCCAGGCTAGGGCTAGAATTAGTTTTTCTTTTTCTTTCTTTCTTCCCCCCTTCCCCCCCCCCATTGGTTTTTTGAGACAGGGTTTCTCTATGTAGCCTTGCCTGTCCTGGACTCTCTTTGCAGACCAAGCTGGCCTCAAACTCACAGAGATCCTCCTGCCTCTGCCTCCCTGAGTGGTACAATTACAGGCTTGCGCCACCAAACCACTGAACCCAGATTGCTAACTTTCGTGTGTGTGTGTGTGTGTGTGTGTGTACATATACATTATGTGTATGGGTGCTTTGCTTGCACATATGTCTGTTCATCATGCGCATGCTTGGTGCCTAAAGAGGCCCCAAGAGAGCTCCCAATCCTTTAAAACTAGAATTGCAGAGCCGGCGTGGTGGCGCAAGCCTTTAATCCCAGCACTCTGGAGGCAGAGGCAGGCGGATTGCTGTGAGTTCGAGGCCAGCCTGGTCTATAGAGCAAGTCCAGGACAGCCAAGGCTATACAGAGAAACCCTGTCTCGAAAAACAAAACAAAACAAAAACAAAAAACAAAAAAACCTAGAATTGCAGACAGTTGTGAGCTGCCATGTAGATGCTGGATACCCAGACTGGGTCTTCTGCAAGAACAGCCAGTGTTCTTAACTGATGCGCTAACTCTGCAGCCTCAAGAATGTTGACGTTCTAATCTAATTGAATGACTGGTGTATGAGACTGAGCCAGTCCCACACACAAACTATGTATTGACACATACTCATATACATATGATTATAGTGGTAATTAGATGCTTACTATAAAGTACTTATCACAGTGATGCATATGTTCAGTAATAGTTTTTTTGTTTGTTTTTCAAAACAAGGTTCCCCTGTGTAGCCTGGCTTTGTAGCCTCTGTCCTGGACTTGCTTTGTAGTCCATGCTAGCATCGAACTCACAGTGATCCCCCTGCCTCTGCCTCCCAGAGTGCTGAAACCACAGGCAGATGCCACCACACCTGACTCAGTCATATTTTTTATGACCAGAAAAAGATGGCAAGATTTAGAGGCCACACCCTTTGACGATAATTTCTCAAATCCAAGGGTTTCCAGAAAAATATAAGCCCTGAGTCCTGATCTGAGCACTTTTAAGTAATGTGAACTTTAACTAGTGACTTGTCATTTTTAAGATTTGAGTTCCCCATCTGAAAATAATTACACACACACACACACACACACACACACACACACACACACACACAGTGAAAGATATAATATGAATTACTACCCTTTATAAATTGTTGGCAAGCTCTTTTTTTTTGGGCGGGGTTTTCGAGACAGGGTTTCTTTGTGTATCCTTGGCTAACCTGAACTCACTTTATAGACAAGGCTGGCCTCGAACTCACATTGATCCACCTGCTTCTGCCTCCCAGGTGCTGGGATTAAAGGCATGCGCCACCATGCCTGGCTGTGTTGGCAAGCTCTTAAAACAAACAATAGTGGGTCCTTTCATCTCCATCTCTGTAATAGTCCTGCACTGGAAGAAATGCTCTATGGTGAGCAGCCAGGCTTCCCAGTGGGGAGGCTGCTGAGGTTCTAACACCAAACATGTCAGATGCCACGCTGCTGCACTACAGGTGAAAGGGAAGCTGACAGGAGGACATTTTCCATAACAGTTCAAGGTCTACCAGCCAGAAGCCTCTCACTGGTTTTCATCCTGATCCCTCAGATTCACTTGTAACTTTTTCTTTCTTTCTTCTTTTTGATTTTTCAAGACTGAGTTTCTCTGTATAGCCCTGGCTGTCCCAACATAGTGTGTGTGTGCAGGGGGGCAGGGCGGGGGCGGGGGACACGGGACTGACTGGTCGAAGACAGTGTTTCCTGAAAAGTGAAGAAACTTGTTCTGTAGAATAGGCTGGCCTCGAACTCACCGTGATCTGCCTGCCTCTGCCTCCCAAGTGCTGAGATTAAAGGCGTGCGCCACCATACCTAGCTACTTGTACCTTGTACCTTTTCTAACAGAAGAACTCCCTCTAATACGGAATTTAGGAACTTGAAGAGGGCTGGAGGGAAAAAAACCCAACCCTATTCATCATTTCTTTTTTCTGGAAGACACCATGCGTCCTCCTAACCTCAAGCATATAATTGGCTTGTTTCATGAGAGCCGCTCACAGCAGCTCTGGGGTATTGAGAGAACTTTGGAGTGTCTCAAGGCTTGGCCCAACCTCCTGTTATTTTAATTAATGTGTGGTTTTCCATTGATTGCTACTTCCTTTGAACTATGGATGCTTCTTGAAGCTAAACCAAGTCATTAACACAGGAATGCCTTTTCCTTTTCTTCTTTCCTATTATCTTTTCCTCCCTGGACTCTGCATTCTCAATTCAGCTCATTTTGTGATATCAGAGACAGATGAAATAACAGTGTGTGTGTGTGCAGGGGGGGCGGGGGACACGGGACTGACTGGTCGAAGACAGTGTTTCCTGAAAAGTGAAGTTACAAATTCCTATAAAAATTGAACCAAAATCCCGCAAGGAATGGCCAGGTACCAATTCACAAAGCAACATGGGCTGCACTCAGCCTGGTTCCCACCCCCGTCAGGCAGCTGTATGTGGCATCAGGTATGATGTTGGGGTGTCATCATCCATCCATAAGACACCATGTAAGACTGTACTTTTTGGTTCTTGCATAGAAGGATCTAAATGAAAAAGCCTTTTAATAGACTTTCAGGAACCTGCCGAGATCAGTCAGTAATGTCACGATGTACTAAGGTGCCCTGAAGTGCTAAGCAGTCTGTGGGACTGAGAATCCCGAGTACTCTGTGATGACTGGCCTCCCATCAAAATTCAAAGAGCCAACGGTCAGCTGAGGCTGGGTCTCCTTCTTCTTCTGAG
Organism: Acomys minous; assembly: GCF_964271855.1. Lineage (NCBI taxonomy): Eukaryota > Metazoa > Chordata > Mammalia > Rodentia > Muridae > Acomys > Acomys minous. Next base: position 125,481,550 of record NC_140484.1, on the reverse strand, counting down.
AGTTGTGATGCAGTTCTTGGTACAGTAAGTGGCCAAAGACCTGTGAGAAGATGTACAGGCTGGCTATGCTATTGCTGCTGCTGGGAGAAGCAGCTCATAGTGATAGCAATGGTGGTCGTCTCTCCACACCCAGTAGGAATCCTCCCTCAGGACCATCCTGGACTCGATGACATCCAGAGGTTCATCTTGGATTTATCTCTGTAGCTGAGTAATGTCTGTAATATTGCTTGCTGGAGTTGAAGTCAAGGTTGCACACAATTGCCTGTTGGGCAGCCTCTCTGATGTATCCTGACCACATTAGAAACACAGAACAAACACCTCCAGGGTACCCAATGTGGGTCCAGTTCTCAACTATCCACGGGGTTCCAATTCCTTGGGTACATGCCACACACGGTGCCTAAATAGTCTAAAGTATTGAAGCAATGTTTGCAAATGCAGCCTTTGCCTGATGAAATGGCATTGATGTGCCAGATTTCGCCCACTTGATGGAGTATATTCTAACTTACACTGTTGTATTATTGAAATCTATCATGTAGGCCTCTTATATTTAGGAGATTAAATCCCAACCAGGAAGTGGATAGTGTCTGTTTCTGCACTTTGAGTTGTTCAAGAGCCTGGGATTCCACCCCATGAATCACTGTTGCATCATCTTCCAAGCTGTGGACATGGCCTGTGTGGCCACTTGTCATGTGATTTTCTCTATAGAGATGCAAACAGATGTCCACTCCCTCACTAAAAAGAGACTAAGAGACTCTTTCGCCCAAGTCTATCTCGGTGAACCTATGAGTTTATTGGGCTTCCTTACAGGAACACGGGTGACTCATAGGCAGCAGCAGCGCTGAACAGCTCCTCCCAGGGATGCAGTGATGAAAGCTCCAGCCCTGGAGCTTCCCGCCTAACTTTCAGACAGCTTAGATCAGCTGAGCGTCTGTGCTCCCCAGCAGTTGTTTGTCACTAATATATAACCACTGGGGAGGTGCCTGGAACTCTCCGAGCTTCCTGAGTCAGCTAAACTTTGCGAGTCCTATGGGCCTCCTTCCTCTCCCCTCTGGGTGGGAAGCATTCAATTTTGATGGAAATCACGGCACAGTGCTGATGTGTGCTCATGTGACAGGTGATTTGTCTGCCTGAGAGCCTGTTGTCAGTGCCTGCTCATTCCCCGCTGTGGAAAACAACTGCAGATGCTCCTTCTGTGCCTAAGAGCTACACTTTCTGTTCTCAATTGGATTCCATGGCCTCAGTTGTCACTGTCCCCCAACATCACCTACCCCATCCTCTGGAGTTCATCTGGTCCTCCTTTTAGTTTATTTATTTATTTATTTATTTATTTATTTATTTATGTTATTTTGAGACAGGGTTTCTCTGTGTAGCCTTGGCTGTCCTAGACTCTCTTTGTAGATCAGGCTGGCCTCGAACTCACAGGGATCCACCTGCCTCTGCCTCCCAAGTGCTAAGATTAAAAGGCATGCGCTGCCACACCCTGCTGCTCTGCCTCTTGATTTAGGGTTAACTTTATTAAATCCTGTGTACAGAATGCTCTTGGATTAAAGGTGTGTGCTAGGGCTGAGCCACACCATCATCACCTGTTTACAAGAAACAGGAAGCTGTTGGGGTCAAGGTGTGTGTTAAGGCTGAGCCACTCCACAACTAGAAACAGGTTTTTTATAGTTCACAATCTGAGGGTTCACAATGGGATCAAATATTCTGCAACAGTGAACTTTATATATACAGGGACAATATTCCTTTTATGTAGAGATGATTTTACTAATAATTTAAAGTAGCAATGGAGGCCTAATCATCCCTCTGTCTCACAAGAAATTCCATTTACAGCTAAAGCTATGTCTTAATCCCTCTGGTGAAGCCTGTGAGACACCTTGCTTTACCTTATCAGATTGAAATCCTGTCCATGGCACTCCCAAAGACATCCCATATTCTATTTCTTTTTAAAAATGAGGAAGAGAGGAGAAAAGTTTATCTCTTTCATGAGTATGTGTGGACAATGCTAAGATACTTAGTCATGGCTGTCTTTGAGAAGCTTACGTCCAGCCTTCCCTCTCTCTCTCTCTCTCTCTCTCTCTCTCTCTCTCTCTCTCTCTCTCTCCCTCCCTCCCTCCCTCCCTCCCCCCCCCCTCTCTCTCTCTTTCTCTCTCTTTCTGTTTTTTGAGACAGGGTTTCTCTGTGCAGCCCTCCCTGTCCTGGAACTGACTCTGCAGACCAGGCTGGCCTTGAACTCACGGAGATCCATCTGCCTCTGCCTCTTGAGTGCTAGGATTAAAGGGGTGCGCCACCACCGCCTGGCTTCCTCTCTCTAATGCTCTCCATGCTTAAATAGAAGTTGGTTTTGTTTTTTTTTTTTTTTGTTTTGGTTTTTCAAGACAAGGTTTCTCTGTGTAGCCTTGCCTGTCCTGGACTAACTTTGTAGACCAGGCTGGCCTTGAACTCACAGCGATCCACCTGCCTCTACCTCCCGAGTGCTGGGATTAAAGGCGTGCGCCACCACGCCCGGCAAGTAGAAGTTTAAAAACCACATCTCTGTAAACTCTAATTGTTCTCCTTTCCATGGCAAAGAAGTACACTGGTCTGGGGCTTGAGAGAGATGGTTCAGTGATTAGCAGCTGGTTCTGCTCTTGCAAAGGACCTAACTTTGATACCCAGCACCCGCGATTGGCTCACAATTGCTCCAGGGATCTGATGCGTCTGACTTCCTTGGGCACATGGACACATAGGCACACACAAACACTCATACACACACACAGACTAACAACAACAACAACAACAAATCTGAGAGATAGAGCCTGTGAACATGGATCCTGGTTTCAAGTGACTGGAAGTCACTAAGTAGAGCACAGCGACTTAGGCACAGCTAGGCATGGTGGGTGGCACATGCCTGTCATTTCAGCCTTCTGGGAGCCAGAGGCAGGTGAATTGCTCTGAGTTCGAGGCCAGCCTGGTCTACAAAACAGGAGTCCAGGACAGCCAAGGCTACACAGAGAAACCTTGTCTTGAAAAACCCAAAAAAAAAAAAAAAAAAAAAAAAAAAAGGCATTCCTTAGGCTACTACAAGCAGTTGCCCAGGGCAGCAGTTTCCGCTCTCATACCACTATTGACTGATCCAAAAGCTTTTTCATTGTTTATATGAAATTCTAATGCAACTGAGTGTCTGTGTTTGTTTTGGCAACTTCAGTCACAGGGTCTCACCCCAAGCACTAACTTGGACATGGAGGTTGGAGGTTGCCACCAGAATTATGCCTTTTAAGGCCCTGTCTTCATTAACTGGTCCATCCCCAAGCATTCCTAAGGAGAAAGAAAGCTGCCCTTCCTCCCTTCTAACACAGGCCTTGGCTCAGAGTCATGCACTGAGGAACAAGCATCATGGCGCCTGACGGTTCCAGCTTGATCTCAAATTTTCTTCATCTCCCTAGGGAGTTGCTCTCCTCTTGAGTCAGGGGCAGATTGTGGACGCCTGGCTTTTGAAGTCAAAGCATCAGACTTAGGGTTCCTCAACTCCTGATGCATCCTGGAAGTCAGCCTGTCCTCACAAACCTCCCTGCTGCTGTCCCTGAGCCGGAAGCCTCACCTGCTTTTTTTTACAAACAAACTCTTCAGCCTCTCTCTTTTGCATGCTGCTTAGTGTGGAAGGTTATAAAGCCCAGATTTCTTCTTGTTGCCGCTATTTTGTTATTTTCTTTACTAGAACATTCTTGGACCTGCCTCCTCCACTCCATTTCTCCAGCCAGCTGTGACAATTTAACAGGCCACCATCATCTGAGGCCTGGATCACGGCAGCCGGCCCTCTTCAGGTCCTTGCATTATGGTTACGTAGTGTTCTTTTCCCACCTGAGATTCATGAGGCCATCTGCAACAAATCTGTATTTCCTGTTGGACAACCCAGTACCCAGCTCTCTGGCCCTGCTCTCAAGGCCTCAAAGCCCATCTTCTTTCTTCTCCCTGTCTGCCCCTCCTCGATCCATGTTATCAAATTTCCATGTAAGTCTCTGGACTCCTTGCGGCTTCTAAGTTCATAGTGCTGTCATCCCATTTGCTGCGAATACACCAACCTGTTCTGGGCTGACTCACAACCTTTCTTTGCTTCAAACTTGCCTTGTCAAAGGAAGGAACTCAAAGAGGGAAAAAAAAGAAAGAAAGAAAGAAAGAAAGAGTCCACTAGCTTGGCTTACATAAGAATGAAAAGCTTTATGTTAAACTACAATATAAACAAATCAAATGGACGTAGAAAAATAGAGCATACAATAAAGTTAATATTCTTTTTTAACATTTATTACATTTCTCTGAGTGTGGTAGCACACACCACTAATCCCAGCACTTGACGAGGCAGAGGCAGGCAGAGCATTAAGTTTGAGGCCAGCCTGTACAAGCCTGACTTGTACAAAGCAAGTCCAGGACAGCCAGGGTTATACAGAGAAAGCCTGTCTTGGGGGGGGGGGGAGTATTACGTTTTGTGTGTCTGTGTCTGTGTCTGTGTCTGTGTCTGTGTCTGTGTCTGTGTCTGTGTCTGTGTGTGTGTGTAGGTCAGGGGACAGCTTTCAGGGATGGTTGGCTGTCTCTTTCCAGTGTGTGGGTTCCAGGGATTGAACTCAGGTCCCCAGGCTTGGAAATAAGCACCCTTACCTGCTAAGCCATCTCTCTAGCCCCAAATTTACAATTATTAATTAATGTAATTTATAAATTAGTAAGAAAAATTATCTCTAAAGACAATGAAGGACATTTTTGAGAACTTCTTTGAGAAGCGCATGCCCATGCTCTGGGATATGTCTTTCTTAGTCTTATCCATTTATTTGTTTGTTTGTTTGTTTGTTTATTGAGACAGGGTTCCTCTAGCCCTGGCTTTCTTGTTCTGTAGACCAGGCTGTCTTTGACTTTACAGAGATCCGCCTGTCTCTGTGCTGGGATTAAAGGCATCATCACCAGGTTTATTTCATCCCTTATATGTAAAGTCTATATTAAAATATCTTTTAAAAAATATCTTGTTCCAGCACTTGGGAGGCAGAGGCAGGCAGATCACTATGAGTTGGAGGTCAGAGTGGTCTACAAAGCAAATCCAGGATAGTCAAGGCTACACAGAGAAACCTTGACTCAAAAAGCAAAACAAAACAAAACATATCTTGGATGGAGGCTCAGTGCTTAAAAACAGCATCAGATAGTACAGAACCACCTGTAACTCCTGTCTTGGATCATCTGATACCCTCTGGCCTTTTAGACACCTGTACAAACATGTTACATATAAATTCGTGCAGGCACACACATAAATAAAAATAACAAGAAAATCTTTTTAAAATCTTTTTTTGTTTGTTTTATTTTTTGAGACAGGATTTCTCTGTGTAGTTTTGATTGTCTTAGACTCACTTTGTAGACCAGGCTGGCCTTGAACTCACAGCGATCCGCCTAATGCTTTGGCATTAGACAAGTTTTGAATTTCGTGTCTAACACTATCCAGCCTTAAGCAATGTCCTTATCTGGGCTTTACCACCCATGTCTGCATTAAGATGATCACATCGGCCAGGCAGTACTGGCATGTGCCTTAAATCCCAGCACTCAAGAGGCAGGGGGATCTTTGTGAGTCTGAGGCCAGTGTGTCCTACAGAGCGAGTTCCATAGAGAAACCCTGTCTCAAAATAAAATAAAATAAAATAAAATAAAATATTACAATTAATATAATTGTATAATAAAAATAATAAAAATAATAAAATAACATCTGTATCACAATGTGGGGGAAATGCCTGAAAAAAAAAAGCCTCTAAGATGTAGAGTGAGTACAGGTATTGCTTTAGCCTAAGAATAGCCCCACAAACCAGCAGACGTCAGGCTCAACCGGATGTGCGTAGTTTATTGAACACACACCACAAGAGTAACTGCGATTTGGAACACAGAGTCCACTCAGGAGCCAAACTGTGACAGTGACCTGTTCTTAGAGCAGTCTTTTTTTTTTTTTAAACAAGTGCAGAATTGGGGAGGGGGAGCAGTAATACATTATAATGCATTTGGCCAACTAGACAAAGTATTAGAAGTATTATCAGCTAACCTTTCAGCTGATTGGTCCCGGGTGAGGTAAGTGAGGTGGTGGCTAGGGTCTTCCAGAGTACAACCAAGTGCAGAGGTAACAGAGTGTATCCAAGTGGGGCGATAACAGGGCATGAGTTAGTTATGACATTCCTTGCATCATAGTAAAGTATAAGGCTAACTTGACCCTCTGGCAGGGTCTGCTAGTGTAGGTTAACTTGACTGTAGAGGAATTTTAATTTAGAACCTGGCTGATCTGACAAGAGATCACATCCAAAGACCTTCTAGGTCTGTGTGATCCGGCTGGAATATAAACACACTCCTTAAATCCAGGAGACAGAGGCAAGCAGATCTGAGTTCAAGGCTAGCCTGGTATAGAGCAAGTTTTAGGTAAAGAATAGCTTAGGTCTAGGTGTGGTTGTTTAAGTCTTTAATCCCAAACAATGAAGGTAAAATTAGTTGGAAGGAAGCACCCATGTTTGAAAGTGATGTTTAGGGGGCTGGAGAGATGGCTTGTTGGTTAAGAGCACTGACTGCTCTTCCAGAGGACCTTGGTTCAGTTCTCAGCACCCACATGGCAGCTCACAGCTGTCTGTAAGTCCTGTTTCAGGGGATCTGACATGCTCACACAGACTTACGTGTACTCAGAACACCAATGTACATAAAATTAAAAATAAATGAATTATTTTTAAAAAGAAAGTGATGCTTAAATGAGTGGCAGAAAAGGTAATGAATCAGAGAAAGATCTGACAGAATAGGATACGCCCAACTCTCATGAGAAAAGTGGAGAAAGGGAAGCTACTTAAGGGGTGATGCAGAAAGAGAGAAGAGGCAGTTTTACCCGGACAGGAATAGAGAGACAGGTTGCAGAGAGAGAACTCAGGTGAAGACTAAATAAGCCAGGAAATTAGAACAGATTGCTGGAGTTAGTTTGAGGCCACACAGAGCAATTCAGAGGCTGAGAGAGAAGCTGGGTAAGTAAGGAGAAAGAGGAGTTTGAGCCAGAACAGCTGAGTTGAACCAGGCAGCTATGAACTCAGAACAAGAAAGGGTGAGCTTATTAAGCAGTAAGTCTCAGAGGCTGAAAACATTCTAGGCCTAAATTAGATTGTATGGAGGCTAGAAGCTTCCAGGACTGGGCCTCAGTTAGCAAACAGAGGTAATAATCCTTCCAGACAACAATTGAAACAGGCAAATAAAAGTTCCCTTTACACTTGACCTTCTGCCAGGGTTTGACAGCTATGGGTAACCACTTCTAGGAAGTAAGTTACAAAAATTTTAATTTAATATCACCTTATAAACAAAAATAGATACGGAATACAATGGCTTCAGCTGTGCTACAAAGAGGAGGCCTCAACAGGATATTGTCTAACTGAAAAGAATTGTTTTCCCCTCTTCCTTTCCCAAGGCACATATGTTTCTTAGGGGACTTGAGTCTACTGTGCAAAAACCCAATACTTATATAAGAGTGAACAATAAAAATTTATCAAATGTGGGCTGGAGAGATGAGTCAGTGGTTAAGAGCACTGATTGTTCTTACAGAGGACCCAGGTTCAATTCCCAGTACCCACATGGCCGCTCACAACTGTCTGTAACTTCTGTTCCAGGGATCTGACACCCTCATGCACACAGACACACACACACACACACACACACACACACACACATACACACACACACAAATATGCAGGCAACCACCAATGTACATATAAAAATAAATACATTATTTTTAAAAAATATCAAATATAATACATGTTCTTTACTACCAAAACTTATTAAAGACCATCTTATTTAACTTTTATGAGATACCATTATAACTTCAACGATTTAGAATCTCACGGTTATCTGGATCCCACATAGTCTAGCACCGGCCTCTGTGCTCACAGCCTCTGTGCTGTGCTGTTCCCACCCTGCCTTCCATATAGTAGGAACTCCAGTCACACCTTTTAACTCCTTTCAATAACCTCACGGATTCCCTCCGAAACTCCCCAATCTACTCTTTGATCAGAACAGTTGGCTGCTTTACAGTCAGTCTAAAACTGGGTTTATCTAGTGTAAAAGATGATATGGGAGAACTGGGGTACTTTAGTATCAAAGCTCTGGTGTCCCTAAGGCCAGTGACTCCACAATAAAAAGCCTTCTCTATGCTGCAAAGTCTCCCTTGTAGATGATTTGTTGAGCCCCTTTAAATTTGTTTTGTCATTAAAAGTTTACAACTGCCTTATGGATGTTATTTATAAGCCTAACATGATGGAGATGCTGGGGCTTCTAAGTGCTCAGTTTCCCAAGATGACCCTGGGAGTGACTTAGGATTTGAGCTTTGGGATTTGCAGAGCTGACCTTTCCATTGTCCTAGTCCTGGCAATGGAAGTTTCTAGAAGGCTGTGGTAGAAGTCCTCTCTCCACCACCGAGTGCAAGCCCCTCACTGTGAACTCAGACTTGTGGCTGTTGTGTATGGACCACACATCCTGTGTGGGTTCCTAACTATCTTTAGAAGCATTCAGGAGCACTGTGTTCCTAATCATGAGGAACAACTGTGGACGTCGGTTTGTCTGAGCACATTGAGATGGAGCCTTCAGAACACCAGGTGAGAAGGTCTGACTCAAAGCCAAGGTAAGAGGCAAAGAACACTTGGTTCTAGCCAGTCTGCTGCTGAAGCTATCAAAATTCATGATGTCCCAGATGTTTCAAGATTCCTCATGTCCAAGGCCTTTTAGTTCCAGTGGTTGAGAGAAAGGGAAGTGTAGGCCAGAGAGCAGGGGTAGGCAAGAAGGGACATTGGGATATTTACTCTCTTGCCTTTCTCCCTGAAGGGCTGCGTCCTCTTAGTGTAGTTCCTCAACCAAAGTCATAGCCTCTCAGGCAACTAAACTCTCTCACCCTGACTCTGATGCCCTTAAATCCCTGTGTCCTTCTAGACCTAGCTGGCCATTAGCCTTAGGTTATTGCACTGCACCTGTGGAACTCTGCATGTAAAAACAGCTCCTTTGCAGACACTTTCCTTTGTTTTCCATTGGACTTTCACTATTACAATTTCTAATACTCGATTTTTTTTCTCCTTCTTTGAGAAAAGAGTGCTAAACTTTTAGCTGGACTCGCTGCTAGCCTACTTTAAAAAGAAGCCAAATAATCCTCCCCACAACTGACAACAAATTGCCTGGTGTTTAGGCAAACTGATTTCAACCTGGGCTCCTCCTACTTCAGTCTCTAGAGTGTTGGGATTGCCAGCATACTTGCCACCATATGTGTATCACCTTTTAAAGGGCCTATACCTCAGTCCAGCTGAGGGGATGATGACGTCATTCCTGGATCTTGACAACTACCTAGGAACATGAGGACTAAAGCCTCTGTCCATCGAGGTGGTGAAATGGAAAGTTAGAAGGGACTTGGGTCTCTGACAGTTTAAAAATGTGTCATAATTCCTTCCCAAGATGACTTCTTCCTCCTCCTCCTCCTCCTCTTTCTCCTTCTTCTGTTGTAGTCATTGTTCTGGTTTTTTTTTGTTTTTGTTTTTGTTTTTGTTTTTTGAGACAGGGCTTCTCTGTGTAACAGCCCTGGCTGTCCTAGAACTCGCTCAAACAGGCTGGCCTTGAACTCACGGAGATCCACCTACTTATCTCTGTCTCAACAAACCCAACCAAGACTTCTTTATATGAGAAATAAACTCTATGTTATAAAGTTCTTATTTTATAATGTTATAGTGGGCTTCTCTCTTACTGATCCCAAATGTAGTATTTTCAGAATTGACCTTTTATATGGCACACTATATACCTGCTTATGTAATCCTTATCACTCGCTATCATTTATTGCCTGCTCTCTTCTGCCTGGCTCCTGCAGGGAAGGGATTTGCTAGTTTTATTGTGTCTCCAGCCCCTAGAACAGAGGTCACCATATAACATAAGCTCAATAATTCTTTGATAAGTTCATGAATGGTTTCTGATCTACAAACCACAGAAATGGACTTTTATAATGAAGGTGCTACACCAGGAAGTATAATTCTCTTATTCATTATAGGAGTTATAATGACCACATTGAAGCTGTCTTGAGCTTCATATGGCACGCATCTGTGTAAGTTCTTCATTCAGCAGTGTTTTTTGTTTTTGTTTGTTTGTTTGTTTCATTAAGCTAGGAACATGGCTCAGTTGTTTTATTTAAATATTGTTTTTTACTTTTTTACGTATACATTTATACTATTACACATATATAAAATAAACTACATACAGCAAGAAAAACCATGAAACAACCAGGGATTATATTAATGTTACATTCATAGTGTTTTGGCTATTTATATTTGACAACCTTGAAGAACACATCTTTCCTATCTTGGTGAGTCTAAAATTCTGACTGTAAATTAATATCTATCTTATCTTGTCATTATCACCTTAAAAAAATCTATCTAGACCTAAAAACATCTTAGCCCCTAAACAACTAAGCTTAATTGTAAAACTAAACTATCTGGTCCTTCAACCCCATCAGAGACTTGAGAAGGAATCAAATCAATAACATGAATAAACAGTACTTGGGAGGCAGAGGCAGGTGAATCTCTGAATTCAAGGCCAGCCTAGGTTACAGAGTGTGTTTCAGGACAGCCAAGACTACACCAAGAAACCCTGTCTCAAAAAACCAAACCAAACCAAACCACACACACACACACACACACACACACACACACACACACACACACACACACAACTGGGCAGTGGCAAGCTTTTGTAAACCTAGTGATGGTAAGATGGTAAGAAAACAGAAAGGTGGGTCTCAGGAGCCTGCTGGCCAGGTAGCCTAGTTGGCAAAGTTCCAAGTCAATAAGACCCTGTTTTAAACAAAAGATAAAAAGTGTCTGAAGCATGACACTCAAGGTCATCTTCTGACCATCATAAACACACCAACACGCATACACAGGTGTACACACACACACACACACACACACACACACCGCAAAATAAAATAATTTCTGAGAATCACATGGTTACTTGTGGGTTAATTACCTCTGGGCAACTATTAGTCGTCTCAAGTAAAACTGTCCTCACCTTCCCTTCTTTCTTTTCTTTTGTGGTTTCCTCTTTCTTTCCTTTTCCAACAGAGCCTCTTGTGTTGCCTTGGCTATCCTCAAGCTCCTGGGCTCCAGTGATCCTAATATTTCAGCTCCCTGAGTACGTTGCCTGCCCGGGCACAGTCAGCCACCCATTTCAAGGTGATCTTTGTCCATGCGACACTGTAGTGGCTTTGTTGCCAATGTTGGGAACGAATGTCAGGAAGCTGTACTTGTGGTTGTTGAGGAGCTGTGTGAGGCAGTTCATGGATTCAAGGACTGCTTCCCACCTGGACAATTTTGCAAGACTGTCTCAGAGTGAAAAAAAAATGGGAAAGACTGGGGTTATGTCTTTTTTTTGTTGTTCTTGGTTGGTTGTTTCTGGAGACAGGATTTCTCTCTGTAGCCTTGGCTGTCCTAGACTCTCTTTGTAGACCAGGCTGGCCTCAAACTCACAGGGATCCACCTGCCTCTGCCTCCCAAGTGCTGGGATTACAGGCATGCACCACCACACCCTGCTGCTCAGCCTCTTGACTTAGGGTTAACTTTATTAAATCCTGTGTACAGAATGCTCTTGGATTAAAGGTGTGTGCTAGGGCTGAGCCACACCATCATCACCTGTTTACAAGAAACAGGAAGCTGTTGGGTTCAAGGTGTGTGTTAAGGCTGAGCCACTCCACAACTAGAAACAGGTTTTTTATAGTTGATGATCTGAGGGTTCACAATGGGATCAAATATTCTGCAACAGTGAACTTTATATATACAGGGACAATATTTCTTTTATGTAGAGATGATTTTACTAATAATTTAAAGTAGCAATGGAGGCCTAATCATCCCTCTGCCTCACAAGAAATTCCATTTACAGCTAAAGCTATGTCTTAATCCCTCTGGTGAAGCCTGTGAGACACCTTGCTTTACCTTATCAGATTGAAATCCTGTCCATGGCACTCCCAAAGTCATCCCATATTCTATTTCTTTTTAAAAATGAGGAAGAGAGGAGAAAAGTTTATCTCTTTCATGAGTATGTGTGGACAATGCTAAGATACTTAGTCATGGCTGTCTTTGAGAAGCTCATGTCCAGCCTTATTCCTCTCTCTCTCTCTCTCTCTCTCTCTCTCTCTGTCTCTCTCTCTGTCTCTCTCTGTTTTTTGAGACAGGGTTTCTCTGTGCAGCCCTGCCTGTCCTGGAACTGGCTCTGCAGACCAGGCTGGCCTGGAACTCCCAGAGATCAATCGCTCCACCCCCCACCCCACTGAACGCTAGGATTACAGTCGTGTGCCAGCATGCTCAGGATATATTTTAGTTAGGGTTATTGTGGCTGTGATAAAACACCATGACCAAAAGCAAGCTGAGGAGGAAAGGGTTTGTTTGAGTTACACTTCACATCCTACTCTATCACTGAAGAGAGTTAGGACGGAGTTCAAACAGGTCAGGAACCTGTAGGCAGCAGCTGATGCAAAGACCTTGGAGGGCTACTGCTTCCTGCCTTGCTTCCCATGGCTTACTCAGCCTGCTTTTAGATAAATCCTAAGACCATCAGCCCAAGAGTGGTGCCATCTAACATGGCCTGGGGCCTCCCCCATCAACTACTAATTAAGAAGATGCCATATAGTCTTGCCTGCAACCCCACCTTATGGAGGCATTTTTGTTTTGATTTGGTTTTTTTGTGTGTGTGTGTTTTGTTCTTTGGTGTTTTCAGAGACAGGTTTCTCCAAGTAGCCCTAGCTATCTTGGAACTCACTCTGTAGACCAAGCTGGCTTTAAACTCAGGGATCTGCCTGCTCTGGTTCCCTGTGCTGGGATTAAAGGCATGTGTCACCACTGCCCAGCTAGGAGGTATTTTTGTAATAAAGGTTCCTTCCTCCCAGATGGTAATAACTTTTGTTAAGCTGACATAAAACTAATCAGCATCAGATGTATATAACTCAGTGGCAGTTTATGGTCTAGCATGCACCAGACCCTAGGAATGATTCCCAGTTCTGATAAACAAACAAACAAACAAACAAGCCGAGCATGGGGGCTGCATGCCTGTAATCCCAGCACCTGGGGAGGCAAAGGCTGGCATATCTCTGTGAGTTCAAGGCCAGCCTGGTCTACAAAGCGAATCCAGGACAGGCAGGGCTACACAGAGAACCCCTGTCTTGAAGAAGAAAAGAAAAGAAAAACCAAAGAAAACTGGATGTATGTTAAAAATTAAGAAATGTAAGTGGTTCTTGCTAAACGGGCATTCTTTTTTATTATTATTAATTTATTCTTGTTACATCTCAATGGTGATCCCATCCCTTGTATCCTCCCATTCTTCCCTCCCTCCCATTTTCCCCCTACTCCCCTCCACTATGACTGTGACTGAGGGGGACCTCCTCCCCCTGTATATGCTCATAGGGTATCAAGTCTCTTCTTGGTAGCCTACTGTCCTTCCTCTGAGTGCCACCAGGCCTCCCCATCCATTCTTTACATCAATCTTGGAGCGAGTGTTCTGAAGGATTATAGGTCTTTGACCTGGAAATTCCACTTTAGCTGTTACTGAGTGACTAAGCTACCAAATGAGACAGTCCCTAAGCAGGGAGTTGAGAGCAAATGGCTCATTTAGACAGAGACCCTAGAGTCACCGAAGGGGTTGAGGAAGAAGACAGTACAGGGTGCAAAGTTAATTAGCAGATTACTACTTTGGGAAACTGGAGCACAATCCTACTCAGGGATAGCATATAAAATTTGCCTCAGGAAGAAGAGGAAGCTGGGGCAGTCATCGCAGGGGATTCCTATGTATCATCGCTGCCTAGCCGCTGCGGGAAAGAGGGCAGGTTGGTGCCTCCGCAAATGGGGACCAAGCTTTCTCCTCTTGGTGAGAAAGCCTAAGGCAGAGTCACAGGTGCTTGAAGTCAAAAGTGTTTAAGGAAACAGTGGGCAGCAAGGGACTATCAGGGAGACACCAGAGCAGCTGTTGTCAGATGTTAACATAAAAAGATGGTAATTGAGTCATTGCTTATAATAGTCAAATACTATAAACAACCTAAATATACTTCAGAGGGGATAGGTTAAAGTTGCCAGATCCTACAACCAGGAGGTGATCTCTCATGAGCTCTCTTTCTCTTCTTCCCTCCCTCCCTCCCTCCCTCCCTCTCTCTAAACACTAACATTATTTCGTAAGTCTAAATATCAATTACTCAATTACATTGTCATTTATTTGTGTTTTGTTTTGTTTTTTTATTCTGAGGAGACAGGTGGATGTCTCAGTCCGGTTTTACTGTAAGCAAATTAGAAGTCAAATACTTCTGGATGCTCCCCAGGTTCCCCACTTCCTGTTTCTCTTCCACTCTGATAGTCTTCGGTTCAAAGTAAACCAACGTAACCAGGGTTCTGTCAAATCCATGACAAACCATGGGAATATTTCTTTGCTTTTTGCCATTTTTGCTCTTAATGATGGAGCCATCTCTCCAGGTCCCCAAGTTAGATGGTTAACTTCTGGGTTTTCTATTTGTTGCCTTCCTTTCTCCTTTTTCTTTTTCTTTCCTTCCGGATTCATCTCTCAGCTGAAATTCTCTACCTTTCCATTTATTTGTTTATCTTTTTTTCAGATTGTGTTAGCCTATTCCTAATGTCCTTTTAAAAATATCTTTATATGCTAATTCAAGTTCTATCTGGAGCATCCACTATTGATGATTTTTTTCCTTCGGATTTCAGGTTACACTGCCTCCTTATCATGTCTTTTTAAAGATTCATTTTAAAATTTATGTGTATTTTAGGGTGTCTCTCTATGTGCATGTGCATTGTATGTGGGGCCTGGAGGAGGGCAGCAGAGGGCAGCTGTTGTGAGTGGCCTGGCAAGGGTGCTGGGAACCAAACGTGGGTCTTCTGGTATAGCAGCAAGTGCTCTTCACTGCTGATCCATCTCTCTAGCCCCTCATCCTACCCTTTAATGTTTACTAGGACCTGTTGCAAACAGCCATTGAGATTGGAAACTTCTGGCTCTGCACCCCTTGTTCTGTTCTGTGATCATTTCATCCAATCAGTGAATTTAAGTTTTGGAAGACTGGTGACTCTTTACCTTTGTTTCATCCATGTCTTCACATGTTTTTAAGGATAGTTTCTGTGTTTAATGGGGGGGGGCCTCTTCTTCCACCATCATGTTGAGTGCTAGGTGCCTAAGATGCTGGCTTTGCCCCATGCCTAACCTTCAGCAGAAAAAAATAAAAATCCTACTGGTTGGGGTTGGAGATGTGTCTCAGTTGGGAGAGCAATCGCTTAGCAAGCACCAGGCCCTGAGTTCCGTCGCCAGCACCAGAGAAGAGCAGAACCAAACCTGCTAGCAGATCGTTCCATCTCCTGTGATGACTGGATGTGTGCTGGTGAATGCACCTTGGGGCACCGACAGGCTGATGCAGCCTGGAGTCCGGACCAGGCCTAAGCTCACTCTGTCATGTTGGTTGCTGCTGCTACTGTCTTGTGCCTTTCTCCTTCAAATACTACTTTAAAAGCCAAATATACACATGTTCATCCAATCCGGGCCTTGCTTGTGACATTGCCTCTGCTTTCAATCCCAGGAGACCACAGCTAGTCCCACTCCTTGCCCCTTCAGCAGAAAATTTATGGATGGGGGGGGGCTTACTTGGTGGGCTGCAGATAGCAGGGGGCAATATTCTTTTAGAGACTGTTTAGCGTCTATAAGATGCTATGGTAGACGGAATCACAAGTGCCTCATGACGTTTCTGTAGTAGAATTCTGCATCCTGCCCTTATCATAAATCTCCAAGTTGGAGGAGGCAGAAGCACACGCCTCCCCAACCCCCACCCCCAAGCATGATGTGTTTGGTCTTGTAAATTGTTTTGTTCAAAGATACACGCACCAAAATAACAAAGATGTCAGGTTAAGCCCTGGAGAAGCATCTCATGTTTCTGTGTAGGTTTTGGAACTCCTGTGCCCCTGCAAGAGAGAGAAAAATCAAAACAAAGCAAAAAACACACCCCTATGGAGCCAGTGGGCCAAGGAGAATGAGGAAATTTGTGGAGTACACCTGAACCTAATCAGTAGCCTGGACTCAAGCCCATCTGATTGTAGCCGGACCCAGCAGAGCCACGGCAGCCTACAGACCCAGAGGAGAAAACAATATTAGCTATAAAGCTCTGAGTGTTTGAAGTTTATTGATAAGCGGCAAAACCTGTTTCCAGCCTACGGCTAACGTGAAACTTTCCAGAAGTTTATGCTGATGTGGCTCTATGGATTCCGTAATTCTTCAGCTGATTGACTAGGTCACTTGTCTCTCTGCTGCCTGGTTGAATTGGGCATGTTTGACTAGCTCTGTATTATCATGATTCTAATAAAAACACTTAAAGTGATTTCAGTAATAAGGAGCTTTGTATTTTATGTGTTTAACTCTAAGACAGTATTAGAATACTATACGAATAAAAGATTTTCATTTGTCTCACACATTTCTGATTGTCAAAATGACTTCTAAAATAGTTTTGTTTGTTTGTTTATTTTGGTTTTTTGAGACAGAGTTTCTCTGTGTAACCTTGGCTGTCTTAGACTTACATTGTAGACCAGGCTGGCCTCGAACTCACAGGGATCCACTTGACTCTGCCTCAAGAGTGCTGGGATTAAAGGCGTGTGCCACCACTACGCAGTGTTTTTGGTCTTTCTTTGATGGCTGTCTTGGACTTGCTTTGTAGAGCAAGCTGGCCTCAAACAGAGACTCACCTGCCTCTGCCTCCTGAGTGCTGGTACTAAGGGTGGGAGCCACCACACCTGGCAAAAAAAAAAGTGGTTTTTATCTCAGTATAGAAAGGACCTATGTGATTTTATTGACTAGCTGCCAGAGGCATCTCTCTCTCTCTCTCTCTCTCTCTCTCTCTCTCTCTCTGAACATTTGTGTTTATTCTCTCTTAAAAAATAAATTTAATTTTGAACAGTTAATACTTTTATAAAGTGGAACATTTAAAGGCAAATAACAAGGAAAGAAGTAACAGGATTTTTTTTTTTTCTCTCACTGCCTGATCTAGAGGGATCAGGCTGGGAATTGCTGGGAATTGCACTCAGGACCTTGGGAAGAACAGCAAGTGCTCTTAACCTCTGAGCCATCTCTCCAGCCCACTGGCTGCTCTTTTCCAGAGAGCCCCAGATTCGATTCTTAGCACCCACAGATCTGCTCACAACCACCACTCCAGCTCCAAGGGGTCTAACAGCCTTTCTCAACCTCTGAGGATACCAGGCACATGTGCGGTAAGCAGATATACATGTAGGTAGAATGCGCAGAAATACAAAATAAATCTTTAAAAAAGATATTTTAAAAAGCCGGGTGTGGTGGCACACTCCTTTAATCCCAGTACTCGGGAGGCAGAGGTAGGTGGATCGTTGTGAGTTTGAGGCCAGCCTGGTCTACAAAGTGAGTCCAGGACAGGCAAGGCTACACAGAGAAACCCTGTCTTGAAAAACAAAAACAAAACAAAAACAACAACAACAAAAAGAGGGGTCAGTACATCTCTCCAGTTCCTAATTTTTTTGGTTTTTTTCTTTTACTATACATATACTTCCAATAGTGTTACAAGTACATATTTATTTACCAGTTTTTTGTATGTTGTTTTAATGATATTACATGTATATGCAGAAGAGTATTATTTATGTTTCCTCTGTTTTTTTTTTTTTTTGAGACAGATTTTTTTTTTTTTTTTTTTTTTTTACATAGCTCTAGGTGTCCTGGAACTCACTTTGTGGACCAGGCAGGTCTCAAACTTACAGAGGTCCACCTGCCTCTGTCTCCTGAGTGTTGGCATGTGCCACCATGCCCAACCCCTTCCGTGATTTATTTATGTATTTATTTTGGTTTTTCGAGACAGGGTTTCTCTACGTAGCCCTTTAAAAACAAAAGGACTCTAGGGCTGAAGTACTACAGCCTCCGGAGTTTAGAACTCACTGGAATTAAAACCAATTCTCATACTTTTCAGAATGAAAACTGTTGTCTAACAATTTCCTCCAGATTGAAACAGCCTTTTTAAGCAGGAAGGTAAACAACTCAAAACAGCTTCCGGAAATCCCTGAAACTGACCAGATTCACTAAAGTCTTCCCTGCCAGAGTAAGAAAACGCTACAAAGAGTCTCAGAGGAGCCGAGCTATGAGGAAGACTCTGATACCAGATCAACTTCCTTGGAAGAAGCAGAGTCCAGCTGAGGTTCCTGGAAGAGGTTTAGACCAACCAAGGCACCTGGGAATGACACTCTACAATTTGTTAAGCTGCTTGTCTGCAAGCAGTGCAGTGTGTTCCAGGTTCTCCGCTTTTGTGAGCTGTCACCCATATTTGGGTGGACTCTGGTAATATAGCTTTGTTTTGTTTTTGTTTTTTTTCGAGACAGGGTTTCTCTGTGTTAGCTTTGGCTGTCCGGGATTCACTTTGTAGACCAGGCTGGCCTTGAACTCACAGCGACCCACCTGTCTCTGTCTTCCGAGTGCTGGGATTAAAGGCGTGAGCCACCACGAAATATAGCTAAAGTTATTTCTGCTCCTTCAAGTAACCACAATAAAACTCATTTATTTACCAAGTTGGACTTTGGTGGTATCAGTACTTTGGTCTGTTGTGGGCTCCCAATCTGGAGTAAGTGTTGAGTCTTCCCAGGAAAAATTTTGTTACACAACAGTAACCAAATAATGTAAAAATAGTTTGACAAAGAGCAAAATAAAAACCAAACAGCACAAACCACTATAGCCGTTTGGAAAATGACCAACCACACACAAATATATTTTTGTATGTGTTATTTGTTAACTCATGAAACTTATACTGTACTGCTGCTTTTGATTTTTGCACACAAAGGAGACAACCCTAAGAACATTTAAAAAATGTAATATGGATTTATTAAAGATGTAGCTTGGGTCAGGCGTGGTAGCACATGCCTTTAATCCCAGTACTCAGGGAGGCAGAGACAGGTGGATCTCTGTGAGTTCGAGGCCAGCCTAGTTTACAAATCGAGTCCCACAGCCAAGGCTTCACATAGAAACCTTGTCTCGATCAACAAAAACAACAAAACAAACAAACAAACAACAACAACAACAACAACGCCGGGTGCAGTGGGGCACACCTTTAGCCCCAGCACTCGGGAAGAAGAGGCAGGCAGAGCGTTGTGAGTTCGAGGCCAGCCTGGTCTACAAAGCGAGCCCAGGACAGTCAAGGCTACAGAGAGAGGACCTGTCTTGAAAAACAAAACAAAACAAAACAAGTGTATATGAATGCTATTAGGCTCAGGGCTGAGTGTTGCTATTGTTACTACCCTTCCAGAAATGAGACCTCCTTAAAAGATCTCCAACTCTTTTGGGAACGCCTTTCTCACATAGCACCTCTTAATAAAAGCGTTTTCCTGGGGACTCAACTTTTGCAATCCCGTCTCGGTGCTTTTAAGAGTGTGGCTGTTTGCAGGAGTTATTTCAGTCTGGGTTCCGGGTAAGGCCAGGAGTCTCCGCCCCCGCCTTAAAGCCAGAGGGCCAGCTGGCCCGGAGAGGCCCGCCCAGGCTCCCGGGAGCAACTCAGACTGGGACGACTGGCCTCCGGCTCACGCCAACCCCCTCCTGCACGCCGGAGGCAGGCGGGAGGAACGGTGATTGACGGCGCTGCCCAGTGGCTGGAGGATTGGCAGAGGAGGGACGAAAGGGGCCTGGTGCAGCTTTCAGAAACTGGTTGGGCCGGTCCTCGGGAGCAGCCATCTTCTATTGGCTTCCCTGGGTGGGTTGTTATGGTAACAAATGACCGAACAGTCCCTTACGAATTGGCCAATGAGAACCGACCGTCCTTCGCACCGCGCCTCCGAGCGGGAGGTGTTGCGAAAGCCGAGTCCCGGCCGGGGAAGAAGGCGGCGCTCGGACGTCTTGCGGAAGGGCCAGGGGCGGGGCCTGTGACACGCGCGGGCCAGCCAATCCCGCCTGGTGTTTCCAACGGCCCCGCCCCTTTACCGCACATATCCCCTCCCCTAGTTCATTTCGCACGACGCAGCGGTTGGGAACACAGACATTTTCGGAGCTGGAGCCGCCACTGCCGCCGCCATTTTGTGTCTGTGGAGAAAGAAGCCCCGGCGGCGGCTGGAAGTGGACGGAGATTCCCCGTGAGGCTGCGGCGTTTCTTCCCCGAGGTTCCCCCTGGGTCGTCCCCCATCCCCCCTCCGCGGTCAGCATGTGGTGAAGCCGCAGCCGCCGGAGACCCCGGGGAGCGAGGCCGAGGCGTCGGAAAGGGAGGCGGGGTGTCGAGCGGCTTCAGCTTCGGCTTCGGCGGCGGACCTCGGAGGGGGGCCGCGGCGCAATGTCAGAGCAGACGCCGGCCGAGGCCGGGGCTGCGGGGGCCCGGGAGGACGCCTGTCGGGATTATCAGTCGTCGCTGGAAGACCTGACCTTCAATAGCAAACCGCACATCAATATGCTGACCATTCTAGCCGAGGAGAACCTGCCCTTCGCCAAGGAGATCGTCTCTCTCATCGAGGCCCAAACCGCCAAGGTTTTTATACACCCCGCAGCCTCCTATTCTTCTAATACTCCTTGGTTTTAGTGTCAGCCTCATCCCAGGTCTCGCTTCCATCCTAAGGGGGACGGAGGTCCTCCTCTCCAACCCCCCACCCCTGAGTCGGGCTTGGTCTTTGGCCCCGGCTGGGAGCGTGGGCCTCTTTCGGGGAGGGAGCGGGGAGGATGCAGGGTGGAGCCCCGTTTCCGCTTACCAACTCCCTATTTAGGCCACCTCTGAGCAACGTCCCCACGCTCGCACGCTTTGGGGGGACAGCCCTTTCGGTTGGTGGAAGACTTAGAGGCAGTTTGTGGTCTGGGCGAGTAAGAGTTAAAACAAAACCCTCTTAAGCCCCTGGGAAGGCGGGGAGGGGCTTTTTCCCTCAGTGTCCTTTTGGGGGAATTGTGCTCCGTGGGTTGGAAGGAGGTGAAGGGGGACCTGGGAGCGAGCTGTCGGTGTGGGTTGGGTATAGGGAATTGGCCCCGAGTGGAGCAGCGGCCTGTAAGCTCAACATGGCGCCTGCAAAGCACATGATGCGAAAGGGAAGAGAGGAGAATCCATTCCCTGCCAGCCAGGCAGCTGCTCGCACCCGTCAGCCCCGTTTTGGGGGTGGGGGCTTTAAGATCAAACTTTTCTTCTCCTTTTGGAGGGTCTCATTTTGCCCCAATGGTAGGGAAATTGGGCCGAGGGTGGGGTTTTGGGGGTTGGGGTGGGGAGATCTTATCCAACCTGTAGGTGGAGAGTTGGCCCAGTGGGTAACAAATACTTGGAGTTTCTTTGAAAATTTCAGTCCCTTTTCCTATTCTCTTTTTCTCCCTTCCCTGATAGTGAAGGCTTGCTTTTCTTCACCCCTTCACCGAAGTGGTCCTTTGCCACCTTCTATTTCCCTCTGGTCTTCCTTTTCTGTGGATTCATGTGGGAGCGATATGTCACTTAAGTCAAGTTACTGTTAAACTTAGTTATAATGAGTCTTAACCGCTTCCCAATTAGTTCGTTTTAAGTTACTTTTCAAGCTTGTACTTAAGGTTTAGCTTTTTTTTTTTCTCTAGCTGTTAGCGATTGCAATGATCAGGATGAGCCTCCTTTTAGCAGAGTGAACCCCTTTTAAAAGGCCACTTTAACAACAACCACCAATATATTGTTTAGAGACGGTTTCTGTCTAGTGTACAACTGAGTGGTCTGACTCTAATAAATGGTTTTGAAATGTGTGACTGGTATTATAAAATTTGTGAATAAAACATATAAAATATGTATTTGTCTTTTTTATTTACCTTTGTAAGGTGTAGAATCTGTTTCCAAGAATTTTTACTTACGTGGTTGTGTGTTTTAAACAAAAGTCTTTAAGTGACTTGGGTTCATTCTTCTTTAGGTCCATCCACTCTTTTGGGTAAATCAGTTCACAAGATACACGGTTTCACGTGGTTCTTTCATACCTTAATTTAAAGAGGGGGAAAAGGTTTTTTTTTTTTTTAAGGGCTCAACAAGTTTATCATGTTCATTTTGACAGCTAAAACAAGTCTTCATTCAACTTTTCCTGTTGAATGCCTGTGAAACAGCTGTTTTTTTTTTTTAAACGTATGAGGTTTAAGAAGGAAGTGCTCCTCATACTCAACTTTTTGTTGGAACCACATACATGTTGGCGGAGAAAATGTAGGGTGTTTTTTTTTTCTTTTTTCTTTTTTTTGTTTAGTTGAAGAATTAACATTAAGTACCTTTTAAAAAGAACAGCACTTGGATTTATAACAAGTTTTCAAACTATATTTTGGGTATTGGTATTCACAGCACCTAATAGATTTAGCAGCTCAGGTTGCCATTCAGAGGAGACAGCTTCTTGCTGTTTTTTAATGGATCTACAAGACCTTGGAGAACTGAAAACTTTATGCAGAATATATTGACCACATAAAACTTGTATTTATGTATTTTGTTACACAAAGTGGTGAAAATAGGTGGACTATTTATTTGCTGGTAAAAGACAGCTCAAAAGGTTTTGGGCACATGCTTCCTGGTTATTTTTGTAAAGCCAGACTTAACTAGATGATGTAAAGGTCACTTTGGGGAAAGAATCTTAATCTGGGTTGAGGGTGAGGGGAGGGTTTGCCGTCATTTGGTAGCAGCTGGCTTGGTTTATGTTTATGAAAGTGTATGTTTGTGTCCTTACTCTCTAGCATCTCAGAAATACTAAACTAGTGCACTCACACCTAATATCAGTCTTCCCATAAGAAAACAGTAGTGAAAAAGAATAATTCATAGAAGGACTTCACTTGTACAATAAAACACTAGCCTATTGAACAGATTGTGGTGTTAAAAGAACCTATTTATCTTCACTAATGCAATAATTACTTAAATGGTATAAAACAAGACATGATAAGGTGAAGACAGCAATAAAACATTTCACATATTGGTACTTAATAGTTTACCCTCACACAGTGGCTTTGTGAACCCTGTTAGCACATACATTTAAAAAAAAAACTACTCAAGTGATTCCTTTAGTCAACTTTGGTTGTAAAGGTGATATCAGAAGCAAGAGCATTTCCACACACTTGTCAGGGCAATTGGTTTTGTGAAGTGGGGCATTGCATACCCCAGAAGTGTGAGCCTGCCCTAGCTACAGGTAGCTATGGGTCGTGTTCAGTTAGATTCATATACACATGGGCTGGGTAATTGGGGATTCACCTAAGTTTTGTTTTCTTTAATTATGGGTTCTCCTGTGGAGTCAGTTAACAGCTTATATGTGGCATGTGTTAGTGCTCCTCAACAAGTCTGTGAACCTGCTGATGCTTTTCTGGAAGCTTGCTGTGCTTTCTAAAAGCCAGTGGTGGGTAGGCTTTGCAGTTCAACTGGGGCAACTTTACCTTGGAAGGGCTGGTACCTTTATCAGCATCACCACACTGGCTCAGCACAAATTTAGTTTGTGCATGTAAGAGGAGAAATATCTCGACGACAGTCCATGCTGTGAAGAAAATCTTCAGGACATCCAGGTTTCCAGTCAAGTTGAAGCTGACTGACATGACTCAGCGGCTCCTCTATCCAGTTTTTCTTGTATCAGGAGCAAGCTTGCACTTCTGCGTGTTCCTGTGCCGAGTTTAAAGCGTCTTGTATTGACTTCATACGTGAAGTGTGTTTAATTTCATTATCCATTTGGATTATAGAAAATTAATGATTTTATAGGTAACAAAGCTTCATAGACCTTAACATATGAAATTATCCAGTGAAACCAGGGCATTTGCCAGAGTATTTCATGGAGTCAAGGCACAACATAAACACAGATCCCAAAGCTGACACTTTGACTACAAAAAGTATTTTTCCTCTCCTTTTATTCTCACTTTGAACAAAGGCCTTTATACCATGTCACGTGCACCTCAAATTATACGAAGTATTAAATACTAGAGATGTTTTTTTTTCTCTTGGTAATTCTGAGCTTTCTTTATGCACAACTAAAGACATTGTAAGTAACAAGTACTTGAACACTTAAGGCGCATAAAGTTAACATAATCAAAAAGCATTTGTACCAACAAAACTAGAGGTCTGTATTGTAGGTTTAAAAACACTTTTAAAAGTAATTCTTTGGTGGCAATTCACTATACTAAACTTGTCAGTTTCTTTTTATACTTCAGGCTCCTTCCTCAGAGAAGCTTCCTGTTATGTACCTTATGGATTCTATCGTGAAAAACGTTGGAAGAGAGTATCTCACTGCCTTTACTAAAAATCTAGTTGCAACATTTATTTGTGTGTTTGAAAAGGTATATATACATATATATATATACACACATATTTAGAAACATTTGAATCTTTAAAATGTGTTCCGGATTAAATAAATACTTGTTTTGTGTTGGGTTTTCTTGGGTGGTGGACTGTTTCTTCTGGACACTTACTGTAAAGTGCCTTTTCAAGGAAAGTGGCAAATGCAAGTTTTTTTTTTTTTTTAAACGTTAGATCTTTAAAATGGATGCCGTTCAAGCTATGGAACATTTGAGTATACTTTTATAATTGTGTATTTTTGAAATATGAATATTGGTCATATGAAGTTGTTTGTAGAATATAGACAAAGTTACAGCTTCCAGAATACTTAGTTTTGTGGTTGAAATATCTAATGTTGGGGAGTGGGAAGCAATTCTCAGTGCACCTCACTCAGTCCACGGTTCCTATTAACTCTCTTCCCCAAAGTGGTCTTTAGACATTGTTACCCTGTTAAAGCGCAAAAGTTACAGGGATGTGTGAATGGCGACCAGTTCATTGCTTTAGGTTATTCTTGAAATACTTTAATTCCTCTTTAGTGCTTGGGAATAATGCTTGGTAGTTCTAGGAGCAGAAATTGTTAGTCTTTTTAACAATGTAACTGGTAGTTTGGGTAACAGGAGGGGTTTTCTGAGGTAATTCAGAAGGCCTTTGGAGATATTTAGGTTTAAAGATTGATATTATGTTTTATTAGAAAACACTTGTTATAGGGCATATCAGCTGTCTGGGATAATTGGGCTGTAGGGTTAAATGGATAGAAAAGAAATAGTATATGGAGGAATAGTTTGGAAAGCTATATTTCAGATATTAAAAAGTCAGTGTGAGTATTTGTAGATCTTTGCTGATTTCAATTTCAGTATGTTCCAATTGGGGGGTTTGGTATCACAGTTTTACTGAATTTTATTATAGTTAGTAAAAAATAACCTTGTAAATAATCTGTAAAAATGTGAATATAGGTCAAAGGCTAAAGTTAAAAACTTGTCTTAACCAAGTACTGGATTTTTCTGTTTTTGAAATCATTGTATCCATTACGATGTGAGTAGGCAAGTTATATAGTGAACACTATTGGCTAGGGTTTTGAGAATTAGAATTATGAGGGTATTTTCTGTACTGAACCTAGTTTGTAGGTTATAATCATAGTATTTTCTATTAGGTTGGTAAAATAATCTTACCTTTTATTGTGTGCTATTAGCAAGCAACTTACAAAAATTAGCTACCAGGCAAACCTTCTTCTGGCTTTCATGTTTTTATCTAGTGAGTTTATTAGGAATATTATATCAAGCTCTAAAATGTGGAGACTTGTGCTTTTAAAAAGATAAATTAAAAAGATAAAATTTGCCTGGTTGCTTGCTTGCAGTCTGTTACATAACTGCTTTACTGATTTGTTGTTTTTGTTTTTGAGGACTCATTTTTTTTTAACTTGAACGATCAAATGTGCCTTTAATAAAGTTTTATGATATATATATGTGTACATGGATAATATAAGTGAGTTGGCAGGTAGCTTTATACTTAATATATATATATATAACATTCTATAGTAACTTAACAAGCCAGAGAACTGTTCTGTTTTTCTAGGTGGATGAAAATACTAGGAAAAGTTTATTTAAATTACGTTCCACGTGGGATGAAATATTCCCCTTGAAGAAACTTTATGCCTTGGATGTCAGAGTCAATTCATTAGATCCTGCTTGGCCAATTAAACCTCTGCCCCCTAATGTGAATTCATCTAGCATCCATGTGAATCCCAAATTTTTAAATAAATCGGTAAGTCTTTATATGAATGGTGTATATGCTAGTACAATTTCGACTATCAAGTCCTGACTATCAAGTCTCTAAACATCTCAGAAAGCAAAACTAGAATCAGTTTAGTTTAAAAAAAATGTACGTGTAGTCATGTCTTACTGTGTTAACATTTGGCATTTTAAATTCCTAAGCATTTTTGTTTGTGAGCTTTTAATTATGACTAGATATTTATGGATAGAATAATAAGGTAAGGTTGATAATTTTTAGTTGACCTTTGGCAGTTTTAGATATGTTTTGCTTAAAAAGCATTCTTTTCTTCTAGCCTGACGAGCCTTCAACACCTGGCACAGTGGTCAGTTCCCCCAGTGTCTCCACTCCTCCGATTGTGCCTGATATACAAAAGAATCTTACTCAAGAACAACTAATAAGGCAACAGTTACTGGCAAAACAAAAACAGTTGTTAGAACTTCAGCAAAAAAAGCTGGAGCTTGAGTTAGAACAAGCTAAGGCACAACTGGTAAGTAGGGGAAATTTGAAATTTAAGTCTTTAAACATTCTAAGAGGGAAGTTGTTATTTTATATTTGGATATTTTATTGATAATGTGTTTTTTTTTTTACCTGTTTTTACTTAATTTAAAAATTATGCTGATTAATTTTATGTCTTTATTATAAAGCTTGATTTTGAATGGAATGCTATTTCTCAGTATTTTCTATTAGATTGTTGTCTTGGATGTAAATATGTGTGTGTGTATGTATGTGTGTGTATATGTATGTATATATATATATATAATGAATGTGAATGTATATGTACATACATGTATACATATATACACACACATACACCAATTGGTACTAGGATCCCTATTGTCACATACAACCAGGTTTGATAACACCTGTCTGTAATCTTAGTACTTGAAAACAGGAGATAGGAGAATCAGAAATTCAGGGTCATCCTTAGTCACATAGCAAGTTGGAGGCCAGCCTTGGCAGCATGTCTCAAAATACTAGGAAAAAAACATTACTCTTGCCAGGCATGGTGGTATACACCTGTAATCCCAGTACTTGGGAGGCGGAGGCAGTTGGGTGTTTGTGAGTTTGAGGCCAGCCTGCTCTACAAAGCAAGTGTAGGACAGCCAAGGCTACACAGAGAAACTCAGTCTCAAAAAACAAAAAACAAACAAACAAAAAGCATTACTCTTATCAGGGTAGTACTGTAGTTTTGTTTTATTTATTCTCATCTAGAAAGGTTTACTTATATACATAGGTCCTTTAACAAAGAACTCGGGATTTAATATTTTAGTCCTAAGACAGCAAGTGTATTGTAGTGAATGTCTATAAGTAATGTTCATGAACAAATCAGATTTCTAAATGTCTACAAAAGGTATAAAAAATAGACCCAAGAGTATGTATTTGTATTCATGAAAGACTGTAGTTTTTATTTAGCATTTAAATTTTGTTGAGATTGAGGAAGACAGAATTTTATAAGTTCATTAATATTTGGAAAGAAACCATTTTATGACTTTAACTAGAATCATTGTGTGTCTCGTGCACAGTTGTTTTAGTCATGTTACTGTTTTTGAGCCACACTCTGGTTTAGAATCTTGGATGGTTTTTGAAGAATTAATTCTATTCATTGTATTAAAAATGTATAAATGTATAAAAAAGTACAGAATAAAGGGCTGGTAAGAAGTAAGATCATAGCTGGGTGTGGTGGCTCACACCTTTAATCCCAGTACTTGGGAGGCAGAGGCAGGTGGATTGCTGTGAGTTACAGGCCAGCCTTGTCTACAGAGTGAGTCCAGGTCAGCCAAGGCTACACAGAGGAACCCTGTCTCGAAAGACAAAACAAACAAAGCAAACAAACAAAAAGATATGCTATCATTTAGCTGCTTGGACTCTTTATTATATGCATACATTAGAAGCTTAGATTACTGCTGTGCTTGGTGATGCATGTCTTTAATTCCGGCACTGGGAGCTAGAGACTTGGAGACAGATCATTGTAACTCTGTGTGAGTTCCATGCAAGCCAGGGTTATATAATGAAATCCGTAGCCCCTTCTTCCTCCCTGCTGTACCCCCAGAGTATGTAGTGTTATGCTGTATTAAGCAAATGGGTTTTGAAAATGTTCAAAACTTTACAGTAGTCTATATAATGGCAAGGAAATAAATAGTCTCTATGGGTTAAGGTATTAACAAGGACATTTTATATTTTAGGCAGTATCTCTTAGTGTTCAGCAGGAGACAGCCAACTTGGGTCCTGGATCAGCACCGTCTAAGTTACATGTTTCACAAATTCCTGCTATGGCCATTAAAACTTCCCATCAGGTTCCGGTACAACCTGACAAAAGCAGACCGGGTCCACCCTTACAAATTCAAGACTTGAAAGGAACTAACCGGGATCCCCGTCTTAACAGGATGAGCCAACATTCTTCCCATGGCAAAGAGCAGAGTCATAGGAAAGATTTTGTAATGAACACATTAAACCAGTCTGATATTAAAACAAGTAAAACTGTATCCTCTGAAAAACTAAATTCATCAAAGCAAGAAAAAAGTAAATCAGGTGAAAGAATAACCAAGAAAGAACTTGACCAGTTAGACTCTAAATCAAAATCTAAATCTAAATCACCATCACCATTGAAAAACAAGCTATCCCACACAAAAGACTTGAAAAACCAAGAATCTGAAAGTATGAGGTTATCTGATATGAGCAAGAGAGATCCACGCTTAAAAAAGCATCTTCAGGATAAAGCTGAGAGCAAAGATGAAGATGTAAAAGAAAAGAGAAAAACTGCAGAAAAGAAGGATAAAGATGAGCACATGAAATCATCTGAGCACAGACTGATCGGAAGTAGAAGTAAAATCATAAATGGCATTGTCCAAAAACAAGACATGGTTACAGAAGAATTGGAAAAACAGGGGACAAAACCAGGGAGATCAAGTACTAGAAAGAGATCTAGGTCCAGGTCACCTAAGTCTCGGTCACCAATTATACATTCCCCAAAGAGAAGAGACAGGCGGTCACCCAAACGAAGGCAAAGAAGTATGTCTCCAACCTTGGCGCCCAAAGGTGGGAAGATGCGTCAGTCAGGACTTAAACAGTCACATATGGAAGAGTTCCCACCATCTTCCAGGGAAGAGAGAAATGTTAAGAGAAGTACCAAGCCGGATGTTCGAGATCCCAGACGACTGAAAAAGATGGATGAGGACCGACCACAAGAAACTGCAAGTCAGCATTCTATGAAGTCAGGTGCTGAACCAAAGGAGAATATAGAGAATTGGCAAAGCTCTAAGTCTGCGAAAAGATGGAAATCTGGTTGGGAAGAAAATAAATGGTATGTTCCTGATGTTTTTGTTAAAATACAAAGTGTATGGATTTTATTTGCATATTTTTACTTTATTAAGACAAGTTTCAAACACTATGTCAGGCTAGCCTGAACGCACAAGTAAGTGTTGTAGCATGGCCTCCAGCTAATAACAGTCTTCTTACCTTAGTCACCCGAATGCTGGGATCATATGTGTGATCTATCTATCATTCCTGGCTTTAGAATATGCATTTTTAAAGGTGGCGTTAGTTTAAGGATTAGAAGATATTAATCAGATGTTATAATGATTTTAATTCTTTTTTTTTCCTTTTTTTTGGTTTT
Source organism: Acomys minous (assembly GCF_964271855.1). Classification (NCBI taxonomy): domain Eukaryota; kingdom Metazoa; phylum Chordata; class Mammalia; order Rodentia; family Muridae; genus Acomys; species Acomys minous. The sequence continues at coordinate 125,451,911 of NC_140484.1, read as the reverse complement.
TCGAGACAGGGTTTCTCTGTGTAGCCTTGGCTGTCCTGTGTAGACCAGGCTAGCTTCAAACTCACAGTGATTCCCCCTGCCTCTGCTTCCCAAGTGCTAGGATTAAAGGTGTGTGCCACCACACCCAGCATAATTCTTTTTCTAGTTGTGAAAAACAACCTAGTGTGTTAAATACTTTTGGTTTATGGAGACATGAAAGTTTAGAAAGGTATACTCATCTTCTTGAGGTTTGTATGTTTATATGCAAGAATGACAGTTGCTTGTGTTTTTAATTGTTGATATTTTTTGACAGGCTCCAGCTCTATAGCCCCACTTGGCCTGGAACTTGCTTGCTAGCCCACTCTGTCTTTGAATTCATGGTTCTACTCCATCAGCTTGTTTTCTTATTTCTGGGGCTGCTGGTGGTACTGCTGTTAGGGCTCAGACCTGGGCCTTTGCACAGACGAGACAACCATTTCTCCCTTGAATCAAATCTTCAACCTCTAAGAGTCTGAGTTCTCTATTTGGTTTGCTTTTTCAAATTCTTAAAAAAATTTTACATACCTATTTTATTTAACTAGATCCTTAAAGTATCCTTAAGTGTAGCCTGAGATTCCATTTTTTAAATAAACACTTGGAAGTAACATTACTTTTTGTGGTTTCAGCTTACAACAGAGTGATGAACATAGTAAACCTCCTCATCTAAGGCATAGGGAGAGCTGGTCAAGCACTAAAGGAATCTTGTCACCTCGAGCCCCAAAGCAGCATCGATTAAGTGTAGATGCCAATCTTCAAATTCCTAAGGAGTTAACTCTTGCAAGCAAAAGAGAATTACTTCAAAAGGTAGTGACTGTCATTAATATCATGTAGCCATTATTTTCTTTTGTCCAGTTTTTTGTATTTTTTACATTTGAAATATTTAATTTGTTTTATCCCTGTGCAGACGAGTGAACGTTTAGCTTCTGGTGAAATTACACAGGATGAGTTCCTTGTTGTTGTGCATCAAATTCGACAGCTATTTCAGTATCAAGAAGGTAAACATAGATGCAATGTACGGGATAGTCCTACAGAAGAAAATAAAGGTGGATTAAAAAAGAAACCTCTCTTATCTGATGCTGAATTAACCTACTATGAACATAAAGCAAAACTGAAAAGGACACAGGTTCAGCATTCATTTCCAAGACTTGATCTCTTAGATCCTGATATTTTTGACTACCCTTTGACTGATGCCTTGTTGTCGGGAATAGAATGTGAGCCATCCAAAACTAAACATGCAAGTAGGAATAGTGGAGCACAGTTTGACAGAAAAGAACAATTTAGTGAAAGAGCAAGACGTCTTTCTCCTATATCTGGGAGTCGTACTTATGCTGAGAATCTTTCACCCCATGAGGGCCGGAGAAGACATGACGAGCAAGTCTCTGCTAAAGGTAGAAAAAGTTAAATGAGATTATGCCTATTGAATCACACAGCAGTGAAGGGAAATGAACAAGCTAAGTGGGGCTGGGTTTTATCGCTGTTGAGACTACCTGTGTGTGTGTGTATGTGTAGCTCTGTTTTGTTGCCTTTTCCCTACCCCTCCCATGGGAAGGAAAGAGACCTAATGATTTATAAGGTCAGTTATATCAGGGACTTCTTTAGTTTTTGTTTTGTTTTAAATATTTAATTTGATTAAATCCACAAAACCCAAGGAAATACGTATTTTTGTAATTTTACAAATAAGAAACAAAACTGTAGGTGTTAAGTAACTTGCTCTTAAAGTCAGATGACAAGTACCTCGACAGGATGGGAGGTTTTTTAATCCTAGGTGTACCTGAATCAAAAGGGCATCTTCTTAACCTACAGTTGCTGTCTGTCTCTTCCCTACCCACTAATATAGTGAGATAATATGTCTTTGGATAAGTATTTAGTAACTATAAGAATAGATAATTTGATATAAATTCAATTTTAGTGAAAATGTATATTTTTCTTTTTAAAAGGTGTACGAGAAGAACAGAGATCACCATTCAATGATCGTTTTCCACTTAAGCGACCTAGATATGAAGATTCAGATAAACCATTTGTAGATGGCCCGCCATCAAGATTTGCTGGCCTGGATACAAATCAGCGACTTACAGCTTTAGCTGAAGACCGACCATTATTTGATGGGCCTGGTAGGCCGTCTGTGACGAGAGATGGCCCAGCCAAGATGATTTTTGAAGGACCTAATAAATTAAGCCCTAGAATTGATGGACCTCCTACACCAGGCTCTCTTCGGTTTGATGGGTCACCAGGACAAATGGGGGGAGGAGGCCCTATGAGATTTGAAGGACCTCAAGGTCAGCTAGGAGGTGGGTGCCCTTTGAGATTTGAAGGTCCTCCAGGACCAGTAGGAACACCTCTGCGCTTTGAAGGGCCAATTGGACAAGGAGGAGGAGGTGGTTTTCGATTTGAAGGTTCACCTAGTCTTAGGTTTGAGGGATCTGCAGGTGGTTTGCGGTTTGAAGGACCAGGGGGTCAGCCTGTGGGTGGCCTCAGGTTTGAAGGACATCGTGGTCAACCAGTGGGTGGTTTGAGGTTTGAGGGACCTCATGGACAGCCTGTGGGCAGTCTTAGATTTGATAATCCTCGAGGTCAGCCTGTAGGGGGGCTTAGATTTGAAGGGGGTCATGGTCCATCAGGGACTGCAATTAGGTTTGATGGGCCTCATGGTCAGCCAGGTGGTGGTATAAGATTTGAGGGCCCTTTGCTACAGCAAGGAGTTGGAATGAGGTTTGAGGGTCCCCATGGCCAGTCTGTAGCTGGTCTGAGATTTGAAGGACATAATCAACTAGGTGGAAATCTTAGGTTTGAGGGACCACATGGTCAACCAGGGGTTGGGATCAGGTTTGAAGGGCCTTTAGTTCAACAAGGAGGTGGAATTAGGTTTGAGGGTCCTGTACCAGGAGGTGGCCTAAGAATTGAAGGGCCTCTGGGTCAAGGTGGTCCTAGATTTGAAGGTTGTCACTCTTTAAGGTTTGATGGGCAGCCAGGCCAGCCATCACTCTTGCCAAGATTTGATGGATTACATGGGCAGCCAGGTCCTAGGTTTGAAAGAACTGGTCAGCCAGGTCCACAGAGGTTTGATGGGCCACCTGGACAGCAGGTTCAACCTAGATTTGATGGTGTACCTCAAAGATTTGATGGGCCACAACACCAGCAAGCATCAAGATTTGATATTCCTCTTGGTCTACAAGGCACTCGATTTGACAATCATCCTTCACAAAGGCTTGACTCTTTCAATCAGACTGGCCCATTTAATGACCCACCTGGCAATGCTTTTAATGTCCCATCTCAAGGACTACAATTCCAAAGACACGAACAAATATTTGATACACCTCAAGGACCAAACTTTAATGGACCACATGGTCCTGGAAACCAGAATTTCCCAAATCCTCTTAACAGAGCATCTGGACACTATTTTGATGAAAAGAATCTTCAGAATTCTCAGTTTGGAAACTTTGGCAATTTACCTACTCCGATGTCAGTAGGAAATATTCAGGCATCTCAACAGGTAAGCTCTTCCAATTAGTCCAAAATTACGTGGTAGGTAAAAATTATATATAGGTAAGTAAATCTGTGACACAGTTGTGTAGTCCAGGCTGTTCTCATTCTCTGTGTACGTTAGTTTTCAAGGTTGGGTTAACATTTTTTCTTGCTTCAAAATTGTAGTATTTGGGCCAAGCTTTAAGAATGTAGCGGGTGTGGTGTGTTGCACCACTTTAATCCCAGCACTCGGGAGGCAGAGGCAGGTGGATCTCTAAGCTCGAGACCAGCATGGTCTAGAAAATGAGTCCAGGACAGCCAGAACTTCACAGAGAAACCTTGTCTCGAAAATAAAAAGAAAGAATGTACTTTATTGTGTAAGTTCTTACTGTACCTGAAACTCCTGTGTATTAGGGAAGTGAGATGAGAGATTTTGGGGGATTCATATTTGCCACTTAAACTCAAAATGATTTTAGCTCTTCCGAGACACTGACTCATTTCAGTCTTCTCTTTATATCTCCCTTTCCTCTCATGGTATGTGTGCACTTATTTTTAAAAGATTGTATTTTAATTTATGTGTGTATGTGCCTGTCTTTGCAAGTGTGTGCAAGTGCCCGCACAGGCCAGAAATGCCACTAGAGCCCATGCGGGCTGTCTCACATGACTTCAGGTCCTCCGGAAGGGCAGAGCAGGAAGTACTGCTAACAACTGGTGCATCTTTCCAGCCCCTATTTTATTGTTTTGTGACAAGGTCTCATTTAGCCTTGACTGGTGTTGAACTCTGTGTACCAGAGGGTGACTTTGAACTTGATTCTTTGGTTTCTACCCATGGAATGCTGGAACTTCAGGCGTGCCCACTGTTTCCAGTGCTGAGGGGTTTAGGTTTAACAAGGGCTTTGTGTGTGGTAGGCAAGCACTCCATAGACTGTGCCACTGAACTATTTTTACTTAAAGAAGAAATACTGTATTTTTATTTTGTGTGTTGGTGTGCACATACGCTATGGTGAGCCTGTAGAGTTCAGAGGAAACCTTGTGGGAATCACTTCTTTCCTACCTGTGTGGGCACCAGGGATCATAGGATTGGTTGCAAGTTGTACCTTTACACATTGAGCCATCTTGCTAGCCTCATGCACTTTTTTGTTGGATTCTTTAATTGTTTTATTTTTAATGCTAATACGAAATTTTAATGACCTCCATTACCGTGAACAGCTGTTGAGCCCTGATATGCTTAAAAGAAACCATTAGAACTGATTCACTTTGTTGGTTCTTAACCAAGAATTTTCTTGGTCTGAGTTAAGTCAGAAATGAAATTGTATATATATTTTTTATTTTCTATTTTCATCACTTTTTTAGTTACTCTAGTTGCATACAATTGCTTGATACTAATGTTTACATGGCAAACTTGCTGTCTGCCTTCTGATTTGTTGTAGTCATAGAATATACAGTCATCCATCCACATACTTATTTATACATTTTGTTGTTTTTTAGAAGAGTCTTACTTGTAGCTCAAGCTGGGTGAAGATTGCTGTGTAGCTCAAGTTGCCCTTGAATTAGCAGTTCTTTTTGTTTTAATTGCTCAGTTCATAGACTATCTATGATTCGTAGCTTTATTCTGCATAGTTTAAAAAAATTTTTACTTGTGTTTTATGTGTCTGAATGTTTGCTTGCATGTATTTTTGTACCCTACATCTGTGCAGTGGCCCTGGAGGCCTGAAGAGGCCACCACTGGAACTAGCGTGACTAGTGGCTGTGAGCCACCACGGTGTTCTGGGAACCAAACTCAAGTCCTTTGTGAGAATAGCCGGTGTTCTTTAAACCACTGAGCCAACTCTCTAGCCCTTGCATACTTTGCTTTTGAGACAGATTGTGTAGTTTTGTATGACCTGGAACTCAATAGTGTAGAAATGATATTGTTGTTATCAGGTGCTGTATAATGGTGTTTTGTTTGGTCTTTTTTTCTGTGATCAAATTAATGGTGTGTGTGAGTGTTGAGTGTATATGTGTGTATGTGTGTGTTTACACCATTGAGAAGTCTCATGGATAGTGAACAAGAATTATATATAACATAGTATATAATACATATAACAAAATAATAAATACAGTAAAAGATTTATTTACATAACTAAATCCAAAATATCAAATTTGTATGCTACTACAATACTTATTTCATGACTTTATTGTAATCCTTATCTTTTTATGGTTCTGGAGCTTGAAATCAGGGGTATTCTCAGCAGATGATGTACCACTAAGCTGTAGTTGAAGGTCTACAGTCTTATTTTTGTTTTTTATAGGTAAGATCTCAACTCTGTAGTCCAAGCTGCTCAGAACTCATACTGTAAAGTCCAACCAAGCTGACATCAAACTCAAGACAGTTGTCCTGTCTTATCCTCTCAAGTGCTAGGATTACAGATGTGAGCCACCATGTCCAGCTGTTTTTGTTTTTTGAAATTCCCTTTGATGTCTTTTGTAATATACTTTGAACTCAGCAATCACCTTATCCAAAAATAATGGCAAAATAGGAGGACTACTCCGACGTTCACATTGTTACTTTTTTTTTTTTTTTTTAAAGATACAGGCTTGTTAGCATAGCTCAGGATGACCTGAAATTTGCTATCCTCTTGCCTCAGCTCTCAAGTCACCAGTCCTGGGATTATAGTTATGTGCTATCTTTCCTGGTTGAAACAGACTTTTGACTGGAAAAAAGGCAAGGTCAGGCATTCTGAGACCCTCTAATTGGGTTAAGGTTTTATCTCTGGATGCCAGTTCCCTTTGTGAAAAAGCATAAAGTGACTTGTAAGGCATAGGTTGATATGTCCTTATATTTGCGTGGTTTATACTTTAAGGACAGCTCCCCCTCCCCCCCCCCCCCCCCCAGCATTCCTCACAGGGTTTCTCTGTGTAACTCTGGCTGTTGTGAAACTCTCTCTGTAGACCACACTACCCTCAAACTCAGAATCCTGCATCTGCCTCTTGAGTGCTTTTATTTATTTATTTATTTTTGGTTTTTTCAAGACAGGGTTTCTCTGTACCCTTGGCTGTCCTGAACTCACTTTGTAGAGAAGGCTGGCCTTGAACTCACAGAGATCCACCTGTCTCTCTGCCTCTCAAGTGCTGGGATTAAAGGCATGCACCACCATGCCTAGCTCTGAGTGCTCTTTTATGTCCACCTCAGTTGGGGGGGGGGTGGTCTGATGTATTTTGATGCTAATTACTATTTGTTGTCTGTGTGACCCACCTTTTCCTTAAAAAAAAAGCCCTCCTACCTGGGCAGGGCAAAGGAGATAGGTGGGTCTAGGGGAGAGAGGAATTCTGGGAAGAAAAAAAGAGGATCAAGGAGGAGAAAGGAGAGAGCCCTCAGAAGAGAGGAAGGCTGCCATGGGTTAGATGGAAGAAAAGCACATGGCCAGTGTGGATGGAGAATCCAGCCCCGATAAAAAACATTAACAAGTATTTGAGATTATGGATGGGAGATAAACTTGATACAAACTTTTACAAGCAGGTGGCATGGGATTGAGACAGGGATCCCATGCCTGCCCCACTCTGGGAGGTAGTTTAGAAGATTGATATCTGCCCTGCCCCAGGTTAACTAAGGCTATTTTAAAATATAACAAGTGTCTGTGTCTTAATTGATCGCTAGCCAAGTCTACAGGTAATACAGATAATTTTAAAAACGATACACCTCTTTTGAAGTATTTCTGTTTTTGTTTTCTTCCCCTGAGACAGGTTTTCTCTATGTAGCCTTAGCTGTCCTGGACTTGCTGGCTTCAACTCATAGAGATCCTCCTGCCTCTTCCTCCCCTAGTGTTGGGATTACAGGCGTGTACTGCCATTGCCTGGTTCTTAAAGTTTTACCCATTCTCAGTTCCTTATACCTCTGAAACAGATAGAGAAGCTATTCTAGTTTGTAGAAGTAAACCAATTATTACTAAGTATTACCAGACTTTGGGCCTTAGGATATTTGTGAAAATTTACAGGTAATGAGAATATTAAATTTTTACTTCTGGAATGTTCTTAAAATTAACATTTATCTTAAAGGTTCTGAGTGGTGTTGCTCAGCCAGTAGCGTTTGGCCAAGGACAACAATTTTTACCAGTTCATCCACAGAATCCTGGAGCTTTTATTCAAAATCCTTCAGGTATGTATTTCTGAGCTGTGATAAATTCGAGACAGAGAACTTGTTTGTTCAATAGCTGTTGGTTTAGAAAATGGCAGTTTTGAGAGATTGTGTTCAGTTTATAGTAATTTAATGTGGCTGAAGTGTTTTTATTCTCTCAGTTTATGTTGTTGACCTATGGTCATGCAAACCTTATTTTTCAGCTAGAGATGATTAGGCTGGACATAGACCCATTCAAGAAGAAAGGAAATCTATTGAGTGGACACCGGAAGTGGCTAGAGGAATGATGTTTGTTATGATAGGCTGAAGGAAACTACAAACTGCAGAAATTGTAGTTGATATTTTGAGTGTATGTGTTACGATCCAGTAAATGTTAATACTGGAGGATACTACCTCATAAAAGGATTTGTTTATAAGTTTTTAGTGGGTGGACAAATAGAAAAAAATAGTTTTGCCGGGTGGTGGTGGCACATGCCTTTAATCCCAGCACTTGGGAGGCAGAGGCAGGCGGATCAATGTGAGTTCGGGGCCAGCCTGGTCTACAAGCGAGTTCAGGATAGTCAAGGCTAACACAGAGAGACCCTGTCTCAAAAAATAAAAAACAACAGAAAATAGTTCTTAGCTAGGTCTCCTGATAGGCATTTTTGTTATTTTAGTGTGTGTCATAACTAATAATGGAGTTTAAAGTTATTTTTACTTTGTGGTAAATGGGAAGTGTGTGTGATGGTATATAGTTTTTGAATTACATACTGCTGTGATACTTATTTTAATTTCTAAATCCTAAGGCCTGGGGCACAGCATTTACCTAGAATGCGTTCAAGCCTGAGCACTGCCAAATAAAACAAGCTGTTTAAAAAACATCCTTTTGGGGCTAGAGTGTGGCTTGGGGATAGGTCACTTGCCTAGCACGTGCAAAGCTTTGAGTTCCATCCCAGACACCTGAACCACACACAGTCATATCCCCAACAAAAAACACAGCCTAAAATACAAAACAACCATGTCCAAACAAATGATATTTTTATTGACTTAAATTTTTAGAGAATTTTCATAACTTACAAACTAGGAAGGTTCTAATAATGAAACTACATTTATGATTTAGTTCTTAAAATTGTGTCAGTTTGAATTTAAGACATATTCTTTTAATTTCTAGATGTACAATTAGGATTAATTAGTATTCTTCCCTCTTGTATAGTTATGGTTAGACTAGGCATTAAACAATTGTTGTCCCCATTCAATTTTTTTCCTTGATAAAAGGAGATAGTAGTATCAACATTTCTTAGAATTTTTCTCTATAGAAAATAAAAATGAAATGTGCAAAAGTAACTTTTAAATGCTTTATGAATATATTTTCCTTTAGAAACTAGTTTTTCTTGTTGAATCAAGAATTTTTGGGGGCTGTAGAGATGGCTGTGAATTTAATAATGCATACTGTGCTTGTAGAGGACCTACGCTGAGTAACAGTCCCCACCTCAGTCTCACAAGCACCTGTAGTGTAACTCCAGTTCCAGAGAGATTCAGTGCCTCTGGCCTCCATGGGCACTGGCACTCATGTACACATTTCACTATCCTCCCCAGCACACAAGTAAAATAAAAAAATACAGTTCTTTAGGAAAAGTTTGTTATGTTGAAGTTAATGGCATAATGTGTAAGAACTACAGATTTTCTTCTAGTTTTCAGAATGTTGGGTTTTATATATATATATAATTTTTTTACCCCCATGTGAAAGCAGTGTTGCAGAGGAAATGAAATGACATTTTGTTCCTCTAGGTTGGGAATATTGGACAAGACATTATGTGTGTTTTTCTTAGGTTCTTTCAAGAAGTATGAACCGTTACTAGAAACCTGTCTTTCAGAGCCAGGTGTGGTGGCGCACACCATTAATCCCAGCACTCAGGGAGGCAGAGGCAGGTGGATCTCTGAGCTTCAGGACAGCCAAGGCTACACAGGGAAATGTTTTGAAAAGCAAAACAATGAAAAAGAAAGTTGTCTTTCATATTCTCTCAATATTCTTTACTTGAAAGTAAAAATGCAGCTGGGCATGGTGGGGCACGCCTTAATCCCAGCACTCTGAGGAAGAAGCAGGCAGATCTCTGTGAGTTTGATGCCAACCTGGTCTACAGAGTGAGTCCAGGACAGCAGGACAGCCAAGGCTGCACAGAGAAACCTGTCTAAAAAGAAAAAAGTTAAAAAAAAATGTGATTCTTCCTTAGTTTTATTTCTTTTCATTTGCTGCATGCAAGGCTTTGTGTTAGAGGGAATTTAGTAAGATACTTCCTTGAAAGAACTTTTGGTGTGGCAGATAGGCTTCCTCCCTCCCCCTTGAGTACTGTATGTTGTGCCAAATAATACCCTATTGACTTACAAACAGTATTTATTTAACCCCCATATCCTACCTAAGTTTGAATTCCTCTTTCACAAGCAATAGAATTTAGGCACCAATAAGAAACTAGTTCGTGTTTTACAATTAGAAAGTAGAATTTCTAGCGAAAATCCCAAGAGTTGGTATCATAATGTTCTTCTTCATCACTGTAGAGCTTGGATACTTCCCTCTTAGACATATAACTAGCTCATTCTAATGGAATGTAAATGTTGAACTAATTTGTAAATGCTATTGTAATTGATTTAAATAGTGAAGTGGACTTATTCCTGCATTCAGATATTTAATTTGAATAGACAGCTAATTATGTGCTGGGCATTTCTAAGGGTCAAGGGTAGGAACTATCTTTATTATGGATACAAATAGATTCTGCCATTAAGTGCAACATTTAATGGCTTAGATTTTTTTTCCTGGAAGTGTAGGCAGATAGTTAACAGTGGTAAACACTAAAATATTTAATTTTTAAATAGGGTCTCACTATGTAGTCCTTGTTGTTGACTACAACTTGTTATGTAGACAAAGCTGGCCTCCAGCAGATCTGACTGCTTCTGCTTCCTGAGTGCTGGGATCAAGAGGATGTACCACCACAACTGATAAAATAGACTGTTTAAAATGGTGCTGAAATACAAATCTAGGGACTTCAAGTGTGCTAGGCAAGCCCTCTTCTGCTGAGCTGCTGTGCTGTTTTTACTGATGAGTTAAAGGATTAGTTATTAGCATAGTGCTTGCAAAATATTGGGGATGGATTAAGGGAGGAGATTGTTGTCTTACTCAGCTTATTAAAGCTTTGGTGTAATTGACAGTACTAGCAATGCTTTGAATTCCTTTGCAAGGCCGCCTCAACAAATATTAGAGGGTAGGTGTCCTGGGCTGTAGGGCTCATACCCTTTATTAACCATTCCTCTGGTTTATCATGCCAAGGAGCAGCACAGTCAGCAGTACTGCCGCTTTGGCTTTGGTCTTTTTAAAGAGATGCTTCACTGCTTCATCCTTGGAGAATTACTTTTTTGAGGTGGTTAAGAACCGGACTTGAGAATTAGAAAAGTAGACTTTGGACTTAGGCACAGTGCTGTACGCATAGAAGGGATCATCAGGCTTACTTTGCATCTTGCTTTTATTTGGTCTGAAAATAACTAGACAAAGTAATTAAGTGGTAATATCTCCCTTTAAAAAGTATATATAAAATTATGTTAAATATTTCCATAAGTATTGTATATAAAACAGCATGTATATGTGTGTGTACACAAGTGTACACACACACACACACACACACACACACACACACACACACACACTTTTTATTATCTTGGAATATTTTTCAAGAAATAATGATTTGTCAGCTGGAAAGAAAACTATTAATCCCATTATTAAAAAGGTTTATTGTTGGTGGATTATCTTGTATAAAGCTTTTTAACTTTGAGGAAATGCTTAATATGAATCTTTATGTTCATTTTAAGTTTTCATTTTAAGAATGTTATTTTTTCTTTTTAAAGGAGGTCTTCCTAAGGCATATCCTGATAATCATCTCAGTCAGGTGGATGTAAATGAATTGTTTTCAAAACTGCTAAAAACAGGAATTCTCAAATTGTCACAACCTGACTCAACTACAGCACGTGAGTATGGGTGTATACTTCATATACATCAAGCTTAGTTAACTTAGAGATACATTATGTGGAATAATTTATGGCAAAGTTTTGCACTTGAGTAATTGAGTTACTTTATCTTTTAGGCGTGTTCCCTCCCCCTCTCTCCCCCTTTGGTTTTTCGAGACAGGGTTTCTCTGTGTAGCCTTGGCTATCCTGGACTCACTTTGTAGACCACACTGGCCTCGAACTCACATTGATTCGCCTGCCTCTGTCTCCTGAGTGAGTGCTGGGATTAAAGGCGTGCGCCACCAGCGCTTGCCCCCCTTTGGTTTTTCCGAGACAGGGTTTCACTTATAGTCCTGGCTGTTCTGGACTTGTTTCCTAGACCAGGCTGGCTTCAAAATCAGAGAGGTGCCTGTCTCTGCCTCTGGGTGCTGGGATTAAAGGTGTATGCCCTCATGCCCGGCTCAGTGTTTTTTGAAAACCAAATGTAATTGGATTATAATGAAAATTTTAACAATTTCTAAAGATTGAACTATCCTACTGGCCCACTGTTGTTTTAGCTTGTTAACATTGCTACAAATGTCATGTGCTGATTTTTACTAGTCCATCTATATTAACTTGGGGTTTGAAGATAATTTGAATATTGATGAAACAAAGTATTAAGAAATTTTATTTAGGCTCCTTGGCCAGTAAACTTCATATCACATGCACTTAATACTAGCTATATTTCTGTATATGCTTGTAACCAGTGTTTTGCTACAAAGAACACCTGGCCTATAGTATTGAGACATTTATCTTTTCAACTGCAGAGGTAAATGAGACTGCTACTCAGCCTCCCCCAGAAGAGGAGGAGGATCAGAATGAAGATCAAGATGTTCCAGATCTTACTAATTTTACAATTGAAGAATTGAAACAGTATGTAATGTTTTTCAAATTTTCTTATTCGTGTGCATTGTTTCTTTTCATGTGTAATGTGTATGTGTGTGAGTGGAGGTATATGCATGTTACGGTGTTCCGTGTAGCTTAGAGGGAACTGCTGGCAGGTAGTTCCCTCCACTGTGGTTGCTGGGAGGTGGGGGTTGGACTCATACCCCCAAAAGCTTGCAAACTTGCATGATAAGTACTTTTTAATCTGTGGGCTATCACACAGGCCTTTTAATCTAATTTTAGAAATAATTTACATAATAATGGCTTGAATCCTACCTCTTAAGAATATCTGCATCTTAAGTTTAAATATTAGGCACTAATAGTTAGTCATATCTTTCTTTCTATTTTTCTTTTTTTCTGAGACAGGGTTTCTCTGTGTAGCCTTGGCTGTCCTGGACTTTGTAGACGAGGCTGGCCTCAAACTCACAGAGAGCCCCTGCCTCTGCTTCCTGAGTGCTGGGATTAAAGGCACCATTGCCCAGCTTATTTCATGTTTTTTATTCTTTCTTTTTTGAGATGTCTCTTTAGCTGAGCTGTTCTTGAATTCTTTGAATGTTAGGATTACAAGTTTGAGTCGTTGTGCTCCACTTTGAGATAGCAGGGAACAACTAACTGTAGATAAGAATACAAATATTAAGAGCTGGAGAGGTGGCTCAGTGGCTACGAGCACATACTGTTCTTCCAAAGTCCCTGAGTTGGATTCTAAACATCCACATCAGGTGGTTCATAACCTCCTGTACCTCTAGCTCCACGGGACTCGGACATCTCTAGCCTCCTTGGACATCTGTACCTATATATATGTACACATATACAGATATTCATACACATTGTTACTTAGAACTTTTATGTTACTTAAATTGGGGTAGAACATTTGAATTATTCAGAGCACTAGAATTGCAGGGAGGTGAAATCTCTTGCCATATCTTTCTATTAGTCATAAACCTACTGTATGTTGATACTAACTCCATACTAAGCAGATGAATTGCTTTGTTAGGTAGTCTGTTGTTCCCTTTTTAGCCAAAAGGCAAATTTATAAATAAGAAAGTAGGATCCACGTTTCACACTTAACCAGAAAGTAAAAAGGGTCAGTGGCAGAGTAAGTATTTGTAATTTGTTTTTAACCATTGTCATGTTTAAAAATTGACTTTGTTTTTAAAAATAGGCGTTATGACAGTGTTATAAACCGGCTGTATACTGGGATTCAGTGTTACTCTTGTGGAATGAGGTTTACAACATCCCAGACAGACGTTTATGCAGATCACTTGGACTGGCATTATCGGCAAAACAGGACTGAGAAAGATGTTAGCAGAAAAGTCACTCATAGACGTTGGTACTACAGTCTAACAGTAAGTAATCCATATGCCTCTGAGTTATCTAGATGTCAGGTATATTCTGAAGTGTAAATAATTGTTGGAAGTTAACATGAATTTTCTAAATAAATTTGATCCTTAGAATATAGGTTTTTGTTTTCTTTAGTTTTATTATTTTGTGTATGGGCATCTTGCCTACATCTCTAGCTTCATGGGATTTGATGCCTCTAGATTCCTTGTGGCATCTGCAACCATGTGTACATACACACTATTTTTCTAATTTTTTTGTTATGCATAGTAGTAGTATTTAGAAATTTTAGTTGTTCTTTAAATTATAGCAGAACCTGCTTGTATGCCATGTACTATATGCATGCACTGCTTGAGGAGGCCAAAAATGAGTGTTGGATCCTTGGGACTGGAGTTAACAGATGTTTGGGGAACTACCATATTGGTGCTGAGAACCAAACTCTGATCCTGCAAGACCAACAAATACTCTTAACCATAGAGCTGTCTTTCCAGCTCTAATGTAGATTTAAATTGATCTTAGTACTTGGGAGGTTTAGGAAGGAGAATTGCCAATAGGCCAAGCATGGCTAGGCTACATGGTTCGAGGCCGGGCTATGTATTGAGATGATGTTTGAAAGGAAAAAAAAAGGTTACAGGGCTCAAAGAAAAGTATTAAAATAACATCAGAGCATATTATGTGAAAACAAACCCTTAACTTTGATTATAGTGAAAACAAAGAGCTTAGACAGAAATGAACATACTCTTTTATATCAATTCCTTTAGGACTGGATAGAATTTGAAGAAATAGCTGATCTGGAAGAACGTGCAAAAAGCCAGTTTTTTGAAAAGGTTCATGAAGAGGTTGTCCTTAAAACTCAGGAAGCTGCTAAAGAAAAGGAGTTCCAAAGTGTACCTGCTGGACCAGCTGGAGCAGTTGAGGTAGTAGAATGGTGTTTGATTTCCCTGTCTCTGGCAGTGTTCCTCATGTCCTTTAAGTCATAAGCACATATTTATGTCTTATCCTTGGTATGGTCGCACAGAGGATCAGGGGTTCAAGACCAGGCCGGGCTTATGGAATTGGATGCTACATGACTTTTGTTTTGTTTTTGGAGACAGGGTTTCTCTGTGTAGCCTTGGCTATACTGGACTCACTTTGTAGACCAGGCTGGCCTTGAACTGAGACATTGTTTTGTAAACAAATATAATTTCTTGTAAGCCTTCTAAAGCAAAATAAGATCTTGGCTGTTTCTTGACCAATTTGGGTTAGATACTATCAGTGACTAACACAGTGTAGTGTTAGTAACCCTTCTTGTGGAAGGTTGGCACAATCCATAAAACTTCATTATTTAATGGACATTCCTTAAAATTGTACATTTTTAAGTTTCACGCAAAGGTTCGTTTTATTTTAATGAACAATGTAACTTTCATTTTATATGATTCTGTTTCAGAGTTGTGAAATCTGTCAAGAACAATTCGAACAGTACTGGGATGAAGAGGAGGAGGAATGGCACTTAAAAAATGCTATTAGAGTAGACGGAAAGGTACATTTAAGTTCTTTATTTTATAAGGAAGTGTTCATGTTTTGTTAGAGTAACTCACCATATTGAAGATGATTATAGTCCTTTCTGGGCATTGGTCAGTAAAAGTGATACTGGAGTTTAAATAGAATGTTTCCTTTGGAGGGATCTTAGTAACCATATGGCTCTATATTTAACCATATGAGGCTGAGTAGCTAGACTGAGAACTAGATTTTCTGTCTACACTGTATTTCACCATTAAAATTGTCATATTTACGTAAGGCTAAAAGCAAGTTTGGGTTTCATTCTTTTGGCTAAATTATTTTTTCCATTCTTTGATTTAAAATTTAAAGAAAAAAGAATGATGTATTAGAAATGAAAATGCATGTGAATAGCTATTTTTCCCTTTTTTCTCCTTCAGATTTACCATCCATCATGTTATGAAGATTATCAAAATGTAAGTTCTTTTTGGATATTGTATGTTTTTATTTTTATTAATAAATATATATAGCCTTTTTAATGTAGGCTCATTAAATACTGACATTAGATAGACTTTGTATACTGACTTATCGCTGATAAAATGCAAATAATTAAAATTTTACTTCTTGTTTTGTTTACTTGAATCTTCATAACTTTTACTGGACCACTAGGCAGAGAAAAATTAAGAGCTAAAGAGAAGGGGTATTGTCCACACACCTAGTAGAGTAGTATTTCACACTTTTGTTGGCTGGGCATGGTAACATATAGCTTTTAATCTAAGCACTTGAGAGGCAGGAGGGGATCCTCCTGTGTTTCAGACCAGTTTGGTCTACATAGTGAGTCCCAGAATAGCCCTGACCCCTCCCCCCCAATGTTGTCTGTGTATTCATGTATGTGAATACAGCTGTACATGTGCCACAGACCACAAGTTGAGGCCAGAGGACCACCTCCTATGAGTCTCTTGGGTTTTGTGATTGTACCAGGCTAGCTGGTCTCAAGTTTGCAGGGATTTTCTTATATATCCAAATTTTATGTGGGGATTTGAACTCAGCCTTACACTTGCAGTGTGTCCCCAGCTCTGTAAAATTGGAACCATACCAGTCTAGTAGCCTTAGAAGGCCATATTGTTTTATTTGTAGCTGAACTTTTCTAAAGCTAGTGGAATATGTTTAGTAGTAATGACACTGGTTTGATATAGATTTTTATATCTAGGCCACTAGAAGATTAGTGTTTCCTAGGGTGTTTTGCTGTGAGGCTTTAAAAATTTCCCAAGAGTACTTAAGAGCCACATAGGAGCCTCACAAAGTTAGGATAGGGTTGTCCCGTGTATAACAATTATGTACTGAAGCCTAACTTCTGTTAGTGGTATCAGTGTATTAGCTTGTGGGAAGCAAGCATTGTAACTGAACATGGTAGTCCTTTGTCTGAACTACGGGTCTTATAAAACTGTTAATATGATTTGAATCTTCATTAGTACTTATAGGGATTTTCATTTTGTAGACATCTTCTTTTGATTGCACACCATCTCCCAGCAAGACACCAGTTGAAAACCCTTTGAACATTATGTTGAACATTGTCAAAAACGAATTGCAAGAACCCTGTGAAAGTCCCAAAGTTAAGGAAGAACAAATTGATGCCCCACCAGCTTGTTCTGAAGAAAGTGTAGCAACACCTGCTGAAATTAAAACAGAAAGTGATACAGTTGAGTCAGTTTAAATAAAATGAGAAAGGTATGCTTTTCTTTTTTTAACAAAAGCTGCTGCTGGATCTAGGAGGTGAAGAATTTTTTATGTATATATAGACATATATCTATATAAATTGCCTAGCTGAGGCAGGGCCTTCGGCTATCATTTGGTTAATAAATACATTTTAGTATTTGCATTTCCTACTGCCTGCACAGTTTCAGGTGCTTGTTGTGTGAAAGTTCTGTAGATGAGTGCAAATTTAACAAAATGAAATTGTATGTGTAAAAATGTACGATTTTCACTTGTGAAATGTAAATTATAAATAAAAATATTTTTGCTATCCATGGAGTGTAATATTTATGCACACCATCAAATAAAGACAGTGTTTCTATACTTTTATTGGGTAAGAATGAAACTGAACAGCAACCTTACCGTGAGATGCTTTTTCTAATAGCTTCCTAGGACTTAAAGAAGCAAAGTTCAGACTTAGTTTTTTTTTCTCAAATAGAAAAGCCAGATTAAAGAAAACAAAAACAAAAACAGGACATATGTGCTTACATATAGACATGTGTCCCCAGCTAGAATCATCCACATGTCCATTTTTGGAAACTACGTAACAAAACAGTAATGCTTATTATTGAACTTGGACACTGATGCCATCAAGCAATTAACAAATATATTTAAGTACTAAAAGTGATTTTTTTCCTTAGAAAATATTTTTTCAAATTGTCAATTTAATGCAGACAAACATATTTCTATTTTAAGTTACAGAGATTCTGTGTGAGAATGTTCATATGAAAAACATGGTTAACTTTCTTCTTTGTTGGTTTTGATTGAATTAGATGGATACCATGAGATGTTAATATTCATACATGTAATAAATTGAATGATGAACAATCTTTGTTTGTATTTCTTGGGTGACTTTAGAATGTGACTTTTATGTCTTTCACGTGTTTTAAAACATGAATGCAGTGCCAGCTATGAGCCATACCTGTAGATACGATATTCTACTATTTATAGAAGATAAGGATATAGTACATGCACAATATTAAGGCTTGTAATGTTTTATGGTGGGGATTGGCAGGCTTTATGTGATTTCTTTGGTTATAACACCAAAGGGTACTCTAGTTTATGAATAAAATTTACACACTCCAACAAAAGTACAGTGTGAAGCCTGGTTTTGTCATATTTTGTAACTAAGATAAATGTTAAAATAGAAACAGGCATATCAAACTACTGGAGATTTTATTTTTCCCAAAGACGGTTTCTGTTGTAGTCCTGGACATTGTAGAGCAGCTTGGCCTTGAACTCAGAGATCTACCTGCCTCTGCCTCCCAAGAGCTGGGATTAGAGGTATGTACCACCACACCCAGCTGTATTGGAGAATTTTTAAGGAACAGTAGTTCATAGAAGTGGTCTCAGAGTAGAACTAAGAATGGATAACACACTGATAGGCTATCATTGCAGAGTTGGGCTTAAACAGTTAAAACATTTTTAAAATGTGAGTCCTTTTAATGTGTGTCTGTGGATCACCTGTGTACCTGGTACTCAAGGAGGCTAGAGGAGGGCATTAGAGCCCTTGGACCTCAATTTACAACCGTCTCCTATCTATGGTTTGAGAGGACCCTTCTTGGTTCCAAGGGCACCAGGCACACACCTAGTAAGTTTTCATGCAAGGAGAGAAAACTGCCATATACAATAAAAAACAACGTTCCTCACTCTCCATTCAGCAACAGATTATAAATGCATTAAAAGTCAAGACAACTGGTGGTATACATGAATGCTGCCATGGAATAGCTGTACCATCTAAACATTTCCTGCTGCACATCCTTTTTCTTTCTAGAACACTGATAGCTACTACCAAATACTTAGGTGTCCAAGAAAAGTAGAATTACCAACAGGAAAATGTTGGTAGGTTAAATAATAAAAATATGACAACTCATGGGCATGCCTTTAATCCCAGTACTTGGGAGGCAGAGCCTGCATGATCTCTATGAATTGTCGTTCAGCCTGGTCTACAAAACAACTTAAGGGATACTACCAAAATAAAACCGAAAAACAAACTGGTGTAAGAAAGAATGAAGGGTAACATGAAAGGCATTACTGCTGAGATCTAGAATACTATTGTTTCTGGGATGACTAATGCTATTCTTATTTTGAGCTGACGAGTTTCTAATTCTCAATTTTCTCCTTGTACGAGGCCAAATGTGACCCAGGTTTCCAAATTTACCTATGCAGTCTTGTTCATCTAATAAGACCTCCCTGAGCTGACTTTTATGAAAAGCAACTATCCTAGAAATCACCAAAATTAGACTTTAGCTCCCAAAGATGGAAAATAAATATACCCTGGAGCTACAAAGTACCACAATCAAAACTAAAGTCTTAGAAGATGAACCATCTTCTGAATTAACAGTTTAAAGTTTTAGGGGCTAGAGAGATGGTTTAGCAGTTAAGAGCACTTGGTTTTCTTGCAAAGAACTTGGTTTCATATCCCAGAACCCTCAATGAGTGGATCACATCACCTGTAATTTAGGTTCCTAGGAGGTCTGATTCTTCTGGCCTGGGCAAACATGGGGTGCATACATATATACACATATGAGGCATTCCTACCTAAAATCCTTTTAAAAGATTATATTCTGCCTGCAGGCCAGAAGAGGGCACCAGATCTCATGGATAGTTGTGAGCCACCATGTGGCTGCTAGGAATTGAACTCAGGATCTTTGAAGAACAGACAGTGCTCTTAACCTCAGAGCTATCTCTCCAGCCCCCAAAAATCTTCTTAAAAAGTTGAAAAATTTGAGACCACATAAAAATTATTCAGGAAAACTTAAGGAGGCATTTAACTGCCTGCAAAGAGGAGATAAACTGACCAGGTGTGTTGTAATCCCAGGCAAGGAAGTTCACAAGTTATGGGCCAACCTAGGCTACATAGACCCTATCTCAGGGGCTGATACTACAGTAGTGGAGCATTTCCTCATGTATAAGGCCCTGGGTTTGAGCTGCAAAATTATAAAATGGACAAAGAGGAATTAAATGTTAGGATGCTATTGTCAAGAATGGCTTTCAATTTGCAGGCCAGTGAGATGATCTGGTAGGTAAGCCAAGTACCCCCTACTCCAGACAAGGGTTCTCTGTGTAGCCCTGGCTGCCCTGGACTCACTTTGTAGACCAGGCTGGCCTTGAACTCCAAAATCCACCTGCCTATGCCTCCCCAGTGCTGGGATTACAGGCATACACCACCAAGCTGAGATGACTGTCAAAGTCTTATGAGCTTAGTTTAATATCAAAGAATCATGAGCCAAAGAACTACCACAAATCATCCTCTGACTTCATGGGCACTGCGGCACGTATGACCCTCTCCACCCACAGAAATAATGTAGAATTAAGGAAGAACAGGTGGCTTCAATTCACCTATTTCTGTAACTCAAACAGGGTCAATTCCTTGAGGTAAGTAGTATATTCTTCAGCAAATGAATAAACCAAGAACCAAGTATTACCCATAGGATGTCCAAGGCAAAGGACACAGTAGATGGCATCTTTGAGGAGTGCATGGGCAGAACAGGGTGAAATAACATGGTCCTGACTACTTGGGAAATTAAAACAGGAAAAATCGAGCCTAGGAGTTTGGGCAAAATATTGTGACTGTTATTTTGGGGGAAAAAAGCTCATGGAGTACACGAGGACAAAGGAATAGAAACAACTGTCAAAACTCAATTTGCCCTGAGCTTGGCCAACTCTCTAGAATCATGCCTAGAGCTGACTTATGGGAGTTTAACTTGTTTTATATCATCTCACTTTAGAAAAAGAGGTAGGAGCTAGAGATGGCTCAGCAGTTAAGAGCACTGGCAACTCTTCTTGAGGACTCTGGTTTGAATCCCAGCATCAACAAGGCAGCTTACAACTGCACATCCAGACTCTAGGGTTACAGTGGTTTCCTCTGGCCTCTGAGGGCACCAGGAATGCTGTGATACACAGACCAACAAAAACAAAACAACAACAACCACAACAAAAACCCTATATATAAAATAAAAATTTAAAAAACCAATTAAAAACAAAACAGGTGTGGACAACTAACCATTAATAATTAGAGCTAGTTTCCTATCTGACAATTTCTATTTTCTGGAATGTTGATATGACCACTCAAGTATGAATCTGACTTACTTCAATTGAGAGACTGTCGACTTACCTTGAAATCCTATGCATCTGGTTTTTGTATCTTGATTTGTTTTATTAAAACTGTTTCGAGCTTATCACAAATGTTGCCTAGACCTCTGTGCTTTTTTTTTTTTTTTAAATGAGACAGGGTTTCTCTGTGTAGGCCTGGCTGTCCTGGAACTCACAGAGATTCTCCTGTCTCTGTCTCCCAAGTGCTTGGGATTAAAGGTGCCCGGCTCTACCTCTATTTTTTATATTTTCTTTTCTTTTTCTTTTTTCCAGACAGGGGTTCTCTGTGTAATAGCCCTGGCTGTCTTGGACTCGTTTTGTAGTCTAGGCTGGCCTTGAACTCACAGATCTGCCTGCATCTACATCATGAGTGCTGGGATTAAAGGCATGTGCCACCACACCTAGCTATATTTTTCATTCTTTAGTAAAAAAAAAGTTTGAGTTTGTATACATCATCTGAGAATGGAAGCTTATGTGTCACATGAGTGCAAAGGTCAGTGGACAACTTCCACTAGTCAGTTTTTCCCTACCATTATGTGGGTTTTCAGGGACCCTACTCAGGTCATCAAGCACTTTACAGGCTGAGTCATCTTGTTTCTGTGCACCATCTTATAAGTGCAGCAAAACTTAAGTCATTATTTTAAGGACTTTTTTACTCTAACTGTAAAGTATTAAATGACCACAGTACCTTTCTGAACACGGAGTTTAGAAGACTTTATATAATTACTGGTTCATAGGTAATGAATTTGATATTTAAAATTGTGAATTATGGTTATGTTAGCCTTATATTTGGCAAATATTCTGTCCTGCTTTTCCCCTGGTGATATTTGCCAAGGATAAATTACATGGCAATACTCTTTTATGATTAATATAGTTCTTGAGCCAATTTTCCAAATTATTAGTGCTGTCTATGTAAAATAATTTTTAAGGGACCCTTATGTAACATGTTCCCCTTGTTTTTAATACTGTTTTCTCTCCCAGATTTTCTGTGTTGTGTGTTCTATATAGCACAACCCAGAAATAGAGCCTCTACTATTTGAAGTAGCTATCTATAAGTACTATGTTAATCTGGAGTTAAGATATAGCAGGTTCCAAATCCCCAACTCCTACTAATGTCATCATGATCAAATGTGAACTGTTTCTTCATCTGTAAGAAATAAGCATAATAAAGATTAGGTCTGAAATTATTTGCAAATCAGTTTTGATAGGCATTGGTTCACATATATAAATAAGTAAATACCTGTTCCACAAAAAGATCTTAGTTGTCCCAATTCTAAAAAGAAAAAAAAAAAACAGAGACTGGAATGACTAATCCCCTATCCTGTTCTAACAGTAAACAAAACAAAACAAAAAACCCCTTTGTCCTCAGCCTGTCAGTTCACTCACCTGCCAGTAAGATCCACCCACACACTCCACAACACAAAAGCAACTGAGCAGCCATTGCCCTGCAGTAAATATCGTAGATTCCAGGAACACCCAGATGATGATAGAATGCTTACCTTCCAGAAGCTTCACCTTCCTGGGGTGGGGTGGAGTGGTGAGAACCAAATGTCAAGTAGCTGATTACTATGTGTGATTTGATCTAATAAAAGCTGCAGGAAATCAGGTTTGAGGGGAATGTTTGTGGGGGTGGGGTGGGGGAGGGGAGCAAGGATGTAGTAGGAATCCTAATGCAAGCACTTACCACTACTTACTGCGTGTCCCCAAGCAACTAATGCTGATGTTCTTTAAAAAAATACATAGAATAAAAAAGAATACTATCAACAAAGTTTTAGTAACAATAAGAAAACTCATACAAAGCACTGAATAAAACAGACTGATTATATAAACTCAAGTATATAAACTCAAGCCTATCTGTTTAAAAGGCTATGCTAAAGATCAATTTACCTCAAGAGAGAAGATATATGGCCAGGGATTTTCCAAATTTGTTCAGAGAACATAACCATGGAGTGGGCAGAGTAGTTTCTTGAGGGCAAACTACACATTTAATGACAGAGGAATTAAAGTGTGTTTTTTAGGATCCCAACTTATTACTCGACGAAAGAATGCATGATGCTAATGCAAACATACTATATCATACCCCGCCCCAACCCAAAAACCAAAACAAACAACAATAAAAAACCCAACCCAACTCCCCCCAGTAAAAAACCAAAAACCAAAACAAACAACAAAAAACCAAAAACCTGAGAAGTGCAAGCGATGTGGAAGACACTTACCAGTTTTTGTAATATCAGCGGGTAGCACTAGACGCATATATTCTCAAAAATAACCTGGAAGAATACATGATGAGCAACGCTGGAGAGAAAGATTTAGTTCAGTTAATAATGCTGCAGCAAAAAAAAAAAAAAAATTCATTTAAGGTAGAAGGACCGGAGAATCTTCTGACTAACGACTCTTGTTATTAGCACTTACCTGCTGTTTGACTTTAGCAAACAAATTGAGTATCAACCTGTGTAAGCTGAGGATCAAGCGAACATCAAAGAACCCGACACTAAGCACTCACTCGACAATGACAGGGACTGCACTTGCTACCACCCCCTTTAGGTATTCTTCTCTGTTTGAGAAGCCATAGGGTAAAAATAGATGTTTCAAACCAGCGCTGAAATAGAATACCAGTCTTCCCAAGGACGAAAAGGCCCCTCAGGCGCGGCACACAGGTCAGCTACGTGAACCTCAGTCCTGGGACGTCCATTTGGGGGCGAGATCCAGGACAGGGTGTTCCAGAGCCAGGCCTCGGTAGGCTCTTGTGAGACTGAGCAAACAAAAGAAAAACACATCAAAACCCACTCGGTACCAGCGTCGCGCGGCTTCCCACAGGCGATGCCTGGAAAAAGGTGAAAGGGAGGAAGTAGGAAGTGACGCCAGCATAAAGGATACGGAAGTGACCACACGCCGGAAGTGTACTTGTTTCCAAGGCGACGACTGGGCCACCACTCCCTTCAAGCTGCAGGAACTGAGACGCTGGACAACTACTCTGTGGAGAGGGTTCCCGCAGACGGCGACCGCCGCCACAGCCACCTGCGGGCACAGGAGGCCGACGTCTGCGGCCTCCGCGCCAGCCGCCGCGCAAGTGCGATCCGTATTCCGCACGGCTACCTCGGCGTCGGGACCAGGGGGAGGGGCGTGGAAGAGCAGGGATCCTATCGCCTCAACTCCAGAGAAAGAAACCTCGAAGAAGGGGACCGCCGCTCCTGGATCTCCTCCGGAAGAATAGGTGAAGACGGCGGCTTTTCCCGCCGCGACTCGAGAAGAACCGGCGAAGACCTAGGCTACCACCGCAGCGTCTCTCCGGAGAGCCCCAGGGGGTATGATGGCCACAGGCAGAGCAGCCCATGGATGGCTGTGAGGGGCAACAGCAGCCCACGCAGCACCAACGCGTGCCTAGGCGAAGTCGCTGGCCAGCATCCCCGCGACTCGAGGGGAGCTGTCAGCGAAGACGCCTGGGTGGGCGTCCCTGAAACCCGAGGGCCCCAGACCAGTGACTCCGGGGACCGAGGCAGTGACGACCGCGGCGGTTCTTGGGAAGGCGCAAGTATCGATGGCAGCCGCTGCCCCAGTCGTTCTTGGGGAGGCGTAAATGATGACCGGGGCTACGAGACCAATGACTCCTCCAGGGTGAGCATCAACGAAGACTCCAGTCGCCGCCTCAGTGGTTTCTGGGAGAGAGAAAGTGAAGAAGATTCTCACTTCAGGGACTCTTGGGAGAAAAGGGAGGACCGTGGGCCCCGCGTCAGCGACCAGGAGTCCAGTTGCTGCAGCAGCAGAGACCCATGCATGGGAGCAAGTGAAGACCGACGCAGCAGCAGGGGCCTGGATTCCACTCCCCCCCAGAGTCCAAGGCTGAGGGTAGAGGACCAAACCATGCCTGGTCTGGCCAGTTCAGGCCCCTCCAAGTCCTCGAGGGAGCCTGCAGACGCAAGTGAGTCTTTCCTTGTCGTTTGTCTCCACGTTTCCTACATCAGGGGCATCAGCCTGAGCCCCTGCTGACATTTTCGTTCTCTATTGTTAACTCTTCCTTTTCTCTTTATTTTCTCTTTATTCCAAAAGCTGCTCACCTGCCCCTATAGCCCCTTATTTGTGTTTTTCCTCCCCTCTATAGCTACATCACTTGTCTGTCGGACATCTTATTCAGATCAAACATCACTTGTTAAATATAATGGATCCCTGTTAAGTCCTTTTCTGCAGCATTTGATACTGTAGAAATGACAAATAAGATCTAACTTTCTAATATTCATTCTGTTGGAGTTCCCTTTGCCGGCTTCTTCTATTTCTTGATCTCTTTCTTTTTCTTGCTCCGTTTTGTGAGGGTGGGTGTTGTGTGACAAAACTTTTCCCGGGGAGACACAACACACATTTATTCACACCCCCCCCCCCCCGCAGATAGGAATCCCATTCACCCGAGGTAGGGTTCTCACTGACAGACCAAAAACTGGGACACCTGGAGCGCATTGAACAGCCAGCTAGCAGGCAGCTCAACAGGTTGGAGACTGTCTTTTCCAGATGCCTCAGTTGGTCTAAACCTCTTCCCAGCAGCTGCTCTTGGAGTCTTTGCAGCTTCTTTCCTCTCAGAGTCATTTCCCTGCCCCCCTACCCCCCAGTTCAGGTTGTCTAAGAATGTTCTTTGCAGCTCAGCTTCCTTAGGTCTGAGAGGTCCTTTCAGCTTTTATTGTTTACTCGGGCAGGGAGAGGGCCTAGTGAAACGGGTCAGTTTCAGAGACTTCCTAAAGCTGTTTTGAGTGCTTTACCTTCCTGCTTGAGGAGCTTCCTGAAGGATGGAGGCCTCCAATCCTTGGAGGAGACTGTGACACAACCATTCACTCCTCCCTCCAGCTCTCACATTCTCCCCTCTCCTCTTTTCCCGATGATCCCTGAGCCTTGGAAGGGGTAACTGTAGATGGCTAGCAATGCTTAAGAAATGGACCACCATGCCAGAATAACAGTTGCCTTGTTCAGGAGCTTTCCCATTGGTTATGAGTTAAGGCTGACACCAGTGATCTCTGAGTGCAGAACCTCAGGTTTTGTCCTGGCTTCCAGTACCAGGCGTGAATTCCCTCTTGTGGAGTGGAAGGCTATTGATCTCAGTCACTTTTGCACAAGCCTCTGTAGCCCTGGCTGTCCTGGAGCTAGCTCTGTAGGCCAGGCTGGCCTTGAACACATAATCCACCTGCAGTGCAGTATTTTAACATATGGCAACGTTGGTGACAGCTCTCCACTAGCAGCCTGCATGGCCTCCTCTGGCACTATAAAAGCCAACCAGGGTGAGAGATTGCAGTTCTGTCCAAGTTTAATTTCTCCATGTCCTACAGTCAAGGCATGTACATGCAAATGTCTTTAGCAATAGGGTCTTATCGTCTAGTTCTGGCATACAATCAGCAGCAATATCCTTTATGGTTTGTGGGGGGCCTCAGGGACCTTCAGCTTACTAGGAGGTATTTCACCCCTGGTTCTGGGAATTTTATTTAATAACCTGATGGCTTCTGGAAGTGTTCTTTTCACCCATGTAGGGTATACCTTTTAGATTTAAAGTCTGTAGCTATTGTTTTAACAACCCATTTTAAAAAATTAACCTAGCCCCAGTAAGGTAGGTGAAAGTACTGTTATACCTGGTTGTCTGTCCAATAGCTTTCTAACTGTATAAAACACTCAGTTAGCGGTCTGTCTGGATAACAGAACCTTTCCAGGGGATGAGCAGGACAAGGCAACCACCATCCCATAACAAAGATAACCTTGGTGGAGCACTTTAATGTTTGTTGTCATCTGTTCTCAGCAAGTGTCATATGATCCCAGAAATTCACAACCAAGAAGATACTAAATTCAAACATAAGCTCAAATCCAGCATGGAAAGACCCCATTGCTTGTACTCGTTGAACAATATTTGGTAGAGCAGCGTAGATAGTATGTCCCACTCATTCTCTAGGAACAATCTGGCTTTTTTATAGGCCATATTAGACTGTTGAAAGAGTTCAGAGCCAGATGAATAATTTCTACCCTTTCTAATTTTCTAATGATTTTTTAAACTTTATTATAACTCCTAAGCCAGTCTATATTTTCCATTTTGCCTGACCACACATGACTGTGCACTCTTAGGCAAAACTCCCCCAAAGTGGTATACAGCGTATGACCTAGCAATATATCCATCCACCTGCAGAATGTTTTCTTACAGTGGAGAAATACACACTGTGTAACTACCCACCCCAAGAACCAGCTTAATCCCTTTTTATCCGTGTTGCCTTATCACCATACCCATCTCCTGTTGCCCACTGTCCCTGGTACTTTTGGAAGCTGCCACAAATTAATGTACACTGAACTCCAGTATCCACCAAAGTCCAAGTTAGTGGGGCATCAATAAATCCATAACTCTACATGAGGCCTCTGGTTGCTATGTATGACCCTCACTAGGCTACCACATCAAAGGAGTGGCTTGGGACACTTTCTTTTTCCATAAGTGGTGCTGTTGGGACTGCCTGTACCTCCCTGTCTTTTTTTTTTTTAACCCTTTGGTGAACTTTCAAAGACTCACAAGTACAGAAAGTTGACTTGTTATCAGTTATTTTCCCTAGGAACTCCTGTTTGACACAAATCTAGCTACAGTTGTCTTTGGGTGGTTCAGATAGGACTCATTGCCTGTTTATTTTTCTCACCTCCTACCATGTACTTAGTCGTATGAACACAATTCATATGATGGTCTAGATCACCAGGTGCCAAAGCCTTTCCTACTTCTTTTTTTTTTTTAATAATTCATTTAATTTTATTTTATGTGCATTGGTGTGGGGGTGTCAGAGCCATTGGAACTGGAATTACAGACAATTGTGAGCTGCCATGTGGTTGCTGGGAATTGAACCCAGATCCTTTGGAAGAGCAGACAGTGCTCTTAACCTCTGAGCCATCTCTCCAGCCCCCAACTTCTCCTACTTCTTAAAGATTCTGTCCAACCACAGGGCTCAGCAAAGCCACTAAGACCCAATACCAATCTTGAGGTCCCCATTAAATTATTTTCCCCTTAATTTTCCTGTGAAAAGTTCTGTCTGGCCCAGTGGATTGAGGACCATTCATAGCTTCTCTTATTCCTGTCCCTCCTCTGTTGCTTTTGATTCTGGGGACATTTATGGGGCCTTTAGATGGAGATCACCAAGTGTTATTAACGGCTTTGGTAAGCCAGCGCGTTAGGGCTGACTTCCTTCATACTGTCTCGGGCTATGCATCCTCTGCCTTAAGAAGGGGTAGGTAGTTTATATTCTTCAGTTTTTCTTCCTCCACAACAGTCAGACCAATCCCATTTACTCCCATGTTCCCACAACCTCACAAGCCAGGCTGTGACAGGCTCTTTCGTTGCTTAGGAGCCTTCCCCAATTCCAGCAGTTCAGGCACTGAATATTCTGTTTACCATAGTCTCCTGCACAGGACCATCATCAGGGTGGATCATAGATTTTCCCTTTATTCTGTTAAAGGTCAGACCTGTGGGATACCTTCTGTTGCTTGTACTACCTTTTCCTCACTCCTGAAATCTCATGGGTTCTAAGTTTGTCAATCCCAAGAAGGGCGTGTGAGCATGGATCTAACTTGTACTCTTTTCCTTCTTTTTTCTTACGGTTTTGACCCCTAAACCCTAGGAAGCATCAAGTCAAGACTTGCACCTTGTTCTCTTGTTTATTTATTTTACTTGCCAGTCAGAGACTAATATGGGCTAAGATGGTAGCTGCATCTCCCTCGTTTATATTGCTCCTTTACAGAAACAAGCTCCTGCCTGGATGCTACCTCAGAAGCATTTCTAACTACACACAACAGAGGCCAGGCAACTTCTGCTGCTGCTTGCCAACACTCTTGACCCTTGTGTGTTAATCTCAAAGACTGCAAACTTTTCTCTAAGCTTTTAACTGCTTTTAGAGCATCTCTGTGTCCCTCATCAAGCAGGCTTGCTACCACATACTGCATAGACAAACACTGCAGTCCTGGGATTCTTCCCACAGACACTGCTAATCTTGATGGTTCAGCCTCAGCTGCATATAACCGCTGTGGTAGCACAAAGGCACAGTAACATATGCCATAAAGGAAAGGACAGTTCTATTGGAATTTCCTCCATAGATGTTCACCCCTCAAGCTTCTCAGCCTTAGTTGCATGCCATGGTACCCATGGCCAGGGCCATGCACTCACTCTTTTTCAACTCATCTTTGGTTCTGTTGTATCCCTGTTTCGGTATCAATTGTTTGCAGCTTGGGCTCCTTGTTGTCTGAGAAGGACTTCTTTTCATGGTGGATCGTGAGTGGGACATAAAAGTTGAAATAAACCCTTTCCTTCCCGAGCTGCTTTTGCTTCTGGTATTTTATCACAATAATAGGAATCCTAACCATGATACAGCCAGGACAAGTCATCAGATTATCATTCAAGGGCTTCTAGCAGTTTCTAGCAGTATTTGTAAGCTGAACTTACTCTATTTCTCTGTATATGCTGTCTCTAGATTCAGGGTGTCAGTTTGCCTTGAGACTTCTAAGTGTCTGATAGGACCGAGAAACTTTCTCTCTCTCTCTCTCTCTCTCTCTCTCTCTCTCTCTCTCTCTCTCTCTCTCCCTCTCTCTCTCTCTCTCTCTCTCTCTCTCTCTCTCTCTCCCTCCCTCCCTCCCTCTCCCTCTCTGTCCCTCTCCTTCAGTTCCCTCTCTCTCTCTCTCTCTCTCTCTCCCCCTCCCCCTCTCCCCCTTCATTCCCTTTTTCCTTCCTTCACACTTTCTTATATTATTTTATGTATACATGTGCTTTCCCTGCATGCATGTATGTGAACCACACGCACACTTGATGTCATGGAGGCTAGAAGAATTGCCTGGAGTTAGAAGTACAGACGGCTGTGAGCCACCACGCAGGTCCTGGAAACTGAACCTGCGTCCTCTCGAAGAGCAGTCAGTGCTCTTAACCACTGTGCCATCTCTCCAGTCTCTCTTTGTTCCTCTCTCTCTCTCTCTCTCTCTCTCTCTCTCTCTCTCTCTCTTTGGAAATAGGGTCTCACTATCTTGACTGGTTTGGAACTTAACATACAGACCAAGCTGGCCTCAAACAGAAATCTGCCTGTCTTTGTCTCCCAAGTGTTGGGATTAAAGGCATACACCAACATGGCTGGCAATTATTAATTTTTGATATATTCAGTTCCTTTGTTGGAAGGAACATGTTATGTATCAGAACTATAGCCTAAGATCTGATTAAGATATACTTAGTTAGCCGAGTGTGGTGGTGCAAACCTTTAATCCCAGCACTCAGGGAGGCAGAGGCAGGTGGATCAATGTGAGTTCGATGTCAGCCTGGTCTACAAAGTGAGCCCAGGGCAGCGAGGGTTATACAGAGAAACCCTGTTTCGAAAAACAAAAACAAAAACAAAAAACAACCCTCCTCCCAAAAAAGTTATACTTAGTTGGTTTCAATTTTTAGTTTCTATAACCAGTGCTTAGTGAATATTCTATACAATAATCCCAATACATTCTATTGGGAATGTGTGCCAGGCCAATGGCATTTCTCATGTTTCAAGGTCATATGTTTATATTATCTATTATCTTTCTCTAGTCACAAAACTATATTAACTGTACTGAGCACATACACACAAACTTTTTTTCTGTTAACACGGTTATTTGTGTGATTTGTTCTTTGTTTTAGACTAATCTACTTCAGCGAGGTCTAAATTTTGTAATAAATTATTCAGAAA
Organism: Acomys minous; assembly: GCF_964271855.1. NCBI lineage: Eukaryota > Metazoa > Chordata > Mammalia > Rodentia > Muridae > Acomys > Acomys minous. The sequence continues at coordinate 125,421,080 of NC_140484.1, read as the reverse complement.
GGTAAAGTGATGTGATTTCTCTGGTTCATTGCTGTAGTCCTTTTTCACAGTTCTGTAATATATTTGAAGAAATTTGCTTTTTCAACAGGTTCAAGGAAGAGGGTGCATTTTGGTAGCATACATGATGCGGTACGGGCTGGAGATGTCAAGCAGCTTTCGGACATAGTGGATCGTGGAGCCAACCTTAATGAAGTGGATGCTCTCCATCAGTTTACTCCTTTACATTGGGCAGCACATTCTGGAAGTTTAGAGGTAAGAATCTATAGCTACTATTAAATGAAAACAAATTGACAATGATAATTTTATAAATTTAGCATACAGTGATAAGACTTCATGCTTGGCACTTAAAATAATCTTCTTTTGAATTCCATTTGTTAATTGAGTGCTTTTTAGTGGAGCTTCCCAACAATCATCCCAGACTTAGTGTTGTAAAGTAACCATTTTTAATGCTCATGAGTGAACCAAGAAGTTGAATTGCAGTGACAGCTTGTCTTTGCTCTTTAATGTCTGGGGTTTAGGCAGAAGGTTCAAAGACTACAGCTGGGGATCTAGCTCAATGGTAGAGTATATGCCCAGTGTACATGAGGCAGTTGGTTGCCATCTCCAGTACCGAAATAGATACCAAATAGTACAAAAATATCTTCTGAAGCCTCATTTACTCAGGTAGCTAGTGGATATAGACTGAGCACTTTATTTCCAAGTAGATATTTTGGAAATCTCTGATGGGGCTAGTTTGTGCTTCTTTACAATACAGTGACTAGGTTATAAGGACAAGCAGAGAGGCTAACTTGTAAGGATAACATAAGAAGCTACTCTCATGTTTTGCATAAAGTTTAAAGTCCCAAAAAGCACCTCTTAGGTGTCATTTCTCTCCAGAAAGTTGAATGTTATACAGGTTTGGCGTTTATCAGATTCATTTATGTTTTAAGCATTTACTGCACCTTATATTATTCTTTTGACTGATATTATACAGATACCACATTTTAAAAAAGATTTATTCATTTTATATATATGAGTAGTCTATTTGCATGTACACCTGTGGGCCAGAAGAGGGCCGTCAGATCACATTATAGATAGTTGTCAGCCACCATGTGGTTGCTGGGAATTGAACTTAGGATCTCTGAAAGAGCAGACAGTAATCTTAACCGCTGAGCCATCTCTCCAGCCCCCAGGTACCTGATTAAAAAATGTTTAGTATGTATACAATGCTTTGCCTGTACGTATGCCTGTAGGCCAGAGGAGGGCACCGGATCTCATTATAGATGGTTGTGAGCCACCATGTGGGTGCTGGAAATTGAACTCAGGATCTCTGGAAGAGCAGCCAGTGCTGTGTGTATCATTCCTCCACTTGTTTCATTTATTCAACATTTGAGTTTAAGCCATGTAGTTTCATATATGTGCTCTAGATTTGCTTCAGTCTTATGATAATAGTTTATTCTTAGAATAATATAATATTGAATATATTCATTTTCCAGAATACTGAGTTGGTTTTAACTTTTAGTTTGTACAATCAATGCTGAGTGAATATTTTATTCAGATCTTCTTCTTGGGATGTAGAAAAGGGCAGCTAATTTCTTTCTTTCTTTTTCTCTTTTAGGTTTTTTGAGACAGTGTTTCTCTGTATCCCTGGCTGTCCTGGACTTGCTTTGTAGACCAGGCTGTCCTGGAACTCACGGAGACTCACGTGCCTCTGCCTCTCTGAGTGCTGGGGTTAAAGGCATGCGCCTGCACGCCCAGCTTGCTTTCTCTTATTTACCCAAGAGTAAAGCCAAATGTTGGTTGCTATGCTACAGTGTTTGTGCTTTTGATTTTCTTACACTGGGCTTACACTCATCTATGTTGTTTCTCATGGGAATATCATAGTAACAGACTAAATTTAAAAGCTATAAAAATGCTAAAACCATCTGGTTTATTCTCTTAGTGCCTTCATTGGCTACTCTGGCATGGTGCTGATACCACACAGGGAACTGCCAGAGGATGGACAGCGGCTCACATAGCTGCAATCCGGGGCCAGGATGCCTGTATGCAGGTAATGATTTTTCTTACTGTTTTTTTTTTTTCAATTTAGTGAGTTCAGTTACTTCACTGTAGCTCTGTTGGGACGGATATTGCCATTACTAAACTTGATCCAATTCTTGCAGTTATATCCTATAAAGAAGGATTGAAAATACCAGCTATCCACATAAATGACTTGTAATTAGAGATTCTTTTTTTCATTTTTATTATGTTTCTTTTTTAACATATACATTATTACACATGAATAAAATAAACTGCATATAGCAGGAAGAGCCACAAGACAATCAGGAATTATATAAATGTTACATTCATAGTGATTTGGCTGTTTGTATATAGCAAACTTGAAGTAAACATCTTTCCTATCTTGTTGGGTCTAAATTTCTGAATGAAAATCAATATCTATCTTATCTCATCCTTAACTTAAAACTGGACACCCTAAATCTGTTAGAAGAAAAGGTGGAAAAGAGCCTTGAACTAATTGGAGATTCTTTAATCTCCAAAGTAGTTGGGTTGTTTTGAGTGATGTCACAGTTATGTCTGGAGTATCTTCGTTGTAGCTTGTTGTGCTCAAAGTTATGGGTGTTAGCTGAAGAAGGTAAGCAATGAGAACAAAGAGAAAATACAATAGTAACTCTAGGGTAGTTACTTACCAAGTCTTACCACTGCGTGCCTCCTAACAAGCATTAGATCACTCCATGGGCCTTGATTCTCATTTTCTGCCCCGTCGTGATCTCTTCCTTCTTAGAATTTATTTTTTATTTTTTATTTTTTTGGGTTTTTCGAGACATGGTCTCTCTGTGTTAGCCATGGCTGTCCTGGACTCGCTTTGTAGACCAGGCTGGCCTCGAACTCACAGCGATCCACCTGCCTCTGCCTCCTGAGTGCTGGGATTAAAGTGTGCACCAATGTGCCTGGCCTGAAGTGAGTCTTAAAGTTTGATAGTGTTAGTCCTCCAACTTTGTTCTCCTTTAGTGCTGTCGTGGCTAGCCTAGGTTTTTTGCTTCTTTATAAACTTTAGAATCCATTTATTGATATCCATAAAATACATCACCAGGTTTCAATGGTGACTGATAGACTGGTGAAATAAATTGTTTGTCTGGTACACTGGGAGAAATCCTACAGTCCATGACCTATATGGAAATTGGTCCTTTGGAGAGTTCATCTTCTAGTGAGGCTTTACTCAGAGCTTAGCCACTACCTCCCACCACTCTGCCTCCGAGCCCTGTGCTCTTGGCATTCCCCAGGCCCCATGCTATCTTAGGTCTGTGCCTTCCCCCAGATGCCCCCAGCCTTACGGCATCTTTGTCCCAGCTCAGGCACCAGCAGCCCCAGGCTGAGTTAGGTGCTCTAAGATCACCCTTCCATGTTTTATCTTGATGTGTGGTAGAATAATAAGCACGAAACTAATTGATTTCTCCTAGACTGTGCGCCTCTAGCTGGCAGGGCGGCTCATCTCTGCTCTCCACTGGTGCTCAATAAATTGAATTAGTCTGAAAAAAAAAAGACTTCCTTACATTTACTCTGTGTCTGCGTTCACAGTTTAACATCTGTACTCATGCATGCTTTCCCCATTTCTCTATTTCTAGGCTCTTATAATCAATGGAGCGAACCTGGCGGCTCAAGATGACCGTGGATGCACCCCAGTACACCTCGCTGCCACTCACGGACACTCTTTTACCTTACAGATAATGCTGCGAAGTGGAGTGGTGAGGGACTCCTCCTGATTAGTGGCAGTGGGTGGTCATGTGGCTGGACTAGCATTTGCTGGTTGGTTATCTCTTCCTGACTTTTAAAGTCCTTTCTGTGACTTTGGGGAAGTGATTTTTTTTCCTTTAGCTTTCCTATCTTTAAACGTGGATGCAGGAATTGAGACAAAGCTCCCCTTGCCTCTCCCCAAAATGGGTGGTAATACAAAATGTTTCAGAGGTTCTGTGTTTGGCTGCTGGTTCAGAGCTTAACTGAGAAGACTCTGAAGCTTTTAAACAAAAATTCTCCAGGTAATTATGTTTTTATGAATTTGTGTTTATCTGCATAATGCTTCAAAATACCTCTCTATTTCATATACCAGGTTAGGAGGTGATGTATTTCTCCAGGATTTTAGTTTAATGTTTGTTTATCTAAAAAATATTTTAAAACTATGTGTACATGTGTGGGCGTATGTACACAGGGAGACAGGTGCCTGCAGAGGCCAGGGCTTCAGATTGTCCCTGGAACAGCTACAGGCTAATATTAGCCATCTGATGTGGGTGCTCAGAATCAAACTCGGCTCCTCTGTTTGCTTAATTTTAGCTGAGCCACCTCCCCAGCTCCCTAATATATATTTTGATAATACTCAGTGGCTATATAACTTTTTAAGGAATAGAACTTCTACTAGGTATGATGGCTCATGCCTATAGTCTCAGCATTTGAGAAGTCGAGACAAGAGAATTGTAAATTTGAGGCTACAATGGGAGACCTTGTCTCAGCCCCACCCCCCATGTCCAATATACACAGAGAAGTGTGGGGAGAAATATACTACAAATATGGAAGACATAATGGTAAGAGTCTTTCCTTTCTTTCTTTTTTTCTTTTCTTTTCTTTTCTTTTGAAGACAGGGTTTCTCAGTGTAGCCTTGGCTGTCCTGGACTTGCTTTGTAGACCAGGCTGGCCTCGAACTCACAGAGATCTGCTTACCTTTGCCTCTTCAAGTACTGGGATTACAGGTGTGTACCACCATTCCCAGCTTGGTAAGAGTCTTTTCTAAGAAGTAAAAACATTAAACATTTTTTTCTCTCGATTACTTTTTTATTTAAACCCATCCCCATCCTTTTTATTTTATAGGTCAAAACAATGAAACAATTACTTAAATTTCTTTTAAATGTTGTTTTGGAACCTGGCATGGCGTCACAAGCCTCCAATCCCAGTACTCAGGAGGCAGAGGCAGGCAGATCTCGAGGCCAGCCTGGTCTACGAAGAGTCCAGGACAGCCAGGACTATTATACAGAGAGACCTTGTTTCAAAAAGCCAAACCAAACAACCCAACAAAACATTGTTTTGTATGACCTTTGTTTGTTTTTGTGTTGTTTTTTGTTTTTGGAGACAGGGTTTCTCTGTGTTGTTCTGGCTGGCCTGGAACTCTCTTTGTAGACTAGGCTGGTCTCGAACTCAGAGATCCACGTGCCTCTGCCTGCCTATGCTGGGATTAAAGGTGTGTGCCACCATACCTGGCAGTAGTTTTTAAAAAGACTTTTATAACAGTTCACTGAAAAACCTCATTTTTCCTGTGTTCAGATCAGTGGGTGCAGTAATTTTTTTTATTATATTAAATGTTTGCTGTGTGATTTTATGAATAGCTTCTAATTTTTAATTCCAGAATTAAACGTCTAGATTTACTGTTTTCCTTACAAATGATAAGAAACAGTTCATTCTGAAACTGAGTGAATTTCACCTCTAGGATCCTAGTGTGACTGACAAGAGAGAGTGGAGACCTGTGCATTATGCAGCTTTTCATGGTCGGCTTGGCTGTTTGCAACTTCTTGTTAAATGGGGATGCAGCCTAGAAGATGTGGACTGCAACGGAAACCTCCCGGGTAGTGAACAAAGCAAATATTTTAGTTTTTAATGATAAAATATTGAAATACTTGATCATATTTAAGAAATGTAAACTGTCCCAGCATTCCATAATTTCCTCACAGGCCCAAAATAGCAGATAAGCTGATGTGAACTATTTACTATGTGAATACGATGCTGTGTTATATACACGCCATGATTTTTTTATAGAGCTATCTTTATCAGCAGTAGAGAAATTGGTTCCTCCTTTTCCTCTGCCTCTTCTTCCTTCCTCAGTGGGATGCAGCTGAGGCCTTCCTTGTGCAAGTTCAGCGGGTGGGCACTGGGCTGTGTCCCTGGGGTTAGTGCCTGTTTCTTTTCTTTTTCTTATTTTTAAATTCCTACCTTTATGCCACACAGACAAGTATTTTACTGTTTAGGTTTATAGAGGATATACCTGTATATGAGCTGGTTTCTTATTGCAGTTTAGGTTTAATTTGAAATAAACTGGCTAGTTGACACATAGGTTCTAAACACTCTACCTTCTTTATGAAGTGGTATTGAAATTCAGATGACAGATCACAGTGAGATTGGAGTCTTGAAAGCTGCAGAGATGGCTCAGTGATTAAAATAATTTATTGCTCTCCTGTTCTTCCAGAGGCTCTTATTTATTTATTTATTATCTTACTTTAATTCCCAGCACCCACATCAGGTGGTTCACAACTGCCTGTAACTCCAACTTCAGGAGATCTGACACCCTCTTCTGGACTTTCTGAGGTCACCTGCACTTACTGCGTGCGCGTGCGCTCTCTCTCTCTCTCTCTCTCTCTCTCTCTCTCTCTCTCACACACACACACACACACACACACACACTTAAAAGATATCCTTGAAGTATATATTAAAGAAATCTTAAGCTCCTATGAAGGGAAAATTTAGGTAGATAATAGGAATGGGTCTGATTCAACTGCTTTGCTGTTTAGAATATCTGTAGATCCCCGTGGATCCTTGTTCACTGTGCTTTGCTGGATGCTGTAGTCTACCTCCCTGTCTGTCTTCTGTACCTTTACACTTACTATCTCGGATAGCTGGCTTTCTTTCTGAAGTTCACTTTTAGCATTCTTTTTATGAAGATTGTTGGTTGGTATGAATACATTTTTTATGATTACATTTTTTAAATATATGGAAGTAATTTGCTTTCATCCTTTTTAAGTTTAATCTTTTGTTCAATTAAATCTCCTCAGTCTCTCTCTCTCTCTCTCTCTCTCTCTCTCTCTCTCTCTCTCTCTCTCTCTCTCTCTCTCTGTGTGTGTGTGTGTTACTCAGGATTGAGTTCAGAGCCTAGCATATAATCTTTACTACTGAGATACATCCCAAACCCCTAAATAAAATTTTAAAGTATAAAAAAATTAAAGTATAATGTGCATATAGAAAAGCTCCCAATTCTATGCATATGCCATTGAATTTTCATACATGAATGCATCTCTGTAACCATTAAGACAAACTAATACCTGTTATGTGGAGCCAGAGACGTCTTTATATACCTTCCATAATTAATCTTTGTCTTCTGGCTTATAAATCAGCCCCTCTAGTTTTGAACTGTATGGGATAAAATAATGTATTAGTGTTTGGAGTGCCTGGCTTGTATTTGTTTTCCAAAGTAGGTGCCATAGTCCTATTTAAGAGTTCCTTGTGCAGCCAGGTGTAGTGGTGCATGCCTCCAGTCCCAGCACTTGAAAGGTAAAAGAGGATCAAGAGTTGGAAACTGTCATGGGGTGAATAGTGAGGTCAAGGCCGGCCTGGGCTGTACAGGGAATTTCCCTCATATGCAGAGTTTAGACTAAAGTGAATATAGAGTTCAATATGTAACGACAACGTAAAACAACTATAGGGACTGGAGACGTAGCTCAGCATTTGACAGCACTTACTGCTCTTGCAGAGGACCTGAGTTTAGATCCCAGCACCCATGTTGAGTACCTCCAGCTGGCCAGGCCTACACAGAGACATGCACACATACAACTGTTTTTTTTTTTATCTAAAAATACAAAAATACGTAAATACAATTTTAAACAAATATAATTAAGGCATTGTGAGTATATATAAAGACATGAAATCAGAAGGCAGAAGGATGACTATTTGGGGTATTGGGACAACAAAAAAGGGAAATGGGAGAGTATTTATCAGAAGTTTATGATAATACTCCTGTGAAATATCATAGTGAAATCTATTACTTTAATGGATTATTATTTAAAGAAATAATAAAGAAGGTAATATGGTAATATGGAAGAAAACATTTTAGTAGCTCCTTAACACTGGCCTTTAATCAGTTGTTTTAATTTTACTAATTCTGTTGGGTTATTGGATTTCTTGGTGGCTTTAATTTGTTTGTTTGTTTTTTTTCTCATGACTGCTGACAGGTCACACCATTTTATATCTTTGTTTAATAGCTTCTTGGCTATTTTCTGTTGTGAAGTATTAGTTGAGACATCCTTCCTCCGTTCTGGGTGGTGTTCTCCTCCTCCTGAGTTGTAAGGGCTCTTCACAGACGGAAGCCTTTATCAGCTACATACATTATGCATACCTTTTTCATTCTATAGACTGCTGTTTTACTCTTTTGAGATGTTCTTTAATGAGCAGTTTACTTTAAAAAAATTACTATGCATTGTGTTCTTCCTGTATGTGGGCCTGCACACCACAAGAGGACACCAGATCTCATTATAGATGGTTGTGAGCCACCATGTGGTTGCTGGGAATTGAACTCAGGACCTTTGGAAGAACAGACAAGTGCTCTTAACCTCTGAGCCATCTCTCCAGCCCCCAGAAGTTTACTTTCAATGTAGTCCAGTTTAATAATATCTTCTTTTTGTGGTTAGTACTTTTTATATTTGATTAAAAAATGCTCACCCTATTCTGTGGTCATAAAGACATTTCTTTATCTTTGAGGATGTATATGTTTTTACTTTTATGTTTATATCTCCAACTTATTGAGAATTGGCTTCATTTCAAGTATTCTGATTATTTTTGTTGGCTCTTTTGCTGTTTTCTCATTAAAATGATCAAGCTTGTATTTAAAGGTATGAATAATATAGAGGATAAGAATGCCTGAGCAACTAGAGGCAGTCTTAAAATTTTTTTATGAAGCAGATTTGGGGTTTAGTAAAAAAATCTTTGAATAGTGATTTAAGTGTGAAAGTTAAGAGAAAGAGATATGCTCAGAGAAGCACATCACACATCATGAGTGTGCGCCCTGAGAGAGAGCCGCTCGCTCAACAGCACATCACACGTCATGAGTGTGCGCCCTGAGAGAGAACCGCTCGCTCCAAAGCACATCACACATCATGAGTGTGCGCCCTGAGAGAGAGCCGCTCGCTCAAAGGATAAATTTGGTATGTATTTACTGAGTACCACCTATGTAGCTATATGTTAGAAGTAACTTTCATGTGGTGGTAAGGGGAAAGATAGATGATCATCACATTGCATGATCCAGACATACATCGTTATTTAGGGATATATGTTTGGGTAAATATAACAAAGGGGAGTAGAAAATAGAGAAATAAAATTTAGAACAACAAAGCCTTCACTGAGGAAGTGACTGGTGACTGTTGAGTCTTGTGGCTAGTCCAAGGAAGAGGTGATGAGGCTGTGCTGCTCCCCTCCCGAGGCCTAGTGTTTGCATAACAGCAAACCAGTATGACTGGAACAAAAGTGAGGGCCCAAGTAACAGGCAATGAGGGATGAGGTCGAAGAGGTACCAAGAGCAACTGAAAGGGTCTGAGCACGGGTGACCTGAGCAGACTTAGGCCTTAGGAAAGGTATGAATTCTTGAACAATCCTCTCATAACTACACACACACACACACAGACCAGAGAGGTGGGGGAGAGAGAGAGAGAGGGAGAGGGAGAGGGAGAGGGAGAGGGAGAGGGAGAGGGAGAGGGAGAGAGAGAGAGAGAGAGAGAGAGAGAGAGAGAGAGAGAGAGAGAGAGAGATAGAGATAGATAGAGATAGAGAGATAGAGAGAGGAGAGAAGAATCTCAGAATATCCTCTTTAGAAGACTCTGGTTCTGGGGCTGGAATGATTACAGGTGCTCCCTGCTCTCTGAGAGAAGTAGAGTCTGGGTCCTAGTACCCGTGTCAGGTGGCCACAAGCACCTGTAACTCCAGCTCCAAGAGATCCTAAGCCCTCCCCAGCCTCTGCAGGCACCCACACACATGCATGCATACACAGCCAGACTCATACGTAAGAATAACATAATAAAATCTAAAGAGAAATAACAACTAGTCCAGACAGTGTGTGTGTGTGTGTGTGTGTGTGTGTGTGTGTGTGTGTGTGTATAGTATTTTGAGACAGGATTTCTCTGTGTACTCCTGGCTGTCCTGGACTTGCTTTGTAGACCAGGGGCCTCAAATTCACAGGGATCTGTCTACCTCTGCTGGGATTACAGGTATGTGTGCCATCGCAGCTGGCTTAGTACAGATATTTTCACCATACAGTTCTGGCATGTTCAGAACCCTGGGTTTAATCTCCAGGAGCTGGGGAAGGAAAACAGAAGTCTAGTGTAGCAATTTAAGCTATTGTTTGAGGTCCGAACGGTAGCTTGTAATGGAAGAAGTAAAGAGAGTGGGGTGGGAGGTAGTTGGGTCCTACATGTATTTTGAGGGAGACCTAGGAGTTTCTGATGTAGCAGTGTGAGGAGTGACAGGTGATCAAGCCTGGATAACACAGGAAGGAGAGTTTCCTATTAGTAAAGATGCTGAATACAATGTCAGGCAAGAGTTAGTTTTGTTATATTAAGTTAGAATTCTGTGAGGGTTGCAAGCATATGTAATGTGTAAGCAGTTAGCAGGGCCATTTTCAAGGGGGGATATTTTCAAAAGGCTGCGGGATGACCCAGCATGACATGGTATGTGCCAGCAAACTAGCGTCTGGACCTAAGGACTTCTCTTTAAGGCCAGCATCCAATGGCCACCTGAACACCACCTTGCTTTCCTTTAGTCACAGATTACCCAAATACCCATCTTTTTCTTGATACTTGGAGTCATTACTTCATGACTGTTTTTTCTTCTCCCCAAAACTTCTGGGTTTTTTGTTTGTTTGAGACAGGGTTTCTCCATGAAGCTCTGGCTCTCCTGGAACTCGCTTGTAGACCAGGCTGGCCCGGACCTCACAGAGATCCTCCTGCCTCTGCCTCCCAGAGTGCTGGGGTTAAAGGTGTGCTCCACCATCACCCGGCTTTTTTGAGGTATTTGTTGTCATCGTGTAGGATTAAGGCTACCCCTTTTCTCTCGCCTGCAGTTTTGAGGTATTTGTTGTCATTGTGTAGGATTAAGGCTACCCCTTTTCTCTTGCCTGCAGTTTTGAGGTATTTGTTGTCATCGTGTAGGATTAAGGCTACCCCTTTTCTCTCACCTGCAGTTTTGAGGTATTTGTTGTCATCGTGTAGGATTAAGGCTACCCCTTTTCTCTCACCTGCAGTTTTGAGGTATTTGTTGTCATCGTGTAGGATTAAGGCTACCCCTTTTCTCTCGCCTGCAGTTCACTTAGCAGCGATGGAAGGCCACCTTCATTGTTTTAAATTCCTGCTGAGTAGGATGAACAGAGGTGCGCAAGCTTTAAAAGCCTTCAACGACAACGGAGAAAATGCATTGGACCTGGCCCAGCGGTTCTTGAAAGAAAACATTATACAGTTTATTCAGGGGGCGGAGTATGAAGGAAACAACCCAGATGATCAGGACGGTAAGTAATTAAACCCACATATTTTTACAGAGTGATAATAATAAAACGGTACATTGAAGCTTAGATATATTACTATTCATATTCATCCAGACTCTTTACTTTGAAGCATTTTAGACAAAGCATGTAGATAGTAGTATAAAGAGCACGGTGTGTGACTGCGGGCTAGGGTCGTTAGAGAGGAGGGAGCCTAAACTGAGAAAATGCCCACATAAAATCTGGCTGTAGTCAAGCCTGTAGGGCATTTTCTTCATTCGTGATTGATGTGGGAGGGCTGAGCTCACTGTGGGTGGGGGCATCCCTGCGCTGTTGGTCCTGGGTTCCATAAGAAAGCAGGCTGAGCAAGCCATGAAGAGCAAGCCAGGAAGTAGCACCTCTCCATCATTATATGCCTATATTCCCCTTTTTAAGAATTGCAATTCATTTATTTTTCTTTCTTTTCTATTCTTTTTTTGGTTTTTCAAGACAGGGTTTCTTTTGTAGTCCTAGCTGTCTTGGACTTGCTTTGTAGAGCAGACTGGCCTCTAACTCACAGAGTTAGTTGCCCCTGCCTCCCAAGCACTAGGGATTAAAAGTGTGTGCCACCATACCAGGTCTGCATTTAGTTTTCTAAGTAATTTGGTTTTCTGTATTTTTGGTATGAATCATTTATTGATTTTTATCAGATATAGATAATTTTCTCTCACAGGTAGATTGTTCTTTCACTTTGATTATGATATCTTTAAACAATAGTTTTTAGTTTTTTTTGCTTTTCTTTGTGTATTTTATTTTTTTATTAATTTATTTATATTACATCTCAATTGTTAGCCCATCCCTTGTATCCTCCTATTCCTCCCTCCCTCCCGCTTCCCTCCTGCTCCCCTCCCCTATGACTGTGACTGAGGGGGACCTCCTCCCCCTGTATATGCTCATAGGGTATCGAGTATCTTCTTGGTAATTTGCTATCCTTCCTCTGAGTGCCACTATGCCTCCCCCTCCAGGGGACGTGGTCAGAGATAGGGCACCAGAGTTAATAGTTTTTTGTTTACTTAAGTTAAATTGCACTCAAGCATGCCATTTTATGATTTTTGACATTCATCATTCCACCATAACCATCTAGATATAGGCATTTTCATCACACCTAGGTTTTCTCAGACTCCTTTTACCTTACTGCTTTTTTTTTTTTTATTCTGTCCCCACACAATCACTGATCTGCTTCGGATTTTCTGAAATTTTGTATTAGGGTGGTAATTATATTTACATAGATATATATTTCTATCCCTCTTGGTAAGTACTAGGAGTGGAACATATGATGGGTATATATTTAACTTTAGATATTGTTTAAGGGGTTGCCTTTCTTTCTTTCTTTCTTTCTTTCTTTTCTTTCTTTTTTTTTTTTTTTTTATGTTCAAGACAGTTTCCCCTGGCTGTCCTGGACTCTGTTGACCAGGCTAGTCTTGAACTCACAGAGATTCTCCTGCCTCAGCCTCCCAAGTACTGGGATTAAAGATGTGTGTCATCATGCCCAGCTTTTTGTTTATTGTTTTTTTATTCACTCTCACTATTTTGGTTTTTTGAAATAGAGTTTTTCTGTGTAGCCCTGGCTGTCTTGGAAATTATTCTGTGGACTAGGCTGGCCTTGATCTCAGACAGCCGTCTGCCTCTGCTTCCCGAGTATTGGGATTAAAGTTGTGTGCCACCATGCCTGTCAGGAAACTGCTTTTCAAACTGCTTTCCAAAGTGCTCTATATCCTTGTCAATATAGGTAGTAGTCAGTCTGTTCTGTTGTAGTCATTAATGGGTGTGTGCTGTTTTCATGAGCATCTTTTCCTTTATTGGCCATCCATTCCTTCTTTCATGGAATACATGTTTTAGTTTTTGACATCTTAAAAATAAGGCTTTTCTAGTTTTGCTTTGTTATTTAACGTATTCTGGACATAAACTGTCAGATGTGTATTGCAAACATTTTCTCCCATTCATAGTCTTTTTGTTTTCAAAGGGTGAAAATTTTAAATTTTATTAAGTTATAACTTGTAATTTTGTTGTTTTAGATAGTGTAGAAAATTTGGTAATATCTTACTTTATCATTCTTTTTATTTGTTAGTGTGTCAGTTGAACTTACCTGAGTAGCTTCATACTTAAGATAATACTGAAATATGGATTGTATGACAGCTTTAGTAGGGAAAAGAACAAATCCCTGTATTTGCTAAAATGCTGACTTCTTATTCAGATTTAGCCTTTCCAGGTCACATGGCTGCCTTTAAGGGTGATTTAGAAATGCTTAAGAAACTGATAGGAGATGGGGTAATCAATTTGAATGAACGTGATGATAATGGATCAACTCCTATGCACAAAGGTGAGCTCTTCTTGCTTCATTTCTGTTGTGATTTCTTGTGAATTATTCAGCTTTAAAGTAGTTATCAGAAATCTCCCCTGGTGGATGTTAGTGAATGTTATATGGAATACACAGCCTGATTTCTAATTCAGGTGCCTTTTATGCTGCTAGACAAGTATGCCTTCAATGCTAAGGCCAGCAGAGGCTCTTGGTGATTTTGTTGTTGTTGGTATTTTAAAAAAGATTTATTTATTATTATGTATTCAATGTACACCTACATGCTAGAAGAGGGCATCAGATCACATTATAGATGGTTGTGAGCCACCAAGTGGTTGCTGGGAATTGAACTCAGAACCTCTGGAAGAGCAGTCAGTGCTCTTAACCTCTGAGCCATCTCTCCAGCCTGACATTGCTTTTACAGTGACATGTGAAATACATTGTTAAGGAACCTTCTTACAACAATATTTTTAAAAGAATTAGTTTATTTTCCTCTCTTAAAAAATTCTTACTTTGGAAACAGAGTCTTGCTGTATATCCCTTTCTGTGTATGTAAAGTAGACTGGCCTTAAACTCACAGTGATCTGCCTGCCTCTGTCGTGGATGCTGGGATTAAATGTGTATGCCACCGTACCTTGCTCTTTTCTTTTCTTTTTAAATACCATTTAAAATTTTATTTTCTGTGTATGACTTTGCCTGCATGTGTGGAGATGCACTATGTGCATGCCTGGTACCTGCACAAGCTGGAAAAGGGCATCAGATCCCCTGATATTGGTGTTACAGAGATGTGAGCTGTTGAGTGGGTGCTGGGAACTGTAAACGCAAGTGCTCTTAATGGCAGCATTTCTCCAGCCAAGAATGTTTTTTCTTATATTCTATTTTAGATAAATTATTTGTCCTTCCTCTTTCCATAGAAATGGCAGGCTATTTTTTGTTTGTTTTTTGTTTTGTTTTGTTTTGAGACAGGCTTTCTCTGTGTAGCCTAGGCTGTCCTAGATTCCCTTTGTAGACCAGGCTGGCCTTGAACTCACAGGGATCTGCCTGCCTCTCCCTCCTTGAGTGCTGGGATTAAAGGCATGCACCACCACACCAGGGTAAATTAATTATTTTAAACTATACCATTATTGATGATCATAGTATGACTTTGATCACACTTAAGAACAGAAAAGCCAGAGTATGGTACTATTTTTGTCTTTACTTATAGAGCTTTGGGAAATACTTTTTGTTAGCTGCTTCTGGATAGGAAAGAGATGAAGAAGAAGTAGGAACTGAGGAATAGAACAAATTGCTAAAGATCAAAGTGATGATGTCTTTATGGGGACTTAGTAACAATAGCATGTATTTATGACAGATAACTGCATATCTCTCACTACATTTAATGATTACTGAAACCATCCATCCATTCATCCATCCATCCATCCGTCCATTCATCTACCTATGCTGGAGCAAGTTTGGGTAGGGAGGTCAGTGATACTGTTCAGTGTATAAAGTACTAGCTGCCAAACCTAATGGCATGTGTTTGATCCCAAGAACCAACATGGTAGAAGGGCCTGAAAGTTGTCCTCTGACCTCCAGATTTATACTGTTCAGGTACACATGTGTGCGTGTACAGACACAAAGTAAATAAATAGATGTAAAATTTTTGAGAGAAGATTTCTTTTGTGTGTGCTCTTCATATGCAGTAGGTAGGCATGGAGCAAGATTTTTGATGTCCCTAAGACCCTTGTGACTGGAATGTTCACACGCTGGAGTACAACACAATACTGAGTAGGTGCTGTGCAGTATGATGTAGTGCTAGGGTGTGGGTGAGGAAGATTGGATTCTAGTTTCTCCGACTTGCTTGTTTGAACTTTGAGCTCCAATTTTATATCTGTATCCAAAATTATTTAGATAATACCTAAGTACAGTAGATATTTGATTAAATGTCAAATAAATGTACAAGTGAAAAATAAAATATTTGTACCAGCCTACTTTTGTTAGTTACTATAAGGTTAAAATTTCAGAAAACTGTTTCCAATAACAACTTTTCTTTGTATGCGTTATGTGTTTCTTTGTTTTACTTTTTAAAAAGCTGCTGGACAGGGCCACATAGAGTGTTTGCAGTGGTTAATTGAAATGGGAGCCGACAGTAATATTACCAACAAAGCAGGAGAGAAACCCAGCGATGTGGCTAAGAGGTATAAACTCCTATCTACTGTGCTCCTTGATTTTGCTTTTAAAGTTGTGCACTTACTTTCCTGTACTTGAAACTTTCTGAGGGGGGCTGGGGAGATGGCTCAGAGGTTAAGAGCACTGCCTATTTTTTATAAGGTCCTATTCCCCCCGCAACCACATGGTCCTCACAACCATCTAAAATGTGATCTGGTGCCCTCTTCTGGCATGCAGGCATACATGCAGGCAAAACACTGTATGCATAATAATAAATGAATAAATCTTTAAAAACTTCTAAGGATTTAACACAGGTTAGGGGGACTCAAATAAGATGCAGATGGAATCAGTTTTTAAGTTGATTGATGTTTATTTCTTATTATCTCTTCTCTTTAAAGCAATTATTCTTATCTGGATCATAGTATTAGATAATTGTATTAGTTCTATTTCCGTTGGGGATAGGGCATTTAGAAATGAGAGCAAAGGCCATGGCAATGAGCATCTACCACATAAGGTTAGGTCCAGGACTTCTAAAGCATCCTGCAGTGATCTAATTAGTGTGCACAATGCATTGTTCTACCCAAATATGCTTGATGCCTTATTGAGAAATACTGTTTTTTCTTTTTTAAAAGAATAACAATAATGATAATAGAGAAGCAATTCTAAGGGGTTTGAAGAATATTTAGGAGTTTACATGGGAAATAAATCTAGGCTATATTATAAAACTCTGTGAGCTTATTCAGGTCCAGGCCTCAAGGAATAGTTAGTGTAGATCGCTGTGCTCATTTGGTTGTTGTTTACTCAGCATCCTCTCTAGTTCCTATGGTCCAGGCACTGTGGCCAGAAGTCAGACTATACAGGTGGGAAGCACAGTGCCTGCCTTCCAGGGGCTCGTGGTTACGGAAGCCCTAGAAGCTTTACTTCAAAGAAGAACACGTATGCAAACAAAGCTTCTTAGTAGTTATAACCATGGCCACACCACATTACATGGCATCGATGAGTGAGGAAAACTGCCAGCTCTTCCTGTCTGTCAGTGATGTGGGTTTGAAAACAGTGCAGACGATAGTAAAACATAAAAAGAAATTACAGCAGCAGAGAACTTAGGTTGTTGTCAAGGAAAACATTTTTTGGAGCAGCATTTACATTGACACTTGGAGGATTAGTAACATAACATTTTTTGAAGTAGCATTTACATTGACACTTGGAGGATTTGTAACATAACATTTTGCGATTTTATCGTTCAGAAGTGCCTGAATTTAAGCCATGAGCATGGGCTACAGTGGCAGATGAGGCTTGACCTGGTGTTTGGTTGTGCCCAGTCACTCACTTGACTTCATATGTAGCTCAGACTGTCCTTCAGCTTGCAGTCCTGTCTTAGCCTCCCTGGTGCTGGGATTAGAGGTTTGTGCCACTATTCCTCATTGGGTTGTTTTCTTGCTGTGTTTAAAGGGTTCTTTATATATTCTAGATACTAGTTCTTTCTCAGAAAATATCCATCGCAAAGATTTTTCTCTCACTTGTGGGATGTTTTTCATAACCCTAGAAACATCTTTGGAAGTGAGTCAGTTTCATTGAAATTTCTCTTTTTTTGGATTGTATGTTTGGTGTTAGACCTTAAAAAATCTTTGTAACTTTGCATTCTGTGTTTTCTTCTAGAAGTTGTATAGTTTTAGGCTATGAGGTCTATGGCTCACTCTGAGTTCTTTTTTTATATTGTACTAGGTATGCATCTCAGTTTGTTCTTTTGTATATGAATATCAATTATAGCACTATTTGTTGAAAATGGTATACATTTTTCACTGCCTTTGTGACTTTGTAAAAAATCAGCTTTATTTGCTTGTTTGAGACAGGGTCTTTTTCTATAGTCTAGGCTGTTTTTAAATTGCCATATATCCCAAACTGTCCTCAACGCTGCAATCCTCCTGCCTTAGCTTCCTACATGCTGAGATTATAGGCACGTGTTACCATATACCTAACCTAATACTTAAATATAATAAAATAGGAAAAAAAGGAAATAAGAACTATATCTCCAAGAAGAATAAAAAACGATGAATAAAGTAATTTATAGGGTAAATTAGGATATTAAAAATCAACTCAGGTAAAATATTAATAAAATGAGGAATGGAATAAGGAGAAAGTACTAGGAAGATTAGCAAGAGAGGAACAGTATGTGGGATTAAGGTATGAGAAATCATAGGGCAACGAAAGTAAAAAGAAAAATAAAGCAATTAAAAAACAAGATGGGAAGCCGGGTATTATGGCGCACGCCTTTAATCCTAGCACTTGGGAAGTAGAGGCAGGTGGATCGCTGTGAGTTCAAAGCCAGCCTGGTCTACAAAGAGTCTAGGACAGCCAAGGCTACACAGAGAGACTCTGTCTCAAAAAACAAAACCGAAACCAACCAACCAAACAAAAACCCGAGATGGACACAGTAGGGCATGCCTAGCATTCTGAAGGCAGGGGTGGGTAAACCTCTGTAGAGTTTGACTCCAGCCTATCCTACATAGTGTGTTCTAGGCAAGCCAGGAGTGTACAGTGAGACATTTGTCTCAAAACAAAAAGAAAAAGACCAAAACAAAACAAACCCTAATGGCCACCATTAGTTTTGTCTTATAAGCAGATGGGAGATATTTGATGTCCCCTCTCCCCACAAGCTGCTTCTTTTGACATGTGCTGGGGATGGAGAAGTGGGCAGCGAGTTGTTTTTCTCTCTATTCCAAACAGGTTGAACCTGAAAGAATTATATGGAGGCTGGGCCTTACTGAGCAGGGCAAGACTAGGACAGTGACCACTACTGGCTAGCTTGATGCTTGTCTTCTCTGTATGTGAACCTTGTACTGCCCACGTCCAGGCGCAGTGCCCACGTCCAGGCGCAGTGCCCACGTCCAGGCGCAGTGCCCATGTACAGGCGCAGTGCCCCACCAGTGCGTGCTTGGGCATGGGAGGCACAAAAGCTATGGCCTCTGGGGGTTCTGAGAGTGGGCAAGGTGGCCAAGCCCACACAGTCTGCCCCAAGGGTGTGATGCATGGGCACTGAGTAATCCTGCCAGCTCTAGCAATGCTAGGGTCTGTTCCAGGCCCTGCTTGTAGCTACCAATAGCTAGTTTCACTCCACGTCTCAGAGGTCAGGCCACCATTTCCAAGCGGAAGCTCTCTGTTTCCCTCTGCATGCATTTTCCCGCCTTGGAGATCTATGTCAGTAAATGTGTCCACATCACAAGCAGTTTCTCGGGCCCACATTGACTCCTGCAGTATAAGCCTGTGTGGGGCTAGTAAAGAGGAGAGGTGTGAAGGTGCGGGGCCCTGGTTCTTCAAGCTGTAGGTTTGGTAGTGGCATCTCTCTTAAGGTGATTGGTCAGTATAGCTCACTTAGTAGACTAGCCAGGGCAAGAGCCCTGTGTTGTGCCTGCCTGCTCATGGGTCCAGGTCTGCTTTCTTAAACTAATTCTGCACAGTGCCAGATTGTAAACCCATGTACACGCTCAGCTTCTTTCTCTCCCTTTCTTAAAGCTCTGAGGGGAATTTTCTTGCTTGTCCTCTGCCGTGCTGCCTAGCAGTCAGTGTGGTGAGACTCATGCAACTTTGGTTTTTCTTTAAAAAACACAGAAATGTTATGGGAATATTTTACTCCCAGGTGTGGGCTGCTTTGCCTCAGCTGACTATGATTTGCCTTGTGCTCTGGCAGGAGCATGGGTTTGCCAGCCTCAGATAGTTTCTTCGAGCATGTGACATTTGGAATTCTGGGGACTTTTCAGAGGCTATATAAATGCTGGAGCCCCAATAGGTGTGGCTGGTTAGGGGTTGGATGCTGTTGGTTGCAGTTTGTCAAGTAGTCCTGCACAAAGAAAGGACAAGAAATTAGATGTCCTGAAGGTGAAGATCAAACTGGCCCCAAGGAAGTTGATGCCCTAATCAGCAGGAAGTAGTCTAATGATAGTGACATTCCCTTTCCCCTCCATCCTTTTTTCTCTCCTACCTAGTGTTGGCAGGTTGAAAGGGAAGAAGTGTAGGGGTGGAGAATGGTGGAAGAGAGGAAGGAACCCACATAGTAGCAAACACTGGCTACCAGTCAGTGCTACAGTTCTTTGCCTCTTTCATAATTTAAGGTTCAATATCTCTGCATTTGACCTGGTCACTAACTGGTGCACACACCTGCAGCCTCACACCCAAAGTTCTTTTTTGTCTTGTGAAGATACAGGAAGTCTCCAGTCTATTATAGCCCAGGGCTTTCTTCCCTTGTCAGATGTACAACTTTCTATATACATTTATTACTAAATCTGTCACTTGTGGTGATGGGACTCAAACCTGGATACTTTTATTTTTATTTATTTATTTATTTTTAAATATTTATTTATTATTATGCATACAGTGCTGAAAAGGGCATCAGATCACATTATAGATGGTTGTGAGCCACCATGTGGTTGCTGGGAATTGAACTCATGACCTCTGAAGGAGCAATCCGTGTTTTTTACCGCTAAGTCATCTCTCCAGCCCCAAACCTGGATACTTTTAAACTCAGCTGCATTGATAGACCTTTAATAATTTACTCGCTGTACCTGATTTTAAAAAGTGTGTGTGTGTGTGTGTGTGTGTGTGTGTGTGTGTGTGTGTGTGTGTATGTGTGTGTAGTTTTAAAAACAATATGAATGTATTAGTTTCTTTTGCATTGTTGTAACCAGATTACCTAATGCAACAACTTGAGAAGAGAAGAGCTTGCTTGTGCTCATTGTTTCAGAGAATTTCAGCTCATCCCAGTTGGGAAGGCCTGGCAGCCAAGGCATGGTGGTGAGAGTGTATGGTGGTAGTGGTTGTTCATATGCAGGAGACATGGAAGCAGACAGAGTTGGGTATCATCTTCCAAGCCTTATCCCTAGCAGCCTATTTCTGTCAGCCAGTCTTCATCTCCCAAAGCCTTCCACATGGTGCCACAAGCTGGGGACCAACCAGCTGTTAAAACACGAGTGTATGGAAGCATTCCACATTCAAACCACAGCAGCATGGAAAACAGAATTTAATATGTGGTGATTCTCCATGTCCTAGAAGAAAGTGTGGGAAAATATGCTTATTTCATTTATTAGCAACAGAAGAATTTCTAAGATCAAGAATTTATTAATAGAGGCTTCATGAAATGTGAAAAGGAATAAAGAGAATAGAAAACAGAAGGAAAGGCCATTACTGTTTCTTTAAATTTCAAAACATGTTAAGGGCTTTGGGTTGAAGGATGAAAAACAAGTTAGTCCCTAAGTATGGTAAGAACTATAGCTAACTCTAAAACTGGAACCAGGATTAGTTCTGTCACCTACCTTGGGCTAACAAAAGGAAATGAAATAGGGAACCAAGTAGGATGGTTCTGGGCTCGGTATTCAGTAGACTAATTCTGTTTTGAGACACACTAAATATTCTTCTACTATGAGATCTCTTTCCCGGGGGATTCTTAGCAGCAGCACTTACGGGATCACTTCTCAGTAGGAGAACTTTACAGTGCTCAATGGCCATCATTCCCACAAGGTTCTGACATGCTGAGTGTGTCAGATTTCAGTGACAGTCAGGTATAGGCTGCTTCCCCGCTTGGTGGGTTGATAGAAGTGCATATATGATGAAATTGTGTAAGTTAAGTGTGAACTAAATGTGTGGAAGTTTGAGGATCTGGTTAATTATTAATTCTTTTCTACAGATTTGCCCATTTGGCAGCAGTGAAACTGTTAGAGGGACTACAGAAATATGATATAGATGACACTGAAATTGATGAAAATCATGTGAATTTTTTCATAAGGCATGGTGTTGAGGGAAGCACTGATGCCAAGGAGGACTTGTGTCTGAGTGACTCAGACAAAGAAAATGCCAGAAGTGAGTATGTTGCCTTTATCATGTATTAGCCATTAAAGAGTACGATGGCTATGGGACTGGTTGCTGCTTCAGTGAGTAAATTCACTGGCTGTGCAGACTTGAGGGCCTGTGTTTAATCCCTAGAATTCATGTAATGCTGGCACAGTGGCGGCATGCTTCTTTAATCCTAGTGCTTCTAACGCGATGGGAGGCAGAGACAGGAGAATGCCTCGAAACTCTCATGCCAGGTAACCTGGAGTATGCATCCATGAACAACAAAGAGACCCTGTCTCTGGTAAGGAGGAAGGCAAGGACCTAAAGTGGAGGTTGTCCTTTGAAACCCAAACATGTGTTCTAGCATGTGCCTGCCTGAGTGCACATAAAAGAACATGTGTATATATGAATGTGTGCTCACAGACAACATATATCATATATACACACCACAAAAAAGGAAGGAAGACAGACAGACAGACATATACATAGACAGACAGATACTGGGCTGGTGAGATAGTTCAGTGGGTGGCTAAGAGCTCTTGATACTCTGTTAGAGTTCAATTCCCAGCACCCAATTCTGGGGTAACTCCAGCTCCAAGGGTCCTCCCCACCATACACATAAATAAAAATTTACAATAACAATAGGGCCTACTTGTTACTACGTGTTTGGAAAGTATTCAAATGATACCATCTACAAAGAAAAGCAATTTGGTATTTTTGGAGCCAGAATCAGTTCCAGTATTTTAGTCCCAAGGATTATTGAAAATATAAACTAGTGTAAGATACATCCTTTGGAATGGAAGAATGTATCATGCAAACTAAAGTTAAATAAGACAAACATATTTAAATGGATCATAAACACAGAAAAAGATAACCCAAGAGTGATAATCATGGCACTTGGGAGGCTGAATGAGAGGATCACAAATTTGAGGCCAGCCTGGATTATATAGTAAGTTTAAAGTAAGCATAGTATGATTTTAACACATGCGCGCGCGCACACACACACACAAACACACACACACACACACACACACACACACACACACACACACACACACACACACACCCCTCAACTATTTCCAAGGCTTGTTGGCAAATGATATTTTTGTAAAGATTTATTATTTTCGTTTTATATGCATACATGTTTTGCTTGTATTTATGTCTGTGCACCATGTGTATTATTGGTGCTCAAAAAGTCTGGAAGAATGCATCAGATGCTCTGGATCTGCAGTTATATAGGCTGTTAAGCACCATGTGGCACCAGGAATCAAAGCTCTACAAGAGCAGCAAGTGCTCTTAGCTGCTGAGCCATCTCTCCAGCACCAATACTTGTATTATTTTTGAGATTATAATATAATTAGATAATTTCTCCCCTTTTCTCCCTCTAAATCTTCACATATATCCTTTCTGCTTTCGTAATTTATGGCCTCTTTTTCATTAATTGTTATTGCATATACTCAGTTCAGGATTTTTTTGTTTGTTTTTAAATTGTTTTTTGTTTTTTGAGATAGTGCTTTTCTATGTAGCCTTGGCTGTCCTGGATTACAGTCCAGGAATTTATAGAGAATTAGTACAACAAATATAACTGATTATCTACTGTGCCAGACAATTGTTTTTAGAGAAATGGATCAACTGAAAGGAACTTCTGTTTGGTGATGGTAGTCATAGTGGAGGGTAAAACAACAACAACAAACAGACAAAGGAGTGTAAAGAAAACGAAACAGGGTGGTGGTATAGGAACTGTTGGAGCTCTGAGGCGACGTTTCAGAGGGGATGTGAATGGTGAGGATGAACTGTATGGAGATCTTGGGAGAACATTCTAAACAGAGCATGTGCAAAGGTGAGTTATTTGTGTGTCTGAGAGAATCACTAAGGAGAAGTTAACAGAGGGTTGGAGAGGTGAGCGGGGGTCTGGTAAGATCACAAAGGGCTTAATAAGACTTTAGCTTTAGGGTTTTTTCTAAGCCTTAGGAGGAGTTTAGGGCAAGAATGGTGTTATTTGATTTATGTTTAAAGACTGTCTTTCTAACTGCTGGGGATATAACAGAATGTGTCTAGGACACTCTATTAGAATTGCGCAAGAGCAGATACAGCATTATCTTCATAGGTTCCTGGGCTCTATAGTCTGTAATGGTAGTCATGACTACCAGAAACAAACTTTTGTTTGGCTTCAACCCTTATATACTAAGATTTTATTCCAGAAGAGCTTGCATTAGCACTATGTGTTTTCCATTAAGATACTACGTGTGCGCACATGCTCGAGCACACACACACAGACCCTTACACATACACACACACTCTTACACACACACACACACACACACACACACACACACACACACACACTTTTTGGTGTTTTATCTAGACAACAGTAGTAAGACCATACATTATCTATTGTTTGTTGTGGAGAAAGCAAGCCAAGATCTTACTAGTTTTCCTTGTTTGTGTATCTAGATTTTCAGAGGGTAAAAAGGCCATTTTCTTTTTCGGAGTAAGAATGGAAGTGGGAAGTCAGGAGGATGTGGCCTTAAGTGGGGAGAGACTTGCTGATAGCTTTTATTGGAATGAAGATGGTGAAATTTGGATGTGCTTTTAAAGAGGGTCATGGGTTTACTGATTAATCTGCGCAGGAGGAGTTTGAAGATGAAGGCAGGGAAGGATGACTCATAGGAGCTTGGCCAGGATAGTTAGGGGAATAGGGATAAGTTTAAAAGGATTATTCACTTGAGAGAGTAGCAAGGAAACCTTTGTAAAAGTGGGGTTTGGGCTTTGCCTTGAATGAATAGGATTTACATAGGCGAAACAGATGAGGAAGGCATGCCATTTACCCAACGTGTGTGGATCTGTGCTGTGTTCATAGCTTTGGCTGAGGACTATGGTAGTATACCAGACAAAATTTTCCATTTTGGAATTTTGAAATATTCTGAACTCAACATAGTACTACAAGATGTCTCTGTAACTGTGCTTTCACAGTGATTTCTTTCACTATACAACTTATGCTTCTGAATATTATGTATCAGGTAGTATGAAGTGCCAGGGTTACATCAGTAAACACATACATCATTTTTCCATGCTTTTGCATTATTTAAAAATTTTTTAGAACCATTGAAGCATTTCTCATTTTCTTAAAAAAATATATTCTATTTTCAAGTGTATGTGTGCATGAGAGAGAGGGTGAGGGAGAGAGGAGTGTGTGTACAGGTGCCCCTGGAGGCCAGAGGTTTTGGATCCTCTTGGAGCTGGCATTGCAGGTTGTGAGCCATTAAATATGGGTGCCTAGATCCAAAATGAGTCCTCTAGAAGAGCAGTGAGTGCTCCTAACAGCCAGGAGAATGTATTAGTTAATTTCTGTTTCTAAGTACCATAACCAAGCATTTTAGAGAAGGAATGGTTTATTTAGGCCTATAGTTCCAGAAAGCTATGTGTTAATCTTGGCAGGCACGTATAATTATAGCAGCATGCTGCTAGCCACAGGCATGGCAGGAGCAGGAAGCTGAGAGCTCACATCCTGAAATACAGGCATGATGGAGAGAGCAAACTCGAGTGGCGGGCACTTTTTCCTCTCAGAGCCTAATCCCCGCGACTTCTTCCAGCAAGGCTGCCCTGCTTAAGTTTCCCGCCAACTCTGGGCCCGAGCCTATTGGAGACATTGTCATTCGTACCATGACAGGGCTGTTGATTGGCTTATGTTTAAAGATGTCATTCTAACTATTGTGGATATAATCCACTGGAGGGTGAGGCAGAATATAACATTTTTAGCCTCTTAATTCTCTTCATGATTAACAGTTGGAGGATAATCTGATTCCATTTTGTGGTGTTTTTAATATGCTCAGGCTGTTGTAATTAGAGACAAGGAAGGTTAACAACAGAAGTTATATTTTACAATTAGGGCCTAGAAGTCCGAGATCAGAGTCCAACATGATTGCTTTATGGAGAGGGGTGTGCTTTTGACTACAGTATGACTGTGTCCTCAGGTGGAAGAGTGAGGAGGGGATGGGGAAGAACAAGGACATAATATAAGCCATCTAAAGTGCTTTCTATCCCACGAGAACAGGACCCCCTGCTGCCATGCCATTAAAACACAATCACCTAAAACCCCTGTCATCATAGAATACCACGTTGGAATATAGAGCTTTAATGTGAATTTTGGGAGAGATCCATTCACCATAACAAATGGATAACCCTCAAAACATGGATAACATCTAAATTAGTTTAAGTTAGACTGCCCCTCCTTGAGTACATGTTACTTGACACAAATAATCAGAAGCCAATGAATGGGGCTATGCTTCTTATAGGTGTTATGCTCTCTCTCTCTCCCTCTTCCTCTCTCTTCTCTTTCCTGTGCCACCACACCCAGCTATATTATTTTATTTCTGAAGTTCCTGTAGTGTTTGGAATGAAAATAGCATCATAGGGAGTGTCCTTATCAGGAGGTGTGGCCTTGTTGGAGGAGGTATGTCACCAGGGATGGGCTTTGAGGTTTCAAATGTTCAAGGCAGGCCCAGTGTCTCTTCCTGCTGCCTGCTGATCCAGATGTAGAACTCACAGCTACTTCTCCAGCACCATGTCTGCCTGTGGGCCGCCATGCTTCCTGCCATGATGATAATGGACTAAACTTCTGAAACTTTAACTCCCAATTAAATGTTTCCTTTATAAGAGTTGCTGGGGTCATGATGCCTCTTCACAACAAAAGAACTTTGACTAAGACAGAGCCCTAGGTTTAGAGATGATAGTTACTTGTCCAAATTCATGCTGTAACTGGATGTAAGGCTTTCAGGCTTCTTATTTATAATACACTTGTCACCGTACCCACTGTATCTTGAAGGGAGTATTTTCATGCCACATAACCTTAATGTATATTCTCACTGTGTATGCTCAGGGAGCCATCATTTGTTTCTAACGAATGAGAAGAATGGTTTCAGTGGATCCCTGAGTGGTGAGGAGTTAGTACAATGTGTTTGAACTGACGCTAATCTAAGCACAAACAGCCACATAGTGAATAGTAGGTCTTAGGCAATGGATTCAGACATCAGAGCTTCACCATGTTTTAGCTCTGTTGCTCTCAGAACCTTAGCTTCCTCATCTATGAAAACACCTGAGATAATTGCTATAAGGCTTATTTCATACATGAAAGAATGGGAACTAGCTCATGACAGAGATTCAGAAAATGTCAGTTCCCTTCTGCTTCATCTTTGGAGGATGTTTCTAGTTATTCTGGTTGAAATATATAGTGCTTAAACTAGATTTTGAAATTTGAAATTCATGTCTAGATTTATTTTTCCTTTAAAAAGACTTAAAAGCAGCTGGGTGTGGTGGCACACGCCTTTAATCCCAGTACTTAGGGAGGCAGAGGTAGGCAGATCACTGTGAGTTTGAGGACAGCCTGGTCTATGAAGTGTGTCCAGGACAACAGCCGAGGCTATACAGAGAAACCCTGTCTTCAAAAACCAAAAACCAAAACCAAAACCAACCAAACAAACAAAAAGCTCCCAGTACAGTTTCAGGCTTGTTTTCCCAGGGACATAGCAGATGCTCCATTGTGAATTCAACCAAGAGAGAGCCTGAAGATACTGGCATCAGTTTTCTCTAATTTTCTAACATGATATGGTTTGGTACTTACTTCTCATCTTAAAACACTGCCAATCTTCGTTAAGACACTTTACTTATAATGTAGCATCATAATTATCTGATACATGTTCTAATAACAGATAATCTTCCAACTAAGTATTTCATCACCTGCATCACTGGTATTTAACTTTCTAGATATATATCACACTTCCATCAATTCCTTCCATAAGTAGCAGACAATGGCCTATTAAATAAGAAGCCAATGGGCTGGAGAAATGGCTCGTTACTTAAGAGCGTTTGTGCTCTTGAGGAGCACCTGGGTTGGATTCCCAGCACCCACATGGTGGCTCACAACTGTTGATATTCCAGGTCCAGGGGCCCAGTGCCTTCTGACCTCTACAGGCACCAGGCACGAATGTAGTCCACAGACACACATGTGAGGAAACCACTTGTACATAAAATTAATATTTTCAAAGAGCTTTTGCAAAAGAAAAAGAAGCAAATGTTGAGAGAGAATCATCATCCTGTAAGCATATGTACTGTCATCTAAATTAGGTTCCTATTTAACTATTTTTTAGTGAGAGCTCATAAGAAAATTGTAGAATTGAGAACACTTCTGGAAATTGCTGAGAGCAACTTCAAACACTTGGGTGGGATAACAGAAGAGGATATAAAGCAGCGGAAGGAAGAGCTGGAGTCTGAGAAGTAAGGTCTTTAAAGCCAATACTTTGTATTTCGGTGCCTGTGAATTCCATGTGAGTGTCTCTTTATGTTTTCTGGATATGGTGGTACATGCCTTTAATCTCAGTGCTTGGGAGGTAAATCTCTGAATTTGAGTTTAGCCGAGTCTACATAGTTCTAGGATAGATGGGACTATTAGAGACAGATCCTTATTTAAAAAACAAACAATTCACTTACTTTTGAGACAAGATTTCTCTGTGTAGCCCTGGCTGTCCTAGAGTGGAACTCACAGAGATCCGCCTGTCTCTGCCTCCCTGACTGCTTGGATTAAAGGCGTGTGCCACTGTGCCTGACTTCATATTTTAGTTTAAGATGCAAGCCTTGAACTCCCTACTGGACCACAGCCTGTGTTGACCCTGAGGAAATACTTGCTAGAAAAATTTAACTCAATGATTCTGATCTCTTGTTAATCACAGCTGATTTTGGAGCCCCATTAACCAGTATTTATTAGCCCAGAAAAGCACCTTCACTTTGGTGGTGCTGGTCCTGGTTAATCACAGCTGATTCTTAAGCCCTAACTAACCAGCACCAGAGACTTTTAACTCAGACATCACAGGAATGGCCCTGGTAGTCTCCACTTCTTTTAAAAATGTTACAAATCAGCCCACATCTCTCAGAATTCATATTTTCAAGCTCCAACAACAGCTCATTAGGCTTTTAGCACTTGGAGCCCAAAGTTCCAAAAACTTCCACAATGCCCCCCAAACAAAATCAGGGCAGGAACTCAAGGAGAACCTGGAGGTAGGTGCTGGAGCTGCTTTCTGACTTCGTCCTCATAGCTTGCTCAGCCTGCTTTCTTATACCCTACGGGCCACCTGCCCAGGTGCGCCTGGCCGGGCCTTCCCACAGTATTCATTAATTAAGGAGATGTCCCACAGACATCTTTCCAGGTCAGTCTGATGGAAGGAATTCTCTGCTGGGGCTCCCTCTTCCCACATGACTATTTGTTTCAAGTTGACAAGCAGCTAACCAGCACAGAAGTGTGAATCACTGCTCCAGGTTTGGTATAACTGATCCCTGCTTTATTTTTTCCTCTCTTGGTACTTGTTACCTTCCAGGACACCATGTATTTTGCTTATTTATTTCATGATCACTACTTGTCCCCAGTACATATATCTCTGCTGGTTCATATAAGAGCCTAAGTACAGTTGATAAATAAATGACTTAACAGTGGAAAGCATCAACAAAAAATAGTTGTTGGAGCTGAGCATGGTGGCTCACACCTGTAATCCCAGCACTCAGGAGGCAGAGGCAGGCGTATCTCTGTGAGCTCCAGGCCAGCCTGTTCTACAAATCGAGTCCAGGGGAGCAAAAGCTACACGGAGAAACCCTGTCTCGAACCTCCTCCCCCAAGTAGTTGCTGGGTAAATCAGAATTGACTGAGGAAACATTTTTTTATAGGATCATCAAAGAGCTGCAGGGCCAGCTGGCCTATGAGCGACTCCGCAGGGAAAAGTTAGAGTGTCAACTGGATGAGTATCGAGCAGAAGTGGATCAGCTCAAGGAGACGCTGGAGAAAACTCAGGTCCCCAGCGTCGTGGCTATGGTTGGTGTCCTTACACATTTATTTATTTATTTTTTTGTGATAAATGGCCTATAGAAGTTGCTAAGATTGTAAGCTTTGATTTGGGGCTGAATTTGAATGCTGTCAATAATCTTTTTTGATGTGGGTAAGCCTTTGGCCTATTTGAAATTGTGCTGTAAATTAGAGCTAGCTGTCTTTTCTAAAGCTGACATCAGGACTGGGAATTTGACCATCTTTGCTACTGTAAATAAGCATTTTTCTGCTTTGAGTTTCAAATACAAAACTTTTGTTATTAAAAAGATGGGGGCCAAGATCAAAGGAGCAAGAATTTAAATTGTGATTCCCCTCAGTGTCAGTTTTAGACAGAATAAACAACCTTCCCACAAAAACCCAGATCAACAACACTTGAATGAATGCAAGAAACATAGAACGAGGATATAAAAGCAGCTTTAATGTTAGCAGTGAATGTAAAGCATCTACTCACAGTAGATTAGGCTTTGACTCCCACTCTTCTGCAAGAAAAGACACTGTGGTGGCACACGCCTTTAATCCCAGCCCTCAGGAGGCAGAGGCAGACAGATCTCCAACTTCAAGGTCAGCCTGATCTATAGAGCAAGTTCCAGGACAGCCAGGACTACACAGAGGAAACCCTGTCTCAAAAACAGCAACAAACAACAACAATAACAACAACAACACCACACACCCTCAAAAACCAACCAACCAACCAAAATATACTGTGATGTGGCCTTGGGGACAGCTTATCCTGACATTATGGGGACTGAGAAACATCTCATCCTTTAGGGAAGTTTTTTTTCCCTTCCAGTCACCATGAATAAATTATTTCATACCTCTGCCACCTTGTCTGATCTGTAACAAAACATCCTGGCTTTGTATTTTATCCGAACAGTTTGCTTCTTAATCACTTCAGAGAACACAACATAGTAGACTTGATTGCACAATGTTAAAACCAGATAAATGTTCTTCCTTACACCAAATCCCATTCTCCAGATGAAGGCACTGCTAACAGTGTAGTACATCCTGAGATGTAGCAAATTTTCCATTTTATCTACAAATATGTGTATTATATGTTTTACTTTCCTCCCATTTATTCTTTTGAGACAGAGTCTTATGTATCACAGACCTAAAATGAACTAGGTAGCCTAAGCTGGTCTCATTTATAATCCTCTGCCTCTGTCTACCTTGTGTTGTGATTGTTGTAGGTATGTGCCACCATGTCAGGCTAAATTGAGTGGCTTGATTGATCACACAGTGTGAAGCAGTAACAAATTTCAGATCCTGCCTTTTGACCATGTCTCTATTTCTGTACAAAGACCCAAACACTTACATTTTAGTGTTATGCTCTGACTAGGGCTCCTTTCCTTTGTTCTGATAACTAAACATTTCTGTCTGAAATTCCCAGCTGTGTCTACTGTGTAGGTTTCACTGTGTATCCCTGGCTATCCTAGAACTTACTCTGTAGACCAGGCTGGCCTTGAACTCACAGACATCCACCTACCTTTTGACTCTGGAGTGTTGCAATTACAGGTATGTACCACCTCTGCCCAGCCCCCAGATCTATTTCTTAACTGGTTTTTTGTTTGTGTTTGTGTTTTTTGTTTTTGGAGACATGGTCTCTCTTTGTAACCCTGGCTGGCCCAGAATTCACTATGCAGGTCAGGCTAGCTTCAGCCTCCCAGGTGCTGGAATGAAGGAGTAAAGGTGTACACTACTATGCAGGCCAGTTTTGGATTTTTGAGTCTTTCCCTACAGTTCTTTCTTCTTTCATAAACTGTGGACTCACAGCACAGAATTTAGATATCTAGTCGTTCTCCATCCAGGTTCATTGAGTAAACAGTCAGGTTGGTTTTCTCTCACTTCTTGTTCTGGAAATCTTGCATCAATAAAGTGGGCTCCTCAATTTGGGTTTAGTTCTAACGTACTTTATCAGCTGTACATCCATCAGTTCTTCGTATGCAGGTGATCCTTTCTGAATTTAGCACAGTTTCTCGGAGCCAAGCCTTTGTTTATTTTGTTCTTCTATCTCAAGGTCCCCTATCAAGTCTGTCCCAAGACACTGCCATCTCAAGACCTGCTAACCAGACACTCTTTCCATTAAGCGCTTTGTACTGCTTTGAAGGTGTCTCACTTTCTTAGTGTGGTTGAATACTTTACCCACTCTTTCATATTACAAATTGAGAAACCTAGTGCCAGATAAAATAGTTTGTAAAGTTACAGCGGCTTGTTAGGTAGCTGTAATTTTAATTTGCCTGCGTCCAAATCTACTCATGTTTTTTAAATCACTTGTGTTACTGCCACCATAAGCCATCCACTCTCATTTTCTTACTGTACTTGTGAAAAATTCTGACAAACTTGTCTTTAGAACTTGGAGGATTCCAAGTTAACCTTCAGGAATCAAGCAGACAGAAGGATATGGAGAGATGGCCTTGTTTTTACAGATTGTATTACATAGTATCAACTTCATGTTTACATGGTATTATACAAGAGTTAGCTCTCCAGCGTATTATCAATGGCACGGTCAGGAATACTTTCAGAAGTAACTCTTAGCCACAAACTCTTCTCAAGGACATGTGCTGGAAAGGCTCTTTGGGGAATATCTGTACACATTTTTTCTCACCTAAATAGGGTATTTTCTTTTGTAAAAAGTACTTTAACTGTTCCACAGTAGTCTGGCCATGTTCTTCCCCACCCTCAGCGCTTCCCAGACTCCCACCACCACACTTCATATTTCTTTCTTTCCTAAGAAAAAACAAAAACCTAACCCCAAACGGAACAAACAAACTTCAAGTGTACATACAGGCATGCACGCACGTGTGCACCTCCCTGTCAAGAAACAGGACAAAACAAAAATATGGAGCCTGTTCACTGCTGGCCAACTATTCCAGAACATGTAGTATGCCTGTGCCTGGGGTAAGTGGTACGCACAGCATTTTTGACTAGAATTACCTAACAATCACTAACATCTAATGAGCATCTGTTGTTCTTGTCCTCTCCCTTGCTGCTTTCTATAGTATTTATTGAGTCTTCTGTTTTAGGTCATGTGAATACCAAGATGATGTGAAAGATTCAGGAACAGGGGAAGAATGGGAAAAGTGGAAAATGAAACAAAAGTTGTAAAGGAATACTGAACAAACAAGATTCTGAATGGAAAGTCAAATAAAAATACCAGCCCTGTAGAGCTCTTAAAGATTCCACATGAAGTTGCATTAGCACCTTCTACGCTGAAGTTATGCCATGGCATGTCAGTCACCATACAAGCAGAAATGACAGTTTCTCCCTTTGGGGTCTCTAGGAAGCAGAGACAGCACTGACTTTCCAGGGGCCTCTCAGTCTTCCTGATCCTGCACAACAAGAAGCACAAGTGCTTTAGATCTAGAATGTAGTTACACAAAATCCTAAAGGAAATTTAATCAGAGCACACAATATTTAGCATGGCTTTTTTTTTTTCTTTCTGTTTTTGGATGCTGTATAAATAAAAGCCTAAAGCTTTTATATGACTATCTTTTTCTTGTTTATAGGAAGATGACTCATGTGAGTCTAGCAAAGAGAAGCGGCAAATGAAGAAAAAAGTGTCTCCTGGGGGCATACTTGTGAGAAGGTACTAAAGAATGAAGTAAGTTAAATAAACATTTAATTTCCTTCACTTTAAAGATGATATAAATTTAAGTCAGCAGAAATCCTTACATTATGAAGGTGAAAATGCATATTAAAGGGATTAAAAAAATTCCAAGATACGTTTTGTATACATATATATATATAGAAGCCAACATTTGTGAGTAATACTTTGGTAATTATTCACAAAAGCTGTGAAATATAAGATGTTATAATCTAATAGTGAAAGGAAATCCAATTCTAGATAATCAAAATTATTACAATGACACTATGGCTCCATAATAAAGTATTGACTTTACTGTCTAGAAAGTGCTATGAACTACTATTAATGTGCATGTGATTTTAAGAATTCTGTTCTGTGCCAGTTATTACAGCACACAGCCTCTAAGGCCAGCACTTAGGAAACTGGGAAGGAAGTATGAAATTGTGGGCATGCAGGCTTCACAGGGACCGTCTCAGTACACTCATGCATGCATACATGTGTGTGCACATAGACACTCACCCACCTTGACAAAAACATTTTATTTGTTCAGATGACTTCTAACTTTTAGAAAGCATCTAGACTTGGAAGGAAAAATAAGATTGAAATAAGTTTTCAAACAGAACAGCTTTACAACTACCAAACATCTCACTCAAAAGCTTTACATGAGTGAAAATCTCTTACAAAAAAGCATATGCTACACCTTTGCTAAGAAACCCCCTTAAATAATATGGTTCAGAATTCCATTTTTGCTCTGTGCTGCAAGCTTTATGGGAATATAGCTAAAAGGCAGACTCAGCAGGACCAAAGCACATGGCTTATTGTTTTCTTCTTTCCCCATAATCCCCATTCTCCTTTGTTGACCAATAAGCAGCTGTGGTTCTGATTTAGTTTGTTTCCATTCTCCTTATCTTTCTTCCTATACGATGGCTATTTCAGCCTAGCTAGTACCAGCAGCACTTGCTGGTCCTAAGAATCTGATTGCTGAGATCAGATCAGGCTAGTCAGAAGTCTACAAGCAAGTGTTAAAAATGGCATGGATGGGATGGGGATGTAGATCAGTTGGAAAAGTGCTTGCCTAGTGTGCATGTAAGTCTAGGTTAAATATCCAGCACTGCATAAAATTGGGCATGGTTGTGCATGTTTATTTTATATCTAGCACTTCGGAGAGTCAAGGTCATTCTTGGCTATATCCCCTTTGAGGCCAGCCAGGACTACATGAGACCCTGTTTCAAATAGACACAAGGATGTCTCTTAGCTCCTCTATACACTCTGTATCTTTAAAAATAACAGGATTATTTTGAATTGAACTGAAGTTTTATTCTTAAAAAGCTTTTTCCAAGGCAACCAACTTTGTTGTAGTATTTTTTTTATTTAAAATTTAACTGCAGTAATAACCTAGAAAGTAAAAATCTAGTAAGTACATAGATTATGAAATTGTTTTCAAGTATGCAATCTGATAACAAATCCTACTTCATTTACAAAGCCCAAATACAAAACTATTTTTGTTGCTATAGTTACCAAAAGAATAAGGATGAAATGCCCTTCTATCTCAAACCAGGCTTTGAGTGACAGGTTTTCAACATAGTAAAGACATACAACATAAAAATTAAATACCAAGACACTGCTATTAGTCCATAAGTACTTTGAAGAATTTGTAGTAAGTATATTTTATGGAGGGATCAGCACCAACAGCAGGAGTGTCAGTTCTCTTTCCAGAACCTATAAAATCCCAATGCTATTGCCAAGCAAGTGAACACTGAGGCTGTGAAAAGAAAGAAACTATGTTAGAAATTATAGTTAGTTAATTTCACCCAATTAAATGAACAGAAATAAAGAAAATCAAATTCATATCCCATGTTCTTTATTTCCTAGGAAATTAAACCAAGGATAAAAGGCAAAATTTATATTAATAGCTTCCTGTATGTTAGTAAAAATGAAAATAATTTTAAAAATATAGGTGTCATGTCAGAAAATGTAAGCCAGTAGTTCACAGTTACTAAAATTGTGGCTTAGGGCTTTTATTGCTGTGATAAACACCATGACCAAAGCAGCTTGGGGAGGAAAGGGTTTAACAACTCTCACACGTCAACTCCATCACTGAAGGAAGTCTGCCTGCCTCTACCTCCAGAATGCTGGGATTAAAGGGATGTGCCACTACCCCCTGACAGGATTTTGTTTTTAACTATGGTATTCTTTAGGAAAATACTTAGGAGAATATTGGGAAGTACCAAGTAGACTCTCAAACCATTCCTTTGCTGCTTTGGGACTGATTTTGGAAGATAATGAACATTCCAAATGGCTGTTTGGGAATTTCCATTAGCATTACAGTGACGCTCAAGGCCTTTGGTCCTACAGACTTTGTTAGAGTACGGGTTTTCAAAGCCTAACTGTAGATTTTTTTTTTAAAATCTGAATTTAAGCAGGAACCTGATGTTAGAGATAAAAACATATCACCTTCTAACTTGCCACATCACAAACGGGGGTTGGCCAGAATAATCAGGAATAACCACTATAATCAGGAATTTTATTTTTATAGTAATTTGCTAATACACACATTTAAAAGAGAGCTATCCTGGAACTCACTCTGTAGATCAGGCTGGCCTCTAACTCAGAGATCCGCCTGTTTGTGGCTCCCAAGTGTGAGGACTAAAGGTGTGCACTATCATGTCCATGTGACCCCAAATTTTAAATGTGTGCAGCAACATGGGTGTGTTTTGTTTGTATTTAGTGAAGCACACACATATATGCTCAGAGTAGCACTGCTCTTAAGGATGAAGAATTGAAAGCAACATTGTTGAGGAAATTTTAACATTTTGATACAGCAAAATACCATCTTTTGTAATAAAAAGATGTTTATAAATGTATTAATGTTCAAATAATTTAAGACATTTAGTCACATTTTATCACATGGGTGCTAATTATAACAGGAAATTCTTTTTCACAAGCGTACACATTGTATACAGAAGACAAGATATAAACTACTAGTAGTAAATAAAGAGGTGAGGGGATTTTCATTCTTCTTGAATTACATAGATAATTTAAATTAAAATATACTGGTTTTATGAAAAGCAAATGAAGACACAAATACAATAAAACACAAGTGCATTCTCCCAGTCACATGGGGCATTAAATCTCAGGTCAGATAGAAATTGTGGAGCTCAGTATGAGACAATCTAATTTTGGGACAGTATCTTGCACAGTCGGTTCGAGGTGAGAGGTTTCCTTACCCTCTACTCCTCTCTGCTTGCTGTGCTTTTATAGCCTACATCTACTTTAGTGATCTTTATATCATCATTCAAACTTTACAATAAAATGAAATTTTCATGTGGAATTTCCCTCAATTAATTTTACCATTTTGTTCTTGGGTTTATTTATTTTCTTGAAAGCCAGACACCTTTTTCTACCAGTGAATTACACAGATGCCTGATAAACTTCAATCTTGAAACTGGAACCTTTTCCCAAGGAAAACACGGTACCAAGCAATAAAGAAGTGTTTCAGCTCCATTTTTTCCCTCTGTCTTGGCATGGATACCCTGGGAAGTAGGAACTAACATATCCAAAACGTCACCATCAGCAGTTCCTTTCTCTGACAGACATACCAGCAAGATAACGAATTGTTTCAAGTTTGCTTGACTCCATGAGTGTTTTTAAGGAAGCAATTTCAGTGTCAATTTTATTACGAGTCTCTGAAATAATACTTTTGGTTTGTGTATCCTGTAACAAATCAGAATAAGCAGAGAATTAAAAATTTCCCCTATGCATCATGGACAAAATCTTGTATATTAAAACCTTCAATTGTGTGCTAGTGGTGCATTGAAAAAGTCTTAATAGTAAATGAATACTGCCAAGTGACAAAACATTCCTCCAATTTCATATCTGGAGATCATTCAATACTGGGCACAGTCTACTGAAAATCTCCTAAGATATTTGAGACCTAACTATATGTGATAAACTAAGAAGCAAACATTTAGTCTAAGAACTATCACTTTGTATATAAAGTCCTTGAAATATTATTAATATTTTAAGCATAACTAGGACAAATTTTAAGTATTTTCTGCCCCCTCCCCAAAAAAACCAACCCAAGTTTTTAATATGAACAGAGATCAATATAAAATGAGCTGGCATATACCTGGTGGGTAGCTCTGCATGTATAGGGAACAGAGCTCAGAAATTAGCTGAGAGAATTTGCTCATATCCTTGTTTACTTTCTCTAGCCAAGAACTGTAAGAAAACAGATTCTTGAAAGAGCACAGGTGAGCTTCCCTTCTACTAAATTCTAAGCAAGAGAACTCTTTAAGAAAAGGATGAGGCTAAATTAGAAAGCTAGGCTTTGCTTATTTAATGATTATATTACAGGATTATTGAGAATGTAAGCAGGACTTCTAAGTACCAAGTTTAGAGTCTGAGGAAGAATACCAGATAGTAACCCAGCCTGGCTTCAAACGCATGGCAGTCCTGAGTGTGGGAATCACATACTACACTTAGATTAGAATCTTTTGGATTCGAATATGTCTGTGTTTTTTTTTTTTAAACTGATTTTTATTTCATGTGCACTGGTGTTTTGACTACATGGATGTCTGTGTGAGGGAATCGCATCCCCCTAGAACTAGTGCTACAGACAGTTGTGAGCTGTCATGTAGGTGCTGGGAATTGAACCTGGGACCTCTGGAAGTGCAGCCAGTACTTTTAACTGCTGGGCCATCTCTAGCCCCTAGAATCTATGTTCTTATTTCAACTTTACCACCTACTGGCTATGTGATTTTAACCTTTTCGTGTATTATTTCCAAAATTGCTAAAGTAGAAG
Source organism: Acomys minous (assembly GCF_964271855.1). Classification (NCBI taxonomy): domain Eukaryota; kingdom Metazoa; phylum Chordata; class Mammalia; order Rodentia; family Muridae; genus Acomys; species Acomys minous. Next base: position 125,383,278 of record NC_140484.1, on the reverse strand, counting down.
TAATAGTAAGTGCAGAGGCTGACCTGAAGACTAAATTCATTAACAGACACAAGGACATGTATAATGCTATCTGGTATATAAATATTTATTATTATTTTTAAAATTTAAAGATTTGCTTATTAAATCTATACATTTTACTTAAACAATAGTGAATTCTGTTTTTTGTTTTTTGTTTTTAAAATAAAAGTAGCTACTCTGTATGTAAAAAATAGCTTAATTTTTAAAAGGTATAGCCAGGCGTGGTGGCACACGCCTTTAATCCCAGCACTCGGGAGGCAGGCAGATAACTGTGAGTTCAAGGCCAGCATAGTCTACAAATCGAGTCCAGGACAGCCAAGGCTACACAGAGAAACCTTGTCTCGAAAAAAATTGGGGAAAAAAACGTATGTCATGGAAAAGTTAATTCTTTTGGGAGGGGTGTGTTTTTTTTTTTTTCAACACAGTCTCACTACATAACTCTGGTTGGCCTGAACTATGTAAAGAACAGGCTAGCCTCAAACTCAGAGATCTACCTCTGCTTCCTGTGCAGGAATTAAAAGCATGTGCTACTGTGCTCAATCTTTAATTCTTTTCTTCTCTTTAAGATTTGTTTATTTTAAGGTGTGTGTGTGCACACATGTGTGCTGGAGGCATCAGGCATGTGATCCCTGGGAACTGGATGGACAGGTGGTTGTGAGCTGCCTGATGTGAGTGCTGGGAACGAAACACTAGTCTTTTGTAATTGTGGTATGGAGAGCCATCTCTCCAGCCCTGGAAAGCTTGAATTCCTCCTCCAAGGTGGCATTCATGCACCACCCTTTCCTAGGGACAGCTTTCCCCAAAGTGCTGGCAACTATAGCAGCTGTGAAATCAGATCTATAGGGTGAGGTATTTAAAATCTAAACTCACAAACTGAGACATGTAAAAGCACATGAGAGCCGGGCAGTGGTGGCACACGCCTTTAATCCCAGCACTTGGGAGGCAGAGGCAGGCGGATTGCTGTGAATTCAAGGACAGCCAAGGCTACACAGAGAAACCCTGTCTCAAAACACCCCCCCCCCCCAAAAAGCACATGATACATGAAAGATAAACTTGTACATATTAACCTTACCTTTTTGGCAAATTCATTGGTTGCTTCCATAAGTTGCTTTTCTTGATCTGTAAACTAAAGGATATGTAGTCAGGTTAAAAGAAAGGGCAGCAAGATGACTGAGTGGGCAGAGATGCCTGCCACACAAGCCTGTAAGTTGAGTTCGATCTCTGGAGCCCACACAGATGAAGGACAGAGCTGATTCTGCAAAGTTGTCTCTTACTTCTACATGTATTGTAACAACAACAACAACAATGAAAAAGGCTATATATAATTTTTAAAAGGAATAAATAACAAAATTCATTAGAAAGCATTATTATTGGGGGGGGGGTTGGAGAAATGGCTCAGCAGTTAAGAGGGCTTGCTGCTTTTCCTGAGGACCTCAGTTTGATTTCCTGCACTCGTATTAGGAGGCTCACAACTGTGTATAACACTAGCTCCAGGGAGTCTGACACCTCTGGCCTCTTAGGTAGACACACAACATACTTATATCTATACATAATTAAAAATAATCTTTACAAAGCACATTACTAGGCATATACACAAAGAATAACATGTAATTAAATTTTAAAGAATAGTCTTACCATGTCTGTTACCCTGCTCCTTTCCAGGTTGATGTCCAATTTATTATCTGCTCTGATTCGACTGGTTTCATGCTTTAAAGAAAATTAGTAGTTTAAAAAATGATCTTGTAATGGGAATTTGTTCTGAAATTAGTAGAATAAATTTCACTTACAGCCAGCTGCTGTTTAACTTGATCTAGTTCAATTTTCATTTTCTAGGTGTAAAAGAGGTGACAATTAACATCAATCCAAAAGTCCCTATGATTATTTTAAAAGTTTGAAAACATATATTAGCAAAATTCGGTATCTATGGATTTTTAAATTATGGAATTATGATTTTTTTAAAAAGTAAAAAACAGACCATTGTACTCATTAAATAAATTTAGGTACAAAACACTTAGTTTTCGTGTTAGATTCTACTTTTTAAATGATTTATTTTTTTAATTTTAAAAAATAATTAATCTAGGGCCAGAGACATGGCTCATTGGTTAAGACTGCTTGCTGCTATTCCAGAGGACCAAAGTTGGATCAGTGGCCTGTAACTCCAATTTCAGGACATTTGACACCCTCTTCTGACCTCTACAGGTACCAGAAGGCATGTCTCCTCTCTCTCCAGCCTCCCTTCTAAGCCCCTATCCTCAAATAAATCTTAAATTTTAAACTGTTTCTGATTTAACTAGGGAAACATGTTTTGGGGGTTGACAGAGATGGTTCAGTGGTGAAGAGTGCTTACTGCTCTTCTAGAGGGTCTGAGTTTGGTTTCTAGCACCCAAGGCAGGTTACTCACAACTACCTGTGATTTCAACTCCATGGGATCTGATGCCATCTTGTGGCACTTGCACCTCTATAAACATAGCCACACACACAGATAAGCAGAATTTTAAAATAATATCTTAAATACTTTTTTCCTCAATAACAAGGACAACATAGTATTAAATAAAATGGAAAACATCACAGTACTTTATGCTTTAAAACCAATATATGATGGCTATACTAGAAAAGTTATGTAATATTGAAGCTCCAATTTTCCCCCTTTTCTACGATATCTACATAAAAAGCTTACAATATGTACCCAGTATTCAAGAAATTGGTTTACAGATAAAGATTAGATAATCTAACTTAACCTTTTAAACGGTGAATTTCGTTTTTGGTTTTTCAGACAGGATCTCACTTTATAGCCTTAGTAGGCTTGGAATGTGCTGTCTAAGCCAGGCTGGGCTCCACCACATAGTCTGGTGCCTCTGCCTCCTAAGTGCTGAGATTAAAGGTGTGCATCACCATGCCCAGCTCTAAACAGTGAATTTTTATTTAAAAACTTGTAACACATAATATTATCTGGTTTACTAAGTTATTTACTAAGTAGCATACTTGTGAGATCAATTACTTTTTTATCACTAGTAGTAAGTTAAAAATTCTATCACCTCATTCTCTGCTCTCAGATTTGCAAATTCACTTTTCTCTAGGATGACCATGTCTTTTCTGATGGAATCCAAATGAGCCATTAGCTGTTGGACTGTTATTTCCTAGGAAGTAAAGTATAAAAACAAATTGAGTGACATATGGGACAGTGGCATCCTTTCATTTTTAAATTATTTTACAGAATTTTAAAAGAATATGTCAACATGCTAACAGGTAGGTATAATTACTGGTTAATTAAAAAATACATATGAAACTCATGTATCTGAAATAGCAAAATAAAGATGAGGAAATTCAAGGAGGAAAACTATCTTCTAGAGAAGAAAAATATCTAGGTCTTTTAATAAAGAAGATTCCCAACAAAAAATGCTTGCTCAGCTCCTATGTGTTCTTCAACAAATAGTATTTCAGTTTTATTTATTTATTTGTTTTTCAAGACAGGGTTTCTCTGGGTAAGCTTAGCTGTCCTGAACTTGCTTTGTAGACCAGGCTGGCCTCAAACTCACAGAGATCCACCTGCCTTTACTTCCCTGAGTGCTGGGATTACAGGCTTGTGCCACCACACCAGGTAAAATACCAAAATTTTAGTAGTAAAATTTCTACACTTAGTGCTACTTTTAATATGTAGGATTAAATGGTTCCAGCAGCAGGAACATTCCTCAAGTCATAATTTAAATTTATGCTTGTATAAAAAGTAGGCTTAAAATCTAATAGTAAGTGATTTTATTGAAAATGTCAATAGCTCCTTTGAATAGGTCACAATAGGACAGATCAGAACTGTGGGAGAATTAATTAAATGCTTGTTTTTTGCTTGTTTGTTTTAGTTAATTTACTAATCTATGATGGCCCTGAAGATAAGCTAAAATAATGCAAAATTGAAAAGCAATTGTAATGCTTTTGAAATGTAAATGTAAGAGATCAGTGTTTTAATTTCTAATTAATTAAGGACTATAGTAAAAGTCTTTAAGACTTGATTTTCTGTAACCCTTAAAATAACTAAATTTCATAAAGTAGATTCTAATTTTATGTAAAAAAAATCCTAGTTTTATATCTGTGTTTTGAAGTAACCATCTGAAGAAAAAAGACTAAAATTTAAAAAAATTAAAATAGGGTCTAGAGAGATGGCTCAGAGGTTAAGAGCACTGACTGCTCTTCCAGAGGTCCTGAGTTCAGTTCCCAGCAACCACATGGTGGCTCACAACCATCTATAATGTGATTTGATGCATACTGTATACATAATAAATAAATCTTAAAAAATTAAAATAAAAAATAAGTAAAACAAAACAAAACAAAACAAAAACCCAGATTCTTCAACAGTTCAATGTCATTGATTTTTGTTCATTATCGTTGAAATATGTAAGTCTTAAAAATGATTCAGCCCATGCACAGATCAGCACAATGGGTCAGTGGGTAGACTAGTGTGTCTACTTTCACAACCTGCTGCTTCAATCCCTGGGACCCACGTGGGAGGAGACAACTGACTTGTGCAGCTGTCCTCTGACCTCTACAGCTGTGCCATGACACGCACCCTCACCCCCAGTAAATAATGTTTAAACTTTTTTTTGAAGAATTTTATATCCAGTCAGATTTAAACACTCCAGTCAGGTAATTTATAACCCACTCCAGGCATCATGTACTCTTCTTAGAGACACTCAATTCTTCCAGACACAGACTCTGTGACAGGCCTTTCAAATTCTTCTTTTCCTCCTTATCTAATGAAACAATCAGGTGTGATTTAAAAAAAAAAAATGAACGTATTACCTGTTGAGCTTGAGTCACCATCTCCTTATAGATAGTATCCAGGCTGACATTTGATAACATACTTAGTACTGATACAATTGTCTGTGCTTGTGTTTTGTCAAATCCTGTATACAAGTAAATCTGCATTTTAAAACATGGTCTTCATGAAAAGAGACAGCTAACAGATGTTCAGCACTTCAACTGTTACACTGAGAAATACGATGCTATCTTCCTCTAGAAGCACTCTGTAATTTCTAATATAATTCAATCTACAACAAATTTGAATATTTCTAGTCTTTTTTGCAGTTATACATAAATGACAATAAAATGGTACTTTTTTTCATTTGTACTTGGTTATAAACTTAAGCACCTTCACATACAATTTTAGTTATTCTTCTGTGTTCTACTTTTTTGCATGGTTTTTGCCTACGTTTCTTTAAAATTACTAAACTTTTTTTATTGCTTCCTAAGAACTCCTAAACATTTTAGGTTTCCTAGAGCCTCAGGAGGCAGATTCACTATTTCGGAATACCATTCTGCACTGCAAATTAGGTGTTCTCTGTAATATATTTACTGTATCTGGAAATATTTTGTTCTTTAATATTCTTCAACATTTATACTTTCCCAGAATTTAGTATTCACCTAAAAATTTTTTTTACTTGGATAATTTTGTGCATATAAGTTTATACTATGCTTTTTCACTATATATACTTCCTAACTATGATTTTAAGTGGTAATAAAACATTCTAGTGTATAGCAAGCACTTCTGTTTCAATAATCCCTCTTAATTGTTGACTTAGACATTTATTACATGAGTGCTGCTAATTTTCTTCTTTTAAGTATTCATATTTCTCACCGTGAGTTTCCAAGTCTTGCACCAATGCGTGGGTATCAAAAGTTAATTTTCTTTGTTCTAAAGGAGTTATGTCCACTGGCCTTCTATCATAACCCGACTTAGTTGTGGTGGTCAAGAAACCTGCAAAGAGAAGACAGTGTTATCTTGTAATAATTTACAGTGGCATCACATTTTGGCTTCTAAAGAGCTCTCCTCATCTATTTAAATACAATTCTAGCTTCCTAATTAGGAGTCCTGTAATCCAAAATTAACTGACTCTTCTGAATCCTTTTCATTTGAAAAGTCTATAATACTGCTCGGCACATGGCGAACATTAACAGATGTTTCATTTTCTTCTTTTGGCAGTTAGAAATGATTTGAGAGTCGGTCTAAATCCTAACATGTTGTATATTAATTGCTTTGGATGTCAATGCTTCTATCCTAACTCCTGGGAAGCAGAGTCTGCCCCACTTCCCTCAGTGCTGAGAAGTTTCTTACAGAGCTACAAAACCTTTCTATGTGTACATTCTTATCTTTTGTTCCCATATGTACCCATATCATTTATTTCCTGGTTTTCAGCTACAGTTAGCATGTCAGCTGTTTCCTTTCTGAACCACACTATACGCCTTATGCTACCTTGGCTGTATTTTTCATTACTGCATCATCAGGACCCACAAGGGCATTTGTTTAACAGTTCCCTTGAAGATGGGGGCATTTCATCCTATAGGGAAGCTCCTTAAGCAGAAAGGCATACTGCTCCCTGCCAGATGAGCAGTACAAGATGAGAGTCCCTCTCAGATGGAAGGACCCTGCAAAGATTATTCTAGGAGATGCCACATTGCTAAAAATATTCAGATAAGCTGAGCTGAAAGACAACTCAGACCAGAGCAGCTGCTCCAAAGAGGCAAAAACCAGCCGAACCACCTGGAAGCGGTTCAGACCAACTGAGGCACTGGAAAGGACACTCCAACCTGAGCAGCCGGCAGTCTGTTGATGCTGGGGAGGGCTTTGGTGGTGCAACTGTCTTTTTACTCATTTCTGCTTCTGTAAGTAATCCCAATAAAATTCATGGTTCACCAAGTTGGACTTTGGTAGTGTCTGTACTTCAGTCTGTCATGGGCTCCCCAGCTGGGGTGAGTGGATGTATGTGTTGTGCCTCCCCAGGAAAACTTTTGTCATACAACAGCACTTTGACACACAGGTGAGTCACAGTCAGTGAATTTGATTTTAAGTTCTGGAGCATTCTCTGGTCAGTACAGTAACCCTAGGAGCTACCAGTCATTTACTGAGTCTTCTGGTCCTGTTCCATTAAATCCCCCAAACTTAGACACACTATTGTCCTTTTCTCTGTTTCTGATGAATTTTATTACAAATTATTTCTCTAAGGATGAATTCTGCGTATATAAAACTTATTTACTATTGTTAGACATTAAGATAATAGCTGTCAGTTAGTGTAATAGTCAAGAATAAAATGTTATACCAATAACTTATATGCTGGCAAAGCAAGGTAGTAGTATTCTTATTTTTAAATTCCATGCTTATTAGAGCTGGATGGTACCTCATGCTGGATATGGTGATTCTAGCACTCAGGAGATGGAGGCAGAAGGATCATGAATTCACTGTTAGCCTGGGCTACATACCAAAACCAGTCTAGACTAGCCCAAACCATACCATGCTTACATAGGTAATAGAATTCAGATTTAGGTTCTTTTGACTACAAAGCTCCCAGTTTTTCTATCACTTGTGTTATTTGTATTTATTATTTTATCCCAAGCTACTTATACATCTAGGTACTTAAAAGACAGGTTCAGCTTCAGGTATTATGTTATGCTAGTAATTTATAAGGCATATGTGATTTTTAAGTATCTAAGTAACAAATATTAAGTATTAAGCACTAGGTCATGTACTAGGCACAAGGAAAAGTACAGTGAAGAAGCAGGTGGAAAGGTAGAACCATGCTTTGAAATATACTCGCATAGTAGCCTTCTTTTTGGTTGAATGTCATCTAGAAACGTTTAAAAAAACAAACACAAAAAAATGTGATTTTAAGGGGCTGGAGAGATAGCTCAAAGTTTAGGAGCACTGCCTGCTCTTCCAAAAGGTCCTGAGTTCAATTCCCAGCAACCACATGGTGGCTCACAACCATCTATAATGAGATCTGGTGCCCCTTCTGGCCTACAAGTGCTACATGCAGGCAGAACATTGTATTACATATAAATAAATAAATAAATAAATAAATAAATAAATAAATCTTTAAAAAAGTGATTTTGTGTGTTAGACCCAAGGTAGGAGAGAAAAATAAAAAACAGAAGTGTAGATATCAGTATCTGAATTACCCAGTTGCATTAGAGGTAATGATTTGGTACCCTTAGTTACTGCTTCCACAGATGATGACACTAGTTTAGAAAAGAATCAGGAATACTTACATATTTTAATATTTTCATGCTTATTACTATATTCTTAAAATTCTCACTGATGGGAAAAAGTGGTGTTCAGAGGCAAGTATGATATATCTAAGCTCTTAGGACTCATGGGCAGTCAAACTGCTACAGTTCCTGACTTCAGTCAACAAATAATGAATGTCTCACACAAAATCAACTCCATGGGATAGAGACCTTGACACTGCCATCAGATTATTGCAGGCTACAGCTAATCTCATGTCCTGCTGTGCCTTTTATTCCACAAATGTGCCATCTTGGGGCCTTTGCCCAGCCTGTGTTCAGAAAGCTCTCGTTTGCCTGTTCATGTGCATTCTTGAGTGCTCTCCACAAATGTCTCTTCTGGTGGTAAGGATGCAACAATTCCTGAGATCTGATCTCTCTCTCTCTTTTTAAATCTGATCTCTTCTAATGGATTTTTAAAAGTACTATGTAATAGTTTTTGCAACATCACTCACAATTTCCTTATTTATGCAACTATAGATTTTAATTTCCTCATTAGATTAGGCATCCGTCAACTGCTGCTATCAGGCTACCAACACCCGGTCTTCAAGGTTGTTTCTATATAAAAAATTTTTAAAAACTTTGTTGAAATTATTATCTAAGGGTGAATTTACGTAATAGTGACAGGGAAGTTGTAGTCAACCATATGGTCTACATAGCCTAAAATATTTACCATTTGCCTTTTTATTGAAAGTTTGCTAATCACCGAAGTCAGCTGTGAGATTAAGGGCCACGTCTGTTGTTGGTCTCTACTGAGTTCTCAGTGCCCAACAGTTTCAGCTGCTCTAAGAAGACGCATGTTGAATGTGTTTTGGGGCCTGAGACTTGTTCACATTTGCCTCAATTGCTGGGCTCAGGTGATCCCAGTTCAGCCTTCTGAGTAGCAGAAGACTGAAGGTGTTGACTTCTGCTCTGGGTGTTTAGGGTGTGGTTCTTATGGTGTAATTTCAAAATATATCCACAGGAGAGAGAGACACCTGGTCTGCTGTGGGAATAAAAATTATCTGGAAATGACACTAGAATTATACAAAATCTTAGAGAAGTAAGTAAGCCAGATAGATAAACAGAAGGGGCAAAATTCACCAAGGTATACAAACACTGTCATTTCTACCTTGGATTCTATTTATGATGGGGCTGAGAATAATGAAAGATACATGGGATATTTCTTTAAGATTTAATTTTTTTTTTACTTAAATGTATGTGTGTGTAACAGTGGAGGTCAGGACAACTTTCAGTTCTTTTCTTCTATTACATGAGTCCCAGGACAGAACCCAGGTCACCAGGCTTGGCAGCAATACCTCTACCAGCAGATTTATCTTGCCTGGGCCTAGCTTGTTATTTCTCTATAGGAATTCAAATGATAAACTTTAAATCATATATTCTCAGGCAGGCGGTGGTGGTACAAGCCTTTAGTCCCAGCATTCAGGAGGCAGAGGCAGGTGGAATCTCTGTGAGATCAAGACCAGCCTGATGTACAGAGTGAATTCCAGGATAGCCAGGGCGACACAGTGAAACTATGTCTCAAACAAACAACCGCAAAAGTAAACTCTGCCCCCCCCCCCACCTCTTACATTATAGTTTATTGACATACTGTGTGTGTTGGCTCAGGAGATCTATGTCAAACTACATGAACTAACAAGCCTGTTCTCCACCAGGACTAATTCATACTTCTAGTCAGAAGGCTTGGGAGTCTGTACTTGAAGGAAACATTTGTAGTGTTTCTCCTGTACTGCTAAGTGTGGAAAGCAGTAACCAACAAAGACTGCAGCACCACTGAAGAGAAAATTTAGACAAATCACATCTTTCTTTGCACCTCCAACATTTCCTTGTAAAGAGCACTGGACTAGATAACTAAGGTCTTTCCAAGGGATAAGGATCAACTTTCAAATCTGCTTGGCTATTGATATTAGTTGTCTATAGTAACCAGTAAATACTTGTTACATTGAACAAAGGCACAAACCATGCACTAATTTTAAGGGGAGACTTAAGATTTACTCGAGTAATCAGACTCAAGTGGAATAACTCAACAAAATTGTATTATAATATTAACATTTTCTTAGGGTATTATATTTTCAGAATGACATGTATTTTAAAATGATGTTTATTTATACATTTTTATATATAAACTATATTTCTAAAAGCACACAGATAAACTGAGATTTGAAATATTTCTTCACATTTGTACCACTGCTACCCCTTTGTATGTGAGGATGCACATACCCATGAGGGGTCAGAAGAAGCCTTTGGTAGCCTGCTCTGTCCATGCCTCACCTAATTCTTTGAGAGGGCAGCTTTCACTGACCTGGAATTGGCTGGCAGCCATAGCAAGGGTCTTTTATGAGGGTGCTGGGCATTCAAATTCGTGCAAGTATGCTTGTGCAGCGTGCTTTTTACCAGTGGACGATCTCCTCCCCCTTTTTGAACAGTCTATCAGAATGTGTATTCGTACTAACTGCCTAATTATATAATCAAAGACATGTGACTAATTCTGCAGCTAAACAGCAGCCTTACAAGGGTAGCCTTGACTGCAGGTCAGTGGGTAAAATAAAGAACAGGTTAAAAACAAAACAATGACAACAACAAAAAAGGTCACACAAGTGTGGAGAAGGGAGGGAGAGATGTGTTTGGATAGCTCAGCTTATCATCCTAGATCCAGGAAAAACAATGTGAAGGTTCGGATGGGGTGCCTTTTACGGAGGAAGACCTTAAAGAATTTAAAAACGGAAAAGCAAAAACATATTTTTAAAAAGCCTTAGAAATAGTTCTAGGGATAAAGTAAGATATTTTGCAGGAAATACAGACTAACAGAGGGCCCAGTGTTTGGAAACGAATAGGTTACAAGTCACTTAAAAATGCCTACTACATACGAGCTCGAGAATTACCATGGGAATAAAGCACTTGACCAGAAATGTGCGCCACACTCTACCAAAACCCTGAACTCCAAGTGGCTACGTAAGTAACTCTGAACGGGATACTCAAACTACCTAAGTGTTCTTATGAAACTAAAGCGCGCACCCCCAAAACTCAGAAGCCAAGCGGAAGCGCAGGTCCACCGGGGGAGGAAGGTCATCCTCTTCCAAGACCCCGTGGGTTCAGCCAGCGACCCCGCAAGCCCCGGAGCCTCTCGAGTGGCTATGCGCTTGTGGGCGGGGCCCGGCAGGGGGTGTGTCACTCTCGCGTAGGCCTGAGCAGGTAGGACCCGCCCAGAACGTCTCCCTAAGGGATTCTTTGTCTCACCTCTCCGCAGGGCGGATGACAGACGCCCGTGGGGAGCTGACGTCCCCCGGACCCCGCAGCCGTCAGGGCGCAGGAGCCGCCAAATCCAGCGGCCCCTCATACTCTCGGAGCTCCGGGTCAGTAAGAGGAAGCGGAAAGCGTATTGATTCTCGCAAAGGCTTTCGTACAATGAAGTTCTCTTCCCTTAAGGATGCTGGGAAATGTAGTTTCCGGCCTGTCACTAAAACACGTACTTGAGAGGTCCTGTTCTACGAGGCTGGGCCTTCTCACAGATAGAACTACACTTCACTTACACGACTCACAACTTATCCCCTTATCCAGTCGCTCCCGCAAGAACCCGGGGTCTTGGAGAACCTTTTGGCGCCCATTTCCTAGCGGTGAGTTACAGTACCACAGCAAGCTTCCCAGACCGAGTCCTGTGTGGCCGCACAGCATCCTGGGACCCGCAGTCCTCGCGGCTGATCAATTAGGGGAGAGACTGTATTGTATCCTCAGTTCAGGCAGGAGACGTGTGGAAGTCCATCCCTCAGCGCTTATTTGCAGTTCCCATCTTTCTGCTTGGCCCTCTGGTGCACTGGAGGACCAACTGTTCTAGTCCCCCTTTATTAGGAAAATGAAAATTCTCTTGCTGGGTCGATAATGTTCACGATTTGCCCCTTTCCAGCTTCAGTTACCATAGACATTGCTCCACATGGTAAAATCTTGAAAATGACACACGAGTTTTCAGTGGCTTGATTAGATGTCAACATTGTGAGAATCGGCTACCTAATATCCACTAGGCTAAGCACCGAAGCCCATTAAAAACAAAACTTAAGTAGATCAAATGGAGACCTGTTGGCGGCTCTATCTGTATCTTCCATGAAGGTGGTAACCACATGGATAGCTGTGTTCTCCAGCACAGAGGCTGGAGGCACTGCCCCGCTCTGCTCCTGAGCAACAACCCGAGGCGGTCTCCTAACTCGTGAGCGATTTCTAAATCAGGCCAAGCACTTTAAAATATTTTTCAATTTCATTCTCAGAAGTATCTGAATGTCAGCTGGGTTTAAAGATCAATCTTGTGAAGAATATGGAAAAAAAATCGAGTCTGGCAACATTTCATGTTCTTACTGAACAGGAATTTCTGCTAGGTTCTGTGGGGAATACGAGGATTTTTGCTTCCCAAGAACTTTAAATGGGGAAAGCAGAACAGGAGAACGTAGAGAATAGCCTCCCATAGGAAACAGTAATACATTAGGATCGTGTAAGTATTTAAACAGTTAATTTTCTAGTCCAGCTGAGAGTGGGATATTGGCAGTATTTGCAATAGCCAAGCTATGAAAGAAGCCTAAGAGTCTATCACCAAACGAATGGACAATGAGGCTGTATTATGTGCACAATGAAGTTTTATTCAGCTATCAAGAAAATCAAACTCATGACATTTGTTGGAAAATGGGAGAGTACCATAGTAAGCAAAGTAAGCTAGACCCATAAGTACAAAGACCCCATGTATTTCCTCATATGCAATCTAGGGGTGTGTGTGTGTGTGTGTGTGTGTGTGTGTGTGTGTGTGTGTGTGTGTGTGTGTGTGACATGAAACTGAAGGGGAGAGTAAAAAGAGCAGAGAGTGGGGCGTAAACAAGCACAAATAATCACACTCTTGAATAAGGATGCCATAAGCTCACCACCTGAACAGTGAATATGCACTAATAAAAGAACTTAGAAAAGAGGGAAAAGGTAGGATTGAAGGCTGTTTTTAAGGATTTCCATTAAGCAGAGAGTGTAGGACACAGGGTCCAGGAGAGAGGGGTGGAGTGAGCAAGCATTCCTTACTCATCTTGAGTCTTGTCTGTGGCTTTTGCATGTGATGCTTTTTCAGCGTGAAGAACTTTTTCTAATGTGTTAAACCAACTTCTTCATGTTCTTCAGATCCCCGCTGAAATGCCACCTCACAAAGCCTTTGTGCCACACATATGCCATTCGGGGCTTTAATCAAGAGCTCAGCCTTCCCCTGTCATAACCTTATCTATATCTTTCATGAGGGTGGTAACCACATCAGTTGCTGTGTTCAATACACTTGGCATAGTGCCAAACCCATAACAAGCCTTTGATCAATATATATATTAAGTGTGTGAGTATTGAAAATCTGGTTAAAATCTGGTAAGAAACCTTTAGATGGGGCAAAGGATTACATGGCTCTTGGGCAGAATTAGGGAAAATAAAGATGAAAATTGAACGAGTGAAGAATTTGGGTTTCATAAGTGGACTTACAAGACATTTTGAGAGTTTCTTGAGACCAAGTAAGTTAAAAGTGTATTAGTTCCTTTCTAGGAAGGAGCTACTTATTACCATTCACTGATGCGGACAAGCGAATCGTTTCTTGTTCTGCTGGGTGTGAGGTGACCTGGACATTAGGAACGTGACTACTCAGAAGAAACCTAGTTTGTCCATAACTCAAAGGCCATCAGATTAGCAGAGGCAGCGTGTCTTTCATTATGGAGGACCATTTTTTATTATTTTGTACTTTTGTGCACACCAAATTTAGATAAACACCGCTTTTGTTTGCCAACCACATATATAATGAAGCCATCACTTCTTTTTTTCCAGTTTTCCAGTAATTTGTGGTAAATTATCTAATTAGTGAGTGGGAGGACAGTGCGGATTCAGCTGCACGATGATAAATCCCCAGCAGAATGCAAAGCTACTTGCCGGTTTCTTTGGTAGGCTTCCATGTTCATGTTTAGTGGTGATATAACGGCGTTATGAGCATTGATAATGCCCAAACTCTCTCAAAGACTCAGATGCTTAAGGACCCAGGGCTAAGGTTGGCACAATTGCTTGGGATGACTGGGAGCTCCAGGCACTGTGAGTGCCATCTGAGTGACATAAATGAAAGAGAATTCATCACCGTACGCTCACACAGTCAGTCATCTTCTCTATGGTAAGTGATCCAGGTGGTTTTTAAAGAGAAGGCCAGTGAAATGGCTTTATCTGCATTCAATTTTCTACCTTAGCTTACTTCTTAGTTCTTGACACTAGGGGGCGTATGTGACAAAGGCTAGAGGGTTGGTTCTTTGTTCTTTCTAAAGCACACTTTACAGATTTTTGTATAATTCCTGAGACACAGGAACCTTTGCCACTAAAGCTTTGGGGTAGACTATGCTGACATCACATTGCTTTCATGGTTTAAAAGTGATGGCCACGCCTTACCGTTTGCAAATCTTTTTTTTTTTTAAAGGACAACTTTTTCCCTGAGTGTACCAGGAAGTCAACAAAGACCCACAGTTCCAAGTCTGCAAATTACAGTATAAGTCAAAGGAAAGAACGAGAAAGAAAATAGAAGCAGCAGTAGCAGCAGCAGCAAACCGGTCAAAGACTTTTGTACGTTATAGTTGTATATCATCTCCTGCTGCCTCTCACTAATGATTCATTTTTTCCCCCAAAAGTCATGGCGTTATGGTGCTAAGTACTGTGATAGATTATGACACAAAACACTGTCCTGGTCTCAAGTTGGTTGTGAGTTTAATAACTACTACAACGAAGGGAGGCACGGCTGCCAAGGAAACACGTAAGCGAGGCTTATACCACTGGGCGTGAAGTTCTGTCAAGGCTTTCCTTTGGGAGAGTGGGAAAAAGGTGGAAGCGGATTTGGCAGATGGCAGTGTTGGCGAGCGTTGTGTGCAGAAGGCCATAGCATTTGCAAAAACTGGGAAGTGTGTGTGAGAGAGCCTTCTTTATCCAGGAACAGGGACAATGGCTACAGCAGTGAGCACAGGTTCAGAAGATGAGATCAGAGAAGGAGGGCTGACCTCAGTGGTGGGTAAGAAGCACACAGGGCTGGGTGGTGGTGGCTCATGCCTTTAAACCCATCACTCAGGCAGAAGCAGGTGGATCTCTGAATTCAAGTTCAGCCTGGTCTACAGCCAGCACTTCCAAGAAAACGTCTTGAGGCAATACCTCCTCTTCAAAAAAGAAGGAAGCCCCATTGGAAGCCATTTACCTGGAGAGTAACACTGAGAAAGCCTCTGCCCAGGCTTCATATCTAGGATTTGCTTTTAGCAGTCAGGGCTGTATTTCTCAGCTAGGTCCCCTGTTGTACACACCTACTTTAGAAGCCTTAGTGATTCCTCCTTGTCTTTGCAGAGAAAACCCCAGTTCGGGGCAGCATTCTCACTGTACTGCTTGGATTCATGGTGTTGTGCAACTACTATCTCTATCTAATTCCATCCCTGCCAAGTAAAGCCCTTTACCTATTAGGTAAGCATCCCCCTTCCCTCCTTCTCCCAACCTCAGGCTAACACCAATTTCTCTTCTGCCTTTGCAGATCTCTCTGTTCAGGATATACCATATGAATGGAGCTATTGATAGAAGACATTCTTGTCATACCCTTTTTACTTTGCAAAATGTTTTAGGTGTTTATCTGTGTTGCAGCATGTATCAGTATTTCATGTCAAATATTCCTTCAAATGTTTCCATTAATTTATTAAGCAATATCTATTATGTATCTATTTTGGTTCTTGTATATAGGCCTGACGTGAACACACAAGAATACATACTTTTTTCAAAAATCTCTTTTCAGTCTTTTTGGTACACATCTAAGAGTGTAATTGTAGGGTTATATAATCTGTTTAACTTTTTGAAGAAAGATCCAGTTCTCTTTGTTTATTCTATTGGAGATATATGTATGTTTGATAATGAAGAAAAACAACCTTTTATTTAGTTATTTATTTGTGTGTGTGTGCATGTGTGTGTGTGTGTGTGTGTGTGTGTGTGTGTGTGTGTGTGTATTTCATGTGCCAGGACACACGTAATCAAGGACAACTTTGTGACTTGGTTCTCTCTTTCCACCATGGGATTCAGAGATGAAATTCAAGTCATGGGCTTGCACAGTAAATGTTTATAACCTGCTGAGCCATCTCTCTAGCCCCAAACTAGCCTTTTCTTAGCCATATGGTTCCTATGGTTTTAGCTTTATTTTGGAAACTTTTAAACCTGACTCATCAATTACAGTTACCTCACTAATTAAAGTTACCTCACCAATTACAATTACCTCACTAATTATGGTTACCTCACTGGGGCAAATACTGACACAGGGATTTAAAGGAACAGAAGCTAGGGATTCTCGAGTGATGGACTCTACTCTCCAAGACAGCAATGTCTAGTAGCCATGATGTCTCCCACTGTGCAGATGCATAAATTGAGGCCCAAAAGGCTAAAGAACTTGTTTAGTCACACAACTTCTGTGGATGGAATCTAAACTTTTGAGTGTCTGACTCCAGAAAAGATCTTTCTTCTCTTCCGTGTGACCTTTCTCAAGAACTTCCTGTGCTGTTGTTATCCACTGTGCTACTGGGTTTTAGGATTTCTACGGTGAGCTAGAGTCAATCTCAACTGAGAAAATACCTCTATCAGATTGGCCTTGGGGAGGGCCCAGCCCCCTGGGGATGGTACCACTCCTGGGCAGGTGGTCCTAAGTTGTACAAGAAAACAAGATGAGGAGGCTGGAGGTATAGCTTAGCTGTTAAGAGCACAAGCTGCTCTTCCAGAGGACCCAGGTTTAATCCCAGCACGTACATGGTGGCACACACCGGTACCTCCAGTTCCAGGGGATCCAACACTCTTATACAGACATACATACAAGCAACACACCAATGCACATAAAACAAACCTTAAGAAAAGAAGGAGAGAAGAAAGAAAGAAAGAAAGAAAGAAACAAACAAACAAACAAAGAAACAAAGAAAAAAGAAGCCGAGCAAGTCACGGGAGCGAGCCAGTAAACAGCTTTCCTCCATGGCCTCTGTTTCAAGCTCCTGCCTTGAGATCCCTTGATGGTAGACTGTAAACTGTACGCTAAATAAACTCTTTCTTCTCTGGGCTGGCTTTGGTCAGTGTCTTATAGGGCAGGAAGCACACTAGAACACATATTGGGGGGAACACTTGGCTCAGTTGGGAATCATTTAATTCCAATTCTGGATTGCTAGAAAAGGGATTCTCGCTCCATTTGGATTTGTCATCTAACATTTTACTGGTAACTATGGTTATATGGCAGAGCCACATTATACAGCCTGAGACGATACAGCAGGAAGTGGCTTGAGAATCCCTTATTGAGCAGGGTCTGGTGGCACACCCCTTTAATTCCAGCACTTGGGAGGCAGAAGCAGGCGGATCGCTGTGAGTTTGAGGTCAGCCTAGTCTACAAAGTGAGTCCAGGACAGCCAAGGCTAACACAGAGAGACCCTGTCTTGAAAAACAAAACAAACAGAGAGGGGGGGAGAGGGAGGGAGGGAGGGAGAGAGAGAGAGAGAGAGAGAGAGAGAGAGAGAGAGAGAGAGAGAGAGAGAGAGACAGCGGGAGAGAGAGAATTAGAAATGTAGAAAATTGTGGCACTCCAAGCTGCTATGGATGGGGGAGAGGCGAGGGAGTGGTATTTGCGAGACACTTAAAAGTAGCCTGAGAGAGAAGATTTCTGCATGTTGTGGCTACTCCTGAAGACGGTCCTTCATTCAGAAGTGGTGCTCTTTCCTCCAGAAGCCTGAAGGACACAAGTGTCTTTGCTCAGCTCCCAGCAGCAACAGAGACATGAGCAGGACTGTGGACCTCTTCGAGCATTGTGTGGATCTTTGGATTGGTATATTAGAAGCAACAACCACCAGAATCACAGAATGTCAATACTGTGATACAATTAACCCTTAGTGGGTGGGCTTAGAACCATAAATGGGAAAGACTATGAGTTCTCTAAACTGCAACACTAAGAGGTGGTCCTGAAAGGTCGATGTGCAGAACAGGGGCCCTGTAGAAAGATCCTAACGTGGAGATAGGATGACAATGGAGGACTTCCTGCTGCAGGAATGCTGCAGAAACATCTTTAGATATACTCAGCCAAGGACAAAGGGCTTTACCTAAATATGCCTTTCTACCACACTGTGATGGTTGCCTTTGCTTTTATAGATAAACATGCTTTTCTCTTAGCAAATGTATTCCATAGCTTGGGTTTTGTTGTGGAAGTTTTGGTTTATATAGAAACATATTTTTATTTTAATGCCAGGTGTGGGATATGGGAACTGCTCCACTTTGTCTGCAGCTTCCAAGGGCACATGATGCTTGTCAGCTGTGAACTACTTAGTGCAGGGGCGTGGTTTTTGTCAGTGGGGATAAAGGTCAGACCTAAAGAGAGACTGGGGGCTCCAAGAAGGAAGAAGGCTGCTGGTGCTTCCCACTGCTGCTCCTGGTTGCTGTTGATGAGGTCTGATGAGAAGAAATCTGAAATAACCTGAAAGGAGGATTGGATTTGCCTCAAGGAACCCCAGGGATCCTGAACAGCAGGAAGTAGATAAGGAAAACCATGCCCCCTCACCCCCACTAACCTTCTTTCCCCCCCTTCTTGGTGTTGGGGTGTTGGAAGGGATTGGGGTGGAGTAGGGAGAAAGAGGTTTAAGGAATACAAAATAAAAATAGTATTTTAAAAGTGTGTCAGTAGGGTTCATTCATGGCTTTAAAACCATTTTAAGATCCCAAACCTTGAATCTTGCAGGTAAGACTGAGAGGTCGAGCATAGGCCCATAGCAGTTATACAGCTTGCCATATAAAATGGGATTGAATAAAGCAGGCTCTCCATATTCCAGGTCTTGATGGGCACACCGTTTATGTTGCTGTGTTCATCAAATAGGTGCCGAAATGTCAGCAGGGCTTCTGATCAAAGAGCCAGCTCTTCAGATGATGTGCGTACACAAAAGACTTAGTTGTTATGGCCCTCACGGACTCACATGTTGAAGGCTTCATTCTGACTAGTGGTTCTATTCTGGAAGGTGCTGTAAACTTCTAGTAGGTGAGACCAAGTTGGAGGAAGGTAGTTCACTGGCAGCGTGTACCTGAGGCTTTCTATTTTTCACCCCTCTTCCTGTCTCTCTCTGCTTTCTGGCTGCCTGCAGTGAGCAGCTTTGTTCGATCCTTCTTCCAGGATGATGTTCTCCCTCACCACAGCCTGGAAACAACAAGGCTAGCTGAGCATCCACGGAAACCATGAGTCCACATACCTCTTTCCTCCTTCCAAGATTAGTTCTCTCAGACAGTCATCATAGTAATAATACACTAATACATTGGCCTTCCTGGGTCCAGTTTATCTAAATAATTATCTAGGCTCCCCCTTAAACTTCTTAGACCATTACAAACTAAATTCTCCTTTTGGAAGTGTAGCTGCTGGAGGCTATTCATAGATGCCTCTGCACTATGAAGCCTGTGTCCCAGGAGCATAAGGCAGTTTCTTCAGAGAAAGTTACAACACGGCAGAGCACATCTTTGAACCAATATTCCTTTTGCTTACAAAATGGCCAAACTGTAATTATTGTAGTTGAGAGCTGATGGTTCCAATTGCAGCAGAAGTCCCACCACCTCGCTTTTGTAGACTTAAGTGGAATCTCTATGAAGATGCGGCAGTGCTTCCAGAGCAGCTTGCCTTGAGCTAGTTCTTTCTATAGTATCTAGGCTTAGAGCAAGGTCCTGTTCGGAAAGGCCCACTGGGCCTGCTAGGTTGCCATCCTCTGGAGGCCCACCTTCCTTATTGCTGGGCTCTTCGATACCCTCCCACAGCCATAGACGCCGATCCCAGCACAGCGTCCACATTTGGTGCAGAGCATTCAGACTTGAAGCTATTCTTGTCAGAGGCTCGATATTTTCAGATATGCCATAGGGCAAATGACGTAGAGCATCTGCCCAGCGATGTCTTTACAAAGGCAGGGTGAGGACACCAGCCCTCCATCAATAGGGTTACCTGGGGAGTAAGAGGACTGAAGGAAGGAAAATTATTACATGCTGGGCAATGACTCTGTTCTAGACACTGTGCAGACATTTTCTGTATGTCATTTCAAGAAGGTAGCAGAGGACTTGGAGGCCAGTGGATGAAATGAAAATGCTTGGAAATCAACTAGGTAAGCAGTCCTTTGAGGCTATGCAGTAGTCCTGAAATCCACATTGTGGCCTTCTACCTCAGGTGTAGGGAATAGCAAAGACCAGTCAAAGGAGCAGGACCAAAGCAGACTCCAGCTACAATGGCCACTTGGGAAGAGTTGGGGAAAGCTTTGACAAAGGTGGTAGCAGGAAGGAGCTCAGGGGAGCCTAGGAATACATTTCCTTCTCCCTCATATAGCACTATGGGAATGTACCAGGGGGACAATAATAGTGAGAAATAAAGAACAAGATTGCAGAGTCTAGAGGATCTTCTGTGTTGCATGGAGATGTCTGGGCTTTCTCCTGGATTAGAGTAAGACACTAAAGGGTTTTAAAGATGTATGTTTTGGAACTGCAGCACCATCCTGGCCACCCAGTGGAGATGGGAGACTAGGTTGAGAGGGAGAAGGTGTTGGTGGACAGCACATGGCATGCTTTAAGACTCGTGTTAAACTGTTTAGCTGCTAGATAGAAACTGACTTTTGTGAGACAGACCAGTATTGGACAGTGTGCTTACAGCCTGCCTTTTGGAGCAACTGGAAATGGGACTTGAATGTGACCAGGCTTTTTTGTTTGTTTGTTTGTTTTTGATATTGTCTTGGTTTTTCATGATAAGGTTTCTCTGTGTAACCGTGGCTGTCCTAGACTCACTTTGTAGACCAGACTGGCCTTGAACTCACAACGATCTGCCTGCCTCTGCCTTCTGAGTGCTGGAACTACAGGCGTGCACCAACAGGCTTGGGCAGGCTTCTTATTATTTCCAATTATTAATATATTCTGCCTTTCAGCCCTGAAATAGATATAGTAATAATTGAGGTGATAAGTCTGAAACCAGATAAACTTTCTTGTAAATTGTGTGATGTTGAACCAGTTACTTAAGCTTACTGTGTCTATTTCTCCATTTTTAGGCGAGGGTGAGCTGATCACTAACCTCCTGGGGTTGTTGTAAGGGCTAAGCGAGTTCTGGAGGCTCAGCATGCTGTCTGACACAGAGAAAGTTCTTACAAAGTGTTAGGGTTATTGCCATTATTTTTATTATTCTATTTCAGTGATTTTCCAGATGGTAGGAAAACAGGCTGTAAAAGCTCAGAAGTGTTATTACGCTTTACTCCAGTTGTCAGAATCAGGTTGATTTTTCTCTATTTCTGTGTCTAAAAACTGCAAAGTAAAAGCCTCACAGAGCACTTGAGTTTGGTTTCATTCCTGCGTGGTCAGTGGTCCATCCCTGTGAAAGCATCTCAGGCCAAACACTCCACGGTCTAAGAAGCTTGCTTTGACTTACTGCTGTAATACAAGGACCACACAGATGAGCCCTTGCTCACCTAGAAGGGAGAAAGCAGAATCTCTGCTTCCCAGGGTCACACTTCAAGGAGGGACTCACTAGTGGATTCTAGTGGGCAGCTCCACTTTTCAGAGCAACGGCTAAGGTCTTTGGGACTGCTGCCCTTGGGTGTTCCTTATAGCTTCATATCACCCACACAGAAGTCAGAAACAAACAAACAAACAAACATGGTGGAAGTGTTTTGCCAGATGGGGCTGCATCAGTGCATGTACAAAGGAGCATGGAAATAAAGGTGACTGACTCTTGGGGACCCCATCAGTCCTCTGGACCATAGACCTTCAACTTCTACTTGGTGAGTGGAGCCTGAGTCCAAGCACCTAGCTAAATCTGCTGCAGTCTTTCTCCCTTGGCTCTTGGTTACTTCCTGTACATCTTCCTTTCCCCTCCTTTTATTTGTATGAACTACAACTCCTGACTCCCCCTTCTAATGAAATTTAGGAACTAGATCACAGACAGGACCATTCCTTTCTTTTTTATGAGGTAGAGGGTAGATAAGGCGGGAGTAGGAGCTTCACCCACTGCCTTTTCTTCCTCCAGGACTTCATTTCCCAAACCTCACCATTAGTCGGATCAGACATTCTCCTTACAGTAGCTGTGAATCAAACTCAGTTCCAACAAAATTTTAGATTACTTTATGTTCCAGATGTTTATGATGGGTTGAAAATGGACAAAGTGAAGCTAGACGCAGTGGTGCATGCCTGTTATCCCAGCACAGGAGGCAGAGGCAGGCAGATCTCTGTGAGTTTGAGCCTGGTCTATGAAGAGAGTCCAGGAGAGCCAGAGCCAGGGCTACACAGAGAAACCCTGTCTCGAGAAACAACAACAACAACAACAATGACAACAACAACAAGCAAAGTGAATAGTGTAGAAATCTGTGAATGTCAAGGTTCCCTGTACAGATGTGGAATAAATTACTTCCACCAATAGTGAATGAAGGGTTGTAGTTCAGGTGGAATTTTAGCTGAGCCATGGAGGATGGGCAGGTTGTTAACAAGGCAGGAGAACAGTATGGAGGAAGGCCAGATATGCCTGAACCTCAGGATGAAGACGTGAATGAGAGATAAAGCTATAATGCTACTGATCCCACAACTCCCAAGATGAGCAGCAGGTAACTCTTTCTTGCTCTTTGTTCTGTTGTAGGCAGGGAACGACACATCTGTTAGGGACATCTTGTGTGTTTTGTTTTCCCTATGGAAGCCAGGCTGATTGTGATGAGCAATGCTCCTGAGTCATGGTAGATTTAAAATACATTACCTCAGAGGGCATTTACTCACCCTTGCTTCGCTAATTAGAAGATGCCCAGAGTAAGTGACCAATTGGCCGCCTGGAACAAAGATGAGATGCCTCTAGTGTTCATCCTCAAACGTGAGTTTCTTCATCTAAACCCCCAAGAAACACAAGCTTAAAATTAGATTAGTAATTTCTGATTGAGAGTGACTACACACTTTATTGTTTCTCTAAAAGGGAAGAGACCCATCTGGGTGCCAGCCAGGGCCTGAGGCAGAACAAGTTCACTATAGAGCTTAGGTAAACTGAGCCACAATAAAGCATGTAGGAGTAACTTTGGTGTGTGCAAGGCCGGAGCCAGATGAGAGACTGAGGCATCTAGAAAATGAACTTAGAAGGAACAGAATCTGTTCCACTTGCTTAAGTGAGAAGTTTGCAGAAAAAGCATTTATGGCCCACAGAATTGCTGGAAGTGACAAAAGAACAGAACTTAAACTGAGCTTTCAGGAATCATTACCGAGAATCACACTGCAGTGTTAAGGCTTACACCCAATCAGGGGGCCGCCGCCGCAAGTCTGCTCTTGAAGCAAGTCTGCTCAATTCTGTTTTATGTGAAATACTTGATGGCTCAGGCTGTGTCCCTTTCCCCATCCAACTCAGCTCTGAGCTTAAGTCTCAAACCATCCTATCTGACTAGAGGAACTAAATCACACTCCGTTTACACGACAGGAGGTTTGGGGAATTGTGCTTTTACTGTTGTCATCATACTGGACGCACAGAGCGACCTGGGTAAAATGTTTTCCGATGCCTGCCTCAGCTCGGCTGCTGGGAAGCCTACGGGAAAACTCACACTCTTCCTTATACAACAGTGGTTCCAGAGAAGCTGTGCTGTTTAGGGCCCGAACCAAGAGTCCCTGCCCTTGGGGACACTGGTATTCACTCAAAAGAATACAGAGATGGTTAGAAGGAAAATGTTGTTCTTAAGACAGCTAGCTTCAGAGACTAGGAGAGTTTCAAGTAGGAGTTAAGTGGTACCTTCAACCTCCTCCAATGGGAGACAAGCAAATGCCATTCAGTGGTGAATGAAGCTGGGCCAAGGGTGAAACTTTAGCATTTAAGCAAAAACATTCATTTTTTTTTTTAAAGCGTTGCCTTGCCTTTTCTTTCTTTCTTTTCATCCTTTCCTTTCCTTCCCTCTCTCCCTCCCTCCCTTACTTCTTTTCTTTCTTATTTTTGAGACAGGGTTGTTCATGTAGCCCTAGATGTCCTGGAACTTGGTAGGCAGAGCAGGACGGCTTCAAACTCACAGAGGCCCACCTGGCTCAGCCGCCCAAGTGCTATGATGAAAGGTGTGCTCCACCACTCAAGGCCTTTCAAAGAGTCTTAAAGCCAGAGAGAACTGAGATGTTAGCTAGTCTTCCTGTGATGATGGAATATCTCTCAATAGCGATTGAAATTATTTTTAGCTTTATCCAGACTCTTAGTTTATTTTTTAGTTTTGGGTTCTCATTTTTCAGGTCAATGCTCAGTGGCAGGTTGCCTTACAGATAAAATATGCGAACAGGTGCAAGAATAGAAAATTTAGTAACAGCAGAGTTTAAAAATGTTAATGAAATCAGGACACAAAAGAACCATAGGAGTTTGGTTCTCTGAGGAGCTTAGTCAATGTGTCAGGTATTTGAGCCCATGAAAACATGTGACTCTGAGCTGTGAATCCTCTCTGAGTGACATAAGATGGGGAAGTTCTCTCCACAGGAAGAAAGACAGTTGAGGGCACTTAAGTCTCAATGGAGTGGGTGTAAAAGAGGTTCTTTTTCATTTATTTGTGCCTACTTGGCAATCCCAAAGTCCAGATCCAGAGACAGTGCTCCCCTCTTCCTTTTGATGGATGTAAGCACCAGGCTATTGTAGGCTGCAGTGGAGTGGCCTACCCGAATGGTATGTCGGCTCTGTAGGCCATGACCAATAGAAAGCACTTGCCCAGCAGCCTGGCAGCTGTGGTGTGTGAATAAGAGAATGGGGATTAAAAAAAAAAGAAAAGGTGTGATGTATCTTAGGTTGGCCTCAAGCTCACTCTCCTTCTGCTAAATCTCCCAAGTGCTGGGGTTACAGGTATGTGGCACCATGCCCAGTGCATAGTGGGTCATTTATTGAAGAGACATGTGAGCACAAGGAAGCCAGTTGTGTACTAAGCTCAGCCCTGGCGTGCTTTGTGATGGAGAGGGGTTATCAGTAGCAAAGGGTTTAAAGGAGACATGGAGAGTCCGGTCCCTCGGAAGGAAGACTTTGCTATACCACTGAGCTGACTTTTCCCAGCCTCTTTGTTTTTGGATCAGTTCAGGCCCCAAAAGCATTCCTTAGCTGGGATTTTTTTAATAGATTAATTAATTTTATGTGTCTAAGTGTTTTACCTGAATGTATATATGTGTGTATGTGCACTCTGGGCGTGTCTGGTCAGAAGATGGGGTTGGATCTCAAGGATCTGGCATTACGGATGATGAATACTGAGAACTGACCCTGGATCCTCTGCAAGAGCAACAGCTGCTCTTAACCACGGAGATCTCTCTCCAACCCCTTACCTGGGGTTTGTAAAGAAAGATTTTGATGAGGAGACTATTTGCAAAATGTGGTCAGAGACACGGGCAATACATGCAGGCATCATTACCGCTAGGCCTGTGGAAATGGCGATCTTGGAGCCCGGATAAAAATTGGAGCTATGTCAAGGCCACCTGAGGATAGCTGTAATTATAAGGGAAGGGCAACGTTGCCAACTATGGTGTAGGAAGGAGAGGTGGGGGATGTGGGAGAGGTCAGTGCCATGACTTCTCTCCCTCGCATCTTCAAGCCTTTGCCAGTTGTTTCATTGACTACTGTGAACCCAGACAGAGGTGGAAAGTAAGGGACCATAATGGTGCATGGGAAGTCTGGGCAGAGAACAGTGGGGGATGCATCAGGAACGAGGGCGACAGCAAGCGACAAATAACCAGCGTGGCATTCCCGAGTTCTCTTTTTTAAACAGTGGATTCTCAAATTGGTTCCAAATCAAGGTCCTGAAAGAAAATCAGATTGGCTCAGTTAATTACCATTGTTCGTCTCTGTGTACAGCTTTTCTTTGCAGGTTCCTGGCAAGCTTCTAGATTGCTTACTCTCGAATAGTTGACTTCACACTTCCAAACAGTTCTGCCAAGAAGAGGAAAGACAGACCTGAGATCTCAGAGTTTGCCCTCTTCCCACAACTATAGGGTTTTGGAAGGACATTTTTAATCAGAACTGGCTGTAGTAAACTTAGCTTGTCCAAATGCCAGGCCGGCTTTGAGGAGCTTTCAGCTGCATGTGAGAACTTAGCTTACTCTCCACACTTTCCCCACAAGATGGTTCCAAGACAGTGTAGTCTCAGCCAGACTCACCATTACTGCTGAAAATAAGGTCATTTGGTGCTCCCGACATTTCTGGTTGTAAACATCAGGTCCTGGGCTACACGATGACTTAGCATCTGACCCAGGGTGGGACATCCATGAGTCCTTACTGTCTTTGGACTATACCCCTCTTAGACCTCTCCATCCACAGCATGGGGTTATGATTGGTCAGGAAGTGTACACCCTCTTCTACTCTGCTATGTACCCTCCCCTCTGCTTGTCTTCATCACAGTGTCTTTCAGGATACTGTAAATGTGATTCTTTCGGGATCGTTCCAATGAAGCAAAAACATAATGATCACTCACTCTGCACCATGTTTACAACTGGGCCCGGCAGTTCAAAATAAGTAAGACTTGGTTCCTGCCCTTGGACAGCTCCTTATACGGGCAAATAAGGAGACTGAAAGTTCACCAGAATTGATTTTATGCTATCAAAGGATAAACATGTGTAGTTGCTCTTTGTATGTCTTGTCAAATTGTCCTCCAAATAATTTGAATAAAACCGTCCCATCTTTTTTTACTTAAAAAAAAAAAAAGACCAAAACCAAAACCTTTTTTTAATCAATTCTTTGTGAATTTCACATCATGTGCCTCAATTCTATTCATCTCCCTGTTCCTTTGTATCTGCCCTCCAAAAGAAAAAAAACAACCTCCCATGCCAAGGAAAAAAAAAGAAACAAAACAAAACATAAAAAAGCCTCATTGTGAAAGCGGTAGCGTGTCACATTGAGTCCCATAGTATACCCTTTTGTCCACGTATCTTTACTTGTCAATGTTCACTTGCAAGTGAGTCATTGGTCTAGTTTGAGGCCTCTGGATTCTGCTAGTTCTATCTATACTGGATCCTCACAAAGACTCCTCTCAGATACCCTGTTGTTGCCCTGTATCATGGAGATCCTGCAGCTTTGGATCTGTGGGACCAGCCCTTTGACATACTCCAGCAGTTCATAGATGGGGTAGAAGTTGGGGTGAGCCAACTCAGAGCTCTGGATCTGGGTCTTGGAGGTAACTGAGCTGGTCATCCCACCAGCTCTCCTGTACCCATACCACCAGGGAGCGCTCTCTGACTCTGCCACTGCTGCTCTGGCTGACTCACCCACTGTCGCTGATGGCAAGGGGTAGGGTTAGCTCTCCTGCTCTCATGTCCTTGGTGTTGGTTCACCCTCACCTTCGCTACCAAGGTCAGCTCTCCTGTTCTTCCCCCTAAGCACTGCACCTCAGGTGTCTGGCCAGACTAGAGACATAATCCCTGGTAGCAGCCTGGGCCTGGATGTCCCTATGGCCTCAGGCGACAGTGCAGGCCACTCAGATCAGCATGTCCCCCTGAGGCAGCATGCCTCTCAGATATCCACATGGTCTCCAGTGGCAGCCCAGACCACAAATCCTCTTGGTCTTTGGTGGCAACTTGGGATACGGATATCAGCTCAGATTCCAGCTACAGCAGGATCACAGACCTATACATGGCCCTTGGCAACAGCATGGGCTAGGACATCACCATGGCCTCCTGGTATCTGCCTGCTCCTCACTGTTGTGGTGCTTTCCTCCTGGACCTAAGCTTCCAGAGTAATGATTCATGAGGCTCAAAATATTATTTACAAATACCTAGGCCATATAGCTAGACTCTTCTTTGACTAGCTCATAACTTAAAATAACCCATTTTGCCATGTGGCTGGCTACCTCTGCTCAGGTACTGTGTGTCCATCCTCCTCACATTTTGCCAGATGAATCTTTCATACCTAGTACTATCTCAGAATGCTTTTTGCCTGCCGGATGTCCTACCTCCTCTATCCTGCCTCAGCCGTTAGCTTTTTATTGATAGGTGATGCTTCCGTACAGACGTAAAAGGTTTCTTTTACACTTCACTGTCTCCAGTTCCACCTTTCTTCACAGTGTACAAACCTCTCAGCTTTGCTTTCCCCCCCCATCCATTTCTCTACCAGGCACTCCATCTTTCCCATCTCTCTGTCACACATTCATCTATCATCATGGTACCCATGGAGCTGCTTGGGCTTCTTCTGGCCTCCGGAGGCTGACATGGCTAGGGTGGGTGTGGTCAGGGCAGGTACCCCCCCTTTTAATTTTTTCCTTTATTAATTTATTCTTGTTACATCTCAATGGTTATCCCATCCCTTGTATCCTCCCATTCTTCCCTCCCTCCCATTTTCCCCTTATTCCTCTCCCCTATGCCCCCTTTTTAATTTTGAACGCACCAGTTTCTCTGCTCTTTCACTTACACTGGATTTGATTGCCACAAAACTACCCCCCCTCTCATTTTACGTATAGAATGATATCTTTCTATTTCTTTATTATTTCTTTATTTCTTTAATTATTAATGAACTTTATTACTTTTTCATTTTTATACTAGTGGTTATGCCTGGTGTGATTTTGTGTTTATATTGTTACTTCATCCACCATTTGAGCTCTTAACTTCCTCTTCTTTATTATGTGTGTATTATATGATATTGATTTTCTTCATGTTCCCAAATTAGAGATCTAGACTTATTCTAGACTGAATATATTTTCAAGATTTGTTCATTTTTGAGAGAGTTTTTCTTTTTTTCCCCTGGCTGTCCTGGAACTCACTCTGTAGACCAGGCTGGCTGACTAAAACTCGGGAGGGAGGTCACCTGTTGAGAAATGCAAGGCATAAGAAAGGAGAGCAAGTCTGATTGATCAAACTCTCAATCTCTATTAGTCAGGCAGCAGCTTTTATAGTTCAGAAGGCAGGGAAGCATATTGCTATAGCAACGCAGCTGCAGGCTTTTCTCAAAACACAGGGAATTCCAGGCAGGGTCATAATGTCCTGCCACACAGGGTATCTTGCTTTGTCTTCATCTAGCTTTAGTCTAACTGTTGACTCACAACAGGGTCGCTCCATCCCTATCTGTCTTTAGTCTAACTGCTGACTCACAACAGGGTCGCTCCATCCCTATCTGTCTTTAGTCTAACTGCTGACTCACAACAGGGTCGCTCCATCTCTGTCTGTCTTTAGTCTAACTGTTGACTCACAACAGGGTCGCTCCATCTCTGTCTGTCTTTAGTCTAACTGTTGACTCACAACAGGGTCGCTCCATCCCTATCTGTCTTTAGTCTAACTGCTGACTCACAACAGGGTCAGCTAGTGTCTGCTGAAAGGCAAGCTCTGGGAAAGACAGAGACTTAAAGGTGCAGACTTGGACAAGATGGCTGAACATTGGCCATATGGCCTATCATCCCCAACAGCTGGCCTCGAACTCATAGATATGCACCTGCTTCTCCCTCCCTAGTGCTGGGATTAAAGGCATGCACCACCATAGCCTGACTTCATTTTTTTTCTATGTTGATCATAGCATGTATTGCTTTAAAGTGACATTTTCAAATGTAACTTTTCACCAGGGGTGTAACAGTTCATGAGGTGGAAAAAAATAATCTTACACAAAAATAGAACAGAAAGACTGGGGTAATTTTATCTGAATAAGACTTAGGGACAAGATTGGTTTTTTTCCCCCCCAAAGGTTTGAAGGGCAACTGTTGGACTTGATTTTAAAATTGAAACCCCAACCTTCCAAATAGTTATCTTCTTTCTAGAATGAGTCAAGTAAATCAGAAGCTTCTAGTGGAATAGGTATGGAGCTGTCCTTATGTACATGCTTCATTTAAAAAGGATTAGGAAAAAAAATGAATGAAGAAGCCAATGTGTGGTGCCATCCTCTAATTAATAACTCAAGGCCAGTTCAGTTTTGTGGTCAACAAGACCCTGTTTAAAAAAAAAAAAAAAAAAAAAAAAAAAAAAAAGAAAGAAAAATACTCAGAATCACAGAAACAAATGAAAGAAACCTGTCTATTAAATGTAGAGTAAGGCAAGAAGGAATAATAATAATAATAATAAAATCCACACAGTTTCAAGTTGGAGAACAGAAGAAAGCAATTGGAGAGTCTCCCAACTTTCCAAATGACCTTCAGTTCACTCTACCTTGAGGATAATAACATCCATCACTGATGCCGAAAGACACTTTCTAGCTTATCAGCTCTGAAATAGCGGCGTATTGATTAAATGATAAATATTCTTCTTTCTTAGTGTTACATAAAGGACTCGACTGTTTTACAACTGGAGCTGTCTTATACAGGATTGCATTAACTACAGTGAGATAATATACACTTTATTCCTTCACAGTGAGACATATAACACATACCAAATATTCTTACCTTATAATATAGTGAGTTTTGTTTGTTTATATTTTTCTTTTCTTTTTTTTTTCAAAACGTACCGCTGAAAAGAAAGTCAGTCACTGTTAAGGTTCATGGAAATAAAGAGGAGAAACAAAGGTGACATCAGTTGGAAAATGGGTGGGATCTCAGGGTTTGAGTTGCATTTACAGGTCAATGGCCAAGTTTTGGTAATATTTTGTGTGTCTCCCTCATCCTGCGGTCTTTGGCCACCAGTCCCCAGGAACAAAGGAGCAGGAGCTATGAAGTAAGAACACGACAGAAATGACTTCCCGGAACCACTTCAGCGAGATAGCTCAACAAAGGCTACATAATAGTCCTTGCGGAGTGGGTGGGAGGCTCACAGGATAGGTGCACATAATTGGTTAAGGCTAGGGGTCCAGGGATGCTTTGATTTGCATTTGGCAGTACACTCCCATCACACGAGCAGGAGCACAGTACCAGTTATCCTATAGGCACAGAGCGGGAAGAGCTAGCAGGAAACTGTGCCTAAGGCCATATACCAGGTATGGTTAGAGGCATCTGTGTCTAAAGACACTCTCCAGATGAGGTTCAGGCAGAGAACAGGAGGCCCTGCTGGAGAGAGGGAGTCCTCCATCTATGCAGAGCTCAGAAAGGCTAGGGGTACAATCTCAAACAACAGGGTCCTCCAACAGTATTGAACATTTAAATTAAAAATGAAATCTAAGTAAGCCATGGCACTCCTTAAATTTATTTTCATTATTATTAATTTTATAGTGTTTTTTTACTTTACTCATACTATTCATGAATCACCTCTAGGTATTTTATTGCTCTTTGTTTTATTATTACATTTTGTTTCTCCCCCAAAAAGGTTTGGTAGAACTGTGAAAATGGTGAAAATATCTGGACTGAGCCAGGCACCGTGATGCACACCTGTAATCCTAGCACTCTGGGAAACAGAGGTAGTTGGATCTCTGTGAATTTGAGGCCAGCCTGGTCTACAAAGCAGGTCGAGGACAGCCAGGGTTACACAGAGAAACCCTGTCTCAAATATTACACACATCCCTCCCCCAACACACACTGTCTCGACAGGTTGTCATTTTTCTTTAGCTTTTATTATGTTATTCTTACGTATGAGTCTGGCTGTGTATGCATGCATGTGTGTGGGTGCCTGCAGAGGCTGGGGAGGGCTTAGGATCTCTTGGAGCTGGAGTTACAGGTGCTTGTGGCCACCTGACACGGGTACTAGGACCCAGACTCTACTTCTCTCAGAGAGCAGGGAGCACCTGTAATCATTCCAGCCCTAGAACCAGAGTCTTCTAAAGAGGATATTCTGAGATGATTCTCCTCCTCCTCCTCCTCCTCCTTCTTCTCTTTTAATTTTAATAGTATCTGTAGCTGTCACCCCATGGTTGTTTTAATGTTAGCTTTTCATTTCTGTTTTGGTTAGTGTGGTTAGAGATTTGCCACATTCTTAGGTCTTTCAAGAAGAGAGCTTATCTTTTGTCTGCTACCACTTTGTAAACTTCATAAATTTCTGTGTTTTACTTTCTTGTGGCTTTATTTATTGTTATTCCATGTCATCTAGCTTCTCTTTTTTATTTTATTTTATTTTATTTATTTATTTATTTATTTATTTATTTTTTGTTTGTTTGTTCTTCTCAACAGGGTAGGGATGAATTTACAGAGATCCTGTTTCTGTCTCTCCTAGTGCTGTGATTACATGCATGCGTCACTGCACCTGGCTTTTATTTTATTTTTATATTTTGTACTTAATTTGGGCTCTTAACAGTTAAGAACATTTGCTATTCTGGCAGAGGACCTGGGTTCAGTGCCTTCCACTTGCCTGTAACTCCAGGGAATCTGAGCCTTCTGTCCGTCACAGGCCCCTGCACACAGGTGATGCATATACTCTTGTACAGGCACACATATGTACACATAAAAGTTTAAACAAATCTCTCAAAAATGTGTTTGAATGTGTGTGTGTGTGCATTGTGCATGTGTACACGTATGCATGTATGTGTGTGTGTGTGTGTGTGCCACAGTTATGAGACTAGAGGCCTCAGAACAACTTGTCTACTCTTCTTTCCTCATGTTAGTTCAAAAAATCAAACTCAGGTCATTATGGTTGACGGCAAGCACCTTTACTTGATGAGCCATCTTGCTGGTATTATTTATTTTATTTTTGTTTTTAAAGATTTATTCATTAATTATGTATACACTGCTCTGCCTGCATGTACACCAGCAGTCCAGAAGAGGGCATCAGATCATATTATAGATGGTTGTGAGCCACCATGTAGTTGCTGAGAATTGAACTCAGGACCTTTGGAAGAGCAGTTGGTGCTCTTAACCTCTGATCCATCTCTCAAGCCCCCTATTTTGTTTTTTAAATACATATCTCTGAGGCTATGATTATTTTTTTCGTGATCTGGTATTGGGAGTTTCCAATCAATTTTGATATTTATTATTTTACTTTTTATTCTAAAAATAATATATACTACTATTTTTTCTCTTAACCGAAGATTAATGTGAGGGTGTATTAAAAAATCCCAACTCAAAACATCTATATGTATATGTATATCTATCTATCTATTTATATATTTATCTCTATATATCACTAGGTAGCCCATTCTGGCCTTGAACTCACAGAGATCTGAGTGCTTCCTTACTATGAATGCAGTATGACAAACTGCCTCAAGCTCCTGCCACCATAATTTCTCACAATGAGTGTAGAAATGTACCATTCTGTACCCTCGAAATGGTAGCCAAAATAAAACCTGCTAAACCAGGTGGTGGTGGCACATGCCTTTAATCCCAGCATTTGGGAGACAGAGCCAGGCAGATCTCTCTGAGTTCAAGGCCAGCCTGGTCTACAGATTGAGTTCCAGCACAGCCAGGGCTACACAGAGAAACCCTGTCTCAACAAACCAAAAATAGATAAAAATAATAAAATTTTGCTAAATTAATTGGTTTTGGTAAGGTATTTTGTCATTCCAATGAGAAAAATATGCCAATTCATAAACTTCTTTCATCTATTTCTATTCTTTTCCTTCCCAAAGGGTTGTGTACCTGGGTATTTTTTCTAGGCAGTACCTGGCCAGGCTAGCCTATGTACCCACAGAACTCTCTCTTGATGGCACCCTGCCCTGGACTTAGAATGCCATTGAAAGGTAATTGGAGGATGGTATTTCTGCAGTGAACTGGTGCATACACAACTCATTTCTCTTTTAATTTTGGGCTTGACAAGGCAACCTTGTAGGTAAAGAGAGAGGCAGAGGCAGGCTTTGGTGTCACAGATTTCCCACCTACCTGTCCTATTCTGTATGCTACTCTCTTGAGGTGGGGGAGTGATTGGCAGATTGAAGGAAGCAGCACTCAGAGCCACACCTCCCTTAAAGAACACCTGCAGAAACGCTAGAGTTTGAAAAGTCCTGTGAACAGCCCTAGGCTTATCTTCTACAGCACTAGGCAGGGCGGAGGGGAGGTAGCTGGGTGTAGGGAGGTGAGCTGGCTTCTGTTTTAAAAACTGCAAACATATTGCTAGATGATAATAATAATAATAATAATAATAATAATAATAATAATAATAATAATAATAGCATGGAGACACAGATAGGTCAAAATGAAAACACTTTCTAATTCTCTGTCCTAATGGTCACTGTTAACGGTGGGTCATCCTTCCATTGTGCTGATTGTACGACTTGCAGAAACTCATGGAGATGTGGTGGAGAGGATCAGCTGAAGGTGCTCGGGTCAGATGAGGGCAGGACACTGAGACATTCCTTCTAATCTTTTGTATCCTAGATAGGTCAGAATCAGGCCCAGCGGCTATCATTTAGCAAGTTTATCACATCAAAAGGCAAGTAATACCATATTGATTTTGTTTCGTTTTGATTTTGTCTTAAAAGCAAGAAATCCTTTTGCTTGGAAAATATCAAATCAATTGTATCTTGGGGAAATGAGGGTTGGTTTTATTTAAGACTTCTGTCTCAGGACCAGAGGGGCTTATGCTGTGTGCTAGGCTAGGAAGAATGCTCTATTGTACTGACTTCTATTCATGATTAGGAGTCATACACTGACCCAGGCTATTGAGGCATGGGACAGGGCACAGCAAGAAAACCAATGAGAAGGACAAAACCAGGACCTCACACAGACACGCAGAGATTCATACATTTATCAAACTTATACTAGAATTTACCCTAGGCTCAGGAAAGTTCTAGCCTTTGGAGACACAATGTTCCATCTAGGAGCACCTGGTTTAAGATCAGAGACAATAAGAACTTACAAATGGATTTGTTCCTCAACTTTAGTCTTCAGTAAAAGCACGGAGTAACCTATGGTTGACCTTGGAATGCTTCCTTATTCCTTTGTCTTGATGTTGATGGGTTTATGGGTCACTCTTGTGCGTAGCTGACTTCCAGCTAACCCCTGTGAGAGCACTGACTGATGATCAGAGCATTTCTAAGACTAGCACAAGACATAATCTGTCCTGAGCTTTCTGGGGGAAAAGATCAGGTTGTGGTTTGTGTCCCAGCCTTACTATTCACTGACATTGGTGACTATAGAAAAATCATTTAGCCTTTCTGGGCCTCATCAATCATAATTCTTGTTCTTCTGTCCTCCTGAGATAGTTGGAACATTTGGTAGGATGTGGATATGCCTTGAAAATCGTCGAATGCAATATGAAAGCAAGAGCCTCTAATTACTCCCCATGCTCTCTGTTGCTTAGAGACGGAGGCCTGGCTGGTTATTATTGCAGGGTGTTCACAACTCACAGGTATCTTCCTTTTCCTCCATCTCTCAAGGGAGTGCTCCTACCAAACCTTGGTCACCTCCTTCTATTCTAAGGTGATAGACTTGGCTTAATGAGGGAGAACTAATTTTCTTCTGGAAGATACCTGTGTGAAGGGCAAAGAGAGTGAGATTTTCAAAGGAATCAAAAGCTTTCTGTGGAGGTGGCAAGAAACATGTGAATTTTCATGATCAAAATCATCAGAGATAAGTTACTTATCAAGAAGAATAAGCCTGGTTTAAAGAATCTGTAGTCCCTGAGCTGTGTGACCATAGAATAATTTATAAGTGCTGAGTGTGGTTATGAACAACTATGAGATTTCAGCAAGTTCCTCAGGTCACTAAGTTATTTCCTTCCTTCCTTCCTTCCTTCCTTCCTTCTTTCCTTCCTTCCTTCCTCTTTTCTTCCTTTCCTATTTTGAGACATCATCTCTCTATAATGTAGCTCTGGCTGTCCTGAACCTAGCTATGTAGACCAGGCTGGCCACAATTTCATAGAGATCCACCTGCCTCTTCCTCCCAAGTGCTAGGATTAAAGGCGTGTAACATCATACCTGGCAAGGCGTCATTTTTTATGTTGCGAAGGGTCTCTAATTTAGCAGGTCTGAGATGTGTGAGATTCTTCGGTTCCAATAAGTTCTCAGATGAAATTGAGGTTGTTGACCAGGGATCCATTTGGAGAAACATGGAAAATGACATGCTACATATTCTACAACACAAGAAAGAATGTCCTTAAAGTATAGTCTCTTAGTAACATGTAGTGGCTTCTACAGTGTGGTATTATCACATTGCAAATAGATGGCTGTATTTGGTGATGTGGTAGAGCAAGGCCCTGGCTCAGTCCTCAATACCAAAATGAACGAATGAACAAACAAATGAACTAACCAACCAACCAACCAACTAAATGAACAAAAATGACAACAAAAGGTAAAACCATATTAGTTACTGGTCTATTGCTGTGATAAAATATCATGACCAAGGCACCTGATAGAAGGAAGGGTTTATTTGGGTTTATGCTTCCAGAGAATTAGGATTCATTGTTGTGGGGGGTGGTACACAGCATACATGACAGCATAGACATGATGGCTGGAGCTGGAATCTGGGAGCTGAGGGATCACGTCTTGAACCATAAACACAAGCAGAAAGAGAAAATGGAACAGCATGTGGCTTAAAACACCGAAGCTCTTCATAGTGGCACACATTTTCTAGCAAAGCCACACCTCCTAAACCTACTCAACTGATGCCACCAAACGGGGACCAAGGATCCAAATACTCAAGACTATGGGGAGCATCTCATTCAAGCCAACACACTCCTAAAACTTAAAAGAAATACTTGTTTACCATTTGTCTGGCGGCGTGCATACAGCTCTGACAGCTCTAACCCTCTGTCATGCTTTTGCGCTCTCTGAATCTCAGTGTTTCTCTGTAAACAAATTTGGGTTAAATTACATGATGTTTAATGTCTTTGGATACCATGGTAAGTTATAAAAAAGAAATGTCAGGATGCAGGCTGGACTGCTGTGGGATGTGTTTCCATGATACAGGAAGATTAAAGAAGAATTGACCTTAGATCATTTTTTTTTAAAGGCACACTGGTCTGGATCAGTGGATAAATCATTTTCTCCTTGAAAAAAGTTAAGGTCACGATACCCTCATTGAGTACTGATCTTTTAGGAGATTGTGATTTGTCACTAGAAACCTTGAGAACTGTTGGGATGCTTCTCCAGGCTGCCATCGAAACAGCAGCAAGAGACTGGCCGCTAGGTAGCTATCAATTTTGGGTGTTGCGCTCTGTCTGTGAGGGGGATATTTTCTTCTCATCTATCATACCAGGGTAAGGAACCTCATCTGGTAGCCGAGAGCCCTAAGGTGACATAGAGTGTTGAGTGAGGAATACACAAGTCTTCAAGCCTTTACAACTCTTTTGAGTAACTCAGTGGCACTCTCAAAGGAGTCAATAACGACCAAAACTAAGAAATGTCCTGCCTGTAGGGTATGGTTGACTTTTCTGGGACTGAAGCTAGTTGGGACAGATGGGGAAAGAGAATGCAAGATACTGATAATATTACTCTTAAAAACAATCTCATTTAATACACAAAAGTACCTCTTTGAGTTAGATACTAAACCCATTAAGAAACAGAGGCTTGGAGATTTGAGCAGCTTGTCCAAGGTAACTCAGCTTGTGAGTAGAATTCAAGTCCTGGCTTCATAGCTCTGCTTGTCCTGGAAAATAATTCCCAAGAGGAACTGAAGGTCACATTGGGAATCATATTTATTCTTCAGTCCTAGCCTGTTGGTCTTGAATTTAGAGGTAAGATATAGTCAAAAGGCAGAGAGAAATAAGACATGATGGTGAAAATAAGTTGTGGGAATTTAGGGCTTTCATTGTGAATGGAGCCCAGAACTCTGCCCACCAATTCTCGATGTAAAAGTGCTTCCTGTTTAACAGGTACCAGAGACTTTTTAGCTCAGTGTGAACTGTTGCTTCTTGGTTGCAGAAGAAACCACAGCTTCTCTGCATTAAAACCATCCCAGTGAGCTCTTGCTTCACTTTGGCCTCATGGGATTTGATAGACTTTCTACTTTAGCCTTTGCTTTCCTCCACCTAACTCTTCTGTGCTCATCCATCATCTGAGCATCAGGCTGAAGTAAGTATAACCCCCCCTGGAGAGTACGGATGCATGCCCGCCTGAGATGTATGCAGGTTAATCACAAACGACATGCACGCCATCTCTCCTGGGCAGAGTCGACCTAGATTTACTCAGCAGGAGTTTTCACAGTTCATTACATCAGGGTTAGGGATAAGTCTGGACCCATAGAAGCTTTCAGATTTTTAAAACCACACAAATAATAGAACTCACTTTCTATCTAATGAACAAGTATAATTCCATCCCTAACATGTACCTAGCACTGTGCTAAGTGTTGAGTTCAGGCTGAGTTCTATTGTGCTGAAAGGTGTTTCAGACTGAGCTTTACTCTGAAATTCCATTTTATAAGCAGCTTTGACTATGTTTTGCGGATAGGGGATGGCTCTGCACCTGGTAGACATGTAGTTGGCACCAACTGGCTGGTACCACCCATCTAGCACAGACTGGTAAATGACTTATTTCTAGGAGTAGAAAATGTGTCATCCTATATATTTATCAGGGAAAACTGGAACTCTGGGAGCATATTGTCATTTGAAAGCAGGACCAGGGAAACCAGGCACAAGAACTTACCACACACCAGACTGATAGAAGGCTATAATTCTCTTGCCTGGACCCCATAAAGAGGTGGGCACCTAGCTATGTTATAGCAATGGCCACTACCAACCTGGCATCTGATTACCTGATGCATTTATCAAGGGACCTACAGCACAGAACTCTGACTGTCCTGGGGCCTTCAGCTGGGCTTTGTCATTGTCTGTTTGAATTTTTATCTGCCAATCTTCCTGTTTGCCAGTCTGGAGCTGCTATTTGTTGGCCTTCCAATTAGTTCATCCATGCTTAGTCTTCTCCTTGTGAGAGGTCACTTGACATTTTCTGGAATAGAGGGCAGCAGACACATGAGAGGGTGTGTGATGGTGGGAAGGAGTATAAAAAGACCCACGGACAGTGAGACGAGGCTTTTGGCATTGCTACAGTGTGAAACACTTTGCTGGTCTTCGTTGGTCTTTGCTGCTCTTTGTTTCGTGGAGAGACATGTTCCAGAGAACGTCTGGTGGTAATCCTGGGGCTGCTTCCGCATGCTGATTTGGTGGAGCCTTGCAGTTTCTGCTGGATCATGCCATTGCTATGGGTCTGCTGTTTGGTGTCGGCTATTGGACTGGCCCGATGGTACTCTGACAACACAGAGTGGAACTAAGTCTCAACAGGTCCTCAAACCCTTTTCCTATTAACATTTTTTCTCCTCTTCCCCTGGTTGGTGGATTAGAAGTGAGGTTGAGAGCTGGGCGTGGTGGCGCACGCCTTTAGTCCCAGCACTTGGGAGGCAGAGGCAGACAGATTGCTGTAAATTTGAGGCCAGTTTGGTCTACAAAGTGAGTCTAGGACAGCCAAGGCTACACAGAGAAACCCTGTCTCGAAAATCAAAACAAAACAAAAGAAAAAGAAGTGAGGTTGAAGTGATTAACCATAAATAAAGCAGGTTTTGAAAAATTTAAGCCTACATTTTCCATGATAAGATATTGCTAGCAGAGAGATTTAGGAATTAGGTGGATCTAGGATTATTTGGTACCTGCAGATTAACTGTTTATGCTGAAGTAAGTAAGTTTCAGTTAAACTAGGGAATATAGTTTAGTGACCAATGGCCCTGCATCCTGGCAATACTACTACTACTACTACTACTACTACTACTACTACTGATGATGATGATGATGATAAAAATAAATACTGTGCATTTCAAAAGTGCTGAAATATATATTTAACATTTTTATCACATGTACACAAAATATACCTAGTAGACTGAATCTTTCTATAATGTATAAAGAAGATCAAAATTATCATAGTTATTGTTAATTACATATTTAATAATATCAGCTGGGTGGTGGTGATGTGCACCTTTAGTCCCAGCACTGGGGAGGGAGAGGCAGGTAGATCTCTGAGTTTGAGGCCAGTCTGGTCTATAGAGTAAATTCCAGGACACCCAGGACTACACAGAGAAACCTGTCTTAAATACCATCATCACCTCCACCACCATTACCACCACCACCACCACCACCACCACCACCATCAAATTTAATAGTGTCTACTGGTGTGGTTGATGGTACTGAGTAGATAGCAAAGGACTAATTCATAAAGGGCATTTGTAGATCATGCTTTACAAAGCTGGATTTTATCTTGTAAATATATGAAGAATTACTGAAACATTTTCAGCTTCAAAATGAGTTTAATGGCTTTGAAATACAATAGAAGGAGAGCCAAGCCAAGAAGGGACCTGTTTACCAATCCAGGTAAGAAACAACAGTCAGGCAGTAGCATGGGGCACGGAGAGGAAGCAACTAAGCCTGGAAGTATGTGTCAGTGTTTTCAGGCCTTGGTATGGGAAGTGAAGAAGGAGAAAGGACCTAGAAATGTCTGTATTTTTTTTTTACTTGGGCAGTTAAGGGCAAACTACTTCCTGTTATTGAGATTTGTAGTATAGGGGGTATAAAAGTAAATTTAGTGCATCAATTTAGCCCAACTCTAGTGCCTAGCTGTTTGGTCAAATACTGATCTGTACATTTCTGTGAGTAATATCTTGCTCCCCTTTTGTATTGATAATTTCCCCCCTTTGAAACAGGGCCTTACTATGTAGCCATCCCTCCTGGCCCCCCATGGCCTGATTTTTCTTTGTAGATCATGCTACCTAAAACTCAGAGGAGATCCTCCTGTCTCTATCTCCCAAGTACAGTGCTTAAAAGGCATATGCCACCATGTTGGTCCTTATTCATATTTTCATTAGCATATTAATTATAAACAAGAATAGGTTTCATTATGACATACACATGTATTTTATTAACATTCATCCCCTATTTCCCTTTCTTGTCCTCCTCCACTGTTCATTTTCTCTTCCCAACTATCTTCATGTACTTTTTGTTTGTTTTTTGGCTTTTGATCCAGTGGGTTTTCATTAGGGTTGCTTTAGAAGTGATTGAGAGATTATTTACAGGAATATGGGCAACTTACTAGTATCTACTTCATGAAAAAAGTCTCAAAATTAACTTCTTGGATATAGATGTGCCTATATATATCTATATCCTTAGGGAGGTGTGACATCTTGTGTGAGTCTTCATGTGAAGGTATTCCTTAGATGAGAATACCATTTTTAAATTGGTAGACTTTGAGTACAGGTTGCATTCCACAGTGTGAGCAGGCTTCATCCAATCCGTTGGAGGCTGTGGGGAAATGGTAGCCATCCTCCAAAGGAGGACTCTGCCCTCCAACCACTTTCACACTCAGTTCTCCTGCATCAGTTCTATTCTGGTGTCCAGGCTGCCGCTCTGCACTTTGGGTTTTGGACTTGCTATCCTCCATAAATGCACACATAAATTCTTTAATATAAATCTCTCTGTCCTTATGTATTCAATTGGGAGGATGTCCTCTTGTCCAAGTTTGCATTTCAGCATCTTTTTTGCTGAAGCGATAGTTCAGGATTTTTTTTAAAAAAAGAGCTTCTTTTAGTTGTTCGTGCCAGGAGGTATTGTGGTTCAATATTGAAGTTGTTTTTTCATGTCTTTGAATTGTTGACCCATGTCCCTTCTAGGCTTGCACTATGTGTTAGAGAATGTGATACATACTTCGGTAATCCTTACC
This sequence comes from Acomys minous, assembly GCF_964271855.1. NCBI lineage: Eukaryota > Metazoa > Chordata > Mammalia > Rodentia > Muridae > Acomys > Acomys minous. The sequence goes on along the minus strand of NC_140484.1, from coordinate 125,341,844 downwards.
AGTAATAAAATTCATTTCACAATAGCACTTTTAATTATTTTATTAAAGCTAGAGTTCTTGCCTAGTGGTTTCTTTGGAAGTTCTACAGAGTAGTGTGTGTGTGTGTGTGTGTGTGTGTGTGTGTGTGTGTGTGTGTGTGTGTGTGTTTGTGTGTGTGTCTGTGTGTGTGTATGCCTCACTTGAGATATGTGTAGAAGGACACAAGTTCATGACTATGCTTTTGTTTGTTCTGTGGGTGGTGAAGGTCCCTTCAGTCACACATGGGAGCTGGGAAGGCAGAGGAGCTTCTCCTACAGAACCAATGGAAGAGAGACCCAAAGCTCAGTGTGATTTCTCAAAGTTGTATTGTTTCTTGGTTTCATTTCCTCAGGTCAAAGCTTTTCCACCTACTGTCTTCGTAACTTTGGGCAAGTAAGCTCATCGTGCCTTTCTTTCACATAGAAACACTGGTGTGGCTAAAGTACCTTGCCCAGGATAGCAATGGAAGCCATGTTTATGACTCTTTAGATATATTTGTTCCCGCCTACACTTCCAGTCTGGGTATCATGTTGCTTTGCCTTCTCACTAGCAATTTTTTTTTTGCAAGTTGGTTGAGAGCTCATAAAGTCAGGATTGCAAATTTAGAGATGACTCAGTATATTTCACCTTCCTAGTGAGGGGAGATTGGTACCTGCATCCTTTCTCATCAGAGCTCCTGTGTAGTTTTTATAGGGCAGCCTATAGTTTCAACCCCATCCTCTTGAGAGTTCATATCTGAACATATGGTTATCAGGATATAACTTTTTCTTTTTTATTAAATATTTTTTACATATACATTTATATTATTATACACATATACAATAAACTACCTACAGCAAGAAGAACCATGACAAAAGCAGGAATTATATAAATGTTACATTCTTAGTGTTTTGGCTATTTGTACTTGGCTGCCTTGAGGAAAACATCTTTCTTATCTTGATGCATCTAAAATTCTGAATGTAAATCAATATCTATTATATCTCGCCATTATCAACTTAAAACATCAATCTAGATTGAAAAACATCTTAACCCCTAAACAGCTAAGATTCATTGTAAAATTAAATTGCCTGGTCTTCAACTCCATCAGAGACTTGAGAAGGAATAAAATTGATTACCTGAGTATGCCAGGAGTACAGGTTAGCAGCTTCCAAAATGAGAACATGACAGAGACAGCTTTCTATCTGAATAGTCACCCAAAACTCTCTATAATATTGGAGCATCATCTTAAGTCTTCTGGCCCAAAATATCTGACAGACATATTTGTGAGGCAGGAACTATTGAGGACTTGCTTACCCTATCTTGGCAGAGTTTGGCCATTGACTCTGCCTGCATCCAAGCTTGTCCTTTTTCAGGCAGAATTCTGTCTGTAGTAGAAATGAGGACATTTTGTACAGCGGCTTGTTTGCTACATTTGAAACCATCTCATAAGGAGGTTTTTTTAATTGTTTATTTTATTTTAACTAATTTATTCAGATTATATCTAAATTGTTATCCCCTTACTTGTTTCTTCCCGTTCTTACTTACCTTCCTCTTTTACCCTATTCCCTTTCTCTAGGTCTGTGACAAAAGGGGACCTCCTCCCCCACCATATGGTCACAGCCTATCAAGTGTCATCTTGCTACCCTGCCTATTCTCATAAGGAGGTTTTTTTGATGCTCATCATCCTCTGTGAGGTAGGCTGAGTGTTGGTAGGAGTTAACCTGTCTCATTGTCAGTGTAGAAGATACATTTTGGAGGGTCTGTTCTCTCTTTGTGTTGAGGCCAAGTCTCTCTTGTTTCTGCCATTGTACTGTGATTTGTCTGTTTGTGCTTCTGATCTTACCATAGGAATTTGGGGAATTACAGATGTGTGCCACCATATCTGGCTTTCTATGTGGGTTCAAGAGATTAAATTTAGGCTATCAGGTGTGGGGCAAGCACTTGCATCTCCCTGTTCTTTACTTTTCTTTTCACGGTATGATTATTTTTTTTTTCTTAACGTTTCCCCTGCCACAGGTCCACATCATTTATCCATTACTAAGTAGAACATTGCCACTGTTTTAACAACTTTCATAATTATACTGACAAGCCAAGAAAGAAATTTCCTAGACTCTATCGAACTAGATGCTTTAAGACCTCCAGGGCTGCTTCTGTATTTACTGGACATTCAGCAGTTCCCTCTATTTTAGTTAAGGCCTTTGCTAGTTGCTGAGGACTTCAAAAGCAAGGAGACAAAGTCCAAATTATGGATGATTTTGTGTCAATTTTAGGCACACCACAATGCCCAAGTATTGGTCAAACACTGTTTTATATGTCTTTGTGAGAATGTTTCTTGACATAATTTATCTTTAAATAAATGGACTTGAGTAAGATGGGTTAGCCTCTTTCGCTCGAGTGGATCGCATATACAAGTTGAAGGCCTGAAGAGAGCGAAGGCTGAGTTCTTGTGAGCAGGAAGGATACTCTCACTGTTGCCCAAGTATGTGTGGCTGCCAGCTACATATACAGTCATATGGGTAAACAACGAATACACTGTACTGAGTATAGTTTACAGTGAACTACATTGCTAAGCTATGATATTTGGAAGGCTTCATATGTTAAATTCATTTTGATTTATAGTATTTTTAATATATCGCTGGTTAATTGGGATATAGCTCCACCATAAGTTGAGGACCATCTCTTTGCCTTATTGGTTTTATTTCTTTAAAAGCCCTGCTCTCAGCACCTCAGTACCCATGAAAACAGACATGAAAACAGTTAGAATCCAGTGAGGAAATTGCCCTCAGTGGCAATTTTACATCAGTCTTTCTTCACCCCAAGGGATATGTTCTAAGAGTTCAGTGGATGCCAGAAACTGGATAATACCAAACTCTAGACATGCATATCTATATAATGTTTAACATATGAATGAGGCATAGTAGCAGGTTAACAGCAACAATAATAAAACTATGTAATGTTTAATATGTGAATTAGGCATAGTAACAGATTAACAGCAATAATAATAAAACAATTATAATAGACTGTAAAAATTATGTAAATACCCTTGTCTTTCAAAAGATTTCATTAGACTTTTACCTTTTCACTAAAAGGAAACACTTTGTAAGATCAGGTCAGCAGAGCTGAACTAGCAGCATTATCCCTCCGGAGTGGGGTGGGTGGTGGGTGGTGCTGTCACTAAATAAGATAGGGTTACGTGAACACAGGCACTGTGATACCCTGATAGACCGCACTGTGACAAAGATAGCTACTTAGCAACAAAAGGCTGGGTAGTATGCACAGAGCAGTTGTGCTAGCTAAAGTGATGATTCACTACTGGGAGTGACAAACTGCTACAGTGTGAGAGTTTGTCATAATATTTGAAAGCGCACACAGTTGAAAACTAGTGAATGGATTTTTTTCTGAAAAATTCCATTAGTGTTTTCAGATTGTGGTCAAAGTTGGTTAGCTGGAACTGCAGACCTGTGGATAGGAGGGACTACTGTATACCGTGTGGTAAAGGGCTAGTAAGATTGCTCAGAGAGTAAAGGTGCTTGCTGCCAACCCTGATGACCTGAGTTGGGATCCTGAGAGTATAGTCTTCTGACACACACATACACAGAGAGAGAGGGGAGAGAGAGAGAGAGAGAGAGAGAGAGAGAGAGAGAGAGAGAGAGAGAGAGAGAGAGAGAGAGAGAGAGAGAGAGAACAAAAAAATAAGGTGTGGTTAGAACATAACAGGGAAGCATTTATCCCTCTGGGGATATGTATAGAACTTTTGGGTATATTTTCTATGAGAATGACATGTTAATTCTTGAGATGGAAAAAAAGTATGCAAAGATTCTAAGGTATGGAAAACATTGTATTGTTTGTTGTGCTTTGGGAATCATCTGTGCAGGTGGCAGTGGTTAAAAAAAATGAGGCATAGCAACTGAGCAAAATGTTCACAAGTTAAAAAAAGAGAGCCCAAGAGCAATTATGTGCAGGTATATACCTGTAGGCTGACTGAATCTTTCAGAGAGAGAGACATGGAAAGGGGCTCGCTCATTTTGTGCCTTAGAACCCAGCACAACAAAACAAAACCCCAAACTAACAAAAGCTAACCAACCAACCAACAACCAACCAACCAACCAACTAAGCAAGCAATAAAAACAAAGACAGGCTAAGCAAAGGCTGCTAAGCAGCCTTTACTTTAAACCCAGCTGAAATTAACCAGACCAGATTGTGAGAACTACAGACTTCCCGGAGAGGTCCTGCCTTCACATAAACACCCAGGCGTGGGACAGCCTGCTTTGTGGAGCACCCCAGGGTACTGTCTCATTATGAGTATTTATTAAAAACCACTGACACTTAGTATACTTTGCTCGTTGTCTTGAATCCATTGGTATGTGGAAACAAGTGTTTATTCTGATAGCTAGGTTGCATAATAAAATGACCAGGGTTTTTAAAAAAGAAGAGAACCAGTCGGCATTAAAATATGGAGTCATTTGAGAGCTCTGCTCTATTTTCTGAAAGAGGTTTCAGAGACAGGCTAAAAATAGAAACGATAGGTGAATAAAACATCTACATCTCCAGGCCTGGGACTGATTACAACAGAAAGGGGATCCTCTTAGCCTAATTGCAGTGCACTAACTGTAATTAGGTTAAGAGAAGTTTAGAGTGCTATCACTTCAAGGACACGTAGGTCCGCGTGAGATTTCAAAGGGGAGATACTAAGCCCAGAGTCAGCGTGTTGCAGTCTCATCCATCGTGAGGCTGTTTGACAGCACAGTGAGAGGCTGAAGGAGTTTGTGTTAGCTGACTTCCTGTTGAGCACCGTACCCTCCACTCAGATGCCCAGCATCACTCCTGCATAAAGTTTTTTCTTTTGCTGAGCTCTGCTTTGTTCCATGACCCACAGTAATGATTGCCCGTCAACTCTAAGACACATCTCTACAAGCCTGACTAAGCTGCTCTGAGTAACTTCTGAAACCAGGCTTGAATCCCTAGATTTCACGTCACCTCCTTGAACTACCTAAGTTGGTTAAACTATGTCTCTTTTCTGCCACATTTACTTGTATTTTAAATATGTTTTATTAGCACATGTTGATTTTTACAAAATAGTAAGCTTTATGCATTATATAATCTTTTTAAGACCTGAACTCAGAAAGAAACCCACTTTAACACTTCAAAATACATTACATGGAGCTTATAAGTGCAAAATTACCTGATTTTGCCTTATATTATATGGCTGTGTTTTCAGAGCCTGTGGGTTATAGAAAGGGGCTTTGCTTAGTAACCTGCTGTGAGGTCCAAAAGAAACTGGGGACAAATGGTTAACCGTGGTCCTTATTAGCATACCAAAGCACACGCTGGCCTCCAGGCTTTCTCAGCATCACAAGTACTTGCTGCAAAGTTGATGCAGGCGTCCTGGCTTTTAGCTTTTCTCACCCTGAACCCTACCCTAAAATTCTCCTAATCATGGCTTTCCCTACCCCCAGCTTCTCATGTTTAGACAACCCACGGCCAGTGCCATATTAGCCTTCTCTCTCCTGGCCTTCTCTTTGTGCTCTCTCTGTCACTCTGTCTCTGTCTCTCTGTCCCTCTCTGTGTGTCTCTGTCTCTGTCCCATGTTCCTCCCTCCCTCCTTCCCCTTTCTCCTTCCCCTCTTGCTCCCTGGCCCCCCACCATGGCCTGGCTCAGTCTACTGGCTATCTTTAGTTTCCTACCTTCTCTCCCTGCTTTGGCCTCTTCCAGATGCCTTTGGCTGTACTCTCACTCATACCTAGGATAAAAACTTTCCCTTCAACCATACCTTGGAGGGGTCGTGTCCCAGTTTATACAGCTGGTGCCAAACCCCTCACTGTATACTCACATGCTGTGGGATGTAGGGGAGATTCAGCTGCTGATAATAATGGTATCTCTCATGCCTATTGTACCTGAAAGTTCAAACTGCACAAAGACTTTACTTTGGCCTGAGAGTCACTCAGTGTGTGGATGAGGATGAAAATGTACGGTGTGTGGATACCAACTTGGTCATCAACTCTAAGTTAATTTTATCTGGGTGAATGTTTAGACTTGATGGCAACAAAATTTGCAACTAACTGGCTATTGGCCACAGGCACTTTATTTCTTGGAGCTTCTGAGTCCTCAAATGTCTAATGGGGATACAGGCATTGACTGCCTATCTGGGCTTCTGAGGACATGAGAGGCAGCACTGATGATGTGTTCTTGGCATTCAAAGTCCGTGATAATATGGCTAGCCTTATCTCATCCGATTTTGCACTCTTCCCCTAGATGGACCCAGCTTCATCTCAGCTGACAGGCTGGGATACCTCACTGGTGCCATGATGTGGCTTGTCTTGTTTTTTTCCTCTCTGGAATTTTAGTTCCCATTTTTCTTCTGCTGCTTTGAGAAACTTCTGAAACCTGGTTTGAATCCCTAGACTTCATGTCACCTCCCTTAGCTATTTAGGATTTTAAAGTGAAGTCTCTTTTATGTCACATTCATTTGTATTTTTAATATTTTTTATTATTACGTATTGGCTTATACAAAATAATGAGTTTCACACACACACATACACATATATAATGTACTTTGATCATTCACTCTCTATTACCCTCTTTTGTTCATCCTTCTTCTCTTCTATACTAGTCTTGTTCATCTTTTCAAATAGTTTCTTTTATTTCATGCCTTAAAAAATGTAGATTTGCATATAAGAGAAAACATGTACTATTTGTCCTCCTGCAGATGGCTTATCTTATATGACATGGTGGTTTTCCAGTTCCATCAGTTGTCCTGCAAATGTCATGATTTCATTCCTCTATAATAGAATAATATTCCATTGTGTATGTAGGTCACATTTTCACTATTTATTCATCTGGTGTTGGACATCTAGGTTGATTCACAAGTTAGCTATTATAAATACTCCTCCCCCCAATGTGAACTTGCAGGTGTCCCTCTACTCTATGTTGACTTCGATTTCTTGGGTAGATATTCCCAGTAGTAGTGTAGCAGGATCATTTGACGGTTCCTGATTTACTGTGTTGAAGACCTTCCATGCTTATTTGCATAGTGGCTGGGCTAATTTACGTTATTACCAATAGGGTACAGGTTGTCCCTTTGACTCTTCTGAGCTCCTCTAGACCTTATTAGGCACTTGGCATGGGTCCTTAGATACTTAACATTTTATATAGAGAACATAATACTAATAAAAATAACTCTGGTTGTGTCTTACTTCCTACCAATTCTGTTATTTCTCACATGTTTCTTCAGCTAGGACTTTAGCCTAAGTATCAAAGAAGGAGAGCAGAGAGCTGAGATGCAGGGCTCTCCTTCCTGGAGAGAGGAGAAACTTGAAGGCTTTCTGTTTTTCTGTGTTGAAGAGGTGAAAAGGGAGGCAAAGTTCAGACCCAGAACCCCAACACCCACATACCCCTAGTGCTGCAATAGCAGACAAGTAGTGGTAGTTGCAGTACACATTTTCCTCTTCTATACAGACGACTTGACTATAACAATAGTCTGTCTCCTAGCAATGCCGAAGAACCAAGTTAGGTATGGTTTTGATCCCACTGTTGATTTCCCTTTTTGTCATGGGAGAGAATATGGTGAGGGATTCAAAGTCAGCTAACTACCCTTGGTCTTCAAACCTAGGTGACCTTGGGAGGAAAATGTTCCATTGAAAGCTACAAAAAAAGAACATTATATCTAAATATTTTTCTTCTGCCTGCTCGCCAACTCTCTACCTGATGCCTCCTCAGGTTGTCTCTTTCTAACCTCTAGAGCTGCAAACTCCCTCCGCTGCATGCCTGTCAGGCAAATGCTTCCCCCCACTCTTTACTGACTTCCTTCTCTCTTCAATAATGCCCACCCTTGGGTTCTCTGATCCTTCCTGACTCCTCTCCTGAGATGGCATAATTGTCAAAGTTCTCCTGAAAAGCTGCTTCCAGTGGCCTGTTGCCAACCCCGAGCCCACATGCTCGCTGAGGACTCTTTGATGCTGGGTTTCTTAATCAATGAGCTGCCGTGCTAATGCAAGGATCTGTGCTTAATTAATACTGATTCGTCAGTCTGAACTCCAGATAAGTCTTAGCTATTTTTGATACAGTTCCAAGCTGTAGATAAAAGAATGTTTAAAATGGTAATTTAGAAGGACCAGCTTCCAATTTCTATAAACAGGAAAGATGGTGCGTAGGCTATTATTACATTTCAGCACAGCGTTGCTGTAAGATACTCTGCACAACTGAGCCTCCAGGGACACACTTAGCAGCTCATCTTTAGAACCAGAGCAACTGTAACAGCGAGGTCCTGTATTAATATGCAATTTAGGGATGTTTATGCTGAGTTCAGAAATCTAACTCGTGATTATGCCATTTCCAGCTCACCTGTGTCTGTTTTCAGTTCTCACCCTTGAGTTCCATTCTGATGATAAGACTTTGCAGTTCATCCCCAACCTTTCCACACAGAGGCCCAGGGATGAAATGTACCAGCAATAGATGCCACAAAGAACTCGAAATGACTCAAGAGCGTTTAATTAGAATGCTCAGGCCTCTGCATTATCACTAGGAAAGTGCTAATAAAATTCATTGTCAATAACTATGGAGGACATTTGCAATGTGCTTTTCTGGGGGCTTCTTTCATCACTGGCTCCAAGTAACTGTCATGTCATGACTGAGAAATGAAATGCTCTTGATCCTTTGCTCTTGAGTCATAGAAAGTCTGATGTTGTAATGTTACTGTTCTCTAAACCAAGTCTCAAGGGAAGGAAAGGTGATGTGCATAGCTAAAGTAAAGCTTCCTTTTTAATCCATTCACCTATACAAGGTCATTTAAGGTTGAAATTCTTTACATAACTAGGAATGAAGTCAACAACAACAGAGAGTTCTGATCTAAATAGTTCTGTACATCACGTGGTCACCTACAGTATTAACATGTCTTGTCACATGTGAAACACCTAAAGAAACACATTGCAATGTCTGTGCACCCAGATAATTGGGCATTTGAAATCCTGGACGTATGCTTTTGAATTGTGCAGCTCTGTGTTTTGGGAAATGATTCTGTCTCAATGACTGCATCGCCTTGTTTGTATTAACAATTCGACACGTAATAAGCTTAATGGTCTCTCCATGTGTCTGAATGCTTACAGTAACTTTCTGTTGCTGTAACAAAACACATAAGAGAATCAAATTAGAGGAAGAAAATTATATTTTAGCTTACCACCGTCTCTGAGGTTTCAGCCTGGGGTCATTCATTTGGTCCTAGTGTTCCTAGTCATGGTAGGATGGAACATTATAGTAAGGGGCATTTTGTGGGGAAGAGGGCTTATATCATGGAGATCGGGAAGCAGAAAGAACCTGGGAGAAAGGGGCCAGAGATATGATATGACCTTCAAAGGCACGCTCATAGTGATCTACTTCCTACAACTAGGCCCAAGGGCCTAGCATGGGGACACATACCTATAATCCAAGTACTTGGGAGGCAGAGACAAAGGATTAAGACATTCTTGGCTACACAGCAAATCTGAAGCTTTCTTGGGTTACAGAAGAGCTTAAAGAATGATTAAAAGAAAAAAAAACAGGAAAAAAAATCTAGGTTTAATCTAAGGTACAACTGGGAGGAAAAACAAGGTTTTTTAGTTTTTGTTTTTGTTTTTAAACATTTCTCATGGTAAAACAATGAAGACCAGGAGATGGGGTTAAATATCTTTAAGTGCTCAAAGAATTATGCTTGCAGTTAAAATTTCATTGGAGACTCAGGGAAAATATTCAAAGACTGAGAAAACTCATCAGTTACAGACCCCCTTTAAAAGACTTCCAAAGGGAGTACTTAAGTTGAACTTAGGAAAGAAGTGGGGTACAAGAAACAAATGACTATCAAATTATATTTTGATGTTTCAATAAGTTAATAATATGAAGTTTACAGCATTAAATTTTATTTATTTATTTATTTTATTTATTTATTTGCCTGTTTGTCTTTTGAGACAGGGTCTGTCTATGTAGCTTAGGCTGGCACAAAATGTGTTATATATCCTAACAAACTCATGATCTACCTGTCTTACCTTTACGAGTATTGGGATTATAGGCTTGTAGTTCTGATGCCTGATTCTGTAATATTATGTTTGATAACGTAGGTTTGAATGAGAAATGTTCCTCATAGTTTTGGATGTTTAAACACTTGGTCCTCAGTTGGTGATATTGTTTGGGGAGATTTAGGAGGTGGCTTGAAAAAGTATGCTTCTAGAGGGGTGCTTTGAGAATTTACAGTCTCTCTCTCTCTCTCTCTCTCTCTCTCTCTCTCTCTCTCTCTCTCCTTGTAGTCCATGATGTGAACTTTCAGCTTTTTGTTCCTGGGGCCAAGCCTACTGCTTGTTGTCATTCTGCCATTTTGGACACTAATTCTCTGAAACCATAAGCTAAAATGAACTCTTCATTTTATAAGTTGCTTTGGTCAAGGTGTTTTATCACATTGGCAGAAAAGTAACTAACATAGAAGACCTCTTAATGAATTAATGTCTGATTTTAAAACCAGAAAATGCAAAACAGATATAAAATGAAATCTCTTTACAAAATGTAATATAACAAATGAAGAGTTACTGTAGATGTCAGAACTGGAAATACATGATGTCAAAGAAATGGTGTTCTATCTCTTTACATTTGGAATGTGAAAGAAATTTCAGGGAGATACAACAATGCCTTCCAATCTTTATAATCATAAAGTGAGATCCTTCTGCTTTTTTGATCATTGACTTTGCAGATACATATGTCTGAGAGAGGGATCTGGGTGTCTAAATCTTTCCCCATGCTGTCCAGGACTGGGGATTAGCAGTGCATCGATGGAAAAATTAGCCAACTACAGTTACACTTGGCGCACAATTTCATGCTTGGTCTTTGTTGAAGGAAAGCTTCAGATCCAAAGACGTTCAGTAAATAAGAAGAGGGCTTCCAGAAAGCAAGGCGCTGAGAGGGACAGTGTTGCACCTGAAGTCAGCCTCAGCTAACTTTGCCCAGGAGCAAGTGATGGTGAAAAGCTGATGACTTGAGTAGTGGCAGAAAATGACCCAGCTACTTCCAGAAATAAAACTGCTGTAGCCACCAACAGTCACATGGGGTCTGCTTTCAGAATTCTCCTCAGGGGTCTTTAATGAAGCACAACTGGTAGCGTTATCAAGCAGCTGTTAATGCCCATCTCTGCTGTTCTGCCTCCTAAGCCAGCCTATAAACCCAGTCACTCAGAGAGACCACACTAAGTTCACAGGTTTGCACAGGGACAAAATGCTGAGAGTCCAAGATGTATTGCTGAGATTGCAAGATCCTGTAAGCAATGGGCCATGGCTAATTAAATCCAGTACCGCCTATAGCTTTGAACTCCGTGGGTCTGCTGTGCTCCACGATTTTTTTTCTTTTTTCTTTGGTTTTTCGAGACAGGGTTTCTCTGTGTATCCTTGGCTGTCCTGGAGTCACTTTGTAGACCAGGCTGGCCTTGAACTCACAGTGATTCACCTGCCTCTGCCTCCCAAGTGCTGGGATTAAAGGGGTGTTTTATCCCTTTCATCACCCGCCCGGTGGGTTCCACAATTTTGAGAATCTCACATTTGCTTTCCTCTGTCCATGACCTCCACAATGGTGAATAGCTCTGTAGATCCCTGGGAACCCTGAACTGCAGAACCCTATGCTCCAATGGTCCCATTTCTGCATAGGCTTCCTCTCAGGCCTATTCTCTGGAGTACAGTGGAATATAAAGCAGCCAGTGTGTGCTGCTCTAGGGCTGAAGCAGGGATGAGTGATGGCTTTTTTTTTTTCATGAAGGAGACAATAGGCGAGCTTGGGCAGGCAGAAGGATCATCAGTTGCCAGAGGTCCCTCAAAGTGCTTGCTCAGGGGTGGGGATACAAAGAGGGTAGGTATGGTGGAGTAAGTAGAGGCCATGTTTATTCAGAAAATGGCATGGTAGGAAGAGCTTGAATTAGAATGGGCTGAGTTAAAAGTCACGTTTCTAACATGTAATAGGCTGTCTTCTCCCTAGTTGTTCGTCTACCATCACACCTTGCATCTTTCCCAGGGTGACTGTGCTGCCTTGCTTTGCTTCATGGATATCTGTGTCCCAGGGTGACCTACTTTTTAGGCCTGAGAAGATAGCACAAGATACAGAGGTGGACCCGTTTGACAAGCCGGACCTTGTAGAAGAATTTTTAATTCAGAACATGGCTCCCGTGGCAAGGGATAACAGCTGAAGACCTAGGTCTATGTGATCTGGCTGGAGAGCAACCATACCACACACCTTTAATCCCCATGGCTGGATACAGTCTTGCCCTTAGCACACACCTTCAATCCCAGATAATGAAGGTAAAGTTCCTTTGTAGAAGGAATTACCAATGTTTGAAAGTGATGTCTAATTGAGTGGCAGACAAAGTAACAAATTAGAGAAAGATTTGATAGAATAGGACACATCCAACTCTCACAAGAGAGAGGAAAGGGAAGCTGCTTAAAGGAGCAGCACAGAGAATGAGAGAGAGGAGGCAGTTTTACCTGGAGAGTTTTACAGAGACAGGTTAAAGAGAAAACAAGTGAGGCACAGGTAAAGACAGAAGAAGACAGAGAATGAGAAGGAGCCAGAAGATTAGAACAGATTCTTGGAGTTAGTTTGAGGCCAAGCAGAGCAATTCAGATGCCAGAGAAAAGCCAGATTAGATAAGTCAGCTGGGAAAGGAGTTTGAGCCAGAACAGCTGAGTTAAGTTAGCTGGGCAGGCAGAGTTCAGAAAGAGCTAGAAAAAGTGAGCTTATTCAGTAGTAAGTCTCAGAGGCTAAAAATTGTGGCGCGGCCCGCGCCGCCACGCAATACTGAGTTAAGGGCCAGGGACTGTGCATTTAACACACAAGACAGCAGTTCTTTGTGCTAAGAGGGCAGCGGCAGCGGCAGCTTTTATTCAGTGTCCAAAGAGCCTTTTTATAGGCAGCAAAACAGGAATGCCACTCGCAGGTGAAATCCCACAAGAGGTGATTGCACATAAGAGGGAACGTCCTGAGGAGGGGAGGGGTGCGTTCTCAGAGCAGTAAACACGACTAGCTAACCAACATAAACACAGACACGGAAGCTGCTAGAAACAGGACATGAAACAGCAAGACAGGTAGGCAGCCCAGTCGGGCCTGGTTCCCACAAAAAAATGTCCTAGGCCTGGATTAGACTGTATGGAGGCTAGAAGCTTCCAGGACTAGGCCTAGGTCAGCAGATGGAGGCAATAAGCCTCTGAGAGACAGGTATGTCAGGCAAATAAAAGTTACATTTAAAGGACCTCCTCCTGGCACTCAGTTATCAGCTGGGTGGCTGACGTTCACGCACTGGGAGTGCAAGCTTTGGTGAGATCTACGCTAGATGAACTAGGTAAGTGTCTTGCAAAGCCTGGCATTTAGTCTGCTATATATATGCAATCTGTAATAATGTTCCAATTTAAGCCTGTTTCTGTGGGGCTCATCGCTACATTGCTTAGGTAATGCTAGTTAAGGCACCTGTCATGTCCACAATTTTATATGAAGTCATTGCTGATGTCTTCAGTTGGCAAAAGCATTTGTGGAGGGACTGGCCATGTTTCTTAGTTCCTACTTGTCTCTTGTATCTGAGAAAGTTCAGTGGTATGCAGACTACTGTCAATCTATCTAACTGGCAAATTATCTTCCAATAAACCAGTCTGCTGATTACTCTCCAATGTGCTGGAACATTCCTCACATATCTTGGCTTTAGTTCTTTTCCCATAACCTTATGCTTCCAACTAGTGCTCTCTCTCTCCCTCCCTCCCTCCCTCCCTCTCTCTCTCTCTCTCTCTCTCTCTGTTTCTCCCTCTCTCTCCCTCTCCCTCTATTTTTTCTTTTTGTTTCTGAGGAGTATAATTCAAGAGAATTTTACTGGGGCCAGAGAGAAGTGTGATTTGCAGAGTGGAGGGGGCAGCTTGCCTCCACAAGGTGGACATGTATCTTTCCCTGACAACTGTCATGTACTAAATATGTTCCTTGTGTCAAAAAAGCATTCTAAAGGCTTGGCATTTGTCTCCTGGAAACTGGGGCCACTAGGAAGGATGCCAATGTCTAAAGAAGTCTCAAATGCAAGTGGGGGATGGGTGGCAGGAGGTCTTGGACATCGATAGCCAAAAACATAAACCAAGATTGGGCAGAAGTAAAAGATACGTTGACAATTATAGTAAGAGATTTATTTTCATACTACCATAAAGAACATAGATTAAATAGGTAGGAGGTTAAAAAGGATGAAAGAAATTGAACTATAATTACCAAAAACTTTCTTTATTAAACAGATGGTAAAATTTTTCCTTTAATGATGAATCGTAAAGTAACTGCATGAACAGGATTGTGTCTAAATGAAACTGTAAAAACAGGAAATGGGACAGATTTGACCCCTACTGTGATATTTTTCTTATGTTTATTTATTTTTTCGTGTGTGTGTGTGTGTGTGTGTGTGTGTGTATATGTGTGTGTGTGTGTATGTGTGTGTGTGTGTGTGTGTGTGTGTGTATACTTATGTTATGGTGCACACACACTTGTGGACATCAGAGGACAACTTGCTTGCTTCTGTCCTTCCATCATGTGGGGTAGCTTCAGGGATCAAAGCTAGACCATCATGCTTGACAGCAAGCATCTTTCCTTCTGAGCCAACTTAGCAGCCCCAAGCCTGCAGTTTTCTGTCTTCCTGACATTCTGACGGGATGAGTGAAAGTTTTGTACTCATAAAATACAAAAAGGTGTGTTTAAATAAAATACCTAAGGGCTATTTCAAAAGTTGATCATGAGGCTGTAGAGATGGCTTAGTGGTTGAAAGTGCTTGCTGTACTCTCAGGAGATCCAGACTCAGTTTCTGGAACCAACGTGGCAGCTAACAACTGTCTGTGACTCCAGTTCCAGAGCTTCTGACCGGCTCTTTTGGCTTCTGCAGCTGCTGCATGCATGTGGTGCACAGACATGCATCCAGCAAAACATCCGTGCACATTAAATACATCTTTTAAAACGAATGAAACAAACAACTGCTCACATAAGAGTAACAAAGCCTTATCAAATTTGGGAGTAATCAGTAGCCTGTTGATCATTTTTTCTAATTTCAATGAAACTAAATTAGAAATAAATATTAAGAGAATGAAAATTATAGTTTAAAACACAAACACAACTGGCACACTATTCTGTTTTAATTTGCATAATTTTAATAGCAAGGTATTTAGGACAATTTAAGGATCTATCAACAGACTGGTTAAAAGAAGGAAAAGGTACTGTGGCCAGACAATGGAATACTATACAGCAGATAAACATGCATATCAATGCATGCAAGCACACACACATATATAAAGAGTAAATAAATAATTCTCTTAAAAAATCAGGAGTTGTAAAAGAGTTCTATAAATAGTGAAAGGAGAGAACCTAGTACTGCAAGTTGTCCTCTGTCACATGTGTGTGTAGGCATGTGACAGTGTGTGCATGTAGGACAGTTTGCAGGGGTCTTTTCTCATCTACCCTGTGGGTCTTGGTGACAGAATTCAGGTTGTCAGACTTAAATGCAAGCGTCTTTATCCATTGACTTACCTTGACAGTCTTTGTTTCCTATTTTTAACTTCTATCTTTTAAAAAAGTCTTACAGTTTTAAAAACTCTCATATTATTTTCTACAAATTAGCAGTTTTATTTTCTCTCTCATCTACTTATAAATCCGAGTTAATGTAAGCTGTCCATGAATCATCTTTTGTTCTGTAGCCCAGCATTTCCAGTTTAGTATACATGTCACACACACAAACTAAAACAAAAGTACACTGGGAATACCAATCATCCCAGTTTTCCAAATGCTTTCAGTGGATTCATTGTGATTATGAAAGAAAACCAATTTTCAACTGGCTTTTCTATGAACACTCCCACCTTCCTTAAATTCCTGTTTCCTATGTTAGTGGTGCCCTCCTATTTTTTTTCTGAAAAATTGCAACCTTCTATGCTAGCTGGGGAGATTTGTGTTTTGAATAAGATGTATGTGGTGTTTATGGGAGCAGCTCTCTTGAGTCACCCCAACGTCAGTTCCTTCCCCCATGTCTCAAGTTTATCCTGCCCATTTACAGGAGTGTGATCAGGCTTGAGACACTGGGTGATCATCACTTATATGTGCCTCTCTGGCTCGGCCAATAAAATTCCTTCTAACCCTGTGTTGAGATTTCTCTACCCAGGCTGTCGTACATCTTAGGGAGACCCTTGGGCTGGAGGAACAAGTATCTCCTATATTTGGAATTTTTTTTTTTCCTCCGAGACAGGATTTCTCTATGTATCCTTGGCTGTTCTGGACTCATTTTGTAGACCAGGCTGGCCTCAAACTCACAGTGATCCACCACCCTCTGCCTCCCTAGTGCTGGGATTAAAGGGTGGGCCACCATACCCAGCTTATATTTGGAATCTTTATAAGAGTGTGTTCATAGAATTTCTAAACTAAAAAGGCCAAACTTGGAATAAATAGAGAGTCATGAGGTATTGGAGGAGTGGCAGTAGAAGAAGCCGTGATGTTAGTAAGCAAAGTTTCCAACACATGCTCTCGTGCAAAGACCTTGAAACAAGTAAGCTGTTACCCACTAACCAGCTCAGAATAAATCAAAACACTATCAGCCAAACAAAGGAGATGCTCTGGTCCCAGGAAGAACCAGTCAACATCCAGCAAGGAGGCAACGTGCATGATTGGTCACAAAAGACCTGCACTGCTCCCTGGCACTAATCTTAGGGACTCAGGAGAAAGAGGATCATCCTTGGGATCCCATACTGAGCCACCAAAACTGTTGATGGCAAGTACAGCCCTCTACTAAATGGCCTCAGTGGGTTATTAAAGAAAAAATAAAGAACATGAAATTAGGAGGCAGTATCATGAGGGAAATCCAAGGGGAGGTGAAGGGGAAAGATGATCAAAATACATTGTGTGTGTATGAAATTCTCAAAGAATAAATAAAAATATAAAAACACAGCTTGAGCCCTCTCCTTCCCCTGAGACAGGGTTTCTCTGTATAACAGCTCTGGCTGTTCTGGAACTCGCTCTGTAGTTCAGGCTGGCCTGGAATTCATGGAGATCCACCTGCCTCTGCCTCCCAGGTGCTGGGATTAAAGGTGTGTGCCACCACTGCCTGGCCAAAAACGCAGCTTTTAGTTAGAAAGGAATAATAAATACTCTATTTTGAGCCAAATATGAGTGATAGTGGCCTGGGAACATGAATTTAGGTGGTCCTGAATGACAGATCCTACTGTAGAAGTGTCACATGACCTTTTAAAGCCAACACACTGGTGAGAATGTCTGTCAGCTAGGTGGGTTACAGCCCAGCAGAACTCTCAGCTATAGGTCTGATACCTTCTGGGGACATTTTTAGCTTTTGCCATGGTGGAAGCTAGTGGCTTGACAGTAATTAATACACTGCAGAGGATTTACCTGACATTCAAAGGGTTTTAGGTTGGATACAGAGGCTGGTGAGCACTGTCTCTGATGGGGATCAGAGATGGTCCCAGATGATTTTAGCACCGGATAGGTACCATTTCAACCCTATGTGGTCACGAAGGTTTAATCAGTCAGCCTGCAAAACTTTTTCAGGGAACTTGGATACACACGTGAAGACATTTTCCTTGGGAGAGGAAGCACCTTAGAGCAGTGCTTCTTAACTTTCATAATGCTGAAACATGCTACATCATAACTGCAATATTGCTACTGTTATGAATTATAATGTAAATATCAGATATAGAGGGCTGAGAAAGGGTCACTCGGCCCCTAAGGGGTGTCGACACACAGGTTGAGACCAGCTGCGGTAGGCCTGTTAAACAGATTCCTTGTCTGAGCTGGATTCCCTGCTTCTATTGGAAGCTGCATTCCCTGCAGTGAATTGTGGGAATGGATGGGGAGAGAAGCCTTAAGAGTCCTCATGAGGCTTCATGGAAAGAGCCCACAGCCTTCCCAGTTTCAAGTTAGCAGTCCGGCACTTACCAATTTCCAGCTGTCTGTCCTTAGGCAACGCAATTTTAAATACCTTTAATTTCTCCAAGCCTTGGTTTTTACATCTGTTGCCTGTGGAGTAATCACACCACCGTTATTACAGCGTCGTTGTGAGACTCAGAAGTAAGGAATGTGGAACACCTGCACATAATAGCAAACCGCCATTATAATTACAGTGTTGCCTAAAATACCCATCAGGCTCAGCTCAAGCTCCTCAGGGGAAGGAGTGATTTCAGATGTCCCTCATTGCTCCTGGCATCACACAGGTGCATGTAGCTGTTAAAAGATGTCTGTGCAGCTACTGAGATTATTTTACTACCTAGCTTGAGCTCGGATATTCCCGGTGCTATACTTCTGTGCTAGGATCTGCACAGAAGGGGTTTTAGTGGTTGGCATTTTAGCTCGCTTTCCCCAGGGAGCGACTCTTTACCCGTTTTGCCATTGGCGCTTTCCCACAGCAGCAGCTTCACACAGTATATGTTTCTCAACTGGAACGGGAACCCATGGCTTGGGTAAATGCAATCACCATGCTCCTAAGAAATCACAATGAGCCCTACAGAATCCAAGTGCTTGCCATTTTTAGAGGAACTTGGATGTGTGCTTCAGTTGTCTCACTCAGTGAAAAGCAAAATAAAATCTGGTGGAAGTTGTGGTAGTCACAAGGTTGAATAACTGTCTGGTGTAATGGCTCAGAGGGTAAAGGTGCTTGCTGCTTAGCCTGATGACCTAGATTCGGTCTTGAAGACATCCCGGGGGTTGTCAGCTGGAACATGGCACTGTATCCATTGCTGGGGAAAGAGCTGGTACCTGTGTGTGCTATGTCACCATCCTAGCTCAGAATAAAGGTGACACCAAAAGCCAGCTCAGAATAAAGATAATACCAATAACCAGTTCAGAGTAAAGGTCCTCACTCCTGGCCTGGGTTACCTTTGTAAAACTGTAATAAGGAATTGTTAAGAATCTTAATGGTTTGGACTTGTCTTGAATCAAGTGGACATTGGAGAGATAATCACAACCATTAAGAATTTTAGATACATGATCTCCATCTCCTCTTCCTCCTTTTCCTCCTCCACTTCAATTAGGTGTACTATGGGGGCCATCACTGGCACTTTCCCCAGTAGATAGGGAGGTTCATTTATTAACTGAGTTGAGTTTACATGTTTGTCAAGTAGCTGAGCTTGGATTTGAACCAGATGTGTCTGACCCCAGTATCTGTATCCAGGCAACTATATTAGAACTCAGTTAAGTATAAGAGGCCGTGTGTGCTAGGGAGTACAGTGAGTTAGACTGTGGGGAGACTGGGCTAAGGCCTGGTTCTGCCCCTAACTCACTCTGCAGGTTGATACTCTCATCCCCTGAACGACAGAGGCTTTAGGTGGTTGACCTTTTCTTGCACATCTAAAAGTGATGCCTTCTCATTGTAGTTATCTCTGGGAAGGGGGTTTGAGGGAAAACACTTTCATCAATCCTACTTTGGCTTTTTTTGAGTTCTGTGCCATCTATATAGTTGGATAAGGGTTGCTTTTGCTAATTTATAGAGGTCAGGGGAAACTTAAAAAACATTTCTTTTAAACTATAAGATGTTCTATAAATTGTATAGGCTTCCTTCCTTCTTTCCTTCCTTCCTTCCTGCCTTCCTTTCTATGGTTAACAAACATCTGAGTTTGTACTGCTTCCTAAGAACGTAAGACTATGATTCAATCCCTGCCTGTGAGGACCTTCCCGGTATATGTGGGCATAGTGAAGTCCATCATGAAATTACTGTGGATCAGTATAGATACTCTCAAGGGCAACCAGGCACACACACCTAACAGGATAGTGATATGTTCATCCAGTCCACAAACAGGTAGAGAATTGCTTTTGAGTACATGTGTTTGTTTCCCCATTGAGATATGCGCTTCCTCTGTTGTTGGTGCCTTGTTAGGGGGAAACGGACATTTGGGGAAAGTTAACACCAGTTTGCCCTCACCCTTCTCTTTCCTATGTGAGAGGCAATGTTCATTTCACTGGAGCATGGGATGACAAAGCATCATCTGAGAAGTGCAGAAAGAGCCCTTACTACATAGCAAACTTGGTGATTTGGATTTGTAACTGCAATAACTATGAGGAATGAGTCAATGTTTCTTATAAATGACAAAGTCTTAGGCTTTGCATATCTTAGACTGAGATGTCCACTGTTGTTACAGTTATTTTTACAAAACTGTGTCTGTTTCTCAGTTCCTCTCTTAACTTGGCTAGCACACAAGTAACTGAGACTCTATTTTATTTGTTCAGTAATAAGCTTCACAACACACTAACTGAACAGTTATTGCTCTATTCTTAACTCTCTAAGCCAGTCTGGTTTCCTTCCAGAGATACTTGCACTCTGTAGCTTTCCTTGATCCAGCTTCTTCTTTGGATCTTTCTTGGACCTCTCCCATGGCTTAATCCCCTACTTCCTCCTTTAAATGCTCCTCCCCTGGCTGGCAGGAAGTCCAGCCCTATTCTCTCCCCTGGCCAGCGACTGACTGACTGTAAGCTGCTTTACTGGCCTATCATGGGACAATTGGGGAGCAGTGCTTACACAACACTGAGATACAAGGATTGTGAACAAATATGTGGGAGGGTAGAGAAATCAGAATTTGAATTACACAATAACCTTATGTCTACACCCTATAATATGAGAAAGTTGCATTTAATAACTTAAAATTTAATGAACATTACTAAACCACAACGTAAAATGCTTAACACTTCCATAGCTACTGATGTGACTTTGTAGCTGTGTTTTTAAGCCGAGTCAGAATGTGACAGAGGCTAATCTTTCTGAAGTGGCCTGGCCTGAGGATTGTACTTTGAGAGAGAAGCCCTGATCAAGTAATTATACCAATCAGATCCTTTCTGCCAACGAATGTGAGGTCACACGGTGAAGTACAGGCAGAAAAGCCGTCAACAGAGTCACCAGGCTGACACAGGAGTAATGGGTCAAGATGTTGGCAGGACAACAGCAATGAGAGCAAGGGGCAGTACTGGGTCTTTATAAAAGTGGCGGTACCAAGAGTGACTTGGCTAAGATGGTTCCCCTGATTTCTTTCTTCCCATCTCTAATTTAAATAGTGTGTGAGATCTTTGTAATTTATGGGGCGGCAGCAGCCACTGACCGAAACCCCGTGCCCCCTCTGGCCCAGTCTCTTGGGGTTCTAGCATTTTATGCCCTCTGAAGAGCCTCCAGAATTCCAAATGTAAACTATCTTCAGCTGAAAAGACCGTGCCCCTGCTGGAGCACAAGGCAAATAATAGTCAGCTGCTGTGGTCAATCTGAAGCCTTTCCATATCCCACACCTGCGATTAAAACAAAACATATTCACATAACATTTCTGTTTTTAAAGAAGCCAGAATTCTCACTATAGGTACATGCACACTAGTATGTAGCAAGGCCAGGACTCAAACACAGGTTACCAGTGCAGTGCTCAAGCACAGCCTTTGTACCACAGTGATTTTCAGAGGCAGTACGCAATTTTTTACTATCTACCATCTGTCAGTTTCCCTGTTTAGGTATTGACTCAATCTTGTGTTTTATCTCGCTTAATTTGTTCAATTCTATGGAGTGTACAACAGCTAGCAAGCCAGCCTGGAATGGTAAAGAAATCCTATTCAACTCGATGATTCCCTTCTGAATAAAGAAACGGTTGAAGTCCCAGCCTTTGCATCTGGCATTCGCGCTGACAACCTGTGTACTAGCTGTCACTTCAAGAACTGTGAGAAATGAGACAGAACCTCCGTATGTTAAGAACTCACAGGCACTTCAAGAGGCCACAGCTGACCAAGGGTGGAGATAGAGGGAAAAGAGAGCATAAAGAAATAGCTTGTGAAAGTTTGAAAGGAGTGTTTTCCCATCATTTTTGTCTCCTGCTTAACTGATTTATAGAAATAAATAGAGAAGGAAGTTATATCTGAAAGACTGAACTAGGAATTGGGCCTATAGCTCTTCCATTCTCACTTAAATTTTATTTTATTTTATGTGTGTAGGTGTTTGCCAGCATGCATGTCTATGCACCATGTATGGGCATGGTACTGAAAGAGACCATCAGATCCCCTGTCAGCAGAGTTATAGATGGTCATAAGCTGCAGTGTGATGCTGGGAATTGAAAATGGTTCCTTTGGAAGAGCTGTGCTCTTAACTGTTGAGCCATTCCTCTAGCCCTATCATGTTTTTTTTTTTTTATGCTACCCAATGAGGTGACAATTGTTTTGTTGACAGTAGGTTTGCTTGCCAGGATATTCTTTTCTTGTAATTGTATTTGTTGACTGTACAACAAAATGAAATGCAAATGACATTTCTACTCTAAGCAAACAAATGTATTTATAGAACATAATCATACAATATGGCAATAGGAAACACACCTGTGGGCTAGCTATATTGTCTGAAACCATTTACTTAACCTGTCTGGGATTTTTTTTTTGTGCCCTTCACAAACTGGGAAAGCAAAAGTCCAGTCTAGAGTTTCATGATCACTGAGAGGGCCACTAATAGAACAGTATATACCATTTAAGCTGCTGTGTTTTCTGACTTGCCTTGTTGTCTCTCTCATTGCTTCTGCACAGTAGACAGCATCATTCCCATGTTATACACGAGTGAATATCGTCAACATGTCAGATGGCTGAGTTACTACCAACCATTTAATAGATGGCAGCACAGGGCCCCATTTACCTCCTTGCCCAGCAATGTGTTAAGATTTATTATAACAGTAACATGACACGCAAAAGAAGGTGTGCGTGCTTGGTCCTTTTCTTTTATTCAGTTCTCAGGTATGGAAATAATTTAAGTTCATTCAAGCATCATAGAAATGTGACCTTAGGATGCCTTTTAATTCTATCTTGTACATTGTGGTACACCCTCCCAGGCCACTATGCTATAGCACCACCACTATTATCAATAATACAGAAGCTTGTGTCATGAGATATTATGACTGCAAATGGCTTTTACAAGACTGTGGCTTCTACACACGGAAGCTACAGCCAGTGAAACTTGGATCTACTTGGGTGGTAGACTATACATTTTTAACCTGGGTGCCTGTTCCCTTGCAGACTGGAGAGTTGGCTGCCGTCCGTTCAGTCAGCTTCGATGAGCTGTTTGACAGAGCTTAATGGCTGTTTTGATATTTCATAGACACAGTCTCAGCCCCTTGAGACAGCAGGCAATCAGCCATTTACCAGAATCTCAACAGCTGGAGTCCTTGGGCTGATAATAACTTAATTTGAAAAAAAAATTTGAATGGCTTGAATTGAAGTGAGAATTTGAATATCTTAAAAAGATTTGAGAGGTAGACTTGTAAAATGTCATCACCAGCAAGGGTCCTCAGAAATCACTGCGTTTAGCCTATATATTTTATACTATAGTGAAACAACTTGAGTTCTAAAGCTGGGAAGAACATTAACTTGCATATGTACTTCCATTTGTTTAAAAAAATGTTACCAAGATGGTAGTATCATTAAGTAAAATAGCCTGTACATTTTTTTCTGTTTTTGTTTCTTTTAGACAGGGTCTCTCTACACAGCCTTGGGTGGCCTAGAGCAGTGGTAATTAACCTATGGGTCATGGCCCCTTTGGCAAATATCTATCTCCAAAAATATCTATATTAGGACTCATAGAGTATCAAAATTACAGTTATGAAGTGGGGGTCACCACAACATGAAGAACTAAATGGTCACAACATTAGAAAGGCTGAGAACAACTGGCCTAGAGCTTCCTAGGTAAAGCAGATTATCTTCTAACTTACAGAGATCCACCTGCCTCTGCCTTTGCTTTCTTAGAGCTGGGATTAAAGGCATGTGCCCCCATGCCTGATTTAGAATAAAAAACACCATAGCTGGGAAGTAGAAGCAGGCAGATATCTGTGAGTTTGAAGTCAGCCTGCTCAACATAGCGGGCTTGGGGCCAGCCAGAATTACAAGCTTAAGACTCTCTCAAATAAATAATAAAGTATTACAACCTGGGTGGGTTATCAATAGCACAAATTTCTTATAGTTCAAAAAGTTCAAGATTAAGCTGTATGTACAGGCTCTGGTGAGGCTGACTTCCTGGGTCATAGATGGCTATCTTCCTACTGTGACACATGTGACAGAAGAAGGTGCTGAGAGAGTTCACTGAGCTCCTTTTATAATGGCACATCAGTAGGCTCTATTCACATGCCTCACTTCCTGAAGGCCTTGCCTTCAAATCCTCTCATGTGAGGAGTTAGGTTTCAGCAGACAGATCAGGAGCGGGACGTAGCTATTCATTTTATTTCAGATGCCAGCCTTAACTTTTCCCCATAGCCTTCAAGTCTGTGGGAAGAACTAGTTCAAACTCAGAAGCTGCCTCCTTGATTCACACTGCTGTAGTTAGTTCCTGCCCTTGACTCCAGGCTCCCAGTGGCTCTTCCTAAGCCTTTTGTCTGAATCTCATCTGTAGCACTTGAACTTTGCACTTTACTTCATAGTCATGGCTCTCAGCAGATTGTAACCTCTCCTCCGGGAACGCTTGTCTCATGCTGTTTTTATTTTTAGCGACTGGCACATGCATATCAATTAATGAACTGCTCAAGAGGGATTACACTTTTAATGGTATTACACGTGGCCTCTAAAATACGCATATTTTTGGAGTATTGGACAGGCAAATAGACTCAGAAATATTAATTTAGATTGCATGATGTGTTTTCTAAAAATAGACCCGGCTTCCCCATCATATTCTTTCTGGGTCATACCCCTTATATTTATGATGAATTCTGGAAATGTAGTCGATGTCCTTCATGGAGTTTAAACCACTATTCTCCAACCTCATAGCTTCTGGTCCATTTAAACCATTGTTAAAGTTGTCGAGGTCAAGTGCCATTTTGATGTCTCAATAGAACATGTATCTTTAATTTGTAGCTCAAATGCCACTTCTGAGGCCACTTCCTCTTTTCCCAGCTTCCTAGTAGCCAGAGCATTGCTGTGGCCCAGGCTGGGCTAACTCTGTGCTTCATCTTGGAACTATGAGTCTGAGGCAACGATAGAAAGGAGCGAGGTTCTGAATGTAGGGGGTGGAGAGGTGGAGACAGTGTGAGGTGGCCTCAGCATCCAATCGCAGTGCTCTTGGGCAGTGTCATGGCAATGATCCGAATGGGCACACCTTTGAATGCTCTCCAGGATGTTTGGCTGTCCTCCGTTCTGCTCCATCTTGTGACCCTTATTGCTTACCCTTCCCATCAGGCCTGGGGAGCCAGCCAATATACTTCCACTAAAAAAAATTAAATCCCCTGCTTATTGTCCCGGATTGTTTTTGTATTAAACTATTTGGACCAATAAAATTACGAGACTGACAGTATGTTTTGGATTTTTTTTGGCTGTCTAGTAGCTGAGTTCAGATTCCACATTTCTGATGCATTTTATGATTTTGATAGTAGGAAAGCTTAATTTTATGGAAAGGTAATGCGTTATCTTGGATCACAGTCTCAGCTCTGGTTGTCATTAGCTAAGTAATGTTCAAGGCTTTAATGTCTCTGAGCCCTTATTTTCTCATTGACAAAATAGGAGATATTATGACTTAGTCTGTGTCAGATACCCCCCCCCCCCACCAGCCAGTCTTCTTTATAAGAGAAAACCTGGTTACACTCCATGTACAGACACAGGGGGAAGAAGGGAAATGAATAGAATCTGCTGGGACCCTGACCTTGGGCTTCTGGACTCTAGGACAGAGGGACAATGATATAGATGCTTCCTGCTAAGGCTGATGACATGAGCTTGACCCCCAGAGACCTCATGTTGTAGGGAAAAAATGACTCATACAAGTTGTCCTCTGACTTCCATGTACATGTCATAGCACTCTCTCCCCAAAAGTAGTTTATGAGGCTGTTCCTAGCTGTTTACAATCTTCCTTTTTTTTTTCTATTAATTTTTCTTCCTATTTTCCTTTTGTTTGGCTTTTCTTTTCTTCCAATTCCAGTTTTACTATATTAAATGTTTAATAAATCAGGGAGATTTTGAGGTCAGCAAATCTAAGAAATGTTTTTTATTCAAATCTAGGTCATTAAGGAAAGATAAGGAATAGATGAAGAAAAAGATGTTTGCCTTTGAGATATTTTCAAAATGACAAAATCTTTAAGGGAACATGGCTCCATCGTTGAAGCCTTTACTTTATTATATACTAACCCAGCAATGTACCCTCCCATTATTTCCTGCCTGCTTCTGAGCGAAACATGGTTTTATGACTGTGAGTCTCACTGTAGGGCACATTGCCCAGTGACAAGTGACTGTTTAAGACCCCACAGATCCACTATTAAGGAGTTTAGCTACAGTCCAAGGTATCACAGTGTCATCCTTGCATTTTCATAAATGATACAACTCTGTATGAGAGACTATGTGATGACTCAGAGATGAAAATTAATAGGATTCAGATCACCAGAACAATCTAAAAGAAAAATGTACTGATGCGCATTGACTAAGTTCTCAAAGTGGGAAAACCGTTAACTAAGGAATAAGAGCTCATGACACTTGGTGAGAACCCAAGCAAGACTTGTAACGTTGTTTTTAGGAAGAGTCTTTAAGACATTTCAATTGTGAGATGGGAAAAGTTTTTAAACTTGGAAGATATCTAGTTATTGATGAGGATTGGTAAAAAGAAAAAACAGGTACTCTCATATATTGATGAGATTTATATGACAATAATTTTGGAAGACTTGTTCATGTCAATAAGAAATGTCCACACTATAAATCTCAGTACTGCTATGGGACTTTCTCTATATTCCTTTACATGGACAGTGCTACTTTGCCTTTCTTGTTCTTTCTTCCTCTAATCCTAGTGCTACTTTAAAGAAAAGATATGTTTTTATTCTTGAGTTATGTATATGCATGTGGTCTGTGTGGGGGTTTGTGTCTGCAAGAGCAGATGTCTGAGGAGCCAGAGAGAACACTGGATTCCCCTGAGGCTGGGGTTACAGGCACTTGTGAGCTACCCATTGTGGCCTCTGGAAACCAATCTCAGGTCTGTGGAAGAGCATCCTTAACCTCTGAGGCATCTCTTCAGCCCTACCACCACTTTGAATTGTTTGGGTAGGAGATAGAAAATACAGGTCCTGTGGTTTTCTCCTGTGGCTGGGATAGTCCAGTTTGTTTTAAGCCTGTATCATCTAGCTTGCCTTTGGAGAGTCTTACTTGTTCCCACATTTTGCTGCTTCCTTAGGGTTTTCAGCTATCCTACAGTCTCTTTTGTGAATTCTGATATTCTCAGTCTTCTGTTGCTATAGACTTAATCTTTTATTTTTTGGCTTTTGCCAATCCTGGCATCAAACAGAGCCTATGTGCCCATCAGATTGTGTGTGTGTGTGTGTGTGTGTGTGTGTGTGTATGTGTGTGTGTGTTTATTACTTCACAAGTTATTCTGCTGTATCTTTTCAAGCCCGTGTTCAGTGTTTTGGTTTCATCCTCAGTCATGTCAAGACTGGCTTATGGGAGGATTCTCTGGGAACTCATACTCAGTTATCTCTTGCGGGCTAGTGGAGCAAGAGCTTTGACTTCTTGCTCACCGGTAGCTTCAGGCCTCCTTTAATCCCTACCATGGAGGCTATTCCATAGGGGAATCAGATAATTTACTTCACTTCATTAGAGAGAGCCAGAGAAATAATGGGGAGAGACAGTATGAGCCAGAGTGAGAAAGAGACAGAGAACAAGAGAACACAAACAGAAGGAAGCTAAGCCCCAGTATAGCCTGAATTCTGAAATCTAAACCTATCACTCCTGCCATAGCCTATAGATTAGCGGCAACTGGCAAGCTCCATCCAGAGCGAAGGAGAAGTGGGAAAACCCAGTTCAGCTCATGGGGGAAGTAGAGATAAGCAGCAAAGGGTTCACTAAGACATGCACCGAGCAGAGTTCTTACAGGTCAATGGATGGAAGGGAACGGGCCTGAAGAAGCAGCTCCTAATATGCATGGAAGTTTGCCCCATAGTAAGGTGCTCTCAGCAATGAATACGGGAACTGTTCACAAAATTAAAGAATTCTATATTCATTTTCTTAGAGTCATTTCCTAGTTCCTTTTGTGACTTTACAGTGTAGAAAGCTAGCAGATACTACCTCAGTCATAGTATCAGGGGTAAACTGATCAGTAATGACATGGAGAGGATATACCTACCAACATGATCAATAGAAAGAGACTTAGGAGAACTGATCGATTATCTTGGATTTGGAATTTTCTGATGTTTACTCATGGTTATATTGTGCTCATACATCAATAAGAACACCACAGAGCCAGGTGTGGTGGTGCACACCTTTAATTCCAGCACTCGGGAGGCATAGGCAGGTGGATGTCTGTGAGTTCAAGTCCAGCATAGTCTACAGAGTGAGTTCTAGGACAGCCAGGGGCTCTGTTACACAGAGAAACCCTGTCTCAAACAAAACAAAACACACACACACACACACACACACACACACACACACACAAAGAAAGAAAGAAAGAAAGGAAAAAGAAAAAGAAAAAGCAACAAAGAGGAGATACTTCTTGGTGCTTTGATTGTGTAAGATATTAACACTAGCATGAACTAGGGAGCCTTGTAATAGAGTGCAGCTCCTCCACAGATCTACGGCGTATATAACCCGGCAACTTACACGTTGTTTCTTTGTCTTTTTCTTTGTTTCTCTCTTCAGAGTACAAACTTTTGAGAGCCCAGGTATTTTTCTTGTTTTGTTCTTTGCTGTATTCCTAATACACATAGGAGCATAGGTGCTGTAGATATTCAATAGCCATGTGTCAAATGAGTATATTTTCAAAGCCTTTAAGATCTTTTGCAGTTGTTAGGTTGAGGCTGACACATTTCCAAGTTGTACTTATATTTGATGATGAGAAGTCTACTTTCATTTCCTCATGAGACTATGTAGTTCATGTCACGGCGTCTGTTAGATGAATTTAGAATAATATGTCTTTTCACTAAAATTTCTCTGTCTCGTTTGTTCAGACCACTGCCTTTCAGGCTGTAGAATCAGAGAGACCTAGGTTAAAGCATCGATTTTTCCTACTACTAATTCTGAATCTTAAAAAATGTGGTCACAGTGGGATACCAACCCAGCCACAAAACCTTCGACTTACAATTAATTTGTCCTGCCTACAAGAAGTGCTGGAGTGAAGGTGGCGCAGAAATTTGAAACCCATGCACGAGAAAGAGCCACCCCTGACACTGTCTAGAGGGCCAGGACCCAAAGGCTAGAAATCTCAGAGACCTAGAATAGAATCAAACAATATTGGTTAAAAAAAAATCAATAAAATGATTCCTAATGATATTCTGCTACATTCATTGATTGGTATCTAGCCCAATTGTCATTAGAGAGGCTTTCTCCAGCAGCTGATAGGAACAGACGCAGAGATCCACAGCCAAATATTAGGCAGAACTTGGGGAATCCTGAGGAAGAAGAGAACGAAGGGTTGTAGGTGCCAGAGGGTTCAAGGACACCCCAAGAAACCCCACAGAATCAACTAACCTGGGTCCATAGAGGCTCACAGAGACTGAATGCTGACCAGGGAGCCGGCATGGGACTGACTTAGGTGCTTTGCACATATTTTAGAGTTGTGTAGCTTTGCCTTCTTGTGGGGCTCCTAACAGTGGGAGCAGGGCCTGTCACTGACTCCCCTTTCCTCTTATTGGATTGCTTCTTCTCCAGCCTTAATAGGAGAGGAGGTACTTAGTCTTACTGTAACTTGATATGCCATGGCTGTTTCTGTAGAGAAATGGAGGAGAAGTGGATATAGGAGGGGTGGGAGGGAGACGTGTGGGTTGTGAGGAGGGACTGGGAGGAGAGGAAGGAGGGGAAACTGAGGTCTGGATGTTTAAAAAAAAAAAGAATAAATACAAAAAATAAGGCCATAGGTACTTTGTAAGCCACAGTTTCTCTTTGCAGAGTGCTGAGGGTCACACATCGAAAGATTGGTAAGTATTAGAAATTCTGGTGCCCATGAAAATACCTAAAACCTGCAAAGTGGTTTCTAAACTGCAAGCAGAGTCTTAATGTAAGGAGTCCAAAGCCATCTCCCCTTCTTTTTTCCTAGCCACCTTTGCCAGAAGCCCAGGTTATTAATTTCATATCTGAACAATTGTCTTTTTTTTTTTCTCTGAACAACCCTCCAAGAATATAAATCATCTCAAAGGCTCGGTAAATGACTGACATTAGGAAATCATAAGAGCTGATAAAAGAACAATTGCACAGTCTCTGAAGAGATGGTATCTTATTTGAAATGCTAAGTATGGCTGTGATGGGAAAACACAATCGTTCAGGGGATGAGGGTAGAACCGGTTGCCTCAGCTGCCTAGAACTGAAAGGAGGAAAATGAAAGGAAAGCCAAGAAATGTTAGGTGTCACTTCATGATTCAAATGATTTAGGTAGCAGCATAGTGCTTTACTCTGTTCTTGTCTTTCTTCTTTTTCTCCATGCAATATTTTAAGAAGTCATCCTTCCCAGGAAGATAGAAAAGTGCAAAGATTCTAAATAAATGACCCCTTAAGGCATAAATATGTTCTTGGGATGTCATCTTTAAATAGATTTAAAAAATAGGTTAAACTCTCTGTGCCATATTAAATGCACTTTTAGAACTGCCTGTGACAATTTAGGATATAAACATTTGTATAACAAGATAATTTATAAGCTTGAGAATTGAGCATGACACCTTTGGGCATAATACCCTAATCTCATAAGAACCTACAACTGTCAGTTTATATGAAATAGGACATGTAGTTTAAGAAGCGCTTTTTTTTCATTATTACTCAGTTAAGTGATTGAGTCAGAATTAAAACTGGCTTCAAGTCCAGTCCATAGAAAACACAGCTCCCTCAGAGCAAGATTAGTTCTGAAAAGCCATTCCATCCAAATCTTTATGGAAAACAAGTAAACAATTCACACCATCCATATAACTAGGATTTTTCTGGAATTTGCAGTTGCCTGGTCTTCCAGTTGGTTCTCTTAACCTTTCTCCCTTTGCCGTTCATCTGCGTCCATCTGTGAGTGTGCCAATAGGAGCAGTCAAGGAGGCTGAGCATATGTATTCCTCACTTAACCTGAGCGGCTTTCACTCCTTAAAGGAAAAGTGTCAACTGGCCATTCTGATAGATGTAAGGATGTCACTTTTAGTACTGCTAAACCCACTACTCTTTACAATTTTTAAAATCAGGTTTATTATTCATTCTAAATCCACTACTCTTTCTTCTATGGGCTTCTTCTGAATTCCTATTTGTACTTCCCCAAGCACTTGAGCTTTTGTTTTGCCTCTTCCTGGGATGATTTCTCCTCTTGTGGGTTTAGTGAGGGCCTCTTCAGCCTTACCTTGAACAGCAAACTATTCCATCACTTCCTCAGCAAATGCATGTGGCTTTTCCAGACAGGAGCAGTTTTCTGTCTGATCCTCTTGTTTTGAGCATTCTTGCCTTTCCTGGACTATTGCTGTGTTCCTTCTAGACCACTTGAGGACCAGGACTTGGTATCTCTCTTACCTCATTTAACAACTGAATAAACCAGAAACTTGAGAACCTACCTAGAACCTGTCACCAGCTCAGGCACCTTTCTCCCTCAACAAGGCATAGAGGGGGGAAACATCCTGAGACTTTAGAGCCTTGCTCTAATGCTCAGACACTTTATTCTTTTTCTTCCTTTCTCTGTGGAGGCCTAGCAGATCTTTGTGCAGACATGACATAATCTATCATTGGTCCTTGGACGCCAGGATGAAAGTGTAGTTTTTGTAGTTGTTTTTTGAATTCCTAGGCTCTCTTGACAGATTCTCCCCAGCTCTTTTCCAGTCACTGACTGGTTTTCTTCAATCTGAAACTTGTCTTTCCCTTATCTCCCTGCAGACTGAAGCTACCTAGGGGCAGCTTCTTGATATTAGGAGTTCCTGAATGTTCTAGTGTTCAGGTCTACTAAGATAAAAGGAGACCTGTCACAGGGCTGGCTGGGCGTATACTTAAAAACCTAATTTTTCCCCATATTTTAAAAATAATTTATTCAGATTACATCCCAATTGTTATTCCCTCATTTGTATTAAAAACCTCATTTATTGTGATAATTTCCCCAGTTTTCCAGATGATAAAACTCAAAGTCCAATAAAGCTAAGCTTCTATATTTCTCCTAACTTCTAAGAGGTAGAGCTAAAGCCTGGCCTGAGATTCCTTAACTACCAAATGCATGTTTATGTTCTGCATTAGAGGTATGGGTTTGCTCTCAGGGGCTCCTTATGAACACCGAGAAATAGCTTTGGAATGTACACAAAACTAGATGTTAGGTTTTTAGAAAAATATTCATTTGGGCTGGGGATGTTGTTCAGTTGGTAGAATAAAAGAGTCATGAAGGCCTGGGTTTGATTCTCAGAACTGTACACACCAGGTGCTGTGGCCACATCTGTAATACTAGCACTAGGCGGATGCAGGGGGATCTGGAGGTTCAGGGTTACCTTTGCTTATGTAGAAGTCCATGGCCAACCTAGACTATATGAGACCTTGTCTGAAAAAGTAAAGAAAAAGAAGGAAACCATTAATTATGTCAACAATATGCATTTGTTTTTGTGTTAGGGCACATGCGTGTCACCTTGAGTCTATGGAGATCAAAAAACAATTTTTGGGGTTGGTTCTTGTCTTAAACTTTGATTTAGGCAGAGTATATCATGCTTGACAATACACTGCACACTCCAGATTAGCTGTCACTGTATCGCATACTCCAGGTTAGCTGTCACTGCACTGCACACCCCAAGTTAGCTGTCACTGCACTGCACACTCCAGGTTAGCAGTCTCTGCACTGCACACTCCAGGTTAGATGTCACTGCACTGTACACTCCAGATTAGCTGTCACTGCACTGCACACCCCAGGTTAGCTGTCGCTGCACTGCACACTCCAGGTTAGCAGTCACTGCACTGCACACCCCAGGTTAGCTGTCACTGCACTGCACATCCCAGGTTAGCAGTCACTGCACTGCACACTCTAGGTTAGCTGTCACTGCACTGCTCACCCCAGGTTAGCTGTCCCTGCACTGCACATTCCAGGTTAGCAGTCACTGCACTGCACACTCCAGGTTAGCAGTCACTGCACTGCACACCCCAGGTTAGCTGTCACTGCACTGCACACCCCAGGTTAGCTGTCACTGCACTGCACACCCCAGGTTAGCAGTCTCTGCACTGCACACCCCAGGTTAGCTGTCACTGCACTGCTCACCCCAGGTTAGCTGTCCCTGCACTGCACATTCCAGGTTAGCAGTCACTGCACTGCACACTCCAGGTTAGCAGTCACTGCACTGCACACCCCAGGTTAGCTGTCACTGCACTGCACACTCCAGGTTAGCAGTCACTGCACTGCACACCCCAGGTTAGCTGTCACTGCACTGTACACTCCAGATTAGCTGTCACTGCAATGCACACCCCAGGTTAGCTGTCCCTGCACTGCACACTCCAGGTTAGCAGTCTCTGCACTGCACACCCCAGGTTAGCTGTCACTACACTGCACACCCCAGGTTAGCTGTCACTGCACTGCACACTCCAGGTTAGCAGTCTCTGCACTGCACACCCCAGGTTAGCTGTCACTACACTGCACACCCCAGGTTAGCTGTCACTGCACTGCACACTCCAGGTTAGCAGTCTCTGCACTGCACACCCCAGGTTAGCTGTCACTACACTGCACACTCCAGGTTAGCTTTCACTACACTGCACACTCCAGGTTAGCAGTCACTGCACTGCACACTCCAGATTAGCTGTCACTGCACTGCACACCCCAGGTTAGCTGTCACTGCACTGCACACTCCAGGTTAGCAGTCACTGCACTGCACACTCCAGGTTAGCTGTCACTACACTGCACACTCCAGGTTAGCTGTCACTACACTGAACACTCCAGGTTAGCAGTCACTGCACTGCACACTCCAGGTTAGCTGTCACTGCACTGTACACTCCAGATTAGCTGTCCCTGTACTGCACACCCCAGGTTAGCTGTCCCTGCACTGCACACTCCAGGTTAGCTGTCACTGCAATGCACACCCCAGGTTAACAGTCACTGCACTGCACACTCCAGGTTAGCAGTCACTGCACTGCACACCCCAGGTTAGCTGTCACTACACTGCACACTCCAGGTTAGCTGTCACTACACTGAACACTTCAGGTTAGCAGTCACTGCACTGCACACTCCAGGTTAGCTGTCACTGCACTGCACACTCCAGGTTAGCAGTCACTGCACTGCACACCCCAGGTTAGCTGTCACTGCACTGTACACTCCAGATTAGCTGTCACTGCACTGCACACTCCAGGTTATCAGTCACTGCACTGCACATCCCAGGTTAGCAGTCACTGCACTGCACACCCCAGGTTAGCTGTCTCTGCACTGCACACCCCAGGTTAGCTGTCACTACACTGCACACTCCAGGTTAGCAGTCACTGCACTGCACACTCCAGGTTAGCAGTCACTGCACTGCACACTCCAGGTTAGCTGTCACTGCACTGCACACTCCAGGTTAGCAGTCACTGCACTGCACACCCCAGATTAGCTGTCCCTGCACTGCACACCCCAGGTTAGCTGTCATTGCACTGTACACTCCAGATTAGCTGTCACTGCACTGTACACCCCAGGTTAGCTGTCCCTGCACTGCACACTCCAGGTTAGCTGTCACTGAACTGCACACTCCAGGTTAGCTGTCACTGCACTACACACTCCAGGTTAGCAGTCACTGCACTGCACACCCCAGATTAGCTGTCACTGCAATGCACACCCCAGGTTAGCTGTCATTGCACTGTACACTCCAGATTAGCTGTCATTGCACTGCACACTCCAGATTAGCTGTCCCTGCACTGCACACCCCAGGTTAACAGTCACTGCACTGCATACTCCAGGTTAGCAGTCACTGCACTGCACACTCCAGGTTAGCAGTCACTGCACTGCACACTCCAGATTAGCTGTCCCTGCACTGCACACTCCAGGTTAGCTGTCCCTGCACTGCACACTCCAGGTTAGCTGTCCCTGCACTGCACACTCCAGGTTAGCTGTCCCTGCACTGCACACTCCAGGTTAGCTGCCCTCCCCCCATTTCTAGGGAGTCTCCTGTCTCTGCCTCCCCTCCTATGTGGGATTTCAGACATGTAGCACCATGTCTAACTTTTCCATGGTCTCTGGTTGTCAGGCTTCAGAGGAAGCTCTTTACGCATTGAATTGCCTCATCCATAGTCTTCAAAAGAAAGATTAATTTTTACTGCTTTGTGTATATGAGTGTTTTGTTTATCAGCATTCTTAAAGGAAAAATTGAAGGGGAAAGATGTTCTATTCATGAAAGCAAATCAGCAGACAAAACAATGAGAAGTTAGTATGCTTTACTTCATCATTTTCAAATGCTCAGAATTAATGCCAGATTTATTTTTTTATTTTTTTTCACCACAAATAGGACATTTTATTTGTCACTATTAAACATCTGGAAATTAAACAGATTCCTGGACTGGAGGTTCATATCCATCAGCTTGTTCAACCTTAGCACCAGTCTCGTCACCAGTTGTTTTACCAGAACTACCACCTTCACCATGGAGCTCCATTAGTTTTCCCAATTCAAACTTGGGCTTCTTCAGCATTTTTACTTTCCTAATGAAGACGTCATGAAGAGGGTAGATGGACTGGCAAGCCTTTTCTATGTCCTTCCCAATGCTGTCTGGAATCAACTTATTAACCACTTCCTTCAAGTCATTTGTCTGCACTTCTTGGGTCATAGTTTCCATCATCATCTTCCGGATCTGGCGGACCTGTTGGTGCTGTGCATATGATGTCTTTCGTATTTGGTTGTTGCGTTTTTTTGTGAATCCAACACAGAAAAGACGGAGCAAATAACCATCGGTAGTCTTGACATCAACATGAGCTTCAATCATGGTCTGCCACTTTTTGACCATGGAACACATTTTGTCCCGGGTAAGATCCATGCCGTGGAAGTTAGTCAGACAGTTTTTGCCCTGAACGTCCTCAGTAATTAGCTTGAATTTCCTAAAGGCAACTTCGTCATTCTGCAGATCGGCGAGGCTCACTTCAAACACTCGACCCTTGAGGCCATCAGATGCAATTTTGGTTCCTTGAGTCCTCGTGACTAGTGTTTTCCCAATGTTTCTAATATTGAACATGGCCGGAGCTTTGACATCGTACCAGTCTTTCTTGGAAAATGGATCAACCACTTTCTTCTTGGCTCCCTTCTTGCTGCCCTTTGTCAGCCGCTTGTTCTTGCCAATCGCCATGGTGCCCTAATGCCAGATTTATAAAATAGTGTTTTGGTGAGTGGAGATCTTAAAGGGTCAGAGGTCATTTTTCCTCCCTCCCTCCCTCCCTTCTTTCTTTCTTTCTTTCTTTCTTTCTTTCTTTCTTTCTTTCTCTGTCTCTCTGTCTGTGTGTCTCTCTGTCTCTCTGTCTCTGTCTCTGTCTCTGTCTCTGTCTCTGTCTCTCTCTCTCTGTCTCTCTCTCTCTCTCTCTCTCTGTCTCTCTTTCTCCTGTAAAGCTGAAATGGAAAGAGTCAAGTCATGGAGTGAAATCCAGAATAGAGCCCCGGGGCTTTCACTTTGAATGCAAACTTTTAATACTACAGTTCGTTAAATGACTCAAGCCCTCCATCACAGCTCAGCATCCCTCTGTGGTGGAGAGGCCTCCCCACTCTGTTTATCAGCTGTGGAGAACTAGGTATCTCTGTCAATTTGTAGGGATGTGCAAGGATGCTCTCTAACCCTTTCCTCCCAAGGGCAATTATCTTTCAAAATCAAGTTATTGCCTATGAAAATATCTTCATTCTTAGCAGAAAAGAGATTCAAGTTGTTTTGAACCTGTAGCAAGCGAAGCAGGCTGCTTGGAATGTAAAATTTCATCTCTGCAGGAGAGCAGCTCAGCGTTGACTTAGATGCATCTGGCTTCCCTCATTCTTCCTCTGCTAGTCTGAAAGACTGCCTGGAGCTAATTTCTTTCTAAATAAGATATTTCTAATGAGATTTTCTACCCTATATGGATTTCATATGAAAATGATCCCTATCTTGAAAATTAAAAACATCCCTCCCCCTCCACCACATCTCAATGTGTAGTGGGGGTCACAGTTTAGGATGCCTTAAAAGAAAAGACAATGGCAGTTCATTTGTCTGAATTTGTTACATCAAAAATATCAGAAGGCTTCCTATGTGTAGTGGATGTGATGAGACTGGGAAGAGGCAGAAGATAGATATTGAACTAAGTGCTCAGCACTTGAGGTTAGGTTGGCTTCATGTGTCAGTAGTGACACCATCAACATTACTACTCTAGGTAAACTTCTCTGAAACCCAGTGCAGTCATTATCTTCTTCTTCTTCTTCTTCTTCTTCTTCTTCTTCTTCTTCTTCTTCTTCTTCTTCTTCTTCTTCTTCTCCTCCTCCTCCTCCTCCTCCTCCTCCTCCTCCTCCTCCTCCTCCTCCTCTTCCTCCTTTTTCTCCCCCCACCCCCAGACAGTCTTAATAAGTAGCTCTTCACAATACAGAGCAGGCTGGCCTCAAAACTATGTAGACAAGGCTAGTCTCAAACTCACAGACATCCATTTGCCTCTGCTTACAGAATGCTGGGATTAAATGTGTGGGGGCATCATGCTTGACCAGTGCAGTCTTCTTAAATGTGACAGTAATTAAATGTGATAATTGGTTTTAAAGATCAATTTGCTATCCTCTAGAATGTCCTGGAAAGTCTGCATGAGGGCCTGCCTAGATCAGGTTGATCTCCAGGCATGCCTGTGAAGAATTTTTTAAAAAATTGGGTTAATAGGAGTTGGAAGACCCACTCTAAATGTAGGTTGTGCCATTTCATGGGCTGGACCATGAACTCTGCAAGGGAAAAAGGCAACTGCAGCCCTTCTTCTCTCTTCCTCCTCCTCTCTCTTGTTCTGTCTGTCTGTCTCATTCTCTTTCTCTGGCTCTCTCTCCCCTTGTGGTGCCCTTCTCCCTTTCCTGCTCTCCCCTGCTCCTACAATAAGCTTCTCTATTAAAAAAAGAACAGAAAAGAAAAGCAAGCAACTGGAGCAAACGGTCATGCAGGCATTCATTTCTCTCTGTTCCTGACTATGCATGTGACAGGAGTTCCTACTGCTTCAGCTTCCGACTATGGCAGACTATAACCTGGAATGGTGAGCTAAAATAAGTCCTTTCTTTCCCAATTGCCTTCTGTAAGGTTATTTATCATGCAACAGGGATAAAATTAGAACATCGTCTTGTGGGATTACTGCGAGCAATGAAGGCAGCTAGTGGTAACTTACTCTGAGCCAGACATAATATTAAACCCTTCATACTCATTATCTTATTTATAGCTACCACAACAGCCCTATTAAGAAGGAATAATTGTGACTCATTATTTTATAGATCAAGAAATTAAAGCTTGGGTCAATTAACCTACCAGTGTGTATGAAAATTAAAGTTGGGAGTAATGCTTGAGCGTTGGTGTGTTTCACTCTGGAGCCTGTACTTCCTCTGATTCCCTGACAGTTTATATCTCTACCTACTTCTGCATCCAAATCTACTCACATCTACATCTACACAGTATAGATCCCTAATTCATCGACGTGGCTTCACTACTATCTATCTACTTCTCATAACTGTTGTCTTAATTAGGGTTTCTAGTGCTGTGGTAAAACATCATGACCAAAAGCAAGTTGGGAAGGAAAGGGTTTATTTCATCTTACAGCTTGTAGTCCACCATCCATGGAAGTCAGGGCAGGGTCTCAAGGAACTTGGAGGCAGGAACTGAAACAGAAGCCATGGAGGAGTACTGCTAACTTGCTTGCTCTTCATGGCTTGCTTAGCCTGTTTTCTCATACCCACCAAAGCCATCTGCCCAGGCACGGCACCACCCACCACAGGCTGGGCCTTTCTACATAAATCATCAATCAAGAGAATTCTCAGTAGCCTTGCCTATACACCAATCTAATGGGAATATTTTGCCATTGAAAGTCCCTCTTCCCAAATGACTGTAGCTTCTTTAGGGTCAACCAAAACCTCCCCAGTACAACTGTCATATCTGCTACAGAAATTATAAGCTAACATTATGAACAGAAAAGCCACATTGGTGGGATAAGACTTCAGAGAAGAGAGAACACATTTTGCTTCGGAAGTCAGGAGCTCTTCAAGGAAGAGATGGAGACAGTGCTCAGCATCAAAGCTTGGCGCGAATGCTTTCTCCATCATGCTTTCCCCCTTCCTCTTTGGTAACAGAATGGCCTATCGAATGATATGCTTGCCAGCCTCCAGGTCAGTCGAAGGAGGGGCTATATGTGATGAAGTTGGGCTAGGAGCATGTCACACGGAATCTCAGGAGGTCTGCTAATAGAAGGAGCTGTGCTGCTCTTGGTTCCTTTCTCCATTTTGCTGCTTGGTATTTAGATAGAGGGAACAGGAATTTTAGCAATGTCTCATACCCTGAGGATGATGATGGTAGAATAAAGAGATGCTTGGTTCTGAGTTCAGGCTGTCCTCAAACTCCATCATCCTTTTAGCTACCTGCCTGTGTGTGTGTGTGTGTGTGTGTGTGTGTGTGTGTGTGTGTGTGTGTATATATCTATATCTATATATATATATATATATATATATATATATATATATATATATATATATATAAAGAACAATAGCATCCAATTTAAGCTGTTGTTATTTTGGTAGCCCTAAGCCTGATATAAACAGGATTGGATTAGGTAATGGAAGACACACTAAGCTGAGGAATCTATGAGTGTGAGCAGTATAGAGAGAAACTACTTTTGATACTCTTGGTGAGTCCAGTTGTTTTGTAGTGGAGATTTTAATCATGCACTCAAATGACACTTGGATGTTGGAATGAGATAGATCTGAGTTGAAATTCAGCTTGTTCTAGTACTGTCATGCCTACTGTGGCTAAGGCCCTTGACTTGTCTGAGTTTAGTTTCTCAGTCTGTGCAGTGAGGACAGTCCTAACAGCTCGGCTGTGTTGGGAGAGAACACCAATCTGAATGGGGAGCCTTACATCTACAGCATCTTTGGACATACCGGTTTCATCCAGTCTCATCATCATAACACCCATGCTAGCCATGCCATCTGAGACTAGGCCTAAAACTCCAGTATTTTGGAATTACAGGCAGAGGATGTAAATTCCTTTTTTAAAAAAAATTGCCATATACTTGCTACTTAGCCTAGGCAAGTTCGTTTTTTGAACCTTAGTGGCTTTATCTGTACAACAGACCCACAAACCCTTCCCTGCCTTAAATGAATCTTTTGTGGGCCTTACAAGGGGTTAAAGAGAGGAAGTTAAGCTCTGGGGGTGGCCATCCTGAGTGCAGAGTGTCCGGAAGCTCTGCCTTGATTGGCATCAGCTCTAGTCAATCCCCAGCTGCCAGTAGATCGAGGAGAAGAGACAGCTGGGAGGGTCTGACATCTGGTTAGCACCGAGGTTCTCACTGTCTTGAAGTATAAGATACAAAGGCCTTGCTGGTGTCTGTTTGAATTCTGAGGCAGCAACTCCTAGTGTTTAAGAAAATCTGACTAGACTTTGACTTCAGTCCTACTTTAACAGTCACACTATCACTTTGTGAACCCAGAACAGCCCCTAAATTCTCAGAGCTGAGCTTCATTTCCCTCAGCTAAGAAATAGGGATGGTGATCATCCCTCCGTTCACAGGAGCATTAAATGAGTTGGTGCTAGGTGCTGCTTTGCTGTAACAAATAGTGTGGGGTTGTTCTGATGTTACTTCCTGTTGGCCTCCTGTGAGTCAGCTTTTATTAGGACCCTGTGTCAGACAGAGCAAGACTTACCCTGCATATTCAGTTGGTGCATACACAAAAAACTTTCAGGAGGGATGCTGTTTCTATAACAACCATTTGTGGAATCTCTGGGAGACTCAGAAAAAAAGGCCTGGGGTTCAGGGTTAAAGCTTGTAAACAGCTTGAGAGCGTCAGGAATATTTTCTAGAGGAGGGAGAGGGCATGGCCAAGAGCAAAGTAGGAATTAGCCAGATGAAGAAGGATGAAGGTAGATTATACCAGAAAAGAGAGACAGCAGTGCAGAAAGACCCGGAGGGCAGAAGGCAACACTGGATGCTGTTCCTAGACTTTATACGAGGTTAGCCTGGCTGCAGCAGCAGGGCACGAAGAGGGGCAGCAGCAGACAAACCCGGAAAGAAATCGGATATGCTCTTTATGAGAAAGAGCTTTGCCAGTCACCAAAAGCGACTTTAATTCCTTTTGTGCTGTGGGACCCCTCATAAATGGCTTTGCTTCAGATTTGCTTTCTGCGAACTGTTTTTTTTTTTTTCTCATTAGACTTGACAGCTATTTACAAAAATGCCTACATATTTCATAAATTCAGGTAAAACAAACATGACTAAACATGAACAACCCTCAGTGTTTTGTTATATCTGGTAGGCAAGCAGATGTTCATTTTACTATTTGGGGTATAACATCTTTTTAGACGGGAATTTAAAAAATTGAACTGTAAGGCAAACAGTTGGTTTGCTACATTGTGGCTTTAGAGCTTCTGAGCTGTGACTGATAGCCTTCTCCAAAAACAATCCCTAACTGTAAGCTTGCCTATACTGTAACATCATTTTAATGATTTGTTATGGGATACAAGTTGTTCCAGAGACACAAGATGGGCCTGAGTTGAAAATATTTTAATATAGGCAGTGTGAAACACATGCAATTTTTAAATTCTCTGTAAATGGCCTAAAATGATATTCGCTTTCAAGGTGACTGCTGTTTTTTTTTTTAGGGCAAAATAAAAATTTCTAACCACTAGCTAACAAATTATGGGAACAGGAATAGAGGTGGGTTGGGAAAAAAAATGACACTTTTTTTTAAAAATAAATTTTCAGCTTTGCTTTAAATGACTCTGGTGACAAAGTTAAGCAAGTTTCTTGTAGTTTTATCAATATTTTAAAATGAAGGCCTTTTATAAAAATATTTCTCTTTATAGTTTATGAAGCTCATTTTATTTTTCTCCAACATAGTATTTTTATTGGTTATTTGGGGATTTCACATCATGCACCCTGATCACACTCACTTCTCAATCCTCCCATGTCCATTCCTCCTCCTTCGTGGCCTCACTACTCCACACTACCACCCCCTCCCAAAAAAAAAAAAAAAAAGAAAAAAGAAAAAGAAGAAAGGGAAAAATGGGGCAGGGGAGTCCATTTGTGTTGTCCATATACTCACTGGAGTGTGCTCAAACGCCCAGTGGCCAGCCCCATAAGGAAAGCTGAGTCCAGATACACAGAACAATAGCAGTGTCTGCAGGTTCTGTCCTGTTCAAAACCTGAAGTAAGCCCAGTCAGCTGCAGTATTTTAGAGATCGTACCAAATGGAAACAGAAGTCTCAGACCAGCCCTTTGCATATGTCAGTGTCTAGGCACGTGTCCAGAGATGAGTCATGGGCACCTGTATGGCCACCAAGAGGTTGGGTTCAGGTACTGTGTACTATTGAAATCGTACAAACATCCCCTCACTCAGAATCTACCATGGCCAAATATTCTTGTTACGACTCAGGTGTTATATGGGGTCCTGAATGGAAAGCTAACTAGCTCGTCTTGTCTTCTAGCTAGACATTCTTTTAA
The DNA here is from genome assembly GCF_964271855.1 of Acomys minous. Taxonomy (NCBI): domain Eukaryota; kingdom Metazoa; phylum Chordata; class Mammalia; order Rodentia; family Muridae; genus Acomys; species Acomys minous. The sequence continues at coordinate 125,299,366 of NC_140484.1, read as the reverse complement.
TGTTTTCTTAAAAGTGGAGATTAAAGCACCTACCTCTTTAAAGGGTACCTATCATTGCCAATTGACAAGCTTTCGTCTAATCACAGGGCATTTCCATCATTCCCCAACGAGGCCTCGGATTGTTAGAAGTTCCTCCTAACTGCTCCTTGTTCCCTACTTCTGTACACTACTTATTTTACTTTCTGTCTATGAATTTTCCTAACCTTGACATTTTGCACAAGCAGAATAAAATGTGGTACTTGGTGTCTACTTAATTTTTAATTATTCTGAAGTTTGAAAATTATATCACGTTGGAGCAGGTTATTTGTACTTCTTTCTTAGATCCATGTAATGAAATATTATTAGTCAATTAATCTCATTTTAATTTATGTCCTCAGTTGATGAAGTTTAGAATGTTTCCATTTTGACTTACAAATTCCGACAGTGCAATTGTTCATGTCCATATGTTCTCAATTTTCTTAGGAATATGCCTAGGAGTAGAATTCCAGGGTTACATGGTAATTGCATAATTTAATTTTCAATCAATGAGCTTATAGTACCATTATATTTTGGTCCCTTATAAAGTTATTTGTGCAAATGTAAGCCATAGAGATGGAGCTGTCTGGTAAATTGACAGAATTGAGCTCTAAGCCTTTGAGGAAGATGAAATTTTGGACCCCATATTGGGGTGTCTGTCTCTTGACCACTGTCCTTGATATCTGAAAATTCCACAGGCATATTAAAAGTGATCACATTGCCTGAAAATTGCCCTTCATACAAAAAAAGCTTAACAATAAGGACAATCTTGTTCCCATGAAAATATAGCAGCCAAATTTAGCTTTGCGCTAAGATAGGCCCTGGGACTATGTGTCTGAGGAGATTTCTCCAGATGTTTGGTTCTCTTACCCCACAGAGCAGATGTGACCTAGAACACAGTGCTGTCAGTTCCTGTGCAGAATAGAGCCACCTGCTTTTATGCTTCCCTCCCCCTCCCTCAACCTTCCATGTAATTGCTGCTCCTTCAGCTTTCCCCACTGTCTAGATACTCTGGTGGTCCAGGATGTGAACAGAGTTAGGGCCATGGGAGCAAGTGCCATATAGAGAGGATGATGCACAAGTGGACTGTGACTAAGGAAGGTCCTCATGGAGGCATCTTGGGGCATGTGAGAGCAACTCAGGATGCAGGTGACCTTTAATGACAATAAATAAATAAATAAAATTACATAACTATGGGCCACTGGAGAATGGCTCATTCTCTTCAGTATAGTGTACTGATTTTTCAAGCTTAAAATGAAAACAGCAATACAGAAAGGAACAAATGAAAATAAAAGGCCATCCAGCTCCAGAGATGAATGTGACTACATCCCAGGTCCATGTTTTTCTCTCTAGGCAAGGAAGATCATTTTGTAACGCTATGCAATTTATTCCACTAGCTTTCTTGTTAGCAAGTCTCTACCCCACTCAGTATTCCTCAAACACCTCAATTTAAGTAGCTGGATATGCAATTTTGTACTGACTATTCACAGGGCTATTTTCCAAAAGCCTTTACTCTTCCTAGGTTTGAGAGTGAAATTCCAACTTCTTTGCTTTACTTACTAGGTTTAAGGCAATGGGCACAGTATGTGGGGAGGAAGTGGTCACTAAAGGAATCAACTTGCTTGGCTTTGATGTGGTAGTTTCACCTTGGAATCAGCTCCCCCCACCCCATTTTTATAACAATACTGCCAATCCATGAGCACAGGAAGTCTTTCTTTTTTTTATTAATTTATTCATATAACATCTCCGTTGTTAGCCCATCCCTTGTATCCTCCCATTCCTCCTTTCCTCCCACCTCCCCCTACTCCCCTCCCCTATGACTGTGACTGAGGGGGACCTCCTCCCCCTGTATATGCTCATAGGGTATCAAGTCTCTCCTTGGTGACCTATTATCCTTCCTCGAGCACAGGAAGTCTTTCTTCTATCTTCTATAGTGTCTTCTTCAAATTCTTAAATGTTTTAAAGACATATTGCAATTTTTCTTCTTCTGTATGCTTATTCTGAGGCATTTTATTTTCTGAAGCTATTCATCTCTTTCCTCAATTTTTTTTTCTAACATGATCATTATTGGTATAGAGGAGAACTACTGAGTTTTTTTTTTACCTTTTTTTTTATTAATTTATTCATATTACATCTTGATTGTTAGCCCTTCCCCTGTTTCCTCCCATTCTTCCCTCCTTCCCACTTCCCCCCTTCTCCCCTTCCCTATGTCTGTGGTTGAGGGTGACTTCCACCCCCTATGTATGCTCTAAGATTATCGAGTCTCTTCTTGGTAACTTGCTATCCTTCCTCTGAGTGCCACTAGGCCTCCCCATCCAGGGGACATGGTCAGAAAGACCTAGCCGACGAACACGATATTCTCCACCGTTGAGTGGAGAGTGAGATCTGATACTGAGTTTTGAATGTTGCTTATATATTTAACAGTTTGAATTAAGAGCTGCGGTCTTCATCCACTTGTTACAATGGAACAGAGGTCTGGTTACTCTGAATTTCTAGGGATACATCAAAGTTGAAAGGCTAAATCTTGTCACCCTTCTGCCTTGAACAGGAGTCTGTTTTCTACACGAGACATTTCTAATGGAGAATTTGAAGGAAGTGTAGTGTTGCATGGTGAAAACATTTTACTGGGGAAGGGGTAAAGAAAATGGCTGGGTGTGGTGGCACACACATTTAATCCTAGCACTTAGGAGGCAGATTGCTGTGAGTTTGAGGACAGCCTGTTCTATAAAGAGAGTAGAAGACATCCAAGGATACACAGAGAAATCCTGTCTCAAAAAAAAAAAAAAAGATAAAAGAAAGAAAGAAAGAAAACCATAGGGATCAGCAACAAACAATAAGGTAACAGACTGGAGAGAACAAGGGATTTTGAAAAGGAAATATGGGGCTTTAACTTTGTGATGTTTGAGTAAATTAAACTTGCCAGTTATTTTGAAATCATGATTTGCAATATTAACTATGCTTCTTTGCTATATATGCCACCCCTGTAAGTAAGAAGAGGCAGGGCAGTTCACTAATAATCAATAAATAGACTACTCAAACAGATGAAGTTTGGGATTAGTTACATTGATACTCCTAGGGGTTCTGAAAGAAACAACAATATTTGTCAAGACCAGGGTGTCTAATGTGTGTGGTTCCTTTTTGGATAGAACTTACGGGAACTTTCTGGCTAATGAAATATTAGGAGATAAGACCCTTGACTTGAGTATGGCTTGACCTATGACCTTACTTCCATGACTTTATCATAGTGAGGCCCTTTTCTGTGAGATCATCTTCAGAAACTGTTTAAAACTCTTGAGTATACACTAGCTGCTGACAGTGATAAGGCCCTGAGGTTAGGCAAGGCAGGAGATGGAGATGGTGATGATGGATGTGGGATGCAGGGACTTGTAAAGCAGAGTGCACTTCTGGTTTATGTCACAAGAAAATTGAATATAGGCCCCTCTGATCTTCTGCAGCATATTAGAAACACTCAAGAACAGGCTCATTAAAGTGTTAGTGATTGATGCTTTTGGTGTCAGAATATGGTTGGAGAGTTTCAAAAGAGAAATGGCTGATGTAAAATTAGAATTTGGGAGCAAATACAAATCTCTGTGAATCATAATTTATCTATTTTTTCAACAACAGTAGTAAGTTAAGCTGTCACAAAACCCTTCAGTATAACTATATTTTGATGTTATTAAGCAAGTCTCCCTGTCTAGTGCTAGAAATCAAACAGTTCCCTGTTGTCTATGGCTCTGTTTATCCATCATATCAAGGAGAGACAAAGGGGAATTTAGAATAGGGGTATTAAATGGGGAGGAGGATGGGAGAACAGAGTAAAGAAGGGGATATGGGGAGAAGTAACTAACACTAAAGGCTTTTTTATAAAAACACATGGAAACCTACTGGTGTAGAAGCTTCCTAAAATGTACATATGTGAAAGGAATTTAAATGGACTCCACCATAGAATGGGGGAGACAATGCCCCAACTAGACATCTTATACCACCAAATAAAACTTCCAGTGCCAAGAAAGGGTTCCATCTTGTTGTGTCATTGGCCAATGGAACCCGTTGAACTCTGCAAACATCATGGACTATTGTTTGCTCTCCACAACCGATTGGTAAGGCTTTGCTGAGGACATCATTTATTTATGTCACTGAACACAGAGAAGTCAAACTGGTGCCCAACAAGAAGCTTTCTCTCTACTAGCCAGCGTTCATGGAAGGTACTTAAAATGCTACCGGAGAAGAAAGGTACCTGATGTTGAGACTAGATAGGTCATGGGCCCATGGAAAAATTATTACTATAATTTTGCTAAAGGAACACAGCAATAAAATGAGTCCTAATGACATACTACTGTAGACTAGTGACTCGGTCAACCCTCATCAGGGAAGTTTCTTCTTGCAGTAGATGGTGAGTAACACAGAGATCCGGAACTGGACAATGAGAAGACAGTGAGAAACTTTGGGGCACTCAATCCTAAGTGGGATCTCTTCATCAAAGCCTTCCCTCTCAAAGTTCAGGGATCTACTTAGAAGTGGAGGCAGAAAAATCATAAGAGTCAGAGAGGCTAGGTGACTCGAAGGAAACAGTGTCTTCAAGACACAACAGGATTGGTGCAATATGAACTCATAGACGCTGTGGCAGCATACATATGACCTGTATATGGTCAAGCCAGTGGAAGGGTCCCAGCACTGAGAAGAGGAAATGGATTCTGGGTCTCACTCATAACCAAGAAATTATTCCCAATTGATACTTGCTGGCAAGAAAAAATTCAGTTTCCTCTAGTGGAGTCTCACTGGGAATATCAATCACAACCACTGCAGGACAGCCCCCATGCCCAGGAGTAGTTAATGAATACCAAACAAACTCCGTGTCTCTGTCTCTGTCTCTGTCTCTGTCTCTGTCTCTTTCTGTTTCTCTCTCTCTCTCTCTCTCTCTCTCTCTCTCTCTCTGAACTTCATCTATCGTAAGACTCTGCTCTAGCCTTATTTCTTTTTTATTATTATTAAAAAGTTATTTATTTACATCCTGATCATAGTACCCTCCCTATCCTCTCTCCTCTATTCCTCAGAAAAGGGGATTCCCCCCTCCTACCCACCCACCCCACCTTATCAAGTTGCATCAGGACCAAACATGTCCTCTTCCCCTGTGGCCTGGTGATGCAGCCTCATCAGGAGAAAGTGATAAAAGAGCAGGCAATTGAGTCCCTGCTCCCTTTATTAGAAGACCCATATGAAGCCCGAGTTGCCCATCGGGTACATATGTGTAGGGGGCCTAGGTCCAGTCCATGCATGCTGCTTGGTTGTTGTTTCAGTGTCAGCAAGTCCCTCTGGGCCCTGGTTAGTTGGCTCTGTTAGTCTTGTGGAGCGCCTGTCGCCTCCAGATCCTTCTGTCCACTCCCTCGCTTTTCCACAAGGCTCCATATGCTTCACCCAATGTTTGGTTATGATCTCCGCATCTGTTTGGATCCACTAGTGGGTGTAGTGTCTCAGAGGACAGCTGTGCTAGGCTCCTGTCTGTGACCATAGCAGAGTATCATTAATGGTGTCAGGGGTTGGCTCCCTCCAATGGGGTGGGTCTCAGGTTGGGCCAGGCAATGGTTGGACATTGCCTCAATCTCTGCTCTGTCTTTATCTCTGCATATCTTGTAAGGAAGGTAATTTTGGGGTTGAAATTTTCGTGAGTGGGTTGGTATTCCCTTCCCACCACTAGGGGTCCTGTCTAGTTAGAGGGTGTCCTCTTCAGTCTCCATGACCCCTGCTAATAGAAGTCTCAGCTAGAGTCACCCCCATACCCTCCCAGAGGCCTGTCCTGTGCTTGGTCTCCAGTTTGCCACAGAGATGCCTGTGCCCATGGTTTCTTTCCTCTGCAGGGCCTTGGTCCTCCAACCCACGCTGCCCACCCCTCCCCACCCCTCCCCACCCAGGTCTGATCTCCGCCCTCATTTCTCTCTGTGTTCCCTCACCTATCTTGTTCCCTCACCTATCTTGTTCTCTCTCTTCAACCACTTCCACTGTCTATTTTATTTCTCCTGAAGGAGATTCAAGCATATTCCCATGGGTCCTCCTTATTACTTAACTTCTTAGGGTCTGTGAATTGTAGTATGTTTATCAGGTACTGTATAATAAAAATCCACTTATAAGTGGGTACATACCATGTGTGTCTTTCTGGGTCTGGGTTACCTCATTCAGGATCATCTTTTCTAATTCTGGATGGAAATCCGAATGGATTTCACCTACAAATTTCACGATTCCCTTGTATTTAATAGCTGAGCAGTATTTCCATTGTGTAAGTGTACCACAATTTCTTTATTCATTCTTCAGTTGAGTGACATCTAGATTGTTTCCAGAATCTGCATATGATGAATATGGCTGCTATGAACATAGTTGAGCAAATGTCTTTGTTGTGTGGTGGAACATCTTTTGGGTATATTCCAAGGAGTGGAATAGCTGGGTCTTGAGGTAACCCTATTCCCAATTTTCTGAGAAAGCACCAGATTGATTTCCAAAGTGGTTGTACAAGTTTTCATTCCCACCAGCAATAAAGGAGTGTTTCCCTTTCTCCACATCCTCACTAGCACGTGCTGTCACTTGATTTTTTGATCTTAGCCATTTTAATGGGCGTAAGATGGAATCTCAGAGTCGTTTTGATTTTTATTTCCCTGATGACTAAGGACATTGAACATATCTTTAAGTGTTTCTCAGCAACTCAAGAGAATCTTCTGTTGAGAATTCTTGGTTTAGCTCTGTATTCCATTTTTTAACTGGACTATTTTGTTTTCTGATGTTTAAATTTTTGAGTTCTTTATATAGTTTGGATATTAGCCTCTTTTCAGTTGTAGAATTGGTGAAGACTTTTTCCAAATATGGAGACCGCCATTTTGTCTATTGACAGTGTTTTTGGCCTTACAGAAGCTTTTTCAGTTTCAGAAGGTCCCATTTATTATTTGTTGATCTTAGATCCTGAGCTGTTGGTGTTCTGTTAAGGAAGTTGTCTCTTATACCAATGTGTTCAAGGCTCTTCCCCACTTTCTCTTGTATTATATTAACATATTCAGTTTAATGTTGAAGTCTTTGATCCATTTGGACTTGGGTTTTGTGCAGGGTGATAAATTTGCATTTCTCTACATGTAGACATCCAGTTAGACCAGCACCACTTGCTGAAGATGCTATCTTTTTTCCATTGTATGGTTTTGGCTTCTTTGAGAAAATTCAAGTGTCTATAGATTAGTGAATTTATTTCTGGGTCTTCAATTAGATTCCACTGACCAACCAGTCTATTTCTATGCCCGGAGCATGCAGTTTTTACTACTATTGCTCTATAGTACAGCTTGAAATCAGAGATGGAGCTACCTCCAGAAATTTTTTTTATTGAATATGATTGTTTTAGCTATTCTGGGTTTTTTGTTTTTCCATATGAAGTTGAGAATTTTTCTTTCAAGGTCTGTAAAGAATTGTGTTGATATTTTGATGGAGAGTGCATTGATTATGTAGATTGCTTTTGGTAAGATATCCATTTTTACTATGTTAATCCTACTGATCCATGAACATGGGACATCTGTCCATCTTCTGATATCTTCTTCAATTTCTTCAGAGACTTGAAGTTCTTGCCATATAGGTCTTTGACTTGCTTGGCTAGAGTTACATAAAGATATTTTATATTATTTGAGGCTATTATAAAGGATGTAGTTTTCCCTAATTTCTTTCTCAGTCAGTTTGTCATTGGTATACAGGAGGGCTACTGATACTTGGAGTTTATTTTGTATCCATCCACTTTGCTGAAGGTGTTTATCAGCTGTAGGAGTTCTCTGGTAGAATTTTTGTGGTCACTTATGTATACTATCATATTATCTGCAAACAACAATACTTTGACTTCTCTTTCTAATTTGTATCCCCTTGATCTCTTTTGGTTGTCTTATTGTTCTGGCTAGGACTTCAAGTACTATATTGAAGATATATAGTCAGAGAGTGGGCAGCCTTGTCTTGTCTCTGATTTCAGTGGAATTGCTTTACATTTCTTTCTATTTGATTTGGTGTTGACTATACACTTGGTGTATATTGCCTTTATTGTATTTACAGATGTACCTTGTGTTCCTGATCTTTCCAAGACTTTTAACATGAAGAGGTGTTGGATTTTGCCAGTGCTTTTTCAGCATCTAAGGAGATGATCATGTGGGGTTTTTTTCTTCCAGTTTATTTATATGGTGGATTACATCATTGGATTTCCATATATTGAACTACTCTTGCATGCCTGGAATGAATCCTACTTGATCATGATGGATGGTATTTTTTGATGTGTTCTTGGATTTAGTTTGTGAGTATTTATTATTTTTGCATCAATGTTCATAAGGGATATTGGTCTGAAATCCTCTCTCTTTGTTGAGTCTTTGTGAGGTTTAGATATGAGGGTGACTGTGGCCTCATTGAGTTCGGTAGTGTTCCTTCTGTTTCTATATTGTGGATTAGTTTGAGGAGTAATGGTATTAACTCTTTTTTGATGTCTGGTAGAATTATGCACTAAAACTATCTGGCCCTGGGCTTTGGTTGGGAGACTTTTTTTATGACTGCTTCTATCTCCTTAGGGGTTGTATGACTATTTAAATGGTTTACTTGGCTTAACTTTGGTAAGTGAAATCTATCAAGAAAATTATCCATTTCGTTTAGATTTTCCAATTTGTGGAATACAGGCTTTTGAAGTAAAACCTAAGGATTCTTTGGATTTCCTCAATGTTTGTTGTTATGTCCCCTTTTCATTTCTGATTTTGTTAATTAGGATACTCTCTCTCTCTGTTTTTTAGTTAGTTTTGCTAAGGACTTGTCTATTTTGTTGATTTTCTCAAAGAACAAGTTCTTGGTTTTGTTGGTTCCTTATATTGTTCTCTTTGATTCTAATTTATTGATCTCAGCCCTGAGTTTGATGAATTCCAGCTGTCTACTCCTTTTGCATGTGCTTGCTTCCTTTTTCCTCCTAAAGCTTTCAGATGAGCTGTTAAGTTACTAGTATGGGATCTCTCCAATTTCTTCATGAAGGCACTTAATGCTATGAACTTTCCTCTTAGCACTACTTTCATTGTGTCCTATAAGTTTGGGTATGTTGTGCCTTCATTTTTTATTAGATTTTAGGAAGTCTTTAATTTCTTTCTTTCTTTCTTTCTTTCTTTCTTTCTTTCTTTCTTTCTTTCTTTCTTTCTCTCTTTCTTTCTCCCTTGACACAGTGGTCATTGAGTAGGGAGATGTTCAGTTTCCATGAGTGTGTAAGCTTTCTGTTATTTCTGTTATTGTTGAAGTCCACCTTATATCATGGTGATCTGATAAAGTACAATGGGTTAATTCAATTTTCTTGTGTCAGTTGAGGTTTGCTTTGTGAGAAAGTTCTGTGTGGTACTGATAAGAGAATATATTCTTTTGTGTGTGAGTGAAATGTTCTGTAGACATCTATTAGGTCCATTTGATTCATGCATCTGCTATTTTCATTATTTCTCTATTAAATTTCTGTCTCTATGATCTAATTATTGGTGAGAGTACCTGCTGGGCACTGCCATCTTGGAAAGCTTGTGGCTTCTATCTCTAGGCTTATTTCTTATTCTCTTCTTTATTTTTACTTCCAGCTACTCTGCCTCATTGGGAAAGCCATACATTTCTTGGTATAAGGCATCTATGTTGAAGATGACTGCAGTTGGCTTGACAGTTAAAACTGCTATTTCTGTTTTTTATCTTGAGGTATGATCTTGTGGAATGGGGCTAAAATCAGGTCAGAAAAGCAGGTGGTTACCACCATAGAAATGACTTTTGTTTTAAAGATAGCATAGTATTTTATATTTAAACTCTTAAATTAAGCTTTTAGAAATGTTAGTATTTAACAAAATGGCTTTAACAACTGACATTGTAACCATCAGCTTTTGTCAGCTGGTTTCAGCAGGGTACTTAATGCTTCTGCCTTTAACTTTCACAATGTTTTTTTACCAGACTTACTGTAATATGAACATGTATTCTGGGTGCTGCTAGAACACTGCTACATTCACTTTCCATTTTTCTTATTTAAGTCTTTAAGTGCTTTGTCAGCTAGGGAAGGGAGATGGGTAGGTAGGGCTTGGGTAAGTGGAGACTAGAGAGAGAAAAAGGAAGAAAATGGCAGGCCAAACCCTGAGGAGTAGTTTGCATGGAATGCAGCCTCTGAGGTTTAGGTTGTTTATGGAGTTGGTAACTGGAGAATCAAGAACATGGTTTGGGAGTTTGGTTTAGAGGGCATGGTGGAAAACACCAGACTCTTGCCTGCGTTCAGCTGCTAGAACCAAATAATGAGCCCAAATAACAAATAAAACCAGGAAGTCAGTTTACTAGATTGTTTTTGTTTAATTTGAAAGTGTAGGTATGGGGGTATGGGGGGTAGGGAGGAGACAAACAATTTAGTTGAGAACAGGAAATATAGAGATCCTGATTACAAACCCCAAACCACAAATGTTAGGTTCTTCCTTTCAGCGTTTCAGTATCAGGAGAGGAAAAAGTCTTAATACTTCTAGAGAAACAAGAACACTCACTTTAAAAGGTTATTATAAAAAGTCCCTGATTCTTAATTTTAAAAAAACCCTTTTTATCCATTCTTTGTGAATTTCACACCATGCGACCCCATCCTACTCTTCTTCTCCTTGTTCCATCATATCTGCCCTCTGCCTGGGCAACCTCACCACCAAAAGAAAATAAAAGATTAAAAAAACAAAACAACCATTCTCCTGCAATCATCTCATCACGGAAGCTGTAGTGTGCCACCGTGTGTCCCACAGTATACCCTTTGACCACACATCTTTACTTGCAAATGTTCATTGCAATGGATCATTTGGTCTGGTTTGAAGCCTCCAGCTTCTGCTGCATTATTAATACTGGATTCTCACCCAGACTTTTCTCTGATAACCTGTCATTGCCCTGTGTGGAAACCCTGCAATTTTGGATCTATAGGACTGACCCCTTCACTCACTCCAGAAGTTCATAGATGCAGTAGATGTTGGGGTAGGATAACTCAAAGCCTTGGATCTGGGTGTGGGTAGTTGCTAGGTTGGACAGCCTGCTAGCCTCTCCTACACCCATACCACCAGGGTAAACTCTCTCCAGCACTACCCAGCCTAGCTCACCCAGTGAAACAACCACCAAGGGGTGGGGCTAGCTCTTCATGCCCTGGGGATCTGCTCACTTACTGCCTCCTACCATTGTCAGCTCTCCCTAGTGCTGTAGCTGGTGAGGGGTGGGGCCAGCTCTCCTGTTCTCATGACCATGGAGGGGCACTTGGGTGTCTTTCTTCTGGCTGCCCTGGGCTGGTGGGGCTTTGGGATAGCTTCTTAAGTTTTTAAAATACACTTGACTGGATGTGAAATAACAATAAACATTTCTGTTCCATACCCTTGAGATATAATCTTCAAAATTCCTTTTAGTTGGATGACATTTATCTTTCAAACATCAACTCTGATAGATTGAACTTTTCCCCTACATTTATTCTCTCTCTCTCTCTCTCTCTCTCTCTCTCTCTCTCTCTCTCTCTCTCTCTGTGTGTGTGTGTGTGTGTGTTTTGTGTTGTATGTGTGCCGTTTTGTGTAAGGGTCAAAGGACAGCTTGCAGGGGTCTGTTCTTTCTCTTCTCCAATCAGGTGAGTCTCAGGGATTGACTCAGATTAACAGGCTTAGTGACAATTACTTTTACCAGCTGAGCATCTCAGTGGCCCAGAATGTTTAGATGACTCCCAGTGTCAGACTGAACACACATTTATACCTGGAAACTGAGTTGCAAATGTACAGACTGTTATTTTTACCATTGATGCACACTGGGATAGTATCATCTGAGATACCCTACACCGTCCATGGAGGAAATGGGACCCCAGTATCTCCTTAGGAGCTGTGGGGTAGTAAGAGATTTATGGAGGAGGAAGACTATACTTTCCAAACTTCAAAGCTGGAAGAGTGTTCAATGAGCTAATGTCAACGATGATAAAGGACCATGGGTCATTTCTAGCAACAGTTTATAACATGGTATTGTCACTAGAATCTGAGATCTGTATTTTGTCTCAACAAAATTCCCTGGGACACAGACATGCATAGAGGCAAATAGATTAATTTAAAGCTGGCTGTGAAGAAGACAGAGGAAGGAGACTGTTTCAAATCAACCTCCATCTCTCCATGGAGGTTCTTCTTGGGGAGGAAAAAAAAGGCTCGGAGAGACAGTCTTCATCATCTAGAGGTGTACTGCTTTTCTCCTCTCTGTAGGGAGCCTCTCAGTGCATTTGGCTTTCCTACATCTGACTTTCCTATAACTACTACCAGAGCCCAACAAGGACCTCAGCGTTGAAGGATTAGGGATGGAGGGAAGATAAAAGGAAGAAAGAAGCTACGCTGAACCCTGTTACATTATCTCAAACTATATCAATTTGTGTGGTGAATACTCTTAAGATGAATGGATTTGAGAAATGTATGCTGTGGGCAGACTCTCTGACCTCTGCCTCCTTCCTGTGGGAAGAGCATGAAGGCCACATGTGAAGAAATCGAGAAACAGAGATACTTGTCTAAGCAGGCAAAGGGAGCTGAGACAAGAAGGGCTTCTGGATAAACCTTAGAACTGAGAGGAAACCTCCTTCAGTGGGAAGAATAAGAAATGTAAATAAAAGTGCAGTTAAGAGCTTTGAATGAAATTTCAGTATTTTATGAGACTGCAATGGTTTTCACATCTCTTTTGAAGTCAAGCTGAACCAGGAGCCCAGGAATATACCCACTGGAGGAGACCTGGTGACTGGCAATCTGACAAGAGGCAGCACTTGTTGTGGGGGTAGGGACAAAGGATAAGGACACCAGGGCTAGACTCTGCTCTGTCTGACTAGACACTCCTGGGGAAGTTACTTCTCCACTGGGGCTCCCTGAGTTGATTTTGTCTTGTTTATAAAATATAGGGAGTTTCCAAATTTAGTTTCTGGTAGAACATAAGATCTGTAGTTTATGGTTCTTGGTATGTATGCATGGTTTTATAACAAATGAGTCAAAAAAAATCTAGTGGCTTAAAATTCCAATACTGACTGCTCTTTAAGGCCGCCTGGGCTGTTTGGCTCCAGTGGTGTCGTTTTATGCTTCACGTGGTCCTGGTTGAGTTATATTGTGAAGCTAAACTGAGTGGCCAAGTAGGCTGGAGGTAGACTATGTAAGAATTCTCTATTATGTTTGGTCCCTTAATGAGTGACTGGAACAGTGGACATCAGGGTACAAGCTGGCTTTCTCTTCAGGATGATGGCACAATTTGTTACAATGACAACCAGTTTGTAAGAGAGAGAATTCAACAGACTCCCAAGGGCTATATCTAGAGTAGACACAGCATGACGCTTTTCATATTATATTGTTACAGTTTCACGGCAGTGGGAGATGGGAAACTGGAAGCATTATCTTCATAACAAAATTTACCACCAAATTGTTGAAATGCTAATTGAAGGTCAGAAAAGATAGAAAGACAAACCAACAGAAGGAAGAGAGCCCGAGAGGAAACACAGAGTCAGAGACCCGCTTATCTACGCAATCAGGAACACCACAAAAACACTAAACTACAAGCTAGAATATGTTTGCAGACGATCCGGTGCAGACTAGGGCAGGGTGTGTGCATGCTGCCTCAGGCTCCGTGAGTCCACAGGATCTATGCTCATGTTAGTTTAGAAGGTTTTATTTTCATCGTGGTCTCCATCCCCTCTGACTCTTACATTCTTTCAGCCTCCTCCTTCTCAGGGTTTCCTGAGATCTGGGGGGGAGGGATTTGATGTATACATCCCATCTGAGTGTTCCAAGGTCTGTCAACTTCTATAGAGTGCCTGGCTGTGGTCTCTGTATTTCTTCTCATCTGCTGCAGGAGGAAGTTTCTCTGATGATGGCTGAGCAAGGCACTGATCATATTTATCTCTCTCCCTTGCTGAAATCTTAGACTACATTCCTAAAGCTAGCCCCCAACGTATTTCCTTATTTGGCCACTGACTCATTCCTGAGACTTACCACCAAGGTCCAGCAATCAAAATTCATTATTTGGCTAACCTGACCAGTCAAGACTTACCAACTCACCCTAACACACACTTCCTCCCCCCACCCTCTCCTTAAAAGCCTAGTCCTTAGCCAAGTAGACATGGTGGCTGCAGTCCTTTAATCCCAGTCTTTGGGAGGCAGGGGCAGGCAGAGATCTTTGAATTCAAGGGCCAGCCTGTTCTACCAAGAGAGTTCCAGGACAGCCAGGGCTATTACACAGAGAAACTCTGTCTCAAAAAACAAAAACAAAACAAAACAACAACCACAACAACAACCAACCAAACAACCAACCACCACCAACAGCCAAAAAAAAAAACAAAAAAACCCGAAACCAAAACCAAAAAAAAAAAAAAAAAAAAAAAAAAAAAAAAAAACCAAACCAAAAAACGCGCCCCAAAACAAAAAAGCCAAAAAAAACCCCAACCCCCCTCCCCGCCAAAAATCCCCAAACCAACCAACCAACCAACCAACCAACCAACCTCCCTCGCCAAAACCTACTCCTGCAACAATAGCTCCCATCTGCCTTTCACCAATCTAGAGGCAGCCTACCCCGCTGCTTCTCCCTCTGTGGTAATAAATCTCCTTTGTGCTGAAAACTTGGTGTCTTGGTGTGTTCTGTACCAACTCTGAGGGGACCTCTTACTAGTTCCATCCATTTGTCTACAAATTTCATGATGTCATTTTTTTGTATAATACATTCAATTTATTGGTCTTTGGGGGAATGAGATACATCACCTTATTATAACCAAGCCATTAGTCTTGTCGCTTCGTCAACATTAGCTGGGTCATTTTCATGGCACAGGCCTTTCTGCACAGATTTAAGAGAAAGGCTTTTTGAAAAGTTTGCAAGTTCTTTCTGTATATTTACAAAAAGTTCATTCTGTTAACTTTTTTTTTTATTGTTCATAATGTTTAGTAGTAACTGATTTTGCCTTGCTTTCAGCCTTGAAGGTAGTTTTGGCTGGCTATATGAAATACCTTCCTGGACTTCGGTCCTTTTAAATTTTTTAGCCATTGTCAAACTTTGGGAAGTTCATGCAGATACTCATATTCCCAGTGACAGCATCCATAATCTCAGAACACAGGAAGTACATGATGTCATTACTTTAATAACTGAATAACACTCCATTGTGTAAATGGACCACATTGTCTTTGTCTATTCTTCTGTTGAGAGGCATCTGGGTTGCTTCCAATTTTTGGCCACTGTAAATAGAGTAGCAATGAACATGGTTGAGCAAGTGTCTCAGTAGTAGGATGAAGCATCCATATCTTGTTCAATTTTGATATGATAGTTTTTTGTTTTATTCTGTTATATTTTTTAAACCACTATGGTAAAGGTTAACAATAGAACTGTCATTTATGGTTTACCTGAAAAAAGGAAAATGAGTTTTCTTCAATGAAGTGATGCTTGGTTTATCAACCTCTTTAAGGCAACCCTCATGTGTAGAAGTAGATGGCCAACGTGTAGTAAACTCCATAGTTTTTGTGTGTGCTTTTATTTGGTTATAGTTTGGTGGGTATTTTGGGATTTTTTTTATTTTTCCTTTTGGTTTTGGGGGATTTGTTGTTTTGGGTTTTTGCTTGGGAGAAGGGGTCTGGAAGGACTTCGGGGAGGGGAATAATGTGATCAAAATATATTTAAATAATAAAAGCATATAATAAGAAAATAAAAGCAAGCACAAAAGAAAGGAGTCTAGTCTTAGGTCATCCTGCATAGATCAGTATAAGAAAAAGTGAGACTGTATGTATTGAAATATTGTACAGTGTCATATGTACAGTTTTTGTTTCTTAGTATTTAAAAAACTTTATTATTTTATGGGTATGGCGATTTGCCTGAATGCATGTGTATATAGTGACCTTGGAGACCAGCATGGGGTGTTGGGTCCCCTGGAACTGGAAGTACAGATGACTGTGAACCACCATGTGGTGCTGGGAATAGAACACAGGTCCTTTGGAAGAGTAGCCAGTGCTCTTAACCACCGAGCCATCTCTTTAGCCCCTATTTCTTTTTTAAAAAATGTTTTATTAATTTATTCAGATTACATCTCAATTGTTATCCCATCCCTTGTGTCCTCTCATTCCTCCCTCCCTCCTGCTTTTACCTATTCCTTTCCCCTAGGACTATGACCGAGGGGGACCTCCTCCCCACTATATGGTCATAGGCTATCAAGTCTCATCTTGGTAGCCTGCTTATTCTTTCTCTGAGTGCCACCAGGCTAGCCCCTATTTCTTTTTGAGCCAGAGTTCACTATGTAGCCAAAGCTAGCTTGCAATTCACTATGTAGCTAAGGCTGGCATTGAACTCATTAGCCAAATGCTAGGATTACTGATGTGCCTCATTGTGTTTGGCCAAATTTTATGTTTTTTGTGTGCTATCTATTTAAAAATAAGATATTTGATTAATGTGATTGCTCTTCTTGGTTGTCAACTTGACTACATTTGGAGTGAACTAAAACCAAAATGGGGCACATGTGTGTGGTGTTTTTGCTTAACCTAAAGTGAGAAGATCCACACCTAATCTGGATCTTTAGTGCGGGAAGGCACATCTTTAATCCAGAGAAGACACACCTCTATTGTCGGCCATGCCTTCTGCTGGAAGCCTATAGCCTCATATATATCCTCATGTGTGGAAGAAGGAAGTTTGCTCTTTACATTCTTGCTTTTGCCTTGCTAGCAAGTCCATTTCTTCATTAGCGTTAGAGCCTACTTTTTGGGAATTGTGGAAGGACTTTGGGACTTTGATCTAGAAAAGCCATTGACTGTTGAGAGCTCAGTGAGAAGTTCTGTAGAAGCCTGGAAGATAAAGAATGTTGAGGTCAATGCAGATGATGGAGGCTTGCCTTCTGAAGTTTACAGACTATCCAACCCATTTGTTACTTTGCATTAAGATTCTGTGGTTTTGGTTAATTGGGGCTGAAGAATCAGCTGTGACTAACAAGATTCCAGAACCACTAAAGTAAAACCTTTGATTGGTTACTTGGTGCTGGACAGCTGGAGCTGAGAAATTGTGGTGATTAAGAAGAGACCAGCATCATTTTCTTGGAAGCGTTTCCTAAGAGTAGCTCACAGAAGCTGTGGTTCAGTCATGGCCAAGGTTATACCTTATGCTGGCAGTCGAAGTTAGTTGAAGTTGGTAGTGTGTTTTGATGGTATGAAGGACTCATGCGGAGCAGCCAAGGCTTGGCATTGCATAGCAGGGTTAGAGTCCCTGAAGAGAACCCAGGAGAGGCTACTGGTGAAAGTGCAACCCAGTTGCAGCAGGAGACTCCAGCATTTTGTAGATGCCTGTACCTTGAATGACCATCAAAAACAGCAGCAGCAGTGGAGTGGAGCCAACCAGAGCCATGATGATAAGCTGTGTGTTCTGTAGAGGTCGGAGCCAGAAGGGAGGCCCAGGCCCTTTTAAAGAGACCAGAAAATTGTGAGTGAATACTAGATAATTAGACATTGAGTTACTTACACTTTTGGAGTTTGGCTTTGCTTTGTTCAGATTGTTACTATGACCTGGTTCTTCCCTTTTGAAGTAAGAAAGTAAATAAATTTTAAATTTGATTGGAATCATGGTTGAGAGACTGGGTTTTAAAAGATACTTTTTAAAAAAGAGACTGAACCTTAAAAGTATTTGAATTTGTAAGACTGTGGACTTCTATGTTTGAAAATATTTTATATTGTGATGCCAATATTAATGTGTAATCTTGGGATGAACAAGAAAGGAAATGTTATAGCTTAACAGTGATTTGTTTGTGTGTTGAGTTGACAAGGGGTCAGTTGTGTTAGATAATTTTATGTCAACTTTACACAAGGTAAAGTCAACTGACAAGAAGGAGCCTCAATTAAGGAAATGATTTCATAAGATGGGGCTGTAGGCAAGCCCGTGGGTCATTTTCTTAGTGATTGATATGGGAGTGCCTACTGTGGGTGGTGCCATCCCTGGGACTCAGGATCCTGGGTTCTATAAGAAAGCAGATGGAGCAAGTCAGTAAGCAGCAACAGCACCTCTCCATGGGCTCTGTATAAGCTCCTGCCTCCAAGTTCCTGCCCTGTTTGAGTTCCTATCCTGACTTTCTTTTATGATAAACAGTGCTGTGGAATTATAAGCCAAATAAACCCTTTCTTCCCCATGTTACTTTCATCACGGTTTTATCACAGCAATGATAACCCTAAGACAATCAATAAGTGTGTAATTGTTTACTGGGCCAATCTCCCTGGTCACTGAAAGGAAAATGGCCCATATGTGCTGCAGTAATCTCTTCTGCATCCATTCTGTTTCCATAGCAACAACTCTCAACCTGCTGCCCATCTTTCCCAGAAGGGGGTGTCCTCTCTGTCCTCACCACAGACTGCTGCTCCAGCTTCCTCTCCAGCTAGGAAGAGCAGTCTAGGAGTCGCCCATAATACCTTTCTTGACTGAGTTATGAGTTAGAAGCTTCACATACAATACAATTTTATTTCAGCAGAATTTCAGAGTTAGTTCATTACAATACTTTCAAATGCTTTTTAGATGGCGCTTGGTCTCCTTAGGGGAGAATCCTGTCTGTCGGATTTCTTATTACAGTATGCCTCTCTCCATTACAGTGTAGTGTCTTCATCAATGGAGCAGGATATGCCTTACTCTATTGTCTTGTTGGTGGGAAGAAAAGAGTTATCTAGCTTCATATGGCATCTTTAGACCATTCTGGTTCTTGTGGCGACGTCTTCTGTCTCCTTGAAGGATGCTTGCCCTGATGGCTTTTGGTGTTGGATGTTGGTGCTGGGTTGCTTGCAGTCTGGCTTCTCTAAGCTAGGTAGAGTCTGGTGTGCTTTCTGGATGCCAACCTCATTCATTTCTTTTGGCTTTAAATGTCCTTTGAATCTCTGTGTGTATTAATGGACATGATAGGGTATGTGGGCTGTAAGACAACCACCTCCCAGAGTTCCAGACAGGGAGTGGGTGGAGGAAGAACTCTTGCTCCAGTTGTTCAGTTTGTCAGAGGCTTAGTTTGGGGAGAGAATCTGGAACATACTTTTACTGGTGTTTTCTTTCTTAGGCTTTCAGTAGCTCTGGGCTGTAAAGGGTGGATTCCTCTTCTGATTTAAATTCTCTTTTCTATCACTTTCGGTTTTATGGTTCTCTTATCTCCAGAATAGAAAAAATTCCATATCAAGATGATATATTAAATGGGGACAAAAGAAATTTAGACTTTGATGGGGACAAGAGAGGGCGATGGTTTGTGCATATATGATGAGTACATATCATTTTTATGAATGAAAATGTCATCGTGAACCCATTTGGACAATTAATACACACTTGTACAATCTGAGAAAAAAAAGATTAGACTTTCTAGCCTGTTGTGTTAATTCAAAGTATCATCAGTTGTTATCTTTCTTCGTTCCTTTTTTTCCTTCTATTTTGGTGTGGATGTATGTGATGAGGGTGTGGTGTTTGTATGTGCATAGGCGCTTGGATGCTGGAGGTCAACATTAGCCATCTTTTATCTCTTTCCACCTTATTTTTTGAATGAGACTTTGATTAAAACAAGAACTTATTGATTGGGTAGACTTGTAGTTTATGAGCCTCGTGGAGATTCCTGTTTACACTTCCAATCACAGGAATCACAGACATTTGTTACACGCGCTTGCTTTTATGTGGGTGCTCGGGATCCAAACTCAGGTCCTCATTCTTGTGCATCTTCTAACCCCTCCTTATTCCTTCTTCAGCAGCCAGCTTTACCTCTGTGCTTCTCACTCTTTAGCAGCCAGCTTTACCTCTGTGCTTCTCACTTCCCACAGGTGGTTACTTGGATGATTAGTGAAATACTATAAATGTGAATCTACAACAATATCATTCAAATATTTCTGTTGCTCCTTTTGACCAAACAATACTAACTGATGCAGGCGACATGTTATGTATACAATTTGCCTGAAGATAACTTCATCTCTTTTGTTTGCTGGGGCTTTTCTAAGTATTATCTAAAAGGGTGTCCCTACCCAGATCTAGCTGATAGGACATTCTCTACCGTTGAGTGGAGAGTGGGGTCTGACTTTCATGCAAACTCTGGTGCCTCATATTTGACCACATCCGCTTGATGGGGAGGCCTGGTGGCACTCAGAGGAAGGATAGCAGGCTACCAAGAAGAGACTTGATACCCTATGAGCATATACAAGGGGAGAAGGTCCTCCTCAGTCACAGACATAGGGGAGGGAGTAGGGGGAAAGCGGGAGGGAGGGAGGAATGGGAGGATACAAGGGATGGGCTAACAATTGAGATGTAATATGAATAAATTAATAAAATATTTTTAAAAAGAATGTCTGTTGATGGTATGGAGGGGAATAGTACCATTCCTGCATCACAGTAGGAGACTCAGGTCAGAGTTGGGGAGGAGAAACAAAACCTACCTCAGGATGTCAGGAAATGATAGAAATCACCCTGGATACTTGTTGGCAAAGACGGTGGGAGCAGAGCTATAGTCTGACATGGGCAGGAGGCTTTCCTCTATGAAAAAGCCGAGGCTGAGACTTCAATTGAAACGATATAGACAAAGATGGACACAATTGGTACCTTCAGCTTTTTTTCTTACAGCAAAATTTCTTTTATATGAAGTTGAGTTTGTTGACCTTTAAATCAATTGCATGTGTCCTAATTGCTTTTCATGTTCTGATGTATGGAACCTAGGAGACTCACGGTGAAGATGTTTATCAGTGAGTTTGAAGGAAGTAGCCTGGGCCTGAGGTAAACCAGAAACTTGCTACCTAAAACAAATTGGCCTCAAACTCAAAGAGATATCCCTGCCTCTGTATGTTTGGCCCTTGAACTTTCATGAGCAGAGGTTCCCACCCTGGACCAGCTAGTCAGAAAGAATGAAAAAGAGAAGAGGAAGCAAAGCTCAGCAATTGGCCTCTCTTTGTTGGAGCTGTAGATTGCAAACAAGCAGAGGAGAATGGAACCATCTGTGTCCTTGTGGTGATGGTTGGATCTCATGAATAGCTTAATACAGGCATGAGAGGTTGATCACAGAAATGCCTTTGATCGTTGATATGTATATATTCACCTGTTGGTGTATAAGCATTTCCCCTCTTGTGCTGTCAACTGAAAGGGCCCAGAAGAAATGATGCCATGGTAGTAAAGAACACAGGCAGCACCCAGATCTCAGTTTCCAACAAAAGCAATCTGGGTGCTTTGGAGAAAAGGTTGTCTGCAGAACTCTAATAAGAAGTAAAAATGTGACTGAACTTTTTGTAGTGGCATAAAATAAGGGAATACAAAATAAAACAAACAAACAATATCCTCCCCCCCCAAAGATGAGGTGTTCATCAAAGAGGTATGGCACAGTTCTCAGTAGCAAAAGGTGAAACACTGAATAACAGAACAAGATGCTATTATATTATTATTCTAATTAGAAAATAAACATCGGAGTGGCTGCTAATACTAAACAACGACCAAATAAGTAAGTAAGTTTGAGACTACACACATTTCCCACCATAGAAAAACCCCAAGTAATTCATGTACTTATTTTGCTCTCAAAGAAGAGAGGTTTAACTTGTTACTCAGTAAGTGTGGGACATATATTGTGACTTTTTTTTCTAAAGAATGGATCCTGAAAATGGAGAAAAGAGAGTAACTTTAAAGTAGGGAAGTTTGAAAAGCACTCTGCATGTCACATGACCTAGGTTAGCATGTGCAGTGATTCATCACTGTACCCTTGATGGAATGAGAGTGCAATGTTACCTCTATGGTGTTCTTTCCCCAGAAGAATCATGGGGAAAACATCACAAAACATCAGAAGGGCACTCTTCAAAATACCTTACCTGTGCCATTAAAAGAAGAGAAATGTCACAGCCAAAAGGAGCCTGAGAAGACATGCAGACAAAATGATGTTCATATGGTGTCTGAGGTAGAATCCAAGAAGAAGACAAGCTGAAAGTGAAGAAAATGTGGACCCTAGCTGATAACCATATGCCAGTACCAGATCCTTAATCATGACAAGATGTTGACGTTGTAGAGAACCAAGATGAGGAGCATCTGTATTTTGTTGTTGTTGTTGTTGTTTATTTCAGTTTATCTCCTAAGTGCAAATTATTCTGCAGTAGTTAATATTCAAAAATTGGCAAGGTAAAATGAGATCCCAATAAACTATAATATGTCTCGTCTTCTTCATGTGACAACTATGCATATTTCCTTAAGTTGCCAAGACTTTTCATTTATGGTGTAGAGGTGACAATGGCCATAGCATCAATGAAATAAGCTAACACAGCTGATGTTCTGTGCCTAGCCCAGAGTTATTTGCTAACTTCCCTGCCTCACTATTAGTTTTTCTTTCTCTATTCCCATTCTTGCCTAACAGAGTAGAACGGCTCCCTTCTAGCTGCACTCTGAGAATAGACTACCCATTAATATCCGCTTTCTCTTGATTCATCCACTCTAGTCTGCGGCATTTGAAAAGCTGGTTCCTGCATGGGTGCTTGCTAAGAGGGCCTTTCCAGAAATGCGTTTGCTTTTCTACAGAGCAGTGCCTTTCCTAAGACATGGGGGCAGATGATCCAGGGAGCTGGCAGATGGCTGTGTGCCTCTCCATTGGGTTAGCCTTCTGGCCCTTTCCTTGTAATTGTTGTTCTCTGGATCGGATCATTGTTAACACTCACCAGGCCTTCCTGGCACAGCACTGCAAGGACAGTGAGCCAAGGGAACCAAAGCCAGACTATTTCATCCTTGTCACCAGCAGGGCATTGTAGGTAGAGTTACTGTGTCCCTGGATCCTGCCATCTTCTTGTCTAGGCATAGAAGTAAATGCCTTTCTCTCTCACAAGATTATTTTGAGGACCAGCATTGAATATAAAACATGAAGGATAAAGTCATGCTGAATGTTGCCTTTGTGCTCTACAATTTCCTGCTCATCTCAGATCTTTTCTTTGAAGCAGATCATATCATTGCATCATGTTTTAATAAAAAAAATATTGTCTTTGGGCTATTAAGTTATTTTGTCCAAGTCTGGTATAGAGCATAGCCAAGATTCGACCTAAGATCCCTTGCTTCCAGCTTGGGGCTCACTTGTGATACTGTATGTTGTGATGTCATTTGACCTTCTTTGAACCTCATGTGCAAGACTGCTTCCTTAGTTGGTGGCACTCCATTCAATACCAGCAAGTGAATAATTTCCATACTCATTGTGTGGTTCTTGTAGCCCACTGCTCCCATTTCAGTGTGGCCTTTGCAGTCCGAGAGCAGCAGAAGTTAGGCTTCCTTGGTCTCTAAGTCTTCCCCTGCCCCCATGAATAGCTAGCTTTACTATCTACCATTGATAGACATAGAACCCAACAGCCCTCTCCTCAAACAAGCAAGCTAAAAAACACTTAACAAAAGGAGCCAACACTAGGGAGTCAGGAATCCTGTGACATGCCACCTCTGCTTTGGTAGCCAGAAGAAGAGTGTGAGCCTCCCCAAGGCTTCCAAAGTTTCAGGGAGCTCAGAGTTGTTTTGGGATGTTTTGGGATGACTCCTCAGGATTCTGCCTGGTTGTCCATCTTGGTGGCCAGTGGAACCCACCCATTTTGTTTTGGAGAAACACAAGGCTTAGTCTAATATGATGATGATATTTCAATGGCATACAGTGCCTTGTGGACTTGTACGCCCTTAGCTCAGCTTTGCTCTGTTGGCCTTGGACAACTGCTTGAGCTTTATCTGGTTCCTTTGAACAAAGGACCAAGTCTCAGTGTCTCTTTTTGTCAGTTAGGGCCTTGAGAATCTCCTCATTAGCGTTAGGGTCCATCTCAAAGTGTTAGTTTTTGTTGTTGTTGTTATTGTGTTGTTTATGGTTTGTTTTTTTTTTTTCACCTGGTGCTGCTTACAGGTGAACCCAGGTATTGATCATAGCAGAACAAACTCGAGTTGTCTCCATCAGAGCTACTTCCATCTTGGCTGCAGCTCACTTGAGCTCAGTTTGTTAGTTTTTGGCCTCTAAGTCTTAGGATGCTGCTGATAGGCTCTTTGTTTGCTTCTGTTCTTCTGTTTGCTTTGTTGTTGTTTCCTTCCATTGTCAAAGTTAGAAAGTCAGTTCCTCGGTATAAGAAAATATTTTCCCCATTCTTCTATTCCCAGAGGGTCCAGGAGCCCCACAAGGACACCATGAAGGCTAGTGGATCTGGACTGAGGGGAACCTGCATAAACTGTTGCACCAACCAAGCTCAATGCGTGCAGTAAACCCAAACCCCATGTTCAGATCTAGCCAATGGACAGCCTATTTGCTAAGGTTGTGTGGAGGGTGGGGACTGCCTTTGGTATGAGTTCTGGGCCTTTGGTATGAACTCTGGTGCCCCAGATTGGATCACTTCCTCTTGGTAGGGAGGCCTGGTGGACTCATAGGAAGGATAAGCAGACTACCAGGATGAGACCTGATAGGCTGTGATAATATGGTGGGGGAGGAGGTCCCCTTCTGTCACAGGTCTAGGGGAGGGGAAAAGGGTGAAAGAGGGAGGGAAGTGGGAATGGGAAGATACAAGTGAGGGGGTAACAATCAGGATGTAATCTGAATAAATTATTAAAAAATAATATTCTGCCAAAAAAGTAAGTATTTTCTCCAGTGTCTCTTTCTTCACAGTTGTTGGTTCAGTCTTGTGAATAACTTACTATAAATTTTAACATGTGAGGAGTCACTGAGAAATCTTGTCAAAATGTAGACTGATTCAGGAGGTCTGAGATGAGGCTTGGAACTTGGCATTTCCAGTATGTTCCAGGTGTTGTTAGTGCCCCCAGCCTCAGAATACAGTTTTAGGGGAAGTTGATAGTCCGGCTACTCATGATTTCACAGGACGGGTGTATTTTCCCACTGCTGCAGAAACCTGTGTCAGCAGTAAACAGGAATGGGGTCCAGGGATTCTGAGAATGCCTCATGAGGTTCCTGGGTAGACAGGCACCAAGACTCAGCCCTTGTTCTCACGGGCTCTTTCCAAACGGAATGTGAGTTCCCCAGGCCAGGAGGCACAGTGAGATTCTGTGCCCACTAGGTTATGGTATGATAAGGAAACAGATGTTGGCAAGCCAGTGATGGGGGTGGGTGGGGACATTACAACTCTGGTTTGCTTCCAGTTACTGGCTGAGACACACCTTCAGTGAGATCACAGGCAGCTGTTGCCTTGCTCAGTCTTGTTTCCTTTTACACTCTGTAATTCAGTGTAATGCATTAGTCTGAAATGTGGGGAGAATTTGGAGCCATATTGGCTCTGGAAAAAGCCTCATTAAGTGTGAAATCATTAATCCAAAAAGAGTGCTTGGTTGTTACCTGGGACCTCCGATTCTAAGTACATGGTTGGCATCAAATAACTAGAGTTTATCCTGTAAGATACCAAACAATTACAGGCATATTGCATGGATTTTACCTTCCAACAATCATCCATTGTAAAATTTAAAATGCTTTATAGTAGAAGTTGATGGCAAAATGTAAGGACATATAATTATCTCAATAGATAAGCTCCATATCACTTTTTAAAAAAATATACAGTTTAAATTCCCCTTAGCTCTTGAGTGATTTTTGTTTAAGTCTCCAGGCTAAGCAACTACTACCATCAAGGGATTATCTTATATTCTTAGGTTTCTAATTAATGTTCTTATTATGCCCCAAATTATAATGATTGGAAAGGTCTCACTGTACCACTTTATTTTTTTCTGAATGGAGACATAGTATTTGCGGATCTTCATGGAGCAAACTGTAGTAATTTAACACATGACTGCAGTGTGACAACAACAAATGATGAGGTTTGTGGAGTGTTTGGCATTTTAGCAGAACATATTTTCGGATTTGATCATGGAGGAGTTGCGATCTTTTGAAGGAGTCGTGCTGCTTTCGTTTTGAAATGTTTCTTATGTTTTCAAGTTGTAATTTGTTGGGATGGACTTCAGCTTATTTTGAAGTCTCTTAAATTATTTTTTTCTTAATTTATCATTTAAAGCAAAATAGAGTAGGAATGCCTATAATTCTTTGTGAAGTAATTTTTGTCTAATGGGAACACAGGTATACAAAACAGTGATAATAAGATCTACTGGCCTCAGGTGATCATTCTGACTTACCTTTTAAAAAATTGTTCACTTTACATCCCTTTTGCAGCCCCTCTCCTCTCCTCCTGGTCTCACCCTCCCACCTTCTTCTCCCCTTTCTGCTTCTCCTTCCCCATTAGAAAAGGGGAGCCCCTCTACCAACCTGCCCTGGCACATCAAGTTGTATCAGGACTATGCACATCCTCTTCTACTGAGGCCCAACAAGGCAGCCCAGCTAGAAGAAAATGATCCATAAGCAGGCAACAGAGTTCATGTCAGAGACAGCACCCACTCTAATTGCTAGAGGCCCCTCATCATGACCAAGCTGCCCACCAGCTACATATGGGTAAGAGGCCTAGGTCCAGTCAATGTTTTTTGTTTGGTGGTTCAGTTTCTGTGAGCCTCCATGCTCCTTGGTTAGTTGACTCTTTTGGTCTTCTTGTGGAGTTCTTGTCCCCTTTGGGTACCTCTATTCTTCCTCCAACTCTTCGACAAGACCCCCCCCACCCCCCGAGCTCCACCTAATGTTTGGCTGTGGGTCTCTGCATCTGTTTCGATCTGTTGTTGGGTAGAGCCTATCAGAGGAGACTCATGCTAGGCTTCTGTCTGAAAGCATAGCAGAGTATGGTTAATGGTGTCGGGGTTGGTCTCCCCATGGAGTAGGTCTCGAGTTGGGCTAGTCATTGTTTGGCCCATCCCTCAATCTCTGCTCCATCTTTATCTGTGCACACCTTGTTGACAGAGTGTATTTTGGGTTGAAGGTTTTGTGGATGGGTTGCTGTCCTACTCCACTCACTGGAGCCCTGCCATTAGTATAGGGGGTACCCACATCAGTCCCCATATCCCTCGCTGCTATGAGTCTCAGTTAGAGTCACCCCCAGATCCTCCCAACTGCCTACCCCATCTCAGGTCTCCAACTTGATCCCTCATTGGTTTCCCTCTCTCTCCCAGCCCTCTTACCTTCCAGCCCTGCTCTTTCCCTACCTGATCCCCATCCTTGTTCCCCTTCCCACTTCCTCTTCCACTCAGTTCTTTCTCTTCATCCACTTTCTATGTCTATTTTATTTCCCCTTCTGAGGGAGACTCAAGCATCCACCCTTAAGCCCTGCTTGTTACTTAGCTTCTTTGGGCCTGTAGATTGTGGTTATCTTGTACTATATGGCTAATATCTACTTATAAGTGAGTATGTCTTCTCAGTTTCAGGAGGTCTCATTCATTAATTGTCAGTCTTAGAGTGTGAGCGGTTGGCATTCTGTTCAGGAAGTTGTCTCCTATACCAGTGGGTGCAAGGATCTTCCCTACTTTTTCTTGTATTATATTTAGTGTATCCAGTTTTATGTTGAGGTCTTTGATCCACTTGGACTTGAGTTTTATGCAGGGTGATAAATGTGGATCTATTTTTGCATTTTTCTACATGTAGACATCCAGTTAAACCAGCACCATTTATTGAAGATGCTTTCTTTTTATCCATTGTATAGTTTTGGCTCCTTTGTCAAAAATCAAGTGTCTGTAGATGTGTGTGTTTATTTCTGGGTCTTCAATTCAACTTATTTGATCAAGCAGTCTGTTTGTATGCTACTATCATGTAGTTTTTTTTTTTTTTATTACTATTGCTCTGTAGTACAGCTTGAAGTCAGGGATGGTGATACCTCCAGAAGTTCTTTTATTGTACAGAATTGTTTTAGCTATTCTGGGGTTTTAATTTTTCCATATGAAGTTGAAGATTGTTCTTTTAGGGTCTGTAAAGAATTGTGTTGGAATTTTGATGGGAATTGCATTGAATATGTATATTACTTTTGGGAAGATAGCCATTTTTACTATGTTAATCCTATTGATCTATGAACATGGGACATCCGTACAATTTTTTTCTGTAGAGACTTGAAGTTTTTGTCATACAGATCTTTCACTTTCTCGGTTAGAGTTACACCAAGATATTTTATATTGTTTTGGATATTGTGAAGAGTGTTGTTTCCTTAATTTCTTTCTCAGCCCACTTACCATTTATATAAAGGAGGGCTAGTGATATTTGGAGTTAATTTTGTATACAGCCACTTTGCTGAAGGTATTTACCAACTGTAGGAGTTCTCTGGTAGAGTTTTTATGTCACTTATATATACACTATCATATTGTCTATGAATGGAGATAGTCTTCCTTTACTTTTTGTGTCCTTTTGATCTCCTTTGATTGTCTTATTGCACTGGCTAGAACTTTAAGTACTATGTTGGATAGATATAAAGAGAGTGGACAGCCTTGTCCTGAATTTAGTGGAATTGATTTAAGTTTCTCTCCATTTAATTTGATGTTGGTTATAGGTTTGTTGTATGCTACCTTTATTAGGCTAAGGTGTGGGCCTTGTATCCCTGATCTCTCCAAGGCTTTTATTACAAAGAGGTGTTGGATTTCGTCAAAGGCTTTTCAGCATCTAATGAGATGGTCATGTGCTTTTATTTTCTTTCATTTTTTTATATGGTGCATTACATCTTTTTTTTTTTAATGTGCTGAACCATTCCTGACTCCCAGGGACAAAGCCTACTTGATCATGATGGATGATGTTTTTGATGAGTTCATGTATTCAGTTTGTGAGTATTTTATTGAGTATTTTTGCATCAATATTCATGAGGGATATTGGTTTGAAATTCTTTTTCTTGGTAGAATTTTTGTGTGGTTTAGGTATTAGGGTGACAATAGCTTCATAGAATAAGTTTGACAATATTCCTTCTGCTACTATTTTGTGGAATAGTTTGAGGAGTACTGGGATTAGCTCTTCTGTAAAAGTCTGATAGAATTCTGTGCAAAAACCACCTGGTTCTGGGTTTTGTTTTTGTTTTGTTGGGATACTTTTAATAACTGCTTCTACTTCCTTAGGAGTTATGGGATTATTTAAATTGCTATCCTGGTCTTGATTTAACTTTGTTAAGTGGACTATATAAAGAATTTGTCTATTTCATTTAGATTTTCCAGTTTTGTGGAGTATAGTTTTTTTTTTGTCTATTGTGTTGATTTTCTCAAAGAATCCGCTTTTAGTTTCATTGATTCTTTGTATTGTTTTCTTTGTTTCTAAGTTATTTATTTCCACCCTGAGTTTGATTATTTCTTCCATCTACTCCTCTTGGGTGTATTTGCTTCTTTTTGTTCTAGAGATTTTAGAGATGCTGTTAGTTTAATAGTATGAGGCCTCTCCAATTTCTTTATGAAGGCTCTTAGTGCTATGAACTTTCCTCTTAGCACTGCTTTCATTGTTTCCCATAAATCTGGGTGTATTGTGCCTTCATTTTCATTGAAGTCTAGAAAGCTTTAGTCCATAGATGTCTGATAAGATACAAGGGATTATTTCAATCCTCTTGTATTTATTGAGGCTTGTGTTGTCACCCAAGTATATGGTTAATATTGGGGAAAGTTTCATGTGGTGCTGGGAAGAAGGTATATTCTTTTGTGTTTGGGTAAAATATTTTGTAGATATCTGTTAGGTCCATTTAATTCATAACTTCAGTTGGTTTCGTTATTTCTCTGTTTAGTTTCTGTCTCATTGACCTGCCTATTAGTGAGAGTGTTGTTTGAAGTCTATGTGTTTTGATTGATGACTTTGATCCATTTACATTTAAGGTTTCTGTTGTACTGCCCCTTGACATTAATCATTATATATATATATACACACACACACACACATACATATATATGTCTTTTATGTCTCTCTTGTCTTTATTGTTAGCTTTTGTTGTTGTATTAAAGATTGATTTTCTTTTCTTTTTCTTTTTGTACATGTTATCCTATTGAGTTTTATACATTTGTGAGCTTTCTTTACTAGCAACAAAACTAAAAGTTTTGAGAAAAAAGAGACTTCCATAGGTCCAGTGTGCCAGTTGGTGGTGCTAGGGCTTATAGCACTTGTGGTCACTTTCCTGGAACTGTGAAGCCAAAGTAGTATCTTTTCCAAGAACCAAGGAACAAATAGCAATTATGCTAGAACTTTGGGGACCAGAAGTTGTGGTCCCAGGCTAGCTAGGCATATCCAGATAATATTTTGTCTCATGGCACATATATCATTGCTTATAGATATGTAGAATGTGAAAGAGATCTTCTTTAGCTCCCATAGGTTTAACAACCCTGGTGTCAGGTCTTACAGAGATAGTATTTGTAGTATTGAAGATGAACGATATGGAAGCAGTATCTCTCATTCACTGGGGCAAATGCTTGCAGAACTGAGGCATTTGGCATTGGCTGACATGGTCTTGGAGCTGAAGGACATAGATAAGACTTCCTTTTGGTTCAGGGGATCAAGTCTTTGGCCAGAATTTCAAGACTGTGTTTGGGATGAGACTTTTCTTATAATTCCCAGAGGGAGTACAGGTGATAGCAGAGGTTGAGGCATGGGTAATAGCTTCCCTGGTTTTAGGACGCTCATGATTTATAGGTTTGAAGCCAAGACTTTTTGGTCATCATCTGCCAGAACCCATTTCTCTTGGCTAGAGAAGACATTTTTCCCTACTTCTTACTGAGAAAGTGTATTAGTTACTTTTATGTTGCCGTGATGAAACACCATGACCAAGACAACTTATAGAAGAGTTTATTTGGGATTATGGTTCTAGTGGGTTAAAGTCCATGATGGTAGAGTGAAGGCTTGGTGGCTCACTTCTTTTTCTAAAAAATTCATTTATTCAGATTACAGCTCCATTGTTATCCCACTACTTGTATCCTCCTGTTTCCCCTCCCTCTCTCCCACTTTCACCCTATTCCCCTCCCCTAGGTCTATGACCCAGAGGGACCTCCTCCCCCACTTTATGGTCATATGCTATCATGTCTCATCTTGGTAGCCTACTTATTCTTTCTTTGAGTGCCACCAGGCCTCCCCACCAAGGGGAGGTGGTCAAATATGGGGCACCAGAGTTCATGTGAGTTAGTCCACACTCTCCACATAACTTGGGAGAATGTCCTCTCTGTTGGCTAGGTCAAAGAAGGGGTTCGATGTTTACTACTTGTATTGTCCTTGGTTAGTGCAGTAGTTTGAGCAGACCCCCGTGGGCCCCGATCCACCCATTATGATGTTCTTTTTGTAGGTTTCTAAGACCCTCTGCATCCTTCTATTTCCCCATCTCCTATATTTCTCTTACCTAGAGTCCCAGTAGAATGTCCTCACATCTATCCCAATCTCCTGGTAAGTGAAGACTTTCATGGGACATGGGTGGCTTACTTCTTAAGCTGCAAGCACAAGGTAGAGAGAATGAACTAGGAATGACATGAGTCTTTAAACTCTCAAAATCTGCCTCTGGTGATATAGTTATTCTAATAAGGTCACACCTCCTAAGCCTTTCCAAAAAGCACCACCAAATGGGGACCAAGTATTCCAATGTCCAAAACCATGGGGACATCTCATTTAATCACAGTGTTGTCATGGTTGAGACTTGGTCTGTACCTATGACTGCCACTGAACCTGAAGGTGCAGGACTGGTCCAAAAAAGACTAGACCAAACGGAGCTGAAATATACAGTTCAGTCAGGCAAGCAACAAAACTGGATGGGGCTGAGAGACACAGGCATTGGCAGACTCAGGAATGCAAGGGAAGAGACTCAATTTAGAGCTTAGCAAACTGATATACACTTGTAATCCTAAAGCACAGGAGGCTGAGGCAGGAGGCTCCCAAGTGTCAAGGTCACCCTCTCAGAGTTTTCCTGTGCTGGCTGATTTGTTTCAGTTTCTAAATTATGATTATTTTTCTTTTTCAGCTCTGTGATGGGAATTATATTCCTTGAGAACATAGACTACTTGGTGTATTTTGTTTTGCTTTTTACAGTAGCATGTACACAGATCTGGTTTTAGGCAAAGGCTTATTGTTTGAAAAGACTATAGGGAATGGTAATGATAAATAAATACTCCGGATTTGACAATTCTTTCTTTTGAAAAGTTTACTTTTTTTTTTATTTTAGATTTTTCCTTATTTGTTTATTCAATTTATATCCTAGTTGTAGCCCCATTCCTCTTCTCCTTCCAGTCTCACTTTCCCCCCCTCTCCCCTTTCCCCCTCTTTTATTCCTCAGAAAAGGGGAGACCCCCTTCCCATCTACTCTAACTCAACAAGTTGCACCAGGACTGAACTTGTATTCTTCTCCTCTAGCCTGGCAGGGCAGCCCCACCAGGGGGAAGTGATCAAAACACTGGCAACAGAGCCTATGTCAGGGCCCTAAATTACTTTCAAATCTGACTTCAGGCCCATCATCCTTGTCTTTAGTAGTGGTTTGAATTTTGACTACCTAAAAATCTATGGAGTCTAAAGTCAATAAAGCTGACATCAGATCTTCATGGAATCCACCGCTCGCTCCTCTTGAGTCTCTTCAGATGCACACCAAGGACCTTTTTATTGTTTGCTTTGAGGGCCACAAGGAATTTAAACATTCTAATGCCTCCTTGAAAATAAAAACACTTTCTCCCTTCCGTTTTTCAGATGGATGTATATTTTGATGCTAGAGGGAGTCCTGGTTTGTGTGTTCAACTCCTGGTAAAGCTAGCTCTTTTTGTTGTGCAACATGCACAAATCGGCCTTAAGGGACAGAAGTCCATCTGACTAGTTATCCAACTATACAGCCAGAACCGAGAAGATAGGACTTGGCTAGCAGGGCAGGAAGGAACTGGTACCCAAGTTAGGACTCAGATTTTTGGCCTTGAGCATTGAGATCCATGGCAAATCATTTGTCTGTTGAAGGTTTCTGTGAAATCACAGTGAGTTGCTTCCACTTGCAATGAGTATGTGGGAGCAAATGGGGTTGGGGTGGGGTGAGTCAGCTATGGCCACAGAGGGGTGATTCTCTGCAGCTGTACTAGAGAGAACTCCTAGCAAGTGGGATAAGATGGCTATTGTCATGTAGCAGCTGACCAGGAGCTGGGTACTACACTCACAGATGAGGTTATCCTTCATTTCTCTTTGTTATTCCAAAGATTTAGCAAATTTCACTGAATTATTCTAACTCTGTCTTAAGTATGCTAAGAGGAAATAGAGACAGAGCCTAGATACTTGTGTTATAAGGTTTGAAGGGAGAGAGGTTAGTTTAATGATAGTAGCACTGCCTTCTGAGATGTCCCTAAGAAACAAGGGAGTTGCAGGGGGGCTGGTACTACAAGTTGTATCCTTCCCTTTGAATACTGTGTCTGGTTATATCAAGAAAGGGGGCATCTTCCTTGACAAGTCTTCCTTGGTTTGGAACTTTGGTTGGTCTTTTAAGTCTTGTCATTGGATGGTTGGTCTGTGTACCTGCTAACATACAGGTTTTGATTCTTAGCTAGGCCTGTTTAGAGATTCACAGATGCGCAGTTCACGTCTAGGGTATGAGACTTCTGGCGTGATGATCATGATGTAAAAATGAGACAGGACATAAAAGTCAGAGCCTCCTCCAGACTTTTTCTTCTGAATCAACTTATTGCAATTAATCTTGCTGTTATGAAGAATAACATTAATATTAAAGCAGACAAGACTATGTGAATATTAACAGTTGCAATCGGAGGTTTGCACTTTGCTGGTCTTACAGCATCAATGTGTTAAACCGAGAGGCTCCATTTTCCCTAAGCACCAAATACAGCATCATTCATTATTGTTGTTGGCTTACAGTGATGGCTAGGATGGTATGATCAAATGAGCTGGATTCCGGAACTGCTGTTCCATTTACATAATAATGTACTACCTGTCGTATTTGAGAGTGATTGCATTGATGGAAACATTTTCACCTCTTCCACAGGAGGAACTTATTTTTTACCATCAGCTCTCACACCTATGTTGCCCAAAGCTGACGGAGTATGTTTAAACTAAAGAATTTAGGACTGGTAGATCTGGATTCCTTCCCATGACATTTTTGATGTCCTCAGATCTTTGGTGCTGGTATATTTTGTGGTCCTGGGGTGTATAATGACATTGTGGCTTTTTTTTGTGCCATAAGTATCAAATAAAGAAAAAAAAAACTTGTCTTTAGCATTTTCTGATAGCTGGAATTTTTTTCTTTGAATAGAGGTATGTCTTAGAAAGCCTAACTTTGAATGCATTATTCATTCTTGAAAAAAAAAATCCTGATTAAGAGCAGGAACAGTGACAATCAAATATTTAAAAATATGCAAATGAAGCACTGTCAGTTTCTCTCAGCAGTGTCCCGTAATATTTGATAAAAATAGAAATGAGTGATTCTCTTATGAAATAACACAAATTATTCTTTGGAAGAGTATAATTTTGCTATAAAGTAAAAAATGTTTTAATATTTATATAAGAAAACCACAACACGTTTATAAACACTCTATCAAGCATCTTTACAATGGGGCCACCATGACATCTGGAAACGCAATAAATATTCACGGACACACGGAGTATGAAATATACATCTTGATTTTTTATAATCGTGTGTGCTTTATTTTTTACACAAATGGAATGGAAGTGTTGAATATTTACACTTAACAGGAGTGTAAGCTGTGCAGTGTCTCTGTAAACTCCAGCCAGGCAAGGAGGAACTTCCCCTCCCTCGCTCCCTCCCACTCTGCATTACAGCTCAATGGAGAAACACCCTGTCAGAGAGAAGCACAAAATTGTCATAGTAAAAGGATCTAATGGGTACAGCCTGGTGCACTCAGGAGTTAAGATACACTTAGGAAACACAAATTTGAAAAGAAGAAAAGTTTGTCATCCCATTGGGAGTCAACCATACCGCTTGGCTGTCTGTCCTTGTGAGACGTGAGGGAGATGCTATGCTCTTAGCTGATCTTTCTCTAAATTCTCTGCCTGCCTTAGCTTGTCTCCAGCTGCTACAAGGAACTGCACAGCTGTACGAGAAATGGTTTCAGTGAGGAGGAATATTTACAGACTGAAGTGTGTGTGTGTTTCCAACCACATTGACTCATACCTCATGTAAAGTGTGTACATGGTGTGCACACCATAGATACCGTACACTTAATTAATTAATGCACATCCACAGAATTCTCTATGGAGCTTCCTGGAAAATCAGTTGTTATAGGAGGTGCCCGACATGCTTTGAGGGAACTCATGTCTCCCCAGGAGTGACTCATTAGTATAATAAATTTAGGAACTAGCCTTAGTCCTTGGCTTAAATGCTTTTTGTAGGAATTTTAGGCAGGACCAAGGCAGGAAAAAAAAAAAAGATGTCATGTCACTGGCAAGTCCATTCAATCTCACGAAAGCAATCACCAGCTGAAAAGCAGAGGGGCTTCACATGGAAATGGGAAAAAGAAAGTATTGGGAGAAATCTCTCTCCAAACTAGGGCGGTGTCATGGCTTCAGTGAGGTTTGTGAGAACAGTGGTTGGGGCCAAAGTTTGCCTCTGTTGAAAGGAAGCGTCCTCAGCCTGGGGGGTGCTGGGAGTGGGTTCCTGGAGACGGGTCCAGGCAGAGGCTTCCAGGTGCCAGGGGGCCCCACAGCTCTTGCATCAGCACTGCCAGGGCAGTGGTGCAGGCTGGCTCCAGGTCAGGGCCTCACACTCAGCTTTGCTTTCTAGGCTGAGTAAGTAAAATAGTGACCCCAAGTATATGTGTCATTAGTCCATTGTGTGGACCTGCTGTCTGAATCAGCCAATGAGCCCTTTCTAGGACGGGAAAACTAAGGAATGGGATGTGCTCATGATCAGAGTTATGTGAGGATAGAAGAGGGCAGGCAAGTGTGGGAGAAAGGAAGAAAGAGGGAAACAGGAGATAGAAGTAAAGGAGAGATGGCCAGAGAAAGAAGAGAGAAGAGGGATAAGGTCAGCAACCCAGGAAGGATAAAAAGAGAGGGTCACAATGACAGGTGATGAGAGGGGAACAGTAATAAAAATGAGGCAAAGAAACAGATGAGAGCCAGCGGTGTACAGAACACTCCCTGGCTCAGTCCTGAAGGGCTGGCAGTAGGGTCTAAGACAGCTCACAGAGGCACCCGAACACAGCTTCATCTGGATGGGCTTGCCAAGTGGATAGAGCCAACCCCTGAACTTGGGTCTGGGAGAAAAGGCCTTCAAATAATAGGCCATCAAATCTCATGGAAATGAGCAATAAGCAAATGCCTCAGCAATAACTGGCTGACAGGTGGGATTTAAGTTTTGGTAAAGCTGAGACCCCCATGGTGCTACACATTGTACCAGAGCATGAAAAATAGCACCAGTGACACGATCTGGCACTTTTCCGAAAGGGCCCAGCATGTGAAGGTGACACTGTGCCCCCAGCGAGCCTTCAGGTTGGAGAGAGCTCCGGACAAAGTTTGCAGTGTTAGCACCAGTCTGGCCCAAGGCTCCAGGTGCATTTGCACCAGATGTGATCTGGGTGACTCTCATGCCATTTCCATATGTTGTCGGATTTGCTGCAAAATACACCAGTTCTTTGGAGCCATAGAGACCTCAACATTGGGAAGCGCAAGACAACACAACAAAATGGATGAGTGAATTCTATAGGAAAAGATCCTCTCACCAATGTGCTTGGTGATTCTTCAAGCAAATATATATGTATATATATTTATATAAATCTACATAAAAAATCAGTGCTAATGCTAATTTGGAAGCATCTACACTGGGAAAATAAATAATTATATTACTACAAAACCAATGGTTTGTGGTTCAATTTGATTGTACTCAGCCACAGCAATACTATCAAATGGAAAGCACATCACACAACTGGAGAAAACGTCTACTCATTAGTGACAGTCCTCTACGGTAAATGGTTGCATGCTCAGTGGAGAAACCAAAGAAGTTATCATGGCGGCCTGTAAGGAGAGCTGGGATCAGGAATGGCATTCTAGTGGCAGAAAACTTGAGAGCAGTATTGATGGAAGTTGGCCTTGACCCGGAACTGGTGAGTTGCAGACATGGACACATCTTTTGAGCCCTCTAAGGCTGTCTCTAGAAAACTGAACTTTTGATTGAGGGGAAAAAATATGCATGGCTGCTTGCTTCCCTTTCCATGGGCAAAGTCAGCCTCAAGACTTAGGTAGATACATAATTTTGGATTTTAATGTTTATTTTTGGTGACTGCAGCTGGGCAGACATGGTAATTAGTAAAAGATAAACAACCCTTGATTTTGGAAAGAGACTCTCAGCTTTAGGCTTTGATGTTCTAACTTAGAAGAAGCCCATCACTCAGATGGCTGTCTTTTGTTCTTGTTCTCCAGCCTATATGTGCTGGTTGGCTGCACAGTGTGGCAGAATCCCTGCCAGGTCTTAATGTACCCCAGAAATAAGGCGATGGGGCTTAATCTGGGCAGGCATAGAACCCAGACATGAGTGGTTATTAATAACACTAAAAAGTCTCTCTCTGAACACTGGGCAGAACCAGTGCTGATGTCACCATCAGCGCAAAAGTGGGAAGCTAACTCATGTTTCAGCTTATAGGCTTCGGGAGGTTTCTTTTTTTTTTCTTTTTAAAATCACCATTAGTATAATTGTTAGAAAAATAAACTTGGTCCAGGTGCAGCCCTAAGGAAGGCAATTCAACTGGTTGAGCTCAAAGTCATAAATCATCCTTTTCTTGTGGTGCTCTTTGCCCTATGTTCTGAAACAACAACAACAAAAAAAAGTGCATCCCTCACCACTCCTGACCAGATAACTTCTCTTTTTCCTCTTCTACAGAGAAATAGTGCATCTTAGGACAGATCTCCCCCTGTAATGCCAACTCGGGCTTTTACAAAACAATTGCTCTGTGAAACAAAGAAAAGATAACCCTAATGACTTATGGTTTGCCAGAACACTGAATGGTCCTTGAACTAACTGTATGCAAGTAACTAGGAGCTGTCTTGTCTGACTGTCTTGTGTGTTTGGCTCAGGCTATTTAACTAGAGGAAAGCAATCATTCCCTTTTGATTATTTGCATGAGTGTGTCTCTGAAAAGAAATCAACTTAAAAAAAGAACTATAACAAAAATCTCTCCCAAAAGTATCCATGAGGTCAACTTATTAAGGAGTGTGTTCCATAAGAGTGTATCACTAGTGTGCTAGTGTGCGTAGGTGATGATGGAGTTAAGTGAGAGGAAGTCTTCATCAGACCTGGAGGAAACTCAGATGCTCTGAATGGATAATTGGCAACAAAAGGGAGAGTGCAGCCTCAAATTCTTGAATTTGATCATCTGCTGAGAGTGCATACATTTAGTCTTTCAATGTTTTTTTTTTTAGTCTTTACAAAATATTTCACAAAACTTTTTAACCTATAGAAATTCATTTCTATACATTTAATATATTTTATTGTATAAATTATTCTCATCTTTAGTGCCTTCTTTCATCTTATAAATGGCAAAATAGACAATGACAATCATAAAGCTAGGCCAGATGGAATGCCCTCCTCAGTAAGGTTAGTCCTCCACACACTTGTCAATTTTACGACACGCTTTTCTTTGCACATGCCAGCCATGGAAACTAAGCAATCATCCTCCCCTGATCATATGTTGTTTCCAAAGGGACTCTTTTCTGTTTTCCTTATTTCCTTTGCTTGTTAAGAAATCAAAGGATGTGCATAGTTATACAATTCGAATGTATCAATTACAGAGGTGCGGAAGGGGAAGGTTGCTGAGGTTTGAGTGCTGGCAACTTTTCTTAAAGCAAAAACCACAGAGAGCTCAGCAGCTAAATCAGCTCTGGACATCTGCTGGGGTGAGAAGGCTGCCTGTCTCTAGGGCAGAGAGCCCATCAGCGGTTCATCCCGACACCTGGTACTTTGAGCAAACCAAAGCCTTCCTGCATACTGCGATGTCTTTTCCGTCCCACCCTTTGGCCCCTCTGTTTCCTTCATGGCTTCACACAGTTTGTGTTGTACATTCATAAGGATTCACATTGACTGCAAAAACATAAATGCAACAAAAACATAAAAGCCTCCAAGTATTATATTATATATATTTTGTTCATCTAAATGCTCTTCTGCCGTTGTCAGAGGTGCAGTAGCTAATTTATAACTTTTCCTTTGAGGGAATCCAGATGAAAGGTCCAGACTGCTCTTCGATAACAAGCTTGCATTGGTTGTATATATCTTCTAAGGTGTCTCCTTGGACAATAGCTGTTGCAAAGACAAAAATACCCAGAATTAGGAGGTTTTCCCCTTGGGGGTGAAGATAGCGATCTCTCACCCAACAGAAGCTTGAATCAGCTACAGACAGCTCAACAGGAGGCTTACTATTTGAGTAAGGAAGAAAATGCTGAATATTTATATGCAAGTGTGGCCACATCAGTGATGCTTAAAAGGGGCATTCTTTCCATGCCCTAGGTCAGTAATGAATGTGTCCAACCCTAGTGCTTTCAGTGTGTGTTGGCAGTTCTAGCAGTGAATCACTCCTGTTTGTTTCATGGCTGCCTCTTTGAGCCAGGTGCTGGAGAGGAGCACCCCACAATTTCAGACTGAGGCTTCCCATGTGGCCCCAGAGTTTCTACATTTCACTTAGTTAAGGCAGAAATTGAAGTCTTATAGACATGGAAATAATAAGAATTTTGAAGGAAGCCCTTTTACTGAGAAACCCCATTTATTGTCCAAGTTATTTGGTAAATTAAGATCTTTATCTCACAGAATTATTTATACTGTGATCACCTGATAAGGAACATAAAATGAGGAAACATAAATCTCGACATTGTAAGTTACTAAAACACGTGGCTCTCAGTGGAGATTTGAGCACATTTTGTTGCTGCCCTTAAATAAATGCTGTCTTGGAGTTGGGTCTCCAGAGCACATCAGCGCTACCCATATGCCAACAAGGCTTCGGGATGAACTATAACTCAAGTGGAGTTTGCATCTTCATGTTTCATAAACAATCTTCAGATCACAGTAATGGTAATCTACCCATGAGTACAAACTATGAGCCAAATAGTCAGGATTTTGATTTATTTTCCCACCTGGGAATGGAACTTGGGGCCTCTGGAAGAGCAATAGGTGTTCATAACTGTGGAGTCATTTCTCCAGCTCTTTGGTTTTTTTTCCCCCACCTGGATGCTCTCTTAGAATGAAGTTTCTCTCACATTACCGAGAGAAACCTTAATATTAACTTTTGTAAAATGTTGCTATTGGCAGAGGCAAGTGGATCGCTGTGAGTTCAAGGCCAGCCTGGTCTACAAACTGAGCCCACAACAGCCAAAACTACACAGAGAAACCTTGTCTTGAGGGGGAAAAAAAGTTGCTACTGCCACCTCTGGTATTCAAAACAACTGCAACAAATCCCATCTCCTGAGGGAAGCTGTTGTATTTAATGTTATTTTGGAGGATGCTGGGGTCAAATTCTGAGCTGTATGCAAGCCAGGCAAACACTCTACTACTGACCTACACCTCGGACTCAATATTTTGTTTATAAGTCATTGTAAATCAGCTGTAAGACAAACTCCACCAAGGCTGGCTTCTCTCTGGATTTAATCAGTGTTTCGTGAGATCAGGGAAGAAGAAGGAACTCAGGAAATCCACAGGAAATTCATATTCCATCCCTAAAATGCCTTGTTGCTGAAGACATTTTTTAAAAAAAATCAAAAGCTATTATTGGACTTGCAACAGCATTAACTGGAATATCTCTGAGTGTGTGTTTCTCCTTGTGCTGTGTGTTTCTCCTTGTGCTGTGTGTTTCTCCCTGACTGAAGAGATAGGCCTACAGGTTTTCAAGGCAGAGATGGCAGGGCAGACTCTGCCCAGTTTGATCACTAAAATGTTCATTTTCAAGTTTTTTGAATATCAGGGAGATAGCTTAATGAGTTATCATGCCTAAGATCTCCTTGATAGCAGGAGATAGCTCAGGGGCATCTACCACTTGTGGTTTAGGGCCAGTGGAGAACTGGGAGCGAGCTAACTCAGAGGAGAGAATCCAGAGCCCTAAACGAAATGGGCAAGGCAGACAGCATTTAAAGCAACAACAACAACAACAACAACAACAACAACAAAACCAAAACAAAACTAGGCAATCTCAACAGGAAGGTTTTGGGGCCTAGCTTTACCAGGCATGGTGCCTATTCTAAGTACAATACCAGGCAATTTATCTTCTTTTATTGTAGTGTCCAGGACAAGGAAACTTACCTGTAAAATATTCTCCAAATTCTTGTTCTAGCTTAATTGCCCGATCATAGGTTTTCTTAGCTTGTTCCTCTGTTAGACGCTTATTCATCTCCCTGGGGGGGGGGGGGAAGGAGGGTTTGATATTATGACACAAAGAAAGTATACCAAATCTCCCAAATTTTAAATTGCACAGCAAATAGAGAGTGCTGCAGGGGGCACAGTTCAATCTTAGTAGCTGTTAAGGCTACCCTTTGGATTCCTAGTTGGTGCAACCATTTCAGCTGTTGAGGGCTCCTTGGCAGGGCATTTACTCTCTTGGAGGACAGGCATCATGTGCAGCATTGGACTGAAGCATTGGACTGTGGCCTATGTTTCATCCCCCGCAGTCCCTAGTGCAGCACTAAACTCTCCAGCGGGCGCTATAGTATGTAAATGAAGTGCTCGTGTGTCCCTTGGGGTTGTGCTTCATCAAAACAGATCATCCTTTAGCCATGTCTTTGTTGTCTTTCTTTGATTTTGAGAAGATTTTACATCTCTAAAATACATGTAGGATACAGAGTTGAACACAATCTTCCAGCAGTGGTCAGAGGGAGGAAAGAGGAAAGTGTATCTGGGTTTGTTAGGCAGCACGAGCCTTGTTTGTCTTCAGGTCCTACACTTAAAATTGGTTTGGTTTAGTTCCTTGCCTTCATCCCTCTAAAGGTAAGCAGAAACACACAGAGCTTCTGGAGTGTTCTGGAAAGTAGAGCAGATCCCTAAGGTATTCTGTAGTTCTAACTAAACCTCTACAAATGCCGAGACAGGTCTGTAGGGATGAAGACTCTAGACTTCCTGTTCTTAAGCCCAAACGACAGCAGAAGTGTCTCCTGAGGGGCTGAACTACAGTGGACATAGAATAACTGATGTGACTAATAATTGAGCAGTTTAGTCAAATGGTGAGCTAGGATAGAGGAGCTTCATACAGAAGGATCGCTAGCCTAGTAGGTGTAGGGTACAGTCGGATAGAAGGAATAATCTCCAATGTTTAATAGCACACTACGGTAAATGTAGTTGATAGCCATTAGTTGCCGATTTCCACGTGGCTAGTAGGGATTTGGCGTGATCTCAAGAATGATTCAAAGTGATGAATGCTTGTGGAGCCTGATCTGAACATTACAATTTATATTTATGACTTAAACTATTACACCATATCCCATCAACACAAAGAAGTACTCTTTGTAAGTTAAAATGTATTGAAAAGACAAAAAAAAAAAAAAAAAAAAAAAAAAAAAAAAGAAACTCTGATGGCTGCTTGATTTTTGTTCAGATAGGAAAATGAACTACAAAAGAGTTATGCCTACGAGTGTCTTTTTCTATTAGTCTGCTTTATCGTCAACTATCGAGAAGAAT
Organism: Acomys minous; assembly: GCF_964271855.1. Lineage (NCBI taxonomy): Eukaryota > Metazoa > Chordata > Mammalia > Rodentia > Muridae > Acomys > Acomys minous. The sequence goes on along the minus strand of NC_140484.1, from coordinate 125,256,998 downwards.
GTTGTTTGATCATATGTTATGTTAAGTACTAGCTAGTCCCAAGGACAAAGAAGGAGGGAGGAAAGTGGATATTTTTCTAATCCTCCCTAAAGCGAATTGAGTGATTCCTAACCTGAAAATGACTGTCATCCTCCCAGAGCGTCTAGGCAAGTTGTGAGGGCTTGAAATAGTGAGGGGCCTTCCCTGAGGTTGTCTCTAAAGCGGCCTGGAGTTCTACAGGAAGAGCTTGAGCTCCTTCCTGCAACCACCCTCCAACAGGTGTCGTATTATACCAAAGCCTGGTCTCCTTTGAAACCAGGTTATGTGAAGAAAGAAGTTGTACGTGAGTTTGGATGTCACTGAGAGCTGAAGTACAAAGTAGATGCTTCCTGAACTTTACTGCGGAAATAGTCTCATTCGCTGTATTCCTTAGAGTTCGTGCCTGAGCTTCAGGTTCCTTGAGGGAGAAGCCTATGGCTTCTTCACTGGCCTGCGGCATGAGCTTCATTCAACAATTGCTGAACGAGTGAGTGGATGAATAAATGGTGATTGAGGCAAATAAACATAATTGTGGCATAATACAAGTAGAGGTAAACACAATGCATCATGGGTACAAAGCCACTGAAGACCCTTGGTGGTGGTAGGGTACACGGATACAGGAAAGCTTCTCATTGCTATGGGGTAGGCACAGAAGTCAGGAGGCTACACATTATGAAAATTTCTCTTTTCTACATGCCCTTGAATTTACATTCCTCTCAAGATGCAGCTGTGTGCTGGCTAATCGGCTCTGTGGCTGATGCACATGAGAAGTAATGTGTGTGATGGTGTGTCACTGTCTCGTTGTGACAGCTGCCATGCTTTTGTTCCGGCTGACCAAGCTTTGCCCCTTCCTGTGGAATGGGCAATTCGTGACAGCATTGCTCCTGAAGTCAAAAGCCTTAGGAAAGACTGAACCATAAAGAACAGCCTTTAGTAATGAGATCGCACAAGGCGGAGTGTCATCGCCATTGCAGTAGAGAGCCACAGATATGGCTGCAGCAAATTATGCCAAAGACACTGTCCTCATTATGGCATCCAGCCTTTGGCATGCTTAATTTTCCTTGGTGCTGAGTGCCTGTGACAGGGCCCTAAGGCAGAACTAAATAAATCATCTGGTACTTATGGAAGGAAGTAGATCTTCCACTGAGCACCAGATGGGCTGTCTCCCAGTGTCATACTAGACTAAATGTGCCACTGCTCTTGGTCCCTCAGGCTTTACTTCCCTAGGAAGTCATCCATCCCATTGTGTTGTGTGAACTAATTTCTATTTTTGAAATAAGCTTTTATGATGCTGTTCCCAAGAGCATTACTTTTCTCCTCTTAATGTTAACATTGCATAGCTTTGTGTAGAGGTCTACAGATTATAAATCACTTTTACATAATATTTGTAGTTACTTAACTAACTTTATGAAATACCCCTACACAGAAGAAGTTTAACACGTGCCATTGGAATAATAACAAGAACACTGTTTTATCATCAGGGCACATTTTTCTATGGGGCGATTGTGGTTAATGTTCTCTACACTTGCTTCCTAATTTTATTTCCTTGTCTTGGGCAAAAAACCCTTGTCTACTTTATGTTTGGGGATATACTCTGCTTTCGGGATAAAACTCTGGTGATTTCCCCAGAGATCGACTATATATTTTAAGTTAATTCTTTTAGCTGCCATTCCAACTGCTACTGTTCCATTTGCAGCTTTATCCTCAGAGGAGACCTGACAGGTAGCTGATATCTTCAGAAAACAATCATCTCTGGGAATACCTTCTGTTTGCACAATCTTTCTATAAACATTGTGTTGTGTATGGTTCAGTCCAACAACATTCTCCGGTGGCCTGCCTGGAGGCAGTCTTTGAGCTAGGATGCACTGATGCCATCTCTGGCATTCTATAGAACCTGTTTGTTTGTTTTAATAACAAGATTAAGTTAACGTTCCATAAAAAGTAACCTCATATCTTTTGCAATAATACTACTATTTACTGAGTATATAGCCATATGACATTTATAATACTCAGTAAATACTGAGAATACAGTTATATGGCATGGACTATATGAGCCTCTGTGACCTTGGTCAGCTTGCTTTCTACAAGGTACATGTCAACGTCTAGTTTATAGGTGAAGATTTAATCTTAGGAAGCTCAAGCAATTTGTGCTGAGGTTATATGAAGGATCTTGGGCAAAGAAAAGAGCTGGCCTAGCTTGTCCACTTTTCATGTCTCTGCTTGTAGCCTCTTTGCTTTGCTGCCATTACCTACAGCAGTCTCACTGTTAATATGCAAACTGTCTAGATGGGCTTTCTATCAGATCATGAATAGGTGCCTAATTTACTTACTGTGTTTTGAAGAGAGGTATTTTAAAAATGCTTATGTATTTGGACAGAGGTAGAGATGAATAAATTAAGGATATAATGTTACTAGTGAAGACTCTGTTAAAAACCAGGGTCTATGTGTCTTAAGTAGAGTCAGAATTCTACTAAGGGCAATACAGAATGTCAAAATTCTGAAGTGTTATTTATTCCCTTTATAAAAACAAAACAACACAACTCACACACTTATTATTTACCTGTGAAACTGTTCTAAAAGTTAAGATACAACACAAAGATGATAGTCTTTTCTCATTTGCAAAAATGAATGCTAAAATAACTATCCTCTCCACCCAAAAAAACCTTTTAGATCAAACGAAGCTACTAAAAAACAGAAAATGCCAAAGTTGAACAATTTGTAAAATAGCAAAGAATTACTGACACAAAGTTTAATACACACACACACACACACACACACACACACACACACACACACACACACGTATCTAAAGGGGGAAATGCTCGACAATCGACACTGGCACTCCAGCCTGTAGGCCTCTATAGCAAACCACAGTTGCTTGCTGTGTATTTGGAGCAGGGAGCTTGAGGTCTGGTCTTCTACTTACATCAGAGGTTCCAGAGACTTGGGCTTTATGAAGATGGCAATGGGATAGAGCTGGGCAACTTGTAACCGCTTAATAGCATTTCCTGATACATCAAGTATACAGTGTTTGCCCTGGTAGAAAGAAAAATACCAGGTTAAAATATCAAGAAAAATGGCCAGTGTCCAGTGAGATAAAATAAATCATGTTTTTGAGAAAGGTATGAAATTCTGGATTTATAAAGACCGAAAGTAAGTCTCACTTTAAAGAGTAATTTGAAGTCTGTGAGGTAGCTATCACTGACTGCATTTTACAGGACGCAAGAGTAAGGCTCAGCAGTGTTAAACAATGGCCCAACATTCATGAAGAGGAAGACTGAAGCTCAGCTTTTGAGCGTGGGCAGAGTTGGTGGTTAGAGTAGACATTTCAACATTTTAACCGGTGTTAAGCCTGGAAGAATGCTGATCACAGGAGCTTCGAGCAATTCTGGACATTTGCTCAGCGCTTATGCATACTCTGTCACGATACAGACATGGAAGGAGGCAGACACAGAAGCACTGCCTTCAGTTTTGTGTGGCCGAATGCTGATTCTTGCAGTGAGTATGTGAACTTGTTTGTTAATAAATGAAAGGCCTACTTCTTTATAACACACTTCATTTAACTTGGCTTCCAGAGCCGAGGATGCTCAGTGCTGGGACCTACTTCATAAAATATTTCTGAGCAAATAGAATGATTTGCCACATCACATTCTACCTCCTGGGGAGAAATGGCCTTATTATTCTGAGGCTAAGAGAACTTTACACAAGAAAAAAGAATTTTTATGTAGATAGAAGCAATCCTAAATCAACAATACGGGGGAAAAATGCATGCTGTCCGTATAAAATGCAGAGTCCTGCGAGCACTCCAATGCTTCTGAGAAGTACACCAAGATGCGACATGCCTTGTCACTTAAATAGTAAATCCCAAGTTTGCTGTGTGTGAAGTACATTAGGTGCATGAAAGGTGTAAGCGATTCATTATCTACCAGCCATGAGTCTCCTCAGTTAAGACGGGCCATTGTGTACATGTTCAAGGGGAAAAGAGATACAGCTTTCTAGGTCACTGGTGAGAAATAGTTCAGAGCTTGAACTTTTGGGAAGAGGAAGCTAGAGCTGTTCTAAGATATTAAACTTCCTGATGTTGATATGTTTGTGAAGATGTCAGTTCTATCTATTAATAGTGTTCAGCATGGCATTTCCATATATGCTTACAGTGTGCACTGATTAAGTGAAGTATACTCTTTCTAATCAAACAGCTTTCTCGGTCCTTAGTAATTACTATTCTTTTTTTTTTCTAAAAAGATTTATTTATTATTTATACAGTATTCTGCCTACACATGTGCCTGCCCACCACAAAAAGGCACCAGATCTCATTACAGGTGGTTGTGAGCCACCATGTGGGTGCTGGGAATTGAACTCGGGACCTTCGGAAGAGCCCATAGTGCTCTTAACCTCTGAGCCATCTCTCCAGCCCCAGTAATTACTATCCTTTCAGGTCAATACTGTTTAACATATGCGAAAGAATGAATATATAGTACTTGTCTTAGTGTGACTGGCTTATCTCATCTATAGAATGCCCCTTGTTCCATTTTTCTGCAGGTAATAAATGTCTGTCTGTCTGTATCTATCTACTACCTACCTACCATCATTAGATTTTCTTTATTCTTTTGCTATAGACATCTAGGTTGATATCTGTATCTTAGGTATTGCTAACATTGCCACAAGCATCATAGAACTGGAAAACCCCCTTTGATAAGCTGATTATATATATATAATCTTTTGGATATGTAGCTAGCAGTAGGACAGATGATTCAGGTAGCTCTAGTTTTAGTTTTCAAGACTTAGTATTTTTATGTGCATGCATGTATGTTTGTGTGGGGGTATGTGTACATCTGTAGGTGAGGGCAGAGGGCAGATGTGTTGGATCCCCTGGAGCTGCAGTTACAGACAGTTGAGAGTTGTCTGACAAGTGCTTGGAATCAAACTCAAGTCTTCTTCAAGGGCTGAAAGCACTCCTCACAGTGGAACAACCTCTCTCTAGTTCTGAAATACTCTAGGCTGCTCTCCATGCTGGCTGTGCTAGCTCACATTGCCCCTACAAAACAACAGGATTTCTTTTCCTTTCTATCTTCCCAGAATTTATCTACTTTTTTCATAATAGCAATTTTTAACTGGGATGCAGTTAAGATGCCTTTGAGTTGTTTTTCTGATGGCTAATGATAGTCACTATTTTTAACATATATTTCAGTTATTTGATGTCTTCTTTGAGAAGTGTCTATCCACACCATTTGCCTATTTGAAACAAGTAGAGTAATTCTTTTGCTAAGTGTTTAAAGTCCCTTATGCACATTTTGGATATCATCTGTGAGATGAGTAGTTGGCAGGGATTTCCTCCAATCCTCTGGGTTGTATCCTTATTTTATTATTTCCTTTGCTGTGTACAAACTTTTTAGTTTGGTGTAATCTCATCTATCCATTTTTAATAACATTCTCTGGGCTTTTAAGGTCCTATCCAATGTCTTGAAGATAACCTGCTTTCCCCCTTACTAGTTGAAAACTTTCTGGTCTCACATTTAGGTCCACAAATGACGCTGAGAGGATTTTTGTATAGGATGAGATGAGGTTAAGTTTCAGAATTCTTCATGATGGTAGCCAGTTTAATCAGTATCCTGTATTGAAAAAAACTATCTTTTTCAGTATTTTTGTTATTGTTACTGAGAACAGCTGGCTGTATACATGTTGGTTTGTTTCAGCAAACCAAGCCTGTTGCCTTAGTCTGAGTGTCTGATGTTCTGTCTAAATCATTGTTGCTTTTACTAATGTGGTTATACAGGATGTCTTGAATCTGGGAATCAGGATCTTTTTTCCCCTTCTTTATTTTCTTTTCACAGTCCATGAAATGCTTTTTATATATGTTTTATATCTCTAGAAAAGAATCCCAGGATTTTCCCTCCCGTATGTTTTTATCTTGATTCTTTATGGTCCATGATGCCAGCTGACGTTGTCATATAAAGAAGCCAATGACAGGACCGCAGCAGATCGTTCTGCCATTTTTTCTAGGTCTCTGAGTTAGCGCTGATCAGGGCTGATAATCACTCCACTTATTTGGCCTGCCTGTGAGGTTCATGATGCTTTTCCCAGCTCTGTGGTCATCAATGTAGCCATGCTTCACCATCACACTTATGAACCTGAAGATGACTTTGGAGCATGGCCTGATGAGGACCTGGCATTTGCCTGTCTTCTCACCATTGTTGATGCTCTCAAGAGCATCTGCCAGGACACTCATGCGCACCACAGTGATGGCGCAGAAAGATGGCGGAAAGAGTGGGAATTGGGATCTTTGTTCTTTTTGCTCAAGATGCCTTTGGCCGTGTTTCCTTTTCTTGTGTGCTTGCTTCCATATAAATTTTAGGATTCAAGTTTTGTGAAGAATATCATTCATATGTTGATAGGGATTGTGCTGTCTCAGAATTGTGAGTTCAGGTAGTGCACCAGTTACTTCTTTTGCTGCTACAATAAAAAAAACAGACAGAAGCAACTTAAAGAAGGAAGAAAGGGCTTATCCATCATGACAGAAAAGTCATGGTGGCTGGAGCATGAAGCCATTGGCCATAGACAGGAAGCATAGAGGTGAATTTTGGTGTTCAGCTCTTTCTCCTTTTATTCAGTCTGGGGCCCCATGGACCCTAGCACATGGAATGATGCTGCCCACATTTAGGGTGGGTCTTCCCACATCAATTGACCTAATCTGAACAATCCCTGCAGACATGCCAAGAGATTTGTTACCATGGTGATTCTCAAAATTACCTATGAGGAGCAGAGGACACTTTAATAATATTAGTTCTTCTAGTGCATGAACATAAGAAGTTTTACTATTTTTTTTTATGACTTTTCAGTGTCTTGTATTTTCTTGTGGAAATCTTTCACTTTCTTGGGTGAGTTTATTTCTAGGCATCTTACTATTTTTAATAGCAATTATGATTGGGTTGTTTTCATCGTTTCCTAAAAAATGAATAGAAATGTAGAAAACCAACTGATATTTGTATGTTGGTTTGTTACTTTACCAAATTAATTTATCAGTTTTATTTTTATGTGCATTGCTTTTACTTCAGACCTGGGATGAAATCAACTTGACTATGGTGAATGAACTTGATGCTCTTGAGTCTTCTTTGTCCCTTTTCTTCTATACCCTTTTGAGATAGGACCTTGATACACTGCTTAGAGTGTTCACAAACTTGTGCAAATATTAAGCACCTATCCTTGATTTCTCAAGTATGAGTGAACTACTATGGATGGTTTGATTTAATGTTATTTTGTGAATAGTTTCTGCTTTTATGTGCCTCAGGAATATTGGTCTATGAATTTCTTTTTCTGTTATTGTTGTATTAATGTGTGACTTTGGAAGTAGGATAATGCTATCTGTGAAATAAAATTGGAAGGGTCCCAAATTTAAATTATATGAAGTAGTTGAAAAGAGTTATCATTAATAATTCTCTCTCCCTAACCCCCCCTCTTTCTTCCCCTCCCTCCAAAGTTCTGAGTCAGGGTCTGGTGTAGCTCAAGTTGGCCTCAAACTTGTGCTTAGAGGCATGTATTACCATGCCTAGCATCATTAACTCTTCCTTAAAAGAGTATTTGTTAAGCTGTTGACCATTGGTTCACTTTCTTGGAAGACATGGTATTTTTTCAAGGTGTAACAGATGGTTTATTCATGATTTTCATTATCTTTATATACATATATGAAATGTCATATATATTTTGATCATACTCAACGTTTATTACTCTCTCTTGTTCTGGTCAAATGGCCAATGGCAAGATACCCTTGCTCTTCCCAGCCAGTCCCCTTTTACTTAATGAGTATACTCAGGTAATCAATTTTATTCCTTCTCAAGTCTCTGATGGTGTTAAAGACCAGATAGTTTAGTTTTACAATTAAGCTTGGTTGTTTAGGGGTTAAGATGGTTTTAGGTCTAGATAGATGTTTCAAGTTGATAATGATGGGATATGATACATATTGATTTACATTCAGAATTTTAGACTCACCAAGATAGGAAAAATGTTTTCTTTAAGGCTTCCAAATACAAATAGCCAAAACACTAAGAATGTAACATTTGTATAATTCCTGATTGTTTCATGGTTCTTCTGGCTGTAGGTGGTTTATTGTATATATGTGTAATAGTATAAATGCATATGTAAAAATATTTATCAAAAATATTAAAAAAATAAATAGGGTTGCTTATAGTAGAACAGGAGAGGTGTTATCTGCAGGTGCAGGGAAACTTACTAGTCACTACGCCACTGAAGAAAACTTTCCATCTTCCCCAGCAACCATTAACTGCCTCTAGATTTTTAGGGAGAAGTGGGCCCTCATAAGCCCCCATGGGAGACATTTTATGACAAGTTTGGATACTATTGTTTGTGATTGCTATATTCAGAATTTTATGTCCTCACAGTTAAATTTTGACAAGCAGCCATATATATCAGGAAAAATTTCTTTATCATGCAGGGTTTTTGATTTACTATCATATAGATTTTCATTAAATTTTCCAATGATCTTTTGTCTTTCTGAGGGGCATAGGATGGAATGTCTCCTGTTTCACTTCTGACTTTTAATGTAGTTTTCTCTCTTTTCTTGGTTAGCCTAGTTTAAGTTCTGCTAATTTTGTTTGTCTTTTTACAAGCTAACACTTTGATTCGGGCATCTTTTGTGTTGTCTGTACAGTCTCTGTGCCATGGGCTTCTAGTATAATTGTTGTTCTTTGCTTCCTTCCACCACCTCGCTTGGTGTCCTTGCTTCTTTAAGTTAGTGTACAGTGGTGGGTAGCGGTGGGAGCCGCGTGCACGGTGGTGGGTGGCGGTGGGAGCCGCGTGTACGGTGGTGGGTAGCGGTGGGAGCCGCGTGTACAGTGGTGGGTAGCGGTGGGAGCCGCGTGTTCAGTGGTGGGTGGCGGTGGGAGCCGCGTGCACAGTGGTGGGTAGCGGTGGGAGCCGTGTGTACAGTGGGAGCCGCGTGTTCAGTGGTGGGTAGCGGTGGGAGCCGCGTGCATGGTGGTGGGTAGCGGTGGGAGCCGCGTGTACGGTGGTGGGTAGCGGTGGGAGCCGCGTGCACAGTGGTGGGTAGCGGTGGGAGCCGCGTGCTCAGTGGTGGGTAGCGGTGGGAGCCGGTGTACAGTGGTGGGTAGCGGTGGGAGCCGCGTGCACAGTGGTGGGTAGCAGTGGGAGCCGGTGTACAGTGGTGGGTAGCGGTGGGAGCCGCGTGCACAGTGGTGGGTAGCGGTGGGAGCCGCGTGCACAGTGGTGGGTAGCGGTGGGAGCCGTGTGTACAGTGGGAGCCGCGTGTTCAGTGGTGGGTGGCGGTGGGAGCCGCGTGTAGGGTGCTGGGTAGCGGTGGGAGCCGCGTGCACAGTGGTGGGTAGCGGTGGGAGCCGCGTGCACAGTGGTAGGTAGCGGTGGGAGCCGTGTGTACAGTGGGAGCCGCGTGTTCAGTGGTGGGTAGCGGTGGGAGCCGCGTGTACGGTGGTGGGTGGCGGTGGGAGCCGCGTGTAGGGTGCTGGGTGGCGGTGGGAGCCGCGTGTACGGTGCTGGGTGGCGGTGGGAGCCGCGTGTACGGTGCTGGGTGGCGGTGGGAGCCGCGTGTAGGGTGCTGGGTGGCGGTGGGAGCCGCGTGCACAGTGGTGGGTAGCGGTGGGAGCCGTGTGTACAGTGGGAGCCGCGTGTTCAGTGGTGGGTAGCGGTGGGAGCCGCGTGTTCAGTGGTGGGTAGCGGTGGGAGCCGCGTGTACGGTGGTGGGTGGCGGTGGGAGCCGCGTGCACAGTGGTAGGTAGCGGTGGGAGCCGTGTGTACAGTGGGAGCCGCGTGTTCAGTGGTGGGTAGCGGTGGGAGCCGCGTGTACGGTGGTGGGTGGCGGTGGGAGCCGCGTGTAGGGTGCTGGGTGGCGGTGGCGGGTAGCGGTGGGAGCCGCGTGTACAGTGGTGGGTGGCGGTGGGAGCCGCGTGTACAGTGGTGGGTGGCGGTGGGAGCCGCGTGTACAGTGGTGGGTGGCGGTGGGAGCCGCGTGTACAGTGGTGGGTGGCGGTGGGAGCCGCGTGTACAGTGGTGGGTAGCGGTGGGAGCCGTGTGCACGGTGCTGGGTAGTGGTGGGAGCCGCGTGTGTAAGGGCAACAGGAGGAATCATGGTGCTCTTTGCTTCTGCTTAGGTGACGGTGTCTGCCCAGGAGCAGGACCTCAGCCAGAGTCCCCCTTGAGAAAGAGTTGACCCTTTGGTGATGTGACAGTTTTGCATCTTTGGTTGTCTTACTTTCCGCTCTAGTGCCGTCCTAGGAGTAAGGAGTAAGGGGCATGAGAATCTAGGCAAAGGTTTTTTTTTTTTTTCTTTTTGGTGCCCCTCTCCTTGTTTACTTATGGGCAAAGTGGCAGCTGTTTTCTCAAGCACCACGTGCTACCTGCTTTCAGCCCTGGCAGTAGCATGAACCCACACTCGATACGGCATATTTCCCTGTCTGTGTCTTTATACCCATCCCTTACAGTGCAGGTTACTCAAGAGGCTAAGCCACAGCCACTGTGCTGGGTGAAGCTGAATTCCTAAGCCAGTAGAGGAGAATCCATGCGGGTTTTCACGAGAGGAGAATGCAATCTGACCCTAAGAGGAGTCCAGATTCAGACAGCAGCTCTCGTCTCTGGGTTGTTCCTGGGTCTGGTGTGCTGGAAGTCTTTCTTCTGGGGAAAGATGTGAGAGCCTTTTCCAAGACAAGGCCACTGTATAGATTCAGGCTGTTTATCCAAGAGGACTTTTCCTGTAGGCAGCATTGCTAGCATCTACACTGCAAGGGTTTGCTGAGAACTCTCACTCCTGGCGGGAGGACACACATTCCCAGGCTTTGGAGATGTCTTGTTTTCATTTCATGCTATCATCCCAGGTCTTTGAGTTTTCCATGGTTCTCCTCTTTTCTTTTTGATTTTCAGTTTTCTCTTAGCCCACTCACCTCAATGGAACTATATCCCTGTTACTTCGGGTCTCTGTTTAACTCATCAGCGTATCAAAAGGGAGGAAACATTAAAAGGATAGGGCCACGCTAAGTCAGAAAAACAGATAATTGCTTTCTTCCTATGAGTTCTCCAGATGTGTTTATAGGAGATAGGCTCTATCTATGGGCAGATCATAAAGGCACAGAAAAGTGGGTTCCTATCCTGGTTTCACTTTAATAGTCCCCTCTTTTCTATGCTTCTCGATATTGTTGAGAAGAAGGGGACTGTAGCATCAATGTCTCTTCTATGTCAAACTTGCTGGCAGCAACAGACTGGACCATTCTCCCATGAATCTCCCTCCCACCATGACAATGTTTTCAGAGAGAGAAAAGCTCAGTTTATCTAGGCAACCAAGGGTAGCAAAGCTCCATTAATAAATTCTGTCTCACTTTTCTGGGTTAGATAGTGAGCTAAGAACAAATCAAGTCCCCACAATCCACAGGCTGTTAACTGTCTTTGGGTTAATGGTTCCTCTCTCTTTACTTCATCTGCAAGTCAGACTATTTTATTTAAATTAAAGATTAATGACATTGCTTTAAGGTAATTCTCTGCATGGATATTAATTTGCAATCGGGAAGAAACAATGATAAAAAAAACTTGCTACCTTTAGGGGAGTCATGAGAGGACTAGCAAACATACCCTTTCTGCTACAAATCTCACAGACTGCACACTGGTTCCATATAAATTGTCATTGTACTGGCCAGCTTCTATAAATTTGTGCTCTTGGATATCTTTCTCCATTTGTTCTCTAGAAATGACAAAGTGATAGTCTCTGCCGTCGACTTCATAGTCACGCTTTGGCCTCGTAGTATCTATAAAAGAAGAAACAATGAAAGTAAGATGAACTTATAATTAAACATCTTTTCCATGCAATATTTTTTCAACTAGTCCTTCAGCACAGATACATAGGTATGTGTCATATGTAATATGATGGGTCATTACATAGCAATGAGTTACAGTCTTACCATAGAGATAAGCAATGATAAAAAAGGACAAAATACAAGACATAACTTGCTATAAGTATCAGACAACAGAAAAGGCACAGCTGTAATTATAAGGGGTGAGAAACGTGTGAGGGCAAGTTTCTATTTACACTCCCTCTCTGCCTGGATGCTATGTTTAATTGGAGAGTCCAGAGGCCCCTCAGATGTAGAAGATACTACAGGCTATAAAAAATTGGGCATTTGGGGTGGCAGAAAAAGGCTACTTTTGCTTACTTGAGGCCTGTCTTTACAAGTTTAAAAGCAAATTACAAGTAGAACAAGCAGATCTGTCAGTGTATTATTGCTTTATAAAAATAAATATTCTCTAAAGGAAGATAACAGGATCCAGATTCTCAGCGAGACAGCGCCACACCTGAGGGCAAGCCTGCAGACATGTAATTTTAGCATTCATGATTCAGAAGCAAGAAGGTCCTGAGCTGCAGACCAGGAAAGACTACATAGTGAGATCCTGTCTTCAAATGACCACTGCCTCAAAAATAAATAGCTCTACAACACAGAAAACACAATTGATTATGAAATATGTAAGAATATGTGCCAAATAATTAAGAGGGGAAAGGCCATGTAATTATGGATATGTTTAGGGGCTTAAAATTATGTATAGCAGGAGAATTATAGTTCAGGTGGGACCAAAATTCAGCAAAATCTAACAATTTCGTGTTGATGTTTTGTTAAGAAGACAAAGGGAAAATAGGTATACAGCTTTAAGAAGTTAACATTATGTTCAATCTTGAAATCAGTTTTTTCTAAATGTCTATCTTAAAATCGGTCAAAGGTAAGATATTTTTATCTCTAAATACATTCATTATTATAATTTATAAAACATAATTACATTTTATTATAACCTATAATATCAAAAAGTAAAAGAAATCCAAAAGGGCTATCCATTTTTTTTGGTGACTATAATTATTTTAAATTATTATATAACAACTTAGATTTAAAGTTTTAAACACATGAAAAATGTATTAGAAGGAAGAGTGATTTGTTTCTGGGTATTATGTGGGATTTTTATATACCTTTCAATTCCTTGGGTAATCCTGTACAATAAGTATGTACTTATTACCATAGAATAGTATTGAAAGAAGAAGAAAAACAGTAAAAGAAAAAGGTACGTGTGTTCAAGGTGGAAGGGGAAGTGGCAACAATGTTTAATGTTGCTATGATTTCATTCTCTGAGAAGTGGTAACTCAGACTGGCAGATGCAGTGATCAAGCTTTCCCTTGCCCCTTCCCACCTGGAGACAGCTTGGCTTGAGGACCAACACACTCACTGTCCTAAGTCATTCAGAGACACTTTCAACCTGTGGCTTTGCTTCTGATCGCCCCCTGGTCTATAGATAAAGATGCTACAGTGGTACTTCAACCAATCCAGAAGAACTCACTGTGGCTTACAAATAGCACGTTGTCTCAAGTGCTAGGGGAGGTTCCAGGAAATCCTGTTATTTTCCAGGGATGAAGGTCAGTCCTTATCAACAGAAAACAATAGGTGACAGCCCAAATGAAAAGTTCTAGGCAGATACACTAAATCGGGTGCTCAGATAATAGGTAACAGACTACACACAAATCACACCAGGAACACTTCTTGAAGGGGCAGGATTAGGTTTGACTATCCACCAAGGATTCAAGTTTTGGCCCAGAGAAAAGTGATACTTACGAGGCACACAGGAGCCAAATTTATCAGGAAATTCAGATATCAAGTCGTCATTGATTCGATCCTTCATGGGGCCCAAGATAATCACTGGCCGGGTGTAGTTTACTGCAGACAGGGAAAGGAAAGTGCAGATGAGGAGGGAGACGTAAACCTCTGCAATGCGGATGCATTGGATGCATCGGCACCTCTCCGGAAGTGATTCCTCACGGCAGACTGCCAGCCGCTAAGCCCTGCCAAGCCTTAACCTGGGGTGAATTACCCACAAAACCCCGCATGCAGAAATGCATGTTCAGCACAGGGGATGTTGACTCTGCTGCTTTCTAGAATTTTACTAACAGAATAAGCAGCAGCAGCTGCTGCCTTCGAGAGGAAGAGGATGAGTTAACGACCCCATGCTAACACACCTGGATTTTGGGAGCCTAGGAGAAAAAAACCAAAACCCAACAAAATAACAAAACCCAACCAGCTTTTCGGCCATTGCTTAAAGTCACTGTTAATAGTAGCGACATTTTAGGTTGTGTTTTCTTTTCCTTGGCTAAAAATTATGGTCGGTTCTCCGCTAGGGGCTTCCTGCTTCCTTTGCACTTTAGAGAGTATTTTAGTCTGCTTAGTGCAACTCCCTATGTGATGATGTTTCAGTTTTCTCTGGAACATCTCTATCCGCCACCATAAGCCTCTGTATAAATGTCTCTAGAGAGATAGATTCAGACTCCTGGAGCACTCTGCAAGTGGCCTGCCTCTGAGGTCTACTAGGAAGTCCCTTCCAAAACTGGGATGGTATCAGCTTCCCCAGAGCTGTTCTCCATCAGCCCTGCAGCTGAGGCCCTCACATGATTGGACAGGTGCCTTCCTTGTGAGGACACACCTCTCAAGGCCTGTTCCCCACCCCCCTCCTGGGCGCTGTTCCTGAGGCTGAGTATTAAGCTAAGGTTGCTATCACCTGTCATAGCCTGGGAATCAGTAATGTGGACATGTCTGGGAAACTTACTTTCCTGCCTCGAGACAGGCTCATAGGAAAGAATGAGGTCTTCTTGTCCTCCTGAGAAGAGAAGAAAGGAAAATTACAGTTGACAAGCAGCCGGCAGCACCCGATAGCTACAGTTCCTGCTCCAAAACACAGGAAACATACAGTTGAGGGTGAATTTTCCTTGCACTCTCTCCTTGAACCATTCAACAACTTCTCCATCCTCATAAATTTCCAGTGTCTGGCTTATTGCACAGTCATAACTCTAAGAGACAATGGGCTGCTCACTCTCTGCAGTGGGGCAGTGCTCTTTTTATCTGACGTTAGAAATGGCGTGCCATGCCTCCACACCAAGCATTATGAATAAAGTCATTTAAGAAAGGGTCCATCCGATAGCGTCACGCTACCTCATCAGAATTTCTGATCCTCTTAACTCATCTCGTATTTTATTTTTGTAAATATGTGGTCCAAAAGCAAGTGTTTATTTCATTTAAGTTTCAGAATATCCTTGTAGGATGCTAGAGTAAGTTTAATTTAATATGAGTCATCAGGAGTCTGTCCTTGGTCGGTTACATTAGATTCAAACTGAGGACACTGGGGTTATAGCTGTGGGGCAGTGCATGTGCTTAAGATGTGGGAGACTTGCTTCAAGCCCTGGTGCCCCGCCTCCAGGTGGAGATGTGTCCTAGGCCATTGGTTAAGATCGCTGCTAATGTGTGCCCTGAACCTTCAGAATGAAAACTACAGGAAGCATTACTGTAAACATGCCAGTGTTTCTAGCAACATTTGTTGCGTGACCTCTGCTCCTGGGTGGGCCTTGTGTCAGCCCATTACTGTAGAGACTATATTCGGCTTTGGCGATTAGTTCTAAATCAATTTTAAACACTAGATCAACTAGATGGTCATGGGGTTGTCTCGGTTCTACCCCTTCTACCCCTATATTTGCATTAGGTTTAGTGTTGACCAACCTTTGGGGTGAGAATAGGGTAGGGATATTGAAAACAGCTCAGTGTATGCTAGAGGAGACCCTGGAGAGGGAATGGGATGGGAGGTGGTCTTTGTCAAAGCCAAAAGACAGTGAACCTCTTCCCTCTACACCATGCTATAGAGTCTATAGACTGACCATCCCAAACATTCAGTTGGCCAATACCAGGTTCTCTTTGTTAGCTCCAGCACCAGAGAAAAGTGAGCTGTTTCACAAATGGTGGAAACTTCACAGATGGTTTTGGAAACTGCAGTTGAATTGGGTAGTTATAATGCTATGTCTGTAATTGTAGAGTGCAAAGGCCTTCTATGGAGCCTTGTAGTGGTAAGAAATGGCTGCCAACTTAAGTCATGTTTATATCTACCCCAAAGATGACTGACTGATTGACACTGCTAGGCCACACTGTATCCTGAAGGGACAATGAGACTTGATGTCTCTCCTAAATGGCACCTGTTGGACTCATAATTATGTCTGGGAAGGGGACTGGTGTGGGATGACTTGGAATTTTATGTATTCAGGGCAAGAATGATTCCCTGTGAATAAATCAAACTACATAAAATCAGAGTTCAGAGGAAAAAAAAAAGTGAGTGATACTGAAGCCCCAGTCATCTGATTTGCAGATGCACTGACATTCAGAAGATGGGGGCGGGGCAGGGGTGGAAGGGGGGGGTCAGGCGGTGAGGTCTGTGGAGAAAAACTTCAAGGGATAGTAGATGGTTCACTGATGGTAGCAACTTGAGACTACGACTGTATAGGGAAGGCTTGGCAAGACAGTATAAAAGGCAAATCCTGATAGTGGGACAAAGCTCCTGGTATCAGGTGGTCATTATCAGCATCTGCCCTCTACACTAGTTGTCCCAGGAAGAGACATAGGAAAAACTCCAACCACCACTGTGATGTCAGAAGTCACACTGTGATTTCCGTTGCAGAAAACAAGATGAGTAATGAGCCCAAAGGAAGGCTCTATTCTGTGTATCTGTGAATACGATCATTTCACGTTGGGAATACAGTTTCCTCTGAATAAATCTAACACGTCATGCTTCTATTTGAATCTCCTTCCAGTCACCTTGCAGATCACCCTGGTGGGATCTTCCGAATGCAAATCTTAAATAACATCTGATGTCATTCTGCATCATTTGTGGTTCAGAAAAAGCTGGGACAAGCCCAGCTTTTCATTTAGGAGCGAATTGTTTGTCCACTGCTTTTTGGTATGCTTCTTATGGAAGGAACTGGTTTTCATTCAGAGCAGTAGTGCTAGAAGATAATAATGTGGCATCCTTTATGTACTTCAGTCCTTATGGCCCTGTACAAACAGGGACTGTGTTGACATAGGAAGCTGTTGGAGAAGCCCTGAGGTTGAGGTGATGGAAGAGCTAAGGATGCAGCACCTTACGCCAATTTCCATGTTCCAGTAAAGAAGAAAAACAAAACAAAACAAAACAAAAAGCCCCAGTGAGTAGTGGAAAATAAACAGTGGAAAGAGCAAATCTTATAGCATCAAAGATGGAAATGCATGTCTCTATATCTGCAGGACACAGAGACTTTGCTTTTCTACATCACTGGCTTTTTGTTTTCATAGAATTTCTTGGGTAGTTGGTACTCTGGTGATCCATTTTACAGATGGAGAAGCTGAGGTTCAGAGAATTTTGACGAGGCCCATTTGCTCAGTTAGTAAGAAGACAAGCCAAGACTTAAATTCACATTTTCCCCCTCTGTTGAGTATATCATACTGTCTCAGGAGGGCAGGAGATATAGGCGTCTCCAGGGGACTCACTAGAGCTTCCAGTGAACAAAGGGTGTGGTTCAGACAGGAGGGCAGGATCACTGGGAGCCACCGAGAGGTTCGTGTGTAAACACCAGCACTTCTGCTTTCTCTTGCTCTCTGTTGATATATCAACTCTATAGTCATCCTTAGTAAATTTCTAAAAAAAATTTTGTTCCTCAGAAGAGTTTGGCACGTAGAATAACAGCTGGCAAAAGGTACAAACTATTCTCAGTCTTGTTTTGGCAATGTTGTGGCTGGCAGTGGGCAAGCAGCGCAGCCTGTGGGCTTTGTAGCTGTCAGATTCTTGGCAGAGCTGTTCTCTTTCTTTCTTTCTTTCTTTCTTTCTTTCTTTCTTTTCTTCTTCTTCTTCTTCCTCCTCCCCCCTCCATCCCCAAGAGCTGTTTTCTAAAAGATGCTGTACTACACTGCGTGTGTGAAACAGGAGCCCATCGTAGTTAGGCATGTGTAGAGCAAGACCCCAACACTCTTCCCCAGAGACAAAAAAGAAAAAAAAAAGCTGGGTGTGGTTGTGGTGGTGCACGGCTTTAATCCCAGCACACAGGGAGGCAGAAGCAGGTGGATTGCTGTAGCTTAAGGCTAACCTGGTCTAAAAAGCCAGCCAAGGACAGCCAAACCTACACAGAGAAACTCTATATTGAAAATCCAAACCACTACCACCAATTCCAGCAACAATAAAAACAAGCTTCTGTTCTTCTCCATTCTTGGAAACAAGAGAGAAAGGAGAGCAATGGGGACCGGTGCTGCTAATGTTGTATTTAATGTTCTAAGCTTGGTTATTAGTGTTTGCTGCTGAGGACCATTATGAATCAGTCTGCTCCCCACAGACCGAGAATGTTAGCACCAGGACAGGTTAGGTTGGCAAGTATGAAGCTTGTGGTGGTGCTCCTCAACGCTGCGCCCTCAGTGGAAAGCATACAGTAGTCACTGCCTGAACTGAAAAGCTTCAGTGTAGCCACAAAAGTTTTTCATGTTTATTTCTTATTTTTTCTTTTATTAGTCTGTATGTTTTACTTGCATATATGTGCCTAGTGTCTGTGGAGGCCAGAGAAGGCATTGGATCTTCTTGGAACTGGAGTTACAAACAGTTGGAAATATCCATGTGGGCACTAGGAATCAAACTCAGGTCTTCTGAAGAATAGCCAGTATTCTTAACTGCTGAGTCAGCTCTCCGGCTCCTCTATACAATTCTTTAAGCAGCGATTTCCAGTTGGTTACTGTTCACATCTTGATTTACATCTATTTGTTAGTTCAATGTCTCCACAGGATAGTCAGAAGATTAAATTGCTCAAGCAAGAGAAAGCCCTTAAAACCAGGCTTAGTCTATAGTTAACACAGGCTTAGTCTTAATAATCTGATCTGTGGTACAGAGTCGTTGCCAAGTATTGGACTAAACAGTGAGGAGCTGGGGTTACAAACTCTAGGGTGGAGGGAAGACTGTATGGGAGCCAGAATCACAAAGTCTCCTTGTAACTTCGGGGCTACAGCTTACTGGTGAGGTACACAGCCTGAGAGCTCTGGCTGCCTCCTATGCGAAGTAGGCTGTCAAGATAAGACCTACCTAGTAACAGTATCATTGCAGAAGTCAAATGAGATAATAAAGATGAAAGAACTAAAGGCAGCCATGGTCAAGAAAATGAAAGTGGAGTAGGATTAAAAAATATGGGAGCCACAATTACCAACTGTTTTAGAGAACTCTTGGGTCTCCTCATCTCAGAGACTGCACTCAGGTCATTTCTTCAAGATCCTCATTTGGAAAATCCTCACGTAACTGATGAACACCGATGGGCAAGAAGGATAATTGTCAGCTCCCATACACCCATTATGTATAAAGAGCCTGGTGGAGCTATGAGAAGGTGAGCCATTGGCTGTGGAGGTTTACCTGGTCCTGATAATACCTGCTTGGTATTTATTGCCTCCCAATACAAGGGAGGGCAATTGGAATATGCAGAAAGGTCAAAAGCATGTGCCTTAACTTCACTACTTTATTGGCAGACATAAATATGGAACTATTCAATAGTCTAGATTTTAAAGTGGTATGTTGTATAACTAGGCAATATGCACGCTAACTAATTACATTTTAGCTACTATTCAATATATTTCAACTTGGAAAATTATTCTGTAATGCTTGGTTTGTGTGGCAGATGTCTGAATTATGTTTTAGAAGTGGAGGCTTGTAGGCATGCCTGTGTAGGGCTGTGTGTCTCCAGAATGCAGTGTGAATGGGGCTTTGTGCACTGTGCAGTTCAGTAGCCTTGGACTATCTTGTATCACCCACTTTTTATAAAGTCATCCTGTCTCCAGATTGAACAGGCGATGTTTTCACATTGGCAAAGAGTCTTTCCGTGCCTGCTTGTATTACTACTCATGAGACAGAATTATAGTCTCAATTATAGCAAAAGCCAGAAATTCACTAGAAAAATAGAGTCTATTTTGATATCAAAGTTGTCTTCTTCTGGAACACATGTCTTGACCATACTTCTGCCTTTCAATCATGGCACTACCCCTCACAGAAAGTTCCTCGCTCCCTTTTGACAAGTGCTCTTCTTCCCAAAGCTTAGCACACAGGCCACTTCCTGTCTGGAAGTAGTGCTGGTGATGCATCTGTTGTCCTGGAGTCAGACTCTCATCCTGGTCCCTGCTGTTCCGGTTCTTCTATTGAACTCCGACTCCCAGTACATGTGCACTGAGATCTAGGCTTGAGCAGTTTTCATAGTGGGTTTTATAGTGCTGAGAAAGGCGACCTTGCATGTAGGAGCTGCCAAATGAATCAGTGGTTGTTCCTCTTACCTTCGAAGGGCATCATGCACGCTTGCCCCTTTATAGTCTGAGACCCTGATGTAATGATTGCACATCATTTTTGCCTTACTATCATCAGGACTCCAACTCCAGCTCCCTCTCTTCTCGTGGGTAATTTATGGTGTATAGCATTGTTTCCTTCATTCCCTAAATAAATATTTGTGTACAGCTATAGTTTGGGAGGGTAAAGAATGATTGGTGTCATCATGGCACATCTCCCCAACACCTTGAAGCTGGGGCCTAAATTCTATCACTCGCTTGTTCTGGAAACATATTCTAAAAATATAGTTTTCCAAAGGAGAAGGTAGTTGCTACAGATGTACTCTATGTCTGTCTATGGAGTGGGAGCAAAGTCCTTGAAAACTAAGGAAATCGGTGCCAGTGATCTTCACGAAACCAAACAAGGAAGTCACTTTTCTCCTTGTGAAAAAATCGAAGATGGCTTATGGAGTCAGAAATAAGCTTTGGCCCTTCCTTCTTGACTAGTTTATGAATTTAAAAAAAAAATCAATGAGAAATGGGAGAGGCAATTTTTAAAAATCCTAATGTTGGGTTAATCATAAGAGTAGGAAGAGCGCAGCCATGTCGAGCACAAGACATCTTTGAATCCTTCCATCAGTGAGACCTGATGGGATTTTTCTCTCAGTAATACTTTCACCAATATGACAAGCAGGCATTTTTAATATTCTGCCTCGGTACCATATCACAATTTTGTTGATTCAGTCTTTGGTCTGTGTCGCCTTCCTTTTCTGATCCCTATCGTTACCTGACATCCATCTCTTGTGGGTGTGTCTTCCACTAGCCACCAGTCTCCTTCTTCAGAACTTTTATCAAACCCTAGATTATACTTATAAATTAACACCGTGCCTCAAAAGGCATGCCTTTATATTGTATCATACTAAAGTGGGGTGGGACAGGGATGCCCCAAATAATTTTATTTTTCAACTAGCAATATTCAAGCAAAAGGCCAATACCAATTACTGCTTTGGTATTTACTTCTGTGGGTCATGTATTGGGCCTGCAGTCTTCTGATACTCTTGACAATTGCCTTTTGGGTAACCTGTTTTGCTAAGGACTGCAAATTAATATATTAAAGACATCATAAGGATGCCAATGGTAACAGGTACCTACATCAGTTACCAAAGACCAGTAAGTAGGCAGCAAGAAACCATGGGGGTGATTAGAAGGATGGGCTTGTTGTTTGGTGCATATTTCCATACACTAAGCAAATGGCTTGAGGTGACCAACAAAAGACAAGGGAATATTTTTAAGCAATTACCTACCTTTTTGGTTATGATTAATGACCTAAAAAGTTTTAAAAATTCTTTCAGCATTAGATGAAGCATTTTCATCAATTTTCCAACCACTCCCCAAACAAGGTTAGACGCATAGATATGCTATGTGTCTTAAAATCTTAATCAAGGAGAAAGTGATACAAAAGACACTCAATTTAAAAGGAACAATGTAAATTAGAAATATTTCTGCTTCATAAAGCAGAAGGAGGAGGAGAAAAGACTCATGACTTTGCTTCCTCCTACAGGGAGGTTAAATTGATTTGCAGTGATAGAATGTCAAAATCCTCTATCATGTGGTCTCAACCAGTTGAGGTTTGCATTGGTATTAGAAAATCTGCGCCCACATGCACAAATCATGTTAGGGTTCACTGATGGCCCCTGTGTCATTTGTATCTTTCCACATCAAATGCTGATTTCATTTCAAGCCATTTGCTCTGAAGAAGGATGAAAAAAAAAAAAAAAGGCAGCAATTGAAAAGAATCTGCAATGGCTACCACAGGCAATGGGGGGCAACTGCAAAGAAAAGATCCACAAGCCCAAGCGGTAACTTACGGCAGCTACTTTCGCTATCGCTGGCATTAGAAGAGACGTGTTCTGCAAGGACAGCACAGCAAATTAAAGAATGATCAAGCGTCAGAGAGCAGCCAGAACGGAAAGGGCACACCCATGCAAAGCTACTGAGGGATGTGAGCAAAGGCCAGTGAAAGGCCGCAGAAGAGATCGCACTAAGAGAATCCAGATAAGAGAAAGATGAAAACTTTATTGCCAGTTTACACCACACTGCTGTTTCTTCCTTTTTAGAAAAAAAAAAAAAGTACCTTTTAGTATCAAACAGTAGCAACCCAGGTGACGTTCTTTTTGTAAATACTATGACACATCCACAGAGGGGTATTGGGAAGGGCAGTGTGTGTCCACTGTGGTGTAGATGGTTTTTTGTATCTATTTTAGTCCTTGATGATTTGGAAGGAAGACTGAATTTGCCAACCTGGAGTTCCTTCAACTTTATATTCTATTTAAATACTTCGGGAGCAAATCCTCTGGTCTAAAAGGGATTTGTGAAGCTCTTTCCTGCTTCAGTGAGTAGAAAATATGGGAGGAAGCAATCAGTCCCTGAGAGATGGCTCATGACTTAGTTTTTATGCTATCTATGATCCTTGCTTGAGTAGCTATTAAATTCTGGGAGAATGGAGCAGGCAGAAGATAAATGGCCTGATACCCAGGCAGGATCTAGCGTGAATTTTGATTAACACATCCTGAAGAACTTGGCTAACATAACTGTGTGTGTGTGTGTGTGTGTGTGTGTGTGTGTGTGTGTGCGCGCGCGCGCGCTGATGAGTTAGTCATGTGTAACTACTTATCAACTTCCTGTGTTGTGCCTGTGTGCCTTCATTGGAAATTCTTATCTCTCCTACTTTGAAACTGTGCTGTACTTTGAAACTGTGCTGTATGCAGTACTTGGGTTTTTTTCCTCAGTTATTAAATCTGTTCAATTTTTAAGAAGTAAGCAAACATCTGGACATTCTGGATTCAACAGGGCATTACATACCTTTTTAAAAATGATGTTTGCTATTAGTGATATGCTGGAACGATCCCTTTCCCTTCTAAATTGAAAGTAAAAATTCCCCCCAGGTGGTGCTTGATGCCTTCCAGATGATGTTAAAATTGGTGTTTAAATTTCAAACCACATTCTATATAATCTTTCAAATATAAAGTTTTCATCTTTGAGAAGATTTAACCAGATTTTGTTTTCTGCAGCTACATGTCTAAAACAGGCCAGTGAGAGTCAAAACTTGAACGCTGGAAGGCAGGCATCATCACACAGGCTTATGTAAACAACTATTGAAAATGCGCAGGCTTATGTACACAGCCTTTGAATGTGAAATCCAACTCAATGATATTTTGCTTTATAAAATGAAATGAACAGCTAAAAATATCTCCTGTAGATATTACATTAAAAAACAGAACAAAATTGGGTATGTGATACATTTTCAAAATATACAACATTCTGTTCTTACTTTATTGGTGCTTCTAGAGTGGGGTTAGGATTAAAGAAAGCAAAATCATAGCATAGGTTTTGGAGACATAGATACTAGTTCTTAATTGCTGAGTGCAACGAGACATAGACCAAAGACATGAATAAGTAGAAAATGCAAAGGTCCAATATATCTTATTTTTCATTCTGTGCTACAAGATGAGGCTCTGAAAACATGACATGGCTAGTGACTCATGAACAGGAAAAGGGACTCATGTTTATCGAAAACTATCATACAAATGGTTCAAGCAGGACCACTGCAAGTCAGAGGGGGAAAAAATCAAAGTTAATAACAAAGAATTAAGGCTCAGATAGTTTAATATTACTTTTTGAGAATGCATGTTGCTATTGACTACAAAACAGCTCCTTTATTAATAGCAAAGTATAGCTCAATCACAGAATTGGGCAAGGTCATTGACTTTTTCCATGTTGAAAAGGCAGAAGAAAGAACATAGAGTATATTTCTACTTCGCCATTCTAGACCTCTTAGCTCACCCTTTCTTTTCAACATGGTCTCTTGCTCTCAGAGAGGAAGTTGGTGGCTGAGCAAGTGATGCCATGATGGGCATCTGGACCATGTTGTCCATTATCACCGGTCAGAAAGGGGACGCGTTAAATGCAGCAAGAGTTAGACTGCCTGGCACACTTTGCTTTTCAATGCCGACATGCAGAACAAAATGACTGAAAATTATTTTGTAGGAGCATTCACAGCTAGGTAACAAATAAAACTCGTATCGTGTGCATGCTAGGGATGAAAGGCCCTCAAGAAAAGGAACAAAAAAAAAAGCCAAACTCAAAAGGAAAGGAAAGGAAAAGAAAAGTTAACAGTGACCATTCCTGGAAACTTACTCAGAGTCTTTGTTCCATAACCGTCGTCACCTAATCCGGGGATGTCCTGCATGGAAGTCCCCAGAGAGAGCAATGAGAGAGGAAGAACAGCCACGGAAGAGGAAGGTAGAAGTCAGTGGGGTCAAAACGGATACTACCATGACAGACCGTGTTGCCCAAGCAATCTGGATCCCACTTTCTTACCTTTTGAAATAACTTTCACCCCAAACTCCCTGAGCCGAGTAATAAAAGGAAATTTTTGATTTGTAAATCAACTGAAAAGGTTGAAGCCAGAGAGCATGAGAGGGGAAATAAAAGAATCAGTGTCTATAATTTTGCTCACTGTGAAGAACATCCCCACTCCAAATTTCGTAACAAATTTTGTATCCATGAATACAAGTGTATTTAATGGCTTCCTGGAGGATAAGAGGGAACTAGTGCTCCAAGCTCAAAGACAAGACAAAATATGTACATGGCAATGGTAATCCAATATGTCAAGGCAGAACGGAAAATTTGTCTCAAGCCTTAGAGGGAGTTGCATTATCAAGCCAGACCGGTTGTTCCTGGTCACAGAGAAATGCTGATTGGAGTTGAAGCCCCAGCCTTGTCAGGGCCCTTTTTTGGTGCTTTGCACAAGGATCCAGACTGCCGTCAAACACTGGTCACAGTAGTAAAACCTGCCTGCCTGCCTGCCTGCCATGTTGTTTGCCTAGGTGTGTGGTGTGGGAGAGCCTGTCGTGAGTGTGGCCCGTGAAGGTTTTTTTTTCCTTGTGTTGCATGTGACGTTATCTTTGAGAATCTACTTACGTTCAGGATCACTGGTTTCCTGCTCACTCTGCTCCTTGCTCTTGTAGAATGGGAATTTTCGTGAAAAGATGAAGCTCTTTTTACGCCTGTCACTGAATGACTGTGAAGGAGAAAAGGCAATGGGGCAAAAACAGGGGACGTCTAATTGTTGTCACACTCATGCTGACAGAACAACTAGTTTGTAAAAGCACAGAGAGCTGTAGTGACACAAGTGGACACTCTACAAAGGTGCTGGGGGAATCTACGTGCAGACTTGACTTTCAAGGGGTGACAGTTCTTGATAAGGACGCCTTGGAGAAAATGGCTTTACAGTCAAAACAGTCCTTGCACGACAGTGGTGACAGAGATGCCATAAGGTGGGAGCCCCGGACTCTCTATCCTTGTTTGACAGCTTGGCCATTACCTTTGGCAAGTGGAACTTCTGCATCTTCACCTGCAAGTCAACACACTTCTGAGGTGTTGAGATCACACGAGGCGGTATCAACACAAAACGCTATACAGTTCGCAGTTTATCACCGTCAGGCATAAAATGACTATAGATAAAGGGTTTTTTTTTTTTTTTCTTTTTCTTTTCATTGTCTAGGTGTCTTAATATTGAATTTGTACTATCTCAGCTTGGAAGCCTGTGAATTTTCAAAAGATAATTTAGCCTCACACCATCATTACTGACTAGATTGAGAAGCAGAGAGGTTGAGTCAGTCCAATGGCAGCATCACAGTTTGTTGGTGACAGCCAGTAAGAAGTCAACCAGAAGCTGCTAATGTGGTATTTAGTTGGTAATCATCCAAGCATGGGAGAAATGACAGTCACCCATCTACATTTTAAGGACGGATACTGAATACTTTTAAAGTACAAGCTGTCTATTAGTTTAAAGAGGGCCAGATTAAAACTAAAACATGTATAGAATAGTCATAAAAATTTGTTCCCTCAATTAGCACATGTTTGTTTAGTAGATTTCTAAAGAAAATGCAGTTTATCATATTGAAACTATTGGTGCATAAATGCTTTGTGGGGTTGTTTGTTCTGAAAATGTCTTATTAATTTTATATTTTATAATGTTTCAAAAAATGTCTTGCCAGTATACTTGACTGATTTAAATCTTCTAGCTACTTAAAAACACTAGAAAAAAATCTCCATGGAACACGTTTTCTTAGTTGCACAGGTTTTAAATTGAATTGCCAATGGTAATGTGAAAGCAGTATTCTAACCCAGGGCTAGCATTGGCCACTGTCAAGAAGAAATGTAGAGCCAGAGAAGTGACAGCGTGGAGGAAATTAATACTTGTTGGTTGAGAGGTGAGCATTTTGTTCCATTGGTGGCACTTAGTCATGTGCCCGTATTAGTTAGAAGCTCACCTCCCCCTCCCCCCACAAAAAGCAAAAACATTTGTTTTGTACTCTTCTTGTGTTTCTCTGTTAAATATTAATTTGGTGATCAAGTTTATTCAGAAAACACTGACGTACTGAAATGTCTTTCACCAAAGTCAGAGCAGCTTAGTTTTATACCAAGCTCAGGAAACGTTTTATATTTCATGTTAAAGCACTGCTTTCTCAGAACTTAGTCTGCAGACAGCACCTGTGTCTACTAGAGTTTTATCATAACTTGCAAGGCTGGGAAGTGCCCCATATTGTCCTTAAAGGAGCGTCACAAGTGTGCTCCTGCATCACTCCAGTGCCACGCTGCTTTTACACCTCAAGCATATTTAAACTCCAGTAACTGAAAGTAAAAGAAAAATACCATGTAAGAATTAATGGTGTGTGGTATCAATCATGTGTTAGACACTTCATTACAGTGGACTTCTCATGCAAAACGATGAATTCTCATGCAAATACAAAATGATGCCAAGGAGGAAAGCCTGGGGGTGTAAACACGCAAACACACACAGATGGATAATGCAGAGGTTTCCGGGACCCCGAGTGGTGTTGCATGCAAACCACATCATTTAAATGGTCTCATGGGTCAAAGAAAAATGAAAAAGTATTGTCTTTGATTAATTCTTTCATGTTTCAAAGCAAGGAATGTAAAGTGTTAACATTTCCCAACTATGAAAATGTTGTGTATCATGAGTTCTCTGATCAGACATAATAATACTGAACATCACACTTTTTAAAAGGACAGAAAATACATGATACTTCAAAAGTAAATTCATATAACAGTATTACAGGCAAATACATTTTGATTCCTTCCTGCATAACATGGAAGGTACCAGACCCCTTCATGGTCACACTTTCTTACATGTATGGACACAAAATCAAATCACTATTTCAACTCACACAGATTTCAATGTTTGCACTTAGGGGCTTAGTTAAACATTTTGACCTATAACAGATTATATGTATAAGGCTATTTATTTTTCTAGACTGATACAGTACCAGGCTTTATTACCACTGTCATTTTTGTTTTTAATATAGAAGAGGAAAATCTGCTCCATGAGTGCTAGGTGAACAAAATAAATTAGCACTTTTGGTACTTATATAACACATGCTGTAAAGCAAGGGCTGCTTTGCAGCTCTAGTATTAATTTTACTTCATCAGTGATATCTTGTCAATATTACAGCATCTTCAACCCTCATGCATTGTTTTCAAGGAGAAAATTTGAATACAGGTTGTGAAAACACTAATCAAATGTGGCCTGAGTAAATTGGCACAGGAAAGAATTCTACTTTAAAATTTGACCAAAGGGTGGGGGGACGGATTTATTGAGCACTGAATTACCAAGCTTAGTTCTCAGGCACCACATATGTAGATCTGCAGGCTACCTTCATGCAGCCTGCCTTACCACTGTTTCTGTATGTGTCCACAGTGGCTCAAATGGTGGGCAGTGAAGTCAGGAGTTGAATTGGCTCCAAATGTTACTGTTCCTGTGAGTACCAATTTCTGCAAGCCATGCCTGCTTCAAGTTTATATTTAAAATGACAAGCAATTTGACTATGGTAAGTCACGCCACATAATCTGTCACTCCTAGGTAGTAGTGCCTGGCGACTGCTTAGGCCACCATATGTTGCTAGTATCACCTCTTTTGCTACATCTTTCTTCCTTGGATAGCAATTCATGCAATTGAGGGCTCAAAGCCGCTCTTGTTCTTATGATAGTGTTAAAAAGCAAAAGGACTTTCAATGACTAGACAAAGCAACCTATAACAACTTTGCAGCTAGTTAATAGAGAAGTAAGTAGTTGTATGTAGCTTAGGTAATGAAGTTTGCAGAGTAGGAAGTGATGGTTGATGGGCATGGACTTATTTTAGGGTAAAGATGAGATTGTGGTGATGGATACATAATCCTATGGATACATACAGGAGGGAGCACAGAATTGTGTACTTTTAGGTAATATAAGCAATGTAAATTATACCTCAATAAGGCCATTTTAAAAAGGAGTCCTCCCACAACTCAAAAGGAAAACAATCATGTCAGGTTTCTCATTGCAGTTGGTGTGAGCACGTTATGCCCTGAACTGAGCGCTCCCCTTAAAGTCTACCATGCACATACATGTAGAACTCTATGTTTGCTGATGTTGATCTGATTCTGTCGTGTGTCCTTTAAGTGAATGCTTTTCATGTTGTGACAGACATTATAACACTCCTGTCAGGAGTCAGCATCTTATTAGTTCCTTGATTTTTAGGCTAAATGTTATGAAACTTCCTGCATTGACCCCCACCGTAGAATGCTTTGGTATACGATAAGGAAGAAAGCAAAAACTCAAATCCTCTCCTCTCTCATGTAAACTCCATGTTCTTAAAGATGCATGGCACGTGATTATCCTTTTTATCAAAAAACTGTACCAAAAAAAAAAAAAATAGGGACCTATTACTGTTGCTTTCTTCTCATCTGCCAATCCCCCTCCTTTTATAGCTCCATAATGCCACTTTTGTTGGTAACTGCATTCTCTGTTAGAATTTAAATTTTTACAGGGCTTGAATATGCTTTTTCTGTGGCTCTTCCTAATGTTTATAAATACTTGTTTCCTTATAGTTGTATTCACCTGGAGAAGCTACTTAGGCATCATGTTGTATTTTTGTGTGGAAAAAAAAAGTAAAACAAAATATACTAAAGAATAAATAATAATGCTACCAGGAAGACTTCAATCA
This sequence comes from Acomys minous, assembly GCF_964271855.1. Classification (NCBI taxonomy): domain Eukaryota; kingdom Metazoa; phylum Chordata; class Mammalia; order Rodentia; family Muridae; genus Acomys; species Acomys minous. Next base: position 125,227,787 of record NC_140484.1, on the reverse strand, counting down.
AAGACCAAAAGTTAGCTCTCAGACTAAGACTCAGGAGCACAGGAAAGTACCATTCAGAAGCCTTGGTAAGTTCGATTAAAAATGAAGTCCCAAATGAAACTGAATATGCTCAAACCTATAGATTCCATGATCAGTTGACGGATAAAATTTGATTTTTCATGTTTCTTTTCTTTCTTTATGACAACATAATCATTAAAGTGTGAAGTTTGTGCAACTCTGTAAGACAAATTGCCTGGCTTCTTCAACATAAACATTACATCAACCAACCAAAATGAGCAAAATCTGCAAATTAGCAGAGACAAGTCACATCAACAAATTATCACATAGACTTCATTTGTGTTCAGGTTCCAACAAATTACAAAAGAAAACAACAACAACAAAACCATTATGACATTTGTGGTGCACTGTGAATCCAGAGAAGAGGAGGAAGAGAAGGAGGAGGAGGGATCATGGCCAAGTTGCCCCATGGGAAAGGCCACGAGAGGGTACAATCCGGACAACCTGAGATTGACCCCCAGATCCCATGTAAAGGTGGAAAAGAGAGAGCAGATGCCACAGAGTTGTCTGTTAATCCAGCAATTGATAATTTTTATGTGTGACAATGGCATATGGCCATGCCATATTGAATTAGGAATGGTTAGAGGCTCTGGATTACCTCCATATGGGTGTGACATAGCACTCAGTACACTCTAAAGGAAGAATTGTAAGGGATGGAGACATTTTCTTGGCAGATTTACTGTGATGTATGTATAACAATACTGAAAACATTAGGTATTTGCTGTAGGACTGAACAAATGAATAAATGCAGGCATGCCAGGAACAAGGTTTGTCATGGTCAAAAACAGGATAGTTGAAAAGAGAGGAAGACTCTTTAAACATTTTAATTCCTCCTCTAAAGAACCCTCAGATGTGATAATAACTTTATAGTCAAAAGTGTAGCTAGCACCCAGCCTGCAAGGCAGAAAATAATGTTGTTGGGCTGGAAACAATATTGGAACAAACCCTACGCTAATTGTGATGTGTGCTGCCTAATTGTGGTCTGTGCAAAGGATACCAAAGCCAAACCCACATAATATGAACAAGGGACACAATAAATTTGAGAGGAAGTTTGTGATGCCATGGAAAGACTTAATTAAAGTCAGAGGGAACGAAAAGCTTTTCTGTGTAGGAGAACCTGCAGAGGATGATAAAGTCAGGATCACTCTTCTGTAGCTACCATTGTAACAGAAACTTCATTCAGGAGTCTTAGCAGGGTTTGCAAGTCTGTGAGAACACGGGATAGTCATCTCTTCACTTATTATTTAACTCCAAGAACAGCAGGAATGGCTATATAGCGGAGCAGTATCAACCATGGGAAAAGACAGCCTGTCCTGATGTATTTCTTGAGGACAAGTACGGAAACGTGTAGGAAGCAACTGCTCGCACTGACGAAGAGAAGTGGGACAGAAGCATAAAAAGAAAACAAAGCACCTGCCCCTGGGTTCCACGTCGGGATGGGGGGGTTAGGCCGGGAGGAGAGGAACAGATGCTTTTTGCAGGGAAAAGGGTGAAAGAGAATTTCCCAGTAAACTCCAGCAGCATCTAGACCAGCGGTTCTCACCCTTCCTAACGCTGCCACGCCCTTTCATACAGTTCCTCATGTTGTGCTGACCCCAACCATGACATTTTCATTACTACTTCGTAACTGTAACTTTGCTACTGCTATGCTTGGTAACACAAAATATTTTTAGAGATAGATATTTGCCAAAGGGATTGTGACCCACAGGTTGAGAAATGTTGATCTAGATGGTAATTCTAGCTCCCAGGATGTCCCCCCACAATCCCCACAACAGGTACTTAGATAAGTACTCTAAACTCTGTTCAGAAGTTTTTTGGAAACACATTTCTTGGTGTGCCCCAGGGAACATTCTGGGTTCTGAAGCCATGATCCATCTACAGTAGTAAGATATTGCCTGTGTTTGCACTGTCTAGGGGCCAGAAAACAGGGGCCAGAAAATTCAGTATAGTCCCATCTATGGGATGCCACAGACAGTTATTTCCAAACCAGTGAAAAATGAAATATCTTGCAAACACTAATTGGCCCAGAGGAGTACCTAAGCTTGCTCACCATCCTGCACTGTAGGTGATGGAGGGTGCTAGCTACCCTCATGAAACAGGCAATGGTAACTGTAGTGTTCCTTCATCCTCATCAGTCACGGGCACCTGAGTGCTGCTCTGGGATGAAATGTGTTGGAGAACACATGGGTACTGGTCTTCAGCTCTGAACTCCTTAGGAGTCTATGCATGGCTAGCAACAGTAGATTTTTTAAAAAGGGAAATGTCTCAGTGAAACCCATAATTATTGTACAATGAACCCATGCTAATTAAATATTTTAGGTGTCAAAATAATTAAATATGTAGTCCATTTGCCTCAAACTTGCGATCCTCCTGCCTCCACCTCTTTAGCATGCCCTACTGGTTTGTGCCACCACAACTGCCTAAATATTTCTAAAGATTTATTTTGAAAATTTGTGTGTTCTGCTGGGAAGTGGCGGTGCACACTTTTAATCCCAGCACTCGGGAGGTAGAGGCAGGTGGATCTCTGTGAGGCTGAGGCTAGCCTGGTCTACAGAGGAATTCCACAACAGTCAGGGCTACACAGAGAAACCCTGTCTTGAGAAACAGATAGAATAAAATTGATGTGTTTCTGTGTCTTTGTGAGTATGCCATGCATGTAGGTACCCACAGAGGCCAGAGCCATTGGATACTTTGGAGCTGGACTCACAGGCATTGTGAGCTGCTCAGCTTGTTGCTGGCTACTGAACTCAGGGCTTCTGGAAGCACTTATTGCCCTTAACAACTGAGCCATTGACCCAGCCTCACTGATTAAAAGGAATTAAAAAAGGAATCAAAGCACAATTTAAAAGAAGGATTATAAAAAAATCTTACTGAGGTCTAAGACAGTACATACAAGTAATTGCATGGAATTAGAGAGATGATGCAGGATATAAATGAGAAATCATTGCTCTGCTGACTAGATGTTAGAGACTGAGAGGGTAAGAAAGAGCCAGTAAGAGAGACTAATAGTAGATGGTTTCATTGGGAAGATGTGTACCAGCAGTCAATCAACAAAGTGTTTCAGGGAGGAAAATGGCATGAATCATCTCTAGTAGGTAGATTTTTTATTAATGAAAGCAAAACCAAAACCAAATAGAAATGAAGATCTCAGGAGTTGGGCATGGTGGCACAAGCCTTTAATCCCAGCAATTCAGAGGCCTCTGTGAGTTCGAGGCCAGCATGGTCGAGAGAGAGAGAGAGAGAGAGAGAGAGAGAGAGAGAGAGAGAGAGAGAGAGAGAGAGAGAGAGAGAGAGAGCGCTGGGGGGGGGGGGGAAGAAAAGAAGTTCTCCATAAGTCATTGAAAACATTCTGGTCACACACAAAAGAGAACACATTTAAGACCTCTGGGACCTCAGTGAATGGATGAATGCTTTCAGACTTCTCAAGGAAAGAAAAGTAATTGAAGGCACAGGAAATAAATAATAGAAAGGTTCACAAATCGTGTAGAAGATACAGACATTCACGCACAGCAGAGTAATATGATCCTTCATAGAGATGAGCAGAGAGGCTCCTTACTGCATCCTATTATACTCACTGAAGCTTCAGAAGGACAAGAAAGATGATAGCAGAGGGTTTGCCTAGCGTGCATGTGGCCCAGAGTTCTACCCATAGGAAGACGTAAAGGCACATATATACATGTACACACACATACATAAAGTACAAGGCAAACGTGTCTAAGTAGGGCTGTCCCCATCAGACTGAGGGCAGGTTTCTCAATGGAAACTCCAGTTCATGCAGAATGACACAGGATGAGGGTGCCATGTGATGGAGGAAATTACTACGAGTCATCCTCAGGAGATGATTTAAAAGCAGGCTCCAGAGCACGTTAATCTCCATAACTTTTAGATTTAGAGCATGGTACACATTCAGATTTTACATGAGCTGCAGCATTGAAGGGTGATTCCCCTCAGAGGCATGGAGAAAGACTTTGGGAAAGTCAAAACAAAACCTGGTTGAGACTCGTTAGAAAAGAAGCAGTAATAGAAAAGTGAGAAACACCCCGAGGAGCAATGGTTCTGTTTGCTGCATTTCCCTTTAGTGAGCATCTCCTATTGTTGCTTTTCCCATGTATTTTATCTTGTAATTTTTACACTCAATGGTCTGAGTTATTGTTAGATGCCTTTTATTACTGTTAATAAAAATCAGATGGCTTAGCTATTTGCTGGTATGAGCAGCATTTTCAGTTCTATCTATGATTCAATTTTGGAAAGGTTATAAAGATTTTAATAGCACTCATAATGCCAATAAAACGTACCATTTAATTTATCCTTTTTACCTTTCTCTTCCAAGTTTATTGTCTTTCCCAATTAAAAGAACAGTTTGCTCAAAAACACCTTTTCTGCTGCTCTGGGGAGGTGGTAAAGAATTTGCCTCAAAAGCACAAGGATCTGTGTTCCACCCTTCAAATCCAGATTTGGGGGGTAGGGCGCAGGGGGAGCTGGATATAGTGGCACATGCTTAATCCCCCAGCACTGAGGCAATGGTGACAGCAGGTTCCTACGGCTCTCTGCAGCCAGTGAGGTCCTAATGGTGAGGTCCAAGCCAGTGAGGCACCCAGTCTGAAGAAACAAGGTGGGCAGCACCTGACAGAGGACAAGTACAACTTTGCTTTGCCCTCTGTGTGCACATAGACATGCATGTTTGCACACACTTGAACATGCACAGCATTCCAAAACACCTTTTTAATGCCACAAATGGGAATGTTCTTTTAAGAGAAAGTTAAAAAGAACAAAATATCTGTTATCAGTGAAAAGCAAACCTATTTCTTCAACTTAATTATAGTGGCAATGTAATTTTAAATCTTAGTTTTATTTACTATTATAATACATATGACCTTAAGAATGTTTTTGTATGTTTTGTTGTTGTTGAGAAGGAGTTTCTCTGTGTAGCTCTGGATTTCCTGGAACTCACTTTGTAGGCCAGGCTGGCCTTGAAATCAGAGACCCACTGGTTCTGCCTCGGTGCTGGGATTAAAGGGGTGCCCAACTATGCCTGCTGACCCTAGGGATGTTATTTCCTTTCTGAGCCTCAGTTGTTGATACTTACATGTGACTATGTGTAAAAAGTATGACATCAAGTAAAACTCAGTAAAGAAGAGCCAACAATAGTAAAAGTGACAGAAGTCTGTGTTCACATCTTTAGAAAATTTCTGTAAGCATCAGTTTTAACGAATGAATGAAATGAATTTAGAATTGAACAATATAAATATTTGGAAAACTATCAAAGGTATGCTTTGCAAATAAAATCTCTCCGTCAATCAACAGGTCAAAGAAGTAATCATCAGGGAAAAAAGCAATGCTTCTTAATGTCTGGGAGTGAAGACATAAGGCACCAACATTTATGACTATGACTACAGCGGTAGGTAGAGGAAAACACAGCTGTGAAATTGATGAGAAAATATCTCTAGTGAATAATCCAGTCTTACTATTTTAAGACACTGAAAAAGGCAAATCAAGCTAGTCTGAAACAATGACAAAAGATAATATTATAGCTGAAATCAATAAAATAGAGAATACAAAAATAGAAGGAAATGAAAAAACTCCAAAGTTGAATCTTTGAGATGATTACCAAAAATCAATAGAACTTTAGCTCGACTGAGCAAGAATAAGAGAAGACACCAGTGACTAACATCATGGATGAGGGGGCTGGAGAAACTAACATCATGAATGAAGGGAGCCAGAGAGATGGCTGAGTTGTAAAGAGTGCTGGTTGTTTCTCCAGAGGACCCAGGTTCAATTCCTAGCACCCATGTAGTAGCTCACAACCACCCAAACATCAGTCCCTGGTGATCTAACACCCTGTTTTGGCCTCTACAAACAGTACACATATAATGTACACACATTCATGCAAGTAATACCTACGCACAGTAAAAAATTATAACATTGTTTTAAAACATAATGAAGTCTTGCCTGTAATCCCAGCACTTGAGAGGCTGGTGAAAGAGATTATGAGTTCAAAGTCAGCCTGAGCTGTGTAGTGAAACTGTCTTAAAACAAAAAAAAGAAAACCAGAATTTTATAGATCCTATAGAAATATAAAAAAATGTATACCACTTAGATAACATAGACAAACCAGGAAAATTACTAGGAAGATGAACTAACAAAACTCAGGGCCTCTAAACATACCAGTAAAAACTAGGAAACTGAATTAGTAATGATTGAAAATGATTCATGCCTAATGGCTTTAATGTTTAACTCTACAGACTATAATATCTTTAAGAAGGTATACTAATATAAGTTTTCTCAGTGTTATAAGAGAAAACATTTCCAAACACGCTCCAAGTCCAGTATGTCGCAGATGGCAAAAGCAGACAGGAACATCACAAACAAAGATGACTGCAAGCCAGTGTGCCTCACCATCTTGACAACATAATATGTCACCTAGTTAATTTACCACAGTTAGCTTAAACATCCCTGTGCTCTCAGACGCCTGTATTGTTTTCCATTTTTAAGCCTTCCGTGTTGTAATGCAAGTAACATTCAGTATATTTTAAATTATTTCCTTAGGAGAGATTCCCTAGAAGTTGAGTTCTTGGATTAAACATTACGGGTGGTTTTTAAAAGAATGACACATGGCCAGATCGCTTTCAAGTAATCTGTACTAATTGGCATTTCCCCTGCAACCACGTATTCACACTCGTAATTTGTAACTGGTCCAACGATGGATCCTGACTACTCTTTTCTTTTCAACATCCCCATGTGCTACTATGACCTTAGTACAATGTAAGGTGTTTATGGGAGAAAAGTGTAAGGCTGGGAGCGAAGGGCAAGTTTTCTTCAGGCACTTGATGAAAGAATGTGGACACATCAGACAGTGTGGAAGCCAAGTCCTTGCATTCCACTACTCAGTTATCTCTGACTTTCACATGAACTCTGGTGCCCCATATTTGACCACGTCCCCTGGATGGGGAGGCCTGGTGGCACTCAGAGGAAGGACAGCAGGATACCAAGAAGAGACTTGATACCCTATGAGCATATACAGGGGGGAGGAGGTCCATCTCAGTCATAGTCATAGGGGAGGGGAGTAGGGGGAAGGGAGTAGGGGGAAAGCGGGAGGGAAGGAGGAATGGGAGGATACAAGAGATGGGCTAACCATTGAGATGTAATATGAATAAATTAAAAAAAATAAAAAAGAAAGCCAATTATTAGAAAAGCTTAAACTTCTATTATCTTTAAAATCTTAGAGTAGGAGAGGGAAGTATATGAAAACAATATATTTTTAGTTCAGGACATCAAATCTGAGACATACTGAACTAATTGATTAAGCAATACTTCTGAGTTGTGGCAGCATTGCTCTGCCAGGCAATAGACAGAAAGCCTTGCTCCATCCATGTGGACGATATTCTTGAAATGACTTTAGAAAGTCTCTCCCAAATTAAAAAAAAAAAAAAAACAATTTCTTTTTTTGTTTTTGTTTAGGTGGATATGTGGATTTGAGGACAGGTGCCTGAGGAGGCTGAAGAGGGTATCAGATCTTCTGGAGCTGGAGTTGTGACCTGCCTGTCATGGGGGCTGGGAACCCAGGTGCTCCCAAAGAGCACATGCTCTACACAGCTCTCTTTGTCTCTCTGTCTCTCTCTGTCTCTGTCTGTCTGTCTGTCTGTCTGTCTGTCTCTCTCTCTCTCTCTTCCTCCTCCTCCCCCTCCTTTCATTCTTCCTCATTTTTTTTTTTTGTGGTGGTGGGAGGGAGGGTGCCATCATCACGCAGATAGGGCTTGCTCTGGCAATGTGTGTTTGTTAAAATGAAACGTGGCTGCCACCTGAGACTTGACTAGTTGGGAAATTATCAGAAAAGCAAATACCAAAGACAGTGCTGTCACACCATGCTGTTTACCACAGCTAGCATTCTCCACAGCCCCATCTGCCTTGTGACTTCAAACCTGTCAAGGTTATAGGGTCATAGATATGATTTTCGGGAGAAATATAACTGACTTTTCTCAAGCTTGTTGGAACTAATGTAACTTTTACACTATATGGGGACACCCATTCACTCAGTTTGTTTATAAACCAATTACAATAAATTATTAATAAACTTATAATTTATTATTCCTCTTTTTACTATATGAAACAAAATGTGCCAAGCCTTCTGCTGAGCTTCTAACAGGCCTTTGTTTAAATATTCACAATTGGAACTGATAATAAAACCCAGGAAGTATCCCGATGATGTGTCATTTGCTTGGGAAATTTGTGGATCACTTCCCAGAGGAAGTTGCCAACTTCTGTAACTCCAATTAGTTGCTTTACAATTCTATCCCTCAATACTGCAGCTTATACAACACCCACAGGATCTGAAAACAAAACAAAACAAAACCTGAAAACTTTCTGTTTTGCTCTTACAATGGAAAACATCTAGATTATTTTTAAATTCCCATGTTGGATTTGAAAACAGAGTCCACAGAAAATTTTGGTCATATTGCTGTTTATTTTATTTTGAAGGATTTACTTCATTTTAGTTAGATGTGTGTTTATATTTGTTTACCTGTGTGCAGGTTTATTCACACATATGCAGGTCCGCACAGAGGCCAGAATAAGGTGTAGCTGAAGTTACAAGTGGCTTTGAGACAATACGGGTGCTAGGGATCCAACTTAGGTCCTCTGGAAGAGCAGTAAGCACTCTTAATCACACTGCTAATTCTTGATTGTTATTTTACAGTATTCTCATTTGTCTTTTATACTCTACTGCCATGTTATAATTTGAAGCTTCTTGTCAAGGTCTAAAAGACTAAGTCTGCAGTGGCTGTCAGCGTCCAACTGTCCACAGGAGGCAACACTTTTATCATTCTCAAATCCAGAAACCACATTCCAAGTCAAATTAAAACAATTCCATTTTATTTTAGTATTCTCCAAAATGCCTTGAGAATTGAAGGAGTTCTTTAAGTTCAAGAAATCAGCTAATACAAATACTTAAAGTTCTTCTTCTTCTTCTTCTTCTTCTTCTTCTTCTTCTTCTTCTTCTTCTTCTTCTTCTTCTTCTTCTTCTTCTTCTTCCTTCTTCTTCCTTCTTCTTCTTCTTTGGTTTTTAATGTGTATTTATGTGTGCAGTGTCTGTCCAGAGGCCAACATTAGATCTCAGGGAAGTGGAGGTGCAGGCAGCTGTGAGTCCCTGCTATGAGTGGGAATTGAAACCAGGTCCTCTGAACAGCAGCAAGTGCTGTTAATTGCAAAGTAGTCTCTCCAGCCTCCACTTGGGACAGGAGTAAATCTCAGACTGACTGGGCTTGTCAGCAAGTGCCTTTACCTGCTGAGCCACAACATGATACCAAAAACCGTATTTTAATGAACCTTATCTGAGCGCCCACTCAGTGCATTTCCAGACTAGACCCCCCTCCCTGACTGTTCTGGTCATTTCCATCTTCGTCTTCAGAACCATGTAGTTTGGACCTTGAGGCTTCTCTGATGCTCCACTGACACTACTTTCTTAACTCATCTTCAGCTTTATCTGTAAGGACTGCAATTTTGTCTTAAACATTATTTCTGAACTCTGTGACCAAGCCACCAAACAATATATAAAAGAAAACATACAAGTACCAGGCAATGCTGAGTCCAGGAATCTTAGTCACATGTACCTTTGGTTCATCTCTTTCATTGCTGGTTATTTCCTCAGCACTCAAAGGGTACAGCATGAACCAACACAGGATGCTTTGCCTGAGGCCAAGCACCTGGCACAAGGTTAACAGGCAAATATTCAGGTAATAAATGCTCTGACTTCCCCCCGAGAAAAGATGCCTGGCCCTGGTCTGTGCTTGGACCCTCCTAACTACAAGAGCTTATGAAAGTCACTTCCTCTTCCCAGCTTTGACTTCGGACCTCTTCTATAGCATTTAGAATCTTCACCGTGAAGATGTTTCTTCCTGCCTCTCCACGCCTCCAGATCGGAGCAGGGGAGGCCAGTGCATAGCCCTGGTGACTCAGGAGTGACTGGAGGCAATCCAGTATAAGTCAAGCACAATAATTAAAGTGCTTTAAAAAAAAAATCAAAGCCTGATTGAATAATTCCCATTTGAATAATTCTTATATCCTGCCTGAATGAAAGGGAGGGGAATTTACAAATAGAGGCAGACTCATCCTGCAGCTGAGACTCCTGGCGCTTGGCCCGTAGCTGCTAGTAGACAGAAGGAGTTTCAGGGATTAGAACTCCCACCAAGGATTCAGATAGATGGCAGGTGAGCCAAGAGGTGGGAGGAGCGCACAGAGCACTGTTTCTGCCTTGGGCGCTTTGATTGAGTGCACACCACATCTTTCATCTGAACATTTCCTTTTAGAGCATCATATGCTGTCTTCAAGTGGATTGCATTTTCTCAAGCCAGTCAGTAGGGGTAGATCATATTCACAAAGGGGAGCATCTGAGTGGTCTGAGGGTTTCTCAACATTTCATGTTTTTCTTAAAGACAGAAAAATCAATTGTTTGCTTGCTCTGCTTTGAAGAGTAGAAGATAAAAGAACGGATATGGATTTCTCTATCATTTTTAGACTGTAGGGGGAAAAAAAAAGCAAAGGAAACATGTGCACACACACCTCAAGAGGATAAAACACTGTTGGAACCTCTAGGCTGCCTTCTGAGAACACACCCCAGTCTTGTTCGCGCTTGCCTCAAAACCTGACATGCTGATTCTTATTTTTGTGCCAGACACTGGGTGAGTTTGACACCGTAAATCAAACGGCACTCTAAATCCAGAGACCACGCACTATTATTTTCCCTCAAATGGTGTTTACGCTTGGGAAGAGAGTTTTGTACCTTGTTTGGACACAATATTCACACATTACTGGCATTCTACCTATGGGGAAATACATAGCACGTGTGCCTGGTAAATCATACTAATAAACGACGCAAACATTCTCTCTTTACTCTCGTGTCACAGACCAAGGAATGAAGAATTCGTACTCCAATAGAAACAACTTCATTTGAATGAGTGAAGAAAACATGGTGCATATCTATCATGGGGTTTTAGTCAGCAAGAATGAAGAATGAAATTGTGTTCCCCGAAAGAGAATGACCGGAAATGGATAGCATCCTGCTAAGCAAAATAAGACAGTCTTACAGTAATACTCATTACCATATTTTTTGGATCATAAGGCACACTTTTCCCCCTCAAAAGTGTGTGTGTGTGTGGGGGGGGAATTAGGGTACACATTATGGTCCCTCCAATTGCTGTTTTCACTGTTTTTCTTGTTTTACTGCTCTAAAAACTGGTGCATCTTATGGCCAAGTACATCTTATAGTCTGAAAAATATAGTATTTTAAGGTTCTAGAGATGTGGGGCACCAATATCTCCTTTGATTGCTGTAGTGGCAGATGGAGTCAAACGCACAGGGCTCTGCCATCATATGCATTCAATCAATGATTAACTGTCCCATGGACTGGCCAGATACCATAAGCCAGGCTTCCAATTGGAAATAGTGCATAGTGGAAACCAAAAATGAAGGGAAGAAAGAATATAAAAGCTCACCCTTCATTAAGCTAACTGTAATTGAGTAGGATAGGGCTAAGTTTTCTCTCATATGTTGAGTGTAGAACAAATAAAGGACATGGATGTTAAGGCGGAGACTTTTAAGAATGAGGAAGGGAAAGACATGGAGGAGGACAAGAGAGGGTAATGCCATTGCAGGGGGTGCATCTGACTGGAGTATTCATGCATGTATAGAAATGTCACGACTAAACCTATGACTCTGTTCATTGATATACACCAAGTAAAGACTGCTACTGTAGATACTGAGAACATAAAGTGATGGGCTTACAGTGTGAAATAATTGCTTGGATGGAGATACATACAAATGGTAATATGGCCACAAATCATGGAGGCTGGGGAGTACTAAGCAACATGGTTTAGATGGGAATTAATGAGTAACCGGGGGGGCTGTCACATAGAGAACTGACAAGATTAGACTTTGTCTGGTAGAAGACTGGCCTGATAATGGTGCACAAGGGTACCCTTGACCTCCATCCTTACCCTATCTCACATAAAGGAGGAATAGTGAAACGCCACACAGAGGGAGTAGGGCACAGAGAAATGGTGGACTCTGAAGATGCCATCAGTTACACATAGCCTGGTACATATTTACTTCTGTTGAGCAGAGGGCGAGGGGCTCTCTCTGTTTTTCTACAGAATTATGCATAGAGTTTAGAAACTATAGCCTTTTACCAGTTATTCAGAGTACTTGGAATTTACATCCTGGGGAAGAATTCTGCACCTGACAGAAAAGTTACACAATCTATTCTAAAAATCTGGACGCATTGTCTGCTTACTGAGACGTGACACGAAACTGTAAGTAACAAGAATGAGACTAAAGGTATCAGGATGGGAGCTTATTCCTGGGACTTCTCCACCCTCTGAAGACTTAAAATAGGAAGGTCAGTGTGGGCGGGGCTGCACTGAGTGCTGCTCTAGTCAGACTCCTGCGGATGGAGCTTAGAGAACACAGCTGAGCGTTACACAATGAGACAGGAGAACAGCAAAGGTGACATTAGGGACGCAAGCAGCCACCGAGGGGCCTGAGGTCTGATGACTGTCTCAGAATTACTTCAGCAGCTAGAGCTTGCCAGACTCTGTCCGAGGAGCTGTGTAAACAAGCAGGAGAGCCTGCAGTGACCTGGCCAGGGCAAAGGTATATGTTAAGTATACCACATAGTAAGTGTACGTTCACCTTAGAGAAGTCAAATTTGCTGACTGGTGAGAAGCAACTGATTGTGTGTTGAGAGTGGCAACTTCATGTGTTTGAGAACTAAGACTTCCCTACTACTCACAGGTTCAACCACAAAGACACTTCGACACAGCAACCTCAACAAAGACATATGAAAAAAACCGAATCTTCTAAATACCACTGATCAGATGGTTTTTGAATTTTATTATGACATACAAATGCTACATGCACATTGTATATAAACTGACTTTAAATTTATAGGTAAGAGGTATAAGCACTTCGGCGTTCTACTGAAATTTGCATTTACATGTGTCTGGATGGCATAACCACAACAAGATACAGCTAACGCTGGAGGGAGAAGGACTGTCCAAAAGGATGGTTTTTTAAGAGAGGCCTTACTGTAGTCTCAGCCTCATGGGGTTGTTGTGAGAATTTAATGGGAAAAATCCTTATTCTTAACAAAAGGATTGCCTTATAAGTTATCTTTGATAAATGTCAGTTGTATTCTTTTTTTTAATATAAATTTATTTTTTTAAAATGTATTCATTTCACATCCCAATCGCAGCCCTTCCCTCATCTCCTCACTGTAGCACCCTCCTTTTCTTTTTCCCCTCACTCCCATCCCCTAGTCCTCAGAAAAGGGGAGCCCTCCTCACCTACTAACTGATCCCAGCCTATCAAGTCTCATCATAAGTGCCTGCCTCTTCCTCTATGGCCTGGCAAGGCCACCCTGCTAGGGGGAAGTGATGGAAGAGCAGGCCACAGAGTCCATGGCACTGACAGCCCCTGCTCCTCTTACTAGAGGATCCACATGGAGACTGAGATGCCTATTGGCTACACCTGAGCAGGGAGCCTAGGTCCCCTCCATTCATGGTCCTAGGTTGGCACATCAGTCTCTGCAGGGCCCTGGGCCCAGATCTGTTGGCTTTATTCGTCTTCTTGTGGAGCTCCTGTCCCCTCTTCCTCCTTCTATCCCCCTACTCTTCCATTAGACTCCCTGGGCTCTGCCTGAAGTTTGGCTGGGAGACTCAGCTTCTGTCTGATCCCCTGCTGCATGGAGGACATCTATAGTAGGATCCTGCCCCAGTTGTATTCTTATTACATCTTAGAAACAACACTAATCAAGGTGGAATTCTATGTTCAGAGCAGATGTTCTTACTAACAGAGCCAGTTCCCTAGGTCTCACATAATTTAATTCAATAATTATTGGTATACTACCCTCATATTAGAATAGCCTAATGTAAGATTCCCTGCCAAAGTCAATAGACAACCCCCCCCCCTTTACTAGGAACACACTAGAGGAAGCTACTCTTGGAACTCTTTCCAGATATCATGATCTGTAATTAACATCAACAAGCTACTTTCTACTAGCTGTCAGGGTACAGTTTATAAGCAAAGAAAACAAACGGGCAAGATTTGGGCTTGTGAGATGGCTCAAAGTATAGAGGTGTTTTCTGCCAAAAATGCATGATCTGAGTTTGATCTTCAGGACCCATCCATACAGTGGAAGGAGAGGCTGGACCCTGCAAGTTGTCCTCTGACAGCTGCAAGTGTGTCATAGCATGCACAGTACACAATAAATAAATTAAAATGCAATACAAGGGCAATAGGTACTGTTTTTTACTTGCTGGGACTCTGTGATGAGGAGGCTGTAGGACTGCCAGTCACTTCTGAATCCTTTTTCACTTTGCACCAGTGTTTAAACTCGCAGACAGCTAAAGCTTTGGCAGAGGGAACATCTCAAGGTTCAGAGGATGGCTCCAGGCCATCTCCCATAAGTCAGGTTAATGGAAGCCCCCCCTCCCCGCCCAGTGAATCAGAATTTGTGCATGAATAACTCCCCCAAATAGAACTGGGTTTGAGCCAAGTTTTCTAAATAATACTTAATATTATGAATTAGTAGCAGATAAAAAATTTAACAGTGGTTCATGCTCTCATTGGATGAAACTGCACTTATTATTCATATAACCACAAATTATGCTTCTATTTATATTATCTTAGTCTAGCATTACTAATGAATGGGGAGAACGAGATAATAACATCTAAAATTAGTCCACACGTGTGAACGTCTTAAATGACCAATTCTTTTTCTCTCTTACAAGAATCGAGTTGTTATATAGGACCCTGTTATGCTCCCTGTTCGCTGTATGAACCTGGTGAGTTCTGTCTTCTTTCTTAAACTCAGTTTTCTCATCAGTGAAATGGGCACATTAACTGTGCTTAACTCACAGAGTTATTGTAAGTAGTAAACAGTGCTTAAAATCTGTAGAAGGGCAGAGAGTAGAGTTCAGTGGAAAAGACCATACTTAAGAGATGTTCAGAATAGTGGCACACTAACTAGAAGGCAGTGGTTCTCTAGCATACTGAAACTCAGAAATGTTACTGAGTCTCTATCATGCTGTATAATAACATTTCCAATTTTCAGCCAACAGCATGGTTAGGAGTAGGAAAGAGGCTCATTTCTGTGCCGACTCTCTATCTTCCCACCCACAACACCTAGTGTGTAGGAAGTCCTTCTCGCTCTGCAAGCACATGGTCAAAACTAGGCCTTATGCAAGGAGTTCAGGGCAAAGTGTAGGCAACCTCCCCTTCCTCTCCATCAGTGTACAGAGGATGTAGACCTGTGGGGTGAAGTACTGTTAGGAGCATGGCTGCATTTGTGGGATATGTGTAAGACATATGTGTATGTAGGCAGGGGTGGGAAAGAGGAACATTGCATATTATCTTTGTAAATATGATTCTTATTTTTGTTTATGTGTTATAACAATGAAAGGTATCAAGTCTAACTTGATACCCTATGAACATATACAGGGGGAAGTAATCCTCCTCAGGAACAGTCATAGGGGAGGGGAATAAGGGGGAAATGGGAGGGAGGGAAGAATGGGAAGATATAAGGGATGGGATAACCATTGAGATGTAACAAGAATAAATTAATTTAAAAAAAAAGGTATCAAGTCTAGGATCGTCAAGACTACACAGAGAAACCCTGTCTCAAAAAAACCAAACCAAACCAAAAAGATATTGGTCACTTTGATATCAAGCCTTTCTAGGACACCTGTGTGCCTCATGAATCATCATAAGCAGAAGAGTCTTAGAATCTTGTTGAAATATAGCATTGGACCACCATCCCCAGAGAGTCTGATTTCATGGGCCTGTCTCCAGACAGAGTCTAGGCATCTTCATTTTTATTAAAAGCCTTGGCTAATTCTGTGGGCACTGCAGGCTACTTCCCTGCCCTTAACCAATTAGTAGACTCTTTATGGCCACTTTTCTCATATTCTCACTGTGGGCCGAGGTCAGGCCTTCTCCACTTCCCCGTTGTATCACTGGAACGGACTCCTGGTCCCCAAGCTCTTCAAGATCTGGGTCCTGACTCATTTGTCTTCTTTTCTGATAGCCCAGGCTTTGTGCCAAAATAATATCAATCATCCTTGGCTTTTGTAGACACACAGGGCCAAGTCCTGTCTTATATTCTGCCATTTCCACTTATGTGACTCGTTTGCACCTGGTTACATTTTTAACTGCTCCTCTGACACTCTTTCTTCTGGGCTCCAGAAGAGGCAGAACTATTGCTAGGCTGAGTTCAGATAGTGTCTGTGCTCACCTCTCACACAGGGATTAACCAGTTATATTTGTTAGTTACACACGTTTGTGTCTGCATAGAATGACTCCTGATTCCTCAAGGTGGGAGCCATGTCTTACTGATGATGTACATTCATTCCTGAAATCACCACCTGGCTTTCGGTATAGCTTCAAGATACATCTGTTAAATTGAAAAGCTTAAAAATACCCTAGGAAGCAACAACATGAGAAAGGAATACAGCACAATTAATAAATGGATTTATGATGTTTTAATTTAGCTAACTCTAGCCAACATATATTAAGTCAAAGCTTCAGCTTAGTCAAGCCAATGAAAGGAACACCAAATTTTACATATTTTTTAAAAATTAACAAAATTTGATGTTCTTGGGGATGAAGTTGACCCAATGCAGTCAAGTGTCAACACACAATTATAAAAAAAAAATGGAAAAATATAATTAAGGTTGAAAAGGGATAAAAGTTACACACTTGAAATCCATTATGAAATATGGGCCGTATTTACATGCATGTCTATGCATGGTATGGTAGATAGAATTTTTCAGTTATATATTATACTGTATTTAGATTATAAGGGTTCAGATTAATTTGGTATTTCAATAATGATATATATATTTTTTGGACTTAAGAGGGAAATCTACAGAACAATGCATAGGCAGAAAAACACATTAGAAACACCACTTATTTTCCATGCTACTCCACTGAGCTACCTGGAGAAGAAAATCCCTGACTTGCTTGCACTGCCTGTGGGCTATACAGTGAGCTTCAGTTATCCAGAGTTTGCAGACTGCCATCCATGCTAGAGTGGGCCTCTAGTGATATAGCTGCTTTTCCATCATTTCTGCTCCTGTGTGTCACCCCTCACCCATACTCCTGTAAGACACCCCAATAAAA
Source organism: Acomys minous (assembly GCF_964271855.1). Lineage (NCBI taxonomy): Eukaryota > Metazoa > Chordata > Mammalia > Rodentia > Muridae > Acomys > Acomys minous. Next base: position 125,210,561 of record NC_140484.1, on the reverse strand, counting down.
CTCATTGGTTCACCAATTTGGACCGTAGTGGTAACCTGACTTTGATCTGTCATTGGTTTCCTATTTGGGGGAGTAGATAATTTGTTCCCATGTCCTCAGGAATAGTGTCCCACAGTACTCTCTGAGAACCACCTAGAGAAGCCATTTCTGCTTCCTTATCAGATATTAGCTTTGTGCTACTTGGGAAGGTCTCAGCTGAGAGAGGAGCTTGGAGTTTAGAAAGTGTGATTGTCATGTTCTAAAAGAGCATGGTTTAGTGACATCCCTGAGGCTGGAGACCTTCTGCTCCGTGCTTAGGTAAAATGATAAGTCTGGCTATTCTACACTGCATCTTGGGAAAGAGCAGGAGAGAGACTAGAGCCAGGGAAACCAGTTAAGAAGGTTTTAGGAGACCTAGGATGAGAAAGCAATGATGGACAACTGAAGAAAAGCTTTTTCTGAAAAAAAATTTTTTTTTTAAACTTTGAGGAAAAGGCTTGCCTTGTATACCCATGGGGTAATGTGACCTATGACCTTCCTTCCACCCCCAACCTGGATCTCTACTCCATCTAAATGACATTTGAGCTTTTCCTCTGGCTCCTCTGTCTACAGGGTGGCTCCATGAAGAAGGTCTGTGGATCTGTTTTGCAGGTGTGTGTTTGTGTGTGCAGGTTTGTGCACGTATGCACACATCATAGTTCACTCTGAAAAATGTTACTTAAAGCCTGTGACTAAAACCAATTCCTTTAACTCACTCTTGTAAAGCAAATATAATTCCCATTATAAAAAAATAACAGAACCATCAGATTGCTTTTTTGATAAATGGTACAATAGCCAGCTCTGCTACTAGCAGTCCTGGGCTACCTGAGACACTCCATGCTGCCCTTCTTCCTCACTCAGCACCCGCTCTTACAAGGACCCCATGGCTTTGCAAAAAGTAACTGTTATTAAGACCTTGTTCCAAAATAGCATTATCCAGCAGAGTCAGAGGACCAGGAGTGCAGTGTCTGCTGGGCTAGTAAGCCGCTGCACCGCTGACTCTGAAATGCCAGCATCCATTCTTGTTCTCCCGGAGAGAGGAGAGGATTCTGGCTGCCAGGCATGCACAACAGGGACAGACATTCATGGATAATTGTATCTGGCTATATTTTAGACATTTCCCCAATTTTCCTGTTCTTTTTCTTTTAGTTTAGATTTTCAGGGATCTAGCCAGAGTACTGTCCCTTTCTCAAACTCCTTCCACCATCCGTCTTCAGCAACATGCCTCTGAAAGCCCTCCATCTCCAGTGTGCCCTCACAGGCACATGCCTCTGAAAGCCCTCCATCTCCAGTGTGCCCTCGCAGGCACATGCCTCTGAAAGCCCTCCATCTCCAGTGTGCCCTCGCAGGCACATGCCTCTGAAAGCCCTCCATCTCCAATGTACCCTCACAGGCACATGCCTCTGAAAGCCCTTGGTGCTTGGTCCATTCCCATTATGGAAGCACAGTGCACTCAGTAAGCAGCACGTAGACACCATGCTGGCGCCAAAGCATTCAAGTACACAGGTTGAGATCTCTGCCTAGAAGACCTCACCGCGCAGTCGAGTACAGACTGTAACACAGGCATACTCTGCACAAGCTCAGATAAAACTACTAGCTCTGCTTTGGTCACCACCCCCACAATTCTTCATTTTCTACAGCATACAGTACAGGCTTCCCGGAAGATTTAACTCATCAGAACTATCTCTCCATTTCTGAGCCCTTTTATTCTTGATGTTAATAAAGTGTCTCTTGCAGTGAAGCAACTGTACTTTATTTCCTGCCTGGCCAGTGGCCTACTCCTACCTGCCTCCCACATGTTATACATTTCGTTAATCCTTTTAAGGCTGGCAATTCAAAATCTCTGGGTTTGTAAGCCAGAATTTCCTTTGTGCTTCTGGTCCTCCTGGGTTAGGGTGTGGACTTCTCCTGTGTATTAGCCACCCTGTCTGTGCATCTGATGACAGAGGAAGCATACTAACCAATGCCTGTGCCCTCATCTTATCCTTCCAGGCCAATGTTCCAGAAGGATGTAGCCCATAGCCCACTTCAGAAACATGCACATCCAAGGAGAAACACAGTTTCTCTCTTTCTAGACTTAGGTTTTTGCTTGAGTTAATTTTTGACAAAACCAAACTGAACTCAGTTTGCCTCTTCATTTTTTCTTCTGCAGAAGTGCGACCTACCTCAATAGGAAAGAGATATTACTACAGCTGCTGAAAACAGACACTGGGCTTTGGAATTAGCCAGGCGTGAGGTAGAGCTACGTTTCTGAAACTCAGTTTTAAGTCTACACAGAAGTAAGTGATTTCCTTTGGCGTTTTCTTGTGTTTAACAATTTATGGGTATTAGATTTTTTTACAACTTATACTCCTACTACTTTGTGTGTATGTGTATGTATGTCCATGTATGTGTGAAAGTGTGTTCATATGTAGCAGCTAGAGGTCAACTCATTTTCTCTTTTATATACACTCCAGGGTCCCAAGTCCAGGGAAGGGTGCCGGCCATACTAGGCAGGATTTCCCACTCCAATTAACAATCAAATTTTTGGTTTGTTTGTTTTTGATACAAATCCCTTTTTGTTCATATATCAAATGGCGTAAGCCCAGTTACTACATGTTACATACCTGTGCTCACTCTGACCTGGAGCTCGCCTTGCAGACTGGACTATTTCGGTCCTATGGATCTACTTGCTGCTGCCTCTCAGCACTGGGATTATGAACCCTTGCTATCATGGCCAGTTTATTGCATGGATTCAGGGGACCAAAACCTGATCTTCATGCTGCTGCTGCAGCACTTTACCAACTGAGCTGTGTCTGAAGCTTCCTATACTTTCAATAGCTCCCATCTATCCTGTTCCATATATCCCAAAGGAAGATACTATTTACACTCTACTTTAGACTTCAGGAAAGGCTTATGATGCGAACAGGACAGTCTTCCACAGACACCCTCACTGCACATGGCTGACACACACTCAGTAAGAGTGTAGACACTGTTCTACATTCTCTCCACACATGTTTCTCTTCTCTAATTATAGGGGCTTAAAAATGAACAGAAACAACAAAGTTCAGCACATAATTAATTATTCTGCCCAACGCATGTGCAGCTTGCCCTTGAAATTCATGCATAAAGACCTCTAAACGAGTCACAGAATGACAAGTGAGGAAAGTAATAAAAAAAAAAGGTCTGAGAACACTGAAAGAAATTAAGGGGTGCTTTTTACATAAAATTTACATAAGTAACAGTTTGAATGAAACTCAAAAGGAACTTCACCGACAGTCCCCAGGAGGACTCAGCTACATTAGCCTGGGGGAACTGAGATAGCTCTCAACAGGGCTCATCCTAACAGGCGGCTATTTGCAGCATAGTGATCAAGGCGGGCTGGAATTATCCACACTACCATGGTAGCGGTCCATCCCTTTACACATTCAGACATAGAATTGGGAAGTGTAGCATGGGAAGAAAGCGTGTTCGCATGTGCAGAGCTCATAACTCCAAGTTCCATATAAATCTTTACACGAGACTTCTGATCTTCCTTTGTCATCCCAATTTGCTGCAACCGTCACCATAACTTCCGTGGTCTACTGTCCCTAACTTACTTATTCTCCTTGAAGTCCAACTGTCATGTTTGGTTTTGCCTGTGTATGCATGCCAACCTCCTAATCAAACTTCAAGATTCTGTTTAAACATCACTTCCTCTTTTAACCCTGCTTTCCCTGTGATGGTTCATATTAATTATCAACTTGACACGATTTGAAAACCACTCAGGAGACACTTGTGAGGGATTACTTATGTTAGGGTAGACTTTAGGGCATGCCTATGAGGGATTATCTTAATCAAATTAACTGAGAAGGGGAAACCTGCCTACCATGGGTGTCAGGTGTCACACGCAGCTCCCTGGGCTGGGATCATGGAGTGAGTGTGAAGAGCAGACAGTTAGCTGAACATTAGTGTTCATCTCACTCTCATTCCTGAATGCAGATTTAATGTGACCAGCCACCCCAAGCTCCTGCCATCATGGGCTGTTGCTGGGACTGTGACTCCAAATCAGTCTTTTCTTCCTTACGTTGCTTTTGTCAGGGTGTTTTATCATAGCAACAGGAAAATTAATTAAGATATTCTCCCAGGCATAAACAACATGGCAATGGAAAAGACATGTTAGGCTCTTAAGATGACCTGATGTTAAGCCGGACTCATGTACCTTCCTTACTAATTGTGTGATCTTAGGCAAATTAGGGACTTTTGCTGAGGCCCAGACTATTGATTTTTAAAGAGAAAACCACAATTTGCAAGTGTATGTGATGCCGTGCTATTATTTGCTTGACTCTAATTGTCTTTGTGAACTCACTGAAAGATCTTGCTCTTTTAATTTGTTGGCTGTCTTACAAGGTGCCTTAACCAATACCTCTCACTTTTTAGCACTCAACACTATTTTGATCAATAGCCAGCTCTGAAAAGTGACTTAAGAAGCAGCAAGCCAATTAAAGTTTAAAAGTGTTCTCTCTTCACTCCTAGGCCCGCTAGTCTGTACAAGAGACTCGCAGCTCTTGTACATACTAATTAGGCTTTTCACAGGCTGCCCCATTGATGGCAATTGATTCTAAGGTTCTCCAGCTGCAGTGACCATGATGTCCACTCTGAGCTGCCTGGGACATTTCGGTGCTCTGCAAATATCAGTGCATGATAAAGACATTCACTATACCCCTCCCCTTTCTCATTCTAGTTTTCCTCTTCAGTGCAATGTTGACTTTATCTTGCCATCCCACCGAGGATCCTGTTACAATGGCTTATTTTTGTAGTCCCTGTTAGTAGCTCCAAGTAAGTGGCATTTCCTGTCCCAACTTGCTGGGCTCCTCAATACTGGAAACTTTCTCCTCCCTCCAGTGCCCACGCCTTGCTCTTACCTGCTCTCTACTTTCTGTGTTTGGATAAGAAGCTTTCCCATTTATTTATTGTTCTCATGGAGATGTGGAAAAAAATTGCTTTTATTACTAATGGTTTTCTGAGCAAAGTTCATGTAGAATTATGGGTAGAGGCCACTTTAAAAATCAGTGAATTCACAGATCAATTCACCAGGAGTCCATAAAAATTTCTACCATTTGAGGCTGGAAAGATGGCCCAGTGACTGAGAGCACTGCTTGGTTCTTCTAAAAGACCTGGGTTCGATTCCCAGTACCCACACAGCAGCTCACAACTGTCTGTAACTCCAATCCTAGAGGATCTGACATACATGTGGGCAAAACACCAATGCACATATAGTAAAAAGTAAAAAAAAAAATAAAAATAAAAAATTTAAAAATATACCATTTTGTGTTGAGGTTGTTTTAAAAGACTCTATACCATGATGTCACTATCATTTTTAAGAATGACACCCCATTGTACAGATGAATTTCTATTTCACTTAAATATTTTTGGGCAAAGTCAAATACTATGTTACTGACTGGACTTCTCAATGATACTTCTACTTAATATACAAAGGACAACAGTGTGGCTTGGTTAACAAATGCCTTGGCCAATGACCTACTCTACCTATTTTCATAGTGACATCTATTGCTCATAACTCGTGGTGGTTTTCCTCCCTATAAGCCACAGCTGTTAGAGAAAATAGCAAAGAACGTGAAAAGAAAAATAACAGGATGCAACAAGATGGAAGGATTTATTTTACAACACAGCAACAGGGCACCAGTATGGTCCTCAATGGGAAGGCGAGATAAAGTCAACATTGCACTGAAGAGGAAAGCCGTTTGGAATGAGAAAGAGGAGGGTCATCATGAACCCCTTTATCATGAACTGACATTTGCAGAGCCCCAAAGTGTCCCAAGCAGCACAGGGTAGACACCATGAGCACTGCAGTTGAAGAACCTTAGAAGCAATTGCCATCAATGGGGCAGCCTGTGAAAAGCCTGAATAGTATGCACAAGAGCTGCAAGTCTCCAGACTAATAGGCCTAGGAGTGACCAGAAAACTAGTATTGCCTTTTCGAGAACTGCATTTATAAAAGACAGTAAAGTTACAGCCAATGTCATATTAAATGATAAAAAATACTAAACTCCTTTCTCTGAGAGCAAGAGAAAGTCAAAGAGACCTGCTTTTGATACGCCCCTCCCCCACTTCTATCATTGTGTTAGAGGTTTTGCCAGGGGTAAGAAAAGAAAAGTCATCCATATTGAAGGGGGAAAGTACAATTCTTTCTTTGTATATAATGTATCTCTATCTAAGAAATGTTGAGATATTCACTAAAACTATCAAAACTACAGATGTTATAGGTTAGAAAACCTACAAGAAAACCCACAAACCTATGATAACTATATTTCTATACATTTGCCATGAATGATCTTAAATGAAATTAAGCAAATAATTTACATGCAAAGATTATATAATTGGAATCTAGTGCCTATCCATGAATAAAACTATCTCAAAATTGGCAACAACCTTAATATAAGAGTTACAACCACAACCTTCATACAAGAAAGTATGACATAAACCTTCATGACCTTACATTTGGCAATGTTTCTTTCTTAGATGGCGCATTAAAAAATCAACAAAGGAAAAATTAAATTGGAAGTAATCAAAATAAAATCCTAATAAAATCCTTTGTATCTCAAAGAACACTGTCAAGAGAATAGGAAGAAAACAGAAAACTGAAAAAAAAAAAAAGCGTTAGGAAAGCATTTGTCTGAAAATTCCTTAAAGACAGAGTACAGGGGTAGGGAGATGGCTCAGCCGTTGAAGTGCTTGCCTTGAAAAGCAGAAAGGCCAGAGCCCGGATCTTCAGAACCCTTGCAAATCCTTGCCAGGTGTGGTTGCCTGCTATAACCCTAGCTTTAGAGGGCAGAGGGCAGAGACCAGGTGCCTGGATTAAGCTGGCTAGCAAGACTAGCCATATTGATGAGTTACAAGTTTGGTGGAAAGACTCTGGCTCAAAGGTGAAAGAGCAAGGGGAGAAGATTTCTGACATTAACTAGCCACACTCCTCCCCCTACCCCACCCCCACATATGTACTCTGCCATGCTCGTATTCACACACGCGCGCGCGCACACACACACACACACACACACACACACACACACACACACACACACGAATATGTGAAGAGAAAGGGTTTTTTCCAACCCCCTTCCACCTCCTCCCAGAGAAGAACATGAAGAGACTCGACAACCCAGTAACAATAACGCCAGAAAAATTCTAATTTAAAATTAAACTGAATCTGAGCAGGTTATTTCTCAGAAAAGATATACCAATAAGTGCATAAAATGGATCTTACCGGCTTCACTGACTAGGGAAATACAAATCAGAAATCACACACAGCTTCATACCAACCAAGATAGCTGTAATTTTTAAAGATACATGTAGCAAGTACTGTTCAGCATGTGAAGAAATGGTCTCACACACACACACACACACACACTGGTGATAGAAATGTGAGATGTTGTAGCCATTGTATAAAAACACCTGGCAGTTCCTAAAATGTGCAGCATGGAGCCATTATATTGTTGAAGGGATCAGCAGTTTTCCTGCACTACACAATCAGTGAAAGTAAAAACACATCCTCACCAAAATCTTACTACAAATGTTCATAGTAGCACTATTTATACTACTAAAACACCGGAAACACCACAAGTGTCTGTTAACTGATAATGGATATGCTAAATGTGCCATGTCCGCGCAATGGAGCTTTATATGGCAATAAAAGAAAATAAGTACTTATTTGTTCATGCTCCAGTATAAATGCAACTTGAAAAAAACCCAATGTGGTTTGGAATTAGCAGTCATTGAAAAAAAGCATATTCACTTATATGAAGTATTTACTGGCATATCTATAAAGATACACAGTAGGTTACTGACTGTGGTCATGTCAGGAATATGAAATGATTGCTAACCTCTACAGGATTTCTTTAGGGAGATTTCTCAAACTGTTTGTGGTGATGGTTGCCCACCTCTAAATTTTAGTGGGAAGGTGATATGATCGTTGAATTAAATGCCATCAAAGCTGTGATTAAGAAGAGATGTACACATGAATGTTAATTTTGGTAGGATTTTGTTGTTGTTAATTCTGTTCTATGTCTGTCACAACAATCTGCATATTCACTTAAATGAATCATGTCTATATTTCTGTGACTATAGTTTTAAGTGTATAACGTGTGTCAAACTAGATACATTTTTAGTTGAGCAGATACTATCTATGAAATGAGACCTTTTAGAACATTTAAAGAAAACACCTAAACTTTGTTGTATCATCTTCATTATAGCCAAAACATCACTTTTTAAATCACTAGCTTTGTCCCCAGTAATTAATATATTTATATTAAACCCACTTTATTAGAAATGGCATTACTTTTAGCAATACATTTCTAATAGTGCTCTTTTATCTAGTGGCACTATTATTTATTTGCTATTGTAAGCCCGAGTATTAATTATCACTAAATCTATAGCAGCTGAGAGAATGTAATGTTTCCATCAGTTTGTACCTACCCCTTTTGAATCAATCACGCCAGGTTTTGCATTGAACTTCACTGTCTTCAATCGGGCACGCTCTTTCCTTTCCACCCTAAAGAAATCAAAAACAGTCAATTAAATGACAAGGCATTTATGATTAAGTTCCTTATTAAGTAAAGAGCACTTCCTTTTGTCATCCTTATGACTCAAATAAAACATGGCCTAAAATGGTATACTTCCTTTGGTAAGGACAAAAAATCTTGGTAAATTTGTCTAAACTTCTAAAATGTCCCTAGAAAAATTTGCCTTACATGAACTGAGAGTCCTAGTATTTGGAAGTAACATACATAATAATTATTGAATTGCTTAATGAATCAACCAGAGATTATTTCAGGTAGCAACAGTGGAAACAAACAAACCCTCCCCGTTCCCTCGTACTCTTGTATTAACCATCATTTACACAGTTGGTAACCAATATGTTACATGTAATATTGAATGTCCCTTCAAGGAGTCAAATGTCCTTCAGTTATCCCTGCAGCATCATTATCTTACCTTCCTCTAAAGGAACATTTGTTGTGTTATTGACCAAGGATATAGGAACAAAGGAAAGAAACAATCGAAAGCATGATGGTAACAGGCATTGACTATGATAATACTCCTAGCAAGAACAGAAAGCCAGACGCACACTCCTAACAGAGTCCTGGGGGGAGATGAGAGGGTGGAGAGCATTTCTGTGGTTCTCTGAAGGAGATGTCAGTTAATCTGAAAATAGAAGGATGAGAAAGAGCTTGTTGGTAAGCTAACGCTTGCATTCAGTCCAGTTCCTAACAAGTTAGGTGTCTGAAGGACTGTGCCATGGGGTCCATACAGGATGAGGTGAGGCTGGTGAAGGTGTAGGGTTCCCCGCGGTGTTGGGTCAGGTATGGTGGAGCATGCCTGAACCCTATCACTTAGAAGGTAGAGGCAACAAGACAATGAATTCAATATCAGCATCAGATATATGAGTTCAAGGCTAGGCTGACCTATATCTTAAAAAAAATAGGGCTGGGAGATAGATCTGTTGATAAAGTGCTCATGTTAGGAGCACAAAGAGCTGAGTTTGAAGCCATAAAAAGCCAGGCATGGGGTGGGGGTGGGGCATGAATTTATAATCCTAGAAGAGACAGAGACAAGTGAATTCCTAGGGAAGGCTATCTAGTTAGTTTAGCCTGCTTCCAGGCCAGTGAGAGTCCCTGTCTTAAAAGTGTGTGTGTGTGTGTGTGTGTGTGTGTGTGTGTGTGTGTGTGTGTGTGTGTGTGATGAGAAATGACGCCTGCAGATTTGTGTACACATGCAACTATATGCACATTTGCATCCACATCAACATGAATGAACACAGAGCCTCCCCTCCCTGGCCATTGAGGCACTCAAGGCATAACAAAGCATAAGTGCGTATATGAATGTGTGTGCATGTGGCTGTACTCATGTGTATGCCAGTCTTGTAGAAGCTGGAAGAGGCATTGGGTTCCCTGGAGTTGGAGTTACAGGCATTGGTGAGCTTCGGGATATGGGTACTGGGACCTGAACCCTGATCCTCTGAAAAAAGCAGAGCACTCTTCACCATTGAGTTATATCTCTCTTGTGGGGAGCCACACCAAATTCTGCCATGTTAGAAATCCTGTGCTTAGGCTGAAGGCTGTGACCTTCGAGTTGCTGACCTTTGCCAGAGGTCTTGTGTTCTAGGCTATCCTTGAACTATTTACCTTTGAAAGAAGCAGGGAAGTCCCAACTGGGAGCCACCCAGAGGATCAAGGAAGTTCTTACAGGGAGCTATTCAGGCTATTGAATTCTTGCCCTGGGGCTAGGGAGAGTGGGATTAGAACAGATCCTGTTGACCTTGCTACATAAAGTCTTACTCCTCGTCATTAAAGTGAGTCTTGATCAGAAATTTCCAGACTTGACTCATTATTTCTTGCATCTCTGTACTCCACTTTCAATCCCCACTCCCTCTTTCAAGTGAACCCTGGGTCAGTTGGTCCTGCGGACCTGGGACACATCACTCTCTAGCCCTTCGAAGAGTATCTTAAGAAAAGGATCCCGGTGAGAAACAATTTTGGAAAGAAAGGGAAAAGAGGAGCCCGGGGTCTGTCCAGAAGCTATTGCCATAACCTAGATGATATCAATAAAGGATAGGAAATGATAATCGAGAGAGGAGAAGAAGGGCTTAAAAATACCAGAAGATACAATTTGACCTTTTTCTATTTGAAGTTAGAGTTTAGAAAGAGGAATTAATCTAAATATTTCCTTGAGTTTTCCAAGTCTCTATAGCAAAGACATTGTTTTTGCTTCCTGCTACAACTCTGCATTTTATCTCTGTGTGAGTTACATCTTGAGTTCCTTCTTTAAGACATTTTACATTGAACATGAAGGTGCCTGGAACACAGAGTAGACTGGTACGGCAGGTCCTTGGTGGATGATCACGGTACAGAAAGAAATACTACTTGGCAGGCTGCGTAACATGATTTTGTTTAAACTTGGCTAGCTTTAATTCCATTTTTTTTTTCTTTCCGGGGAAAGAAAAGAGCAAGTGAGAGAAAAATAATCCGGAATCTATAGAAACTTAATGGTTTATTAAGTCTAAGCTATTCTTAGCTCTGTAATTAACAGCAAGCTACTTCCTAACCGAGAGCTCTTTTGTGTTTCCAACCGAAACACTGAATCTGGGTTTCTATAGTTACAGAATGAAGGTTCAGAATACATTAATTTTAGTGGCAGAGTAGAGTATTTGAGTGGAAAGAGCTGAACAAAAACCTTCATATCTAACATCATATATTAAAGCAATATATTTCATGGAGAAACACCTATGCTGGTGATCTCCCCTTGCATCCACTCAACACATAACAGCTGAGGGGAGACAAATACAGGCCTAAGAACAACTGCCAAAGCGGAAGCAGCTCATCTGGAAGAGGCCTGCTCAGAGCTCCATGGGCTAGTCCGGCTCCCCTCTGAGTTCAAGATTGAATGGTAAATCTTATTCACCTCTTTGGATTTTCCTAAAACTGTTGTTACAGTGTTTAGCTTTATTCTGACTTCTTTGCATTTATTTCCTCACCTGGTAAAAGGGAGCCAACACATGCTTACTTGGGTGCTTACCACCACTGTCCACCCTGCCAGGTGAGCCAGAGGCACTGACTTCTCTCTGAGGGCATGCCTCCAGTGGGGGCCTAAAATGGCTTGAATGTGGAATGTCCTCATATAGGCTCATGCACTGGAACACTTGTTGGAAGGTTATGAAATCTCTTGGAGATGGTGCCTTGATCCAGATGAAGGAGTGCATGGGCAGGGCTCAGTGCTCACAGTGCAGGTCTGGTCCTATCTTGGCTTCCTGAGTTTATCTAGGCAGTTCCCTCGCGTTTCCAAAGCCGTGGAGCCCCACTGTCATGTTTTCACGACTATAGTGGACTATAGTCCTTAAACTGTGAGCCAAGATCAACCTCTCCTCCTGTAAGTTGTGTGTGTCAGGCATTATGCTACAGAGATGGGAAAAATAAGTAATAAATGGCCAAAGCCTGAAGCACCGTGGGGCTGAGAAGAGGCTAAACCTTTACAGTTGCTCCCAGAGGTATCTGAAAGGTGCTTGTTCAAGTCCTGGCTTAGCCCCTTGCTGACTTCTGCCAGGATGCTTGAGTTATCTGAATTTCTTTCCTAAAACTGGAAAGTATCTTAACGTGGTGCTCTTAGTACAGTGGGAAGTCATTTAATCTTGCTCCCTGAAAGACTTGGGCCCATTAACTGGTGAGTTACTTTACTTCATGGATCTTCAGTTTCTCTTGGAGGCTTCTGTGAAGATTAAATTGAAATTGTGTATTTGAAAGCATCTTGCATGATGCATAGTGCTACTAGTTAATATTCCCCCCAAAACTTATATTGTAATTTAGTCAACATAGGCAGGCATTGTGTGGTCTTAATAAGAGAGCAGGTGGAACATTCAAGGAGCGAGTGTATTATGAATATTCTGCTCTCACAAATGTATCAATCCATTTATGAATGAAAAGACCAATAGATTAATAGGTTATTGTGAGAGTGGACTGTTTATAAAAGCCAATGGGGGTGGGACTTTAAGTGCTTCCCTTATCATGGGATGCCCTGCAAGGTCTTAGGATTTTTAGAGGTTCATAAGTAAAACCTTCAACAGATGTGGCTACTCAACCCTGTGCTGTCAGACCTCTGGAAAGATGAGTTAATAAGCCTGTATACTTTAGAACTAAGACTGTACTGAGTTATAGCGACAACAGAGACTATAGCATATGGTCATTGCTATAATGAGGAGGAATCCATCCTTCAGTTCGTTGCCCCTTTACTTTTCTTGGTATCTTTATAATGGAGTCCTCACTGCTTTAATCATGGAGTATCTGGCACTGTCTCATGCTGGCTTGTGAATGACGAGATCGAGGCAGCGTTCCTACAGCACACCTGGTATGCCTGGTACATAGACATCCCCTAAGCAATGCTAACAGAATTGATTTGTACCAACTCTTTATTACTGTATCTTTCTGAAGGAAGGCCACATGAGTTAAGATGGTATAGTTTGAACTCAAATCTCAGCTCTGCCACTAAATGCCTTAAGTGTATTTATGCATACATTTATTCCTTATCTAATAGGAGGAGAGACAGGTAGCATTCACACTGTCTTCCTTACAGTTAGTTGTTTTGGATGATTAGGCAGAACCATCAAAAGAGAGCCATTTTTGTAAAGGGAAAAGCCATACACAGCTGCTGTCCATGCCAACCAGCTCCACACTCCTACGTGAACTCTTGAAGCAGGTGAGAAAAAAGCTAAGGAGTTGAATCATCTACCAGTTAAATGCATTTCTTTAGATTTTAGAAAATATTTTAATTTCCTTTTTAATAGTGTGCATGTTGGGTACAGGGATATACGCACATGAGTCCATGTGTTTGGGGAGAACAGAGACATCACATCCTCCTGGAACTGGAGTAAACGGGAGGTTGGTTGTGAGTCATCCCTTGTGGATGCTGGGAACAGAAATGTTAAACTTGGGCCCTCTGCAAGAATTCTCAACTGCTGAGCTATCTCTCATTTGTATTTTTAATGGCATGGAAAATAACAGATGAGAGCTCTTTAAGAGGTAGGATTGTCTGTGATTTCTACTTTATTTTTGTAAAATAATGTTGCTTTTTTTTGAGACAGGGTTTCTCTGTGTAGCCTTGGCTTTCCTGAACCCACTTTGTAGACCAGGCTAGCCTCAAACTCACAGAGATCTGCCTGTCTCTGCCTCTCCAAGTGCTGGGATTATAGGCGTGTGCTGCTGCATCTGCTTCTAAGATTATTTTTATACAGAGAAAATACTAATTTTTAAAAAAAATTTAAGTAATTTATCCCCTCACTTGTATCTTCTTGTTCCCCTTCCCTCCCTCTTTCATCCTATTTCCCTCCCCTAGGTCTATGACAGAAGGAGCCCTGGTCCGCCACTATCAGGTCTCTTTCTGGTAGCCTGCTTATTCTTCCTCTGAGTGTAACCAGGTCTCCCCACCAAGAGGAACTGGTCAAATAAGGGTCACCAAAGTTCATGTCAGAGTCAGTGCCTGCTCTCCACACAATTGTAGAGAATGTGCTGTCCATTGGGTAGATCTGAATAGGGGATCTAGGTTTACTGCATGCATTGTCCTTGGTACAGTAATTTGAGTTGACCTGCCTGATCTGCTAGCCTTAATGGTCTTCTTTTAGGTTTCTAGGACCCTCTGGATCCTTCTATTTTTCCATTCTTCCTTACCTCTCTCACCTAGAGTCCATTAGGAAGTCCCAGTATCCATCTCAATATCCAGCTAAGGGAAGACCTTCATGGAACATCTCTGTTGGTCTAGTGTCCAATTATAAGTGAGTATATGCCATGTGTATCTTTCTGGGTCTGGGTTAATTCACTCAGGATGAGCATTTCCAGTTCCATCCATTTGCCCTCAAATTTCAGGATTTCCTTGTGTTTAATAGCTGAGTAGTATTCCATAGTGTAAATGTATCACAGGTTTTTTTTTAAAAATCCATTCTTCGACAGAGAGGTCCATTTTACACCCATCAGAATGGCTAAGATAAAAAAAACTCAAGTGACAGCACATGCTGGAGAGGATACAAAAAAGGGGAACACGCCTTCATTGTTGGTGGGAGTGCAAACTTGTACAACCATTTTGGAAAGCAATCTGGTACTTTCTCAGAAAACTGGGAATGGGGCTACCTTAAGACCCAACTATCCCCCTCCTTGGAATATACCCCAAAGGTGCTCTACCTCACAAGGACACATGCTCAACCATGTCCATAGCAGCCTCATTTGTAATAGCCGGAACCTGGAAAATACTAACTTTAAAATTCATAGAATGAAACATGTTTGACATAACTAAAATTCTAAGAAAATATTCATAATATAAACTTTGTGATAAAATTAATATAAACATATTTTACTTTGTATAAAATATAGCTGCAAGGTAGGCTACTTGTATTTCTGATGCAAAAGAATGCAAAAAAAATGTGAACACAGCAGAACTTGAACACTCTTTTTCAGGCTAGCTGTTTTATGACTGTCAAGATAGTTTCTTTATTAAAAAAAAAAAAGATAATAGCTCTTTTTCAAAATATGAAAAAGTCAACTCAAGGCTGATCACAGCAAATGGAAAATTGTTTCAGAGAAGGCTGTTCGTGGAGGTGAATTACGAGCACTTGAATGAACGGATGACTAGTGACATGTGACATGATGGTGAGAAGCACAGAAGCCCGGGCATGGAAAGCACCTCACTACTACTTGGCTCAACCCTCATGTCTAAGGTCTGAGTCCCTCTTATGTCTTCCTGGGTAAGAGCGTCTCTCGGCAATTTCAATGAGAAGAACGATTTCTTTAAAGTGAGCTGAAATCTATTTCTGACACAGACTTCATCCCTCCACTCTGTTTCTGTCCTTAGGGCCATCTGAAAATGAGGGCTCTTCCCAAGAACAGCTTCTCAAACAGCTTTGGCTAACCACATCTGCGCAACCCACGGCGTGCTGTCTTGACACGAAAAGGCGCAAACACACAGACAACGTAGTGTTAGGAATCGCGGTTTTAGTGCCACATGAACTCAGTTGATTTTTCAAAGAGTTGCGTACACACAACTGGGAGGGAGAAGCGGTGGCTACGTGAGGAACTGCACGCGGGAGGACAAGGAGTGGATTCTCCCCTCCGCTTCTCCTGGTTTCTCCTTCCTCTTCCTCCTCCCAGCGTCACATCTATTCCCGCTCCCCTCCCTTGTCTCACCCACAGAGTCCAGTTAGTGCAGCCCATGGCTGTGTAGGTATGGATGGGGCTATCCAATGGGGTATGGTCAACCTTCCAGGGATGACACCTCTGGTGAAAACTAACTCTCTCCCACCTTGTAGCCACCTCCAGTCAAAAGCTCCTCAGCTGGACTCTCGGGTCCCTTCCCTACCTATGCTGGAAGGCTGACCGACTTTTGATTTGATATAGTCAGTTTTATTCCTTAGACCATGACTTGTGCCAGAATGATTTCTCATGAGAAGGGAAGTTCCTGATGGTGGTGATTGGAGGCTTCTGGGACATAAGGGGGAGTTGGAATGTCTGAGGAATATTTCTGCCTTTCGAAAATGGAGTTGGGGAAGTGTTTGGAGAAGGGCTTGATATGCTTAAGAAATACATAGATCAAAAAAAAAAAAAAAAAAGAAATACATAGATCTAAAATCTGGGCAACTAAAGGGAATGTTGGGATGGAGAACAGGACTAACTAAAAGTAAAAGATACCCATCAACCCAGCAATAGGACAGCTCAGATCTCAAGCACCTGGGTAGTAAGTTGCCTTCTACATTTGGCCTTTCTATAAATTTTCAGTAAATGCTGAACCAAGGGTATCAGTGCACCAGTTCGTGAATGGACATACTGGCTCATAAGCACAGTCTTTTGCATTTAGCTGCTAGGAGCATCATCTAAGCAGCTCTTCCTTTTCCCCTTTATGCCTCATCACACTCACCAATTTTGGTAAAATCCTAAGATGCAGAGAATGAGAATTTTTTTTATTCCTGTCACCTGTCACCACTGACAATTTTCCTGTAGAATGCCTATCACACTTAAATAGTCATCTGTGTGCAGTGTCCCCATTCTCCCCTCCTTGAATTTCCAGCAGCTAACTCACTCTCTCCCTCCTCCCCCCACACATGCTCTGATACACAGAAGGCATCCTTACCTCCGCTTGCTGGGAATGACGCCCATCTCTTCACTGTCCCCATCCAGTATGACCCTTCTGGCTTGCCACCACTCATCATCGGAGGCGTTGATGACGTGGAGGATGTCTCCATATTTAAAACTAAGTCCTTGGCTAGGCAGCCCACTGTCCTTGCCCTTGTCATAGTCAAACATGGCTCTGAAAGAGAAGGACAAAAGAGGGTATGGTTAGGACCCTGACGGCACTGATTTAGAGCACATGCTTTTGAATTTCAGCTCTTGACCCGAGACTCCATCATCTCTTGCATGGCTTCCTGGATTGTGCTATACAGTTTTCTTTTCTTTTCTTTTTTCTTTCTTTTGTTTCTTTTGTGAGGAGGCAATATATTGAGGTTAGGTCCTTAAAATTAGACTCACTTTCATTACTTCTTGGATACTATCACACGTAACAAGATGATAATGAGAGACTAGACTCTGAGCTTATTACTCAATTCCTATTAGAATCAAATTTTACAAAGAAAAAAATAAACAGAAAAACATGACTTTCTTGAGTTCTTTGTGCTATAAGTAAATTCCTCTTCAAAATAATTATAGACTCTTTTGTTTATAATAGAGAAAAGTGATAAAAATGTAAAATTTCTACCCAGAGTGACTGACTCCCCAAACAAGGGAATATTGAGTTATCTCTCACCAATCCTGAGTGTTTTAAAAGGTTGTTGTAATGACCTGAGGAAATGCTTAAAATGTAAAAAACAGGGGGGGGGGGGAAATCTGTGTTTACATGTGTGCAGAGCAAAATCCTTTGAACAATACCACAGCTCTTTTCATTTCCGTAAAACCCAGGCTTGCCTCATCATCACGCTTATGGCTCTGAAGTGCAATTCTTTGTTGGCATGGAAGGGGTTTGGGGTGGGCCATTGCAAGAGCCCAGTGCACTCCATTTTCTAAGCCTGGTTCAGAATCAGAGTGGGAAGCAGCTCAAGTCATAGGATGTGATCATTTGTTTCGAGCACTATACGGTCTATTTTTGCTATATCCCCACACCTCAAAGCCCACTACCACACATAGTGTCTAAGGTTTCCCAGGGGAAGCAGGTTCTACCACTCCCCTATGGATTCCTTTTACTCAGCTCTGAGACTCTCTTTATATTGTAACCACCGTGCATGTAGAACAAGCTTGATTTGGAGTGTAGCATTTTCTAAAATCATTAGGGCCAACCCTGGCTCTTTCCCTTTTTCTCTCCCTCCCCACTTCTCTGTCAAAGAAATGTCACATCTGCTGCCATGGTAACCAAAAAGGGCTGAAGACAGCATTTAGCTCTCAAATATTATAGAAGTCAAATTACTTACAATACCGTCACTTCCAGTATCCCCAAGTGATGTAATTTGGAGAGAGTTTTTTTGGTCTGAGTGCCCAGAATAAATTATTGCTTCCTTGACCATCTGCATCTTCCCTATCAAAAACTCACACAAAGCCCCATCCCAGAATAGTAGGAGTGGGTGAGGACAGACACCACTCCTGCTGATGGTGATTTGTTGTGTGATAAGACAGAAATCAATTAACATTGCAGAGCCTAATGTGTTCAGTGAACAATTATCCTTCCCATAATGGAAACAACACGGGCAACATCTAGCACATGGTAGGTGTTATGCAGCGGAATGAAGCATAGCTGTGAGGAGCTCCTACCGAGGCAATGCCCTGTCTTTACTGGGACTTAATAGTCCCACAGCTGGTTACCGACGAGGCAAGCTACGGTACTTAGTCTCTCGTAGGCTTCAGTTGCTCCTAATATGATATACGATGGTGGGAGCTGCCTCCATTACTGAGATTGTGTAGAGCAATGTGCATAAAGCATGTACAAGAGTGCCTGGCTTACAGTGGCCAACTGTAAGTGTGAACTACTTTTCCCTCTAGAGTGGATTCCAACAACATTCTTGTCTATCGGTTGCACTTTGTGGAAAAGGAAGAAGGAAGTTAACATACTTGTCTGGAGACAACTGTCCTTAAAAAGGCCCTCAGCAAGGATGTCCTTTAGCTGATATTTAGGAACTTGGACTTTGTAAGGATCCCACAAGTACTGGGTCTACTCTGTACCAACACTATCACTTAGGCTGAAAATTGCTGTGCTCTGCTGCAGGCAGCTCCCTGCACAAACACTCTACTCTGGCACTCCAACCATACACTCAGCAGACAACACCTTGCACCTGTTGTCACGAGTAGACACCAGAGGAAATAGGCTTGGCCGCTGTGCCTCCTCAGAGAAAAGACTCTTGGAAGCTTGTGGTTCATTTTCTGCAGACTTTGTCCCTTGGTCCTTTCCCCTTACTGATTTTGTTTTGTAATGTTTTGCTATTAAAGCAAACAAACAAAAGCAACTAGTTTTGAGTTTAGCTATGCTGGACTTTATGAATCAAACTTCCAAGTGTCTTGGGAAACTGCAATTCACATTCTGTAGATAGCAACACATTTTCACGTGGACTATCATATCTGTGACTCCATCTATCCCTGTAAAGGTTCTATAAATAACACTATATCCCCTTTCCCAGAGAAGGGGACCGAGTGACTGGCTCCATGTACATAGCTTAGTGGAAGCAATGCAGGGCAGTTTGGGACCCCAGACCCAAGATCTAGCTTGGCGTCTTTACCCTGTCACTCATTCTGCCTGGGAGGAGGTGGAGGTTGAGGTGGTGACTATGTGTAAGGACAATAACAGGAGCAACAGCAACCACCACAACTTAGTCTGGAGGTTTGTACTAAAAATAAAAGTAAAAAGTAAAAAGTACAGTCTTCCCTTATACACAAGGAAGGAATCTTGCAAAATTGATGGGCTGGTCCCAGGTCGCATGTGTACATGGATTGGTGAATGAATATACAGTGACGCCCGCTTGACTTCAAAACTTCCTCTTGTGGCCTTTTCACCTTGCAGCTCACTCTCGCACTAGCAGGGCCAGTGACTTTAGATTTCCCCCTTCAAGACTGACTCCCTCATGGTTTATACATTTCTGAAGCTCCCTTACTAGTTAATTCTTATCCCAGGATTTCTCACTCTGAATGTAATGCTTGTTGGCTCAGTGCTAAGCCTCAAGTTTCAGGGATAGAGATAAGAGCGGGAAGCGCTCAAGGGGTAGTCAAGAAGACAGGGTTAGGCTGCCTGGGTTTGATGGGCCTTACGTCTATTTGAATTGTAAAATAATATCAATTGCCTTTAAGAGTTGGGGAAAGAAATAAATGAGAACAAACATGGAAAGCAGCACAACAATAATTTGACACCAGAGAGTGCTCACCAACATAACTCAGAGCCCTGTGGCCACCAGGGTATGTCTGGGTCACATCGATGCCATCTAGTATCTCGAGTGCCCATATCTGGCTTACCGACCCCATTTAACAACACATGTCTCTGGAAATGCTCCAGGTCACCACTGAAAACCCGCTTTCCTCACACTTCCGTATCTTCATATGCGATGTGCAGGGATTGTGCGGATTATTCCCAGCAGTTCTTACCAGGTCCAACACGTGCCTTACTGAGTGTGCCACCCATTCCTAAGAGTGTCCAAGGCGGGGCACTTTCTACGCTCTCTGTTTATCTTGGCCAATCTGCCCTGCTAGGATTATACTGAATTCTGGCTTGTCAGATTCCCAAACCCAGCAGCTGACACATTTCAGCTTCTGCCTCCTTTAGATATTAATGGATCCCCACATCTGGGAAAAATGCTACAGTGCCCCAGCACCTAATTTAAGATGTGATGAGCTGTTTTTAATTTGCTTTGCGTGCCAATTCATCACTACAGCTTTTATAAAATGCCATTAAGACTCACACTTGCCACCCTGGGGCCTTTTTAACAAGTCCATTAAGACAAGTGGAATTTGATACAAATAATGCAATGGCTTTTTCATCTCTCCTGCTCCTCCTGAACTGTGAAAGTGAAGTGCCTCTTTGCCAATGGGGAACGACTGGGAAAGAAAGAGCGAAGCTGCTGCTTGCTTATTCTTGTGGCTGTACATGGTAGCTGCAAAGTGTAAGGGCACCCAACTAAACAGTGCATATGACGTGTCCAACTCTATGTCAGGCATTTGCTCAAGGTTGGTGGCATGAGCTGGTCCCTATACGGCTTGAGTGTGGGAGAGCTGGCCCTGTTCTTCATCTACCATGATGTGATGTAGGTGAGGGAGAGATGTCCCACTGAGGTCATGAGATCAGGAGTCTTGGCCCTCACCAGCTGCAGCACTAGAAAGAGTGGGTCCTGCAACTTGCCTGGCCAGTAGAGCTGACCCTAGTGGCATGGGTTCAATAAGCTAGCTCTTGCATGAGAGCAGGATAGATGATCCTGCCCTCTTGCTGGCTGTGGCATCGGGTGAACTATCTGGAATAGGGGCGGAGAATTTGCCCTGGTGGTGTGAGTGCAAGATAGCTGGTGGGCTGGCCAACTCAGCTACCTCCTAGGCCCAGATCCAGGGCTTTGTGTTGGCCCACCCCAAAATCTACACCATGTTGGAACATGTGAAAGGTCCAGCCCTGGAGATCTAAAGTTGCAGGATCTCCAAGGTAACAACAGGATATCTGAGGAGTCTCTGTGAGGATCCAGAATAGATAGTGTGGCAGAAGCCAGAGGTCTTGAACCAGTCCAATGACTCACTAAAAATGAACATTTGCAAGTAAAGATGCATGGAAAAAGGGTGTACTGTGCGACACAGTGTGACACACTACAGATTCCAAGGCAAGATATTTTTCATTGTTTTATTTTCTTTTGGAGAGAGGTCACAAGGGCAAAGGTGACTATGAAGGGATAGGGAGATTAGTGGGATCAGGGTGCGTGATGTGAAATTAAAATAGAATCAATAAAAAGTTATGTTTTTAACCTTTTTCTAGTTTGGAAAAATATGTAGACTATATAATTAATAATTAGAAAGGAAAGTCCAACATTCACACTTGAGTGGAGATGCGTGCAGTATCAGAAGCTCCTTGTGGAGCTCCCTCATGAGCATATCCTTCCCATAATTCCATTGTTCAGAATTATGACTGTATTATCAGTGTTTCTACTTGTAAACAGTATAAGTTAGCTTTATGTGATTATTGAAATCTGTGTCCTTGTGTTTAAAATCCCAGAGCTACAGAAAAGTAGCTAGGCAAATCAGCGAACTTTTCCACACTCCTTAGCTAGATTCGCAATTTTAGTGTTTTCCTTGTGTCTTAATCGCTGCATATCTATATATGACATGTATGTACATGTACATATGTATGTATATATTTGCTGAAGTATTGAAATAAATATGAAACCCTGAAGAAAAAAGAAGGAGCCAATGAATCTTCACAAATTTTGCGCAGAATTCTGGGCTTGGGGCCTGTGGGGATGAGACTGCAGCACTGCAAAGTAGGAAGTGGGGGGGGGGGAGACCTTTACTGGGATAGGTTCCTACCATTATGTGGAAAAGGAATCAATGAAACCAGACAGTAGATTGTGGTAGAAACAAAAATGGCTCACTGGCCACCGAATGTCCTCGTATTAGTCTCTAGAACAGTGGTTTTCAGCCTATGGGTCACAACAACTTTGTGGGTCAAAGGACCACTTCACAAGGGATGAATATCACATATTTATATTACAATTCATAACAGTAGCAAAATTACAGTTATGAGGTAGCAACAAAAATAAATTTATGGTTGGAAGTCTCCACAATATAAGGAACTGTATTAAAAGGGCGGTAGCATTAGGAAGGCTGAGAACCACTGTTCTAGGACATTATGTCACATAAAGGACATACAGATGTGCCTATGACCTGGAGGGATAATATCCAGGACTCTTGGGTTATCTGAGTGGGCTCAGCGTGAGCACGGAGTCAGCAACACAGAACTGATAAAGACTGACGTGAGGATGGAAATGAGGACCTGAACACGGAAGAGGAGAATTTGTTACAGCAGTGATGTACAAATAATACAAGGGCTGAAAAGCAGCATCATTTGTAGATGCAGATTATAGGGCAGGGAGTAAGGGCAGGCTGCCTGTCTGATGGTCCTATCACTTATAACTGAGCCTTTGGAATAAAACAGCAGTTATTAAGCAACATTAGTAACCTTCCGATTGCCTAATATGGCCTGGTCATATGTGAAGTACTTTTGATTTATATACTATTATAGATACAGATGATTATTCCTATGTTTTATCTAGTTCTTATGAAACCTTATGAAATCACCATCTGTTTTACTTGGGAGGCCAAAGCAGAGAAACAGCAGACCCTTTTCTCCTCTAACATTGCAAAGCATCCTTGGTAGCTTTGGGGCAGTCTACATTAACAGCCTACACTGGAAATGACTTTCACCTCCTGTCCTGGATCAGAAACTATTGCAAGTCAGTGGCTCCCAATCCAGCCTGAGCAGAGCCTGTGCAAAAGCTTCTGTAAATGAAGGAGTGAATCAGCAGTACTCCCTTCTGTGCAGTGAACTTGTTTGGGCTGGAGAAGCTGTTGTTTCCATGACAACTCTGAGGCTCAAGAAACAGGGTGCTTCAACTCAATTTCCTTAGTCCTTTGAAATCCAGGGCTCTGCTGGATCAGAGGAGACCTGTCTTTCACCCTTCTAGGCAGGGAGAGAAAGAACCAAAACAACAGCATATGTCAGGTCTGCTCTCTGTCCAATCTTAGCCTGCTGGTCTCCATTTTAACATTAAGGTAAGTGGCTGTGGACAGGGCAAAGACGTGAGACTAAAGAGATACATTCAAGTCAGTCTACCTCTTTCTTAAAGGCTATCACTGAGGAAATTACTGAGATATTTGAGTCTCAATTTTATTTATGAAATGAAGTCAATTATTTCTGCACATCATATATTTGCAGAGATTCAACCAGATAACATACAAAACCTTCACGGCCAACAGTTCCTTTACCTTACCTCTTCCCAGTTGGAAGGAGTGAATAGCCTTTTCTTAACTACATCAAGGGTGATTGGAAATAATGCCTTCTTGATGTGATATTAAAAAGACATACATAGTAAACATTCTCAAAATGTTTTCCCTCTCGAGTGTGTGGGGAGGAAAGCTAGACCGAAACAGAGAGATCTGACCTTCAGTTGCTCTTGTTTTAAGAAATCAGAAAGTGCCATCTGTTTTTTCCCCATCTTAAAAATACTCATTTACTCACTTATGCATATAATGAAGAATGTTTTAAAAACAGAGGGCATCTTGGAAACAGAAATGAATTGAGTGGAGTGATAGGGACAGGACTGAACGTAGTCCCACCATGTAACTTTACTATCTTTCTTTGTGCTATAGCTTGCAGATATTGAAAAGGAGGAGGAGGAGGAGGAGAAAAAAAGAAGGAGGAGGGGGAGGAGGAGGAGAAGAAGAAGACAAGGAGAAGGAGGAGGAGGAGGACGACGACAATGAAACAACTCACTATCTTGATGTATTTGTCATGTTTTAAGCTTTTTTCCTGCAAGATGTTTTGAAGAAACAGGGTAGTTTTCCATGCAGCTAATGTTAATGTGCTGTTTGTGTTGCAGGATCAGTTAGCCTGGTGTCTGTCACTCCCTCCTTTGAGTTGGCTAGCTTTCAATCACCAGCGAACACATAGAAGAAAAACAATGTGAAGGAGTGAGGTTAGTTTTCTCTGAGAGTTTCTAAGATTTGCAAAGCGAGTCCAGAATAGTCAAGGCTACACAGAGAAACCCTGTCTAGGAAAAAAAAATATTTTAGTCTATGGTAATTTGGCTCCGTAACTGTGGACTTGTGTTAAGGCAGAACATCAATGCAGGGAGCACACAGTGGTCCGTCTCCTGGTGACCAGAAACAGAGACCAACTGAAGAAGTGGCCAGAGGTAATACGTACCATTTAAGGGCATAATCCTACTGACCTCCAGCCCCTGAAATATCCACCACTTAGCAATAATGCATTTCCATTATGACTCCATTGATGTATTTATCCATTAATGATATCAGGACTCTCATAGTACAAAAGTCACACATACCAGCACTACCATGTAGAGGACAGGACTTTTTTTTTTTTTAAATACATGAGCTTTTGGGATCTTTCAAACTACAATTTTTAAAATGATTTTTAATTTACTATAATTTATTCGGATTACATACCAAATGTTATCCCCTCACTTGTATCTTCCCTTTCCTACCCTCCCTCTCTCTTCCATCCTATTTCTCACCCCTATACATCTGACAGAAGGGGACCTCCTACCCTACCATATGACCACTGCCTATCAGGTCTCATCTGGATAGCATGCTTACCCTTCCTCTTTGTGTCTACCAGGCCTCCCCACCAAGGGGAAATAGTCAAATAGGGAACACCAGAGTTCATGTCAAAGGCAGTCCTTGCTCTCCCCACAGCTGTGGAGAATGAGCTGTCCATTGGCTAGATCTGAACAGCAGGTCTAGGTTTACTGCATGCCTTGTCCTTGGCTGGTGCATCAGTTTGTGCAGAGACCCCTGGGTCCAGACCCGCCGGCCTTAATGGTCTCCTGAAACTATAATATTCTGAAACCTCAGAATTTTTTTCTCATGCTCTCTCATTGCAATTTTTAACCTTTGTAAATTCTTGCTTATATAAACTCAAGAGATGTGGAATTTTTACATTTATCCAGTTTCAAGGGCTGGTAACAGAACAGATGATCAATAGAAACTGTTTTCAACATCAGTTTTCACAGGGAAATTCCAAGAGTTCCATAGTTTCCTGAGAAACAGCATGAGTAGTGAGGAACAACAGGCAATGGGTATCTGAGTGGTACCCAGCATGGATTAGCCTGTCTTTTTTAAGACGTCATGAGGAATCTTGCACCATTACTGCCTTTCGAGTTGAAACACATTGCCTCATGGTAAAGGGAGGTACATGGTCCTTACTTATTACTCCAGATCTCTTGAGGGATCCTGATGTATGCAGACTTGGGGTGAGTCTTCCTGTCCAGGTGATGTGTCCTAGGTGCCTATTTATTTTCTCATCTACTTTAATAGTCACATGCCTTTAGTGAAGAGGGTCGTGGAAGCCACAAGCAAACCAGTCTTCATGCTTGGAAACAAATTCATCTCTTACAAAGAGTTCACTGCCTAAGATGACAGTGCCTATTGCGTTATGACCAAGTATTGTAGAAAGCTTTATACCATGACAGACCCAGGCGTCTAATTGTCTGTGACTCAAAATGAAGGCATCATTCCATTGTTAAGGAAGGGAAATTTTCTGATGCGTCAGACTATGGCATTAAGTAGCTATTTAATCATTCAAACCTTACAAGGCAGTGCTGTACTCATTAGAGATAGATATTCTCCTCCCACCAGACTATTTCTAGGCTCTGAGCAGATTGGGAAAACGCCAACTTCTGCTGTACCCAGGAATCAGGCAGCCATTGCTATGACTGAAGACAGAACTAATTGGGCACTGAAGTCCTTACAGGCCAAGCTTCCCTGTAGTTGTCACATTTTGATTATTACTGGGACACCATCATTGCTTCCAGGGGTGACAACAATCTATTTCTCTCTCCCCCCTCTTGGGTCTCCAGCGCTGCTGATTTCCTCAGGGACATGGTGTGAACATATTTCTCACGCATGGAGTCCTGCTTGTCGATCATTTCAGACAACTTATTATCAGCATCTTCAGGGACTGAGCTCTCTCCAGCCTGCACTCTCTCTGTCTCTCTCTCTCAAGGTGTCCTGGCACCTGTCAAATGAATTTACACTACAGGCCTTTATGACAAGTCTCCCACCCCCATCCTAGGGAGGCATAAACAGACTTGAACCTGACCAAGGGCAGAGCTCATTGGACCAGGACGAATAGTGTTTCAGTTTTCTGGGTTGAGCGGAGCTGTAAAGCATAGTTATCTTAAAATCTCTATGATTTCCTAAAATGCCATCAGCTGGAGCTTCACAAGCTAAAGTGTGGGAAAGGGGACTACGAAACGGTTTAAGGACTCCTGTGTTCTGGTCTTGAGTTTTAGGCGATGGAAGTTCTCACACTGATGGTGATACTTCAAGGTGCTGACACAGCCCCAGTTAGTTATAGCCCTTTACTTTTGGCCTCAACAAAAAATGGAGGCCAAGATTGCAATTTGCTAATTTAAAAGTTTGGGATGGAGAAAAAGAAGAAACATTTCTATACTACTGTTGATTGAACAATTAACATTCAAGCCATCTAAGTAAATAATTGGACAATTTATCATGAAACAGAGACATCAGTACCTTTGTTATTTTAAGCAGCCATGTAATTTTCAGCAAATTGCTGAACCCTTTTATACATGAGCTTATAGAAATGTACAGCAAAGGATAAACACCCAGTAAAGGATAAACATAGGAGCTTTCAGATGCCAGGAAGGGCTCACTATTTACTGATCGATTCTAGACTGGTGGTGCTAATTGGAATGTCAACAAGGCTTGTAAACCTCTGTTACTGTTGAGAGTTTACAGATGAGGTGGGAGATAAAGTTCATTTCCCAATATGCATGAAATATGTAAGAAAGAAGTCCAAGAACATTTGATGTGACTGCTCCAAACCCTTAGTTCCATTGTAGTAGTGGTTTTTAGAATAAGTAACAAAATGTTCACACATCATAATGCTAGATTGCTGTGCAATCTTGCAGCTTTCCCACGTATTGGGCTTGTTACACTGTTACTGGGTTTTCTACCCCAGGAAACTGGATGGGAGACATAGGCTTCACTGTGACAGGAGAAGCCCTGGAGTTAGAAAACTTGATGTCCGTATCTCCCAAGCCTGTCAAGGTTCGCATTATCTTGTAATGAGCAGGGCAGACAGAGAAGACACGGTGGTTCTGTACTCACCCGGTGAACACAGTGAGTTCAAACCACAGGCAAGCTTCCACTATGGAAATAACAAGAGCCTCAGGCACTGCTGGCTTTGCTGAGAACTCAGAAATGAAGATTGATTCCAGTCCTTGGAAACTCAAGTAAGGCTGGGAATGTGGGCAATGAAGGACATTGATTTGGCTACTCATTCACTCAGCAAATGTTGGGCACTTATGAAACAGTAATGGTTCTGGGAGCTTGAGATACGTAAGTAAAGAAAAACATTAAGAAATCTTTGCCTAAGAGAATTTACATTTTAATGACGGGAGATGGGCAAAACAACAAACACACAAACACAAATTCAGGCAAAAAAAAAAAAAAAGAGAGAGAGAGAGAAAATATTACAAGTTCGTAAATGCTGGGGAAAGGTTAAAAGTAGAGCAAGGTGGTTGGGGTCATGGGGACCGCAGGGTGGATTGTGGGTGCAGTGGTTGTGAAGCTTGTGTTTTAGGTCATGGTCAAGATGAGACTTGATTGGCATCAGGATAAAGGATTGAAAGAGGGTTGTGTGGGCATCTGAGGAGAACGTGCCCCAATGTGGTGGAGCAGCCAGGACCAAAGCCTCGGATACAGCTTTAACTGGGTACAGCCGACTATGTTAAAAAGAACATGGAGGAAATGCATAATTGCAGAGCAGCAACCCTGCTTGGATGCTCATTAAGAAGTTTTGAGGGAAGGGACCACTCACTCCATTCACAGTAGAAAAATGGTCCCATATGTTCCTAGTTGACAAGGCAACGCACCTCGGGCATGGGATCCCATGGGGAGATCCTCTGCAGCAATAGTGACCTTACATTCCTGAGGACTACCTTGAGCATCTGGCCTGAGCCACCAAGCATTCCCTTGGATACACACATATGCACACACACACACACACACACACACACACACACACACACAGAGAGAGAGAGAGAGAGAGAGAGAGAGAGAGAGAGAGAGAGAGAGAGAGAGAGACAGACAGACAGACAGACAGACAGACAGAGAGAGATTGAGATTGAGATTGAGATTTTGCAAATTTCAGTCCATTCAGACACCCCTAACTTTCTCTAGAAACCTTCTTGTGTCTGTCTGTCTGTCCAGAGAATACCATTCCTTCCCTCCCTCTGTTAAAGTGCCGCCCTGCACATTATTTCATGCTTGCTCTTGTGGGTTACACTTTAGGTTCCTTGGGTGTAGGTGTATTTTTCCTTCTAAAGTCTCCACTCAGGAGTATGAAGAGCAACGTCACTCACTCATCTCTGTAGTCTTCAACCAAAGGAGGGGGTGAATTTAACTGAAGTCAGAACCAACCTGCATCACCTTGGGAAAATTACTTCATTTCCTTGGGTCTCCTGTGGTCCCCTCATCTGTAAAGTGGGGTTAAAAGGTACCAGTATTTTTCCATTAATTTTCCTACTTGCTTTCACTTTAACACCTAAAGTGAGGTTGTCTACCTATCAACAGCATCTTATAGGTTAGCTGATAGAATTGAGGACACATAAGGTGACTATTACTGTCAGAGACAACCTCCATTCAGTGAAGATGAGACAAATCATTTCCCAGGTTATAGTACTTAATGAGATGTGGGAATAAAACCCCATAGTGGTCCATGGCACAGTGTGTGTGTGTGTGTGTGTGTGTATGTGTGTGTGTGTGTGTGTGTATGTGTTCACGCTTACTACTACTGTTGCACTGTAGATAGCTTGTTGTCACTTACAGTCACTTCATTATTTCTTCTTCTTATACATACTTTTTTTTTTTTTTTAAGAGAGTAGACACTAGACTTCAAAAGTGCTGAAGTGGGCTGAGAGGCCCAATACTGTTTGGTGATCTGAGTTTTGCTCAGCATGGGCTTCAGCTAATTAGATGCAATTTCTATAAGAAACGCCGTGAGCTTTCCAAATAGCTCAGAAATTTTAAAGAGAAATAACGACTAATAAAATTCCGAAAATTAGTTGATATCCATTTAGCTATAGTTTGTGTAAACATTATTTGTATTTCCCAATAACAGAATATTTTAACCACAGCACTGAAGGGTGAGAAGAAGTGCCCAGCGTCAGTCATCCCCCCATTCTCTCAAAAACCTGTTGGCTAACTCCTATGTGCTCTGGAACAGAAGAATGAGAGGTGCCAGCTGGGACTGGAAGCACTTCCCAGTCTTGTCATCTGCCGCTCACCTGCTCTAAGGCTGTAGCAAAGGTCCTTAAAATTCTGTCTCCTATTCTGCAAATGACAGGCTAATCCTGTTTGCTAGAAGTGAGTGTACTGAGGCAACTTGGGTAAAGCTCACCCAAGGGGCTTGGTGTACGGGCACATGGTAAGCTGCAAGAATACCGTGTACAGGTCCAGCCATCGATGCTAAAACTCAGCTTTTGGGGAGCGTAACAATGATTCATTCCTATTTTAAATTGTTTAAGTATTGATTCATGTAACAGTCATCTGGCTTTCATTAAATGCCAGATCTGGGGCTCATGGTTCAATTAGCAGTAAAAGCCAGGAGAACTCAGGGCGGAGCTTAGGGTGGTGTTTTTTTTCCATGGGAGAAAGTGATCAGACCACCCAGTGTGGTAGCTGCGAAGGCAGCTAATGTAACTTTCAAGTGCTGGAAGCCATGTAATCAGGCTTTCAAATTTATCCAACATCATCCACTATGTGCCAAGTATAATGCTGCATCTTGGGGAGAATATAAAGGTGAATATGAAAAAAATAATGCCATTATGAATTTTACAGGGATGGCAGTAGCAGAAGAAATAATGCATGATGCTTCATAAAAAGCAGATGGATAAGTAATGTATGAATATATATGCAGGAGAGAAATGAACCCCACACTGAGCAAGGCAGGGTTGGGTGGGATGAGGTGGCTCAGGGTCACATGGCCAGGACTAGTGCAGTTTCAGATACTTGCTTTAGCACTCTCTATATAATTTATGTACACATCTCAAACTTTCACTGCCAGAATAAATCACTGCCTTTTCTTTAAAAAAAAAAATTTTTTTTTTAAGAAACAACATCTGAAATGCTTACTGAACACAGGGAAAGATAATGTCTGGCCTGTTTTCACTCCTGGTGCTCAGAAGCCCTTAGGAATTCTGGCTGATACTCAGAACTTTCCCATGAGAGCATCCATTTCCATGTACTTAAGACTTTCACACGAACTCTGGGGCCCCATATTTGACCACGTCCCCTGGATGGGGAGGCCCGGGGGCACTCAGAGGAAGGATAGCAGGCTACCAACAAGAGACTTGATACCTTATGAGCATATAAAGGGGGAAGAGGTCCCCCTCAGTCACAGTCATAGGGGAGGGGAGTAAGGGGAAAATAGGAGGCAGGGAAGAATGGGAGGATACAAGGGATAGAATAAAAATTGAGATGTAATATGAATACATTAATAAAATATATTTTTTAAAAAGACGATGGACAACTCTTTTATCCATGTCATGTCATCTCCAAGCCCACTTGGAATCTCACAGATGTCCGCTAGCTTTCAAAACGATGGAAATTCTCCATGGAACATTTTGTAGAATTTAAATTTAACAAGGGCTTCTGGGGGGCAGCTAGAGTAGTGCTGGAGTGTCCTGAGTTCTAATTGTTGGAACTCAGAAGGATGGAAGTATGATTAGCCATCGCTAGGAGAACACACAGCCACTCAATAGAAATCGATTAAGTAGGCATTGTTGTGTGTGGCCTGAGAACGGTCCTTTCTGTTGAGAGGCTATTTGTGTTGAGGAGCAGAGTTAGTTTCTTGGAAGAAGAGAGCTCTTGTTAGAAATTTGTCCCATTCTTTGGGAATAAGAGAGGTTCCATGAAAAAGCCACAGACATGTCATCTTGTGTACATATGCAAGGACTGATAGCAATTTGACAGATGAAGTTTCTATCAAAGAGACAAAGGAAGAAGGAGAAAACTCTACTTATAATTTTCCCATGTTAGTCAAGGCTCACATGTGGTTAAAATACAAATGGAATAACCGTCCTGAAGTTGGCCCATCAGCTCTGACAGAAGTGAGAAAATTGGACGGGAAAACATAAGAGGAACTGGAATATGCTAGCTGTTCCTAGAAAAGTCTATATCCAGTGGCGCACAAGCTGGGACGGTGCTAGAGATGTCTAGACAAGAAGGCAGAGGTGAGAAGCATTCAGACTGCCAAACTGACCCCTGGCTGGTGTCCCTTTGGACTAGAGAGAGCCACAGCTGTAATCATCAGTTCCCAAAGCGAAGCCAAGATTTCCATTTCCTGCCTTGCAGTCTGCTTTCACACACTGATTGTAGCAACCGTCTGGGAGCTACCATGGAGCTGGCCTCTGCCCATTACTTATTCTCTGTGTGCTCTGTACACTCATCTGGGCTCATATGATAGTAAGAGCTTCTTGCTTATCTTAAATAGTGTGCTCAGTTCTAAAGGTAAGGCAGACAATAGCAGTCCATCTATAGCCAATTTATGAATTGAGTTGGAGGGACAGTACTGCAAACAGACAAATTAAATTTTGAGCTTGTTAAATATCACAGTAGAAGCTTGTAGGATCTGTAGAGAAAACTAAGGCTTGCTTACTCTGAATGCAGACAGTGACCAACTCCTGTGGCTGTCTGTCTGTACTGGGCCGGCCAGATTCCCTGCTCTGCAAGATCCCAAGGTTTCTAGTGGTGCAGGGCATTAACCATAGTAAAGGGGAGATGTTGGGCAGTCCAACTTCTGCATGATAAATATTAGTTGGAATTTCAGCTGTCTTAAGAAATCCCTGTTATGTCTAATTTTACATGGATTATTTGGTAAATGTTAAAAAGAAAGATTCAGAGTCTCAGATCTGCATCTTCACATCTACCTGGCCATGTCCTTCCTGTCTTGAAGCAAAGGTTAGAAAAGACGGAGACATGTGGGTGCCTCATCACTGACTTTTATGTATACCAATAATGAGCTATAGAATAAATAGGTAAAGGTAAATTCCAGATTCTCATCACATTTTCCAAAAAGAAAGCTAGTGTTGCATTTTAAAGAAATGCCATTTTAGGGCTGGGTGGGTGTGGTGGTGCATGCCTTTAAGACCAGCAATTGGGAGGAAGAGACAAGTGGGTCTCTGCAAGTTCCAGCCTGGTGTATATAAGTGAGTTTCAGGCTAGCCAAGGTTACATAGTGAGAATCTGTCTCAAAAATAAATAAGCAAATAAATAGTAAAAAGTTTATATGGTAAAATGAAAAAAAAAAATGCCCCTGTTGACTGGTAATTTCGGGGGAAGGGAGAATTTTCCTTTGCAGACTGGTGAACATCTGAAGGGAAGTACCCTGTTGTTAAGCTAATCAAGGCACCAGTTCAGCAGGCAAGAAGCTCTTGGCTACAGGCTGAGATCAATTCCGATAAGAAGGGATATTCACAAGGGGCCTTTTTCCATTTCATTTAATCAGTTAGAGAAATGGAGTTACCAACTCGGAGTGGAAAAGGATATCTACAAGATAGCTAGAAAAATATGTATCTGAGAAGTAATTTACTTAATAATCCACAGAGATCCAGCTTTATGATCACTCTAATCATGTCTAGCTGTGGTATTTTTCTTGCAGGGAGTCTCCTACTGGGACAGATCACATGCATCTTTGATTCTCTTTATCTTTCAATAACTGATACGTCTAATAACCCCCATGGGTTGAAATAGTTTCAATCATATTTTTACTTCCTTTCAATCTTTTTTTATAAATGAAAGCATGTTAACCCTTCTTTCCCCCTTTCAGGTAATGGTGCCCCAGTGTACTTACTTAGCTAGCATGGGATTAAGAAGTAGAGGAAATGAGGAAGGAAACAGTTACTGGAGACACAGCATCCATTACCACTAGAATAGGCATTTTACAGATGGTAGCACTGAATAGTAAGGCCACTGGGGATTTGGTTTATTTCCCTCATTTTACAAAGAAGAAAAGATTGCCACATACATTATGTCATTTGAGCATAGGCACATACCACGTGATCTGCAGAATTGGACCTGAACCCTGGTCTGCTTTCCTCTTGTGTCTTTTTCCACTATAACTCCACTGAGTGTCCTTTCTCCAGGAGAAGAGAGCCATTGCATCCTTAGCCTTTAGGAAGTGGTTGATTACCCTTAAAACTTCTATTTTCACATCAACTTCTCTTTGTTCAGCACACACACACGTACACACACACACACACACACACACACACACACGTACACACACACACACACACACACACACATTAACCACTTTCAGAGTGCAAAAGACTAGTGCTGATGTGATGAGTAAAACCTGTACGCCTGTGTCCATCAGTACAGCTTAGTCTAGAGTGGTAGATTCCGTACAAATGACAGGACAAGACACTCTGTGAAGCATGCTGTGATGAACCACACGCTGGGGAACAAACTGACAGAGGAACAATAGTTCCGACTGTGCAGAGACAGAGAGGTGGCCTTTGTGGAAAGCTGTTAGGGATCCATCCAGCTTGGCCAGAGAAATCCAGTAAACAAAAATCACCAGAGGCCAGGAAAATAGAAGACAAAAGTATTTAGCTATAAAAGAATGCTTTGAATTAACAGATTTATTTATGCATTGTCTATCATCCTTGGAAGTTAGTGAGTTCGCTAGGATGTCTGGTTAGAAGTGTGGCTGTCAAAGCAGATGGAGGCTAGCATGTAGAGGAGCCGAGAACATTACACACTAAGAGGGCAATTACTTTTACAACTTCACCAGCCCTGTGTATCTGGGCAGAGCTGACGTTTCTTCATGTATGGGATTCATTACACACCCTCTGATTCGGGTGTGGTGCTCCTGGAGAGCTCCAAGAGGTGACTAGAAGTTAAAATCTGTCTAACCGGCATGGCAGGGCTGGAGACAGGCTTACATTGTTCGCCCAGTAGTGATGCTATGATTTGCCTTCTGTCTGTCTCTCAAAGGAACCTCAAGTCTTTAGCATTGCTATGGTTACCACACTGTCTTTCATAAGATTTATCTTCCTCTATTTTTTTGAATCAAGGTATAATCAGGAGATCACACTTGGACACCTAAAATGCATTTCACTGTGGTAAATGATAAAGGGAAGAGAAGCCCCACTCTTCCACCAGCACAGTCGACTGACAATCCAGCATTCGTGTTTGATGCAGAGGACTCACACAGAGCCTGCCCTACAAACGGCAGATCAATGTGCTTAGAGAAGTGTAGAGGCTCCTGAGGGATCTGCCGTCCTGACACACAAGCTATGAGAGGCTCACCATGAAAGGAAACTCACGTTTAAGTCACTGTTATTTTAGGCTTTTCTAACATAGCTTAACATAATCATTTTAGTTATAGGATGAGGTCAGAAGAAACTGTCCAGGCAAAGCACAAGAGAAAGAGGGAGTCTGTGCTTCTTGAGACGATTTAAAAGCTTAAACAAAAGCCTGCTTATTAAAGAGAAAATTAAACTAGAGTGAAACCGCTTGCTATGATCATGGGAGAATAATGATTTTACAGCATCCCAAGTTCACGTGTGATTATCAGACTCCTTCAGGGATCTGAAAGGCAGGCCTTTCCACCTTGGAACAGTTATGTTCTCGGCAAGTCATTTACACAGTCGCTTTTGAAGCAACAATCCATCACCTTTTTCTTAGGTTTCAATAACAAGTCGTTATTAAAAGATTCTGCTTTTCATGCTGTTGTCTTCCCCTAAATTTGATAGGTTTAAAAAAAAAAGCAACAAGTTATCTCCACATCCTTAAGGCTGCACTTGAAGGCCATTGTTAATCATGATGCAATTTCCTTTTGAGATGTTAGCTCGGAAACTTCAGGTGAGGCTGTCTGCTGTGTGGCAGGAAGAAGAGCCCACAAAGGCAGCTGGGTGTCAGAGTAAGATTCCAAATAATAGCAGCCCCCTTCACTGAGCTCATGCTAGGTGTCTGGTCCTTTAAACCACCCCACTTTATTTCTATTATTTTATCTCATTTGGCACATGAGGAAATTAAGGCCTACAATGGTGAAGTGGCTTTTTCTCGCCTGGTCACATCACCTGACACTGGCTGAGAGGCCTGTCTGAGATGACAACCTGTGATTCTTACGTAATAATTTCCCAGGATAAGATGCCAACAAAGAGGACAGAAAGGGGATTGTGAGTGCAGGGGGTTGGGGTGTCTGAGGCACGGTAACTGCTTAGTTCCTGTTTGTGACTACTTTTACAGTGACCTGTCACTGTCAAGGGCGTGGACCTGGATAACATCGTTTAGCATTGCAATCTGCTGCCCCTTTAAACCAAACGGCAGCTTTAAAGGGTCTACTGGGAAATATGAGATATGGACCCGAGAGCTGTAGTTTATAAACCTTTATGCTAGAGATAAAAATTCCCATTACCTTGAAACACATGTGATGGATGGAAGAAAATAACGCAACTGCTACGCAAGCTGCAAATGGGTTGCTGGGTGTGAGAGAATCTCACCCCTGATGCTGTTCTCAAAGCCTCTTGGTGTTTTTAGATCCCCATGAAAAGTTACTTTCATTAAGATAACTTTTTTAAAAAGAGCTTAAATCAATTTTCTTACCCATTTTCTTCTGAGAAACTTCCAGAAGTAAATAGCAATGAGGGAATGATGGAGGAGAAGCTGTGCTAAGGCCAAATGATAGGCATTTACATAGTTACGTGCTATTTTGCCATTTGCAATACACTAATGTTAACTGCCAGATTATTTAATTAAATAGATCTTGTCAGTAAATATTTATTAGACCAACATGGCACACAAGAGGTCAGATAGTACAATATTAAAAGCATTAGAGCCAGGCGTGGTGGTGCACGCCTTTAATCCCAGCACTTGGGAGGCAGAGTCAGGCAGATCTTTGTGAGTTTGAGGCCAGCTTGGTCTACAGAGTAAGCTCCCGGACAGCTAAGGCTACACAGAGGAAAACCTGTCTTGAAAAAACAAAACAAACAAACAAACAAACAAACAAACAAACAAAAAGCATTAGAATTCTAAAACATCTGGTCTGAAACCCATCTTCTCTACTTGTGATCATGCAAACCTTTTCTCTATGCCGGTGGCTCTCAACCTTCCTAATGCTGTGACCCTTTAATACAGTTC
This sequence comes from Acomys minous, assembly GCF_964271855.1. NCBI lineage: Eukaryota > Metazoa > Chordata > Mammalia > Rodentia > Muridae > Acomys > Acomys minous. Next base: position 125,174,133 of record NC_140484.1, on the reverse strand, counting down.
CTCATGTTATGGTGAGTCTCCCCCTAAACCATAAAATTACTTCATTGCTACTGTTATGAATTGTGATGTAAGTATCTGATATGTAGGATATCAGATATGTGACCCTTGTGAAAGATCAGCTGACCCACAGATTGAGAACCACTGTACTAGGGCATTCTTTCTTATTCTGAACCAATGTCTTAATTCTAGATACAGACTGTAAACTCACCTGCCTTCTGAGTGCTAGCCATCCAAATACTTATGTAACACCAGGATTTGAACTCAGTGTTTCAATATCAGAAGATTTTCTTTCTCCTCGTTATTCCATACTCTCATAAAGGCTTTCTAATTGTTAAATTTATGTTAGATTAAATGTTTTGTGTGCATCTAGTTCTTAAACAGCTGCCCAGAATTTGAAAATCATATCCTCATTTGCTCCTATTTCCTAATTATGTAGCTTGTTGATTTAACGCAATTAATAAGTCATTTTTACCTGTTTGCTTATAAGTTTAAAAAAGGTTCTACAATATTAGAATCAATTTATAATCATAAGTAATTTTTGTTTTTCTTATCACAGTGATTGCAAAAGGCAATTGCAAAGTAACACTCTATCCTATAATAGGTATTTTTAAAAACTCTTTTAAAAAGAGTTTAAGTCAATTTTAGATTCAGATCTTAGGCGTCTGTTTCATCAGATAGGGGAGAGCTGTGGCTATGAGATCCCAAACCCTGAGCTCATCAGCAGAGAGGTATCATGGTTTAGTTGGCATTAATATGATTCAGGGACAGTAGTGAGGTCCTTTCATTCTCATATCAAAGTCTATTTGCTACTGAAACTATTCCTTCCTCTTTTATAGAACACTCACTGTCTCAAACCCCACAGAGACATGGGTATAATTAATTTCTTAATTCCTTGAAACATCAACTTTTGAAAACCAAGGGAAAAAAATTCAATAAATGTGACCTGCTGAGGACAAAGTTTTATCGAGATAGGTAAGTCTCAGTAAATAGGAAAGTATTATTTATTCCAACCTCATCTTTTGCTAAAGGATAGGAGCCCTTTATTTGTCCTAGGAAGACAGTACCCTGTTACAAGGCACTGTTAGGTGCATTTCAGTGAACAATGGATGGAGGATCGCTCCTTGATACAAGATAATTATATATGGCTTAGTTGTGGAGAATCATAGCTAACTTAAATAAAGCTCTTGGAAGTGGAAACAATAGAAGCTGTACTACAGATAGATTTGGGCTGAATTGTAGCTTTATTCTTTATTGAGTTTGTGAACCTTTGAGTCTCAAGTTTCCTACATTTAAACTACTAGTAAAATGGAGTCATGTGTTAGGTCATTGTAGTGATTAAGTGAAGTCACACACAAAGGCATTTATCAAAGCCTGGTGCATAACAAACATGCTAGACGTGCTAAATTTCAAACTTTAAACTTTACAACTAGCCTAGCTGAGCTCTCCCATCACCACATCCTTGGGTAAGGAGTAATGAAACAGGACGGAGGAATGGGAAAAGTACTTCGAAGCCAAGTGAAGCTCAAACAAAAGTCTGTGTTTTGCAGCCACAGCTTGTTGCATTTTGAATGAGAAATGTCCCCCATAGGCTCAAGGAGTTGAATAATTTGTCTCCAGGTGGTGGCACTATTGGGGGAGGTTATGGACACGTTAGGAGGTGTAGCTATCCTGGCGAAAGCATGTCATGAAGGATGGCCTTTGAGTGTTTCTGCCTTACCCAATTCCCCGTTTCTCTCTGTTTCTGCTTTCTGTGTGTGGACAAAAATGTGGTCATACATTCCTGCTCTTGCAGCTATGACTACCGTGACTCTTTCCATGCCTCCTCCTCCACTAGAATGGACTCTATCTCCTTGCAACTCTAAGCCAAAAATAAACCCTTTCTTCCTTAAGTTGCTTTTGCTAAGCTATTTTATCACAGCAGCAGCAAAGTAACTATGTACATCTGCTGTGTCAGCATGTACTGATTCTAAAGGCCATTTGGACACACTTCAGTTAAGATTGCCTCTGTCGACAATATAGTTTGATGTAATTTTCTTGCATGCACCTACACTAAGTCTATTCTGCATATGTTTGACAAAACAACAAAAGTGCTATTGTGGCTTGCTCATAAGACATGTTTTTGTTTTAATTAAATATGTTCTTTGACAATTTCATAACTGTATAAAGTATATTCTGATTACTTTCAGCCCCCACCTGGGTCTTCTTCTTCTTTCCCACCTAATGAGTCCTTTTCCCATATTTATGTCCTTTTGGATTGTGACCCATGGAATTTAACCAGGACTGACCACATGAACATGGGCCTGGAATTATCCATTGCAGCATGTGTGCTCACCAGTGGTTACCTCACTGAATTCAATGACTCTCCTCTGCACCAATCCAACAGTTACTAGTACCCCAGGGATGGGAAGGGTCCTATGAGCTCCTCCGTCCATGGATGACAGGCCCAGTCTTGTGCAGGCAACTGCAGCTACTGTGAATTCATGTGAGAGAACTTTTTTGTTTTTTGTTTTTTTTTGAGACAGGGTTTCTCTGTGGGGTAGCCTTGGCTGTCCTGGATTCACTTTGTAGACCAGGCTGGCCATGAACTCCCAGTGATCCACCTGCCTTTGCCTCCGGAGTGCTGGGATTAAAGGCATGTGTGCTACCATACCCAGATAAGACAACCTTTTAAAGTAATAATCAAGAATTTAATTAAAGCAAAAATGCATCAAAATATACTGAAGTTAAAGTTTAGATAGCAGCTTTTATACTTAGAGCTTTCCATGAAAGCATTAAGCATTTTTTTATGTTCCCCTCGCCCCTGCTTTCTTTCTTTCCCTTTTTCTTTCCTTTTCCTTCCTTCTTTCCTTCCTTTCTTTCTTTCTTTTCTTTCATTTGACAGGATCTTACTATGTAGCCCTGGCTGGCTCAGATCTTGATTTATATCAACCAAACAGGCATTGACACTTCACTTCAGAGACTATCCTACTTGTGTTTTCTAAGTGCTGGAATCACAGTTGTGGGTAACAACTTTTGGCATTCTTTGTCTCCTTTACTTAGGTATTATTCATTTATTTTTATTCTTTGACAATTTTATATTTACACACATAGAATTTTGGGCATTTCTAACACTCCTCAGTACCCTCTGTCACTGCCTGTACTGAGATTATTCTTCTTTCCAATAATCCTCCTACAATGCTGTCATGTGTTTTTGACCCATGGACCCCTCGGTGATGAAGATGCTATTTCTTATTTTTTTTTTAAATTTAAAAACAATTATTTATTTACTCACTTGAAGATCTTATTTCTGAAGGTGGAAAATGACTGCAAAAAAGTATTCACGTATCCACTCTTTCAAAAGCCTTTTTGTTGTTTTATTTGCTAAGAGTTGATAGGTTCTCAAGGCACCTGTGTTTTAATTTTCAGATGGTCTCTCTACATGGCTGTGTGCCTCTGATCAGGAGGAATAATCAAGGCATCAGAGAGTCACTTTGCTCTGATCTGAACTAGTTCCCAAAAGCCAAAGCTGCAGGGTGAGCTGCTGCCTCTGTTGGACTAGCGCTCTGAGAACACACAGCTGTAGAGACGAAGGTTCAGAGAGATCTAGAGATGGTCTAACACTGATGAACTAAAGACATGATGTAGCTTTTAGGTAAGTAGAGGAAGAAAGAAGACACTCTGAGCCCAACCCCTTGGAACTCATGGAATTGTTGTTCAGACAATGGAAATTCTGGGAGCACACAACTAGAAAAACCTGGTACAGAAAAATCTCTTCAGCTACTGTATGTGCTGAGGTTGGGGGAGATGCGAAAGAAATCAAACTTCCAACTTATGTTTCTATCTCAAGACTGTCTTAAGCGCATTTGATTAGCCAAGTGTAAATTACACTTGTCAGCCTAGAGCCACATCATCTCTCCAGGGGCATACAGGAAGGGTAGAGAGCCACGCTTATCTTCAAAGAGCTGAGAAGGGACTTCATTTTCTTAGACAGAGGAATGACAGGAATCATACTTAACTTCTCATCTCAAATCCATGAAAATGAAATCAGACAAACCATGAGAGAGAATGGCTTTCCTAGAACCGGAAACAAGGCAGTGAAGGAAAGTGACCTTAAAGAGATGATGAATTAGGCAACCCATGGCTGTGGTGTACTGCCTTCAGAGTATATCTAGACCACTCAGCGGGGAGAACGAGCTTAGCGACAGTCTGGCTGACTCCCCAGGCAGAGGTAGAACTAAAAATCTGAGGAGAACAACATGGTTAACACTTGCAGGATAAAAATACCAGAGAGAAGAGAGCGGCGCAGAAAGAAACTTCTAGAATTATCAGCACCCTTCAATGGTTAGTCGAGTACTAATTGGTGTGTGTGTGTGTGTGTGTGTGTGTGTGTGTGTGTGTGTGTGTGTGTGGCTGGCTGGCTGGCTGGCTGAAAACTACCAGAAGCTATGAAAAGAGCCAGTTTAAAGGAGTGGAGGGTCAGGACTTGGCATTCCCACAGTTAGGAACAATGCTAGTTCTCCATAACCATACTATAACAACAACAACAACAACAACAACAAAACAACAACAACAACAACCCCTCACACTTTATGGGACACTAGGCAAGCAGCAGTCACAAGTTCTTGCCTGAGCAATGAGACATAATCACCCATCAACTAAATGCTGCTCTGGTCCAAAACCAAACAACAACAAACTTTAAAAGATTTTAAAAGATTAAACATTTCCCAAATATTTTAACTAAGTCTAGAATACAGTTCAATATTTATGTGAACATAAAGTATCTATTGTCCCCATCCAAAAACAAAAACAAAACCCAAATTCCCAATAACTAGCATTAAGTCAGAGATGACCAAACAAGCATAGAAGTAGGCAACCAGGACCAGTGAGGAGGAGAAAAAGTTGACAAATCAGAACTAGTTTGAGACTGACATGAATGTTAAAATTATCAGCAAAGAACATTAAAACAATTCTACAACTGACTTACAGATGGCCAACAAGTTAAAACAGATATGAAAATTTAATTTAAAGAGGAAACAAACTGAACTTTTAATGATTAAAAACTGTACTATCTGTAGGAAAAAAAATATTGAGACAGCCCCTACTCGAGCGATTAAATAAATAAATGAGAAAAAAAGGCCAAGGGCACATTGGAAAAAGTAACATAGAATTAATGGGAGAAAAGGTTAGTAAACACAAGATAAATATGCAAAATAGTGAAAAGAATCATTTGTGTATATTAAGATAGTTACTGGGTAATTCAACAATGTCTATGCTTAAATAAATCTAAAATACATGTTACCACATGTAAAAGGAGAAATGGCACAATATTAGTGAGCTGTGAGACATGTCAGGTAACCAAACATATATATATAAATGTAACTGAAATAATAAAAGGGAGGTGAAAGAGAGGGTGAGTAAAAGATTTGAAGTAATCATGGCTAATAATTTTCCAAACTTTATTTAAAAATATGAAACTTTATAGACTCAAAAGTCTCCATACTACAAGTGATAAGAAACATGAAGAGAAAAACATCTATCTGCATATATATATGTATGTATATATATATATATGCCTATATACATACATAAAAATGGATGATGACATCACCAAATCTGGAAGGACACAAACTGTTTGCAAGGCCCTAACACTACACGCAGATCATCACAGTCCACGGTGCTTACGCTAGACCAGAAAAGTTAAAGATGTATCCTCGCACCTGTATGGCTGCATAGCTACTGGAAAGATGACGACAATAGACACAGTCATAAGAGAGACAAAATAATATCAAGGTATTTTGACTTAAACATCACAGCACTGTCCTATAAAGTGTAATGATTGTAAATACCTCAATTACAGGCAAAGGTTTCAGAGTAGATGACAGAGATCCAATTGTATGAGGGTATGAAAAATATGCATTAAATGTTGACACGACTCAGCAAACATGAAAAGGATGTGGAAAGACACACCAGACTAAGAGCAGTCAAAAGGAAACTGAAATGGCTACACTGATAAAAAAAAAAAAACAACAACATCAAAAGCATATCTCAGAGCAGAGACTGTTACTCACTTCAAAGAAGGTGCTTTGATAATGATAAAAATAATATTTCAAGAAGAGGGTATAACAGTCCTAAGTCTTTCAACACATAAAGCCTTAAAACATACAGGCAAAAAAGCTGTAACTACCACTCACTAGCCTGACTGCATCTGGAGAGTGCCCCGTCATCACCAGCACAGATCCACCCAACAACATCTGGAACATTTGCCAACAAAAACGAAAGTGTGCTAATGGGGACGTGAACATGATCAGAGAAGTGGCAAACACGTAGGGCGATGGCATAACGGAACCTATTGTTTTGTACAATGAATACACACGAATAAAAAAAAAAAAAACTAACCCAATCATGCAAAGAACATTCTCAGACCACACAAGCATTCGGTAGTAGAGCTGAGCACTGGCCAAAGCCTGCCTGGAACCCGGATTCCTCCCTGTGACCCTCCAGATGTCAGATTCTTCTCTGATCCGCATGTGTCCTGATGTCTCCCCTACCTCACCTGTAACACATGTCTGGCAGGCAAGTGGCTTCCATTCCTGCCCTTCGCAAAGCTTCAGGAACAAGCCACTCCCTACTGAAGCAGTGTGCTGTGGTGAGTGAAAGTCTTAATGGGGGACACCTGTTTAGACTTTAGGATGGTCAATAATTTTTAAGAATAAAATATTTTCTTCTTCTTCTACACATTAATTGCGAGCTTGGGAAGGACCCCAGAAGCAGATGCAGCTGTATTTCTGCTCTGCTTTCTAAGCTTTCGATTGCACTGTGTGATGCTTATGAAGGAGCTGCCTTCTGACCCGATCCATGCTTTAAAGTATGTACTCATGGCAATTCTGTTTCTGGAATCTGACATAATGGGTGACAGTAGGTGTATGCCACATCCCTATGACTGAATCCAGATTTTTAATTAAAACCAGGAAAGCTGTAATGCTGGTCAAGAGCAGAGTGTTATACTTGGGTTTTATAAGGGGCATTATATATACAGGCATCTTAATAAGCACAGATAAAGTGATAACAGACAAAGATTTTAAAAAGCCCTCATTTTATAGGTAACAATAAAATGATTTTTAAGGACAATAAATATGCAAATGCTGCTGGATGAGAAACAGAAAAACAGCTTCATCTTAATTCAATAACCTATATACAAGTTTCTGTTGCCACCGCACGTTTTCAATCTTGTATGTATGTGTGTTGGGGGGGGCATATGCGTGTGTGTGTGTGTTCATTTCTATGTGCCTGTGCGTGATTTGTCTTCCTCTCTCTTATTCCCTTGGTAGGGTCTCTCACTGAAGCAGGAGCTTACTGCTTTGGCTAAACTGACTGGCCAGCAAGCCCCAAGGATTCTGTCTCTTTCCCTAACAAAGAGCAGCTATGGGGGTATTGGGTACCTGAACTTAGGTTCTTATGCTTGGAATCTTACTCTCAAGTCATTTCCCAAGCCCATTTGTCCACTTTTATTTTTGTTGTTTTGTGTGTTTGTGTGGTGTGGTGTGGTGTGGTGTGGTGTGGTGTGTGTGTGTGTGTGTGGTGTGTGTGTGTGCACACGCATGCGTATGTGCGTGCATGCGTGCGTGTGGGGGAGTACTCTCATGTTGAGGCGCATGAGTATGTGGATGTGCATTCATGCCTACACAGAGGTCAGAGCAGGAAGGCAGGTATCTTTCCCCTGTCACTTTCTGATAATTGCCTTGAGACAAGAGTCTCTTGCTAAACTTGAAGTTGGCAGTTTCAGCTAGGCTGGCTGGCCAGATGGCTCAAGGGATCTGTGTGTCTCTACAGGTAAATGCAGCCATGCCCAGCTTTGGGCATAGTGCGAATCAAAGTAAGACTCATGCTGCAAAGCAAGCATTCTTACCCACCAAGCCATCTCGCCCAGGCCCTTACTAATCTTCTTTGTTGAGTTGCTACTAAAAGGGATATTTGCAACATCATAGTGCAGTGTCCATAGGATTTGTTTCTCCTTATTTTCCCCCTTCTCTGTTTCCTGCCTCATAAACATATATGACCATGGTTAAAATTGAAAAGAAAAGGAAGTGACTACATAAATATAATTTGCAATCTTTAAAATAATCAACAAGTGCCACAGCTAACAAGAAAACAGCTTGCTTCAGGCTCAAGGATAATTCTAGATCAATAATTAATTCAGTAAAGATTTACAGAGTACTGTTGCCACAAAGGCTAAGAAATAAACATGCACAATAGTTCAACTGTCCTGTTATGAAGATAGCCGCACCATATTTTCTGTCCTTTTCAATCTTGGAATCTTCAATCTCCCAATCATATTGGAAAGCAAGCAAGGGGCTGTTATAAACAAACAGTCCCCTGCCTCACTAGAAGTACTACACTGGGTGACATATCCGCCTGCTCAGCACTACTAACCAGTGCCAGCTCTGTAAACAGGAAGACGCCCACTAGAATTGGACTGTTCTTACAAGCATCTAACCCAGGTCCAGACAACCAAAGGCCCTTTCTGCCTCCTTTATCTTTTCTTTCTCGTTTGCTTTCTCTCTCTCTCTCTCTCTCTCTCTCTCTCTCTCTCTCTCTCTCTCTCTCTCTCCACTTTTGCCTATTTGTTTTCTGATTACTTCCTCTCCCCGTGCCCCCACTACAAAGTGCATAGTAGGCTGCTTTTGCCTTGCAGAGAAAGGCCAATAGGTAGGATTTGGATGCTTTGAGAGAGGCAAGTTTCCTAACACACAAACATAACTGCTCATAGTTAAAAACTCCCCTTCCCCCAAAGAAATGGGTTTGTGTGGCTGACTCACAGCTCCAGTCTTGGCCCTCTGCTCAATCAATGAGTTGTGCTGTTCCTAGTATGCATATGTGTGCTGAGCACTTCCTAAATTACCTGCAAGCAAATGGACCTAACCAGCGTCCTGTGACAATCCTGCTGAAAACCACTGTGTTGAGAAGAGTCGGAAGGAAGTGGGTCAGAGGGAAGGAACAGACTTACAGCCAACCAGAGCATGGAGCAAAGCAAGATGCTTTCTTTTTGGTGAAGAAATCACCTCCAAGAAAAATAGCAAGAGGAAATAACATTATTTTAGATGAAAATACCTCACTGCAAGAGGTATGAGAGCTGTTGTAAATTTAAATGAAGTCGTTCATTTATTATATAAGGTTGACTTGCTTTGGCATAGGAGGAAATATGCTATGATCGTAGAGGGAAATTTTGTGTTTATTCACAGTGGATCTTGTCCCTAATTTAATAAAATAGGCATTTTGAAACAATATAGAGTTGAAAAAGGGATGGGCCTCATTGTACACAGGAGGACTCCAGGAATCAGAATTAAAGGAATCAAGGAAACAGCAACAATTCTTTGTGAATCAATTCCTTTTACTGGTCCTTGAATGGCCTCGCTGAAGACAACTAACATCATACTAAAGTCTAAGACTAACAGGGCATAGTGACACATGCCATCTAGCTCTGTCATTGTGAGGCAGAAGCGCAGAGATTCTGAGTACAGAAAGTTCCAGGCTACCCTGAACAAAACCCAATCAAGCTGAACCAAATCAAATCTAGCCAAACCCAAACCAAATGACGCCCAAGTGAACTGTGGGGCCTCAGATCTAAGAGTATTGTTTACCTATCTCCCATATTCCCTTCTGCTTTTTTTTTTTTGATGTTTTTAAAAGTTGGAATTGGATAGCATCCAAATTCCCACTGGTGATTGTGCTGCAGCTGTAAGTCTACATGGGTTTTGAGAATCAGAATCCATCCTTTGTGATCCAAAAACAGGGATCAGATAACAAGAATGTATATTTTCAACTCATATCTGAGTGCTTATACCAAAAGCTGTCCATTTCTGAGGCATGGCACTTGGTGCTGGGGATGGAAAAACGGTCTAAGATATTGTCACTGTCCTCACACAGAAGGAGTAATGCTCTTGGCCACCAGAGGTGTCATAAGTAGGTTCGTGGCCTTTTCTCCTCACCCTGCATGGGTCATTTTCATCAACCAGCAATATAGTCAATAGAATGCTTGCATTTGTTGAATTTGCAAGTCTGCTGTGGGCTTTATTAAGTGAGAGTCTGTTTAAAAAAAAACAAATACAAAGTATATTAAGAATGACAGTATTCAAGGGGAAGATTATGTTAGTGGGACTAAGGAAACCTGTACTACCCTCAGTGTCAAGGGCTTTACTAATGCAGTATGGGCATAGAGAAATAGTGTGTAGAAAACACTCAGACCAGAGATGACACAGACATAGCATATTATCACTGTATGTCTGAGACAGGGTCTGACTGTGTATGCGTCTGGTTTCCTGGGTGCTGGGGTTAGAGGCACGTTGCATCATAACCAGCTCAGCAGAAGAGCTACTTTTTATTTCTACTCAACAGAGGAAGAAGCAAAGGTTCAAAGAGGCAAAGTGAGTCGTCATCTGTGTGTTGCAGCCGCAGTGTGAGAGATGAGGGTAGCAGAGACGTCTAACTCTAAAGCGCTTGCTCTTTTCACACTAATGCAGTTGGATCAGGAAGTAGTGCAGATGCTAATTTGCATGATCCTTCAACTCAGAGTTTCATTTTAGGAAAGGCATACCAATTAAATAAGGATGACACTCCATTCTGTTCAAAAACCATTTGTTGAGTCTGTATTTGGCATGAGAGAAGAAATAGTCTTTGAGTGTTAAATATTCAAAAGGAAAAGTCAGAAATTGCCTCTTTAATGTTTAAACATGTCATCCAGGGTAGCTCTGTCCCAGAGGGGACTGCTCTGCCTGCATTGCTCTGTGCACTTGTCTTCACTTATGTGCTCATTGCCAAAAGTCTATATGCAGATGAGACTTATAGGAGAGTCTGCTTCTAGGTGTAGCCAGCTATAGGGAGCGGCAGCCCCAGCTGGGACTTGAGGAACTGATTCTGGATCTAGATCCAAACCAGCCCCTCATGCTCTAAGGCCTAGGCCTAGAATTAGCTGGCGATTGAATATGGGCCTTGTCTGTGTTACACGAATGCTCTATCACTGAGCCACGCATGCAGTCCTTCCATCAACCATCCTGACATTTTCTTTATATGTAAAGCAACAGCACCAAAGAGCTTGATCTGTAAGGTGCTTTATATATATAGCACGATATATATATATATCGTGAAATGCCATGGCTTTCTTGGATTGAAGACAGCCTTATCTTGATTCCTTTCTCCATAGTTGTGCTAAATGCTATAACAAGAGCAACTTGAGGGGGAAGTGCTTGTCCTGGCTCACAGTTGAAGGTACAGCCCATCATGACAGAGTACTCCAAGGAGCAGGAGCTTGAGGCAGCCGATGACATTGCATCTGTGGTTAGTGAGCAGAGAAAGAGTGAGTGCATGCTGCTCAGCCCCTGCCCTCCGTTGTTACAGCTCAGGGAACGGTGTCACCCATAGAAGGTACGTAGCCAAGATCATCCTTAACAGGGATGCCCATAGGCTCGTATCCTAGGTAACTCAGATTCCATCTGTTAACAATTAATGCCAACCGTCAAGGTCTTATATAAATAAGAACACCTGACTAACCTCTTTTTTTTTTTTTGAACATATCAATGGGAGTTTTATTCATCAGTCAAAGGACCTTTGCTATGTTTCTGAAAGTGGTACCAGGAGTAACAGAATAGATATGTAAATAAAAATTCTTTGAGAATAGATCTTAGATTCCAACTACATCCAGATTTCGAGATCTTAAGTGGTGTTAAAAATACACATTATGTTAACCTCTTAAAGCACCTGCTCACTTCACAGGTGTTCAATTGGTGGTTTCATTAATAATGAACACAACTATATAGTGGAAAACATGAAACTTTAGGAGTGAAAACCTAAGGTTGTAAGACTTGACACACTTTGCTTGGTTTATTTCTTTTCTATAATGATCCTAAGGGTGAGGAAGTGTGTCTCCAACAAAAAGTCAGCCTTAATTTTCTAACCAATTTATGAAACACTTATGAAGGACAGAATCAGGTGGCCTGTGTATGCTTTGCAGAAATACAGGACATGAAGGGGGGTCTTTGTGCTTTGTCAAAGACTTCTACACTCTGAACCTCTACTTTAAACGTCAGAATCACAAAGCAGCAAGGTGTGGTACTAATGCTATAAGGGCAGCAGCAGGAAGAGGTAAGGAGGAACTTCAAATGATAGATTATGCATTGAAAAAAATTTTAAGTCATTTTTATACTGAATCAGGAGAAACTGTTCACCAGTTAAGAGCACTGGTTGCTCTTCCAGAGGACTCAGACTTGATTCCCAGTGCCCAGATCATGGTACGTATTCCTCTGTAGCTCCAGCACACACATGATGTACAGATATGCATGCAAGCAAAAACCCATATGCACACAAATTTGAAAAAAATCATTTTTATTAAGAGTAGTTCCATAGAAGATGGAACTTTTGATCTGGGCATCAAAAGAGTTAACAGTCAAGGCTAGGATAGGTAGGATGAGGAGGGATGGACAGTGTCCTCAGTTTACATTCCCAATAGCACTCGGATGCAGCTACACTATTGAGCATTTTGTGATTTACCATCTATACATCCAGGAGAGTCCTTCTGAGTCACAGTATGGGTGTAGTATAAACTATTTCTACCTAGTCATTCCTTGTTGCATTTATCAATAACATTTTCTAACATAGAGATCAAATATGAGACCAAGAAAATAGAATTCTGCTGAAATAAGACATAACATATGAACGCCAGTTGGGTGTTTTTATGACCAAAAAAATAATACTCAACATGATATTTTTCCATTAAGTTTTACAAATTGAAATTGGCTTTGTCTTTCACCAAGAAAATGTCTGAGCATTTACAATTAGCTTTGTGGCTTTTAAAGTTGGGCGGTCTGGAGACAACTATCAAAACACACTGAAAGAGTCACTTAAGGTTTGAAGCCGCACGGGATTCTGGGAGCTCACGACATAGTCTGAGAGCCTGGGGCAGAGAGGAGGCTTTGAAACCCGTGCCAGGGCCTGAGGGGAAAAGGACAGAAGAATGAGACCGTGTAAAGAAAGACAGAAACCAGCGGAAGTTGAGGCCGACCATTCCAGAGAAACCAAAAGGAGCCACTGAGAAACGAAAGGGCAGGAGAAAGCATGGCAGTTGAAGTTTCCTGAAGTAAGTGCTTAGCTGCAGACAGAAAGGCAGAAGGGAGCCGTGCTCCAGATAGCCAGAGGGCCTGCATGGAGGTAAGCCATCCAGATCAGACAGCTCAGGAACACAGTGGAACCAGGAGCCAGAACACAGAGCTATTGATACCTATTAAATCCAAATTACAGGCGGTCCTCCCCTTGCCAATTTAGAGGGTGATTTCCCACAGTGTATTAAGAGAAGACTAGTAGTAAGTACACGTCCAACACTCTCTTCTTAGTACAACCCTGAGTGACCTAGTGTGGGCTTTGAGTCCTGGCACTCAAAAGTGTGGTAATGTTGGCATAAATTACTGTACTTTTCTGTGCCTTGGGATTTTTTTATGAGGGTATTTTGCTTAAATATGACTGTTATGTAAATCAAATGAAACTGCTTGATAAGATATATGTTTATCTAGTCCTTTAATCTGTTTTCATTTCTACTTACGTCTTCCAAGAACATCGGTCAGAACTCAAAACAACAGTTGATATTTACACCTCGTGCTGAACAGGGTTCTAAGCGCTTTGCTTGTGGTGCCGGCTTAATCTGCACCTGGGATTGTAGGACACACACCATTTCCAGTGCTTTATTTCAGGACAGAGAGTCAGAGGCGTGGAGGGTTTAAAGCGATCTTGTCTGAGTTCTCAGAGGCAGGACTCAACCAACCGTGTAGCACTGGCCACATCATGCCAAAAGCAGAAGTCATCTGCTAAAATGCCCTCTGGTGACCTTCTCAGATGCTTTTGTTGTGACTTTACCCAGCAATACCTGCAGGAGGGAGCTTCTCTGACCCTAGGAAATCAGGCTTTAGAAGAAAAATGGTCCCATTTTATACTCCTGGTTTCTCTACCGCAAGCTGTGTGGCTATGAGTGGATTATCTTTATTTTCTAAGGGTACAGAGTTATGAAGATTATGTCAGATGACCTTTGGAAAGTGTCTAATATGCAGAATGTGGCTGTTACCACACATACACACACACACACACACACACACACACACACACACACACACACACACAGACACACACACACACACACACACAGAGAGAGAGAGAGAGAGAGAGAGAGAGAGAGAGAGAGAGAGAGAGAGAGCCCTAGTGTTTGTAGTTTAAGTTTTTTCTTTTTCTTCTCTTCCTTGTTTGTTTGTTTGTTTGTTTCCTTCCTTCCTTTCTTTTTGAGACGGTTTTCTTCTGTAGCCTTAGCTGTCTTGGACTCCCTTTGTAGACCAGGCGGCCTTGAACTCAGAGATCTGTCTGCTTCTGCCTCCCTGAGTGCTGGGATTACACTGGAAATAGCCACATTAGCTTTAAAGTCTCTCAACTTCAGTATCAAGTTTGCTTAACTTATAAGAAATAGTGAATATGAACTGACATTTAATAGAGAGAAATAATCATAAAAGTCAGACAGAAACTGGCTACTGGCAAGTATCAAGCTGATTATCAAACCACGCCATAAATTTGCCTAGCTATAACAATAAAGACAGAAAGGTCCTTAGATCAGAATGCATCCATTACTTGGGAAAGAAATGATAAAATACTGACCTACGTGGCAGCGTAAAATAACCCTTTTCTTAAGATAGCATGAGCAAGTCCCTTAAAAGTGAATTATGTACATTTTAGGCCCAAAATAAACCTAAATATAACAATAATTCAGGATTAAAAAGGGAAGTTTTTTTAAAAAAAAATAAGCTTTTTTGTTTTGCTCAGTCTGGATAGAAATATTACACATGAGCGATGCACGGCTCTACAGCTATCTTGTGCTCTCCCAGTTTCCTGAGAAGCCTACAGCTTAGCAGGGGTTTGGGTGTGCTTTGATCAGTGCTCTGTGATGGTTCATTGTGCAGTCCTTTCTCTTCTGCCTACCTGGGAGGGACTTACTCCCGGGGCCCAGCTACAACTCCAGGAATCAAGTCACTCCCTGGAGCAGAGCCTTGCCTCCCTCTCTGTCTGTGCAATGTGGGATGACGAACAACCTCCAACCATGTTAAGGGAATTTAAAGGTTATTTATTATTGTAGTATAGGCTGCCTTAGCCTGGTGAATATGGTCATATGATGTAGTTTTATACCATTCTCTAATTTACATAGATATTCTAAATGCATGGTCTTGTTTAAGCTGACAATATGCCTAAAGAGCATTTAATTGGTCCAAAAAAAGCATAAAATCAGAAGCTAAATTCCCTCAGATTGTAGCAATCAAGGTTTCTATTAGATACAGAGAACAGAGAAGACTCCTAGGAATAGGAACTAAAAGAAACCAAGTAGAAAGGATAATTAAAAGAGAAATTTGGTTTTGTGTGTGTGTGTGTGTGTGTGTGTGTGTGTGTGTTTCCTGGGACAGTTATAATCTTTTGACTTGTTCTCTAATATAGCAACTCTTATGATATAGCATGTGGGTTTCTGCTGTGAGTTTTCAAACTTTATAACTTTGAAAATGAGCCAGATTTCAGGGGGAAATATGAAGTGGCTCAAGGCAGGCCAGCTGACTTAGAACTAAAGGCAAGCCTGCCCTGCCACTTGCTGAACCACAGCAATTAATGAGACTCATGATCACTTTATGTCATAGGGGAGGTAGTTGTGCAGTTCTCCTAGGCTTATGCATATTCTGTCATTGACTATACTTAGCAAAGGATTCTTTTGGCTCTACAAAAATCTCTCCATATCTATAACTGTATCTGTGTAACATTAATATACACAATATGTTACATATAAATAATCAATATTTGTTATATAACAAAATATAAATCAAAAGAAAAAGCACAATATATAATATATAAGTAGAAATATATGAAAATAGAGAATTATATATCTGTTTCTCTATATAATATACATATATATGTACTTTTTCTTTTGATTATCAAAATCTGATTTATAGACTCTTGCCATTCATGTTTTTCAGGTGAGGAGACTGAGGATGACTGTTGATGTCTGTTATGTTCTGAACAAGAAATGAGATGAATAGGGTACCTTCCTAGTTTTTCTCATCTTTAAGATTCTAAGTATCAAAATTAATGACTGTAAAATAATTAATAATGTCATTAAAAGTAAAGATTTCTTTTTTATATTTTATGTGTATAAATGTTTCTTTGGCCTGTTCACATATACACATACCACATGCATGTCTGGTACCTACTGAGGTGAGGAGAATCCTCTAGAAGTGGAGTTACAGATGGCTGTGAGCCATACAAGTCTTGTGAACTAACCAGGTTCTCTGCAAGAGCAGCAAATGCTCTTATCTAATGTGCCATCTCCCCAGCCCAATCATTTTAGTTAGTGTTACTGTCCAGTGGTTCTGTGTGCACAGCTAGACAGAATTCTACAGGCTGACCCCCCCCCCCTGCCATTTAGAGATCCCACCTACTGGAGGGCTCCCTACTTTAACACATCAAACATCATTAAGAGTGTTTTCATAGCAGGTTCTAGTGAATAGAATGTTGCCAAGAGTTTCAAAGGAAACTGTAATCTGTCACTGCCAATTTTCTGGCCCCTAATCTCATAGCTAAAACCTTGATTAAGCAGAGAGGATGTTACAATATGCAAATTATATGATACTACAGCAAAATATTGTTCAGGTGGAAAGAAATATTCCAATGTTAAGAGAAAATGTTATGAAGGCTTTAAAATGTGTCAGTTTATTTGTGATATTGATAAGAACATGACCTGAGCACAGAAGGCTCACGGCACAGTAGCTATTAAATCCACCATAAGATTTAGCTTGTGCCAGGCATGAAAGTCAAATAAAACATGCATTCAGACAAGACTTACAGACACTGTGACTGGCACTCATAGGTTACTATGACCAAACATTGTTGATTCTGATGATCCAAGTGGAAGCCGTCTTGTCCTCATTGAAAGGCCATATATTAAAGCTGAGGAGACAGCTTAGTTGGTAAAGCCATTGCTATACAGGAAGGAGGACATGAATTCAACTCCCAGAACCCAGGTAAAAGTAGCTAGGAGCAGTGGGATGCACATTATCTCAGCACTGGGGGAGCTGGAGAAAGGCAGGTCACTGGGATTCACTCACTGGCCACCCAGGTTAGCTTACTTGGTGAGTTTCAGGCCAGTGTTGATATCGTGTCTCAAATAAAACTAAACCATAGCCCAAAACTAAAAGCAACATCCAAGGTTGTCCTCTGTCCGTGCTTATGTACCACATGCATCCCTCATCAAGGCAACGGGGGTGGATGGGTTGGGATATGGGAAGGCAGGGGGCAGTGAATGCGTAAGGAACAATGAAGAACATGTATGAAAAGGTCAGGGGGAAATCGACTATTTGTGTATTAACTAAGAAATAATACTAAAAAATCCCTTTTTATAACATAATAGTACCTTTCCTTGGCTGTTTCCCCACCTTCCCTGCGCCCAATCCTGCAAGCTCATCATGATCTTCTCCTTTCCCATGAATCTAATGCACTGCCACTATGGAGTCTAAGGGAAGAATACTGTTCACTCTCACTCAGTCATCCTCGTTGGCTTGCTCTTCATTTCTTTTGGACCTTTGCCCTTGTCACTGTTATACATCCTCATTGAATTTCTGAACTCAAATCCAAGCCACTTTCAGTCTAGCATCCCATCACTCTCAGGATGATTTCTCAACCACCAATATGACAACATCATCCCTTTGTAGCAACTCTTCATTGTTTGACGGGAATCCCTTTAGACAATGTATGTGATAGTCATGATTCTTCAGACCGAACATTGAATATTCTTTGTTTAAAAAATTTAACCTATTGTTTACATGTTTCATTGTTCCCCCAACACACCATTTATCTACTCATCTTCACATTTTTAAAAATTTTTTTAAATTTTTTTTTTTTTTTTTTGAGGCAGAGTTTTGTTCTGTTGCCCAGGCTGGCCTTGAACATATGATCCTCTTGCCTTGACCTACAAAGTTCTAAGAGTACACAGGCATGTGCGACGACATGCACAGAATCTCACATTTTAAATCTTCAATCATATTTCTACATTTTCTTTTGTTTATGCTCTTATTGCTAACTAAAGTAAATGCCCTTCTTTCCTATCTGTTTTTGGTTCTCCTACCACGTCTCTTTTAAACGTTTCTTCTTTTGAGAACACATTCCACAAATGAGCCCAATCTAAAATTAGTTGCTTCCTTTTCTGTTCAAACTTTAGATTCCTCACTAGAACCAGATTCTCATTGGAGCCAATTATGAGTACGTGTACGCTCTCTCCTGGGTGAGGCAATTCTGTGAGGCCCTAGGTTGGGGAGCTAGGATAGTCAGTGTTCGGTCACTTCCAGGACCAAACAATCACACCTAGAACTGGGGAGTAGACAAATATCCAGCTACTCTATCTTCAAAGACCAGATAAGATTGAATAACACAATGACAGCGTGGTTCCTGTGTTATGTGTTGGGTTGTTGGACCACGAGCCTCAAGTGAGAGCTACGCCTAAGTCACCTTATCCCTCTGCTCATAATAAATGCCAGCTGAAGAAAATAAAAGGGGATAGGGAACATTTCCACTTCTATCCAGACACTCATAAAATAAACTCTGCACTGGTACATAATATTTGACATTTAAACATATTGACATTTCTTGTGCTCATCTTCATAACATTCCCCAGAAGGCAAATATTATCACTCTCCTTTTGCAGCTGACGAGTTGGGGGGAAGAATGCAATGAAGTGGCCTGGCCAGGCTCAAAAGGCTGGAGTTTGTAAGGGACTAGGTTCACTGCTTCACCTTCCTTACTTAGGATGTTGGAGTTGCCTGGTGGTTAGCATCTACTTTTCAATCATTTCATGTTCCACAGGGGAAAGATGGTGTGTTCCAAGTGCACATTTCTGAGAAGGGGGAGAGCAGGGAATGATGTCTGCTGCTGCTGCTGCTGGTGGTGGTTTTGTCTACTTCACATATGTGCTACCTGTTCTCCTTGGAAGCTTTATTTTGAAGGTAGTCATCTTTTACTCACTTCCACCAAAACCATCTAAGACATTCCTGAGTAACAGCCTAAAGCAAATGAGAGGACAAGCTCCAAGAATACACTGAAGCTTAGTGGCATCCAAATAGCTTCTCATTTCCATGAGAATGTGACTATTCATTGTGTCAGATATGACTTGTGACTGTGCAAAAGAAAAAACAAAAAACAAAAAACAAAAACCTGGGCCTTGGTGTCCACATGGCTAACACTTCTAGGCATGTGACTCTCAAACATGCAGCTTTAAATTGCTCATGTGTGTTTGGATTCAATGTCATATTCCCATCAGGATTATTTTGAGATATAAATGATATGCCATACACATAGAGATAAGTAAACATCAAATAACTTTTACATCTTCACAACACACACACATACACACACACACACACACACACACACACACACACACGCTCTCTGCACTGATTAAGTTGTACAGTAGTATAAATGCAAAGTCCAGGCAGATCTTTTCTTTGTTGTACTTCACCAAGTTAGCAGTCCAAAGACTCTAATTTTATTCTTCTACAGACACCTGGATATCATTCAAAATATCATACCTATTTGAATCAGGCAGTGACGTCTTCCAGGCTTCTGAGGTGCATGAAGCTGTCTGCCCCTGCCCTAAATCTGTCACATGTTTCAAGGTCATGTTAGATCGTTTGGCCGACTTCATCTGCCCCATTTCCTCCATTTTCTTTAGGCCTTAGCTTAGAGCCTTAACATTTCTGGCTGGAATTGCTGTACCAGTGATATAGGGTTTACCATTTCTGGCACGGTCTCCACTGTATTCAGTAAGAGTAAGTTCTTTCAAACTAAATCTCATCTCTTTAGCTCTTGGATTAAAAAATAAGACAAACAAAAACTTCCTTCAGTGGCTCTCCAGTGAGCTACAGCTTGTCCATACATATGAGACAAGATGTACACAAATACTTTTGTGTGATGGCTTTGTCACCTCAAGTCTTTTCCTCATCTCCTTCACCCCTCACAATTAAGCCCCAAACATGCCAACTAGCCCATCATAGCAGATTCCAGAAGGCACAGGGCTATTTGACACCTTGTTGTTCATACTGCAGTCTTTGGCTGAGACAATCCCTTCCTGTTCCTGGATTTCTGATCAACAACAAATCTTTTCAAATGTACTCAACCAACTTAGGTTTGGGAGAAACCTATCTTGCCTAACTGTCGTTAATGCACTAACCAGAAAGAGGATAACTGATTGAACTTTGTATGGCACCACGGAACAGATATTTTAAGGTGGTCACCTATGTACCTTCCACCTTTCTAGCCTTTGTGATTCTTGATAACAAAATGTTTTCTCTTTTATCAAGACCCAGACATAGCGAATGTATTCGATATTCATTTCCCCATGTATTTTTGATTATTTAATATCAGTTTTATGTTTATTAAGCTAAGTTTTGGTTGTCAAGAATACAATGCTTTTCTCGAAAACCCTTCTCTGTCTCATTTTTCCCATGACAACTTGATTTTCACTCATTAATGCATGCAATTAAGTCTCCAAACTTGGAATCTTATTGCTAATGGTGAGTTGAGAATGCTTTCAGTGTCTGCATAGGGGTGATCCAGACAGGAGGAGAGAGGTAGATAGAGTCAGTCTCAGGCCAAGCAATACATGACTCTCCACCAGAGGGAGCCTTGCTGTTGCCTCAATAATTCTGGAGCTCACTCCAGACCCAGTTTCTTGTCCCGTAAAACTTTGGGATCTCTGAAGTCTCTTTTCTATTTCAGATTCAGTTACCTCCGCAGGAGTAAGCATGGAGGAACTATTTAGATGAGACTCCGCAAATGTGGTCCATAAAAGAGACTGTCGGCAGGCTTTGTGTCATGTGCCAGAGCAGATGGCCTGATAGTGCTGACGAGGATTTTAATTGCCTCCAGATCAGAGGGGGAGGAAAGACCGCTGAGAACAATGCTGGTTCCTATGGTTTGGAAATTGGTGAAAGCATATCCTGTAGGTATCTCACATGTTTGGTATACATTTCAATCATTATTTGATGTAAGATAGACTGTGCTGTGATTTATCTTAGAAGTCTGTTCCAGTCTCTGATATACCATGACCGGCAGGATGCAGCTCTAATGGATGACTACAAAGTGTCTATTGAAGGACTGTGGTAAAATCGCTTCATGTGGGAGGACAGGTCATGGAACCGTCTGGTATTCCTTTGCCAAGGAGCCTGAATGCCACGGTCAAGAGTTTGGGACATCAAACTGACAAGTCAATAGTTTCTATAGCTGGATTATTGTAGGTAACAGGTATTGAACTCCTGTTAAGTGTGAGGTAGCAGAAGGACTCTCTTTTTATTTGTTTGGGCTAATTGACAGCTTCCCAGGAAATTTGTCTTATTAGTCAAGTTTGAGAACTATTTCTACAAATAAATCTGTCCACTGAATTTCCTAAGGACACTGTCTTGATACCCCAACCCCGATTTCTCTGGCTCCTGGTATCAAGTGTCAAGAACAGAACTGCCGCTGCTTTTATGTGGCAATGTCAGACCTGCCAGGTTTTTTTTTTTTTTCCTGGCAAGTCAGACTCCAATCTGCAAAGAGCTGTGTCACAGGGTGCTCTCTCCAGGGAAGAGATGAGGGCTGCATGCAACTACTGCAAAGTGGCAGCGAGATTAATGTCCTGCCGAGAGAATAAGTCACAGCTAGAGGAAACGAATGGAGCACCATTTCTGAATTTCAAATATCAGTTCTGGAGATAAACGAGCCCTTGTGCTTTCTGACTTCATTAATTTTCTTACAAATTATCCCCAGAAAATTTTCACTGTAGCCAATTATTTGTCGTGTCCCAGTATGAAAATCTGATCATTGTGAAAAATGTAATTGAATTGACCCGTGCCCTGACACGACACCAAGCGAAGTGCGTGTGCCTTCATGCCTATTAGCCCTCCTGGGTCGTTATTTTCCAGGAAAGCACAGCACCACCCTCTCAGGAGCAGAGATGCACTGATGCTGCGGTAGTTACCTGATAATGCCTGTGGAAAGTTACAGCAGAGAGAGGACGGATGGAAGTGTGATAAAGACGTCATTCGCCCAAGACTTCAATTAAGTGATCGCTAACACTGATGTCTTGTAGAAGTAGATGTTAGTCCAAGAGAGACAATGGGGGCAGAGTGGGAAGGACAGGGCTTGGGCACACAAACTGAGTGTGAGTTTGCAGGGCAGCCCTCTGCAAAGCCCTCCTTTCTACAAAGCTGCATTATAAATGTGGTAGCAAGGAGCTCAGGAAGGTGCTCAGGGAGTCCTTGCAGGCGGTCAACACTGAAGGCCAGGCGCCACGGTTTCAGCCCGGTATCACTTATAATTCGGGCTCAGTGATTTAAAGCAAGATTGAAGCAACGTGATCATTGAGTAAGCAGTATTCTCCTTTCTTCACATTTTACTGCAATGCTGAGGAGCAAGACCACAGCCTCATGCATTCAAGGCTAGTTTTTACAACTGTGCAATATCGCTTCCTATCCCACTCTGATAGAAAGACAGTTTAAGGAAAACAGACTATTACGTACATAGTGTCTTAGAATCACTCTGGATGCCATCCGCATTATCATTTCTCTCGTCATCACTTTATTTTCTAGGCAGTCCCCATGAATTAATGGCAAAAAAAAAATCCATTAATTATATTTATAGTGCTATCATACATAGATGCTTTGCTAAATGATGTCTGGACTATATATAGAATCATACCCTACGTATTCACCATGACTTGCTTCCTGGAGTTCACCCTGTGTTTGTTTTAGGTCGTCATGTGGATATATACAGCAATTGCTCCCTCACTCTGTTAAATTTATTATATAGCATGTTTTATTTATCTTTTTGTTAGGTTTTTGTTAGATTTTACTAACTGTGTTGGCACAATGATCTCTTTACATGTCCCTTATGCATACATACACATATGTAAGCTACATATCTGATAAGCGAGTTGTTGGGTAGAACTTTCGGTTTTAATAAACATTGTCAGCCTGATTCCACAGCAGTTGTTGCAGTAGAGAGAAGTTCTACCAGGTCTCTATCCTTTCTAGCACCTGGACCTATTGAGCTTGTGATTTGTATTAATGTGGTAGATGTGAAATGGTTCCGTATTGCAGTTGAATTAGCAATTCCTTTATTGCTAATAATCTGGAGCATGTTTTCATATGTCTGTAAGCATTTTATAATTTTCTCCCATATTTTCTAAAGCCTTTGGTTATGTTTCAATGGGGTTTTGTGAATCATTTTGATTGCCTTACAATTTCCCATATGGAATATTCTACACAACGCCTTTTAGCATCAATGGAATGTGCTCAACATTTGCTTCTTCCCAATTCACATCGCATTCACCTCTGAAATTTCAGATATAAGATCTGAAGACTTTCAGTCCTCTAAACTGGAAGCACCAGTAGCTACAAATACAGATTTCAAAATAAATAATTCACTACTGAGGCTCAGCAGAATTATATTCAACAACATCCCTGTGCATGCTTGCAGAATATGCTTGAAGAGCTTATGAAACTAAATTAAAAACAAAAGTCAGCACAGTGGTGGTGAAAGCTTTCATGCCAAGATTTCAAATATACTAAAATTTTTATTTTCAGTAATTTACTATACCCACCATGACAGTACTTCAAGCTGCTTCCTTTACTCATAAACACACCATGTCAATGTCAAGTTCTCTTTACCACCCAGGCAAATGCTATCAGGTTCATCACTAGATTCAAGTGCGATCTTCAAGTCAAATGCCTGATGATAATTTTTTGTTGTTGTTGTTTAGGGCAGTTACCTTGAAGTCTTTCCTGTCTCCCTCACCCCCAATCTAATTCTCTTGGAATCATAATCTGATCAACTCATCTTTGGCTTTTTGAGGAACTAAACACCTCTCCACACACACAAATTCACTTTTCTCCTTAGCAAATCTTTCTTGGAACTGAAATACATGTTCTACCAAGAATCGAGAAGCCGTGGCAATGGCTCAGGAGCCAAAGGACATACTATGCAAGCATAAGGACTTGAGTTTGGGTCTTTGGCACCCACATTGGAAGCCAGGTGTGGCAGCTCATGACTGTGACCCAAGCACTGGGTCATAGAGACAGGCAAGGATCCAGAGCCTTGTTAGGGAGACAGCTGGGTAAAACACTGGACTCCAAGATTAACACAGACTCAAAATCTAAGGTCTAGAGTGAGACTCTCAATATGGACCGCTGGTTACCACACTCACCTGCATGGGTGAACATACTTGCACATATGTAATACAAACATACACACATACATATGACACAGAGAGAAGGGGTGGAGGTTTTTTTATTATTATATATTTTCCCCAGTCTCATACAAAACAATTGATGTAGACTGTGGATGATAACGATTTGATATTGAGTGATAAGGATGTTTTTGATGTAGGCACAACTCTGAGGCAGGATTGGATAATGGATGTGCGGGGGCAGGAAATAAATGGAAATATCTCTATCTCCCCTACAATTTTGCTGTGAACCTAAAACTGCTCTAAAAATACACTGTGTCGAAAATTACAGATGGATTGATTTTTTTTTTTAACTTTAAGAGGTGTTAAATGAAATTTATGAGGAGTCATTGATTTGACTGAGTCCCTGCTGTAGACCCAAGAGACTGTGCTGTGTGCCGTGCAATCGAAGAGAATTTTGAAACGGGCAGTTTTCCAAACCAGCCAGGAGTTTCTGAAGCAACTAGTCAGAAGGGCCCCAGCTCAGCTGAGTCAGCACCTCCAGGAGCCTCTGCTGACAGGAAGGTAGCTAAAAGGCCTATCTGGTTTCATTGACTGCTTCTGCTTTCTTCAGCTCCTTCCTGCTTCTAAACCAACTGCTATTGCCCTGCTCCCTAGAGCACCTTACCTGGGATCTTTAGCTGGAATGCTCCCTCCCTCACAAATTGCTTGTCAAACCAATCTAGCCATGGTCTTTTAAACAAAGGAGATTAAACTTTCAGAGAGCCATTCAGGAATCCTGTTAAAGAATGCAATGCGGGGACAAAAACCAAACCATAGCAAACAAGCAGACAAGCATCAACAAATAAACAGGAGATTTTGAGTAGTTCCTAGAGTAACACACAATGGCGGCTGGGTAGTAAAAGCTCCAGAAAAGGTAGCAGGGCTCCATGTTAATCCCCACAGGAACTGTATGAGCCATACGGGACAACAGGGCTGCTGGTTACAGGCCTTTTCTATAGAAGGACCATAGACTTTCCATAGAGACTCCACAGTTAGGAACTAGTTCAAGATCACAGTGCCCGGTACCAGCTGAGCTTTGTAAGAGGTGGGGAGTTTATCTGGGCGGCTGGGCAAGTCTCTTACCCTCTGTGCTGTTAGTAATGTCTGTAAGGAGTTCAAAGGTCAAGCTAGAGAACAGAACACAGAGCCATCAGGGGAGCTGTGAAACACTGTACTGTGAGTTAGGGGTTCATTACTGTTCAGCCACAGGAGAGCCCTGTGTCACTCACTTCACGGCAGTCGGCACCCCCACAGTCAAGCCATAAAAGGAGGCAAAAGCATGCTAGACATGTGCACGGCTGCCACTGTGATTTACCACACACTTAAGTGTGTGAGCACTTAGGTGAAGGTGTCCATACTGAGGAGTGATGTCACTGCGGTGACTCCAGCCTTGCAGACTCGTTCCACAAAAGGGCCAGTGGCAGGGTGTTTTATTCCACTTGAAGAAAGTGATGCCCCCCTTGAAAACCCAAACTACTTCTCTTCAAGTACTACAAGATTTATCCAAGGCTAAGACTGACAGTTTTAACCTCCTAACAACAACAACAACAACAACAACAACAACAACAACAACAACAACAACCAGTTCTCAGCACAAACATTTAAAGACTCCATGTGAGCAGAAAACAAAGGAGTGAGTTTACATGCATGTATGGAAATCTATAGACACTTCCTACTTTATAAGGGCAGGGTGTAGCACCGGAAGCTAAAATATCACCCCATCAAAGCACAAGAAGGCCTTTCCATCTCCACCAGCACCTCTTATTTTCCTTGAAATCAAAGAAAACAAATACACTGTTGGTCAAGAACATCAGCCCCCTACAGCTGTCTGAGCCTCCGTGGAGTTCACCTTGAATTCCAGAGGCAGAGATGTTGCTGTTCACAAACAGTGCTTCAGTCTCATGGTCTCGGAATTCACACAAGAAACCATGTCAGCATGTGCCCTGGATGGGGAGGCCTGGTGGCACTCAGAGGAAAGACAACAGGCTACCAAGAGGAGACTTGACACCCTATGAGCATATACAGGGGGAGGAGGTCCCCCTCAGTCACAGTCATAGGGGTGGGGAGTAAGGGGAAAATAGGAGGGAGGGAGGGAGGAATGGGAGGATACAAGGGATGGGATAACAATTGAGATGTAATATGAATAAATTAATAAAATATATTTTAAAAAAAGAAACCATGTCAGTAAATCCATGTGTGAAATATTGTCGTGAACTCTCTGGTGAGGAGCGACAACCTCCACCATTTATTCTACTTCTCGCCTTTTACAGTGGCAGGGCCACCCTAACAATCCCTGCAAATGCCCTTGGAGAAGTGTCCAGCTGCTTACGTATATAATATATATTGAATGCTTAAAGCATTTAGGTATAACCTCATAAAAGACATCAGAAACAAGTGCAGATTTCTGCAAAATGTGTACCACAATTTTTATGGCAGCTTTATTCATAGTAGCCCCCAACTGGGCATCATACGAGTGCCCTTCAATAGAAGGATACATGGTAGAAGGTGAGAACCATCTTCCTATTAGTTGTCCACTCGTGCTGTGGCATATGTTGTGCTTAGGCAATAGACTGATAGATCAATTTGTAAGCCATAATAGAGCCCTGGGATATAAGAAATATAAAAGGCTCTTAGAAACATTGCATTTAGTCAAACAAACTAGATACACAAGAACAAAAACTGCACAGGTTAATTCCTGTGAATAGGTTAGACTAATCTCCAGCGCGAAGTTTAGAATAGTGTGATCCTTCATAGTAAGGGGGAAAGCCCTGGACTGGACAGAATGGCCCTGCGGTATTGGAAAGCTCTGCATGGTGTGATTCTGTAGAAGTATGTTTTTACTAAAACCCACTGATCTGTGTATTTCATTATGTAATCACACTTCAGCTAAATTGAGCAGGGCTGCCTTCAGATATTACGGCTGCCTCTTAACACAGCCCAAAGCGGAGTTGGCAGTGCTATTTGTTACAACAGCAGGCTAATGGAAGGAGAGTTTCTTTCTTATTTATAGCTCTATGATTATAATTTAAAATGTAACACACCATGTTGGAGTTCTGTTACACAACCAAGGGTCCCTAATTAGTGTTTTTTTTTTCTCTTCAACACAACAGAGTCCTCAACAACTGCAGATAAGAGTTATATACACATTTCCATTCTGAACCTCCTGGTGTTTGAGAAGCTCCTTTTTTTTTTTTTTTTTTGCCAACACAGTGACAGCAAGCAGAGCAGCCAGCACATCCATCCAAACAGCTCTCTTTAAAGTACAATGTTAAGATTGGGTATAGTGTGCATGCCTTTAATCCCACTACCCAGGACAGAGAGGTATGCACATCCCTGGGGCATTGAGGCCAGCCCTGGCTGTGTAGTAAGACCTTCTCTCAGGAGAAACAGATAAATAAAACAACACAACAACAAAGTAAAACATTAGGTCAAACCATATGAGAAACCATGACAAGTTCTATAGAGTTCAACCTAATATTTATATCAAGTCATAGGAATTAAATCAGAAAAGAAAGTGACCAATGAGAAGCTGGCAAGAGGAGCCCCTCCTCTGCTCCAGTGTCTTCCAAGATATACACAGCCTAAATTGTAATGAACGTAGGATGCATCCTGAGCCAGGTAATCCTCAATCCCAGGCACACCCTGTTATCCCAACACACAAGTCTCACATCAAAGATCACCACCTCCAGCCTTGTGCCCGACATGCCCCAGCAGGGCTCCAGATGATTTTCTGCCCTTGGCCCAACAGGTTTATTGCTAATGAGAAATCTGGCTCTGCTGCTTCTTCCTGGCTCCCAGTGCAGTCGGAGCAGATGGAGGAGTCTTGGGAGCTGAAGGTGACAGAGCGCTGAGCTTTTCCATGAAGCTGGCTTTATTTCTACAGCCACACGTATGAAAACGTACAGGAAACTACATTCGGGAAATGACTTAAGAATTGATATTAAGCCCCTAAATAAGAAGCCAGTTTCCATTACTGGCAATACTGGAAGTGTCTACGAGCACATGGACCTCTTTGCATCCACACTTGCTTCTCCCCATTCCCACTTTCATTCCCTGTGCCAACCTTAGTGTTGAAAAAGCCTGACATTTTAAATAGATACTGGCACTGGAGCTAAGAAAGCCAAGAAGTGAAAGAAGAGAAGCATTGAAAATAGAAGTACAATTCCTTTCTAGTCCCAAGGAAAGAAAATCCTAGTGAACTAGCTATGCTGGAGCCCCAGTGTGTTCTATTAGGTTTTCCTAAGTCAGGCTTTATGGCCAAGGACTGCCACATGGACACTGGGTATATGTAACACTCTGTGAGACGTGTTGTAAGTTATAAATGCTTAAACCCCTGGCCAAGATGATTCTTAAAGAAGCTGTGTTCATTGACAGTGCAACCCCAAAGTCTTTGCAGAGTAGGTGGAAGGCACATAATGACATTATCAGAATTTCCTCTAATCGTGTTTGATATTTATTTTATTATGCTTTGCTAATGTGAGGTGTATGTGCGTATGCACCTGTGTGTGTCACTGCACTTGCCTGTGAGGGTGTATGTGGAGGCCAGAGCCTGACTTTGGGATGTATTTCACTGCTGCTCAATCCTTATTTTTGAGACCGGGTCTCTAAACCTTCTCACAAATTCAGCTAATTTGGCTCATTTCTTTCCCTTAGGAGTTACAGATGTGTGTCATTTTGCTGAGCCTTTATGTGTAAATATACATTGAGCCATCTTCTTTGGCCCTCATGCAGACATTTCAAATTTGGGGACAGTAGGTCTCTAAGATCTGGGTCTCTATGTTTGGCAGCTCTCCTAAGATAGCAAGTTAAAAAGACTGAGGGTTAGTAGATGTCTGGCCAGAAGAGATTTCAGAGATAGCCTTGTCCTGCTTATACAGACTTCATGAAAAGCAAACAAACATACAAACAAATAAGAGCCAGAAATGGAGGCATAGCATCACAGTAACACATTGATCCGCACCAGGACAGGAAGTAGAATGTGTCTACTGTGAAGCATGACTAGCAACAGGGCAAAACAGAAATGGGAAAGTCATGCAACAGTCAGGACACACTGCTATCTGACTGGCACTGAAGCAAATAAGCCGGGAACTGAAAATAATTCTGGGAAATGTCAGCACTCCCTGTACTGACTGTGGGCTAGTTACAGAGTAAGGAGCCAGTGCCAGCCACAATGCATGTCATGTTTATAATATATGTCTTGACTGTCTAGAAAGATGGAACACAACTTAATGGACTGTCTCATTTAATCCTTATGCCAATCCACTGAGTTAATAATAATAAACATTGAGCATCTTTTATATGCTGAATGCTGCTTTTGTGCACTTAATGAAGTATATGATTTCATTTACACATCATGAATGTGAGTTTGGTACTCTGGATATCTATAGAGAAAGATAAGAAAACCAGGACTTACAGAGAATACATAGCTCTCTCAAGATCACGGGCAGACACTAATTAAAGCCTAAATTCCTTTATCAAAGAATTCAAGTGTTTGGATACATCGCTTAATGAAAAGGGGCTGAGAATATGGCTCAGTGGGGTCAAGTGCTGAAACCTCCGACATAAGAACCTGGGTTCAGATGCTGAGAACCCACATAAAAGGCAAGCATAGGGACAAATGCTTGTAGCCCTACTCTGGGCTAGAGACAGAGACAGGTGGATTCCTGCAGCCCACAGTCTAGCCAGCCCAGTTCAGACAAGGAGATTCAGGATCACTGTGAGATCCTGTGTCAAAAAATAAAGGCAAGACAATTAAGGAAAAGATACCAAACCTCTTCCTCTGGCCTACACACACACACACACACACACACACACACACACACACACACACACACACACTCACACACACACATACATCCATACTCTAACAAGCACATGTACTGTAGTACAACACAAAACATACAACATCACACACATGCACCAAACCAATAAACATACACCTTACACACACACACACACACACACACACACACACACACACGCAACCACTGATACTCAATATTCTTAGACTTTTGTTTTCCTAAAAAATAACCAGAACTACGATAAAAAATAAGTATTGAACAAAAATAATTTGTCTAATGCATTTATGTTTCCAGATGGAGTGGACGACAATTTGGGCATTAGGAATTCTACCTAGACTTGGTTTTTGCTGTTGTTTTTGTTTTCAGTTCTTTGTTTTATTACTAAGGTAGCCTTTGGATACAAAAGGAATTGGGTTTAACACATAAAGTGGGAAGAAGGAAGGGACAAAGTGTTGAGGGATGAGAAAAAAGAGGGGGAAAGAAGTGTGTGTGTGTGTATGTATGTGTGTGTGTGTGTGTGTGTGTGTGTGTGTGTGTGTGTGTATGTGTGTGTGTGTGTGTGTGTGTGTGTGTGTGTGTGTGTGTGTAATAATAGACAACATTGGCTATATGACCAAAGGAGGATTATATACTTATTTCTTCTAGGATCCTATAGGAGACCATGCTGTGTAATAATTTCACCATTGTAATTTAAAAATCAGTAGCCCTGGTAACCAAGTCTACTGGTGAAGCGTGGTATTTAAAAATGGTGTGGCTCGTCCCAGATAAACTCATTGCTTTGTTCTTTCCTTTTGAGATCCAAGGCATTATTTACATACACTTGGCAGCAACACAGAATCTTTTCATTAAAATGAGATTTTTTTTTTTTACATTTATCTGTGTATAAAAATAGAGGTATTTGAATAAGACCATATCTTTTGTTGTTGCTGCTTCTTGGCTAAATTATTGGTTAGAAAAAAAACCAATAAAACCTTCTGGACAGCACCAAATAATTTAGCTAAAGGTTGATATGTGTATACATGTGTGCATACATGTATACACAAGTATGGTGTTTATGTGCATTTGTAAATGTGTGTGGGTCTACCTCTGCAGAGGTAAGAGGACAACATTAGGTGTTGGTCTTGTTTTCCACTTTCTTTGGGACAGAGCCACTTCCTGTTCTTTGTTGTACGGAGCAGGCTGGCTGGCCTGCAGATTCTCTTACCACGCCATAGGAGCTCTGGGACCACAACCACTTTATGTGGCTTCTGAGGATCTGGACTCTGGCCTAAGTGCTGGCAACTGCTTTATTTACCTGTCACCTCAGCTCTGGAGGCCAATTCTAAACATTTGAATCCCACTAGCTTTACTGACTTCGTCAGTGCCCTGCCCAACAGTGAGGTGCAGTGGTGCTTCCGCTTGGTACCTGTCACAGTGATTCAGGGGCTCCTCAAAGCCCCTTAGTCCTGGATTTTAGTTCTGAAAACCCCTTTTCTTTAGAGCAATAGCCAAGCGGGCAGGAGGCACACTTTGTGGAATAGCATGCAGCTATCAGAAGGACCTTTATATTTTTTATCGTTACCACATGCATGAAGAAACTTAGACATAAACCCAGGGAGGGGTCCATTTGCATCAGTTTGGGGCCATATTTTTTGCAAGGCCTACTGACCTCCTCATCTATCCACGGGTCCAGCCAGCCCTTCCTCCACTCTTGAGAAAGATAGTTAGGTATTTTCCATATACACAGTCAGGTCTGAGCATAATCTTGGTTTTCCTACTTGGAAGCTGAGTGATTTAGGGTCAGCTTCTTAGATCTGAGTCCAACTATTCTTGCAAAAAGTGATAAGTTATACTATGTCCTTTTTTTTTTTTTTTTATCAAACTGGTGAAAACTAAATGAGAAAGTGCTTAATGTGTGGCCCAAACCTGATAAACAGCAAGCGCTTCAGATAGTGTTATTTCTAATCAGGTATGAGAAAAGTAAGGCTTTGAAGAGGTGAGCGGCACAAGACGTCAAGTCTAGTAACCGAGAGTCGGAGTGTGGAAAGCACAGGTGCTCTCCAGGGTCACATGCTTCCCTCTTTGTGTGAGGGCACAGTCTCTAGAAGAAAACAGTCACACAAACTTTCGCTATACACAGTCGTGAGAATGGAAGTCATATAATAGGTTCAAGGGTGTGTGACCTGGGAAAGCTCCTTGGAAGGCATGGTGCCTGAGTTCAAGATCCCTCTTGAACCTTTTAGACAGAAAGAGAGGTGGAGGACACAGTACACAGACTGAAAAAAGAACGTACAAATGGAGGGGGAGCTCAAAGTGCATGGTGCTCCTTGGGGGGTCCATGCAGGGTTTTTACGGGAGGTGCCAAAGGCAGGGAGAGACTGAATCAAAACTGTTTCTTCACACTCTAGATTTCTAGGAGTTTTGAACTGATGGATCAACTAAAGGGTTAAAATGGCTGGAAGCAAAGCACACTTGAATTTCTGCCATTTTCACTTGGAAACAGAACATACCTCCCACCAGGCAGGCTGATCTGTTTCCATGCCAACCAATTACTGAAGCCTGGAATAGGCTGAGTGTAAGGAAGGTGGCAAGGGGTGGTGTTGGTAAAGAGCATGGATGAGGGGAAAGGGCATGGTAAGGGTCAAATGATGGAAGTGGTTTGTCAGGGCAGTATCTGAGTTACTGCAGATTTGATCATTGCTACACATAGCCACAGCCACACACACACATAGACACACACACACACACACACACACACACAGAGAGAGAGAGCGAGAGAGAGAGAGAGAGAGAGAGAGAGAGACAGAGAGAGAGAGACAGAGACAGAGAGAGAGAGAGAGACAGAGAGAGAGAGAGACAGAGAGAGAGAGAGAGAGAGAGAGAGAGAGAGAGAGAGAGAGAGAGAGAGAGAGAGAGAGACAGAGGTGTCCTTTGAAGTTCTGGACATTTTCAAAAGGACCTCATGTAATTCAGGAACTTTTAACCAAAACATTTATGAATATCAGCACTCTGGTTCCTGAAGAACCTTCGCAGCTATTCATTTACACGTATGTATTTTAGCCTTGAGCTAAGAGGTTGTCTTTTTGCCACCGGGACCATCATTTCAACGACGTTTTCGGTGTCAGCTACTGCTAATGTTAAAATTGAGTTGAGCAGGAATGAGCGTTGCTGCCTGCTGCAGGTTTGCATGAGGCTTCCAATGGAGAATTCCGAGACCTTCTGTACTGTTGCATGAAATGGAGAACCAAACAGAGGGAGAAGGGTGGACAGAGAGGATAAGGAAAGAAGGGGAAAGACTAAGAAGTGGTTTTTAAACTTGCCTTTACCTTGGAACCACTAGGAGAGATTTACAAAAAACTGACGTCTGAAGACCCCTCAAGCTCGTTCTAATATGTAGCCAAGGTGGATACAGTGGGATAAAACAAGAAGTGTTTGTTTGTTTGTTTGTTTGTTTTACGAATGT
Source organism: Acomys minous (assembly GCF_964271855.1). Taxonomy (NCBI): domain Eukaryota; kingdom Metazoa; phylum Chordata; class Mammalia; order Rodentia; family Muridae; genus Acomys; species Acomys minous. The sequence continues at coordinate 125,140,598 of NC_140484.1, read as the reverse complement.
GTGTGGGCGTGGGGCTGCCTGTCTATATATGCACCAGGTCTATGCAGGTGTTCATTGGAGACCAGAAGAGGGCATCAGATCCCCTGGAACTGACGCTACAGGCAGCTGTGAGCCACCCAAGGTGGGTGCAGGGAACCAAACTCAAATCCTCTGTTCTCACAAGTACAGCAAATGTTCTTGACTGTGGTGGAGTCAATTCTTTAGCCCTCATCTTTGTATTTTTAGCCACTCTTCCCCAAGTGGACTTAAAGCAAGGACCAAATGGTCACTTTTGAATACCTGGGATCTGTCTCAACGTCTGGTGTGTACAATATCAATAATTGTTCTAAAATGAACAAAATATTTTAGACAAGCCATGAAATGCATGGCCAGAGAGTTTATTCTTACTAGAAGCTTTTCTTAACACATTTTCAAGATGTCATGAGCAGGGGCCTGCAGAAATCTTTACTAAAACGAAAGCACAAACAAAGAAACACAAAAGGAAAATGAAGGTAAGCAAACGTCCTCTAATGAACTTAAGTGTTTTTGGAACTGCTGTCTGTTCAGGCATGTGGGAGACCCTGTGAAAAACAGATTGAGACTTGGAGCAGAGGATTAAGTTCTAAAAGCACTGAGTGGCACTTCTATATCGATCAGTACAGAGTCCAGTATTTTAAGAAGTCCTTATGTCTTCCTTAGTATAATATGGCTGGCTCTGTGGCTTTAAAAAGTATAGCAGGAATTATGTTTTGGGGGAGGATGAGGAAGATCTTTTAGTACCACACAAACTATTCTCAGCCTGAGATATCCGCCCTTTAGATTAAGGGAGTCGGTTATTATAAAAGATAAGATAAAATTTTTGAGCCAAATGTGAAATAAATTCTAGAGAATTGATTTTTGATAAAAAATGTAGTGGCGCATGACTTCAATCCCAGCACTCTGGAGGCAGAGGCAGAGGCAGAGGCAGGCAGACCGCTGTGAGTTCCAGTCCAGCCTGGTCTACAAAGCAAGTCCAGGACAGCCAAGGCTGCACAGAGAAACTCTGTCTTCAAACAAACAAACAAACAAACAAACAAACAACAGTTTATCTCAGGCTGGGCTTGTGTCTTACTGAATGTCTTCTGGAATGATCATGTGATTCTGCCTGTGTTGTGTTAAAGTTGTGGTTTTCTAATGCAAACAGGACCTTTAGGCTTGGGAGTTTAGCTCAGTGGTAGAGAACTTGCTTTGGAACTCTGGACTTAATGGATCCCATGATTGGTGGTGGAATAGCTAATGCAATAACTAATTATTATTTTTCTACATATTACTGCATTAATTGGGCTAATATTTTACTCTGATTTCTCATGTCAAGTTTTAAAGAGAGATTTGGACTGTGTTGAACTGTACTTTTCTTTCTTATAATAGCCATGTTAAGTTTTTGATAACAAGGTACTATTAACATTGGGGGGGGGAAGCTACCAAATTTTTTATCTTTACTGATTTCTAGGTATGTGTATAAAATACATGGTGATTTACAAAAGTTGCCATAAGCCTATGGTTGTATATTTATTATTTTTATTCTATAGACAGCGTAGAGAGGCCCAGAAGGAAAGAAATGAATTGCAGAAAAAGAAAACTCAGTAGCTGAGTCAGGATTGATTTCCATTTTATTATTATTTCTTTGGGGGTTTTGTTCTATTTTGTTTTTGTTTGTTTGTTTTGAAACAGGCCATGAACTAGTGGTTCTTCTACAGGGCTAAGATTTAGATCCACTTATTATTTCTGCCCATCCCCAAACTTGCATGTATGTATGTATGTATGTATGTATGTATGCATGCATGCATGCTTGTATGTATGTATGTATGTATGTATGTATGTATGTATGTATGTATGTCCTATACTTCTGTGTCCTGCACTGACTAGTGAGTGGCTGGGTGACTTGCTATTCTAGAGGACTTAGAGTTTAATTCTATAGGTGTCTCTATTATCTGTAGGGAGGAAACACTGCTAAAGATGACCTTTCCCTTTACATCTGTAACGCAGTGTAACAGGCTCCTCTGTGCCTAGTCTTTCAAATCTTTGGATTTTCCTATCCTTTACATACTGTCAGATCTCAGGACAGAGTCCGTATTCAGAATAAAAGCCTATCAATTTTACTTTTTTTTTTTTCCTTTTTCTTTTCCTTTTCCTTTATAATTAGCTGTCGCTGGACCCTGTGGGGAAGGGAGGATATTTGATTCATCTTTTTATCCCTGAGATTATCCTGTATAGCACTTTATAACTAACAGTCACAAAAGATGATAAAACTCAAATTCATACTCTATTCACTGCACTTTACTAGCTGTAAATCAAATGGTTTTCTATTCCAGTCGCCTGTACACAGCATCTTAGCAGGAAACACCAAACCTCTTTGCCGAGGAGAATGCATGGTCAAGGCAGGGTGGGAACTCTTCCACCCAGGCCAGCATACCTCCATAGACCACCTTTGAGGATGCTGCATGTCCAATAACTAGTACAACTCTTGACCAAGCATGACATAACTAAGAACAAGTAAGCCGGAAAATTAAGGCTCAGTAGAAATTCAGCCCAGACAAAACTGAGTTTGTATCACCTTCTCCTTTTCCTTGGCTTTGTGAATACCAACAGCAACATAAGTACCTCAACCTTGATGTCATTAACTGCAAAATGGGAGGCTGGAGTCCACGTGGAAGTGGGGAGAAGAATTTTTTTTAATTTAGGTATTTTTTTTTAGGAGTAGTTATTCTCATATGAAAAGTCAGAAGGAGTGTCTGGTGTGACACCCTTAGGTAAAAAATCTTTCCTTCATCTGCCCAGAGAAAATCTACCTTTATGAGGGACCCTCATTAAATAAAGACAAATTAATTTTACTATGTATCATTATTACTTTGATGATGGAAAATTCATGTAACTTTCAAAAAAACATCATTGCAACGCATCAAATTATTACAGAGGAAAGGTCTGGCCGTCTGTCTTAGGGAGGATTGCTATTGCTGTAACGAAAACCAGACCAAAAACAAGTTGAGGAGGAAAGAGTTTATTCAGCGCACACTTCCGCATTCTAGTGATCAATGAAGGAAGTCAGGGCAGGAACTGAAACAGGTCAGGAACCTGGAGAGGGGCGAGGGCTGATGCAGAGGCCATGGAGGGGTGCTGCTGACTGGCTTGCTTCACATAGCTTACTCAGCCTGCTTTCCCATAGAACCCAGGGATGGCCTCACACATAATAGGCCAGGCCCTCCCACATCAATCACCAATTAAGAAAATAGCCCACAGACTTGCCTACAGTCCTCTCTTATGGAGGCATTTTCTTAATTGAGACTCCTTCCTCTCTGATGATTCTAGCTTGTGTCAAGTTGACATAAACCTAGCCAGTCCAGTTTCCCATTTGTAGAAAAAAAAAAAGAAGAAGAAGAAGAAGAAGAAAAAGAAGAAGAAGAAGTGAAATATAAAAAGCAAGAAAATTCAGAGGAGCTAGGTGGACCAAGATAAATCATTAAAACAAATGCCTCCCAAGGGTTTGAGAGCCTTTTAGAACCAAAGGATTCAGAATTAAATAATCTAGCTATTACAATGTTTATCTTAATTTCTAAATTCTAACATAATATTTTGGATGTAAAAATATGGAGATTCTCCATCTAGTGCGCTCTCTCTCTCTCTCTCTCTGTCTCTCTCTCTCTCTCTCTGTCTCTCTCTCTCTCTCTCTCTCTCTCTCTCTCACTTTCCATCCTTGTGCTTGTTGTCTCAGTGTGTAAGCTCTTAGCTACTGCTCCAGAGTCAGGCCCACCTGTCTGCTGCCATGCTCCCTCATCATGATGGCCATGGAGTGACACACCAAAACTACCCTGAGCAACTCAGAAAATGTTGAAGCACCTGCTTAGACTCTGGCCAAGACTCCCCTCATTGCTGGTGTTTATTGAAGCACTCAGGGTACAGCATCCTGGGAAGGAGTAGTCATCACCAGAACAGAGGTAGCCCAACAGACATTTGGCCCCTTGACACTTTGAATGGAGTATTCCAAATTGGGACAAATGACAACTATTGGAAGTAGTCCTCCTTTTGAGATGACTGAAGAGCAACTGCCACCAAAGCCCTAAATGCCAAAGGACAGGCGAATCTCAGATTCTACTACAGTGTTGAGTGCTGCCAACTCTGACAGGTACATAACTAGGATCAGAAACCCGAGCTGAAATGAACTTATTGTTGAAGAGCTGCATTAAAAAAGAAAGAAAAAATAAAAAAAGCAAAGCATTGTACTGTTTTATGGACAGTGCAGGCACCTTCGTCATTTGGCTTTCCTGCCTTGTGGATGGGGACGTATGTTTGAGAAGAATGAGGAGTAGCCCATTGCTTTGCATCTTCCCCGAGTCTTCGTCCAGCTGATGCTTATTAACCATGCATCCAGGCTGGACCAGCCTTGATAACTGGTCTCAGTCCTGTGATTCTGTGTGTATATGTCTGCTTTTTACTGAAGAGTTGAGCAGGAAAAAGACCATTGTCATGCATCAAGTCCTTGCGAACAAGTCAGAAAAGGGGGAGTAGAAAGTTTCTTCTGAGGCTGGCCCAGGCAACACAAAAAATAAAACAAGTTTTTGCTGGGGAGTGGGGAACTCTAGTTTGAATAGACTTTATTCAAAGGTGTGTTAGTCTGACCTTAAATCTCATATTTTCATATGGTGAAAATCTTACTTTTTATAACCTTCTAGGGCATTTTTGAAAGAATCTGTGCACTTCATTTTTTAAAGCCAAATAGCTACACTATTGAAATTTATATAAACCGAGTAATATCCTGTCACCATTTGTCATTCGTTAATGCAATATCAAGAGATGCTATCAGGGAGAATTAAAAATTTCCAGGAAAAAAAAAAGTGAAGTTTCACCTAGTAAGGTTTTAAAAATATAACCATAAAATTGAGAACTTCTCCTGATGTTCAACTAACATTCTTTTTCTCTGCATCAAAACACCTGTTCTCCTTTAAAATGGTAGCATTAATAAAGATTTAAAGTATGCACTGCTACTGGCCTAGTCTTTTTAGGCTTCTTACTTGCGGAAATTGCTGATCCCATGCCAGGTGCCTGGTGTTAACTCTAATGTTGCAGGTCAGAGTAATCTGTACCTAAGACCGCTGAGGAGAAGGCAGGCCAACAACCTGGAACACCCAACTGGCACCAGTGACTCCCAAGATGCCCTGAGACATTTTCATAAAAACTTAGGGCTGAAGACAAAGCGGGTAGTGGCGGTGAGGAAGAGAATGGAAAGGCCGGTGCACACTGCAGCTGTGAGACAGTGATGCCAGCTGATGTTTGGAAGCTTTACCTCAGTGGAGGCAGGTGACTCAAGTGCCGTCAAAAGCTCCGGGACGGTGGAGATTTACAGACTTTCACGGACTAAGTGCTCGGAGATAGTATTGCTACAAATCATAAACAGACATATGGGTGATTCATATAAAGCACTGTTTTAGTCAAAAGGCAAAGCTTGACTATCTGAAACTGTTCCCAGTCTTGGGTTTCGGCCATTGGCACCTGTTGTATTGCGTGCTAAAGAGAACGCACAGCACATCCCGCACTGGGGGCCAGTGCTTCCATAAGTGTGCGAGTCGCACCGCACAGGGCCCTGTCCGTCCTGTGCCTTCACTGTCTTGCTTTTTCATTTTCCATGGGGCCTCTATAAGGATGAGGTAAGAAGGAAGTCAGGTTGCATGTCCTGCCACACACAAGGAACTCTGTGTGAAAGGCGTGGTAACTGCGTCCTTTTACTATGAGATATATATCCTGACTTCGGACTCTTGTTGGCCAAGGAGGTTCAGGAGCCTTGTCCCAGCTGGCCTGAGAATGTGTGGGAATGAGGAATTTGATTCCAAGTCCACAAACTGGATACACAATGGGAAGTGACTGAGTAGTGCTCCACAGCCCCTTCAACCTTTAATGGTGTGTGGGTAGTTCTGTTAAAACTCATGAGCTAGCCAACACGATGGGGTTCAGTGGGAGTGAGGAGGATGAGAGGGGTTAATGGTGCCTGTAAATGGGCAAAATGCAATTCATATGCATGAAACTGTCAAAGACTTATTAATAAATAAAAGTGTAAAACTATGGGCTGGACAGATGGCTTAGTGGTTAAGAGCACTAACTACTCTTCCAAGTAGTCTGGAAGATTTGATTCCCAGCACTAATATGGTGGCTCACAAGCATCTGTATCTCCATTTCCAAGGAATCCAATATCATCTTCTGGCCTCCTCAGGCACCAGGTATGCACAGGGTACACTGACATAACTGTAGGTAAAACACCCATACAAATACAACAATAACAACAATATTATAAACTCATGAGCTGGACATGGTGACACACATCTGCTGCTCATACACAGGAATTCAGAGTATGGATTCCATTAGGTATTCGTATATGGCCTGGCCTACACAGGGAGAACCTGTGTCTCAAAAACAAAACACACAAACCAAAAAATGACAGTCTCCAAACTTTGTACTATGTGACATGACAATAAGCAAAACACAAGGCACACATTCGAAAAGGGCACATGTTGGTGGTGAGTTGGCAGGAAGAGAGGCTTGACTCAGCCAAGCACTTGACCACTTGGAGAAACGAAGAGAGAACTTAGAGTTCTGAACTACCCATTTCTTCATCTGTAATGGTGTGGAAAATAACACCCATTTGTAGACGCACTGTATTAAATAAAAATAAACATGTGAAAGCTGTTCATTAGAGCCAGATGGCATAGTAAATAGGGACACAGGACAGCATGCTCAGGTTCTAATCTCAGCCCCGCATCGACCTCACTGTTTTCTTCTCTGCAGTAGGTCTAATCACAGCACTCATTTCATGACAGTTCTGTGAATAGTGAGTAAAATAATCCATCCAAAGTATTTCAGAACCTATCTGGTATACAGCAGGCAATATCCTAGCCATATTTTACAATTATTGCATTTGTGGATATTCATAACTGTTACTGTACTAACTGGTAAACACAGCTTTGTTGGTTAAATGTGGTTTAAAAGGCTTAATTGGAGACAGTTTGAGAAGGAAGGTTTATTCATTTGATCAGTGGAACATGGATCTTTTCTTTAACAACTTATATGTTATATGTTATGTGCACGTATATGTATATGTATGTCTATGCATATTGTATATATATGTGTGTGTATATGTATATGTATATGTGCTTGTGCATATGTATATGTATATATGTGCACTTTGCCAATCAGATGCCTGTGGAGAGCAGAAAAAGGAGTCCCTTGAAAGAGGCAGTTGTGAGCCATCCAATGTGGGTACTGAAAATCAAACCCAGGTCCTCAGGAAGAGGAGCAAGTGTTCTTAACCTCTGAGTCAATTCTCCTGCCTCTGCGACCTTTTTAGGTATCTGCAAGTAAAATCTTAGGTAAAGTTAACTTGTTTGCTTTAAACGCCAAGCACATGAATGACTCAGCAGTTTGCATGTGTTACACTGCAAAGATGTAGACTAAAATCATTGCCTTTCAGGATGTCAGAGTCAGTCCAGCAGAAGAGGGTGAGAGGAGCCATGGACAAGAAAAGAACAGGTAAAGATATGGAAGGAGCACTACCTATGGTGCAGGGGAGCACTAAAAAGTACATATTGGTGGTTGTCCTCTTTCTTGTGTATTTATTATTATTGTTGTTGTTGTTGTTGTTGTTGTTGTTATTTTATGTATGAGTGCTTTACTTAAGTGTATTGATGTGTACCGTGTGTGTGCCTGTTCCTGAGATGGTCAGTAGAGGGTGTCAGATCCTCTGGCATTAGAGTTACCTATGGTTGTAAGCTACTGTGTAAATGATGGGATTCTAACACAGGTACTCTACAAGAGCAACAAATGCTCTTCACTAATCCAACTCTCCAGCCCCCTTAATACTATGCTCTGTTTAATCACTATGTTCATTGTACTAAGAAAACCTTATTCAGCGGGCCAATGACATTGCCAAGCAATTAAAAATGCCTGATGCTGAGCCTGACAACTCAGTTTGATCCCTGGGACACACATGAAGGGACAGAACCAACTACAGCAAGTTGTTCTTTGCCCTCTATTGAGTTCTAGGTACTCTAAGGCATATCGCACACGCACACACACACACACACACACACAGAGAGAGAGAGAGAGAGAGAGAGAGAGAGAGAGAGAGGGAGAGGTGGGGAGGAGGGAGGGAATTTAAAAAACGTATTTAAGGTGTATCAAGTAAGTAAAATTCAAGTGCCAGAATTAAGTGACAAATTACCTCCGTGGCAGGTTTGTGTTGTAGTCTGTATGGTTCACAGCTGGGTTTGTGGTACAATAGTGGCACTATTGTTACGTGGATAAACAACTACTCTCTGCTTGGCTTTGTCCATAAAGATAATTCGTACCAAGTAGTGTTAGCTTGGTTGTGGTGGCTTGAATAGGAATGATCCCCCATAAACTCATAGATCTGGATGTTTCTTCTCCAGGGAGAGGCACTATTAGAAGTGGCGGCCTTGTTGGAGGAGGCGTGTCACAGTGGGGTGGGCTCTGGGGTTTCAGAGGCTCAAGCCAAGTCTCTTCCTGATGTCTGCCAATCCAGATGTGGAATCTTGGTTCCGTCTCCAGCACCATGTCTTCCTGCGAGCCACCATGCTTCCTGTCATGATGACAATGGACTAAACTTCTGAACTGTAAGCCAGCCCCAGTGAAGTGTTTTCCTGTATAAGAGTTGCTGTGGTCATAATGTCTCTTCACAGCAACAGAAACCTTAACTAAGACCCTGGTCAAAAACCCAGAATGCAGGATCCTGGTCATCGACCTTGTTGAGATGGGAGTGGCAGTGAAACCGAACACTGTTGTTTAGCTAAATTTACATAGTGCCAAAATGCCTTCCAGCTATTTATGTTTATATAAAATGCAACTCTGTGCCTTATATGGAGAATCTTCTCCTTCCAGAAAGCAGTGATGAGTGCAGAGACTCATGGCTGCTTGACGTGCTGAGAATAAGTGATGGGTGCTATAACAGACACGTATACCATGCCTTCTGAGGATCGCGGAGCATTTCAGAAGAGAAAAGAGGAAGAATGCAAGAGTTGGAAAATAGAGAAAGGAGGGCTGAGAAGTGCCAGCTTCTGGGTAAGCCACAACAATTATGACTATGAACGCACACTAAATATGGATGCCTGCGCTGAGTACATACAAGAATTGGCTTCTCAGCAGTTAGCACACATGGAAGAGGGGCTCAGGGGTCCTATAATTCACTGTTGAACTATTTGTTACTACTGGTAGAGTCAGGAAGAGATGAAAGTCACTGCTTTCATCTGGGTACCCACTGGTGACCCCATCTGAGCCCAGTGGACAGCTTCTATTCAATGCATACACAAATGGTACTGGTCAAACTAAACTAAGTTACAAACTAAAGCTAGAAATCATGAATCTGAGAAAGGGAGTAGTGGTGGTAAGGATGTGAAGGAGATGGGGGGGAGGGGCCATCAGAAAGCACTATGTATCCACGGATACTGTCAAAGAACAAATGTAACTCTAATTGTAAGAAAGACAAATTGTGTATTTGCTTCATGGGTTAAGGAGAGGGAGCACTCTGTTTCTCCATGCCCACCTCTCACCTGTTCTCTTGGGAGAATTCGGTGTTCCTCTTACATGTCTGTCACTCTTTTCTAGACCGAACTGCCTCCCATGTCACAAACCCAAGCATTTCCTCAGGAGATGAGATTTTTAGCAATGTGACTATTATGTGGTAAGAGCCAAGAAGCAAAATCTAGACTGATGGAATGACTTGAGCTTCTCAGAGGCAGGGAAAAAAATGCCTTATGTATCTTTTTAACACCTGAGCCAGAATACGGAGGCTGGTTAATGGCTCAGAAAAGCTTTAGTGGGAGGAATCAATGAATGACCAAATGACAGGCCAACCATCAATAACGATGAGCTCTGAAGGCTGGACATGCCACAGAGGGATGAAGGGAAATGTGATGCTGGCCATGGGAAAGGTCACCCGTGAAACTCTTTTCCCTTTTCCTATAGGAAATTGAGACCCTTTTCAAATTAGTGACAAACTGTGATCTCAGGGGAAGGTGAAAAACAAAAACAAAAACAAAAACCACCCTGCCAAAACACCCAAAATAACCATAGTCCCCCTAAATCCTCCTACTTTCTATTTCGGGCATAAAATTGGCTGCAAGAACACAAAGCCTTTTGTTCCACAATTAAGGATGCAATTAAAAATGTAAATGGCTGCAGGAGTGTGTGTGCTACTAATGAGTCTCAAAGTATAAATGAAGAATCAAACTTTATTCTCCATTAAAGGAGGCAAATTAAGTACACACAGAAACAAGGGAACTTTCTTCTTACTTAACAAGTCCCATAGGGTGAGCTCCTTCTAAGGCATGGTTCAAAGTAATACTAATGAGACAGTCACGATTGCGGCTGAGGGCTGTGGCTGCACCTCAGCTTGGAGAGCACTGGTCTAACATGCACAGACCCTTGGCTAGACTTGCCGCACTATATAAACTGGGCATGATAATAGACTTCTAAAATCCTATCTCTTGAGAAGATAAGAAGGTGAAAGTGGTCCTCAGCTATATACTGAGCTCAAGGCCATACCAGGCTATACGAGACTCTGTCTTTTTGTTGTTGTTGTTGTTTTGTTCAAACAAACTTTTTTCTTTTCTTTTTAAAAATTATATATATATATTTTTTCACTTTACATACTGATCATCTTAACTCTCTCCCTCTTCTCCTCCCAGTCCAGCCCTCCTTCCCTCCCTTCTTTGCCTGTCCCCCACTACTCCTCAAATGAGGGGAGCACCCCCTACCAACCTTAGCACATCAAATTACATCAGGACTGAGTGCATCCTCTTAACCCAGGACCATCAGCTCAGAATATACCCACCCTCAATGGGCTGCCCACCCCAATCACTAATTAAGAAAATGACACCCCCACAGGCTTTCATGCCTGTAACCCAATCTTATACAGGCATTTTCTCAACTGGGTCCCTCCTCTCAGATAACTCTAGCTCTGTCAGGATGACATAAAACTAGCCAGCACAATAAGCTATAAATTTGCCTTAGAATGCCTTTCTTGGGACATTGAATATATAACATAAACGAAATACAAGTTTCATTACTGTCAATGTTAGCAGTGTTCCTACAGGGCTGACTTCAACTTGACTGCACTAAAGTATAAACAAAGATGTAACTGGGTGAGTCAGTGTCTCCTTGTAGGCTGTAAACTGCTTTGGCTTTCAAATTTCCTTGAAATTTTTTTTTCTAGAATGAGGACAAGAATTACAGCTGTGCCACAGTACTGTTGTGAGGCTTAAAGAAGTCAACAGTGGCCTCTAGCTCATAAATTCCTGGGTCCTTCATTACTGTAGGCCAACCTGCCATCTAAATTTTGCATGTATTTTCTGCCTCTCCTCTGGGCTTTCCACTCAATAATTTCCATTTCAGCCTTTTATCAGGTACCTGATCATGTCATACTACCTCCCCTAAAAGGTAGGTGTGTGTGTGTGTGTGTGTGTGTGTGTGTGTGTGTGTGTGTGTTGCCATGCACACACATGAAAGTGCATGTGTGTCCATTTCCATGGTGCTTGTGTGGTGTGTCCATGCTTTTGTGTGTGTACTTGAGCATGTGGATGGAGGCCATTTGGTGCCATCTTCAATAACTTTTTACTTCATCTTTTTTGTGATATTCTCTCTCACTGTGCTGGGAGCTCACCAAATCGCTAGACTAGCTGGCCAGGGATCACCAAGCATCCTCCCATCTCAATGGCCCCAGTGTTAGGGTTGCTGACACTCGCCACCATGCTCAGCCCCCATGATGCTGGGGATGTGAATAGAGGTCTTCAGGCTTGTGTGGCAAGTACTTTACTAACTCAGCCCCATCCTGGAGACTTTAAGAGATAAAACTAAAAGAAATCTTAATTCAGTGCTCTTAATTTCTTATTCTGCTGCATCATACTAGATCACAATTGAATCAACTTCAGAGTGTATATATGATGTTGTTAAATAAGAACAGACAAGTCAGGGAATGAGGGTCAACATAAACATCAGCTAATGCTATGCCAAGTACTCAGTAGCAGTTTGCACATAGTTGACTGCAACCCGCTCCAGGGAGAGTAGGAAAGCTGGAAGAAAGGAGACAAATTCCGCCCTGTATCAGAGTACACAGATGGCATGGCCTTGCTTTATATCTTTTGGCAGAGTCCATCATCAGGTGAGGTTGCACATGGCTGTGCCAACGAAAAGAGGCTCTAGGCTACCACTATACAACTCTCTTTCCCACCATGACTAGGTTATGGCCAGTGGGTCCGTGGAATAGCGAGTAGAAATCTCTGCTGTTATTCAGAGGAAAATGCCTAGCATTCAAAAATCTTCTACCTATGTGAAGGGATACTAGGATATAGTGTTCCTGATTTACCGTAATTAATAATATAGAAATAATCTTTCCTCCAAATAAAAGTCCATCAAATAAAAGTGTTCTGGATGGTATTTGTTTTCTCAAACCCATCACTAACACAACAGCCAGGCTTTGTCTCCTAGAACAGAAAGGCCAACTTTCCTGAGACCTTGGTCTTATCTCTCTAACAAGTCTCTCTGTGTGTATGTCTAATTCTATTATTAATTAGATCTTATTTTAAATGGAGTCAGAGAGTTTGGGGGACAAATTAAGTAGGCTGTAGTCCTGGAAACATTGTATCTTTCCTGGAATTGCAGTGCTGGCAGGCAGTGCTTGCATCTTGAAGATACAGATGGACTTTAAGCACTTGTTGTCCCCAGCTGGTAATTAACTGCCACCAGCTTGTTCAGATACTCTGGCTACATTTTCAAAGGAAAGATAGATGCAGATTTCATTCACTTAATAAATGCTTATTAAGGAAACTTCTTTATACCAAGCATTAAAAACTTGATAAAATGAAGGCGCTAACTGGAATTTGTAGGCTGCAATTCGATGGCGCGTCCATTCGACAACTCTTCCTCCGAATCTATTAAAATAGGATTATAATTGTAAGGCGTGCAACATATTAGTTATGAGGAAACAATCCTTAGAAAAATGTTCTGCATAGCTGATAAATTACCAACAGATTTAGACCATGCAGGTTTGGGAGAAGAAACCTATGGCTCTCATTCCTCTTTGCATCCTTAACATCTATTGCCGAGTGGCACACTGTGGGCAAATGCAAACAGTATGCTTATTGAGGAGAAAAATCAAGACAGGAGTGACTCAATGTGTAGTCATTAATACTGCCAACGTGACAGCATCCAGGATTAATAGGGAGAAGGGCCTCGGGGCATGCCTGTGAGGGATTGTCTAGATTGAGTTTATTGATTGTAAACATCATTATTCCATAGGCTAGAGGCTGCATCGGGGGAGGGGGCCAGATAAATAAGAACATTCATCACTCTTTGTTTCCGGGCTATGGCAGTAATGTGAGGGTCTTGTAACGACAATGAGCTGTATCTTAAAACTGTGACGGAAAAATAAACCCTTTCTCCCTGAGGTTGCCTTTGTCAGGGTACTTTATCACAGCAGTAAGAGAGGTGTTTTATACACAGTGTTTGGAAGGAACGGGACAGGGGAACCACATTCAGTCCATTGGTCACATTATATACAGACCATAAAACAAAAATCGCTTTACCAAAAACAAAACAAAACAACCCAAACAACAAAAACCAAAAAAACCAAAACAAAACCTTTCAGTACAATAAAGATACACACACAAAAAGCAGAGGGGCTGTAGGAGAAATCATGAAGTGTGGCATTGCTGCTATCTATGAGAACGTGCAACGGCCACGCTGTGACTGTAGTGTGTGACTTTTACTGAATTCTTTTCAGGATTCTTTCCAAACTGGCTACACCAGCAAGCACCTGGGATCCCTGGGCTACTGTGTTGCTAATGTAAGGAAAGTACTTTTTCCTGCTTGACTGGGTACTAAATTGTTGATATGGAACCCTTCTCTGTATCTGTAAGCGATGAATCATGATCCACTGATAAGTTATTAAATCAAGTCAATCTGTTGTGACCATCACTCAGCACAGAGAGACTGATTGCACAGAATGGAAAATAATGAGGTACGTGCTATATATAAATAAGAGAGTACTGATTAATGTCAAAGTTCTTTACTTTTCATGCATGTTTCTGTTTACAGGGCCATGAGGAAGAATGAATGACCTTCATTCTTTGGGTCAAAATATTTTTAAATGTTTTTGAAGCAGCAACTCAAATATTGTGCAGTAGAAATTGCAGAGGTTACTATGGCTACCTGAAGACTTGAGGTAGCCAAAACATTTCACTGTTGTTCCTGGTTCCCACCAGATGGTGAGTTTCCTACAGGCAGGGGGCGTGATTTTCTGCTAAGGTCTTGGCTCCTGTTACAGGTTTAGGGGCAGAACGGGTATTTAAATGATGCTTCATGACTAAGTGAGTCAAGTACAGCCTTTGGAATACTGATTTTTAAACCCTAGTTCATAACAAGGAGGTTACTCGCTGGCAGTCTCAATATCCTTTATTAACAAATGAACATAGGCCAGAATTTTGTTTAATGTGGCCTCCCACACAGTGGCTATACGTATCTGTGTTTCTCTTTCCTGCCTTCTCCCAGTGATCTTGATGTGTTTAGCAATTTTTAAGGAAACTTCTCTAGACATCAGTGCTTCTATTGGAGCTAAAAATCCTCCCTCTCTGACTATAGTTCTCTTAACAGCAGGGAAAGCCATGTTCTTTGGAAACTACCTTTTTACTGGCTGATGGGCAGAAGTGAAGGCCATCTTTGCACAGATGAATTCACAGTCACTCCACCTAGGCACCTGCTTGCTTCTTCGGTCCATATGGAAAGCCTTGATGACATGCAACAAATCCGCCTCTACTGGAAAGCTAATAAAGTACTTATCCAAATGCTCTGAAATTACTGAATTTGATCTTTAACATTTCAGTTTCTTTCTTTTTGTGCTACTAGGATTGGAATCCAGGCTCTCTTACAAGCTGCCCAGGCAAGTTCCTTGGTTGTTAAGGTTCTACAATTATAGCTTTTCACAATGCAGGAAATTTAAAAGTCAAATAGCCCAAACACACCTCAATCAGTCCTGTACAACATGTGCAGTGTTATGAATGTCAATCAAAATTCATTTGTGCAAGGCTTCCAGTGCCTCACACAGATTAAAAGTAAAACAATTCCAACTAGATTGAGACTTCTGAGCCAGTCTTAAAGCTCTGCTTGACTCTGGCACTGCTGAGTCTCTCATTTCAAGAGTCGAGGGAAGCAAAGTGCTACCACTTGGGAGGATCGTGTCTACCGGACAGATAAGGCCAGCTTTGGCACGCTCTTAAGATGATGTACTCTCTCCAACGGGGCCAGAGCCAAAGCTGTGTGTGTGTGTGTGTGTGTGTGTGTGTGTGTGTGTGTGTGTGAGAGAGAGAGAGAGAGAGAGAGAGAGAGAGAGAGAGAGAGATTGAGAGGCAGACAGACAGAGACAGAAGAGGCAGAGTAGAAGTTCTATGAACTAGGCGAATATTGAAATTGTTTATCTTAGCTAAAAATTTTGTGAACTTTCTGACTTACATTTTTACTTCATTCAAATACATGGATAATATCAGGGAAAGCCCAATCACATATCCTATATGACTTCAAAGTAGTGTGCTTGAATTTTACTTCTCACTCCTCTCAGCACCTAGCACAATACTGGGCAGAACAGACTGGCAACCACAGCTAAAATACACTCAACAGCCTGAATCCATGAACTAAGATGGAAGGAGACGGAACAATGTGGGAGAAATGTAGGGCTGGTGGGAGAGTTGACTGTCATAGCAGCTGTGGGATCCCAGGCAAATGTGTTTTCTTGTTCCTCAGAGCAGACCTGGCAAGACATAAGGTTCCCTCCAGCCTTCAAAGTAAGGTAAGTAAAATGAAAAAAACTATACTGCAAGACGTTATTTCTAGACTAGAAAGACACAACCATCACCTTATACATGCACGCACGTGTGCACGCATGCGTGCACATGCACACACACACACACAGAAACCACACATACAATAGAAGAAACGCTGCTACTCATTTATTTTCAGAGAATGAGTAGTTGATGTTCTAAAATAAACACAGACAAATTTGGTTCAGTTCCTGTTAGCATGCTCCAGATATGGCAAGTGACTCCAGGGACCGTTTTTGGTAAAGACTCTGGGCTTTGCTAGTCCATTTTACATCCTTACTTCCTTTGTTGATCTATTTTACCACACTGTGCAAGAACAAGGCCAGGAGCTCTTGTGAGCTCTTGTCCTCAGCTCTTACTCTATGCCTGGCCTTTATTTCTTCAACCACTTGGCCTTGGAGACTCATTTTGCTGCTGTGTCTTCACTTGGTGGGTTACCTCTCTGAAATCTCATGCATTCGTCTCCAGTGGGGGCTACCTATGACATGAACTCTGGTGCCTCCAATTTGATCACAGAGGAAAGGGAGGGAAGCAGGCTATCTGGATGAGACCTGATAGGCTATCATCGTCTGGTGGGGGAGGAGGCCCCCTTCTGTCAGAGGCCTAGGGTAGGGGAATATGGCCAAAGAGGGAAGGAAGGTGGGAACGGGAAGATAAGAGCAAGGGGATAAAAACTGAGATGTAAGTGAATAAATTATAATAAATAAATTTTTTTAGAAAAGTCTGGTGTTGACAAAATAGCTCAGTGGATAATGAAGCTTACTTCCTAGCCTGAAGATCATAGTTCAGTCCCCAGAACCCACATGGTAGAAGGACATACACACACACACACACACACACACACACAGAGAGAGAGAGAGAGAGAGAGAGAGAGAGAGAGAGAGAGAGAGATGAAATTAGATATAATACAGGAGCTGGTACTAGTAGGTGGGTCATGTTATATTTGAGTGTCTACATATCTCATTCAAGAGCTTCTCACACAATAAAAACGCTAACAGGCATTTTGAATTCACTCATTCCACGGCCAAGGCTGGCCTGGAACTTACTATATCTCAGGTTAGTCTGAAACTTGTGGTGGTCTCCTAAGTACTGAGATTATAGATGTGAGGCACCATGCAGGCTACTTAATGAGCTTCAGCCAGGCAGGAAACAATGAAATAGTATGGTCCAAGAAACAACTGGTACTGAAATTCTTCAGGAGAAAGTATTTTTACTAAAACTTTCAGAACAACCACCAACACACACAACTCCTTGACAGAGCAGCTGATTTATAATAAATGCATGGATGCTAACACACTCAAACTCTGAAGGGTCAGGAAGTAGTAAAGAATATTTTCTTCCAAGACTGACTGCAGGCAAATGTCTAGAGCTACAGTCTATGCATTCAAGCTTTGCCATAATTGCAACCCATGCTACACTTTAATATTTTTTAATATTATTAAGTAATAACTTGAGAGTTGGGTATGGTATATACTTGTGTTTCTAGCACAAAGAAAGTTCTAGAATTTGTCGACTTGAGTGACACAAGCGCAGACCTCTCACCTTTAATTTCCAAGAGAAAAAAAAATCAAAAGATAAAAGTAGGGAAGAGTTTTAGCCTGATAAAATTTCAAAAATTACTTCAAAATGGTTAAATACAAAGCCTTTGAACAGAAGTACACTGACAAACATGGGCTAATTGGAACATAGGCATGGCATTTGTGTCCCAGTAGCTCAGGACCAGTAAATCTGAGTCAGAAATGTTCCAATGCCTACCTGACATACAGGGAGCGCTTCTGATTGGTTCGCAGGGATCCGGACCCGGAGCTCATGCTGTGGTTCATCATCTGCTCTCGTAGGTCATGGATTTTGGCCTCAAATCGAGCGTAATCTGGGAATGGGGGAAACAGGTTTAGTTTGGTTCTATGTCTTCTGAGAGTTAGGCATGCTAAATAGACAAGATCCCCACTGTTGTTCGTTCATTTACCACATACGAGGTAGATGCGCACCCTCAGAACAGCAGGTCTGCTTACTAGTGCTTCTTACTCACAAATTCACAGGAAGAAAAGGAGAGATCAGTTACTTTCCAAAAACTACCCAGAGAATGTAGAGTCACAACACCTCCAACTTGTGAGAAGTTTAAGATTCCATTAACCCTTACTCAGTTCCCCCTCTTCTCAAAACTGTAGCCTGTCATCATTACTAGGATATTGAAATGGATACAATCTATTAATTTCAGTTGTATCTACTCGTGTGTGTGTATGTGTGTGTGTGTGTGTGTGTGTGTGTGTGTGAAAGAGAGAGGGAGAGAGGGAGAGAGAGAGAGAGAGCGTGTGATAGAGAGAGAGACTATTATATAAGTACAGAGTACACACTAGGGTTAGGGTTTTCTCGTAACGTAGCAAGTATTCTTAAGTACTGAGCCATCTCTCCAGCTTTGTGTTTCAAGTTGTTTATAATTAAGAAGTTCCATGAAGCCAACCTTGATTTCACATCATGTAGCATTTACTGATAACTGTAAGACGGCTTTCCCTACAAGACTTGTCAATAGCTAGCAGAATACTAAGTTCTGAATGGGAAAGACAGAAGTCTGTACTCTGAAGATGGAAACAGCCCATAATAGTTGGTCAGTAATTTCCGATGCTAAAGTACAGACTGGAAGTACCAATATTTGGCAGACTTCCTGTTAATAATTCATCCTTAAACAGTTAAATAAGCCAAATACAGACTTAATCACATAGTACATCGAAAATCTATTGACTTTGCTCTAAAACGTTACATTTCATTCCAAGGAAAAAGACTTATGAGCCTTGGTGTGATGCTGTCTGCAGATTTAAACCAACTTGAGCAAGCTGCGTTTTTTTTTTTTTTTAAACTACGTAGAAGAATCAACTGACATTTATAATGAACCTCACTGCACCCAGTCCATGCGGTGCTTTGTGGGCATCTCTTTTTCTAGGTAATGAAACGAAGCCTACAGATATCATAAAAAGTAACCTCAACTGTATAAACACAGAAGGGAGACAGGAAGGCCTCTGCAGGCCTATGGGAATGCTTGTGGGTGTGTTTGTGAGCATATGACCACACACGCACGCACTGAATCTATGTATGGTGCTAAGATGACTTTCTTCTTTTTAAGTACTATGGCATGGATGGCTAACTACTTCCTACCAAATCTGTAAATATGATTTCCTTAAGAGCATTTTATGGTTATACTCATTCACTTAACTAGCCCCATGTCTTCAGGTTTGAGGCCTGCACTGCTTTTCATGATGTAAATGTCTTACTGCCTGTGTGCACATTGTCGAATGAATCAGTATGGCACCATAATTAGAGGTACTGGCCAACAGTTTACATAATAATCATATAGCCCCCATCAGCACTTTGTTTTTATGTTTTAAAAATAGATCTTGTTATATAATTCAGGCAGCCATGGGATTCACTATGTATATGTACTCTTCCTCCTTGAATTTGGACTTGTGTTCCTCCTGTCTCAGCCTTCTGAGTGCTAGGATTATAGGCATATATTTCCACCATGTAGAGAAAAAACTCACTGACCCATGTCACATGATTACTCTCTGAAGATAAATATTAGGCCTGGGTGCCACTGACTTTCAGGGAGACCTAGGACCCTGCTTCCCAACCATGAGGACTTGAAAGATGGAAAAGCAAAATTCCACCAAGTCTATTCCCACAGCATCGGCCAGTCAGCACCTCCCCCCATCTGTCCCCTGACCTATGTTATTCCTTCTCTCACGCCATCATGTGTGGTTACCTGTTTCCCTCACGCCATCATGTGTGGTTACCTGTTTCCGCTAGGCTGAGCCCCTTAGGAAGAGCCCATGTTCCACTGTAGGAAGTCCCTATTCACAATGTGGAATCTGTTAGTCCGGAGAGAATTACGTAATAAGAAGAGCACACACACACAGCACGTTCTCTGAGTAACTGATTGGTGAATGGGGAAGGAGCCGAATCATTAGATAAACATGGTTGTCAAATAGCTGCAAGTAAAGAAACCGACAGTGCTCGATATTTGGCAAGAGGAATTTTGCAAGAGAAAGTAGCACATGTCTAACTCCTTTTCCAAAAGCAAGCGCTCAATGCTCAGACTTTTTTTTTTATTGTTAAATTACTTCCACTTGCAAACCACTTTGCTGCCTGTATTGCCTTCTAGACTCTGTTAGTTTTCTTCAACTCAGGCATGCCATGCACTGGGAACAATCCTGACACTTAGCCTACACACAAGCATGTCAGCTCTCATAGGGTCTCATTAGGATCGAGCTACTGCAGCATGTATTATGACAGGATATTTGCCAAAATAATAAAAGTTCATTTGCATTGTTGTATGGCTCATTAGTTACCCTGAATAATTTCTGCCATGTTCTTATATTGTTTGCCCCTTCCCTTCTGTAGTATTGTCCAGTGTTTAAGTTCTCTGTAGCCCATAACTTATACTGCCTTACCTAGCCCCTATCCTAGTCTTGACTTGGCATTTTGACACTTATCTCAACCACAAAGCTTCTTTTAAAGGTACTTATCTTTTACCTTTTGAGAGTGAAAGCAGAGATTCATATGATTTAGGCAATATGCAAGCAATAGGTTTACAGACACAACTGGGGTAGGGGTGGAGAAAGTGCATGTTTACACATTGATAAAGATATGACAAGCTTATAGTTAGAAATGCTTTAGAAATAAACATCTTCAGGGACAGTGAGATGCCAATCTTTGCGTCTTATCAAAGTGTTGGAAATCGAGTCAGCAAGCTAAAACACAAACAAGTAATACACCTTCCTTATTAACCCAGTTTCTCCTTTAAATGTTTCCCCCTGCATCCCAACCCCGACTTCACCTTTGGGGCATTTTTCAGTCAAATTGCTAACACTCTTGATTTCAAACCTCATGAGAACTTTCAACTGAGGTATTTTTAAAAACATGCTAATCTTTACACCATCTGGCTTGGAGCAAGACAGAACCTGAATGGATTTGCTTCCAGAATGTGACACTACAAGGATGTTAAGCATGATAATGCTAAGGTTGGGCGCTCCTGTAAGAAAGCAACACTTTACCCTGCACTGCTTCGTTTGCACAAGGCAGCCAGTGAGTGCTGAAACTGTAAATCATTTCATACTTCTTGTGCCTTTGTTAACTCACAGGAGAGCAGTGAAAACGAACTCGTAAGTGGTGTGCTCAGAGGCTGTCGGGAAACACTGGCTGCACTGAACCTTGTCCTCTGTGCATGAGAAGCCCGGGTACCTTCGTGGTTTCCCCCTATATTCTTAGACATATAAACCCAACTGTACAGGAAGCAAAGGAGAGACTGTGCGGAGGGAGGAAGGGAACCAGATGCTGAGGGAGGAGCAAGAAGAAGCCATAAACAAAATGCGATAATAACCGTGTACGGAGGCGACATAACGAAACCTGTTGTTTTGTATACCAACCTCAAAAAAATGAAATGAGCGAACCTGTGGAGTTGTAAAGGAAGTAGAGAAAGCCATCAGCAGAGGCAGCAGTGATCAATGGCGCTCACTGGCAGGCAGGAAGAGCTGTGGCTAGGGCAGTTCAGGGACTGCGGGGCTTTCGGGTTCAAAGTGAGCCCTTCCCAGCATGCTGTGGCAGTCACGTGGATCAGTGTAGACTGAATGGACAGACGTGATGCGCCGAATCTTTCTAAACTCAGTTCTTACAGAAAAATATGTCCTGTAGAAAATGTCCTTAGCGTATATGTCACAATAAAATTCACTAAGCACTTAATAAATTAATAAATCTAATTGTTTCTAATTGTAATCACACATTTGGCACTTTAGGGTCCCCCCACCCACAATTTTAACATGGTGGATGATAATATCAGAAACCTTATCATGTGGAATACATAGATGGTATGAAAATCTTGGCCCAGGCGTTTACCAGCTATGCATCACTGGGATAGTTATTAACCTTTCTTGGCTCAATTTTCTTATAACCAAAATGGCAATAATGATGGTGCCTACCTTGTGATACGTTGGGAAGATTTCCAGAGAGCTCATGGATCAGAACGATTGGCTCTTGGTAGTGACTGTCATTCCTTGTTTTTATGTTTAATTCATAACCTCTGCTTGTTCATTATTTGCAAACACCATAAGCTCTTCGAGGGTCAAGTAGATGGGAAGCTGTGTCCATTTCCAAAACTGTCTGAGTTAGCATCTCCCTCACTTATAAAGTATAGCTACCAGGCCAAACCAGAAGAAGCCAAAGGTGGCCACAGGGTGGGATTCTTGGTCCCATCTTGGTGAACATTAAATGACCCACAAGATCCTCCTACAAATCCATAGTAATTTAGAACTCAGACAATGTCCAAATTTAATGCTCCTGCTGTTTCCTGTTGTATTAGTGGCCTCATCTGTCAGTGTTATCTCAACAGTGAAGGACACTCAGGAAACAGTGAGGTGTGAACAGCACACATTACACAGTGTATGCGTGCGTGAGTGCGTGCGTGTGTGTGTGTGTGTTCTGCCATACTTTAATTTCCTTTGCAATTTGTCAAGGGTGAACAAGAAAACCCAGCATACAAAGGAGGCACGCATATTCTGCTTAATCTACCAGAGTTTAGTGACACCTAGAGGCTTGCACCCTTGACTCAGGCAGTGTGCTTCTGAGAGAAGGCGTAAGGGATCAGGCCCTCCCAGGTGAGCTGAGGGGACAGCCCATCCCTTACAGTCTTGACTTCATGCAGTGGTCTTACGGCTGTCAGCTAGCAGAGGGAACAGAGAGCAGAGCAGAGTAGAGCTCGGGGCGAGGAGGCCAGCTTTCGGGATTAATCGTGCTGTTTACGAGGCCACAGGAAATGACTAAGACTCTGCTTACTCACCTGTACATTTTGAAGTCTACTTTTCAAACTGATTTAGGGAGTCAAAATGCAATTTGATGTGAAGCAGCTTAAATGTTCTTCCCATGGTGGGTCCCGTCAGGACAAATGCATACCCAGTCTTTAGCGCTGCTGATGTTGACAGTAGCATCCTTTTCCAGTTTATTCTTTGTGAGGATGGACACGCTCAGAGAGCAACTGATAAAGCCATTGCTGTATACTGGCGACTGTACATCCAAGCAACAGACACTGCTGTCCTGCTGAGTCACCCATCCCAGCACTACACAGAAGGTGCTCTGAGAGTCCCACTGTGATGTGCCTAAGGATCCTACACAGACAGACCTGAGAGAAGCTCCTGGTGGGAGTTAAGCCACACAAAGGACATGAGCTTTCAAGCCCCTCCCGGTGGGGCTGGGATAAATGTCATTGGTGTGCAGTCTACTGGGTCACACTATTATTTACTTAGACATGCCTGTCATTTTCATCAGGACCCAGGGATGATTGATGCATGGGAAGGATGTAGCACTAACAGTGTATCTCACTTCTAGGCACAATCACAGATCACTGCTCGATGGGTGAGCAACAGTAAATGGTTTCATTTGTGGTTGTGGTTGGGGAGCATCTTTCTCTCACTAACGCCTCAATGTTTCTTCAGCATTGATTACAGGCCTCATACAATACCAATACTGCTAGGGTACCAAAAGCCACTGGATGGGTCCTCATCTCGAGCCTGCTTCTAATTTTCATTTTCCTGTCATTGCAACAGAGCACCTGCCCCGTAAGCTTCCGCTCCCTGCATGGAGTAATGAGTACTTTTTAGATGGTAACTACTTATGTATAAGGTCTCCTCCGCCTGGAATAAGCTCACAGTTGGGTCCAAGCTGCTGGAGACAAACTGGGACAAATGAAAGCTCTGTGAAAGGCCGCTGGTTATTTACAGTGTGGAAAGAGAAACTAGAATTTCAAGGCTGTACCCTGGAGGCAGAGTTTCTAGAGTCCTGGCTCTGAGAGGGTAGGAAAATCTCCCATCTGCTTAGAGATACTGTTTTCTCATTTGGGAAATGAGGGAACCACTGCTGCTCCTACACACTGCCATTCTGAGAATCTGACACACTGTACTTTGTTTTCATTATTCTAAGCAGTGTTTATTTTTAAAAGCACCAACTATCGATCATGCAGTTTTAAACAAGTGAACAAAGGCTCATTCTGATACCGTAACTGAAATGTACTTTTACGCAGACATGAATGTGAGTCCTGGAATCAATATATGATAATAAATGGTTTACACTAGAAAACTTATAAAGATATTATTGTGTTCTCTCTCCCTCCCTCCCTCTACACTACACTCTTAAACAGTTATTTACAAGGGAGTCATCCATAGAACTCTGGTTGTTCTTTACATTCAAGAAGTAATGCATTGCCGACATCCTTTCCTATGGTACAAAATTCATTTACTTGGAGCTCAGAACATACCCAACACCACCTCTTATTTCTTTAGTTGTTCTGGGATGCTAAAGCCTTATTGACAGAAGGGGGCCAGCTGTGTTCTGTCAGGGATTTTTCATTTCAGACGCTTTACAGGTAGTGATGCCTGGAGGGGTGCTGTGTCGGTGACCTGCTTCAGGACCATGGCATCCTTCTTAGGTATGCACTTGAATTTCTTTCTGCTGTCAAGAGAGCTGGCCCATGGCCACCGGCAGAGACTGTGAGTGTGGATCTTCTCAGACTGGCGTTTCTGCATAAAGACTCTGTCTCTTACTTCAACCCTCAACTTAGCTTTCCTTCAGGCTGCCAACCTGACTATGAGCTGAAAGGGAAACGTGGAATTTTCCACTGCCTCCTCTCATCTCCCTCGTGTGTGTGTGTGTGTGTGTGTGTGTGTGTGTGTGTGTGTGTGTGTGTGTTAGAAAATACAGAGAGAGGAGAAGTGATAGAAACAGAGGGAGAACTGATGCAAAGAGATTACAAACCAAGTTTATCAGAATCCAATTTTAACCACAAACTCCAGGCAATCAGAGAATGTACATCTCTTGTAAGTCTCTAATACTGAGCACATCAGTCATGGGCACCATGAGGGCAAGAAGGGAACTTTCTCTGTCCCTAACACTGGAGAGAGTGTAGCACCCAGTTATGACTTTTAAAATGCTAATGATGCTTTGGGAGACATTGGGAGCTGTGCAAGTTGCCTTTTAACTAAGGTTGTGTCTCACAACCCCACTCTTGCCACGACCTGTCATTTCTAAAGAGAACTAGGTTCGTTCATTTTGACTAGCTTTCCCTGACTTCTTCTCAGGGAAGCTGAAGAACCTAAGTGGTTTTGGGCAACCACATGGGAATTCTTAAATGTGTGAAGTGAAGTACATTTTCCAGTCAAACCACAGTCTGAATCTCCAACCAATCCTTTCATACAATACAGGAATTAACTCCGAACATCAGATCCACCAGGTTACATCTTGAACAACAACAATGACAATAAAGCAAGTTCTAGGCTGGAGAAATGGCTCAGTGGTTAAGGGTACCACCTGCTCTTCTAGAGGTCCTGAGTTCAGTTCCCAGCAACCACATGGTGGCTCACAACCATCTATAATGTTATATGATGCCCTCTTCTGCAGATAAAGCACTCATATGCAATAAATAAATCTTAAAAAAAAAAAAGCAAGTTCTGCTTAATGGAGCAGAACTAGCCTTCTAAGAAAACAGAATTTGCATAGAAACTTACTAGAATTTGCAAAATTTATTGGCCCAGTAATTGGGAATACTGTTTGGCATAGATTTTTGTTGTTAAAAGTGGGATTTATGATAAAACTGACTTGAGTTTGAATCTTAGATTTACTACTGATTCACACTGTAGATTTTCCACCTAGAGAAAGCTTAGTTTTCTTGTCTGTATGAAGAAAGGAAAGTGGCGCCTGCTGACTCGGGTGGTTGGGAAATTAAATGAGATAGAAGTGTGATAGGTCTGAGAAGGTTCTAGAAAGACAGAAAGGAAGACAAGCAGGTGAAACGGGGGAGTTTTCCTACAGCTTTGTAGTCCTCTATAACATGGAGATACTGTTGGCCTGCTTACAATAGGAAGTGACTGTGGGGGTCAAAGGCATGAGTAAAAAATGTTTGACAAATGGAACAACTCATACCAAAACTGTTTTTCCTTGAACTCCTAACACACATACTAGAAGATTTCCTCTTCAACATTGAAAGTTCCTTCCCAAAACTGGGCATTTTAATTTCTGTCATAGCTGTGGAGATATGAGAAGAAAATGAAGATGTCAGAAAGCGTTAAGGCCTTGCTGCTATGGTGATTCTCTCTCAAAGATTTTACTGGCAGGCTCAGAGAGTGGAGGTAGGGGCTGTAGTGTGAGGGTAAGCCTGCAGCCCATGATGCTTTGGGAGACACTGGGAGCTGTACCTTCTGACTTGAGGACCACTGCTTAGGCTTTCCTTGGCATACACCAATGGGACATATGACTATGGGTATGTCATGGGTTGTCTCTGTTCCTCAGTATAAAAACCATGGCACTTGGAGCTGGAATAATCATGCTTCACCTTCCTGAATCCTGCAATAACCATCAGTTAGATCTTGCCTGCTCCAATGGGTTATAACGTCCCCATAAAGTAGCCCTGGCTTTAGAAGTGAGCAAGATTAGTCAGTCTCCTTGAATGTGAATTGAGAGACATTGGTATCTGTCTTTGTTTCTATGACATTAGAGCATTCTTTTATAGCATCTTGAGATTTATGTCCATGCATTATCTAGCAGGGCAAGCTACCATCCCTAGATAAGGTGAGACAAGAAGAGGACAATGGATGTGCAGAAAGGCTAGCCAGTTTAATTGAGGTTGCACCACAAGCTCCCAGCATCATCCATTGATTCTATACTTCTGTCTACAAATGACTGCCATTCTATACTTCCTTCCTACCCACAGCTTTCTCAACATAGCTTAGTTACCCTATGTAACCATTATTGATTTATATCTATAGAGAATTCTATGGATGGGTTGGTAAGATAAAAATGAAAGAGCCTTGTTTGTTTTTTTCAATATACTCCTCAAGAAAACTTTTTCAAATGTCGTTAGGGTGATTTTGTGCTTAATGCTTACAGTCGGTGGGAACCTATGTTTCATGGATGCTCTCATTGCTATGGAGTGCATGGGGCTGACCGGCAGGTTAATGTTGCAGGAATATCCATCTGGCAGAAATGTCTTCTGGTTCATGAAGAGACAGGAGATTGTTAGTGCCCCTACCACTCCAGAAGCGGAGGGACAGTGTGGCACAGCCATTTCCAACAGCAGCAGTACAGAGCAGCACGTGGCATCAGAGAAAACAAGCCCAAGCAGGAGAGCTCATCAGAAACCTAAATTATGTATTTTAACACACTGGGTAGGTATATTTCCTTTCTTAACCGCAGGCCTGGCTAGCTGCTCTCAGCTCTATCACTTGAGCCCGGTTTTCTGCATAGTTGTAATAACACCGAGGATTCGCATCACTATCCAATTATGGAATATGTTATAAAAGAGCCATCATTAATACCTTTCCTGAGTATCAACCATGAAAACCAAAGATGTATTCTTGGCAAGAGGACTGACATGTTAAAGGACTCTAATTCTACTATCTAATGTAGGAACTGTGCATATGACCATCCCAGAACTAGGTCTGGGCCAAAGTTTGAGTGCTGTTTTCTACTCTGTATATGTATAGGCACGTGTGCATGTGCAGGTTCAAATGCATGTAGATGTACATGTACACAGATTTTGGAGGCCAGGTGTCAAGCTCAGCTGTCATTTTTCAGCCACTATATACCATGCTTTTTGAGACATGGCCCCCTATAGGCTTGAGACTTGCTGAGGAATCTACACTGAATGCACACTGAGCCCCAGGGATCCATCTCTCTCTGCCTCTTGGTGCTGGTATTATACACATATTCCATTTGTCTGGCTTTTTAATGTGGGGTTGAGAAGATTAAACTCATTCATCCATGGCAAGAACTTTACCAACGGCCATCTTCCCAGCCCTATCTAGAATTCTCGACCACAGCATAGCCAGAAGGCCAATAACTCCCTCCCTACTGAGCCTCGTTATTGTCTCCCATTTTATTTCCAAAGATACTAGCCTTGATGGCTTTCCTAGTTCACTTCTGTATTGCTTACTTTTCTATTGCTGCGATATACCACCATGAACAAGGCAAGTTACATGAGGCTTACAGTTTTGATGACAGAGTAAAGGAGTAGCTAAAAGCTCACATCTTGATCCAAACATGAAGGAGAGAGAGAGAGAGAGAGAGAGAGAGAGAGAGAGAGAGAGAGAGAGAGAGAGAATACTCCTCCAATGAAGCCACACATCCTAATCCTTCCCAAACAGTTCCAGCAACTGTGAATCAAGCATTCACTGAGCCTACGGGGCCATTCTCATTCAAACCATCAAAAGATACCTCCCATCTGGCTCATTGATTCATGCTTTTAATCCCAGCACTCAGGAGGCAGAGGCAGGTGGTTCACTATGAGTTTGAGGCCAACCTGGTCTACAAAGTGAGTCCAGGTTACACATAGAAACCCTGTCTTGGAAAAAAAAAGTCCTCCTCAAAGCTCTTAATAACATCAGTTTTTGACATTTATCTAGGATACTCTATCAGTTTGCAAAAATTGCCTCTCATCTTTGCCAAATTGTCTTCCACAGTCTTTCCTCAGATAACTCATCAAGCTATGGTAATTTTTCCCTCCCTTCCTTGCTCCCTCCCTCCTGAATAAATGGATGCTTTTCCTTCACAGGACTCAGCAAACATACAACTATTCAACTATCAATAACGACTTACTTAATACCATGGTTGGTAGTTGCAGCTTCTTCAGGAACTGATGAGGCAAGGCTGCTGTTGATGCTGCCCCACTCATCTCAATAATGAAGTGACTTAGTCATCTTGAATAGGTTGAGAATGGAAAAAAATACATCCAATTCTTACATAGCTTACATTAATTAAAAATTTTTTTTCAACTGCTGAAGTAAAAATTGTCAGAGGTCTGCACTGAATGAATTTACCTTTAGTCTTTATGAAATAATGATTTCTGAATCATATAATCATCAACCAGACATATCCTCAGATCCTAAGATTATTTCTTTGTCTTTGAGATATGTTTCTATTTATTTTCTTAATATTTCGAGTATTTTATAGTATATAACCAGAAAAAAAATCTCATAATGGAAATTTATCTACCTCTCTAGACATACAGATAAGAACTAAATTAAACTTCAGGACAATTCACAGTAACCATGTCATGCTTGCTTTATTTATTCTCATGGCTCAGAATTTTTTTTTTATTATTTCATCAAACTATTTCCTATGAAATAACGCTACACTGTCCTCTTTCCAGTGTGACACACTAAGAATTTGAATTCTAAAACAAAGATATTATGTAACGGCTGAGTGCCTTTCAAAAGATTATATTTGTCATTGAGCTGCCAGGTTTGTGACAGAAAGACTGGACAGTGAATAGAAACACAGGGCCAATGAAGACATGTCTTTTGATGGTCCAGGTTGTAAAAAAAAAGTGAGTGTGGTGGCAACGGAGAAGAATAGACAGAGTAAGTGAGTTACAATAGGGGAGCCGGATTATTAACTCTATGTGACATATAAAGCACAATGCAGGGGTATTCACTTAGGCGTGGCTACATGACTGAGAATAGAAAGGAGACACCATTTGGAAGGAAAACAGAAAATATCCTAGAACAAATAAAACAACACATTATGACTCATCAATCTAAGGGGACAATGCCATTATGATCCAGGAGTCTTGTCTCCAGCTTTCTTAATTATAGTGACAGGAAGTAGGTTGAGATGCAGCCTTAGTGACTGAGGAAATTAGGAAACAAGAGAGTCCTCTGGGCTTAAGAACAAGTTAACAAGTGGTCCCGCAGTGATGGTTAAGGATGACTAAAACACATACCAACTGATTATCCTATCCTCTAGATCCACGGGGGGGGGGGGGGGGGGGGGGGGAAGAGGCAGTAACAAATGTAAGTAGATATGAAAGTTTACTTTTACTTACAAGCAGATAAAAATATGCTAGGGGAAACTGATCCCTGTAGAACCGAATCAGGCAAAAATTTTTCTTCTTGATTAATAATTTAAAAAGGAATCCCGAGCAGGCTGCCTCTGCAGGTGTGGGAGGAGCTCCTATAATTAAAGCCAAGCATGCGGGTGAGGATCAGAGAGCTGAGTCAGAGCCTGCTGTCAATCATTTGCAGTTTCTACCATGAAAAGTGAAAAATTCAGAAGATGCGGGGTGACTGAAGCTCAACTCTCGAGGCCATATTAGTCAGTCCCAGCCTATGTTTGTTCAGGTTTTCTTGCTGGCAATTTGTTTCCTTTAGTCTGGGATAGAAAAGTATTTGTAGGACTCCCTTGTGAATGATACAGGTGCTTCCTACCCTGAGGCAGCATCAGTGCAGTTTATAGTTCTGTATTTAAGCCTCTGGTAAGTTGGATCCTACAGATCAATACAGTCTAGCAATGACCACCCTGATTTAGAATTAATAGATCAACAACAACAACAAAAACAACCAAGACAAACTAAACCAAGACAAACCAAACCAAGACAAACCAAACCAAATCCCACCTCCCCTTCCCTGCTCTGCTCAGTAGAGAACTGTAGATAGACACAGAAGGTCTTATATTTTGATTTAACAGGATAAATGATAATATAAAAAAAAAACCAACTCTTTTAGACAAAAGCCAATTTTTGTTTTTGTTTTCTGGTAGTTGTTTTTTGTTTTTGTGTTTTGTTTTGTTTTGGGGTGTGTGTGTGTGTGTGTGTGTGTGTGTATGTGTGTGTGTGTGTGTGTGTGTGTGTGTGTGTGTGTGTGTGTGTTTTGGTGTGTTTGTTTTTGTTTAGCCAAAACTCCATTTCTGTGTATAGCTCTGGATGTCCTGGAACTCTCCCTGTAGACCAGGCTGGCCTGGAACTTAGATATCCACCTGCCTCTGCCATCCAAGTGCTGGGATTAAAGGGGGTGTGCCACCAAACACCAGGATCAAAAGCCAATTTTCAACAAAACCTAAGTATTTATTTCTCAAACTGTTAAACGTTCCATGTTTAGCTTTTATCTGAATCCCTTATCTCCTATCTAGCATAAGTCGTCTCTCCTTATTTAACAGACCTTTAAAAGGACACACAAGAGTGGAGTGGGAGGTGATTTCTCCTGCTCTTCCTGTCCTCAAGTGAAGCATACCCTCTCCTCCTCTACAGCGGGCGTCTCTGCCCTTCACACAGCTCACCAAGTATGCTGTCCGGGCATGCATGTCATGCATCACTTCTCTACTTGTTTCCTGTTGACTATTCCCATCCTGCCCCCAGATGCTGATGGCTCAGGCTATCTCATTTACTTCTGGTTCAAAACTCTTTTGTTCGCTCCTGAAGCTGCAGGGGATGTCTGTCTGCTGTGACCACAGATACAAGCAGGCTGAACGGATCTAGGTGTCTTCTGCTTTCTTGGTGCCTTTCTTACAAGGAGATCTCCTCAGAAGTGACCCTGATGGTCTAGGTCTGATCTGAAATGCTTAACTGTTCGGGAACTCTGTCTTCCCCGAAAGTTCCTGTTCACAGATCTAGCCCCTACTTTCCTAATCTATTTATGCACATCGATTGTAGGGAATATGGGGTTTCCCTTAATTCACTGCAGTGTTCTTGGCTTCTAAGAATTCTTCTTGATTCTGTTTTGTTGTATCCTCAGATGTCTGGGGATTCTTGCTTACATAAGCAAATTATAAATGAGGCACTTGGGCTGGGGTTATAGCTCCATGGTAGAGTGCTTGGCCAGCGTGTATGAGGACCTAGGTTCTCTGGTCCCTGATACAGAGAAGGAGGGAATGAGGGAGAGAAAGAAGGGGGAAAGAGAGAGAGGAGAGAGGAGGCAGAGGGAGAGAGAGGGAGAGAGGGAGAAAAGGAGAGAGTGGAGGGAGAGGAAGAGAAAGAAAGAAAGAAAGAAAGAAAGAAAGAAAGAAAGAAAGAAAGAAAGAGATAATGAGGCACCAAAATGTGATTTGGCAACTTTATGTCCATAGTCCTTTCTCCATCATGGCCAGACTCTGGAGACATACTCATTTGGACAAGCCTCCGCACTAAGGTCTCTGTCTGTATGCTTCAGCTAGCCTCTCTAGCATTTCTGAATAGCAGCTACTTCAGATAAGAAGTCTGGTTGTTGTTACGAAGGAGAAAGGTAAAATGGCAGGTGGGGCTATGTGATTATATCACCCATGACATGCCTTCCACAGCACCCCTGTCACTCTTTTACTCCCCGTGTGAGGTCCCATGTGCAGAGACACTCTGGTTCAGTTTTTCCCTAGCGGAAACGCTGACTCGTTGGAGCTGGGAATGACTGGCAGGCTGAGGTAGAAGGGAACGGGGGCCTCCAGTTACTCCTTATAAGGAATCTAATGAATATTTGTAATTTTAGTCACTACTTACTACTTTCTTCAGATGCCCAAGGCCTTTGACATCAGGCTCCTGTAGCTCTCACAAGCCTCGTGTCCCTGGAGGCACCTGGGCTTCTGTGCTGTGAGCACTGCTGTGCCACCTTCCAGGTGATCAAGTGCTGCCCAGTTCCTCAGGCTTCCAAAGCTTTCTTCATATCTTGTGTATACTGTGCTCACCCAAATCTTTTCTGACCTCAGATTTTTGCCTATTTAAATCCTTTACTTGTTAATATGGGTGGAATTTTAAAGGGGAACAGAAATATAATCAGGTACTTAAACTATCACATTTAAGAATGAATTCAAAATTCACATTAAATTCTTACAACCGTTAATCTTGGCAGTTCCGTGTCATTAGTCTATCTTGTCAAAGGCAAATGGACTCTGCCATTAGTATGTATTCTATATTATCAAGGTTGGCAACCACTGCCAAAGGTCCAGGTAACATCAGTAAGGGGTAAGCTGGGATTCATTTCCTTTCAAAGACTTCACTGTGTTTTAGCTAGAGCTTCCCTATCTTACTATAGACAGACTCTGCCCTTGAATTCATCCATTTACCTACTGTAAATGTGCTGGAAACAGAAATAAAGGCTTATACATTTAATTTCTGGCTTCAAAAAGCTTACTGTTTTTCAGGGAACATAGGACAGAAAAGGCTAGGCTATACACAGGGCACCATGCCAGCTCAGAAAGTACACAGCAGAGGCCACCATGTGAACCTGTGAGATAGGAAGGAGGTGGCATTGGAGAGGAGGTGACAGCTGGATTTAACTGGAGAAGATTAAGGAGCAGTGGGTGGGCAAAGAAGACTAGGCCCAGGGGTGACAGGAGCACATGAAAGTGAGGGAACAGCATGTCGGGACAAAGGGTTATGCCCCTTCTGTCTCTGAACAGGGGAAGTTTATTTTCATCAAGAGGAAGTGCTGAGCAAAGGGGACTGAGTCATCTTTTGACAGTAGGACTCTATGTCAATGTCTGTGAGAAAATGGAAAACAGCTTCCTCTAATGATGCCTTTGACTTCTGAATTACCAAATAAAACTGAGGTAGTAGGAACTCTTGGCTGTGTGAGAAATTTCTAATAGAAACCCTGTGTTTATGGAGAGATTTGGGAACATCGTAGGGGGTTATGTCTGCCGGCTGCCACCTGACAGCTACCTACTGTCTCCATTGACAAGGTCTTCTCTTAAGTTTGTGAAATGAAACTTCCTCTTGGGGGCTGTGACGACAGCCTGTGTTTGATGCTGTTTAGTTTTATGATGTCAATCCTGGGGGAGACAGGGTGGAGAGAAACAGGAGCCTCTAGTATGTTCCTCTGAAACTTTTTTAAAACAGCTTTTAACAAGTAAAGAATTCAAATAGGTAAGAATCTGAGCAGAGATAATTGGGGAGGGAAAGGGAAAGCAGAGGAGGGGGGAGGAGGGAGGGAAGGAGGGAGGGAAGGAGAGGAGGGGGTAGGAGAAGTAGGGGGAAGGAGGAGGAGGAGCTTGTGAAAGGAAACTTCCCTCTGCATCTGCATTTAGGACCATAATGAATTGAACTCAGTGTGCTCCTGAAGATGATGATGAAATTAAAGTCCAATTCGGATAGTCTCTCGGGCCTGCTAATCACTTGGATTGGAGGCCAGGCCCAGCACTGAGTCGGGGAGGGAGTGGGACTGAGTGGGATATTTAAGGAATTAGCCTGTGCACTCAGGAAACATGGTGAATTTTAAGATGCATCCTAGATAGTTAGCATTTGGCCAAGAGCCACCGAGGGGCCAGGCATTTCTCCACTGGGCATTTTGTTTTCTAGTTCTGCTCTCTGGTCTAATCAGTGGTGAGCGTAACATTTCACAGCAGCGACCAGATCCCCATCCCCCCCCCCCCCCCCCCGGCTTCTATCTGTTCTTGCTGCAGGAGGGGAATGGCTAAGAATTCTAAGGCATGGTTAGGAGCGGAACCTTGAAATCATGCAAGCAGAGAGCATCATCATTTGTAAGTCAGGAGGTGGGAGCACACAGACGGAAGACACAGGTGATGAGGCAGGCTACACATTCGGACAGAGTTAAAGGGACGAGATGGGGCAACAAGCTCAAATGTATGTGGCTAGAATGCTGGCCCTTAAGGGACATTTTGAGACTTGGGCTTTGGATTTAGAGTATGTATGCTAAATCATTTCATGTCCACTTCTTACATTTTTTTTTCTTATTCTACTATTAAACACACACACACACACACACACACACACACACACACACACACACACACGCCAATCCTATGAAAAAATGGCTTCTACTAGGTCAAGCCAACAGGAAGAACAGACAGGAGCAGGAAAAGAGGGAAAAGATAGGAGCAAGGACGTCCTCCCTGCTTCTCTTTCAGTTTCAAAAATTCCTACTTTTCCTTCATTAATTTCGATAGATTGAACTTAATATATTTTGTTCTGTTTCCTATGCTAGAAGCAGAGATAAGGGCTTTGTCCATGTTACCCAAGTGCTCCACCAAGAAGTCAACTATATCCCCAGCCTTTGGCTTAATACAGCATCTTCTACTTTGCCCAGGCTAGCCTCAAATTCTTCTTCATCTTGCCTCTTGAGAGCTGGGATCGCAGGGAAGTGTCATGATGCTTAGATCTGAAGGCTCCTTAATGTGTTCTTGCTCTAGTTTCCCCTTTGTTTGTTTTGTTTACTATTCTAGGAATGGAAACAAGGGCTTTGTTTCTCCAGGGCAGAGGGTAAGTTTTCTGACTCTGGTGACTACTGCAGTGTAGCTCATTGCCCTCAGTAATCATGACATGGAGAAAAGTAGACAGGAGCAGGGTAGCACTGACATTCCAGTGACAACCAATACATGTGCCCAGTGGTGGTGTCAGTGTGATGGGGTTTGACTTCAATGCTCTCCACTCTGAATAATGGCCTCCAAGAATATCTATATCCTAATCACAGAACCACCAACAGTCAGGGGATTTTAAAGGTAAGATTATATTAAGGATGCTGAGACAGGGAGGGTACAGTTGTGTCCTAGATGTAGCTGAATGGGTCCATGTAGGGAAGTCAAAGGATGAGGCAAGGCATGAGGCAATGGGAGCAAGAGGTTGCAGGGATGTGAGGAAAGGCTCAGACACCAAGAAGTTGAGCTGGCTCCAGAAGCTAACACAAGGCAGAGAAATGACCTCCTCCTCGTCTTCAGGGAATGTAATCTCTGCTAAGACCTTAACTTCAGCCTAGTGAAACCGATTTCACACTCCTGATCTCCAGGGCTGCAAAAGAGAAGACATCTATCTGTATTGTCTTGGGCAGTTCAGTTCGGCACACTTTATTACAGCAGCAGTTCCATGCTAACACGGTGCTCCCACTCCTCTGGGTGTGAAAATTCCAGATTTGAGCTATCAGCCAAATCTATGGCCTGACATGAAATAATCTTTTAGAGAAACAAGTTTCTTTGAGTCAGATATGACATCTAAGTTTCAGATCTCCTTTCCAGGCTGAATGACCTCAGGGCCTGTTGGCTTCAGAGGGCTGCACTGCCATGGTTCTCTCCTTCCTGTCACAGCCTGTAGGTAGTGAGTGACTGTGGGAGGGATGCGACTGGCTCCACTTCTTCATCCCAACGCAGAGCAACTTTCCCAGTCCTTTCCTTAGAAGTGCTCCTTGGGATTACATCAACACTCAAATATTTCTTCTGCGCAGTCCCACTCTATTTGGCTGCACATTGATTCTGAATCATTCTGTAATAAATTGCACATTTGCCAATCTCCTTCTGAATATGCTTTTCTCAGGAACTCAACCAGTAAACGTGATTTGTTTATATTTGGGCAGAGGCGCTGCACGGCTGGCGTCTCTATATCTCTGCTGATAAGAACTCAACCCATTCTTCTACAACACATGGAAATTAAATATTAACATGCACAGTCTTTTTTATAAAAGAATATAGCCATGTACAATCTCTTTCTCAGCTGGGGTCCTGGGTACAAGATGAGGCAGGGAGTGAGGTGGGAAGGAAGCATTGTCAAGACAGCAGTGAGGATCAAAACGTTGACAGTGTCCTGTACTGAAGAGAGACACCTTTAAGCAGCACGTGCTAGCAGTCACTGTTGCTGATCCTGTTACCTCCTGGACTGATGGCATTAATCCCCATTTTTACAGCTGAGGAATATGAAACCTAGGGGGAAGAGCTGATTCTACTAGAGAATACGTGAGGCTAAGTCAGATAAAATACAGAAGCCACGCGGCTAAGGATGCAGCTCAGCCATTAGACTGCTTGCTTAGCATGTGTAGGCCCTGGGATTGATGCCCAGACCCTCACAAAATGGATGATCTCAGCACTTGGAAGGCAGAGATAAGAGGATTGCAGGAAAGGTGAAACCAACCCAGTCATCAGAGCAAATTGTAGGCCAGTCAGTAAGAACCACTCCCCTCACCTTCCCTCAGAAGAAAACAGAGCCCATGTCTGTGGAATATCTTTCTTCTAGCTCAGGGGTAGTTAAAATGTGACCTTCCGCTTCGAGATTCATTTGATTACCATAGGTTGAAGCCTATCTTTCCAGCCTCTAGACATCCCTAGCACTTACTGGCTCTCTTAACAAATCAGGCCCAGCAAATAATGAGGATTTTGTTTGTTGCCGGCTAGGACCATGAAGCAAGTTCAAAGCCACCTTGGGCTCTATAGTGAGGCCTATCTCAAAAAAAAAAAAAAATCCCTAAACCAACCAAATATCCATTTATCCAGGCAGCTAGTGTATTCTATACACATATAGATAGGCTATATGCAGCACCCACACTTTATGTCTACCTCTTTCCCTTCCTTAAATGATGAGCTCTCTGTCTTCTTTGATAGTAAATCTTTTCCAATCTCTCTAGTGGAGTTACTTACACCCTTCTCTATCATGGTCTGTGCCTCAGATACTCATGATGATACTTACAACGTACATTTTTGTATGTTTCATTTACTTGTTTTCCCTTCTGGTCTGGAAATACATGGAAGTAAGCAGCAAATCGTATTCAACAGTTGTGCATGTTCAGCTCCTAGTATAATTACATACCACCCAGTGCTCATATGATATAATTGAATTGAACGAGACTACTAAGTTTGAAGCCAGAAGAAATCTTAGTAGGTACACCAGAGACACACACTGCCAGGGTAAGCAGGGGCAAATCGCTTAGCCTTTCTAAATTGGAAACAGTTGCCAAGTACAATTCCAAGTGTACTGGGAAGGCAAGTAAAATGATACATGCAAAGATGTTGCAAGAAGTCTGGATCCAGATGAGGCTGAGCCTCCTTATGGTAAACTCTTCGTGCCTTTCTAGTTATCTATTGATTATGTTTGTTTTATGAAGATGCTGGGGATCCAACCCTGGGGCCTTGTCCATGTCAGGCAAGTGTGCTCCTACTACATGCCCACTCCCTTTTGGTTTTAAGCCAGGCCGACAGAACCCTCCAAGCTCATTGAGGATAACTTCATACTTGTTACTAACATCAGTAGCTGGTGATGCTAACAATGGTAAAGATGCACAAAGAAGAGTAAAATAAAAGAAAGAAGAAAAGGAAAGAAACTATGTCCACTGCATTCACTTTATTAAATTACAAGCTGGAAAGAGAACGTATCAGGTAGTAGAACTCACGATGATGTTTGGTTTGAAATAAAGGGCATCTAAGAGTGATACATGTACATCTCCCTTCCAGAAACACTTGAAGGATCCGATTAGTTGAGGGACTCACTCCTATTGGCTGAGATGGACCAGCATCACAATGGCTACCTATGAATGTGTCTTCTGGCTGGTGGGCGCCCTAGGAAACTATGAAGTCAGCAGAAAGCTAAAAAAAAAAAAACAAGCTCCTAAAGTTGAGATGTATTATCAAATTCAACTTGTGTTGAACCAAACTTGGCCTTAGTCAAGATCTGAATTCACTGCAGGAGAGAAATTTCATCCTGACATAAATGCAGAACCATTAGAGTTTACCCCCACGATGTTCAAAGCTTTCAGGAATGGTGCTATGTAAGATTTGTTTGAAATCTGTACCTTAGTGTGGAACTACAAAGCAGGGACTGCAGCTGATATAGGATAGAGTATGTATCTGGCCACACGCTGTACTTGTTTGTCTCTGTCTACTGTGGGAAAGGAGAGAACTGAGCTCTGAAAGCTATTCATTTAGCGACATGATTAAGAAGAGCAGTGATTGTGTACAGTGGAAGTGTAGTTGCGTCCTTTCTGGGTGCGCTGTCTGGGAGTTTCGTTATGGCATGATCCTTTAGAAGGAGTTTCATATTGCACTAACCACTCTACTCCTCTAAACTCTTTGTGTGCTTTGTTCTTTGTTTCAATCCTTCCAAGGGTTCTGTATAGATGGCCTTATCCAACCTACCTATGAGAACATGGAGAAATATGGCTAAAACCCGAGAACTAGAGGCTGATGGTGGCAGAAACAGAGCCTTGATGGGATGGCGCTGCCACTGCAGTGGTTCGTAGCCCTTTGGTCTTTGAGTCTGACCAACAGACAGAAGACCAGGTTTTAACTTTCACTGGGGGCTACATCATATGCAAATGTAACAACTAAAAAAGTGGAACAAGCCAATAACATGTACAGTAAATGTACACGATGATAAGAAAAACCCTTTTTTCTTATTACCTCTACAAAAACAAGTCACAGTCACAAATGGGCTCTTTCAGATAACAAAAGACAACATTCCTCCTTGCTTCCCCATGTCTACACCTAATATCCTTTCTTTTAAAGATTTTATTTATTTATTTTATATATGAATGCTTTGTCTGCATGTACACCTGTGTAACACATGAGGGCACCAGATTCCAGTATAGATGGTTGTGAGCCTCCATGTGGTTGCTGGGAATTGAACTCAGGACCTCTGGAAGAGTAGACAGTGTTCTTATCCACTGAGCCATCTCTCTAGCCCCACACTTAATATTTTTAATCAGCATGCATGTCTCTTTTATGTATTGTTCCTGATCCTAAATTAAATATATCTTGTCTATAAATCTAAGAAGACGATACTTTTGGACCCCTGGGCAGTGTTGAATGTACAACATGCCCTCCTATAAAATCCTATATGATATCTGCCACACTCCTTACTTCTATCAGAAGTGAGATTTCTTTAGGAAGCTGTCTTCAGAAAGAAATAAGTATATTTTTATGTGTTGGTGAAAGTAGGAATGCATATGCAGAAGTAAGGAAATAAACTGCATAGATGACATGTTTCTATCTGATGAATATTAAATGTCAGAATGTGCCAGGCATGGTAGCACATGACTATAGTCTCAGCACTTAGGGAGTGGAGGCAGGAGGATCTGGACTCAAAGTCATCCCTGCTACATAGTGAGTTTGAGAGCAGCCTGGGCAACACGAGATTCACACACAGACTCGCAAGAGTTCCATGAATACATCTGGTTGTCCACAAGAATGGAATTTCTTAGGTGGAGACTGGTTCTTTGCCTTCATATGCAACAGATTATCAGCTAAGTTAAGGAGCCACTGTAGACTCTGTCACATAGTGATAATAGAATTAGAATATGATAATAAATGTGCCAAATCTTAGCCTGGCACACAAAGCTGTTGAGATCTGCGTTCAGCTCCATCTGAACTCCTGTGGTCGCCTCTCCTTACAGCAGTCCAGTGCATGGGTGTTCCCACTCACGTTTCTTTTGTGGCTACTGTCTTTTTCTGCCTCTTATAATGATGCTAGGTTTTAAATTTTTTATTTTTTTGGTCTTGACATCTGAACCAATCTTTGTGGCCCAGAGCAACTGCCACTCCCTCCTGGATCAGTGAGGCCACGGCATTTCTGCTACACATTCACCAAACAGTCTGGGATGACACCACGCCCTGACTTGTATTTTGACAGTAGTAGGTCTTGAAAGGCACATGCTGGAAGGACATGAGGCATTTCCAGCTTATTCCCTTAAAATATCTACCATAGGATTTTGGATATGCTGAGTATTTAAAAATCCCTAGAGGACTGGAAATAGATAATTGAATACATGGTAGACTTTCCTTAGGGTACTGAGAATGAGGTTAGGGTATGATTTAAAAAAAAAACTAATTAACACATTTATGATAGGACAAGACTCTGGTCCTAGAATTTGGGAGCACCTGGAGATAAGAGCATGGATAAGATATCTCAGGGGCTGAAGAGGCTGGGCACACACACACATACACACACGCACGCACGCACGCACGCACGCACAAAGCAAGCAAGCAAGCAAACAAACAAAATCACCACCACCACCACCACCACAAGCATCCACACAGCTGCTCTGTGGCAAGCCTATGTGAGATGGGTGGCAGTCTATGTCCCAAGGTAACCTGACGCATGGTAGCTGTTGAATAAAGATACGCCTCCTGTACCTCCAGCCATTTCCTCAGTGCTTCTCTTCCTCCAACACCTGTCACTAAACTGTCCTTTACTGAGTGACTTCTCTGTGCTTTGCCATTGAAGACTAGAATATTAACACCTACTTCCACAGTGCTCCCAACTCTAGACAGATCAATACCTGTTGGAGGTATTGATGGAGAAAGTTAAAAGAGGAAAAGAAATGAAGACAGCAATCACACACCTAGAAGTCCTCTTCTTAGCTTTTCGTTAGAATCACAGTGGCGACTATAAGCATTATGGGATAGATAGTGTTTTTGCGTTTCTGGCAATATCTGTTTATTCAGAAAAAGCTTAGCTTTGGTGTGGTAGGGGGATGACAGAGGGAATATTCTGGGTCAGCTGGGACGTGTTTTGAGAGCAGATGGTTAAATCCCATTTCTGTGCCGAGACCTCAGCAGCAATTGCTCTGTAA
The DNA here is from genome assembly GCF_964271855.1 of Acomys minous. Classification (NCBI taxonomy): domain Eukaryota; kingdom Metazoa; phylum Chordata; class Mammalia; order Rodentia; family Muridae; genus Acomys; species Acomys minous. The sequence goes on along the minus strand of NC_140484.1, from coordinate 125,099,662 downwards.
CTCTGGGAATTTATGGGTATGTGCACACACGCCTGTGAATCTAAAAGAACCAATAACTTACCTCCTCAGGAAAGTCTTAAAAACTTTGGTTTTATCATTCAATTCCTTTTAAAAATTAATTTAAGATGTTTGTATCAATTGTAGGTACAAAACAGACCCCTGTACCCATGTGCTCTGGCCTATCACCCCACAACCATTTTTATTGCTAAAGCTTCATTCCTAAAATTCAGATCCTAAAGGATTCAGTAGCTTGGCCTGATACTGTGTTTATTTCCATGGTTATGACATATTTGGTAGTGATTTGGGGTACTTGTGTTGATTCCAGCCCTGGCATTTCATCAAAGGTGCTGAAACAGGACTGCCACAGAAATCCTATAGACTCAGCCTGAGTTCTAAGAGGCTGTCACAACACACCCTGCTCCTCTGACCGTAACTGCTGAGACCACACAGGTCAGGGACTGTCTTATAACACTGCTTCAGGGAGCTTTGCAAGGCTAACAGATGGCTGGCGGAACACAGCCTGATCAAGCCAGCAGGGTGACACTCATTAAGAGTCATCACTGAATCCATTTCCAGCAAAAATCCCATTCCAATGAAATATCACTTTCAAAAACGTGTCAGTCTGCTTGAATGAAAGTTATCACTCCTCCGGGGACTGGAAAGACAGGCCTGACTGAAGCGCCACAGATAACGAGGACTCTGAGCCTCAGGGGCTTTCTGCCCATCGTTTTCTGGATTGGTCCTGATCAATCTTCCTTTCAGATTTCTTAGACTTTGTGTGTGGTGCAGGAAACAAGGTCTTGACATCTCTCCCTGAACCCGGCGTTCCTTCCCCTGTCTACTTTTTCTCCCCAGAGAATAGCTGGGAGGGAGAAAATCAAGGAGAACGAATGGTAGAGGACATAGGCACCTTGTTATCCATCCCATTGGTCAGAATCCCTTCACAATAGACAGTTATTCAGTCTTCCGCTTCACCTGTCCCCTCTCTCTCTCTCTCTCTCTCTCTCTCCCCCTCTACTCCATAATGGAACACATTGATCTGCTAGTGCACCCTATTAAAACTACATTTTGTTTTTATCTCAGATGCCACTAGTGAACCAAAACATTTCTGTGTGAACAGAGGGTCAGATGTACACAGCGGGACCCCTGGCTAGTGATGCTCAGGTCACCAAGCCCAGACTGCCGTGCTGGACCTCAAAGTCACCCTTCCACCCTCACTGGATCCTTGGCTACACTCTTCGAGGTGAAATCTTGATGGTTACATTTTCACACCTCCAGGTCTCTTTACGAGGCTCCCTCTTGCGTTCCCTCCTGGAGAGCCTTCAGAAATGCTACTTATCCCCCAGACCCAGTGCGCACGCGTGCCTCCTCTTCTTGTAGACACTCCTGGGAAGCTCAGATGCTAAGTGTTGCTCTTTCACCTGCATTCCCACAGCCCTTCCTTGGAATGCCTGCACTGCCATTTGTCTTACTCTCTTGGTGATCTCCTGCTGCTGCCATTGCAGTGAAGACGTGTTAAAGCTCATGTGTATTGCCTGATGTGAGGAGTCACGCGGATGGCTAAATAGAGAGGTCTCTTGGGTTGATTTCCTCAGCCCACTCAGCCCATGATTAGGGATGAAGCGAGAAGGAACATGAGTGAGGCACACTGTCTAGATGAAAGGCTGACGCCAGGTAGGTGACGGCAGCCGGAAAACCACAAGACTGTAGTTCTAACTCCTCACTTCCGCAAGCTCACACACCCCATCATAAGTCACACATTCCCCTTTTTCTCGGGGGTCGACTTTTTGCTCACCAGTTATTGGCTAACTTCATAGATCGAATCAGTAAATGCTGCCTTAGTTCTACTATTGTGTATAACAGTCTGTGGTTTTATGTGTACTTCTCTCATCTTCTTCCTTTCCATTTTCTCAAATAATATGCCAAGCCAAGAGAATATCAACAGTTGCCCATGAAACATAAGCTCAGGTTTTGTCCATGAATACGCATACCAGAGAACCCATGAATGCAAAAGAAACACGAGGCTCTGTTCTGTGGACTTGGGCACACAGGTGAGGACACTAACCATGCCAGGCTAGACTGCATGGGTAAAGGAATGCAAGAGCTGGCATCTGGAAAACCCTTCTCAGGAAATACCCTCAAACAGCAGCCCCTAAGATAACTATCTCAATTATCAACAGCCTCGAGTGCTTCACTGTTATTGACAGTTCATATCAAATCCCCAAGTTCTCAACTGTGTGCTTCTTAAAAGGATCCTTTAAATGTTTATATTTTAAAATTTAATTTTATGTGTATGTGTGTGCTTTAGTGTGAATGTATACCCTGTGTGTGTGCAGGTGCCCATTGAGGCCAGAACAGGTTCTGTTACCACTTGGAGTTGGAATCACAGGCTGTTCTGTGCTGTTTCCCCAGTTTGGATTCTGGGATCTCAAGTCTGGTCCTCCTGAGCGACCAGCACGTGCCCTCAGTTGCTCAGCAGTTTTGCTATCCCCAAAGGGAGAGTGCATTTTTATTGTTTCTATTTTCTTACTAAGAACACCGACAAACACACCGACGCCTCATTGTCTTTGAACAAAATACAGTTTTACTCTTTTAATATGCATCTCTTGTGGATACGGGAAGAGGAAAATATTCTTGCCAGAAATGAGCAGGACAACCAACCATAATCATGTTAATTATATGCAATTGTCTGCAAAAAGGTCAAAGGTGAAGTGTGCTCTCTCCTTCAGAGATAATGATAACAGTTATTCTTAGTAGCAACTGTATATTTTTGCAGTTATAGTGACATCATTTGACTTTGGGTTTGGGTTTTTTTTTTGTTTTTTTTTGTTTTTTTTTGGTAAGCTAATGATTTGCAGTGTACTGTCTTGTTTGAAACAAAAGATGACTTTATATTTATTGAATTCACCTTTGCCCAGTGTGACCCATTTTCCTCCTCACAATGTCCTGGATTGCTTAATGGCTTCTTTTAACAAAAGACTGGGAAAAATATCTTCTCTCTTAGGACTTTCTGGGATTGCACAGAATTCTCCTGATTTTCATGGTTTAAACATCATTCAGGTGGAGACAGGGAAAGGAAGAAAGGAGCAGAGGGATAGTGGGAGAAAGGGAGAGAAGGAAGGAAGGAGAGAGGGAGGGAGGGAGAGGAGAAAGAGAGAGAACGCGTGCGAGTGAGAGCGAGCCCTTACTTCAACATACAGGGTATGCAGGAGTCCTAATATTCTCCGTTCTACATACACACTCAAGCCTACCTCCTTTGTTTGCATCCTTTGCTTTTCCTCAGTCTGTCTCTGTGTCTCTGTGTCATCTCTGTCGTCTGTCTGTCTTTCTCTCCCCCCTCCTCTCTGTGTTGTTTTGTCCTTTTTACCCTACTTTTAAGTCTTTCATTCAGGAGATTCTTTGCCTCAGATGCTACCAGACTTCTTTCTTTGAGCAAGCAATAGGTTTGGGTTCTCCCTTAATCTTATCCGTCTAGTCTCACAAGCCAATGAGGATCTGCCTTTGTGAATAACCCCCCTGTGGAGTTAAGTGTCACTCTCATTTCATAGGTGAGGAAGCTGGAGAGAGGAAAGGATGAGTAAAAGTGGCTCTGGATTTAATTGTAGACAGTCTGGTGCCTGACCTCAGCCTTTGTTTAATCCACACAACACAACATCCTTTTCTTCATACCCACCCAGCCATCCCTGTGTGCAGTCCCACTCAGAAATCGTACAGTATTGCATTGCATCCTAGCATACCATACGTGTCTTACTCTAAGTTGTGTTATTATATAAATACCTTGTAGTTCATGGCTTACTTGGTTGTATGGTATTTAAGGGATCATATCATGTCATATGTCTCTCAGCAAACCTCTTTCAATATTAGACCTTTTACTTGCCAAATCCTAAAGTATAGGCTACACCTCAGGTTAAGCATCAGCATAAACAGAGACAGAAATTTATTTCCAGGTCACTAGAAAGTTTTCCAAGAGGAAACTCAACTCTTCTATCACTTCTTTCTCACCTTAGTCTACATCTCTCCCCAGGAACTCTCCCATTTTCACTCAACTAGCATCTTCCGTTTGACATCTGTTTTCACAGTATGGGGTTACATGACTCAACTACAACCTTCCTTCTGATGACCTTCAGATATCTCAGCACATAAAGACAACTTGTAACTCTTCAGTCTTCATTCAAAAAGACACTGAAAACTGCCCAGTTTCCCAACTCAAAAAATGCCAGCAGGAATCATCTTTTAAAATATGTGTCCAAGGTCCAATATTAAAGATAATGACATCAGTCATACACAATTCCTTTAATGTCTATAATATTGACATGCGGCCTCTAAATATAGATAATGCTTTTTCACTTTGAAAGCTCTAGGATTTCATTTGTTTTCCAACATTCCACATTTTCAGGCACTTTTAAGGTTTGGAGGAGAAAGAAGGGAAAGGCAGGAGAGGTGGGGAGAGATAGACTTACGCCCTTGGAGCCCAGATGATCTATCATGAGCCTCAGATGCCTGACATTAAATCAGTTGCAGGATTTGGTATTTCACCTGCTGGGTTTTGGTGTTGCTTTGGTTGAATCTTTGTTTTTGTCTACTCTTTCTCTTTCGGAATATGAAAGTATATTCTGTTTCAGTGTATGTTTAAAGTATGTAATGTGCTTTCCAACATTATAGGGCACACAGGGAAGGCACTGCCTGAGTTTCAGAGGACACTCTGCACTTACATTTTTAAACAGTGTTAGAGTTGTTATAAAGTATGGGGGATTTTATAATTATACTGGATACATTTTTCATTATTAGATTTAATGAAACTATGGGGACAAGGAGCAGAAGATACTGTTTTAAAATACGCTTAGAAGTCAAGTTGACAAAGAGTAGACTTTTCATGGTTAATACTGATTGTTAATTTGACAGAATATAAAATCATACAGGGAATAAACCCTTGGGCATACTTGTAAGGGAATAGGTGAGATGCAAAGAGATTAACCCTCAATACATTTCTTCTTTCTATTTTTGTAATTTTAAAGCTTTTTAGATTTTATTTTATGTGTATGAATATTTGCCTGCATATGTATGTATGTTCAACACATGTGTACACAGTGCCCACATAGGCCAGAGGAGGGTATTGTCTCCCCAGGAACTGAAGGTACAGATGGTTGAGAGCAATCACATGGGTGCTGGGAACCAAACCTGGGTCCTCTGCAAGAGCAGCCAGCACTGTGAACCACTGAACCATCTCTCCAGCCCCAATGTAACTCTTTTAATTATCTTGGTTATTCTCATTTAGAAAATAAGACAAGTAAAACAGCAGGCCCAACTTTTCTTGGCTAAATGACAGTGACAGGATTTAAGCCTAATTACATGGTCTCTTAAAACATACAAACCCTAAAATCTGAACCATATAGCGGTATACTTTAGCTCTGGGGTCATAAATCATGTGTAAGGTCAGTAAGATACAACCTACCTTTTGGGGGGTCTACAACGGTATATGCTGACTCTACGGCCACTGCTGATGTGTTATGTTAATAAGCTACAACCTAGCCCTCGGGAGCTCTTTGCTCACAGTAGGGAGAACACATAGAAACAAGAATGTGTCGTCATGAGGTTTACATTCTATGGTACAAGATGCTATGTAGGCCACAAACCAGCAACCTGCCAACTATGTGGCTCACGGCAGTTTCCTTTGGCTTCATGGTGTGGTGTTTTCAAAAACATGAATAAAGATTAATTCTTAAAAATTGAGAAGTATCACATAAAATTTCATCTATTTATGGCCACCCAAGAAGTTAGAAAAAGTGTGATGACAAAGAACCCAAGAATATTTATTCCTGAGTGGCCATCATCAGCCTGAAAAACACAACTGCTATCTTCAAATGTGTGCACATATTTATATAGAAAGGCTACCAGTCTTTCAATTAATTCTGCAGGGAATTAGTTAAAGCCACCTCATTATCAGAAGCATATTTGATACAATATTTAACCTTGTTAATATAGCCTATGCGACTACAGATAAGTTCATTCAGTGACATTTAAGATGGCATAAAAATTACTAAGGCAGTATTTACAGGAGGAGAAAGGACTAAAATACGTAAATGGACGAGATGCTGGTCGAGAGGCGTGATAGGAAGTCGGATGGAAAGAGATGACATTGTACTATGCTACCTCCTTCCCTATGCTACATCCCATCGTCCCTCTCTGCTTCCCTCTCATATGTGTGTGTATGTGTGTGTGTATGTATGTATGTATATATATGAATATGAGCACATATGTATGAATTTCCTTTTCCTAACTCTATAATGAGACCCACAGCTGTACAGCAAGCACCTGCTGAGCGTCAGAGACTATACTAAGTTTTATGAGCAACAACCCCATGTATTGATATTATTTTACTAGAAAGATGTCTATTAAAGACTCTAGTCATCATATTCTTTATACGATGTTTTTCGTGCACTTAATACCACAGAAAATCAAATGACAAATACATAGTCCTGCACAAGATTAATCTTTAGTGTAGGAGAATCTTGAAGATTTACTGGTTCTGAGGAGTGTGTACAGTGTACAGTGACCTTGAGCAAGTTACTCAAATCCTCTTGTGCTTAGGGCACAGATGTATCAAATGAGACTAACATGGTTATTAATCACGTAGCCATTCACAAAGCTATAACAATTTATATATTATTCATACAATGCTTAATAGTTACCACAGAGGTTAAATACAAGGCCCACATGAAACATAAATATCCAATTGTTATTATTCAGGATGACAGCAAGAACAAAATTAAAACCACAGATAAGGAACACACTATACCATACTATTAGTTGGTAAATAAATCAGTGTTTGTGGATCAACTTCTGTGTGCCAAGACAATCTGTATTTGTCATCTCCATCCTCCTGATACTGTAGCAAATTAATTTTCATCATTCGAAGTTTCAGAAGAGGAGCTAGTCAGTAGCACAAGAAATCACTATGACATTTATGGCTCTATTAGGAGGCCCAGACTTGTTTGGTTACAAAACGGAGGCCCACCTGCTGTGGCTCACGGCTTGGAATACAGACAGATGCAACTACAAAAACTCAAGACACCTTCCAGTGCAAGCTCTCATGGGCACAGTAGAGCTGCCTTGGAGCAGAGGTTGCACGAATCAGCTGCATGGTGACTTCTGACTCACAACAGGGGCAGAGCAGAGTGACCTTCATTTGGAAGCAGATACGAAAGAGACTGGCGAGTCCTCACAACAAAGTAAACAAATCATTTGCATAAGTCACCATATTAACACATGCATATCTTCTCTTACTATAAGCAGGTAATAGTTACATCTCTATAGAACATTAGTGTTCCAACGCACATGTAATGAGTCAACACCCAGAGCTGGTGCTAAGTGTCTTCAAAGATGGCCTACGTTACCCAATAAGAGCATATGCTCTGAATATGCAAATGAACTCAAGTTCAATGTAGATCGAAATAAAACCTGGCTCTGACAGGTAAGTACTGCCACCTGAAGCCACTCATCTGAGCCTTTCTTCTCTAATCCTCCAGCACTTTCCCAGAAATCTCCCAGAGGAGAGGCAGGGCTGTACCCTCTTAGGCCAAACCTTAAAGAAGGGAAATAGTTATTTCTAAGGAACCTGCTGTGTCTCTGGCTCTACTAAGCGTGTTAGTGCATTAGCTCCCTGCATCTTCCACAGCTGACTGTGAGACATGGGGAGCATATTTTCTTCTTCTAGTTTTCCCTGCACTTCCAAAGCTGTTCCTGGCACACAGGAGTGGACTGTTCTGGCTGCTGTCCCCTGGCTCTCGGCACCATTCCTCAACCCGGTGCCCTCATGTTTTCCCCTGCAGGACCCTGGAAAGCCTAAGAGTACAGTCTCAGAATCTCGAGTCAGCAGTCACTAGAGTGACTTGTCTTGGGGATGTGAAAAGAAGCATGGCTGAGTAACGCAAGGTTTTGTAGTTGTCACCAGTGCTGCCATTTCTTACATCACTGCAGACTCTACGGTCCACTGTTGGTCTCATGTTTCCTAAGTGGGTTAGTGTTTAATAACTATTGGTTAAACCAAGTAAACGAGCCATGTCTATAATGGGCATTACTATCCCTTCCCCACAGTTATAAAATGGAAGCTCCCAGAATGAGGTGGTAGAAAATCTCCTCTGCAGGTATCAGCTGTCAGGGCGGGATGCTGATTTCCTGACTGTTGCTCACCAATGCGCTTTTGCATTTTCCACACGGGCTCTGCCTTCGGGGGAAATAATCCCCTGTGCTGCTGCCCCAGTTTTATCTCAGGGGTTAAGAACTGTTTTCAGCCTTCCTCCTGCTGGTGTGCCAAGCTGCAGCTGGAACCATCCCCATAAACTGCCAGGTACACATTAATTGTCAAGATAAGCAGCTTATTAAATATGTATTAGACCTGCTGAGACTCCCTGTCAAAAACGCACCTTGTCACTGAAGATATAGTGTGTGGATGGCACGGAGCTGAAGCTTACAGAATACAAACTGACTGAATCACTGAATGAAGAAAATTCACTGGTCTTGCTTGGCCGGGAACTCATTTGCTGATCATGTGCTCTGAATAAGAAGCCGCTGGGGCCAGAAGCTGCCTGTGGGGTGGTAATATCATTAACCCTACACATCATTTCTAATGTCTCCCAGGCCCTGGTACAGGGATGCTTCTCATTCTTGAGATATCTCACTGCTAAGGGCATTGTAACTGTGGGGCAGATAGAGACAGAATCTGCTTCTACTTCTCACATGATAAGATGGAGGTACTGGAAATTAGTGCATAGTAGGTATATTATAGTATGTACTATATAGTATATAGTATGTGGTATAGTAGAAAGCACATCACATTTATAACTAGGCAGGTCTGGGCTCTCATGCTGGCTCCTGTGTTTAACAGCCTTGACATCTTAGGCAACTTGTTTCTACAGCCTCACTGTGTGTGACGACAGCTCTTGTTTGGTCGTGACCTCTGTCCTCCAAACATCAAGCACTAGAAGTTTGGTCCTGGTGTCTGACGATCAGAGGTGCAGAGACCTTAAGGAGATGGAACAGACTTAGCGGGAAGTTTTAGTGACCCTGGAGAAATGTGCTTTGAAGGGACTTCAACTAGTTCTGGAGGTGGGACCCTAGTCGCTCTGTGACTTCTGGGTCATGATGGAGTCTCTCTCCTCAGTTCCATCATGAAACCAGTTACAGCAGCCTAACTGGTGTCAATGCTATATTCTTGAGCCCCCAGAAGAACGAGTTAAACAAACTTTTCTTTATGAAATTACCCAGCAGCAGGAATTTTATTTTAGTAACAAAACTAACCTAATACAACGGTGTGTTTATCAATAACTACAGAACCTTTTGCCCGGCTAAGCTAGCATAGGAGGTTTCCAGTTCAGCATCTGGCCAGTGGCATGAGCTCACTGAATTAAAACAGGGTTGCCAACATAAACAGCATGTAAGGGTCAGTGTTTACAAAGGCTGTCATCCTACGGGCCAGTCCACACTTGTAAACAATGCTCTCAGGTCCCACATCCAAGGCAGTGGGGTGCAGGGACGCCGAAAGCACATTTTCATACTCACAACTGCACTACAGAGAGAGCTGTTGCGGTTGTAAATGTGTGTCTGCTGGAGATGTCATAGACTCCCTGGTGCCTGGACCATGGGAAGTAGGAGGTGGGGGGTGAATACTACTTGTACAGAGTGGACGCCGCAGAAGTGTCACATCCCGCTTTTTGCAAAGAAGAGAACCAAAATTAAACTAACGGGAAGAATCTGGGGGTGGACAGGTAGGGTTGAGTACCTCTTGCCTGGGAAGGAAGGTAGTAGTTAAAGCTGCAGGAGTGAATGAGGTCATGGGTAGTTCAGGATGAAACAGGAAAAAAACTGCACTGCACTTAACCTCAGAAAACTCAACAGTACTCATCTCGGCTCTGGGCTTGGCATGCAGCAGATGCCCGGTGACTCTTTGTTGGATTAACAAATTAGAATCAGGTTGAAGAGTGCACTACTATTCTTTAAAAGGCTCGTATCTCCTACTTGTCTTTAATCTAGACTCATGTTTACAGTCACTGAAATCTGTGAATTTCCTAGGTCTCTTGGTGTTGAAAAGTCTTCCACTAATAGCTCATCAAACCATCACCAAGACTCTCTCTCACTCTCTCTCTCTCTCTCTCTCTCTCTCTCTCTCTCTCTCTCTCTCTCTCTGTGTCTGTCTCTCTGTCTCTCTCTGTGTGTCTGTCTGTCTGTCTGTCTGTCTGTCTCTCTCTCTCTCTCTCTGTGTGTGTGTGTTGTGTACAGGAACATGTGCAGACCAGGAGATAATGCTGAAGGTCTTCATCAGTTGTTCCCAGTCTCAGTGTTTGAGATGGGGTCTTGGTGAATCTGAAGTCCATTGAGCAGGAGTGGATGAAAAGTGAGCATCTAATATCCTTCTATTTTTATGTAGGTGCTGGGGATACAACTCAGATTCTTGTGCTTGCCTTCTCCTTAGCCCACCCTCCCAACACCAATATTTATTAAGCACTTAATGGAGGCCTGGAGGCCCTTTGAATTTTCCCATGCTTCCTACTGATGTATCTCAGGCCCAGCTGGACTTGGAAATTAGAGAACATGGTTCTTGCATCCTTGAAAATTCTTCTGTATCCAGCAGGGCTCTTGACTCTAGCAAGAGCTCAATAAATAGAGGTGTTTAGCCTTAATTAATCAACTAGTGTAAAGTCTTATCAAAGAAGACAGAGAAATGGAATGCATTGGAACCTTAAAGTGCTAAAAACTAAAGTATACATTTTGTAAGAAATAACTGGTGCTTGAAGAAAAGAACACGTGAGGAACCAGGACACGAGGGCCGAGCTCCTGGTAAGAGTTTTACTGGGTGCAAGGGAGAATCATACTGGGGAGACAACAGGCAGATTTGGTTATAGAAAAACCAGAAACGTGTTTTCCTTCATTCCTCAACCATGTGTGCATTGTCTGTCGTCTTATGTCAAGTGCTGCTCTCAGTAACGGGGACAGAATGGTGATAAAGACCCTACAACCAATCAGAAGGGCCTGCCATTATGCTGCAAATCCCTTCTGAGTAGATACACCCATGAAAAGCACTCAGCTACCACAGATAACCACGGCTTACAACAAGGCAAGGTACAAGCAGCAAGTGTACATTTGAAGGCAGATCATCATCTCTTAGGTGATCTGACAACGCTAAAGATAACCCAAGGGGTAAACCAGATGCCACACAGGGTTTAAACAAGCTTAAAGGAAGCGATACATGAGAAACAATGTGGGACAGCAAAGCCTTCTATTCCCTTTTATCTTTTCAAATGTAATTCTTGCATAAACTATAATAAAAGCATCCACACCATTATGTGCCCTAGACAAGGGGACAACAGATCTAATGTGCATTTCGGTCTATCATTAGGCAACTTGCCTGAAAGAAAGTTAATGATGGCTCCTGCCCTTCCACTAGGGTCCTCTGAAAGTTCTAAGGGAATACAACTGCATTTCCATAGGGCCAGGAGGCTTTGACTTTCTCTATCAACTGCAGCAATTTTTTTATTTTTACTTTTATTTTTTGAGGCAAGGTTTCTCTGTGTAACAACCATGGCTATGCTGGAACTAGCTCTATAAACCAGTCTGGTCTCTAAATCACAGAGTTTCGCCCGCCGCTGCTTCCCAGATGCTAGGATTAAAGGCTTGCGCCCCACTGCTTGGCTAACTGCCGTGATTTTTTTTTTTTTAACATTTGTTTTATTTTTTATTTTTTTTTTTACACATTTTTATTGAAAATTAAAAATAATTCCTATTACATCTCATTTTCTATCCCATCCCATGCATCCTCCCATTCCTCCCTCCCTCCCACTTTCACCCCAATCCCCCTTCCCTATGACTGTGGCTGTGGGGGACCTCCTCCCCCTGAATATGGTGCTAGGGTATCAAGTCTTTTCTTGGTAGACCGCTATCCTTCCTCCGAGTGCCATTGGGCCTCCCCAACAAAGGGACATGGCCAAATATGGGGCACCAGAGATCCTGTGAAAGTCAGTCCCCAGTCTCCACTTAGCTGTGGAGAATGTTCTGTCCCTTGGCTAGATCTGGGTAGGGGTTTGATGACGACTGCCCGTTTTGTCCATGGTTGGTGCCTTAGATCAAGCAGAATCCCTGGGCTCAGATCTAGCCATCATAATGTTCTTCTTGTAGGTTTCTAGGACCCTCTGGGTCCCCCTACTTGCCTATCCTCTATATTTTCCTCATCTAGAGTCTCAATAGGATGTCCTCACCTCTATCCCCGTTTCCTGGTAGGTGCAGACTTTCATGATTTTTAGAGTCAAAAGACAATGAAACAGCACTCATAAAGGTGCAGGGAACTGGTAGATGCTGGTGAATTATTTATCATTTTCCACTGGGGATTTTCTTAGGGATCCTCTGCCCTTGGCCTGTATCTCCTGCACGACTTTTTCAACAACTGTGTCATGACATCTTCATATCCATTAAACACTGGTTTCAGATGAGCTCCGTCTATAATGCTGGAAGGGTACTGCTCAAAGGGCTTCCTTTTCCTTATCAAAGTACTGAAATATTTTTAATTCCCCTCATGGGACCCACTTCTGCACTTTGCCATTATATAAAATAAGTTTATAATCTCTCATCTCCTCAAAAGGCTTTCCTGCACTTGAATGATGTCACTGTGACAGCAGGTCTCATCTGAAGAGGAACAACCAGGCCTGGTTTGACTCACCTTAACCTGATATGGTCTGCAGCCCTTTCACCTAAGTAGATACCTTTAGACATAGGTAATTGCCTGATTATTTCATAATAAAACTCCCTCATCCATATACTAATTACAAGGCACCACCATGGGCTGAAAAGCAGTGATAATCAAGAGAAGGTCCACAGCTTGCCCTAAGTGTTTATAACTGAAAGGTGGATAGTTCAAGAAGGAAGTCAGTCTTCTGTGACACTCCCTGTCTGACTTCTAACTAAAGCAAAGACCTAGACACAGAGCTACATGCCTCTAATATCAGTTCCCAGCAGGAAGCTGAGCCAGGAGTTCAAGGATATCCAAGGCTATGTAGATGAGAATCTGTCACCCAAATGAAAAGGGAAAACAGAGAACAAACAATATGCTCTCATTCCAACCCTGTCCACCTGTGATCAAGAATTTTCCAGGCCCAAACATATAAGGAGACTAGCCCTAATCAACCTGACTGTACTGACAACCCACTGATTCCCTCAGTACACCTGCCTTTTGAGAATGAGAGATGTATGTGCTTGTGGGCATATGTCAAGACAATGAAATAAAAATAGGAATAAAGGAGATTTTTAAGAAAAAAATTACTTAAAGGTACGTTTCTGTGTTTTGCGTGTGGTGGCGGTTAGATAACCTTTTCTTGGCATGCCCAGTGAGTTTTCAAGGACATTTTTCATTCATTTGCCCTTTGAAATTGGATTGGTGATCTGCAAGCGCTGTCTTACCCTTGATTATTATAGCTGTCTAAGGATGTGACATGCGGACTGACGTGTGATGCTTCAGGGTGCTGGCTTGATGCTAATGTATTTTCTGATTCCCTAGTAAGCAATTTCATTTTCATTCCCATCAGACCAGATTTTTAGACTGAACTTTAGTTACCTGGTCTCTAGCATCTGTCTGAAAATGGGCATTTCCATGTGATCTTCTCAAATTCCTGTTACCTGAATACCTTTGTCTTGCCATGGTAGTTGGTCAAAAAAACAAAACAACAACAACAACAAAAACATGCACTTATTTGTTTAAGACTCTTAGGATCTTTGTGAGGAAATTTTATTGTCTTCTTTTCAGAAAAAAAAACTAACCTTCTGATTGGACCAGGATCTACTACTAGACATATAGAGAAATAAAAGAGCCAAGGCTACACAGAGAAACATTGTCTTCAGGGAAAAAAAAAAACTAAGAAAGAAAAAAAAAAAAAAGGGAGAGTGAAAGAAAACCTGGCTCTTTCTACCAGACATCACAACCTCTCAGGGAAGTAAAGTAGGAAACCAGAACGGACCTGGGTTTCTCCCATGTGCATCCTTCGCAGTCACCGGGCACCTTGTTTCACTATCTACCACTGAATCCGAGCAGGTATGATGCGCAGCTAAAATAATGTGCATATACACTTGTCATTCTTTCAGCTTCTAATCCCTAATTTCCTGTGAGAAATTAGAAGATCGTATTTGTTTGCTGAGTTTAGTAGAATTTATGCCTAGCAAAGATTTCTTTATTTTATGGCCAAGGATGTCCCAATAGAGTGTGTGATTACAATACTTTCCCAGTCCTGAGCTTGTACTCACTAATCAGTTTCTTCATTGAATGCCTACTATGTGCCAGTTATGTCAGGTCCTGCAGGATAGTGATGTGCAAACAGACACAGTCCTTGCTCCCACAGGATCCTTCTTTTTACATAAACTCACCCAAATTAACCATGCTTGCTAACTTGTTATGAAACAATACTCTTGCCCTTAGCAATACAAGTTCAACTCAGAGGGCTCCAGGTAAAAAGAAACCGGTACGGGTTATTCTTTAGCTGGAAAACATATGAGGAAGCACTTTATGTCATGACGCCCCTGTATTTTCTATACTTATTTTTGTATACATGACCATTTGCTACACCATACAATTAAGACTCATAGAAGAAACAATCTGTTCATGAGCATAATGGTCCCGTAGCTTTACTTTAATGAAAAATATTTTTATGTTTTTCAGCCAATCCAAAAGAGGTAGAATTCCAGGCCAGCATTATCTACACATTAAGTTCCAAGACAGTCTGGGGTACAAGGAGAGGCTGTCTAAAACATCCAAACAACACCCGGCGCCCAACAACATTAAAACCCCCCAAACAATAATAGTAACAACAACAACACTTTGTGGGGGGAAAAGAATCTTACAAACTACACTTTCTTTTCAGGGCCATGAGGTACACTTTGGCAGGTATGGTAACCCATTTATCTAGTGGACAGGGATGGTCCAGGTGATGCAAGGAACTGTGAACATTGCAGTGAGCTCCAGGGAAGCTGAGGATAAGCAGACATCCAACTAACCACTATATTCTTCAATAATCTTTCCAGGCTCTGTAGATACTTCTGCAGTCTCTGTGATCTGATCATCTCTGGACTTGAACTACACATCACAAATAAACTGGATGATTGTGGTTATGGGCGATAAAGCTCATAGAGGGAGATGGATGAAGTTAGAGAGATCAACAGATTATATATGTGTATATATGTATACATGTATGTATATATGTATATATGCACACACTCTGGGCTAGGGTCTGACCACATAGAAATGAAAACACACCACACCAATGATGGCTCTATCTGGGGAGGCTACTCTTGCTGGGCATCATAAGTTTTGGTATACATAGCCCATATCTGCAATTCAGAAACAGAAGCTGCATTTACACCATGGGAAGAAACAACTCCCTTTGGGCTTCATCACAGGCACATCTCATGGAGTTCTAAGATGTAAGGAAATTTATTATGTTTTCATAGATGAAATTTCATTTAAAAAATAGAAAATTCAATCTTGCCTGTGAAACAGATTCTCTGGGGGATGTTAGGGTGTTTTTTTATGAACTTGCCTTGCTAGATTGTTCCTAAGTCAATTATAAGAACTCTGAAGGATGGGTGGATTCTTTTGTACTGTTAATGCACACAGGCTGGTTTGGAGCCCTCACAACATTTTTCCTCTAGATTTTCATCATGGCAAGCACATGCCTTTTGCTATGGGAGGCGCAGCCTGGAAGAAGAGCTAAAATAGTTCCATTTGCCATGGAATCATTAAAAAGTAATCTTGATTTTTTACATTTTCAGTTAAAGATGGTATGGGATAATACTTATTCTGTTCACTTTTGTAAAAATACCCAACAATGCTATGGTCAGGAAACTGCTAACATTGGGAGATTGCACAGTCAACTTGTAATCAGTTCAGTTTGTACTCTGTATCACAGTGGGGCAACTGAAGTATTAAATATAAAAACATTATTCAGTCATACTTTTCAAAGATGCTCTTGACTGTTGAAGGTCCACAAGCTCTCGTTCAATAAGTTATTATGAGAGTAGCAGCCAACAATTTTTAGAGTGTCCTAATGGTCAGTACAAGCTGAAAAGCACAATTCTCATACCCACTATGGTAGCTCCTAATACACTGTGCTGTTTATACTAGAAAGTGGTGAATAACATGTGGATTGTTCTGGCACTGTCTCGCTATGATTAAGTGTCATTTTCTCTTTTGTCCCCATACTGCTGCTTTGAGAAACAAGTATGCTTTATGTCAAGTGTTTTGTACAAAGTGACAAACAATAAACATAGAAGATTCGGGGCATTGAGGTGGCTCAATGGATAAAGGTGCCTGATGTAAAGTTTGAGGAACTGAATTTAAAGCCTGGGACCCACAGAGAAGGAAAAAACTGATTGTTTTCTCTAACCAAGTTGTCCTCTGACCTACACACACACACACACACACACACACACACATACTTAAACTAGAAATTTTGCTCTTATCTGTCAGATGGCTAAACATACAAGGCCCGCCACTGTTCATTACTCCTAGATATCCATTTCCTAGGCAATCCTGCTGGACAGTCTCAAATAACACTCCCTAATCATCTTGGAAAAAAAGAAAGAAAGAAAACTCATACGGGGGTCAGTGATGGAGAGGGGATGGATTAGAGGATAAAAATGCTTCCTCTGTAAGCAATAAGAACCAGGGGTCAGATGCCCAGAACCCACAAAGATGCCAAGTAGCTGTTGTGGGCTGCCTGTAATTCCAACACCAAGAAGGTGAATATAGGGTATCCACCAATGAAGCTGGGAAGTCAGACTAGTCCGTACAGACAAACTCTGCCTATAATTGAGAGACTCTGCCTCAACGAATAAAGTGAAAAGCAACCAATAAAGTGAAACTCCCAACATCAGCCTCCAGCCTGCACACACAAAGTCATCCACACCACATGAATGTGTGCACCTTTGTTCACACGTACTCATGCAAAAAAAAAAGTGTTTTTCAAAACATTTTAATTTTACATTATTTCCACATCTGAATGCTGTTATCATACCCAATTACAATTGCACTACTTAAAACATAAGTAAGGCTGACTTAATATAAAATTCTTGCCTCTGTATTTAATAATCAGCAGTACCCTGCATTAACATTTCAGTTCTTAACAACTATGGACTTGTATATAAATTCTGGTGGCTGAGGTGTCTGAAGAGGCTGGGAGAGGGGCACTCAGAGTGCTCTACACCAGGTGGGGTGCTTAGTACTTCACTATTTTAAGAATCAGAAGCACTGTACCCTGCTGGAGTTTGAGTACTGACCACTGGCCCTCTTTAGCTCCCTCCACTCCCCAAATTGTGAACACTGACAGTACTTAGCAGAGCTAAGAAATTCAGCCAAGAAACAGTTTAAGTAGCTGTCTCTTGACTCAGTACAAGAAAGCTCTAGAAGAAGATAAAGTACATTTTATCAGGTTTATACTACAGGGAAGCGAGGCCACGCTGTGGGGAAGGTTTCATCAAGCTAGCAGACCGCGGACAATATGGAAATGACCTCTATACAAAGCGAATGACAACCTTATAATCCTGTCCTCTGTGAGATGAAACTTACAAAATGACCCAAAGGCAGCTAACCGAATTTGGAATCAGTAGTTTGGGTGGGAAACTGTTTCCAAGCCCACGTAGAACCAACCACCTTATCAAGAAAGCACATTTATTTATTCAATGGGAAGCTAAGTATTGTCAAAAGCATAACTTATGAATTATATAAACTGTATAAACCGCAGATCACAATTAAGTCTGATTTCACATAGAATAAAATTATCATTCAGCTATATGTCATTCTCAATGTGATATATATTATAATGTGTGACAAATATCACCCTGCTGTATGTTATTTTCAATGTGATATAGATTATATGTTGGACCTGGCAAGTACGTCTACTCAGACATACTCCCATTTGTCTTACAGCATTTTAGCATCCTGAATTTCATAGGCCAAAATTCAAGAAAAAGAGGAAATGTGAGAGTACTTGCTATGGTAGTATCAAACAGCCAGGTTTGGTGACTGATTAGGATTCCCGTTCACTGTATTTTGGGACAGATGGCTTCTGGCTGGTGACTCTTGTAATAGTGCCAGGGTAAGGGAACAGCTACCTGGCTGGTATCTGTGAATGCAAAGAGATTTTATTCTGTGCCTTGAAGGCTTCCTTTTCTTTTCTTTTCTTTTTTTTTAATGTTTTTTTAAGATTTATTTGTTTATGTATATAAGCATTCTATTGTATGTATGCATCAGATAGAAGGGGGCATTAGATTCATTACTTTTATTTTATTTAAATTTTCATTGCTGGGGAATCAAACCTGGAGGCTTGTGTCTGCTAGGCAGACACTCTGCCACCAAGCTACATCTCAACCTTCCCTGTAACTTAATTCTCTGGAAAGCTCCTACTTGTGCTGAAGGTCAACTTAAGGACATGAGCATATTATGATATGGCTGGCCTTCAGTATATTAGTCTATGTACTGACTCTAGTGGATACTTGCCCATTATGTGTTTTTCATCTTATAAGTTGTGGATGCCTGAGACCCTTTGTCAGTCTCTGCCATCCTCGCCAACCCTAAGTGACAGCAACAGCTGCCAAATGGTCATTTAGAGCCTTGTGAAGCCCTAGGAAGGCGATCTTTATTCTAAACTTCAGAATCAGGCAAATGGTTTACCCTCGTGTTCAGAATAGACATAAACATTTATTCAAAGTGAATTCTAGGGACCATTGCCAAAGTTTGTTTTGTGTTGGCTGTGACCATGTGAACAAGCAGTCTGGGAGTCCTTGGAATAATCCTAGAGCTATCAAGGTGAGTCAGTCAGTCTTGGGATAGAGCAAGGCCAAAAACATGGCCAAACCAAAAGAAGTGGATGCCTTGAAAGCATTGCAAGCCATAGAACATGACCTCTTGAACATGGATTGACTGTTGTGCTTTTAAGTCACAACCACCAATATTCCCTTTATTGAGTGAGTCAGTTTGAGTCATGGTTTTTGCTTATTGCAACAGAAAGCAGCTTCACCTGGTCCTGTCATGGTAGGGCAGGAATCTCAGATAGAATGGCAGACTCACAGAGCCAGGCAGCTTTCAAATTACAAGGCCTTTGAGTTCAAGGATTAATATTTCCTGCCTTGTAATATTATCACCTAACAGACCTTCTCATACTTAGTTTATAGTCAGCAGAGAATTCATAGTAGACAACAAGAAACTATATAAAACGAATGACTCTGCACCATTCAGGTGAGAACACATCTTCCTATCAATTATTTTGTATATTTTTAAACATTTGACTTGCCTCTCCTTGCAGTGCTCGTCTCAGTATAACATTATTTCCAAACTCACTTAGTCTGCTTTTCCTCCCTTTTCCTAAATACATAAAGAATACATGTTATAAAAGTCTAAATGATACATAAAGCATAAGGAGAAAATAAAAACATGCATTCAGTATTTGCCCTATTGAAAGTCATCAACATAGAACTGAAATGGCCAATTTTTGTCTTTATTTCTTAATTTCCCTGTCCATCCTTATCACCATCTCTTCTAAGAAAAAAAAATAGTGTATACAACATTAGTCTTCAGAGAGATAAAATGATGATTTTATTTCTCTGCTTCAGACTGAGTAGATATTGTAGTCTAGATACAATGTATACTAAGTGTTCACTACCATATGCTTGAATAGGGATGAAGAATCACAGTGCATGGATGTGAGTTACAGCATTGACCTGTTTTTGCAATAGGGTAGAGAGATAGGGATTCCTATATTGACTTTGTAGCAAAAGACAACAAGGTTGCAAGGCTTGGTCACAGGGAATATTTCCTAAGAAATGTCTGCTTTTCCATACGAAAAACCTTGTGGGAAAAAAAAGTAGCAACTTCAAAAATAAGAGCAAAAATCACTTGTTAGTTGTTTGATAATTCTCATTGCATTAAAAGAAAACCCATAAAATTCCAGTGTTTTTGGTAATTACAGAGATCTGCTACCTGGGACTCTTAACTGCCAATTCCCCCTAGGTGGGTCTTTGTTTCAAACACAGCACAAGATGAAAAGAAGGCACTGGGAGAACAAATACTGAGAAGGAGCCGTGATGTAGCCATTAGGCCACACAGAGCTCCGGATTCTGTAACTGTTTTCATTGCTCAGTTCCTCCGGCACCCTCTAGTTGTACCCAGACTAACAGATTTAAAACCACAACTTAAATCAACAGGCGCAGAAAGCACACCTGAAGTTCACCATGGTCCTCCAAACAGTTGTGTTTTCTAATGGCATAAATGATAAATGGCAAAGGTTTTAATCCTATTGGTCCCAAAATTGCCTATGGAAGTAAATCAGTGCTTCTGAATCTAAAGAAAAGCAATGCTTATCCTTAATGGATTAAGTTGTGGTCAACTCCAGAGTGGCCCTATAAAAGCTTTTAGTCTGACAGTTTTATACCACGTTCTTACTCAAGTGGTTGTTGTTTTACTTAATAGGGGAAAAGTCAAAAGCAAAGCTAAACAGAAGCCTACTGGAATCTTAGATTTACTCTGAAATATAAGTGAGTATTTTGCAATTCAAGGCAGGGCTGTCCCCAGTATTTTGGGGGATATAGGACAGCACCATAAATAGAGGCTCTTCCTGGGCCAGCTGAGTTTCTCTTCCACAGTTTCTCCCTGTATCACAAATTTGGTTCCATACGTAAAACATCCAAGATGTGAGTAACAATACCCTGTCCCCTCGCCCCACTTTCTACACCACGAGAGTCTCTTAGTTTGATCTCAATACTCTAAGAGCTGCTATAGAAACACATGTAGAAGAAATTATGGGCTCTTGTTTACCCTTCTGGGAAGGGAAGTCCTCCAAGCAAACAGATGTACTGCTGGGCACCTTTCATCTTCTCCCCTGAATTTTGATAAATTTATAACTTAGATCAATCTTATATTTTGGGGAAAAAAAGCAAAGTTGGCATAAGAAAATATGATCCTAATTGATTTTAGGAGAGAGAGAGAGAGAGAGAGAGAGAGAGAGAGAGAGGGAGGGAATAAGCTTCCAAATTTCAATTTTTAAAATCAACTCCCAAACTCTGATAGGGATTAAATATTCAAGATTAAAAAAAAAAAGTCAAAGCTCTAAGGCCAAGATCCAAAAATGGAACCATGCAAACCTTGGCAAAGTCTACTGAGTAAGTTTATGATAGAGGTTACAGTGCAGGTTTTGGAATCAGAAATGTGTGAGTCTAAACCCTGGGGATGTCTTATGTGACACTAAACTCATCAATTTAGTAATATTTGCATGAACTTATATCTAATTTCATTTTATCACCTGATAAAAGAATAAAAACAGTCTACGAGGTGGGGCTGTGAAGATGACTAAAAGAGAAAATGCAGGTGAAACATTCAAAGTGGTTGGGACATCATAACGTGTGACTCTCCTAACCCTGGGTTTTAAGGTGATGTTAGAGATGGGGCTGCAGCCTAACTGTTATTTGGCAGACACACTGAAGAGCTACGATATGCTGTTTGGCATCGGTTTAGTCCCATGCTTCCTTCTCAAAACGAAACTTATTCTTTGAATAACTGCATGAGGATTTAGGTGCCATTCCTAAGCTTTTGAAATAAGGAACAAAAATAATTATCAAGCTATCAGAAATAACTCTTTTCAAACTAGAAAAGGTCATGATTTCTCTATCAACTGTGTACGTTTCTTCTACAGTTAACTTCCATCACATTAAGTTAATAATATCTATAAAACACAATGTACGAGAATCATGACCATCTTTTTACTGGGTGTTCCTTTTGTGCCAAGCTCTGTGCTCCGTGATTACTGTACATCATCCACTTGGTTTAATGCTCCCACCTTTCTCTGCCCCATTGTAGAGATAAGGAGAGTGAGACGAACATCATAACACTCGGGAGGAGACAGACCTCTCCTTTTCCATTTGCACCCTGCTCCCCTTTCTCGCCCTTTCCCCATCTTTAAAAAGGAAATTCTGTGTTGTACGAAGGCAAAATTCACGTTTGCTACTTTGGCTTTTAATCAGTTGAGGAGTGGGATGAATAAACCTCCCTGTACATACATTGCTTTGACAGCTAAGAAAAACAATTTCATGACAAATTGTTTGGGACACATGATTTGTCTATGTGTATCTTATACCATCTCAAAACATTTTTTTTTTTTGCCACAGTTTGCATCTTGCTGTACAATCCTCTCCCACTGAGACAGGGTCTCATATAACTCAGGCTGACCTTCAGCCTGCTACCCAGCAAAGGAAAACCTCCTGCCTCCAGCTCCCAATTGATGGGATTACAGTCAGGTCTCCCCATGCTGGGTTTATGCTCTCCTGGTGATCCAAGCCAGGGCATGCTAAGCAAGCACTCTACCAGCTAAGCTGCATGCCAGCACCTCTTGCTATAAATGTAATTGTGAATAACTCATGCTAAATTGCCTTTTGTTTTTATAAATAGAGCTCATCTTTTGTGGGTGGAAAAGATGGAAAAACCATCACCAGATGAGAAGAAACTCAGTTTCCTGATATTGGCGCATCGGTTTGTTTCCCTATAAAGCCAAATGAATTGAAACATAGATACTGCATAATAAAGTCTAGATTCTGGCATGTTATTTTTTTAAAAAAATGTGTCACAATAAAACTCAGTGTATAATACATATCATTTCATAACTATATTTTTCTTGGCAGTAAGGTAGACTCACTTTTAGGAACCTTTACCCATGTGTCCTGAGTTTTATAAAATGTCATGGGCTGGCTACACCATTAAACACAGATGTTCATTTATATCTGCAGTGATTTTCTGGATTTCCTACCTGAATCATTACTGTGAAAGCCCAGAGGTTTTAGGCTGAACATAGAAATTTTACAGACCCCTCCTGGGACACCTGATTGTAGATTAGAAACCAAGTCTCAGGTTACACACTCTATGTGCCAACCACAACACGGCACCCCTCCGCTCTTTAAGCAGAACTTATTCAGAGAAATGAAAAAAAAATATAGAAAACCTATTTGTGGAAGAAAAAAAGCATGGGGGAGAAATGTGGTTTTGGAAAAAATATACATTCTGCAACACCAGAATTTCCAATTCTTTTGGAACAGTCAGAAAAGAATCCTGGGAGAGGTGACACAACTTTATGGGCAGTGTGATGGTCCCAATGATGAAAACACTTATTAGGGAGAAGCAAGGAGAAAGCTAAGAAGCCAAGTTTCCTGATGAAATAAAAAGGCATACATTTTCTTTTCAGAATGATGCTAAAGCAAATTGCTCTCCTTGAGGATAAAGAGAGCATTTCTGTCAGCTCTACAGTCTACCTAGAAAGAGAGTGCGCTCAATGTAGAAGGTAAACACTTTGCCCAGACAATCAAGGATCAGAAGACAGTAGCTTCTCGCAGGTGAAAGAAAGCGGACTGTCAATAAGCCAGACACAGTTGACATATTTGAGAAAATGTCCTTGCTATTCCTCTCCATATATAATATGCCATATGACACTACAGTTAAATCTGCTTCTCAAAAAGAAAAAAAAAGTACATCAAGCTGTTGGTTTCCAAGAGATTTGGGCAGAGGCATAAATCCTATGACAGAAAGGAATATGGAAAGAAAAACCTTGCAAGGAAACGATACTGTACAGTTCACAGACCAGGAGTTAGCACACGTTATGTGCAGCCAGGACCTGGAACCTGGATACGGAAAACATCCAGAGATCCACAATCCAGCTTCAGGTAGTTGTTAATGGGAAGAGGAAACTCGAGCAAACAGCCACAAGTTACATAGATCCTAGGCATGCCTTCTGCATCTTTCTGTCCTGCAGGAATGATGCGGGCTCTTTCTCTCCCCCTCTCCCCGCACCCCGCCCCCCGCACCCCATCATCAACAGGCACAGCAAATGCAAATCCGATTCCAGCCCAGCAAAATGCAGAGACGACCACCATACTGTGGTTTACAATAATCTCCACAATGTCAGTTATTCACAGCCCCTCAGTGCTGTTCACACAAAAGATTGCAATTTGAATCTTGCCTTGCATAGGTTCAGCTCAGTCGGAGCCGGTAACCAAGCGAACAGTCTGTTTTAAGATTTACGGATCGCTGGGGAGAGTCAGTTGGGGGCTGGGGATGGATAAACCGCCCTGTACTTGCCTCATTTTGGCAGCTAAGAAAAACAATTTTATGACAAAGGGACTTGTTCTTTTCAAAGCTCACCCAACAAATGAAACTGACAGATGAAACCCGAGAAACTTTAGCAACCGCGGAAAGCAGCCTTCCAAGGATCAAGGTGAATAATTGATTCCTTGGATTCTGTTTCATCTTTTAAGCTATTTTGCTCGTTAAAGGGAAATTGTGGAATTTGTCAGAAGCCCAAAGCCTGACACACAGACTTCTGAAAGCAAGTGCATATTCCGAGCTACAGATACATTCATTCGCCAATCTTACTGAACAACAACAATTGGCTGTCAAGCCAGGAAACTTACCGAGCACAAAATTAGGGAACAAAGCAGGGAGGAGGCAGGAGGCACCGAAAGCAGCTTTCCCCGTTTCCTTGGTGCCAGATTCTCCCGTCTCCTGTCCGGTTCACACTTGCCTTGATAACTAAGACTCGGGCAGAACTCACTAGCAGAACCTGATGAATTATAAAACAGCCCCTCCTAGACGCTCATATTTTACATCGCAGGGGGTGACCATGCAGCATCCTCCGTGGCTCAGTACATATATTTTCCTGTAACTCATCCTGAAGAACATAACAGCTTCCGAGGCAGTGACAGTAATTGGTGTTTGGGATGTACCAGTACTAGCCAATAAGATGCTTTCCCACCATCCATACTGCACTCTCATTCTCCGCTTGTATTCCCCTATACCTTGTTAAGGTGGATCCACCCAAATCAGTGGGGAGGAGGCAAAAAAACACAGCGGAATGTGGAGAAAAGCCCCTGAATCGGCACACATACATAAAGAACTGGGCTATTTGGGGTTAGTTTTTTTTTATAATAGTTCTGTATAGAGCTAGCCCTGCTTTGGCATAGTGTGTCATGGTGCAGCAAATACTTCCACTCTGATGAGTCTCTTGGCGACTAGGAAGGTCTCAGAAGAACGAAACGCCAGAGATCAGAGGCCATGGGACTTTTGGTGCTTCCTGAACTTGGGAGGAGACAATTTCTCCTAGAGATTAACAAGTCTGTCCTGCTCACTGTGGCAAGAAAGATGAATGACTTGCCCAAGGCACATAGTTCATAATTCCTAAGAGTGACAGGAACTTGAGCCAAAGCCAGGTCTTCTGATGCCAAGCACAATGTCTTTCCATCCTCCTATACTGTCCCCAAAGAATGGAAGTCATGAAACTTGTAAGATATGGAAACGAGAAACAATATTATTAAACAAGAGTTATTAAAAGAGAGATTGTAGGTGAGCACCATACGTGAGCCTTTCGTTTCTCCTCTGACAAGGTTAGCTTCATCTCCTTAGGGCTCATCAGGCCTCAATTCTCCTAGAAAGCACATTTTGGATAATAATGGCAACTATCTGTTGAGCACACATGCTAAGCAGTTTTCTAAATGCTTAGCATGTATTAATTAGTTTAATCTTTGGGTTCTACCATTAAAAATATATTACAGACAAAAAAAAGGAAAAGAAAAGAAAGAAAAAGAAAACCAGGAGAGAGAGAGAGAGAGAGAGAGAGAGAGAGAGAGAGAGAGAGAGAGAGAATATTCTAGACAGGATCACACATCACCTACCCAGCAGAAATGAAGTTATTCCCTGGACTGGTTAGTTCAAAGACCCGGCTCCCATTTACTGTTCTACCATAGGAAACATTGTATTAAGCTGCTCAAAACTGATGAACAACGGACACCTTTATAGATGTTGATCTTTAGTAGAAATAATAAAATACTAAGTTTGGTGGTCAATTGATTTTTTTTAAGCTCCATCTCTGCCAGTAACTGACTATATAAACTGTTGTTTTATCTATAGAATAGGCACACATGCCTACCTCAAAAAAAATCAAGAAGCGTATATGAGGAAAAGTAGTATCTCATTTTTTTAATGACACATGTGCACAGAATGGTAGTATTGTTCCTACCACACTTCTATTATGAATATTTATGGATGACTTTTCTTTTCTCTCAAGTAACTTTTAAATGTCAGCTGTTTTTTGCCAAGAAGTCTTCCTGGACATTATGAAAGGAAAGGGGGGGAAATCCAGAGATGCCTGATATTCAGGCTGCTAAGCATCACTAGGATGCAGCATTTCTAGTGAGACTGGAAGACCACAGGGGCCTTGCTTTGGGCTTCCCAACTAGATCCTTAACTGTTTTTCTCTACTTCACCCCTTCTTTCTACTCCAATAGGCTAGGTTCACTAGTCTCTGCTTCACCACTGGTCAAATAAACTTACCAGTCTAGAAAAGTGCATTTAGGATACGTTTCCTGTCTACTCTGATGCTCAATTCATGTCTTTTGACCTTATTTCAAACGAGCATCTGCCACCAAACTCATAAAAACGAATGAACTTTTGCACGGACCCATGGTTTCCTGCCATTAAATCAACATGTGCCAGGGGAGACAGGCATCTCACTTGTCCAACTCCTCTGAAGTCAGCATACATTATTACTGTTGCTATTAAAAACTGTTATCTTGGGTCTAAGAAAGTGGCTCAGCAGTTAAAGCAGTTGCAGAGCAAGTATGAGAACCAGGTTTTGGCTTCCCAGAGCCCATGTAAATGCCAGGTGGGTGTAGCAGCCCTAGAGACAAGAGATTCCCCAGAGCAAGCAGGCTAGCTGCATTAGGTATACTGGTGAGCTCTAGGTTCAGTTATGAGACCCTGATTTACCATGGAAAGTAATGAGGATGACATCTGAAGGTAGCCTTAGGCTTCCATATTCATGTACATGCACGCACACATACACACACACATACACACACACACACACACACACACACACACACACACACACACACACGGGAGGAAAAAGAAACATCTTTCTTTAGGTGGGATACTGGTACACAACTATTATGCCTAGCACTTGGGAGGTAGAGATGGGGATATGACAAGTTCAAGGCAAACTTGAGTTACGTAGCAAGAACCTGTTTTTTGTTTGTTTGTTTTAAAGTATGGAGGAGGGGAAAGAAAAGAAAAAAGAAACAGGTGTCAAAGGTGTGCAATCGGCCTTCCTTGGTAACACTTAGGAGTAACAGTTGGGGATACGGTGATGCTGTCTTGCTATGTGGAATATGCAGGTCTACTCATGACAGAATTTCTCAGGTCTCTAATGACAGGCAGAAAATGACTTTGTGGCCAACTTAATTTGATTATACACAGCCTCCGATCCCCTTTGATCACACACAGGCTACCATACCCTTTGATTACACACAGCCTACCCTTTCATTATTTTCAAATTTTTATAAGTATCTAAGTAAAATATGTGAGGAGAAAATACCACCACCACCACCACCACCACTACTACACCTCCTCCACCCTCCACCTCCCCCCACTTCATGGCCGTGCTCAATACTGGGCACTGTAGAAGCAAACATACACAATATAATTAAGGGTGTGGGGTGACATGAGTGCCTAAGCTCCTAAGCAAAGGCAAGTATAAACACCATGTGTAGCAAAAAAGCAGACAACAACCATGTTTTTCAAGATCAGTGGCTACTTCCTGTATGTTGAAGTTAGCCACCTGTTATCTGAAGTAGTTTGGTCCTAAATCTTTCTATGATTTCCTGACTCTTTGAGTTGCTGTGATCCTCCCAAATCTCCGAGAAGCTACTCTTTTTCTTTAAAATCCATTGATTTATCTATTTTTGTGCACCTATGCCATAGTGCATGGACCAAAGTCAGAGGACAACTCCAGGAAGTCCATTCTCTTCTACCATATGTATCTTAAGGATTAAACTCACGTCATCAGGTTCGGCAGCAGCTGCCTTTACTTGCTTGGCCATCCTGCCAGTCCCTGAGGAGCCATTTCTTTTTTTTTTTTTTTACCATTCTCCCTGTCACTTAGCTTTTGCACTGGCAAACCCCATGAGAAATCAATAGAGATGAGAATTTGTAACTTCTACATATTTCTTAGCCTACCTGTGATGAGTAATCAACACTGACACAAATTCATTTGTAATCACTACCTCGTGTCACCAATTACTCTCAGACATAATGAATTATGTAGAACCTTAAAATTATACTAATATATATGTATATATATATATATATATATATATATATATATATATATATATATATATATACAGCTTATATAATATTAGTGATTGTGTTAATATTTATTTGGATACTTAATCTGGGCTGGTGATATGCCAAACCTCACATTTCTCATTTAACTCCTCTTCCCACAGCAATCCCTTCTGGAAATACATTGCACTACCTCTTGTAGATGAGAACACCACGGCCAGAAAGATGAGGTCACCTGTTCACACATGGCAATCAGAATAATAATCGAAGGTTAAGACTGCAGAGCCTATTTCTTAACTATTATACCCATAGTTTATAGGAAAGTGAAACAGCGAATAATACACTGGTGTGCCTACTTTCTCACACCTATTCTTTCCTTGGGTGACTTTACCATCACTATACCATGAAGATTGCTCTTATTAAGGTAAATGATGACATCTTCATTGACAAAAATCAATAGCCAATGTGTAGTCCTGTTTATGTGACCTCTGCCAAGCACTTGGCAGAATCAGTTAGCACCCTACTGAGTTAATCTTCTCTTTCCTTTGTGATTTTTCTGTATTATATGTCCAGTCTACTTGTGAGTGTATATGGGGGGGTGGGGAGGGAAGGGCAGGGTGGTTTAGCATGCAGCACACAAGCACATGTGCCTGAAAACCATACTGGGGCATCAAGTGTCCTGCTCTGTCACCCTCCACCTTATTCCTTTAAGACACAGTCTCTCACTGAATCTGGAAATGGGCTGCTATCCAGTGAAATACCAGCAATCCTCCTGCCTCTCTGTCCTACAGTGCTAGGGTTACAGGACCATGTGATCACTCCCAGCCTTTTAACTTGAGTGGTGGGAATTTGGACGTACATCCTCATGTTTGTGCAGACAGTTACTTGTACAAGGGAATCATCTTTTCTGCACCTATTAATCTAATCTTCTAAGTATTCTCAACGGAGTCATCTACATCCCACCTATCACTTATCACTAGACCTCTGATTACAGTTATTGATAAGCCTAGTGTCAAGGTTCAAATGACATTTGTGCCCATCTTCCAAACTCTTGTATCTACCTATATCCATATCTAAGTATCTCCACTTGATTGTTTAAACCCAAAATCGCGGTTTCCTCACCAGATATGCTCTATTTTCTTTGTGTATCTTTGTGAGCATACATGTGAGCCATGCAGTGCCTGCTTTTCTTTAACCTGATTACCCTGGAGCTTGTTGGTTAAGGCTGGGATGGCTCATTAGCAAGCCCCAGGGCTGTGTCTGTCTATCTCTTCCTAGTACTGGGACATCATATTTTGTTATTTTGAATGGATTCTGAGGGTGGAATTCAGGTCTTTGTGCTTGCAAGGGAAGTACTTTGCTATCTATCCAACCCCTTGGTGTGGAAGTTTTCAATAAAATAATCACCTGCTTAACCGTGCTTGGTCAAAACCTCAGAGATATTTCTCTCTTCTCACCTTATACCCCAACCCTTATTTATCATCAAATGTTTTCAAACTACGTCTTGAATCTATCCCCCCTCTTTATCTCCCTCATTTATACCACTATCAACGTCTACAAGATTTCTTCACTGCCCTTATGATTTACTTGCTTTGACTAACACCTTCCTATAACCTCTTATCTATACTGCAGCCAGTCAGCCCCCACCACGTCCTCAGCAGCTTCCTACAATGGACTGCATTTCACTCACACAAGAGCTGGTCCTTTACTGCAGGTGGGAGTCTCTGGTTAACGTTGTTCCTGCGAAGTGCAGAGTGATAGATGGCACAGCTTCCTCTGATCCTCCATCCACCTCAGCCTTGCCCCCAACCCACTTTGGATTTGCTCTGTGAGGCCAAAGGCCTGGCCTCTTTTGACTGCGCCTAAAGTCCTAACTTTAAAATGTATTGGTATTGCTGAGAGTTGATGGCACACACCTTTAATCCCAGCATTCAGAAGGCAGAGGCAGGTAGATCTCTATGTTTTAGGGAAGCCTGGTCTATAGAGAAAGTTTCAGGATAGTTACACAGAGAAATCTGTGTCAACAAACAAACAAACAAAACAAAACAAAAAAGGGTCTTAGTTTCACCTATTTTTACAAATCACTTTATGCTTGTAATAAAAATTTCTCTATAATAGTTTCCTTAATTATTAATTTTCTTAAGAAAAGACCCATCCTATGCTTTTATTGCTCTGGTATTTTTTTCAGCATTTTTCAGTGTACTCGGCATCTCTCTGTTGTTTGACTGGACAGAATAATCCCTCAAGGTTGGTTCTTATTGGTTTAACTTTGTCCCCCTACCAATTTCACATCTTTGAAGTCCTTATGCACAATACCTCAGGATGACTTCATTTTGAAACGTGCCTGTTATAGATAAAGCCAGTCAAGATGAAGTCATACTGGAATAGGGTGAACGCCCAATCCAATGGGACTGTTCTTAGACACTGGCATACACACAGCAAGAACACAGCCAAGGCTGCAGTTACACTCCTAAAGCAGGAGAACTGGCAGGACCCAGCAGAAGATCCTAGACAGAACTTTTCTAGCACTTTGGGTGAATAGTAATGGAAGACTGAGAATGAAGGCCACTGGCACCTAGGATACCACAGACCACTGGCACCAAGACCATGAGACAGCCAACTTTTGTTGTTCAAATTCTCTGACTCCATGCACTTTGTTGTAACATCCTTCCAAAGCACACATAGGTCAGGCACCAAACTCAGGTAAAGAACAAAGCACCTGCCCCTCAGCAAAGTCAAGTAACTTGCTTCAACTTTGACACAAAGCAAGTAGTGAGCTGAGACTTAAAGCAAGATCTATGTGGCTTCAAAGTCTATACACAGTTACCATAGTTCAAAGAATCAGAAAAACTCATAGGCTACAGCATTTTCTCACCCAGAAAACATACCTTCTTCTATTATCAGATTATGCCCTTTCTTCTGTTTATTTTCCTTCCTATTGTTTTTGCTATTATCTCTTTATTTATAAAATAGTGGTGAGGATAAAGTTGATAAATCTGTTGGACTACAAAGGTTTATTTTCTGTAATGCTTTTGGTCCATAAAATATGAGATTCTGGGAACAGATGTTCAATATTGTTCCTATCATAAAACAAATTAAAGAAAGCTCTTCATGTGTAGCCAAGATGGGGGATGGAGAGAGGAAAGCTGTTCTGAGTTAGCTAGAAAACCTCTACTTTGTACAAAATATCACATTAATGGGTATGACGCCTTATTAGCAGTAAATTAATCTACTGTGGTCCCCATATAAAGAATACAACTGAAGTTAACAATATTTATTAACTCAGACATTGCCTATCCCTACCCCTATAAAGACTTACTGTTTTCTTTTTTCTTTTTTTTTCTTTTTCTTTTTTTTTTTTTTAATTTTGATTTGCTTTTGACCTGATCCACTTTCTTTTGGGTTTAGGACCTGCAGGCTTGTGCAAATGTCTAAGGATTAAATGAGATCACTTCTGCTAAGTATCTAGAACACCATAAAAGCTCTTAGCAAATGCTAATTCTCTTCTAAGAAAGAGGTAAAGCTTTATGCCTCCAAAAGGGAAATGGGTTAAGGATTAAGGAGATTCAGAGCAACTGGGTAATTGAGCGAGATTGGTCAGCCACCCTGGAGGATGGAAATGGACCTGACCATTTTGCTAAGCATTCAGCAATCTATAAGACTGGGGTAATCTACTCTCAGGCATCCAGGTTCACTAAATACATGTGTATTTATAGAACTGACTATATAAGTCACCTACCACTAGTACAAATTTCACTGGGGTGGTGTGTGTGTGTGTGTGTGTGTGTGTGTGTGTGTGTGTGTGTGTGTTCTCTTTAATTCCGAGATGATGAAGAAAAAAGCCTTCACACATAAGGGCTTGTTTTCTTCCCTTTGCCATTACTTGACCCACCTATTGCCCCAGGTCCTTAGAGAAGACAAATGTCCAGGACACTACATGATCACCCTAAAAATTAGGAAAACAATGTAGTCAGTGTCAGATTCTCTCTGTCCTAAGAGGCTCCAGTTCAGGAAGTTGTTACTTCCTGTTGAAGTGCAATATATAACTTTATAGCCACATAACATGCTATAAGGATTTTATCTATGGTGATACTCATACATACCCAATATAGCCTATTGCAGGTAGAAGACTGGGGACTGTGAGGACACTATAATGTAGAAAATGAGATGATTCAGTCTCAGTCTCTCCCTCCCTTCTTCCCTCCTGCACTCTGGTCTCTCTGGTCTCTCACTCAGTCTCTTCCACTGTCTCTCTGTACCTCTGTTGCTGTCTCTATCTGACTGTCTGTGCGTGTGTGCGTGCGCGCGCGCGTGCCTGTCTATCTGTCTGTCTGTCTGCCTCTCTCTCTCTCTGTCTGTCTGTCTCTCTCTCCATCTCTCTCTCTCTCTCTCTCTATCTGTGTGTGTGTGTTTTATGTTGTATATGTGTTGTGTGGTGCATGCATATGAGCATGTGGAATGCATACCTACGTAGAAGCCAGAACAGGACATCTGGCACCCTCTTTGCTGCCTATTCCCTGGAGACAAAGTCTCTCACTGAGCTGGAAGCTGGGCACACCTATGTTCAGTTTGTAACAGGGTGGTGAAGGTTTGAGCTCACATCCTCATACTTACAAAGCTGGCAACATATCTTTTAGGCAATGTCTCCAGTGCCCTTTATACTGAGTCTTAAGTGGACACATAAATAGCTGCAATGGACAGAATGTATTCTATAAAATCCACGTGTTGAAGACTTAACTCCAATGGCATAGCAGTAGGGTCAGTTAAAGGGGGATTAAAGAAGGCACATAGAGGAATCACTGTCTGAGTCATGTGGTGAGTTAGTGACCAGATGAAAAACTGTGCCATAAAAAAACAGCTCAGCACTCTTATCAAGAGATTTCTTCTGCATGTTCAGACACAGCATCGATGCCCTCCCCTAGAGGCAAACCCCTCAATCCTGGATTCACAGACTCTAGAACCTAAAAGCAACTTCTTTCTAAAGTGACGGCTCTCAGGTACTAGGATAGTCACACGAAATGGGCTAACACAGAAACGGCAGTAGGGTGGGGTGGGGTGGGGGTGGGGGGCGAGGATGCTCAGGGCATGCTCTAGAGTGAGAAGCCCGTCCAAAGGAGCTAAGGAGCGGGGTTTGATCGAGGAACTCTGGGGAAGTGAAACTCTTATTGGCTTAGCACTTAAGGGCCCAGATCCGAGTGATAAAAACCAAACCAAATCAAACCAAACCAAACCAAACCAAACCAACCAACCAAACAAAAACTAATGTAAGAGTTTAGGAGCTGGGAAAGTGGTGGCGCACGCCTTTAATCCGAGTACAAGGGAGGCAGAGACAGGTGGATCTCTGTGAGTTTGAGAATAGCCTTGTCTACAGAGCTAGTTCCAGGACAGCCAGAGTTTCACAAACAAACAAACAAACAAACAAAAACAAAAACAAAAAACCCTTCTAGAAAAACAAAACAAAACAAACAAACAAACAGAGTTTAGGAATACCAAAGAAAAATAATCCCTATCCATGAACTTTTCAATGCAAGGAAGGCTGGAGCAGAAAATGTCATATGTTTTATAGTTAGACAGCTCTGATTCATTCAAGTGACCTTTGCAGGCTGCTTAATGTCTCTGACTTGTCTATAAAATGAACATAATGCTACCTACCTTATTCTGCCGTTATATTCTTATGAAATTAAAACTATAAAATATCTTGTTTCCTGTCTGCCCCAAAAGTAGACACCTGAGTGTGAATTCATGTGTGAATAATGCTTGCTCCCCTGTAAAGGGCCTGTGACATTCAAGTCAACTCTGATTTATCACTGGAGATGTGTGTATTTGTTTTCTCCCTAGTTCAATGGGCTCAAAGCTAGGTCAATGTCATCATTTAAGGCCATCTGAGGATACACAAGCACTACCTGAATAAATTAAAAACTGAACAAACAAGATTTTAAGACTATGATGTGGCAAGGACATGATAAAGCATATATATTGAGCTTTAAAGGCTACCCTAAAAATAAGAAGGAAATAAAAATAAGAAGGAAAGGTCTATGTACCTGTGAGGTCCATATAACCTCTTTCTGAACTAGGAAAAACTCTGACAGGAAAGACCCAACTTCCTTTAGTCCCGAAGAACCAGGTAGCTCAGATCAAGAATGAAAGGAATATCTTATTGGCTAACGAGACAACAGTGAAATAGAAAGAAAAAACCCAAGCTTATTTTATTAAATCCCTTATATATCTGAACTAATTATTTTTATGCGTGAGCATGGAGAGAGGCCAGAGGACAACCTTAGGTGTCATACTACAGACACCATCCACCTTATTATTTGTTGTTGTTGTGTGATTTTTGGTTTGTTTTGCTTTTGTTTGTTTGTTTTTTGAGATAGAGTCTCTCACAGGCCTAGAGCTTCTCAAATAGGCCAGGTGGACCAGTTAGTAATCCCTAGGGAGCTGCAGTTTCTGCCTTTCCAGAGCCAAGATAACAAATGCATGATGCCATGCTCAGCATTTTAAAATGTGGCTTCTAGAGATCAAACTCAGGCTCTTTGTTTGAGCTATCTTCCCAGCCCCAAAACCAGTTACTTTTAAATTTTTAATGTTTTACTTGCAATAAAAAGAGGAATAAGCAATCAAACTATAACTGTCTCTCTTTACAAAAGCCAGTGTTTAATAGAGAGGTAATAACCTATTTTGTTAAAGGGCTAATAATAGCGATGGTAGTTTGCTGATCTTTGGTAAGGGACAGTGTTATGCTGATCGTTTTTTATGCATTCTCTTTGGCCTTTATAATAATCAGGACACCATACTGCATGTCTGTAGAGGACATTGGACATATTTTATGTACTGCAAACCATTGGCTCATAGACCAAGTCTGTTACACGGTCTGCAATGATACCAAGTATAAGTCTCCGTAAATGTTTATAATTTATAAATGGTTGGAAAAAATCAATAAAATATAGCACATGAAAGCTGCATGATATTCAAATATCATTTCTCATAGATTAAAACTTTCTAGCAACATACATATGCCTTTTCTTTTTATGTATTACCTTTGGCTGCTCTTATACTACAATGACAAAGTTCATTTCAATAATAAGCATATGCTATATAAAACTTAAAACATTTAGTTCTGGTCCTTTAGGAAATAAGTTTGTTGGCTGGTACATGTGAATGTAATCTCTTGGAAGTCACACAGGTTGTAGCTTAAATTGTTACAAGTTGCACACATAGCAACATTTTCTTTTAAATGGAGGATCAAAGTGGTTAAGTCGTTTTTCCCCAGACTTAGAAAACAGCTGAGACACTGGTTCTTAGGAAACAGTTTTGACAATGACATATGCCCTTGACCAGCCTGTTGCTCTGATGGTTGCTTCTGACCACATAACATAGGCAGTCACACCCAATACAATCTCCTCATTGTGCCTTCCGTCCTCTGTGCTCTCATGCTTTGATTTTAATGTAACAGTGGGCTCAGGCCAAGGTAAGGTAGGAACTGGACCGGTTCAATCAAACAGCAGCCGAATTCACTCATCTACACACTGATCTCTCGAGTACACCTTTGGCTCTGACATCGCAGTCTGAGGAGAAGGTAATAAGAGGGACTCGTGATGCTGTGCTGGAAGCCTCTTTACTGGCCCTCTGCCTACAGAAACTCAACCAGCTTATCTTCTTTCCCAAGGAGCTTCAGACTTGCACTGGCTCAGCTGGTTCCTTCCAGCCCTCTAACAAGCTGCTCTGCCCCGCTAAGATGAGACGCTGATAGGCGAGGCTCTCCGCAGGCCTGTCTATCTCGAAGAATGGCTTTCTCTCTCTCCCTTCTCTCATTGTTCCCGAGCCTCCTGGGGTCCCCTCAACCACTCCTGGATTGTCATCAGCTTACCGTAGACTGCAAATTACAATGGCATCTTCCTGTCCATACATGGAACATAATTTATAGCCCAGTTACAGTGCAAGTTTCACTTCTATGCAAGCACAGCTAACGCTGGCAGGTCATCAATTACATAAGACTGTAAGATCAGGTTTCACATATGTTAAGCTTAAGTGAATGCTTCCAGCAAATGCGGTTTATTATTTCCATTTTAGAGAAGATGACTCCGAGACGCCTGAAGGATTAAGCAGTGTGTACCAGGAGAGTAGAGGGTTCAGGCATTAAACCTTGAGCGCTCTGACTCCTAAGTGTCTCTCCCTTTGATAAAGGAATTTGCTGTGAAGTCAGTTTACTGACATGACGTGACAGTCATTAAAGCAATGAAAGAAAGGAGAGAGAGAGAGAGAGGGAGGAAGGGAGGGAGAGGGAGAGAGAGAGTACTGGTGCTGGGTGGGGTGGCTCATCCTTTAGTCTCAGCACATAGGAAGCAGAGGCAGTTGACTCACTGTGAGTTCGAGGCCAGCCTGATTCTACTAAGTGAGTCCAGGACAGCGAAAAACTGTGTCTCAAAAAAAAAAAAAAAAAAAAAAAGGAAGGAAGGGGTGATTGGGATACCCTACAGTATTATCAATTTCAACAATGGAACCAAATTAGCAAATCATTTAAAACAATGTCATTGTCTGCAAATTCATCTGTGAAATGGGAGTAACAACATGCCGCCTTGCAGAGCTGTGAGAATTATATTAAAGAGCACAGGCATTCCACCTGTGAAGAATTACTAATGGATGTGACGCTTACTTGGGGGAGGGGGTGATAAAAACACTCTAAAATTGATTGTGGCGGTGGTTACATAACTCTGAATATATTTTTTTTAATCGCTGAATTACATGCTTTAAGGGAATGAACTATATGCCACATGAAGTCACGACTAACACAGACAAAGCGCTGAGCACAGTGAGGGCCGTGTGCAGAACAGGAGCTTCTTCGCAGCAGGCACTGGCTCCTGTCACAATGCTCCTGAACTAAACTGGCTACTTCACCAAACTCATGTACTTTCCTTCCAGAGGTTAAGGCTAGACCCCACCCTGAGTTAGGTGTGGCCATGTGTCTGAGTTCTGGCCAAGGGAATGTGAGCTCTGGGCCACAGAACAGAACAGATCTGTCCCACAAAAACATTCCTTTCGCAAGCCTTCAGGTTCCCGCCCCCCCCACCTGATTCATGCAAATCAATCCTTTGCCCTTAAAAGTCAAATGCTGGAGATGGAGGAGCCATAGAGTAGGGGAAAAAAATAGAAGTTCCTAAATTATTAGGCAAAGAATTATCTGCTGTGCTAAAAGGACTAGTTTCAGGTTTTAGACTGCGAGAAAGGGAAGTTTCTATTTTGTTTAAATCATTAGTCTATTAGAAATGCCTCAACTAACACATCATGACTAGTTTTTACCGTTTCCAATTTGAGGACAAACTGGCTTGGCTGGCTTTGCTGGCTTGGGAGTCCTGAGTACGTATTCATAAAGGTTGTCTGGCTAATTTAATTATGATTTTTTCCTAGAGATGGGTCATTAGTGGACATTTTTGAGAGAGTATGAAACTTTGAATTACTGTGTTAACCTAGGAAACTGAGCCCTTGTTTTTCCCTCCAGCCTCTTTTAGGGAAGACCAAATAAACAGCAGGCTGATTGTGAACAGCAGCAGCAGCAGCAACAGCAGCAGCAGCAGCAGCAGCAGCAGCAGCAGCAGCAGGGTGTGATGGCAAGAGGCAGCCTGAGTCTGCTGCTCTGGGCCTCTCTCCTGTTCTCCTTCATGGAGAGCATTGCACCCTGACCTCATCCCCTTTTCCCATTTACTAAGAGGGAAAATAATTCAAATTAAAGACTCTATCCAATTAGGTTATATAGGTCCTTGTTGAGTGCTTTCTAAACTACTATTCGACATTCCCTAAATAAGGATGGCAAAAAAAAAAAAAAAAAAAAAAAGACCTGTTATTTTTTCCAGCGAATAATGCCAAATTATTTGCTATTGTCTGTCGTTCTGAGGATATGCTGTCAAAAGGAAAAGGTATGAGTCATTCTTTAGAGAGGGTGAACAGAGGGCACACAGCCAAAGCCAAAAGGGAGGCCTTCAGCCCTTTGGGGGGGTTTCTTAGGTTTATGAGTCCGTTCCCTTACTTAAGTGTGTCAAATTGAACCAACTACTATGAGGAGCACTGGAAAGCAAAGGTAAAAGAAAGTGGGGGGTGCACTGAGATCTCATAAACAAAACCACCACTAGTGACTCCTGAGTACTTGCGGTGAAGTTCTTTTACAAAGCTTAATTTTTTGGCAAGCCCATCAACGTGAGTATCATAAGAGTGAGTTCCACTTTGGAGACACAGAAACAGAGGCATGAAGGGCTCAATGAAGCGGCAGCATCCCTGTGGTCACATGGATGGCAAATAACAGAGCTGGGCCTGGAGCTGGAGCCGAGGAGCAATGCCGGAGGACTTTCTTCTCCAGTGATCATAGGCATTTTTGACCCCAGAGCAATGCAAGGTACCATCACCTACAATCCAGCAGATTCATAGTGTGCCCAAAGGCAATAGCCTTTTCTTGGAGGGAGTGAATGTCTTACAGAGCTGTTTGCACTCAGGCATATTGAATAGGCAAAAGACTAAAACACACACATATACACACAAGTAATTTTGTTTCTATTAATAAAAAAGGTTTAGAAAAGCCATTGTCCCGGGCTTAGAGACCTGGCTGCCTAGACACGAGTCATAATCCATTCATTGACTCTGAGTAACTGATCAGGGAGAAATATGGACTTCTAGGTAGAAAGTGTTAAATGTCTTGCTGAAAACGCCTTCCTTTCCTCAGCACACCATCGTAAGTGAAGGAAAAGAAAAAAAGAAGAGCTCCTGACTCTTTCGCTTCTTTCTGTTTGCCAGGCAGGCAGTTCCTTGCTCCTCTTCCACATCATGGCCCCATTGTCTCTCTACTGCTCCTTGGTGCGCTCTATTTAAGCCAGATGAGGCAGGAACATTTTAAAAGCGAGCTCAGTAGCTCAGGGGACGGGCTTCATACTATACAAACAACGAGCCCTTCTGTAACTGGGAAATCATGTGGGATTGAGTTTACCAAGTGAACTGGGAAAGCAGCTAAAAGTCTACATTGCAAGAAAGAGTTGGAATGTCACCCGGGTTCACTTAACCACACTCACTTCTAGTAAAGCAGGCTTTGTGAGGAAGCAGGTGGGAAGCGCAGACAGAGGCTTCAGAGGACTAGTCTGCGGCCCCCTCTGTGTGTCTTACTGACATGCTCCAAGGCTACCTGGCAGCCAGTGGACGTGAGGTCTGTGTTTACCGCCTATAAAACAGGGACATTTTCAAGTGTTGATTTTTCTCCTTCCTTTGAGTCTATCATCTATGCCCAGCTTAAGTTAGAGCAGACTGTACGTTGAGTCAACTCTCTGTGAAGGGGTACGGAAGGACTTACACAGGGATCAGCAGCCATGTAATGAAGCGCTTCTATTTGGCGTCAGGCTCTGGGAAAGGACACACAGGGTCTAGCCCTCGAAGAAGTTCATGGCCTTCTAGGAGAGTGATGCATTCATAAACAAAGTGGACGAACAGTTACAGCTATAGACATAGAGAAAGTGCATGAGCTGCTCAGTGATCAGCTCTAACAAGAGACAGTGTGTTTAAAGGGAGAGGAAGAAGGCTGTCTTCTGTTCAATAAAGGAACTCCCTTTCTTATTTACCCCTAAGGCCTCAGGTGTTGTTAATCGGCTAGAAAAGGGTAAGCTGTGGTCTGAATGGAGAGAGCGAGGTGAACGGAAAGAATCCATAGTGACATAAAGCAACCTGAAGTCTGTGGTCACGAAAGATATTTTTACTCAATGGAAGACTGACTCTGAGA
This sequence comes from Acomys minous, assembly GCF_964271855.1. Lineage (NCBI taxonomy): Eukaryota > Metazoa > Chordata > Mammalia > Rodentia > Muridae > Acomys > Acomys minous. The sequence continues at coordinate 125,059,733 of NC_140484.1, read as the reverse complement.
GAAGGAAATGAGAGGCAAGTCTTGGCAGCAAGAGTCCTCTGCCACAGCATAAGTCATGGGACTCTCTGCAGCAGCCCAGGAAGCTTCTGATAGATGCTCAACAGTATGAACATGATCTGGTTAGCACTTAAAAAATCACCTTGGTAACCATGTGGAGGACGGACTGGAGGTGGTAGAGAGAACGGTGAGGGGGCGGATGCAGCAGGCCAGGTGGGAGGAACGAGGCTTGGTCTTAAGCAGTACTAGTGTGGACGTAAGGAGGAGACAGATGTTCCAATGGGGAAAAACTGGGGTGCAGGTAATGAGAAGTGACTGGGTTCTGCTCCCAGCTTTTGTACAATATCCTTGCATGACCTTAGAGAAGCTCTTCTTTTCCAAGATCTTGCTTTCGAATTTGTCAGGTGAAAGAGAAACATGTACTACCCGAGAAGGCACTACATACAGTTATTTGGTTACTACTTTTCAGTCACTAGGGCAGGCAGGCAGTGACTGCGCTAATTCCTTGATTCATACTATTGGATATATTGTTATATAGTTTATAAAAATGATAGTGCAAAGCTCCAGCCAAGGAAACAAGTCAGCCTGAAGCATAGAATCACTTTCTGATCATGGGTCTTGTGATATGACAGATCTAATGATGAACTGGTAATCACTGAGACACTGTACCCAGAAAGAAAAATGAGGTCACCAATGATCGAGGCAAGTCAGCTAACACTGAGAAGGGGCTCTGGGATGCAATTTTGTGGTTGTCTCTGTCGAGGAGTAGAAACAGAGATATAGGACATGGTTCCTGAAATAAAAGGCGTCTTAGTCACAAATGGAAGAAAAGTATTCTTACTACTAGAGAGCTGCAAAGCACCATGGGAAGCCAGAAATAAAAGAGAACTTTAACCAAGTTTAAAATGCAACTCCAGCTTTGCTTTTTGCCACAGCCCACTAAAGTATGAACATCTTCTCCTCAGTTCACACCTGCTCAGAGTCCCCTTCAGGACAGTGAATGAAAGAGAAGGTCATTTACTTTAAAGAAGGATTTTTCTATGTGGAAGGCTTTACACTAGGCATTCCATGTAAGAACTAAACATGTTCTTTGCCCTAAAAACAATTAGCCAATGGTGATCACATGGGGATTGTCACAGAAAGTAGAGAAGTCTGAGTTCTGTTCTATATGCCTAGTTGTCCAAAGTACCTTGAATAGTACAACTGAGGTTCTGCAAAGTTTCAACTGAAGTGAACAAAATTAAATGTTAGAGGACATGAAGTTGAGTCAAAACAAAACACTTTAAATTTAATTAGCTAAAGAATATGCTTAAGAAAACTTATTTTAATATAAGACGTCATGAAGACCTTACCAAAACACTGGCTAGTAAGGTTTGAGAGGGCATACCCATAGTCCTGAAGTCTTAGAAAGCTGAAGGCATCCAGTATGCTTTAAGAAGAATTTGGTTGGCCAGTTTGGTTTTTTGTTTGTTTGTTTGTTTGTTTGTTTGTTTGTTTTTTAAGGCAAGGTGAGTTCAGTGTTTGGTGCTTTCCTTAAGGAAAAATAAGTTTCATTCCTTAAAATATAGCCACTTGAGGAGGAAGAGGCAGGCAATCTCTATGAGTTTGAGGTCAGCCTGGTCTACAAAGCAAGTCCAGGACAATCAAGGCTACACAGAGAAACCCTGTCTTGGAAAAAATATACAGCCAGCTCTTTAGATTTTCAATATCAAATCTGAAAAGACCTCACTTGGCAAAGGAATTGCTTAGAAAGAATGAAATGTCTTCTGATTAGGGCAAAGAGCATTTCTATCAGGAACCCTTGGTCAAAGTTGCTGATGTGGGAGGTGGGATAATGTATTTAAGTCTTCCAAATGGATTGAGAGTGGTAAATTAACAATGTAGGTGGGATTTTAAAATTAAAAGAACACATACTGAATTGCGATGCATTTCATGAACAAAGAAGCCACGGGTACTGATGTCTTATGTGGAAAGTACTATAAATATATACTTGAGAGGTCTTTGGCTAGTAAGGATCAGTCATACAAGACTTGGGATATGCTTAGCCCTGGTATTGTGAGCCTTTAGAGAGGCCAACTAAGATGACCACTACACTGAGCATCACTGAAAGCTTATGGTGAGGCAGACATTTCTCCAGAAGGCTTTTGTTACAGGATGACTTGGTTGTCACCCAGGCTCTATAATTCATTCCTTGTTAGTGCCCTGAACAATCACTCCACCTCATTTAGGCATGGGTCCTGACTGTACAGAATGCCAGTAATAGGGGCCGTTGTATGGAAAGGCAGTGGGTTGATAAATGTAAATGCCTTAGTACAGTGCCAGGCACACAACGAGCACGGCAACTATTACAAGTATAATTAGTTTTGCTGAAAGAGAAATGTTCTTTCCAAAATTGGCTAGAAATCATTTCAGACATGTATGAGACTGAAATAAAATGTATGGATGATGAATTTGCAGAAAAGAGAGTGGGTGTTTCATTTTAATATAATTGTAATGTGCTGAACTTCGCAGAATCTTCTGTCAATCATAAGCCATTCCTTGTAGTAAAATTATTCTGAGTGAACTTAGACCGTATGTACAAGGTTTTTACTAAATATGTGCTTTCTTGTACCATTGGGAGCATGGGTCTGCTCTGGATGCTGTTTGACAATACAAAGAGCACTAGCATGAAAGGCCTTGACTTGAATATCAGCCATCACTTGATAGCTACAAATCCTCATGAAACAAAATATCAGCCAGGGTATCCATGTCTGTGTAATACAAATAATCATCATGACCAAATCATTCACATGGTTTTAAAAGAGTGTTGTGGGGTTAACATGTATTCCTGAGTTCTTTCCACATCTTTATAAGTCTTTTCCAAACTACCCCTAGCATGTCCTATCCTACATCCCAGAAATGTGGCTGTAAAGTCAGGGTCTGCAGCCATGAGGTCAGAACCAGCCAGGGAAGCAGTGACCTGAGACAAGCAAGGAGTGGCTAAGTGACACCTCCAAACATCAGCTGTTCTTTTTAAACAGTTAGGTCTTTGACTGGGGACACATGGGTCTCCAGTGAAGATGAAGTGGGAGCGGGCTAAATAATTTTGAATAGACTCAAGTATCAGAAACTTTGATTGTGGCCAAGCTATGGCTTTCCAAAACTCATCACACATCACTGATCCTGAGTGTCTGTCTAAAGCAGACACGTAAAGGATTACAGTAAAGGCAGACACAGACAGGGACAGAAGAGAGTCCAAGCGAACAAACACGGCACAACATTCAGCAGTGATCCAAGCAGGCTCTACAAGACTCAGGAAGTATTAAAACAGAAAGTCTAAAAGGGAGCTGCAGAGGCCTCCTGAGTATATGTAAGTACCTGTATGAGTGTGCATGTGCACGTGTGTGTGTGCATGTGTGTGTGTGCATGTGTGTGTGTGAGTGTGCGTGTGCATGTGTGTGTGTGCGCGCACGTACATATATGCACATGTGTGCATGTTAGCCTCTTTGTCTTTGGCAAATTATCTTCAGGTTTCTGTTGCTCTCTGAATCAGAGATAAAGGATGTAAAATACTTTACTTTCTCTTACTTATAAAAATAAGTTAATTAAACCAGGTGGTGGTGGTGTACGCCTTTAATCACAGCACTCGGGAGGCAGAGGAGGGCAGAGTTTGAGGCCAGCCTAGTCAACAGAACAAGTTCTAGGGACAGCCAGGGCTACACAGAAAAACCTTGTCTGAAGAAACAAAATAACAAAACAAACAAAAACCCAAAGAAGTCATGTAACCTCTCAGCTTGCTTTCACCCTCAAGCTTGTGACAAGAAAACAGTGGCACAGGGTTAGAGATGTTGCTCACAGGAGTGGACTTGCCTAGCGTATGTGAGGCTCTGGGTTTGATCCCTAGCAGCTCCCCAAGTAAAAACAAAAAGAAAGTCACCACAAAATTTACACTGTACTAGTGTGCATTTGTAAGACAGGAGAGGTTTTCTATATATGCCCTAAAAGAGCTCCAAGGCATGCCATTAAATGAAAAACAGTGAGTACATAGGATGTTCCTTTAATGTAGAGGAGTTAACAACTGTCTTCACATACACACACACACACACACACACACACACACACACACACACACACACATACCTACCCCCACACTCCTATAGGTTGTACTGCCTTTGCACAGGACACCCCAGGAATAGATTCCCCTAATCTAAAAAAATAGTGGTTAACTGCATTAAGTGGATGAAGAATAAAACTCCTCAATCTTATAAAAACAAGTATTAACTATAGTTAATAATTATTATTTAAACCAGAAAAAAATTTTTGTGGTACTAGGACTTACACTGAGGATCTCACACATGTTAAACAAATACTCTTCTCGCTGAGCTATATCCCCAGGTCTGTGAGTTTGAGGGGTAAATGGTATGCATGCTAGGCTGTCGAAATAGTTATTAAGGGAGCTGGTAACAAGTTGCAGGTAGCTGCTGGCCTCACACTGAGGTTTAAAGAGGAAAGACACTATGAGGACTTTGCGATTTCCTCCTAAGTCACTCTACCAGGGACTCTGGCAAAAGACGGAGCCAAAAATAAAGATGGAGTCTTTTGCCCAGGAATCCAAGAACCCATATTAGACCTGCTCGGACCATGATTCCAAGAGCTAGAAGTGACTAAAAAAATGAGGATGCCTTAGAACAAAATGTAAAAAATGATGACGGACAGCAGTGACATGTTCCTTTTGTCTACTGTGCATTTACTGGCCTTCAATGCCTTTAAAACGCATACTGATGGAGTAATTGGAAAATTTCACAATAGATTGAGAATTAAAAAAAAAAACCTAAACGAATAGACCCTCTTATAGTTACAGGATGGATTATACCCTTTTTGCTTAAAACATTTGATAACAAGATTTAATGTTAGGAAATTGCATTGAGTACTGAGTATTTAGGTATTGTAATCCCAACAGTTGCTTTCATGTTCCTGTTTTACTTAGAGTAATGGTAAGTAGCTGATAAAAGCTCTAATTCTTATAGTTCTTTTAAGATTAAAACACATAATTTTTTTTAATCATAGAAAAGTACCATTTGGGGCACTTTAGGGAGAATGGTACACAGCGGGGGGTCTTATCCTTGTTCCGTGCTTTTTTCATGGAAGGGAACAGGAGGCTCTCTTGTTTAGCCACCATATTGTTAGCTATGGTTAAAATTTTCAGCTTAGACAGCAGACAGTTCTGAGCACAAATTCTGTCAATCACTAGTTGTGTAACTTCGGGTAAGTTACTTGTGACCTTGTTGACCTTCAATTCTCCTGTTGGCAAAATCAGGATAAATATAGTCCTGACTCCCAGGGATGCCATAGAGATCCGACTGTGTCGTAGATGCTGACAATGCTTGGAACACAGTAGACATTTAGTTAATATTAGAGGATGTCTTTATTACCTATCTCTTCACCCATCCACTCAAGTATCTTTAGAGAGCAATTACGTCAAGCCAGTCTTTGAATCACTCAAAGAAAACCAGGAAGAGTAAGGCACAGTGTTTGTGCATAAAAGTCTTTGTAGCCCAAGGTGGGAGGTCAACAAAAAAGGCAAAACGGCACTGGCAATATAACAGCAGAAGTCAGTCACAGTGCTCGGGGGCATAAAGGGTGCCGATGAGTCAGCTCCAAGAACAGTATAGGGCTTCACAAAGCTGCTTATGTTCAACACAGGGCTTGGGATCTGTACATTATGGTCTTTAGGAGAAAAGCACCATCCGGGAATAGACACAGGGAAAAAGAGGTGTCGTGAAGAGGAGTGAATATCTGTACAGCGGGGCCTTAGCAAGTCAGTGAGCCAGTCTGCAAGTATGGCCAGGAGTCACATCACACAGGGCCAAGAGGACAAGGAAAGTTTCTGTAATTTCGTGTGTTTAGTGAGCGAGCTTGAAAACCAGAACTTTCTAGGCACTCAGCATTGCTCTGACATAGGAATGTTATTTCGGTGGAAGGTTATATTGCTTCCTTGGCATGGGCCATAAGACGTCTCCAGGAGGGTGTCTTGCTTGATCTTGCTGGGAACTTAACAATCTTTGCAAACTCAGTGTTGACTCTCAAGTCAGCACAGGATCTGTCAGTAACTACTCTATCCTCATTTTAAAGATTATTTGAAGTAGATGCTTCATTCTAATGACAGAGTCAGTATCAGTTTAAAGCTTTAAAAAAAAAAAAAGGAGTATGGTAAAATGGAGGTGATCCATTTATATACCATTGTGAATGTTCTCTACTTAACAAAGGTGAGAACTGAGGAATTTTTTTTTTTATGTACATTTGTGACTCTTAACTTCTATGTCTATAAGGAGATTACAGACTTGGATTAATCTTCTGGGGGGGGGTTGATTCTATGGAATAACTTGCAGTATCTATTACAGAGAATGGCACGGTTCTTCAATGGTGGCAGTCAATGCAGGTAAAGGAGGTTATCACATGGAGGACGTTGGACATGGATATGGGTACACAGTCTGCACTGCTATGTACAGTGCACTGCCTGGGATAAACTCAGTGGGAACTGGAATGTCTCTGTGATGAAATGAGGCTGGAGATCCCCTGGTCTTGACATAATAAGTACCCTCTCCTCCCCACGCCCCTGCACCACCCTCTTCTCTCCTTTTCCTGGGTACATGTGAAAATTTCTTTAGGAGTCTGTGCATCCTTCATCAACCAAGGTCTACCAAAGCATTACCTTTTAGAAGTTTCACATTATTTCAGACCTGCTGACCAGGGACAGAAAGAGATGCTAAAAGATGAGGTTTGCTAAATTTAAGCATTGAAAATAAAATAAGTCATGTAAATAAACCTGGAAGAGTTTATGGAAGGAAAGCAAATAGATTGTGTTGGCAAGGAATTTTACTACTCCTCCCTAAATGCACTATAAATATTAAAACACAACACATTGGTTCAGCAGGTGTAAATGCATCATCCCTTACACATATCAGTGCTGTTCGAGTGTCTTACAGACAAGCTTGAATTCTCATGTGGCCCTTAGACAACCTCACACCCTTGCCTTTTAACCTGGTATCTTTGCTTAGTAAACGTACACTAGCTCCTCAGGCCACAGGTGTGTTTATACCGAAGGCCACTTATGCAAAGCAAGGGGGATCTGCTTTAACACATCCCAGAGCTCCCACAATCTGCTGGCCAGGGGTCAAAATGGGACTTGATGAACATAAGCACACAAATAATAATGTTTAATGTCAAAAAATGGCATGGGGCACAGGAGAGTTTCAGTAACTCTGTTACATTCTAAGTAGTACACTTTTTTTTTTAAATGCAGCTATTTGGAAAGTTTTGGCTTTTAAATAAGAGCAACAAAAACTTGTATAAAGATCCTGCACTAAAAAACAAAACAAAACAAAAAACAAAAACAAAACAACAACAACAAAAAACAGTGCTTACCATGGCAATGGAAAAAGGGAATAACTAAACATGCAACTTTAAAAAAAACTTGGGTAAATCAAAAGTACCACATTTATTTTCATGGAATCTAGGGCTCTTGAAATTTTCACACACACACACACACACACACACACACACACACGAGGAAATGTTCACACCACATGGTTAAATGAAAATGGAGACTATAAGCTACTGTTACCAGAATGATTCAGATTTACAGGACATAAGGAAAATGTGGGAAAGGCCAACAAAGTCAACAAAAACTATTTCTCGATTGCTTTCTTCTTTGGTATTTTTGTTATTAAAAATACAAATAAGCACTGGAGAGATGGCTCAGTGGTTAAAAGCACTGAATACTCTTCCAGAGGACAGGGGTTCAATTCCTAGCACCCACAAGGTAGCTCACAACTGTCTGTAACTCCAAGACACAACATTCTAACAGACATCCATGCAGGCAAAACACCAATACACATAAAATAAAAAATAAGTTTAAAAATTAAAACCATTAAAAAAATACAAATAATATACTATTTTATGAAATCGTAACAGGCAGTGGAGGTATAGAAAAGCACCAAAAAGCTTCGCATTAGAATTAATATTTGTAGCTGACTTGTGCCATGTGTTTGCAGTCTCAGCATTCAAGAAGCTGTAGCAGGAGGGTTGGCAGTTTGAGGCTAGCCCGGGGAACCTTGTGTCAACTGGGTGTCAACCAGTGGTGTCATTCTGCAGGTTTTATTTAGGCAACCATATTGTTAAGGTTTCATGGGTGTCACTCCCTGTCATGTATAGAAGACACTATCTCCTTTTTTAATATGATGAAATCTGAGAGGGAAGGCCCTATGACAATTAAATAAGGCAGACTCCATACCTCCTATAATTCCCATCGGCTTATTTTTTTTTTAAACACAAAATTAAGAGATTTACAGGTGTCCTGGCAATGAATTCCTTGTGGAAAATAAGACGCCAAAGCTTATGAAAACATATGTACATCCTAGAAAAATTGTGCCTAATGATTTAAAGGCAAAGGAAGGCAGATTTGCAGCCATTGTATCAACTAAGATAATTTTTAAATGATTTTTAAAAGCCAATAAAGTTTTTGCTTACAATTCATTTAAGAATATTTGATCTTGTATTACATGTCAGGTGTTACTCTAGGCACCGAGGATATAGACGTTCTTGCAACTAGTACTAGGGAGAGTACATTTCTCTTGTTGGACACGAGACAGTGGCTGGGTGAACACTTGGCCGAGGATGCTATTAAAAAGAATCCAGTGTGTGAGGTGGCAATGTTCTGGAGACATTTCTCAGCCTGCAAACCCTCCACCCCTGTTCCCAACCTTCCCTTCTTGCTGCCCATAACTCCACTTCTACCATCCTCTGGAGAGCAGAGCCTGATTTGGAGGCTGCCAGAAAGTTATTCAACTATTTGCCTATGATGGGACATTTTGAGCCCAAATGTCAGGCAGCCATGAGGAAGCAGGATCAAGGAAGGAGAAAAAGCTACAACAGAAGATGTGCCATGAGCTGTGTAGTGCTGTGGGCAATTAGGACTCATTCCCACTGGGACCTCTGAAGAACATACACAATGCGATTCAGAATTTCCTATTCAAAGGATGAGGAAGAGAGCCACTCTGCCGAGATCCCGTATATCCCGCAGTCCCACCCTCTCCCTGCTAATTATAAGAGTTGCCACACAGGGAGCTGACTCCCCTGTGCTTCCAGTTTGTGCATACCAAGGTGGTGAGTGGACTGCTGGGGAGAGCAGAACTGCCACAGGTGTGGCAGCTGAGGCAGTGATATCAGGTGAGACCTGCATGAAGCTGGTTGCTGCTGTTATGTCTTGACTTAGTTTGGCAGAAAAGAAACATGAGGCTGAATACGAGAGGTGACACCACAGTTACGGTCCCTAAGCCACATGGGAGCACTGTAACTATTACTGAGTCGCAGGCACAGAGTCAGCAATGCATGTGGAATGCGTACATACATTTTATCATTTAATCCTCAAAGCAAACAACATGACATTGGTCACCATACTTTCACTTCAGCTTTAAATATAGTACAATCGCTTGTTAGAATCTAGTGATATGCCTGAGGTTATCCATAAAAGGCAGGCAGAAGATGGCGTTGAAGTTCTGGCTACCAAGCCATTTGTGTCCAAATGTCTTCTAGACAGAAGACAAGAGGAAGGATCCCTTATTCTTAGGATTTCCTAGTTTTGCATCTTTGTTGACCAGAGTATGGGGCGAGAGGGAAGAAACTGCTATATATACACCCAATATCCAGCAGTGTGTAGCACATGACAAGTGCTCAATTCTTCTGAGACTAGATGAGGTTTCTACTTCCTGTGGAGTATTGGTTTCTGACAGTGAGAAATATCAATACCCATCATCTTTATATCTCAACACCCAGCGCCATGGTCCAATCAATGTTTGTTTTACATGACGAGGCCAGGCCTATTTGTATATGACCTTGAATATTATCCTGCACACCTTCCCAATATAGGACATGCAATTCTTTATTAATAAATAATCTTCCTGAGTGGAAAAAAAAAAGTTTCTAATCTGAGAGTCTAGAGCAAAATTCTACCAATGAATCAAAATATTTTTTTTTTTTTTAAAAACAAGATTTCTCATTAAGCACCAAACCACATTGTAAAAATTCAGCTCACCCACAGCTAGTGTTTTCTGGCCAATTAACTGGGCAGACTTTTAAGTCCCCTTTGGCAGGAAGATGAAGATCAGTGTTTCACTGGGCATCATTAAAATTATTACCCTGGTGTTAGTTAATATTATTCAGACTTCCCATGATGCTCAGTGACTGAGAGGTAAGCTGGGAGTTTAATTTAGCTTTTCTGAGCATCTGCAGGTTTTGTTCTCAGCAGAGAACATTCAGTTATGTAACTGTCTTGGCTTCTGCTTCAGAAGGTGAAGCCCTGACTCTTCAATTAACCACTGACACTCAGGTCTTCAGCAACTGTACCTGCACTGGATTTCCCACAAATCACTTGGAGTGCAAAGATGATACCTAACTTCCCTAGACATCTGTCAAGACTGAGAAGGTTCAAAGATAAGCAGGCAGCCACTGAAAAGATAATCTAAACATTAGGCTAGCTTCCCCACCCCCACCCCCAGCAGCAGCACCCGAGGGTTTTCTATTTCTGCCCTTTTGCTCTCTATGGTGGCTTAAAGATGTCCCTTATGTTCCTGGGCATCTAAATACTTGTTCCCAAGTTGGTGGGACTGTTTCAGTAGGTCTAGGAAGTATGGCTTTGCTAGAGGAAGAATTTGACTGGATGTGGATTTGAGAGCTTTGTCCCAAATGTACTCTCTCTCTGCTTCTTGTTTGTGGTTTGGGATACGAGCTCTCAGCTGTTGGAAGAGCCACCATGTTTGCCTTGGGCCACCATGCTTCCTGGCCATGATGGTGATAGACTCTTAACCTTCTGTCTCCTAAGTCCAAAATATAACCCTTCCTTCTATACATTGTCTTGGATTCGGGGTTTTATCATAGTAATAGAAAAGTAACTGAGCCACTGTCCTTACTATATATACTAAGCTGTCCTGCTCCCCTTTCTAATCCCAGCTGGGCATTTTGAAAGGCATTTGTAAGAACATGTTAAAGAGGAAAATATCACAGGATGAAAATGGGGTTTGTGAAAGCAGATGAGAGAAGAAGTTACTGCGTCATGGACAGTCTGACACAAGTACAATAACAAAAACCAAACACATGGTCACAAAACACATTTCATGTGCTCAAGAAGACACATTAGAGCCATAGAGATGGCTCATCAGTTAAGAAACCTGATTATGTTTCCAAAGGACTGAGGTTCAGTTCCCAGCACCTATGTACCTCCAGGAACAAGGAATATGATGCCCTCCTCCGGCCTCCATGGGCACTGATACATAATTTTGTTTTTTGTTTCTTAAGACACATAGAATTGATGATTTCACCATAACATGGTACATAAGTTGTAGGAACACAGAATAAGAGCATTGGATGGAGAGAAGGGCAACCAGGGACCATGCAATGCACAGCTTACATAACATATTTTTGTTAGTGGGTGCGGATGGAATTATTGACACTTCCAGGCAGGATAAGCACTCTTGTGTAAAGTGGGACACAGAGGACACTCATCCTAGTGCTTTAAATTTTCTATGTATTTTTTTTCAATAGTGACAGAAATCAGAATAGAGTCATTTCATATCAACACATTCCAAAAGTAAAATAAAAATGTATCCCAACACTGCAAACAAAACCAAAATAAGCCCAGCAGGTAGTATTAGATAATAAAGTCTTAGATGCTGGTAACTATCATTTGTAGTACTAATAAACAGAGCTAATAATTATAGATATAAGTGTGTGTCCTGGTCTTTAGTAAATATCTCCTATAGTCTATTATCTTATTGTGATGAATATAAAAATTGATGCTTAGATTAGGTCACATGACTTACATTGTATGAGCTTGCCTGACTGTAATATCACAGCCTCCTTCAACATTCTTTTATACTGAGCTCTCAAGACTCTATATGAAATGTGGAAGTAACCACATGTTCTTTCTTGCCTGGTGCACATGTGAAGAACCATCATTAGCCCTGGGGTGGTAGCTTAGTTAGAAATGTACTTGCAGTGCAGGCTTGAGGGCCTGGATTTGGTTCCTCCCCCCAAGAACTCATTTAAAAAAGAAAGCAAGCTGGGTATGGTAGCACATCGTGGTAATTACAGCACCGAAGAGCTGGGGAAGCAGAAAGCAGAGGAACCCTGGAACTCACAGGCCAACCAGACCAATTGCTGGGTTCCTAAGAATGGGGTGGACAGCACCTGAGGATTACCAACCTAGACAGACAGACAGACAGACAGACAGACACACACACACACACACACACACACACAGAGGCACATGTGCACACACTCATATATATACACATAAAGAGAATGACAGTTCACAGGCCAGACTATGACCTATTCCCCTCCATGTGCGCCAGGGTCTATTGGATGCTATGAGCACTCTGATCAGCAGAGGCACCTCACTGCGGATGCTTAGATGCCTACCCTGCCAGGTTTCTCCTCTGTGGCCTCATTTACCACAGAGGGAGGTCTTTCCAGGTGACTGGATGACGTCTCAGTGTGACTTGACATTGTGAGTCATTTATTTGACTGTCATCATGCAGCAGGCTTTATGGTGCAGCTCAAGCTCACCCTGTGGGAGTCATGAAGGTTTCCTGCTGTGTTTTCTATCACACATTCTGAAGGGACTGTACTTGACACTCGGGGCTAAGTGATATCTGTGTGTGACCAAGATTAGTACCCAGCTCCCACCATTTAGAGTTGTGAACAAAGTTATAGGCGGAAACAGAAATGCCGTTAAGATGAAGGTCATCGTGCAAATATCACAAATAGACTAGTCAGAGAGGGCAGACTAAGAGGAAAATCTTCCCATTGCCTGCCTTTGTGCAGGGTTTCCAGGAAGCTTCGCTTTGTGTGCAAGTCAGGATAAGTACCACCATCCAGGGAGCATCTTAAGATCATTGAAGATCAAGGTCCTCCCCGTCGGTGCACAGGGTACCCGGTGTGTGAGATGCTCCGGCATTCAACATGTACAGAACTTAGAAGAGTGGGAAAGGTCTGCAAATGAGTTGGACTTCTAGAGCAGTGGGAGGACCATCAGGAGAAGAAATCTTGGGGATGGGCGTGTGGAAGATCTTTGGAAAAGGGAGAAGGAAACACTGAAATGTAGTGTGCACATTCTCACATAACAAAGGCCAGAAGAGAGAACAAAGGGATGAAAGTCCATGGCGGGCGGCTGTGTGAGCTGGGAGACTCTGTGAGCTGGGCTAGGCACTGGGCTGTTTGGTAACTCGAAGGCTGACATAAGGAATATATTTTCAGAGTTTAGATAGTCCAGGTTTGTTCATTAAGTTTTAGTGGTGGTTTTAGAATACAGTAGGAGATACAATTTTAAAAGAAGAGAACAACAAGAAGCCACAGTTTGAAAATGCTCTACTGCCCAATGATGCTTACACCATCTGAAATTCTGCACCTGTCTCATCAACTGTTGGCTGTGTTGCAGGATGCCCGACACCCCTGTTTTCTCACCTGGGCCCAGAGTATGCCTGCATTGAGGAAAATGCAAAGATGAAGAAGGGAGGCTCGTCTCGGGAAGGTGAATGGATCATATTTTGAACAGCAAGTTGCTGGGGTGGGCTTGAAAATGCACTTTCAGCTCAACAGCTCACTAGTAGTGGGATGTGTTTTTTTTTTCTAAGGGTCACATATTCAAAACAATTTGTTCCAAAGCACTTTCTTAACCAAACAAATAGTTGCGTAAGTGCCAGAAATGCAAAGGGAGCTGTAAGAATAAAAAAGCAACAGTTTAATGTTGTGAGAGATGTTTAAGAAAAAGAAATGGTCTGGGCATGGTGGTACACGCTTGTAATCCCAGCACTTGGGCGCGGGGGGGGGGGGGGGGGGGTGGGGGGGGGAGGGGGAAGGAAGGATGTAAGACAGGAGAATCTAGAATTTAAGCCTGGCCGGGGCTTAGTAAAAAGGCTCAGTCAAAAGGAAGGATGGACGGGATGCGGATGGGGATGAACTATGTGATGAGAAGGACATTGAAGAAGCCTAAGGGAGCTGAGCAGGCAATGTACAGGAGAAAAAAAGACACAGAAGGAATAGAAAGACACTATCGCGAGCAGACAATTTACTGAGGCTCGTCACACTTTTTTCTAACTTTTGCCATCTACAACTGAGTTTGGACTCTGAAATTCCTCACACATTCTTGGTATTTTGAGCAATGAATTCTCAAACCCGCCGTACTGGCTGGTTTTGCGCCCATGTGGCGCAAGCTGGAGTCATCAGAGAGAAAGGAGCCTCAGCTGAGGAAGTGCGTTCACGAGACCCAGGGGTAAGGCTTTTTCTCAATTAGCAATCAAAGGGGAGGGCCCAGCCCATGTGGGTGGTGCCATCTCAGAGCAGGCTCTGGGCTCTGTAAGGAAGCAGGCTGAGCAAGCCATGATGAGCAAGGCAGTCAGCAGCACCCCTCCATGGCCTCTGCGTGAGCTCCTGCCTCCAGGCTCCTGCTCTGCCTGAGGTCCTGTCCTGACTCTCTTTGGTGATGAACAGCAATATGGAAATATAAGCTGAATAAGCCCTTTTCTCTCTCTCTAGCTTGCTTTTTGGCTATGGTGTTTTGTCACAGCAATAGTCACCCTAACAAAGACACCTACCATGTGCCAATTGTTAATGATTCTGCTTCAGTCGGCCTACCTGTGGTGTCATTGCCCACCTGACAGACAATACTTCCTACACGTCTGTACAACTGAATGTTTGAAGCACGTGCGTTATGCTCTGACTAAACTGCCTCATCACTGAGAATGCCTCTATCAAAAGAACCTAAAAGCACAAGCCACACTCAGGTCGTTAGAAAGGAGTCCTTGCAAACTGAAAGCGCAGGGAATCGCCATCCTGTGATACTGCACACTCAAGAAGACAGTGAGAAAAGCCAGGTGATGCCTACACTTACCTCTTTCCTTAGACAACGATGCACATCCCTTGCCTTTTTAATAACTGCCCTCCCTCCAATCCATTCTGCTAGTGGGAAAAACATGATTTTATTCCTTAATGCCACAACTGATTTGTTATTGTTGTTGTTGTTGTTGTTGCTGCTGCTGTTGCTGTTGCTGTTGCTGCTACTGCTGAAAATTATTTAACTGGTCTTACTGCCTTCTCACTAAACAGCAAACTCCACCTGAACTTAAATCCTTCTGTGATTCGGGTCCCCCCAAATAACTAGGGTCCCCCAAAGACTTGAGGAGGCTCCAGCCTGTGGAACTACTCTCTCTTCACAGGACACTGTCCTACTTTCCTGGTCATTGTTCCCTTCATCCACTCTTTAGGGCTGAGCTCTTGAGCCTTCATCTCCCAGCCCAGACACTTTTTCTCAGGGAGCCTTCTTTGACCATCTTGTCAATATTAGGTAAGGGTTTCTTTCCTAGCAGCCGAGAAGGTTGCATGACATTAAAAATATTGAATTACAATGGCCTCTTTTTGGTTTGGGTGCCCCGGAGCCCTGCCCCTAACAGGGTTTCTCTGTGTAGCTCTGGTTGTCTGGACTCACTCTGTAAACCAGGCAGGTCTCAAACCTTTGCCTCCTGAGTAGTGAGAAGAGTTAAAGGCGTGCACCGCCATGTCCAGCTGCAACAACCAGAGTCCATGCAGAGGCCGTGTCTGATTTTACTATGATGTTTCAGCACATGCCTGGCACACATGGTCACAGGTGCTCACTAAAGATTTGCTTAACGCTCCACGAAGGTCTCTGCTCTGAATGCTGGGGTGAGCTTTTGTTAGTTGTTTTCCTTTTTGTCTTAGTCTCTGTGGGAGAAAAGTACTCTAACAAATTCGCAGTCAAACTCCAAGCACTGAGACAGGAGAATGAAGAGAACAGAATTGTAGGAATTGGCTTCGAGACACAGAAGTCCTGACAAGTCCTGGGGTCCTTAACTGGGTTTCTTTCCCTTGTATCTTGGCTTTTCCTACATACTTTGTGAAATTAATACAAGCTATGTAGCTTTTCATTTATATATGTCCCTTGGTAAGTTTTATAAGGAACTGGCAATAAGTTAATCCACAGTTCGGTGGTCTTCGCTTTAGATTTACAGATGCAGCTCTATAGCCCCACATTCCACATTCTTGGGTTCAACCAAAGTATTGAAAATATTGGGAAAAATAAAACTGCATTAAATGAAGACAGACATGTTTTTTGTGTTATTATTCCCTAAACAGAATAGAATGACAACTATTTACATAACATTTATATTGTATTAGCTATTAAAGGCAATCTGGAGATGATTTAGAAGTCCATGGAGGGGTGGAACAATGGTTCAGCAGTTAAGATCCCCTACCTCTCTCCCTGGTTTAGCATCCAACGCCCACAGGAGAGTTCATAGCCATCTGTAACTCCAACTGCAGGACATCCAATTCCTCTTCTGACCTCTACAAGCTCCTGTACACACATGGTGCACAGACACACTGATATGCATGGAATTAAACAAATATTTTTTAAAAGAAGTATATAAGTGCATAAGAAAACAGAATGGAGATTCCTAAAAGACCACACACACACACACACACACACACACACGCACACACACCTATCTCTCCTCCCTCTCTCTTTCTCTTTCTCTCTCTCTCTCAATGTGTACTGTGTATACAAAAAAAAGAAGAGGAGGAAGAAGAAGAAGAAGAAGAAGAAGAAGAAGAAGAAGAAGAAGAAGAAGAAGAGATATCAAAGAGATGCCCATGTGCTTTACTTAACAGCCCTATTAATAAAAGGCTACAATGTGGAAATCAACCTAGGTGATTATCAATACCTGAATGGATAAAGAAAGCATACAAAGGAATATCCAGCCATAAAGAAGAATGAATCCTGACATTTGCTGCAAAGACTGGAGGGCAGTATGTTGAACAAAATAAGTCATACACAGAAAGGCAAGTTCCACATGTTCTCTCATATGTGAAAAGCTAAAAATGTCAACCCAGATATAGAACAGTGATTACTAACACTGAGGGATATTGGAAGAGGGTGACTATCAGGAGGCTGGATCTCATCAGTGCATGCTGTTTGCACACATACAATATTTATATAAAAACACATTGAAAATAAAGTATATGGCAGGGTATGCATAAGCTAAATGGAAACACTATGCTGTTTCTAAAAGCAACAAGAGGGTCTGCAGAACTGGTTGTCTGAGGTGGGCGTGGTCAGAGAGCCAATCCCCAGTGGATCTCAAGAGGCACTTTGCTTTAACACGAACAGCATATTAGGCCTACGCTTGGGTGTACATGAGCTGTTGTCAATCTTTTCCAATTGATCTTTAATGTGGACCCCAAAATATTTGGTTATATGTATTTTTAAGTCAGAGACTTGAACACTGAGAATTCAGGGATGATTTCCTTTTTTAGTAGGGAGCAGAACATTTTGGAAAGTGTCTGCTTATTTCTGGTTCTCCTTTTTTTCCTTTCAACCCAGCGCACAGACGTCTCTCACGTTATCTTCAAGACCATGCTGTTTGTTTATAAGCCTTTCTTTTCTATTGGAGTTCAAGCCTCTTGTAAAGAGGGCCTATATCTCACTGTTCTTTCCCCCTTATTTGTTATTTATTTATTTACTTATTTTAAATATATTTTTATTTATGTTTATGTGTCCAGATGTTTGTCTGCCTGTATGACAATGCACATGGATGCTAGGAATTGAACCCAGGTACTTTGGAAGAGCAGTCAGTGCTCTTTACCACTGAACCATTTCTGTTGCTCTTTTTCTCCCCAATTTAATAGCCAATATCTGTAGGCATACAAAAAAGCATTACTGAAACGGTTGTGCTGGCTGCATGGCTGCTCTGTCAATCATGTCCTTGGGTTTACTGTCAGGGAACATCTTGGTCATGCCATTTATTGGAGAGAAATCTCAGCTTCAAAAGAAACTTAGATACTTTTAGTAACCATTACTTCTTACCCCCGCCCCTGTACTATTAATCCTAGGCTCCACCTAAACATCTTCAGTGACTTGCAGCTCCCATCTTTTCAAGAAAGGGCAAAGCAGCAGTCAATATTAACAAGTCCTAGATTTGCCCCTTTATGCTACAGAAGAACAGAGTTTGCATACAGCTGGTCCCCACCATGACACCACCAGAGTGACTTGAGTAACAGCCACACTCGGCCATTTCACATGTAGATGCATCAAATCTAGATGAATCAAGGTTTGGCTTTGGCTTTTGTGGTGGAAGGCCAACTTAAATGTCTTTTTCAAATAAACAAGCTCTCCTAGATATCAGTGCGATGCAAAATGGTTTGGGGACGAATGGGTTACTTAACTGCACACCCTACAAGCAGCAGCAGCAGCAGCAGCAGGTTTCATAGGGGCTTAGTCACAGGGCTCCATAGTAACACCCAGGCAATGAGTAGAGAGGGAAAAAGTGAAAATAAAAGCAAAGTCAACTGTTCAATTAGAGCAGATGGAGAAAAACACTGCATAAGCTAATTGATTATAGCTATTGTGACAGCTGATTACAGTGTCTGCCTGTAAAAACACAGGGGGAGAACCACAAAAACCCTCCTGGCACTGTTTGGCTGCCTTCATGAACTATCCTTCAAATGGATGATGTCATATAATTTGCCCCGTTCTGGTAACAGAGTGAACACATGGATGTGACGATACAGAGGTAGGACTGTTCTGCTGAACACAAAAAGCTAGACACATTCAGAACAGAGGACCTTGGTCTACACAGTAGCGAGGCATTATGACTTGAATATGAAGTGCTCCCCCCCCACACCCCCCACCAACCCTCTACGTACGGCATTGAACACTTGTTCCCCAATAGGTACTGCTATTGAGAAGTAATTGGATCATGACCATACCAATGGACTTTTAAAAGGGAGGACTTGGCTGGAGAAAGTATGTTATGGGGACATGACTTTTGGAATATTTCTTGGGGCCTGGGGAGATGGCTCAGCAGTTGAGTGCTTGCTGTCCTTTCAGAAGAACCCAAGTTTGACTCCCAGCACCTATGTTGGGTTACACACAACCACCTGTGACTCCAGCTCCTGGGGATCTGACAACCTCTTATGGCTTTCACGGCTACCTGTATATTCATGGTATACATGTAAGTGTGTATGTGCATGCGTACACACACACACCCTTACACACAACTACAAATAATAACAACAAAATTAAAAAAAAATATGTCTTGACCCTTGGCCTTTCCTCTCTTCCCCTGTCTGCATCCTTGCTCCCATGGAGTAAGCAGCTCTCCTGCTGGTATGTTGTTCCACCACCACGCTTGTCTTGTCCCAGACAAGCAGGGAAATTAATTGACTACGAAAGAAACTTCTACAACTCTAAGTCAAAATAAAAGTTTCTCTTTTAAGGTGATTTTCTCCGGTATTTTGTTATAGTAATGGAAACTGATTAACACAATGACCTTTAGTTGCTTTCTCAAAACCCTTTACGTGGGTGGGTGCATATCCAGGCAGGGATACACTGACACAGATATAGTATTACTACACCGGAAGACTCTGCAGCAAGCGGGCCTTTCCAGAGGAGGAATCTCTCAGCACAAGGAGAGGTAGGAATCTGGCTACCACATGTTTTTAG
Source organism: Acomys minous (assembly GCF_964271855.1). Classification (NCBI taxonomy): domain Eukaryota; kingdom Metazoa; phylum Chordata; class Mammalia; order Rodentia; family Muridae; genus Acomys; species Acomys minous. Next base: position 125,040,187 of record NC_140484.1, on the reverse strand, counting down.
TATCTCGACCCTTCACACTATGAAAATGCCTTTGTACATATGAACCCAAAGGAGACCGGGGTCCAAAATAATGCAGATCCTTAGTCATCCAATGACATCAATAAGGACACAGGAGAAAACAGTCCTTAGCGTTAGTCCTCCACAAAGTGAGTAAGTAGATTTCCCTCAGTCTCAGTCTATGTATCACACTCTACAGAATGTGGTTAAGACCATCTTATTGCAGCCACTGAGGTTCCCAGAGCTCCAGCAGCCTGTAATGTTTTGCAGCCTCTCATCTCAGCAGACACTAAATTAAATAACTTACGAAAGCTCACGGAGCTAAGGAAGGCGCCAACCCTAGCCTGAGCGCATGTTCAACACAACCTGCTCATACATTCACTAAACAACAGCGGCGGCCTTGCCTCCCAACTCATGGCTCGTACTGGAGCTCAGAGACTACTTTGAAATTTGGCATTATCTTTGCATCCATTCATCAGCCATTCAGAGCTTTTTGGTTTTTTTGTTGTTGTTTTTGTTTGCTTGCTTGTCTGTTTGAGACAAGGTTTCATGTACCCGAGGATGGCCTCAAACTCACTCTGGCCTCCTGAGTCCTAGGATGGCAATCATGGACTCCCACCATTGGAGGTAGACACCATAAGAGGGTCCACCATCCGAGACCCTTTTATTCTGACTTCTTCTGAGACTGGAACATGGACTGCCCTCCCTGAAGGTAGCATTCATGCAGTCTCCTCTGCTAATGGTGTATACCTCACTCCTGCGAAAAAGAGACTGATCCAAGCAGGATGCATGCTAGAGATTCAATGCATTTAGATGTGGAGGGCTGCACACTGAACAAGGGTGGATGAAGATAAAGAAGGGAGCACACGGGCCTGGGTCTTCAGCATACGAAACAAGAGTCTTGGAGTTCAATGGCTTGTCCCGAGGTGGACTTCAAAAGAGATGCTCTTAACAAGTACCCCAGGGGCCTCAGTCAAGGCAGAAACCTAAGGAGATAACAATGGAACAAGGCCTGCAAAATTCAGATTGGCGTGTGCAAGAGCTTACTCGCTCGCAGGTACTTATCTTTTAACAACTGCAGACACTGTTGAGCTTGCAAGACTCTAATATGCGTGGCTTTCCTGACTCAGGGTTTAATTAATACCAGCTCCACCACAATACTGTTTAAAACCAGCTACGAAAGTACCTTAATGGTGAGTGAACGCATAAAACATAACTTGTTTCTAGCACTCTGTTTCAGCAGTTACTACCTAAACCCACATGGGTATCAGGATTGGCAGCGGATTGCTCCCAGAAACCAGTTACCTAGCTCTCCTGATTCATTTTGTATGGGGAAAAAAAAAAGTCTCCAAAATGACATTTTTTTTTTTTTTTTTGGAAAATAACTAGCTCAAAGAGACATTGTACTAAGCAAGACAAAAGGTTACACCCATGTGGGTGTGACATTCGTACAAGATGATGGATTGCTGACAACGAATTGTTGAAGACACAGCTGACCATGGGGCAGTTGCTTTTCAAGAAGGTCCAGCTATACAGCTAGAGGAAATCAGTCAACATAAACTTAGGAAAATGACTGAGGATGAAGGGGCTGTCACTATCTTTAAGGAAATGCCATGAGTTCGAATTAAAGGAACTGCAGCTGACTTGTAATATTCAGAATATAAAAAAAGGAAAGATTGAAAACTGATTGAGACTTTCAGAACATCTGACAATTCACTAACGCACATAAAAGAAGTTTGTTTGGCATCAGGCTTTATGGCCAACCAGAAGGAACAGGGAAGCACTAAATTACATTTCTGTTCAAAGGCTGAATCACTTTAATTGTGCCATATTTCTAATATTTTAAACAAAGTACTAAGCAAAGACTAGTGCTTTCCCCCCAGTACCTTATATGTTTAAAACAAACAACACCTTTTGATGACTTAAGAAAAAGCAAGCAAGCAAGCAAGCAAGCCTGGAACAATCATAGTTTTGCCAATGAAAATTACAATGCCGTTTCCATGGCCACAAGAGCCAAGTAGGAAAAGACACATTCCCTGCCCCTTTGGTGGTCTCAGAGTAATGCTCAACACCTGTGGTTAACTGTGCTCCCTTACAGAGGGTGCTTGGCTCAGGCTACCCAGTCACACTTTCCAGGAGCTGTGGGAAGGGTTTGATAAAGACCGGCATAGAGAGAAGAAAAGCCATACTGTCAGAGACAAGCTCCCCCAAGCCTGAGGAAAATCCTTTCTCCTGCCCAGAACTGCAAGTCTGCTCTCCTCACCCTAGGGGAGGGCGAGGAGAGACTCAGGGCTGGGTTCTAAAACAGGTTACCAGCTGTTATGCCAGATGCAAATTAACTGTCATCAGAATGTGGAGACACAGGTTAAGGCTCTTTCTTAAAACAAAACAAAACAAAAAAACAAAACAAAACAAAAACAAAAACAAAAAAAACCCCCAGAAACTAGATATGCTAACAACTGCTACTCTCAGCCAGCTTGTGTGAACAAGGTGCAAATCTCTAAATCGCCAAAGCCATGGAAATACTAAACATCTGGCACTGTGGGGAAACAGAGCTGTACATGCGAGGACATGGAATACACACTCAGCTTTGAGAGCAGGTGGTGATGTCAAGCCCAATACATGCATTACATGTCACCACTTCTCCATCATAGCGCAGATATGCCTTTTTATTTGTGCCCTTACTGAAGAAAATGTGGGGTGGTGAGACCGGAGGGTGAATCCCCTTCGAAAGGCGGCTGTTAAGGGGTAGAAATCTCCTTGGGATACCTTCTCCACCCTTCCATTTCAAAATTAAATGAGATAAATTTATCCCAGAAAGGCCGGCTGCTCAGCCTCACAGTTTGACTCTTGGAGTAACAACAGCGGCAAAACCATGTGTTGGGTTTTGCTCTGCCAGGCACAATGCGGAGGGCTTTACACCGGAGGCTTCTTTTGACTCTCACAAATCTATGGACTGCGTTATCATTTCACAGATAAGGTTGGCTGAATAAGGTGGAATGCAGGTAGAGTGACCTCAGGGGACTTTCTTAACTACTAAGCTAGGGCTGTTAATCAATTGCTTTCAGAAGATCTCTAACTGTATACTCCTAAACAAGAAACCATACTTTTGAGGGGAGTATTTTAGAATCCGACTTTGCACACGTAACTACAGTCTTTAAACAACCATACAAAACAGAGAACATCATCCCAGTTTTATAGAGAACAAAGCTGAAGGCGGTAGAGTTCAGCGATTTTTCAAAGTTGCACTAGCTGATGACTGGTAAAAGTAAGATTCTACATTCAAGCCTATCTGGTTCTTTTGGACAAGGAAGTCCGCCTTCTTGAAAGACGACAGCTGACTAGCCTGTCCCCAAGCAGCATCTGACTCCACTTTAACCAGGCATGTAGCAAACAGTTGCTCTGAAATCAGCGTGGACCCAGGCATTTCTGGAACCCGTTTAAATCTGCGGCAAGTTTCACATTCCTAAACACAGCAGGTCTTTCCTCCCTTCCCCCAACTCAGACACACACCACACACACACACACACACACACACACACACACACAGCAAGTCTATGTTCACACGTACAGAGAAACTTAATGGAGAAGCAAGCTCACCCACAGCAGTTTGGGGGCTGTTGTGTTGAGACGGAGGAGGAGAAACTTCGGTGACTGTTGCTTTCTCAGAACACAGACAGCAACAGACAGGGTCACAGAGCAGCGGCCGCGGCGGCAGCAGCAGATGCCTGCAAACAGCAAATGCTGAGAACTGGCAAGGGCCGCTGTTCTAGGAAGGCAAGCTGGAGGTGTAGCCGTGCTCTTTGCATCTCAGAGGCAGTCATACCCTCACCCGGTCTGTCAGGGCCACTAAGGCTGAGAAAAGCAAGTCGGACCTCTCACCGGCGTGCCTTAGACAGCTTCCAGGGCGTTTCAGCGTAGCAGGCAGCTGGTCGCAAACTCAGCTGCATGGCGCTTGCCAGGCGGCAGAGCTGCAAGGCGGAGGGGGCGTGGAAACTCACCTGGCGCGCACACACCTGACACCCGGCTGTTGGCTAAAGCCTCGTAGGAGTGGAAGCAGGTGGGGCCACCCTCCCAGTGTCACCACAGAGCTGGTTTGAGATGTTTTGCAACACCAAAGGACCAGTTTCATTCAGAAATGGAATATCTTCTCCTGTTGCTAGAAAGAGCGCTTAAAGGGAGAAAGAAATTACTTTCCAGGTGTGGAAGATCTATCGCCTCTTCTCCTCACTCCCACCCTCTTTCCCTCATCTTAGAAGAAAAAGTTAGCTGTGAAGGCAGCCAGCTAGGGGAGCCAAGACGAAGGTTACCCTTAAATCCCAACTCACTTGCCAGGAAGCTGGCTGTTTGTGAAATTCCGATACTGAAGTGCCCGGAGCTGTCCCCTTTATAATGGAGATAATAGTAAACATTCCAGGGCTAGTGTTAATTCTTCACCTGGCTAGCAGGGACCTCCCAGCCCCTCAGCCAGGAAATACCTGCACCAACAGCCGGAAGTGAGATGAGCATTCAACAAAGAGGAAGAGGGATGAGGGACTTCACTCATTTTTACCTGTTTTGGGTGGGGAAAACCACTCACCAAACTAAAAGAACCCATCAACTGGAGATTTAATTTATTTATTTAAAATTTTAAAAAATAATTTATTTGTCTTTATTTTATGTGCATTGGTGTTTTGTCTGCATGTGTGTCTGTGTGAGGGTGTCAGTCAGTTGGCGTTACAGACAGTTGTGAGCTGCCATGTGGGTGCTGGGAATTGAACCCCGGGTCCTTAAACACTGAGCCATCTCTCCAGCCCAGAGATTTTTATTCCACCCTCACCATTCAGTCTGAAGTAGGCAATCGAATGCTAGTTCAAGACTCGGTTGTTCCAAGCTTTTCTTCGTGTTTGTTGTCCCTTCTTAAAAGCATACTTTTAAAAGGGTTCTTGGTTTTTGTCTGGCTTTTTTGTTTTGTTTTGTGTGTGTGTTTGGGGGGGGGGGTTGTTGTTGTTTGTTTGTTTTGAGACAGGGTTTCTCTGTGTAACCACCCTGGCTGTCCTAGACTGGCTTTGTAGACCAAGCTGGCCTTGAACTCACAGAGCTCCACCTGCCTCTCTGCCTCCCAATCAAGACTCAGGATTCAGATGCTGGGGTGTGAGCCTGCTAGCTCAGAAGGGCAGAAAAAGCACCCAGGTGACCTTCCTACTCAGCTTATGTTCCAGAAGGAAAAACTCTTTCTCCTTCTCCACTCTGTCTTAAATACTCTTCTCTCAAAATCCCCAAGAGCTCTTGGGTTAAAGGTGTATCCTAGGGCTGAGCCACACCACAACAAGAAACAAACAAGTTTTTTTTTTCAGCTCACAATATTGGGGTTCACAATGGGATCAAATATCCTGCAACAGCCATGAGTTACACAGACACTTAGCACTAAACAAACTAAATTTGAAATCTTTAATAGAATCCTGAATAATCTCCAATTACTTGGAAACTAAATAACACTTTTCTGCAGATAGTGAAAAAAGCAAGTCACAAGTATGTTAGGTCCAACGACTGCACCATGAAGCACCTTGAGGTGTAGGCAGATAAAACAGAAGAACCCTTTCTCTCAAAGCCAGAGGCGGATAACACTGTCGCTGGGTAAAAATCTGGCAAGGCTGCATCCCTAGAGACGATAGGGGAAAAGTGGTGTGTCCCCCAACTTCTGGTGAGTCTAGACACCAATGGCATTGACCATTCCATATTCTCCGTCTTCCTCATGCCCGTGTGGAAACCTTCTTGCTGCTTGCCATCATCATGCTATGCCAATAAGTGCTGGGATTAAGGATTCTTGTTTTGACTGAATGGTTTTTGCATCTTCTGAAGACTAGACTAGTCGTGTGCTGGTTGATTGAGCTGCTAATAAGTGGAGCCAGAGATGTTCATTCTGTTGTTACACACACACACACACACACACACACACACACACACACACACACACACAAAACCACTGGTATAATCCAGTTGAATTGTGGCACTGTTTTCCTGCCCTCTGTGTTGCTACTCAAATCAGATGTTGTGGTCACCATGGTAACCACCCACCTGTTCTCCCTTTTTTATTTATAAAACTTAAAGTGCACCGGGTCTATGTTTTGTTTTTTGTCTTTTGTTAAGTGAAAACTCAAACAGTTCTATCAAACTTGCCTGAGGAAGGAAGCAATTTCATGTAAAAAAAAAAAATTCATTTAAAACAACTGTAAAGGGGTCTATTAGAAGCTCTATCAGAAAAGCCAGGTGAGGATTAGAATCTGTTTAGTGCTGAGGAACTAAAAAAAGAGCACGGCGTGTGTGTGATTGATAGTTTTTAGCTGATCTTAACCAAATGCTTGTCTGGATGAGACCCATTGCTCTAGAAGTCTCCAGGGCTTTACCTAGGTTGAGCAAACTAAGCAAAGCATTATGCATGTGGCATCGTAGTACTCATTTGTATATGTTTCTCTCTCTCTCTCTCTCTCTCTCTCTCTCTCTCTCTCTCTCTCTCTCACACACACACACACACACACACACACACACACACACTGAAATAGTTTAAAAAAAACAAGGTTTTTTGTCCTCTTGAAAATCTTTTTGCCTTTCAGTAGCATACATTTACATAATGACTTTTAGCTATTTTCATGGCCCTTCCCCTCTTCTTCTCTCCCTTCTCCCACTGGGACCCTTGTCAGAAAGTCCTCTTCCTACTTTCATGTCTTCTTTTGGTCTTGGCTGAGCATGGGTGGTAGGTCACCTCCTGAAGCAAGAACAACCATTGTTAGAGCCCCTTTCTCCGACGTACATTTTGAACTCTGTCAAAACCTCGGTGGTTGTAGGTGTACGAACTATTAGCTGGCTCTTTATGGTATTCCACTGACCATATCTGTTGTTGTGCTAGTAATTATCATTAAGGCCCCGTAGTATATGTAGTAACTTGAATTAGGTGCTGTGATTCTTCCAACGGTATTCCTACTGTTCAGAGTTGTTTGCTTGCCGGAGACACTTTTCATGCTCCCTTACGTATTTTACAATTGTTTTCTCTTTTACCATAAAGAATTCGATGGGCGTTTTGATTAGAATTTCATTAAATGTGGAGTCTAGTTTTGTTAGAGGATGGCCAGTTTCCCAGTATCAACCTTATCCATCCATAAGCATGCGAGAGCCTTCCATCACTTACTGTCATTGTCTATCTCTTCAGCGCTTTAGAGTTTTCACTGGGAGTTCTCTTAGTGCCTTGGTTAGGTTTATCCCACGTTGTTTTGTTTGGTTTGGTTTGTTGTTTTGTTTCTGAGGCTTTTGTGGATGGGATTGTGAAGAAACAGCCTGCCTTGATCTTAGGCTTAAAAGCCATCTTATAGTGAAGACACGTTCTTGTTTATGATTAAACATTTGTTTCTCAAGGATTGGCCTATGCCTAACCTGTAACCTTAACTACCAATGTTTCTGTACTGCCTGTTCCAAGAATGGCAGTCGTGTGTCTTTGTTTCAAAAAGTTAATAAACCGTCTTACAACTCTACCTTTGCTTCAAAAGGGTTGTTATGGGTACCTTGTTATGACTACTTGCTATGACCACCTTGCAAGCATGTCTTTGTTTCAGGGGGTCTTTATGACTACCTTGTTATGCTTATGTTCTGCTCCTATAACCTTAACTATTTTGTCCAGCAAATCCCCATTTGGAAACCCCCTAACCCCTGAGCTATAAAAACCTTATCTTCCTCAAATCCACTGCTGATGTCTTGAAGTCAACTTGATGGGAGTCTGGGCAGCACACCTTGTCCTCCCCCACTCCCTCCCCGCCCCATATACATTATTGTAGAAGTTTGCTTTAACTAATTGTTTGCTTTAATTAATTTGGCCATAATGGTTTAAGTCAGTGGTCTCTCTTCTCCCATCCTTGAGATTAAGAATTGTTTCCTTGACTTCTTTCTTATCAAGTACTAATCTGAGGTTTGTTTTGATCTTGTTTTCCCAGATCCTTAAAATGTATCATTGCCATTTACCTGGAGTCTGTCTTGTGTTGGATTTCATAAGTTTTGATATATTATGGCTTTATTTTCCTTCACTTCTAGAAGTTTTTCAGTTTCCTTCTTGATACTTTTCAATAACTCATTCCTAATTCAATAATGTGTTGTTTAATCTTAGTAAATTTTTTATATTTCCTGTAATTGTTCTTGCTATTGATATATATTCCATGGTGGTCAGATAGAATACAAGCAATTACTTCAGTTTTACTCTATTTGTTAAGAATTGTTTGGCGTTGTAATATGTCATCTATTTTAGAGATCATTCCATGGCCTCCTGAGAGGAATGTGTTTCCTATAGTGTTTGGGTAGAATGTTTTGTAGATGTCGCTTAGGCTCATTTGATTTATGATGTCATTTAATCATTTAATTTTAATGTTTTTGTGTTTAGTTTTTGTCTCACTGATCTGTCTGATGGTGAGAGTGCAGTGTGAAGCTACTGACCATTGCTACAATGGGATTAATCTGTGCCTTTTTATCTAGTCGAGTGTGTTTTATGGAAATTGGATGGGTCTGTGTTTCGTAAACTTCTGGCTTATGAAGCCTGTTGAGAAGTCAGCAGTTGGTCTGAGTAGCCTGTGTTCACTCTGCTCTAGCAGCTTTCTATACGCTTTTTTTTGTTATGCATAGTTAGCGTTTTAACTATAGTAAAACACTATGAGTTTCTTTTCTAGTCCTACCTATTTAGTGCCCTGTGAGCATCTCCCATTTAGATTGGCACCTCTTTTTTTAGATTTGGGGATTTTTCTTTCAAGATTTTATTGAAGCTTCTGATTTACATAGTTTGCCTTTTTATGGTGTCTCAAGGATCTTGCATGTTTTTTCTTGATTTTTAAAAAAATTATCATTGACCTTGACTGAGTGACTCAGTTCCTCTATGTTTTCTTCAAATTCTGAACTTTTGTCCTGCATTCTACTAGTGAGGCTTTCCACTGAATGCTTACATTGAAGTGGCATTTTTCCTGTTTAGACTGATGTTCAGGGCATCAGGCGCTATACCCAGACGTCCCCTGCAAAGTGAATACTGACTACAACTACAGTCACTGCCAGTTGTATACACTCCGTGAAAACAGAGTATCAGTTTACCAGGACAGTTATTCCTTAACGAACAATTGGTTGGGGAAGTAAAGGGACACCAGTAGTGCTGTGTATATTAGCGTGCTAGTTGTTATGGGTATGAGTAGAGAAATAAAGAGAATGAGAAAAACATCACAGTGGGATTGGTGATCAGCATTAGTTTGCTAGAGTAGAAACATGGAAGGGGAGACATACAAAACGGTGGGAAGGGCGGGATGTGGGAGTTTTGTTAAAGGTAGAGTGAAAAGAGAGAAAGATATACACTGAAATACCATCATCTCAGGAGGTGGCATCACAGAGACTCCAAACTATGCTAGCCTGGGTCCTTCTGAGAAAGGAAAAAGAAAGACAATAGGGTATGAGGGCAGGGGGGAGGGATGCGGGGCAAGAGGTGTGACTAGTGAGGGACCAAGGTGGCCTGGTACAATGACCTTAGATTTTACATAAATAAGGAAAATCTGTAGACTGTGCAGGACAACAAGAGCTGGGTGCAGACTGGAGCTGGCGCCATATTATCAGCTGACTACCTCACCTCATAAGGTGCCCTGGATAGAGGCCAGCCAGAGTTTCATTGCAATCTCAAACATCAAATAGCAGCTGGGAATTGAAGTATGTGACTGGTCTATATGCTGTAATGGTGAGCTACAGCTAGGGTAAAATTATGAGTCGTGTGTGTGTGTGTGTGTGTGTGTGTGTGTGTGTGTGTGCATGTGTATGTGTTTCTTTAAAAAAAAGATTTATTTATTTATGTATACAGTGTTTTGCCTCCATGTACAGCTGCATGACAGAGCAAGGCACCAAATCTTATTCTAGATGGTTGTAAACCACCATGTGGTTTCTGGAAATTGAACTCAGGACCTTTGGAAGATCAGCCAGTGCTCTTAACTTAACCTTTGAGCCATCTCTCCAGCCTGTGTGTGTGTGTGTGTTTCTTTAAAGCAGTGTGAACTCCAATAATAGTTCTAGATGCCATGGAGCGTGATGAACACTGACACAGACAGGGAGCAGGAAGTTAATGAATTCCCGCAGAAGGATGAAGGCCTGTGGATTGATGTGCTCTGTTAGGCACATGTTATTTGACCACCATTATGAAATCAGTTAGCTACAAGTAAAGAGTTGATCTCTGGGGCAGGTCAGTTAGTGGAGACTGTATGTCAAGCTGCCTTAAAAAGAAACACAGCAGTCAAAAACTTTTATTACAAAGTGATTTCTCCTGAGGCATCCTGAAAGCATTGCCCTCTTTGGCTCCTATAAAACACTAATGAAGCCTGCAGATAAAAGTGCTCCCCTGCCCACACATGTATATATCACTGTAGACAGGCATCTTGCTGCTTTCCAGGCAGTAACATGGATGGAAAGGCTACAGTTGGGTGTGGTGGTACTTGCTTGTAATGCCAAGATTGGAGACTAAAGCAGGTGGTTCGAGGTCATTCTTCACAGTGAAAAGCCAGACAGAAGAAAAAAGGAAGAGGAGGAGGAAGAGGAGGGATGAAACTCACAAAATAATTGTGGTGTCATTGCAAGTAACTCCAGCTCTATTACTTTGCGTTGAAAACTTCTGTTTTTTTTTTTTTTTCACTTGTTGGGATCAAGACTGGATGAGTCCTCTGTCCACTGGAGATTTGGATTCTGTATTCTTTTAATGATGTAGCCACAGTATCTCCCACTTCCAACCAGAATAGGCATATTTTCATAGTCACTGTATAGAGAATCTGACACAACCCAATCAACAAGTCAATCTATTCTCTGGAGACAGATTAGGAGGGTAAGGAGATGCTGAAGTAATTGCTAGTCCTTAGCCACTCTCTGCTGGTCTTTTACCACCTTCCAGGCTTGATGTGGTTACAGGAAGGCTCAGTGAAAGCATTGCTCCTGTAACTGGTATGCATTCTGACAGCTGGAAGCCAGCATCACCAGTGACTTTATTTCCCCTTCTTCTCTGCTGGCTGCCTCTTCCTCCCAGATACCCTCAGGATTTCTTTGGAGAGTTCCAACATTCTTTGCATCATATTGGATTCAGAAATCTTTCAGAATCTGCTATCTTTGTTTTGCTTTACTGAGGCAAGATCTCACTATATCTCCTTGGCTGGCCTGGAACTTACTATGGTAATACTGGGAAATATGGAGTCTTGGTTAAATTCCTACCTTTGCCAGATTCAACTGGGTAATTTTAGCTAAATAATTGTTTAAGTCTATCAAATTTTATACTTAGTGGGATCAAGCAAAAAGATATGTTATGCAAAGTTCAAAGTTTAGTATAAATGCCAAATGTCACAGCACTATTGTATATCTAGGCTTTAGACAAATTAATAGACATTAAAAGAACACGAAGCCTTTTATTATGTATAGCCCAGTTAAAGCAATCTAGGTAAAAAAAAATTCAGCTTCAAACCTCAATTCTATATTCAATCAAATATCCAATCATACCAATTCTCCCTCCAAAATGCTTCTCTGCTCCATCTAGCCCTTACTGTTGCCACGGTATTCACACAGGCCCTCTCACAATGTGTCTCCTTTTTATTATGTTATTTTCCTTGCATGTAGGCAGAATTAAAAAAAAAATGCTCATTGGGTCTTGTGTCCCTCTGGTAGATTTTTTTTTTAACTGATTTCCTATTAACTACAGCAGCAAGGCCTTGTTCTCAGTGAAGAACACTTACAAACTTGACACACAGAGATGATGACATCTGCTCTTACTTTCTTCTTGGAAAACATGATGGCGCTGTTCTGCCAACCTTTTCTTTGTCTAGCCATTTCATTCATTCTTCTAATACATGCTCAGACACTGCTGCCCGTGGAAGTCCTCCTGAACTTCCCAGGCTGAGCTAAGCATCACCTTATGAATCTCACAGTATCCCCATCAGCATCTGTCACAGCACCCTGGGTTATTTTGTACCCTTCTTTGGCTCAAGGCACCATGAATATAACTCAGCCTAGCATTTGGGACAGCTTAGTTGCAATAAACACTGAAGAGACATTTCTGATTGTGGCCAAGTATTTCATAGAAAAGTTTAAAGTCAAATCATTTCATTTTCACAGTTACCTATTTTTATATATAATTAAAATATGCTTAATAGTAACCAATGAGCAAATTCTTAAAGGTTACTGATTTGTCATTCAAATTAGTGTCTTACTAGTGTTCATTGAAGACTTTAATTTGGCATGGCCCTGGAAGGTTAGGTGCCATATGGCATTTGGCTACATTGCCAAATGTTTTTACTTTTATTGAAAATTTTTTATTTTATTATTATTATTCTTAGAATGCAAAACACTTACCAGTTAGCCAGTTTCAGGTCACATTATAAACCTGTTTTGGAAGTCATTTTTTTTTTCAGAAGCAAAGGCTTTTGGATAGGTGATGATTTGGGAATTTCTTAGAAAGACAGACAGTCTGTCAGACTAGATTGATATTCGGCTTTATAGTTTCCAATGACCATCTCAGACACATGATTTCTCTCTGCAGACAATGCTGATTAATAAATAAAACAGAGGCTGAAGCGCCTTAGCAATGAAAGTCCACTCTGTATATGATTTAGTGCTGTTTTCATTGCATCTGTTTTTGACAGTGAGGCTGCTCCCTGAAGTGTTTGTTTCTTCTTTAACATATTTTTTAAAAGAATAAAAAAAAAAACAAACCAAAAAGCATCTAAACTTGAATACCACTTTTGTCTATTTCACACTATATAGAGAAGATGACACTTTAAGGGTGACTCGGGCTGCAGAGAAGCGATGCCAACATAACCCAGTGCTGGCTAACCACTTCCCTATGGATAGTGATATCTGGTTTCCACGTATCTGTGTGGGACAGAATTTGGGACACCATGGGTAGTGCAATCCGAAGATATCTATATAAGCCACAAGGCAGAGAGGGCTCCTCTGCAAGCATTATTTTCTTAGGAGAAACAAAGTGCGAAAGCACAATCTCTAATCTTTTAATCAAGTGATGGGCCACAATGTAGGGCTCAGTCACGTCTGCACAGATGAAAGAAGATCAATTAGCTCATCAAAGCTGTGCTTCCGAACTAGAGTTTTAGAAGAGATCCTAGAAGGTGCGTTATCTCCCAGACTCAGGATTTGAGGTTGTTAATACAACTCTTTCATCAGATGAATTATTATGGCATTATCTTTCCCCATCGTCCCATGGTTGCCTAAGGAAAGCACACATAAGCATGAAGAAAAAATAGATGAAGGAGAAGAAAATCAGAGACAAAACCAGGGTTTATGTTGTAAAACCATGCTTTGATTAATGTCACAGAGCTTCCTCCTCCATTTTTTTTCTCCTTTTCTCCTAAGTCATGTTTTCTACTTAATACTTGTACTAATACTCTACTTCCCAAGTATCAATATGTTTAGTAGCAAAGAACACATGTGTGTAATCTCGGGCAACATACTGTTATGGGTTGAGGATGAAGTGTGCCCTAAGTCTCCTGTGTTGAAGGCTTGATGATCAGCTGGTAGATCTAGTCAGCGAGACACGGTTGTATCTTGGCAACTCTGACCTACTCAATGGACTGTTCATACTAATTGATTCTAACACATCACATGAATCCCTCACTTTGCTTTTTTAAGGCCAATTACTTACCTTTCATGGGTACTTGTTTTCATTTGTAGTTAAAAGATGATAACTAATAACCAGTGATTGAATTATTAAGGGTTATTAAATTGTCATTTGAATTAGTGTTTTACTAGCGTTTAATGAGGGTTTTAATTTGGCATTATAATAGAAGGTTAGGTGCCATATGGTATTTGGCTATGTTGCCAAATGCTTTTACTGTTAGTATTTTTAATTTTTAATTTCATTGTTATTATTCCCAGAACTCAAAACACTTACCAATTAGCCAGATGCCCCAAATCAATTTCAGGTGACATTATACACCTGCTCTGGAAGGTATTTTTCAGGTAGCAAAGTCTCTTGCAGAGTTGGTGGCATTATTGGAAGATTGGTAGAAGATTTCACAGGTAGGGTCCTATTGGAGGAAGTTGGTCATCATATTGGTCTTGGGGTCTACACTTTATCTCTCCTCCTTTTCTGTCCCTCATTTCCTGTCTCCCACGAGGTGAGCCATCCCATGCTTCCCATTAACATGATTTTCTGCTTCACCTTGCCCAGGCTGAGAATCAACTGGGCCACCATGAACTAAAATCTCTCAAACATTCAAAGAAATATTGATCCCTTCAGCTTGTTCAGATGTTTTGTTACATCAATGAGAATCTGACTGTTAGAAAAATACATCAACCAGAATTGTACTCCTGGCCCATAGTTAACTCTAGGTAACTGATGAGACTAATACAACGAATGGATTAATACATTAAACCTGTGACTTAGTATTGATTTGACCTGGAGGTTTCAAACATTATATCAATTGATTCAATTAGCATTCAGTAATTTACTGAGTGTTTTATTCAAATAAGGTTATTTTTTTCTGCTTTTGGTATAAATGATTAACAAAGTCACAAAAGTCTTCATGCTTAAAAAGTATATAGTCTAGTGGCTAGAGTCAGTGTTTATGGCCTCTGATCACGAGCCATTCACGTATACCAACTTAGAAAATGACTAGTGTTGTAGGCGGCATACTGAAGGTTAAACATAGGTCTTCTGCATGAGAGTAAGCACTCTATTCATTTAGATGCATTCCTACTTCTTATTCTTTTTGCTCTGGAGACAGAAACTCACTAATGTACCTAGGTTGGGCTTGAACTTGCAACCCTTCAGCCTCCCAAGCAGTTCAAATTACAGGTTTGCAACACGGTGTCTAGCTGAGTAGCTTTTTTTTTTTTTTTAAAGATTTATTTGTTTATGATTATATATACAGTAGTTTGTTTGCATGTGTACCTGCAGGCCAGAAGAGGGCATCAGATCACATTATAGATGGTTGTGAGCCAGTATGTGGTTGCTGGGTATTGAACTTGGGACCTTTGGAAAAGCAGTCAGTGCTCTTAACCTCTGAGCCATCTCTCCTAGTTGAGTAGCTTTTAATGCCATCTTGCTTCTCTTGGTCTCTGCAGCTTATTTATTTTTATTTTTTTATTTTTTAGAGCAAAGACTTTTTAATGAATATATTTTACAAGTACACCAGAGAATCATGCAATGCTAACTGCATTGGATGCAATCTTGGGCTACAAGTCCGCACACTCCTTTGCAGACTTGTGATAGCAGAACCTTTCAGCTCGCCTTTATTGTTTACTATGACCCCTGCATTATCTTCAGAATAAAGAAACACTCCCATCTTTTCTTTGATATAACTTTCATTGTAGAATTACCACACCTGGATGGACCTTTTTCCTTAACTCTGGTTTGTCCTTAACTGTGGCCATCACCAAATCGCCCACACCAGCTTCAGGAAGCCTGTCCAGCTGTCCTTTGATTCCCTTTACAGAGATGATAAACAAATTTTTGGCTCCTGTATTGTCAGCACAGTTGATCACAGCTCCTACTGGAACACCCAGGGAAATCCGGAATTTCACTCTGGAGGACCCCAAAAACGTCCTCGCTTCGACATCTTGAGCGCCAGGAAAGAGTCAGACCTCTGCAGCTTATTAGTCAGAGTCTTTCATTGGCTATGTCACCTTTCTCTCAGAGCAGCACTTTCTCCATCAGTAAGGCAGGGTTTAGAAGTTTGCTCTGACTGTACCACAAGGTTGTGAAGAATTAAGTCATGCTAGATGCAGCCTGTGTGAAGTGAATCTCAGGTTTCTTTCAACTTGCATGTGATGCAAATGATTTCTGTAGAATCCAGTGTAGAATCCAGACCTATCTGTCTGTCTGTCTGTCTGTCTGTCTCTCATTCTGCCTATCTAGACAAGGTCTCTCCACATAGCCATGGCTGGCCTTGAACTCACCGCGATCCCCTTGCCTCCCAATTACTGGGATTAAAGGTGTGCAACTCTATACCAGGTTTAGCTCTTTTATCTTTGAACTAACTTACAGATGAGGAACTTCTCTAAGTGCCCCTCGTTGTCCTAGTTATTTTTCCTGTATTCTAGTGATGGACACTTAGTGGGTCTTGAAAAGGGTTGGTCAAGGTCATTCTTGAGTTGCTTTTCTGGATTTATCACTCCCAGTCTCTGCAGTTATTCATCTGGTGGTTCTGTCCTACAGCTGTCATAGCTGCCGTCATCACGGCCATCATTGTCCTTCTCCATCTCGATGATAACTCCTTCTCCTATTCTTTTCTTCTTCTTAACCATTTTTCAAAAGCTAGGTTCTCATTATGTTGTTCAGGGGGGCCTTACATGTAATCCTCCTGCATCAGCTTCATGGGTGTTGGAATTGCAAATGGGCCACAATGCCTGAGTTAACTTCCTTTTCATCTTCACGTCCATGTCTGTCCCCCTTTCCCATTCTCTGTTTGCTTTTGGTTAATAATATTCAAGGCCTTGACCCAGAAACTGGAGGGACTGAGAGGCTGACATTGATTAGCTTGGGAAAAAATAGTTCCTGATGATGGAAATTCCCCCTTCCCTGATTAGTCTTTGAGTAAAGAAATTCTAGATCAAGGTCTATGTTTTTCAGGAGTTTCAAATGTACCACCGCAAATTACATCGTACTGATGTTATGATGTTACTGTGTTTAAGGAAACCCACATTAAAAACTGTTTACTATCCATACTGATGGTGTAATTTTCTAAGTTAGATTGTCTGTAGATGATAGGAAGTCCGCACATAGCCAGGAATTCTTTTCTAAATGCTTCATTTAAAGGAGGATAGGCTTCCAACTAGAAGGTGTTTCCTAGAGATAGACACTAGTCACATATGATTTCTAGCATTAAAATTTTATTCTCTCTCTCTCTCTCTCTCTCTCTCTCTCTCTCTCTCTCTCTCTCTGTGTGTGTATGTGTGTGTGTGTGTGTGTGTGTGTGTGTGTGTGTGTGTGTGTCTACCTATGTGTGAACAAGCAAACCACAGTGTTTATGTGGAGGTCTTGCAGGGCTCATTTCCCTCCTTCTAGCACATAGGATTTAGGGCTCAAACTCAAGTCATCAGGCTTGGCACCAAATGCTTTGTAGAAGAAGCCATCTTGTTAGCCCCTAATGGCATTTTGTATCTATGAAACAAACTTATCAAGGACAGCCAATTAGGCTTGCTTTGCTAGACAGACAAGCTTGGAACTCGTTCAAATTCGGTCCTAATTTCCCGTGCCTCAATAGCAGGAGGCAGTCAGATTGGAAAACTGTACTTTGCATCAAAGGGCATGGAATTCCCCATCACCACTTATCACTAATGTTGTCATCAGCTTACTCATCTCTATAAACGTTGCTCTCCTCAGAGGTTCTGAATCCGCCTAAATGCCTCAAAATCATATCCTTTATACCAAATCTTGCCAAACATATTACTTAAGCAGCTCTAAGCTCATCATTTCATCTCTAGCATCATCTACCACATGAGCCATGAGAACAACTCTATGATTTTATCCTATCCATTCTCGTTGCTACCAGGTATACTTTGAACTTGTAAATCATGCTAGAACGAAGAAGTATGCTTTTAAATGTAAACAATAAAGTTTGTAAAGTAAAATCTATTCCGTGATACTAAAGAAAGAGATTCTAAATCTTACGTTAAAATCAATTTACATGAAAACATTTATCTCTAGAGCTGGAGATACGGCTCATTGTTTAAGAATACATACTCTTTTTGCAGAGGCCTGAGTTCAATTCCCAATACACATATCAGGGCTCACAACTGCCTGTAACTCCAGCTCCAGGTGATATGGTACCCTGTGATCTCCTCTTGTACACACACACACACACACACACACACACACACACACACACACACACACATTCAAATATGTAATAACTAGAAATCTTAAAAATGTTTTTAAAAATTTTATCTCTAAAACAAGAGAGAACGTGTAAGCCATAGCAACATACACACACCTTTGATCCTAGTACTCAGAAGGCAAAGGCAGGCAGATCTTTGAGTACAGAAATCTCCAGAATACTCAGGGCTACATAGGAAAACCCTGTCTCACAACAACAACAACAACAACAACAACAACAACAACAACAACAACAGATCTAGAACATGCAAGCTACTACAATTAGGAAGGAAAAGAAAGTACAATGCATTACAAAGTTGGCCAACAGAGTGGACAGTAGAAGATATTCGAATTGTTGATTAAAATTTGAAAAGAAGTTTCATTTCAAATTCAATAGTTATCTAAGAAATGAAAATTAAGCCGACATTAGGTTTCCCAAAACGATAGTGTAGGTTAATTTTCCCCATTCCTTCATATCACAGTTAAAGTCCTTGCATAAAGAAACAAAAACATAGAAAAGGGCTGAAAGACAGAGGGATCCAATGTCACACTGTTGGGCCTCTTGAGTTCACCAGTACTAGAAAGAACAAAAGACTCATATGATGGTGTAAATTAACTTGTACTTTGAAAAACTGTTTAGCAATGGCTCCTAAAATATAGTCATCACTCTACAAGTTTTGTTCCTAAATAAATACATTTGTACCCAAAATATGCAAAATATCAAACATCATCATCAAGTACCAGAAATAATTTCAATGCCAATCAAGAATAGAATATATAAATAAAATGTGCTATTTCATACGATGGGTCCTATAAATAAGTGAAAATGAATGAACCATAGCTATACCTAATAACATAAATAATATTCTCAAACATTAAGCCCAACCAAAAGCTAGACACAGTAGAAGACATAGTATGTGATCATATCTGACACACAAGAGAAACACACTAATCAGTGGTGTTGGAAATTCAGATAGTGAAACTGGGCTCAGTGGCATATGCCTGTAATCCCAGCATTCAGGGAGGCAGAGGCAGGCAGATCTCTGTGAGTTTGAAGCCACTCTGGTGTACAAAGTGAGTCTAGGACAACCAACACTTAGAAAAACCCTGTCTCGAAAAACAAAACAACACAAAATTCAGAGAGTGTTAACCTATGGTAAAAAGGCAGGGGTGGGTGGAGATAAAAGGGTAGGTACTTTTCTATCTATATAAGTGGTGATTACATGGGTATATTAAGCATATAATTACATGAGTTATATACTTTAAATTTATATATTATTCTGCCTGTATGTGATATTTCAATGCAATTCACAAAAATGGTATAATTAAATATACTTTTTTTGTCTTTTGGGCCACAAATAATATATATTAATGATGAGAAGTAAACACTCCCCCCTCTGTGTGTGTGTGTATGTGTGTGTGTGTGTGTGTGTGTGTGTGTGTGTGTGTGTGTGTGTGTTTTGAAAGTACTAGCTAAACATATAAACAGACTCCATCTTAGACCTGTTCTCCATCTTAGCACATAGGCCTTCAGTTCTGGGAAAACAAAACAAAACAAAACAAAAAAGCAAAACAAAACAGCAGAACAAAGAGACCATCCATAAGCCAAGGACAAACAGATGTTCCCATTCCCAAGATGTACCACTGTTGCTGACTCTCTGTTTCTTATCACATCCTGCTGACTACTGCCTTGTAAAAATAATGAGCTCATTTGGTACTGACCAGTCCAGATAAGACTGACCTCCCCTTTCTGTACATGCCTTTCTGCTTATGGCTTTTTTGCTTTTAAAAGACTATAGCAAGCTTGCTTTTCATTGCAGCTTCAACTCCTGTGCTTTTTTCCTTGGCTTTTCTTTTTTTCTTTGGCTGACAATAACTGTCACCTGGAAAATAAACTTTTCTGCTTGACTACAGGGTGTCCTTGGTATTTCATTTGCATGACTTCAGACCCAACAGTGGCAGAGGGAAGAAGGAAGACAGAGAGAAAGAGAGGGAAAGGGAGAGGGAGAGGCAAAGGGAGGGAGGGAGGGAGAAAGAGAGAGAGCATGTGTATGCACATGAGCATGTGAGTGTGCATGTGCACTCATGAAGAGACCAGGTAAGTATGTCAAGTGTCTTCCTCTATCGCTCTCCGCCTTATTGCCTTGGGAGATCTCTCACTAAACTACTGGACCCTCAGTAGTTACAGGCACTTGCAGCTGTGACTCACGTTATAGGTGCTGAGGATTCAAACTCAAGTCCTCATGTTTACAGAGCAAGTGTTATTTCCAGTTGAATCAACTCTCCAGTCTACTACCTAAGAATATTTTGCTACTTTTAATCACGTATATATACATGTGTCTGTGTAGGGGTAGGCACAAGTGTGTGCAAGTAGAAGAGACTAGAGGCATCAAATTCCTCTGGAGCTGGAGTTACAGGTGGTTGTAAGCCACCCAGCAAGGGTGCCAGGAGTTGAACCTTGGTTCTCTTAAAAAGCAGGACATGCTCTTAACCACTGAACCATTTCTCCAGCCCCTAGCCTACTTACTGCCTTTGGAAAAGTTATACAATAAAAATGAGAGTTTCAAAAATTGCTTATTCTTTCTATACACACACACACACACACACACACACACACATGTGCACACACACTTAGAAAATGGGGGCAGAATTTTTATACTGTCAAGAAGTCTTCCTAAATGAGGAGTTTGGGTGGATTTTCATCTGTTATAAAAATGCTTGGCCAGGTGTAGTGGCATGTTCTCGTAATCTCAGCATGAGATGGGATAAGGCAGGGGGATTACCAATTTGATAAGGATGTAGTCTACACAGCAAGGTCCTCTCTAAAACCCATTATCAAGAATCCCCTATGAAAACTCCATTTATGTATTTATGACATAGTGATGAGTGATTCTTTTCTTTAATATATTTTATTAATTTATTCATAGTAATATGAATTGTTAGCCCATCTCTTGTATCCTCCCATTCCTCCCCCCCTCCCTCCCTCCCATTTTCCCCTTATTCCCCTCCCCTATGACTGTGACTGAGGGGGACCTCCTCCCCCTGGATATGCTCATAGGGTATCAAGTCTCTTCTTGGTAACCTGCTGTCCTTCCTCTGAGTGCCACCAGGAGTAATTCTTTATTTTACAAATAATATTGTAGCAAAATTACTGTTACTGATCACTTTCACAGGTTAAGTTCTTTTCTTTCTAAATGATTTCCAAATATTAATGTACTTGATTTTCGGGGTGATCTATGAGGTAACCTTCTGTCATGGTTTGAATAGGTATGTCCTTCATAGCCTTATGTGATTGAATGTTTGGCCCATAGGAAATAGCACTATCAGGAGGTGTGGCTCTGTTGGAGTAGGTGTGGCCTTGTTGAAGGAAGTGTGTCACTGTGCTGACTGGCTTTGATGTCATATATATTCAAGTTCCATCCAATGTAGCACACAGTCTCTGCTGTCTATGGATCAAGATATAGAACTCTCAGCTCTGCTAGCACCATGTCTTCCAGCATACTGCCATGCTTCTTGCCATGACAATAATGAACTAAACCTCTGAAACTGAAAACTAGCCCCAATTAAACGTCTTTTTTTTTTTAAGAGTTGTCATGGTCATAATGTATCTTTGCAGAAATATAACCCTAACTAGAACATCTTCATTATATTTTGATATTATAAAGAACTTCATGGGCTGGAAAGTTGGCCCGATCTTTAAGAACGCTTGTTCTAACAAAGGACCCAGGTTCAATCCCCAGCACTCACATGGAGGCTTACTGCCTCCTCATTCACTGGACATGCATTTGGTGCACAGATTTACATGCTAAAAAAACAAACAAACAAAAAAACAAAAACAAAAACAAAAAACATAAAACAAAACCACCCATTCAAACCAAAATAATAAAGGTAAATTTAAAACAAATTTAAATTTGAATGGGTGATGGTGGCATATGCCTTTAACCCTAGAACTCTGGAGGTAGAGGCAGGGAGATGTTTGTGAGTTCGAGGCCAGCCTGGTCTACAAAGCAAGTTCCAGGACAGCCAGGGCTACACAGAGCAATCCTGTTATGAAAAGACAAGACAAATCAAACAAAAAGAACTTCACGGTTATACCCCTAGAAAGGGGTAGGACCAAAGATAGTCTGTGTATACAATAAACAAGCATATAAGTATGGGAGTGCTGACAGTTTTCTTCCCAATTTAAAAAAGTTTGGAGACAAGTTTCAGAACTCAGGAATAAAACTCCACTCCTTGTCGTGACTTAGCCTCTTGATACTGCCCAGCCTCAATGGTCTTGGTCTCCACATTTAGCCTCTTCCTATTTGTAGAACTAAGGCCCTCAGGAGCACCTGGGACTTGTTAAGCAACGTTTCCCAGAGAGGCCTCACCTCTCATATTACCAGGCAAACTCTCATTCACCATGTATGTCTCAGGACAAGTTCTACCTTCTCTTATGTCACCTGACATTCAAGCCATGTGAGGCCCGCTCTGCTCCCTGGACCACACTGCTTTGTGGATATTCATGAGCAGTGCTGTCTCCCAGAAAACTGGGGAGTTGTAGTGCTTTAAAAAAATCTTGAGGGCTGGAGAGATAGCTCAGAGGTTAAGAGCATTGGCTGCTCTTCCAGAGGTCATGAGTTCAATTCCCAGCAACTACATGGTGGCTCACAACCATGTATAATGAGATCTGGTGCCCTCTTCTGGTGTGCAGGCATATATGTAGTCAGAATACTATATACATAGTCAATAAATAAATCTTTTAAAAGAATCTCTGCATCCTAGTGTCTTACAAGAGAAAACAAGACACATAACAAAAATATTTTCTCAATAAGGCAGGGAAATATTGTATTCTAGATTAAGTTTTATTTTCTTTTATTACACAGATGTGCGTACACATGGGTACAACTACACGTAACTAGTGAAGTGACAGACATGTTTAATTTGTTGTAATAATCATTTTGTGATTTTTTTGTCTATGCATATCAAAATATGCTGCATATTTTAAACATAAATAATTTAAAGGAAAATATATGGGATTTCAAGGAAATATTCTAGTGCAAAATTACTTCTTAGAAGAGAGAGTTTTTAATTTTCACATCAAAGATTCTGTCATTTGCTTTAGTGGAAAGAGATGTTACCAGGAGTTGGAAAGCCTCAACTCTGCTTCCAGATCTCTATGATCTATGTTGCTTTTCACAACAATTCATTTTGGGCTCTTTATTTCCTCCCTTGAAAAAAGCTTCCTCTTGCTTCCTTTTGGCTTATTTTCTGTGTGGCCTTCCTGAAGACATGAGTGAATACTAATCACTAGGTAAATAGGAAATCTAGTCTTCCTGAAATATCCTTCATACTGGCCCTGATAAGGAGCTATCTATATTGCTATCATTATAGGAAAATTAGAAGTAATATTTGTTTCTTTTAGGAGTTTAATCCCCTTCATGTCCCACTAGACCACTGAATTAAGTTTAACATATCTTTATTCCAGCACAGGGCATAAAAGTAACTATGCATGAGCTCAGTAGGCCAAGAAAGACTGTAAGATGTGGATGTGATTATTGATGGTGAATTTATTAGAATCTTGGAATATATATGTTCTTTGTATGTATTTCATTAAATTAAATCCATCACAGAATCTTTTAATTTTTCTTTTAAAACAAGCAAGTAAGCAAACAAACAAATGGGGTTTCATTATTTAGCAAAAGGCATCTTCAAATTTGTGATTCTACTGCCTCAGCTCCTCAAATGCTGGGATTACGGGTATGTTCAAGCATAGTCAACTTGCCCTTTGTTTTGGTTTGTTTTATTTTTTCCACTACATGCAGGATTCTACAGAGCACTTTCTGATAACGTAATACGTTTCCATTCTTCCATAATCAAAGGATAGCCACTCATTACATTATTCTATTAAGAAATCCCATGTAGGGCTGGAGAGATGACTCAGAAGTTAAGAGTACTGTCTGCTCTTCCAAAGGTCCTGAGTTCAATTCCCAGCAACCACATGGTGGCTCACAACCATCTAAAATGAGATTGGTGACTTCTTCTGGTGTGCAGGCACACATGCAGGCAGAAAACTGTATAAATAATAAATAAATAGATCTTTAAAAAAAAGGAAACCCATGTAATAGTTTAAATGAGAATGGCCCCATAGGCTCATATATTTGAATTCTGCACTAGGAAGTGCAGCCTTGTTAGAGACTTTAAAGTTTCACCACCAGGCCAGAGTCTCTCTCTCTCTCTCTCTCTCTGTCTCTCTCTCTCTCTCTCTCTCTCTCTCTCTCTCTCTCTTTCTCTCTCTCTCTCTCTCTCCTGCCTGCGGATCATGATGTAAAGCTCTCACCTACTGCTTCTACTACCATGTACTGTAAGCCTATAATTAAACTTTTTTTTTTTTACCAGTTGCTTTGGTCATGATGTCTCTATACTACAATGGAACTGTAAGAAAGACACCCTAGAGTGCATATTCCAAAGTATGGCCTGATCATTTGTGTTATAATTTGACAATGTTGTAAAGTCCCAAGAAGGACCATGATCGACATGAACTATAAAGAAAATGACTCACCGTAATGAAATTCTGTTTTTGCATTCACTATGGGGCCAATCCATATCCATTTATGACTTTACACCAGGATCAATTCACTATTGAAGATGAGGGTAGTATGCTATCACAAGTCAGTGATACAATATAATAATCAAATTAATTTATCTAGGACATGTTCACCTCAGAGCTTTGCAATAATATTTTTGTTTAGTATTCTGGGAAAAAATTTTTTTTTCTAAGAGCATTAATGTATCATGTTGCCCACCTGTCCCGTTGGCGTGGATGATATATTTCTTTGTAAATAGTTTTTTTTTTAATTTTCAGTCTATGAGACAGTAGATAAGTGTTATATATTATATAAAAGGTAAAATATCAGCTCTTACATAAGTGGTATATGGAGGAAGTATATATCTCACATTATTCAAATCTGCCTGATTTATGTTTATCCTCTGCTTACATAGTATGTGGCCATGAGCAGGCTAGTTTAGTTTCCTCCTGTTTCTGTTTCCTCACCTATTAACTGGAAATCAAAATAGTAATGTACCTCTTAGGGGTATTCTTTGTGACTATGAGAATGCAAATAGGCAGACGATATGGGACCATTGGTGTTTAGTAATGAAGTTTGGCTGACTTTATTGTGATCTACTTGTTCATCTCTGTAACTGCCTTACTAATATGAAACAAAGCCCTGTGCTTCCTGGCCTTGCTTGGGAATGGAATTCACCATTAGGTTTGCATGTGTAGAAGCTTGTCTACCGTATCTAGGAAGCTGAAGTGAGAAATAGAATATTTTCTTTTCCCTTCCTGCTGTTAATACAGATCAACTGGAACTGAATGTTAAGAGGCAATATAGATGTCACTGAGGGTAGAAAAACTGCCTTCCAACTTCTTCCCCTTAGATCTAGGTCTTGAGAGAGGTGGTGGTTCTGCAGTTTCCAAGGGTACACTATTTTCTTTGATCCAGTGGCAGCCTCCTGACACTCACTCCCTCCGTTCTCGGGTGGTATTACATTTAGTTCCTTGAGTTACATTTTTTTTTACCTCGAACTACAATAAGATGGTTTCTGTTTCAGACTTGCACTCTGAATGAATCACATAGCAACCTATGGTCCCACGCATCCATACACAGGAGAGCTACAAGGCAGCGCTGTGGCATAATGAATCTAGTTTGTGAGGTATTATTTTTGGTAAATATATTAACTCATTTCTCAGGATCAGTGTGAAAATCAATATCACTCCTACTTGGTATAAAAAAAATCACTTCTCATATACTCATATACATATGTATGCCTCCTGGTTATTTTCATACAACACAGAGTAATTTGACAGTATATTCTGGGTTTAGGTAGTTAGAAGTATAGAAATCTTAAAATAAGGCTTCCTGTCCCCAATCCACTATTATTCTTATTTAGTAGCTGAAAATGTCACCAGAGAAAATGCCCTGTGCATATTTCTGATTCACCACCTCTGGGACTCTGGGACACCTGTTTGGCACCAAGGCTTGGTATAAACAAAGCTTTCAGGCAGTTGTTTATTCCATCTGCAGAGCAGGTAAAACTATGCCAAGTCAGCTGTCCAGACCTGCCCTGTAGCCATCAGACTTCATCATAAAGCAAAATGATTAATTTCCACAGGAAATTACATTGAAGGAAAACTAATTAATTTCCTATGCTCTGGAGTTTAATCCAGGTTGGCTTCCTACTGGCTGTTTCCTTAGGATGCTGCAGCACACATACCTGGTGCTCACAATTAGTAAGAACAACTGGCAATACTAGCCTCAGCTCCCAAACTCTGGCTGCCTGTACTCCACTCTGTTTCCTGCACATCTTGATCAACTGGTCTAATCCTGAAGCTCTTTACAGGGCTTAAGCTGTGCATACATTCTTACTCTTTGTGAGGCGTAAGATCCCAGTCAAACACTGACGAGGCAAGCTTTGTTGATTATGGTCTTTACCTAGCAAGAAGTGTATACGTTTTAAAAATGAGACTTAAATCTGTGCAGTACTATCTTTGAGAATTGATGTTAACTGTCAACTTTACAGACTCTGAGAACACCTGGGAGATGGGCCCCTGGCAATGTCTGCGGACAGTTATACTGATTGCATGGAGCTGGGAAAACATGCCCACTAGGAGCAGCAGCATTCCCTAGTTGGAGTCCCAGACTGTGTAAATAGAGGAGACCTGAGCGGCAGCATGAGTTCTTCATTCTCCGTTTCCTGACTCGGATGCACTGTGATGTGCTGCTGCATCAACATCTTGCTGCCTTTCCTTCTCTGCTATGGGGGTGGGTGGGTGGGGGGTTGTGCCCTTTAGTTGTGACCCAGAATAAACCCCGTTTTCCTTAAATTGCTCTTGTCAGAGGTCTCTGAACGAAAACTAACAAGCTTGTATGGAAGTTCACTTCCTCTTACTCTAGCCTGACTGTCTGACTACGTAGCTCTGGATGTCTTAGGACTCACTTGGTAGACCAGGCTGGCCTCAGACTCACAGAGATCTGCCTGCCTCTGCCTCCCAAGTGTTGAGACTAAAGGCATACACCACCATGTCTGGTCCTCCTCTACCTTTCAAGATCTTACCCCCAATTAGTAAATTTCCTCACTTTTGTCTTTAATTTCTCTTTCTGTCCTAACCCCTCACCTCTGTACTTAGGTATTTTCTTTCTTACAGTTTATAGGGCTATAGCCCTTTATTGTTATCATTCTCTGGCCAAGCAACTCCTAAGAATCTTATTTATTAAAACTGGGGCCAGATAACATGTTACCAATATACACAAGTTCTTCAGAAGACTGGACTTCTGTCTTCATTTTGGCCATTTTTTTCGGAAATAACAACACACACACATTTTTAGACCATTTGGATGTCTGCTCTCTAACCTAGCAATACCAAGAGATTTCTGAGCCTTTTGCCTTCGTAGGCATGAACAATGCATCAATACTGACAGGTTCTGCTTTAATTACCTTCAGCCAAGAAGAAACAGGGCTGGACATGCTCTAAGGTTAAATGCTACCTGGAGGCACTATGGAAAAGTTGAACAGCACTAGGAGGCCCCGAGTCAGACGCGGCGCTTGGTAAGAGGAACACATTAACCTCAAGCAGCCAGTGCTACATTGCAAGCTGAGACTAGTGATTTAGTTTTGATCAAAAGCACATAGTAAATTATATAAAATTACTGTAACTTTAAAAATTAGCTCTACTCATTTATTGTGTTGTTTCCTGCATACTTGTAAGTGCATCACATATATGCATGGTGCCCACAGCAGTTAGAAGGGAGCATTGATCCCTATAAGTGGAGTTAAAGGTGTTGTGAATCACCATGTGGATACTGGGAACTGAACCCAGATCTTCTGCAACAAGTGCTCTTAGCTGCTAAGCCATCTCCCCATTCCTAACATTGTAACTTTTACCTTGACTTGCTTTAGACTTTTCTTTATATTTGATTAACCAACATGTACTGTCTTTATGGTTATGTATGAGTATACATCATTGACATTGATTTATGTTTAGATACATGTGTGTAATGCAAACAATCAGGATCGCTTAAGAATGCTTTCCCATTCTCATTTAAAATATATTTATGAACATACATATACGTACATTCCAAAAATTATATAACTACTAAGGTATTTAATTCTTACAACAAAATTGCAACACAGTTAGTGTTACCTGCATTTTGCTGAAGCAAAAACTGAGGCACAGACAGAAATACATAGCTCACATGGTCACATAGCCTATGAGTGGTGTTGCTAGGTTATACATCTAGGCATTTCTGGCTCCAAAGTCTGTCTTTGACCACAGGGAATACTGATTACTTTTGGATGGAATGTGTTATAACTCGAATTTGAAAAATACCACATTAGGAAATATGATGTTGAAGAGATGTATACTATCTGCCTTTTGCACCCCTTTCTTGTCTGATTGTCCCCTTTTCAGGACAATCACTACAGGCTGATTATCTACAGACCTCTGATTATAGTTAGACTTTTGTTCTATTTTTAGAAAGCATATACTCAACTGGATATTTTCACGCACATGTCACAAAGGCATCTCAGGTTCAACAGAAGTTGAACTAAATGGCATTTGCCTGTATTGAGTGTGTTCCCTATTCCAAAGATCCTTCTTTGACTGTATTTTACTTCCTACATAATGGTCTCTCTGCCTATTCAAGAAGATCCTTGCTTAGTAGCAGAAAGAGAAAAATAAAAGCAAGCTTTCATTTTAAGGTATTGTGACCAGGTGACAGTCACATACTGAATGTGTCCAAAAGGTCAATAGCCCCAGAAGGGGATGACTAACATTTCTGTGGTTGGATTTGACAAGTGCATGCCAGATTATTATCAAATATGTGAAGGATTTCTTTGACATTACTAGTACTGTGCTATCTCTAGTACCACCAGGAAACAGAATCTTCTACTTAATACAGTATTTAGGTAAATAAGAACTATCATTGGTAGAATAATAGAACTTTATGGTTAAAAAGCTTTCTGATGGGCTCTGTTACTTAAACATTTTTTTTATTGGGTATAAATACATATGAGCAGGTATCCATGAAAGTCATGATTATGTATAGAGGTCAGAGGGTAATCCTTGGGACTCAGTGTTTTCTTGCCACTTTCTGGGATCCAGGAATCAAACTCAGGTCCTTAGGCCCACACACAAACAAACACCTCTGTCAGCCATCTTACTAGAATGGTACTGCTACTGTTACCTTCTGCCTTCAGGTGACATAGGAGCAAGGGAGGGGAGTGTTACTCCTGGTCATTTGTATAACCACTCTTACCTTCATCTGCTCTCTCTCATAGAGTTTACACATAATCTGTTATGTGAATGAATGGCTCCATAAACCATCCCTTCAACCTCTCAGGAGAAAACTAGTAGTTGGGTAAATGTTAGTCTTCTAACACTAATCTTGAAGAAAAAAAAAGAATAAATATAAGGAACATACTAAACATGATTTACTTTTTTTCAACAGTGATTTCAAAGGCACATTTGGTTTCATTGTGCCTGGAAGCTACCTGAATTCTAGATAACAGACTACATATGAAGTAGACAGGGTCTCTTTGTGTATGCATTTAGCAAACATTTACTGATCACTACCAAGCATTAATTTACTAGGTACTACGGACTTAGGAGTGAGAAAAGGAGACACATATTTTATTCTCGTTAAACACTTATGATAATGAGAAAGGCAGACAAATATGAAATATGTGTTTCATAGTAACAGAAGATAAGAATATAAGGTTGGTAGAGTGGGATAAAAAGTTTATATATACTGTAGAAGCAGACAAACGCTTACAAAGAAGTTATCTTTTCTTTTTGACAGGCTTGTGTAGCCCAGCCTAGCGTCAAACTTGGTATATAGTTGAGGATGACCTTCAACTTCTGGTCCTTCTGACTCTACCTCTGTAGTACTGAGATTAGAGTCACAACACCCTCTTCGTGTGCTGCTAGAAAACAAATGCAGGGCTTTGCGCATGCTAGGCAAGCACTATATACAACCTGAGCTGAACACTCAGCCCAGAAAGTAATTTCAAACAAAGGTTTCAGGAGAGGTAGATTCTTTGGGAAAGATAATTTCTGGCTAGGAACTTGTCAGAACCTGAGCTGTAAGTGTGTCCAGTATGCGAAGGAGCACACAGAAGTCAGGAAGACTAGGCCATAGCGGGTAGAGGAAGTACAACTAGAAAGCAAGGAGGTAGACAGATATAGAGGACCAATCCTTAGAGGCCAAGAGTGAGGACTTTGCCTTTACCTTCAGTGGCACCATAAGGGTTTCTCTATAATGGAGGGAAACAATTGTAACTTGATTTGTGTAGCAGACAGGTTGAAGGAAGAAAAGACATAACAAAGGAAACCATTAAGAGTCAGTTGTAATTTTCCAGGCATGGATGATGTCATAAGAACCAGCATGGCATGGAAGGATGCTAGGAGGTCATGGAACTCTGGATACAGATTTAAGGGGAAGCTGATAGGACATGATTATGGGCCTGGGGTATAACATGAGAGAACCAGAACACGAGAAGCCATGACAATACATTTTTCAGCTAAAGTTACTGGAAAAATAAAATTGCAACTACGGTGAGAAAGGGCATTAGAGTGGTTGGCTATGTGGAATAGAAGCTTGTGAGGTGAGTTATGGAGAAACTGACTATGTTTGTGATGCCTGATACACATTTAGCTGAGAAGAGGACCACAGATCTGGAGCTCTTGGGGGAGGACCAATGTTTAGACTCTGGAAAGCAAGTCTGAAGTCATTTACACAGAGACAGCCTTTTAAAATTATGAGACTAAGATAAAAGAGCAAGCCTAGATCCTCCAAAGCGTGGGTTTGTTTCAAGAAGAACAAGTATGAAGAGATAAGAGGAAAACTTCCCAGTATGGGCCACCCGAGGCAGGTGAAGCAGGTCTTCCTAGAAGAAAACAGGTCGACTATGTCGAACACCACTCTGGAAGGACTGACTGTGAGAACTGAGATGTGAAGGTGAAGCTCATTTGCGAGCCTGAGAATGTATAGTTGTCTGGGTGAGCGCTGATGACGAAAGGAGACTGGAGACCCAAGAGAAGCTTGCAAGTGGAGTGTGCTATACAGCGTGGCTGCATTAGTATGGGGAGAATGGCAGGGTGACTTTCCTCCAGAGGGACGGTACAGTGAAGAGATCCAGTGGCCAGGGAAGTGTCGAGGATGCAGAAGGAACATTGCCCAAGCACCATCTGTTTGAGGAAGAGAAAGGAAAAGGGTCTAGGCAGGAACTTGGCCATCCATTCACAGGTCTGGCATCAGGCACAGGTGTAAGGAGGGGTAGACAAGCAGTGGTAGCTGGTGGAAAGTCTCTTCTGACTAAAACTTCCTCAGGAAAGTCTCTCAGCTGAGACTGAGGATGAGGAAAGAACCTTTGAAGGTATGAGGTAAAGATAGGATAAACCAATAAGCCACAGGAATATGAGTTTATCAGAGACAGGTACTATGATTTCCACAGTGCATTAACTGAATCTCTGAATGAGTAAGGCATTTAGCTAGCAATAGAATACAGACCGAAATACAAGTCCACAGAGCAGAGCCATCCCGTTGTCACCCCTTTGGCACTGTTCCTCTGGCTTGCAGCTTCAGAAGAAGTGCCTCAGAAGCAAGGGTTGAGAGCCTTGTGTGTGGTTGCTGGTGCTTGGCAGGTAGGAGGTGTGGTCACTGTTTTGGGAAATGATCAAGAGGAGACTAGTCTGCCATGCCGAAAAAAGAGAAACGAGATGGCAAAGAATGGCGTGAGATGGCAGTGCTAGCAAAGATAGGACCCATGGCAGAAAAGATGGACTTAACATCGATGAAAATTTAATGTACTTATCCTCCTAATTACTAGTTTCCAGTCCAGGGGCTTGGCGAGATGACTCAGGTTAAGAGCACTGGCTAATCTTCCAGAGGTCCAGAGTTTAATTCCCAGCACCTACGTAGCCACTTTTAACTGTCTATAACTCCAGTTCCAGGGGATCTGACACCCCTCTGCAGGCTTATATGCACTATGCAGGCAAAACATCATATAAAAATAAATCTTTAACGAAAAGCTTTTAGTAAGAAAGGGATAATGCTAACTTATTCGCAGACAAATGGAATACTTTTTTTTATCTGAGTTTATGTGAGTTTATGAGAACATTTCTCCTCTTAAGTCTCAGGTGGCTTAAATATCAGATCTATTTGTTTGTGAGAAAATTTAATGAAGCTGCCTGTCATTTTACATTTAAATGATAAGTTCATGTTGCAAGGTTTTACCTACTTTTACTTTATTTCAAAGAATATCATGCAAGTAAAACAACTTTTATAATATATATATTCTTACTGGTAATTAAATATAATTGATATTTTATTATATATCAGCCTAAATGATGAATTGAATGGGTGACTATGAAACTAGGCCATTAAAAACACAGACATTTTCTGATGGTGAAAGTTAATATGTTCATTCGGGCTCAAGTGAGTTTAGTGGAAGAGGTACATGAGCAAATAAAATTTATGGTATTCAAGTATGATAATCACTGTAGTTTCAATGTAACACTCTAACTTCTACATATGAATGGATACTCATGGCATTGTAATTGCCAAAAACTGTAAGAATATAAGATAGTACATTTGAATTTATAAACAAGAGGCAAATAAAGAATATTCTGTGATAACTTTTTCTAGACCCAAGAAACACTGTTTTAATTTTCACAGCCTTAAAAACTCAATAATCCATCTTGGACAGATTGATAGATGAACGTTAAGATTCAGAGCATCAGTTTATGCAGCAGAGGGTCTGAGTTACTATAATATATATGTAAATAGACAAGAAAAGGTTAACTGCTCAAACTCCAGGTCAGTGACCAGATCACTTTAAACATAGCTTTGTGCTTGGAAGAAGGAGAAAAGGTCAGGCAGTAGGGTATAGGAAATAAATATGGGAGTCACCATGCAATAAAGGTCAAGGAACTAACAAAGCTATCTTGAAATACAGATTTGAGTGGTCAGTAGACTATCTTTCCAGTTAAAGAATTATTCCCACATAATCTTTCTTTATGTTAAAAACTACTCTAAGCTACTCCCCTTCAGTGTAAAACACCAGTTGTGATACGTATATATATGCATGCATAGGTATATACACATGTGTGCTAAACAAGTACTCTATCACCAAGTTACAATCTCCTTGTTTGTTTGTTTTGTTTTGTTTCTTTGTTTCTTTAATATTTCAGATTTCCTTATATTATGTGTAATTGTTGCCTGCATGTTTGTTTCTGTCCCGCATGCATGCTTGGTGTCTGAGTTACAGATGGCTGTGAGCAGCTATATAGATGCCGGGAAATGAACCCAGGTTCTCTTCAAGAGCAACAATTGCTTTTAACCACTGAGCTCTCTCCAGCCCTATTCCCCTGTTTATGTATTGTTTTTTTTCTTTTTTAATTTTTAGTCAGCATTTTTTCTGTAGCTCAGATTGCCCTCAAATTGTCATCTTCATTCCTCCATCTCCTACATTTTGGGATGAAAGTCATGAGTCACAGCGTCTTTCAGTAAAAAAAACTACATTACATTGTTCATTTCTTGGTATGCTTAATTCTTAATTCTCATTTAATTATTTGGTTAACTTTATAAACTCTAGACTACATGAATAACTGCAACTATTATAGAGAAAGAAACATTTTGTGCTTAACAATTTTATTAACACTGTGCCAAGAGTAAAATCCTAGGTGTATATCTTGTGTCATAACCAGCCTTACAGAGCCTGTCACTGCCTGTGTGAGAAACATGTTACACAAGTATGAAATTATGTCATGCTCTTTGTACTAACAATGCCACATAGCTTTTCGCCTAATGTGATTACATTATTTTTCAAACATTATCAGTCATATTTATGTGCTTTGAAATACAGAGATGTAAGACTAACCTTCATCGTTTCTATGTTAGAAACAAAGAAAACAACAATAAAACAATAAAATGTATTGAAATGGGCATGGTGGAAAAGACCTGTAATCCCAGCCCTGGGGAAAATGAAGGAGAATTATGAGTTTGAAGGCAACTTGAGCTACACAGTATAAGACCTTGAACAAACGAACAAAAACAAACAAACGAAACAAAATGCGAGGAGATAATCAGTTTTCTAGAAAATCACGGTTCCAAGTCTTGCCTCTGATGACCACCTTTCCTGTTTTAATGTCAGATCTTTCCTTTAAAAGATGAGACCTGAGAAGGATATTTTGTATTTATGCCTCAGTTTCTTAGCCTGTAGATAACAGTAATCTCATTGGTTCTTTCAAGTATTAAATCAGCTCAAAGATGCAACATATTAGAACTCTGTGTGACATAGCAGAGAGCACTCAGTGCATGTAATTCAGAGGCAGATTTAAAGAAATAAATAGAGTGGGTTGGAGAGGTCTTGGTGATTTGTAGTTCTTGCTGCTATTGCTGAAAACTTGTGCTCACACAGTTCCCAGCACCTACATGCTGGCCCACAGCCATTCGTAACTACAGTTCTAAGAGATCTGATGCCCTCTTCTGACCTCCAAGGGCAACAGGCACTCACATGGTGCACATACATGCATGCAGGTAAATCATATAAAAAATAGGAATTAAAAAAGAAGTATATAAGCTGGGTGCAGTGGCGCACATCTGTAATCTTAGCACTCAGAGAGGCAGAGCGGTCAGATCTCTGTGAGTTTGAGGACAACCTGTTCTACAAAGTGAGTCTAGGACAGCAAAGGCTACACGGGCAAAGCCTGTCTTGAAAAACCAAAGAAGAAATGGGAGGAGGAGGAGGGGGAGGAGGAGGAGGAGGAAGATGAGAAGGAGAATAATAATAATAATAATAATAATAATAATAATAATAATAATAATAAGGAGGAGGAGGAGGAGGAGGAGGAGGAGAAGGAAAAATATAAACACATAGGAACATGTCTATCTTTATCATCACATTCTGTAATATATTCTGTATTAAATTGTATATATAAGTGCCTTTGTGGAGACTGTACTTTTGAGATCATAGCCTTCCATTGTCTTATTCATGGAATCCTTATTCTAAGAGGATTTTTCCACATTATCTTGCTTATGTACCTTACTGTTGAAGTACTTAGATGATACACATTTTCCTCCTGAGGAAACTGGATGGAGATGCTAAGCATCTTTCAGAGGTTGGCAGAGTAACTAGAAAGCTGGAAATAAAATCCAGGCCAGTGGTCTTCTGGAGCTGGGGAGTTTGTACTTCCTGCTATTGCCTCAGGTCTTATTGAGTGAATGCCAGGGGAGTTAGAGCGGTTCACGATTTGGTTGGGCTCTGTGGTGTACAGTCGGCACTGCTCACATTTAGAAATAGTTCAGTGTTAGTAAGAACCACTTTACAGTCTAATGTGACCTTAAAAGTGCTGCGGATGTGAACAAGACCACTCAGAGGCAGAACAATCCCTCTCACCTCAGGCTGTGATCTCTTAAAGAGCCCCGTCCCTTCCTCCAGTCTCAGTGTCTTTTACTTGCCTTGCCTCCAGTGCTACCCACTTCCTGAAAAGCTGGTGTCCAGCTACCTGTCTTCGCACTGATCATCATGGCCTCTTACCCTGTGCACTTAGAATCAACCCTGCAGAGGAAGGCAACATCTGTGCCCACCAAATGTGTGTTGTGTAATTTAGATTACTCGCTGGCTATATGGGGATAGTCATCCAGAAAAATCTACGTTCAAATAAAAGAATTACTGGATAAAAATTGCTTCCCTTTCAGGGGAGAAAAACTCTGAATCTCTTAACTAAAAATTCCCCAGTCTCTCTGCTGCCTGTCAACTCCACCCAGCCACTGTAGGGCTGGTTAGTTGGTTGGTTGATTGGTTGGTATTCTCAACCTGCCATTTCTTTTCATTAACCCCCAGTGCTGTCAGTCAGGGTCTAGCCTAGCTTCCCTGGCCCATTGTTCAACACAGCATCCTTTCTGGTCCTGCACTCCCTTCTCCACTGCATTCTTTCACCCAGGAGAAATCTGTGTCTCTCTGTCTCCTCCCTCGCCCACCACCAATAGATCAAATCTCACGATTCTTGAGTTTCCCAGGCATGGTACCACTCCACACTCTGTCCTCAGGTTACCCTCTTGATCCACATTTAAATTCTACTGGTTTTCCTAGCATTTTGTCATGAAGTCATGCATGAACCATGTATGAAACCTAGCTTTGCCACTGAAGAGTTGGGGGGTTTAAGGCAGATAACTCGATTGCCCTAAGAATTGACTCCTTAATGCACAGAATGCAGGGACTGCAAACTTTGACCTCATCTGCCTTCTTTGAAGAGTAAACAAAAGGGCGTATGTGCTCTGCTTGGCATACATTTTAAGCCCTTAAGGTTTAATACAAGTAAATTAAAAATTAAGTATTACAGCTGTAATTCTACTTCTTATGTTGGTTATTTAGGTTTCGATTATGTCTCTCGCTCTCTTACTCAGAATATCCCCTATAATACTATCAAGTACACAATATCTTGGGTACAATGTTCTAAAAATCAGATTAAATAGTGAGCTTCCATTGTGACATTTTCATGCACGTATATGACTGCACTTTGCTATATCTATTCTCCCTATTATCTTCTCATGCAATAAAATATTTTTTAAAATCAACGTGAGTATTGAATTTTTGGTAGAGAAAAAACTATAAAACATATGCTTTCAATGTGTCTAAGGAAAGAATATTTTAGTTTAAGATAATATTTACTTTATGAGTATTTGCCTGCATGTAAATGCACCACATGCATGCGTGCATGGAGTGCTAGAGGAGGCCAGGGAAGGGCATTAGGTTTCTTATAACTCAAATTACAGATGGTTGTGAGCTGTCATGGGGGTGCTAGGAATTGAATCCAGGTCCTCTGAAAGAGGCATCATTGATTTTAAGCACCTAGACCTCACTCCAGGCCTAAGAACGCATACTTTAAAAGACTGGTTTTCATTGATTGATTGAAGTTCTGATTGCTTCATCCATCCAATTGATATCTATGAGTTATGTATTGGGTGTGTAATACATAGCTGACCCAGATGAGAAACAGAAAGACTCTGGTCTAAAGGGGAGAATGTCACAAATCATCATAACACAAAATAATAGTCTTAAGCATCTGTATAGAAAAAGTACAAGCAGGTTCAGAAGAGAAAAAGTTATCAACTTGAAGCTTGGAGGAAGAATCCCTCCTCCACCCTGGAAGCTGCCTGGAAAGCGAGAGGTGAGAAGGCAGACCCGGTGGAAGCTGTGTTCTGAATTAAGGGGAATGCATGATCACAGGCTTGCTAATGGGGAGGACAAGTGCTCACAGTCAACAGCAGCTCACAGGGGGCCTCTAAAAGCTCTGCCCATAACTTGCTTGACCACACTGGGCTTCATTTAATTAACACTGCTGTGACCCTGGCGGGAGGGGGGTAGGGGAGGCAGCGGTGGAGGTTTAACAATTTAGCAAATGTGTTTGCTGTCCAGCTGTTTCTAATGATTTTATTTTTGTTATGGGACTTCAATTTAGTGTGAGTTCACCCTGTTCAATATACCCCCCTCACATTGCTGTCACCCAACCTACTTTTATGAGAACTCACTTTAGCCTCTAGGGCAGTTCCTGTTGGTACAACATTATGGAATGGTGGATAAATCCTTTGGGGTTTGTCCTCAGAGTGGCTTTTAACTGATCACCTTTTCTGCTGTAAACATAATTCTGGTAGCTAATGGGGCCCAGATGCCATGCTGCCCTTCTCTGTAGAAGACTCAATGGGTTCCAGGAAGGGCACTGAGAACCCAGATTTATAGTCACAACATCAGTAATTGCCAGTTCAGTACAGCTTTGTCCCAAATAGGGACACACATAGGAAATGAGAAAGGGGGGTTTTGAAGCCTCTTAAGATGCTTTATTAAGTTGTCCCAGAATGGATAACATCCAGCTTGGTTCATGATGTTTGGAGGGTAGAGAGCATATCCTAATTTTCACTCTATGGAGTGATTTTTATTCATTCCCATGAAATCTGAGGCATTGACAGAGGAATTGCTTAATAAGAAACTCAGTGTGTACCGTCATTGGTGCATATCATGAAACACCTTCTTGTGAGTTTGTGAAGGTCAGTTTGCTAAAACTCTGCACGAAGTAGGCAGATGTTTCCACTAGGCACAGTGGTTGAAAAAAAAAAATCAAAGCAAAACAAAAGAACAACAACAATAACCAAAACCACTGTGCCAAACTTGAGAATTGTGGCTTATAACCTCATTAGAAAAAGTCAATAAAACGAAGCTTCAAAGAGATGGAATGAGTTGAGCCAGAGATCTACATAGGAGAAAACAGACGCAAACCCCAAATAACAAGCTCCTTTTCAGTTGCTTTATTTCCCAGTGCATTGTCACCTGGTCATTCTCTATTCTCACCATTTTTATCTACCATAAAAAACAAACAGAAAAAAAAAGTCTTCATATAGAATGCTCTCTATTCCAGGCCTTGCTTCCTATCCCATCCCTGCTTCCACCTGAGTTTTCTATCTCAGTCTTTTGCCTGCACAATGCAGGCTCTTCTGTCTCAGGTCTGTCCACCCCTTTCCCCCAGCCTCTCCGCTCATTTACACAGAGCACACCATGAAAGGTCTTTTTTTAAAAGCACTCCTTTTGTTTGATATCTTTTAATGCCTCTTCATCCTTGGGATAAAGGACAGATTTCTTAGCACCAAGATAAGGGGCCTTTCAGGGATTAAGTGGCTTTTCCTTCAGGTTTATGTCAGGTAATGTTTGCTTGTTGACTTTTCAAGTCTCCATCCCTCATAACCTCTCGCCGCGCCTGAGAAACTGATACACAGGGGCCATGTGTGTCCTCTGCTGAGTTTGGCAAGGGGAGAGCATTAGCTGGGGGCCAGGAGGAGGGACAGTGGCAGGAGTAGGCATTTGTCTGCTGGTTCCTGGAGGCAGGATCTCGGCCTTGGCAGGTGAACATTTTCCGAGGTTAGGAAACTGCTTCCTCTTTTCTCTTTTTCCTGTCTCAGAAGGCAATCAGTTCACTGTGGACAACAGTCCTGCATATCTTTTAAGTTTTATTATAACTTGCCTAATTTTTAAAAAATAAACAACCCCTCCATCCAAACTTCCCTCAAAGACGCACATTGAATTTACAAGATATTCCTTGTCCAGACTTTGCTGTTGCAGTGTGTGCTGGTGCAAACTTGGTCAATGTCCAGTTTATTCTTAATCTGTAATTGCCTTAATGGTGGTTATCTCTGAAACACACGGGCCTTATGCTTACATCTCTAAGGCTTTGGTCTTTCTGCTTGAACTGCTGCCATTCCCTTTCACCGTTTCCATGGCATCATTCCCATCTTCACTTCAATTACTAACTTCTCCAGATGGTTCTTCTTCAAGTGGTTGTATAGGATGTTGATTGCTGTCTCAACCCTGGCAGCTCACTGACTGTGTGTTTCACAAATGGACATTGCCTTTGAGGCCTGGAGCTGCCTCATTCCCCCTGACAAACACACTGTCTAGCACAGAGCCTAGGATCAGCATCATTTAAGTTTAAAAACTTTTTATTTGAATATTGAGATCATTCTCTTAATTTGGCATGGAGCTTTCTCTGGTGTCTCCCCTGCCTGAACTATGAAGTTAATGCTGTTGGTTGAGGGACGCTGAGCAAGGTACCACAGAACTTGGAGAGAACACACCTGTACACACTGTGGCACTTGTTAAGAAGCTCATACCATATAAAGGCTCAAGGAAAAAAAATAGAAGAAGAAATTTTCTTTAAACAAGAAACAGAGACCAAATATTAGTTATTTTGCAGAGTCACAATGGCATATCCCCTTATTTTGTTTTTCATTTGAGATGGGACCCCACTCACTCTATAGCCCAAGTAAGCTGGAATTTACTATGTCTTCCAGGGTGGTCTTGAACTCACAATACTCCTCCTGCCTCAGCCTCTGGAGGGCTAACATCATAAGATGTCTCTTTGATCTTATATGGAAGATTTCTCTGCTGATTCAAATTTATGATCTTTTATTTCTGCTAATTTCCAAAAAAAAAAATCTACCTGCTATGGCTAAATCAGAAAATAACCTTAAAGTCCCATCCTTCCTTCTCCTCTTTTCCCTTCCCCTGCCTTTCTCTCTCTCCCTTTCATTCTGCCTCTCTCCCCTCTTTCTTTCCCTTCCCTCTCTCCTCTTTCATTCTCCTTTGTTTTAATTTTAGAGACAGGTTCTCACTGTATAGCACTCAAAATCCTAAGTGCTGGCCTTACAGGTTCACATCCGTGCAGATGTTCTTCATATGCACTCAGCTCTTGCTGGCCGCTTCCTGATGCTACCTAACAATGCAGGGACGACCACACCGTAGCTGGACTGTTCTGCTGAAACTTCCATCCCTTTTCAGCCAAATCATGTTATCATGATGCAATTGCTATCACGAGCTACCGATGGCTTCATACTTTGCTATAAAGATTTTGTTGGCTATTACACTGTATGCTGTATGTGAATTTGGGAAGTACTATGCTATTTGTGATGATGGCAAGACACACAAGCACAGAAATTAAATGTAACATTGCCACGTTAATAACCGCTGAGAAACTTTGAAGATCCAGGTAAGGATCGGTGATATAGTTTAGATTAGAAAAGCAGTTTTTTGTTTGTTTGTTTGTTTGCTTGCTTGCTTGTTTTGATTTTGGTTTCCTGCTCTTACCTGCCAGTTTGGCTTTTGAAGCTGCAATCTTCCTGGTCACTCCTGAAGGCAAAGGCCCCTAAACTGGGGTTTCATACTTCTAGCTTGGACCATTAGTTTTCACCTAGGGTATATCATGGACTTCATGTCACATTTTACTAATGTGAGCTAACATTGGGTTTGAGGTTTTGATAAATTAGTTGCCTAAACATGGATAGTGAAGTGATGGGGTGTGTTTCTCTCAGATGTAGTTGTGGGTAATGAATGAAAAACAAGTCTCTATGAGCTCTTCAGTGCCTGTCCTCACAACATTCACTTTATGTCCTGGACGTGGTGCTTTTTGCTCACATACTTATATGCTGACAAGCACTATTGTCATGTTTTCTTTTTCTAAACAACATTACTATTAAGATTAAACTTGGGAGAGTTCACTTGCTGTTTTCACAATGAGTTATGAGTTAAGCCTATCTGTCTTTGGCATTTTTTTTTTTGGCTCCACAATAATGCTGAATTCACTGTGTTCTTTCTTCTTATCAATTTGGAAAGTGAGACTGTGTCTGTCTTTAATTCCATTGTAGATAGTTGAGGAAAAACACATGTGCCTTATAATTGCCAAAAATAGCTTTAGTAAATAAGCCTTACGTTAGTCTTTGAATATGCCTTGGAACCACTAGTCACGCTCTGTTTATACACTACTATCTCCCAGAGTCTTTTCATATATGTGTATATATGAAAATATATGTATGTATTCAGATGTATGTATATTTTAAAATCTGATTCTTTCATCATCTTTACAAATTTTCAACATTCTTATATTCCAATAGTTACTACAATTATAACTCAACATGCCATAAGTAATATTGTAAATATTGTGTGCCTGCTACAGTTCCAGTTGCTGAGGCTATACCAACCAGTAAGTCAGTGAAAGTTGGCCTTCTTGTGGAATTTAACTTTCACTAGGGATAATGGAGACCACAGGCAGATGAACAGCAACAAATGGAAAACTTTAAGAAGGAAACTTTATGTGGTAAATACTGTGAATACATTCACAAGTTCTATGAAGAAGCAGATTCCAATTTTGCCAAGAGGAACAGTGAGTCAAAAGCAGAAATTCAACCTTCCAAGTTTTCCTTCTGTGCAGTCTTGGGGGAAGTGCCTGATATTGTGCCTTAGTTTCTTCTCCTCAAGTGTGTGTGGGGGAGGTAGAGGCTGGAAATACAGCTCAATGGCAGAGTCCCTGCCTAGCACACACAGTGTCCTGGATATCGCATAGTTTGGGCATGGAACTCACTGTCAAGTTCCAACACTCAGGAGGCAGAGGCAAGTAGATCAGATGTTCAAGGTCAACCTTGGGACAAGGAATTTTTCCTTAAGTATGGATAGTCACAACTTCCATATCATAGCTTGCTTATAGTTTATAAATAAGAATGAGAATGTTGGAATACGCAGAACAATGCATGCATATATAAGGAACTTGTTATTAGTGGTACTATTTTAGTGTGTTATTGACCTCTGTTTAGAGATGAGAAATCTGAAGGCTACAGAAGCCAAATGTCACGGGAAAGACACAGAATCATTGCTTTAGACTCTGGCCCTGTTCTCAAATATTCTTTTGTCTGTTTTCACAAGTACTTTTTTTTTTTTTAAC
Organism: Acomys minous; assembly: GCF_964271855.1. Lineage (NCBI taxonomy): Eukaryota > Metazoa > Chordata > Mammalia > Rodentia > Muridae > Acomys > Acomys minous. The sequence continues at coordinate 124,998,044 of NC_140484.1, read as the reverse complement.
CCTAAAACATGTATTAAGAGAGCCTACTGTAGCCATTATCTCTCATTGTTGCTAGAGTTAATTATATTTACTGATAAGAAATCTTGGCCTTATCTTTCTGATATACATATTTCTTTCCTTCTACCTCTTCTTTGTTTTGCTACTGCCTTGAGAGAGGCTTTTCATTTTTCTCAGGAGCACACTTTATATACATTTGGCACGATTTTGTCTAATCAGAATTCACTAATTACCAAGTCAACACTGGTACTGGGGTGCTGCTATCACAGCAGCAGCCTCTGCATCAGGGCAGAGAGCACCATGCAGAATTTCCATTTGTGATGCCCCAGATTTCAGCCATTTAACTAAAATTCAAAATTGCTACTATTTTTCTTTTTATGACCTTTTCAGATGTCATTTTTTTCCCTCCATTTCTCTCTCTCTAATCACAGTTCCATTTAGAACGAATGACATTCAGAAATCCGTACTCCGGTGGTAATCTGAATTCTTTTTATATCCAGCTTTAAACCCTAATCACTACCCTCTTTCCTTCAATTGCTCAGACACTTGGTGTGTATTTTATTATGCAACATCTTGCCAGATTTGAAAGTGCTTTCTCGGAGTCAAGGGGAGTTCTGGAGCGGGCTCGGCAGAGCAGTGCAGATCGGTAGAGCTTAAGCCGCACAGACACAAGTTTAATAAGGCTTTCAAGGGAAGTGTGAAATCTAAGTGCTTCACTTCCATTAGTTGTAAGACCCCGGCTTTTTACACCTTCCTAAAATGACAGGACTAGGTGAGGACGCAGAGGGAGGTGGTTAAGAGCTTGTGTTTCCTGCTGGGATATGTGGTGTTGCCCAGTGGGTATGAGAACCAGTGAGGATATTGTAGAAATTTTGCCTTGGCTACCTAATTATCATGTAGCTTTTTTTTTTCCAGATTTATATTCTCTCATCTGAAGAATGAATATATAACATCTCTATAATGCTTTATGAGGATTACATTGCATAAAACAATGGTTCTCAGCCTCTGGGTCACAATCCCTCTGGGGGTTGCATATCAGATATCCTGCATATCAGATATTTACATTATTATTTGGAACAGTAGCAAAATTACAGGTATGAAGTGGCAATGACAATTTTATGGTTGGGGGAGCTACAACATGAGGAACTGTATTAAAGGGTTATAGTATTAGGAAGGTTGACAACCACTGTCGTAAGATATACCAAGATTTAGACATACCAGTGACTCCATAATGATGATAATTATTAGTGCTATACACTCTCTTCATATTCATTTGGCCTTGTCTTTGAATGCTTAAAACAAGTTAGTTTATTGACACACGGACCATTCATTGTGGTGTAGAGCATAACATTTGTGGTTGGTTTTTGGTGCCAGACTGTTTCTCATTTATTTTTTGTCTTTATTTTAAGGAATGGACTCAGCCTATGCACACAGTTCAATTTCCTTTCATGATGCTCATATTTAAGAAAAACCATTGCTGACTTTCTACCTGAGACCTGTATTGGCCAAACCAAGGTCGGACACAGACCAGTTCCTGGCTCAGCCATCATCAGAGATGCTCCCCTTTGTAGAGGATGGAAAGTAACACAGAGACTCATAACTAGACAAAAGGCAGAAATGGAGAGATTTTGAAACAATTGATCTTAAATAGAAATGTCTTCATTAAATTCCTTCCCTTAGGGACCAGGAAGCTATGCTGAGGAAGAGGTGGAAAAACTGTAAGAGCCAGAGGTAATGGGCAACATGCAGAAAACAGTGTCTGACAGGACTGACACACATGTGAACTCATATAGACCACAGCACCATGCACAGGGCCTTCACACTTCAAGACAGATGGGGGTCCCAATGCTGAGAGGAGAAAGTGGACATTAGCTCCAATCCTTAACCAATAAGCTATCTCCAATTGGCATTTGCTTTCAGAAGAAACACTAGTTTTCTCCAATGGAGTCTTACAGGGTATACAAACTACATTTCAGGCCAGGCCCCATGGCCAGTAGATGGCCAACACATAATGTTAATGGTATTTTTGTAGACCCTTTTTTCTTTCTTTTATTTGCTGTTGTTGTTGTTGGGTTTTTTTTTTGTTTTTTGTTTTTTGTTTTTTGTTTTTTTTTTGAGACAGAGTTTCTCTGTGTAGCCATGGCTGTCCTGGAACTTGCTCTGTAGGCCAGGCTGGCCTCAAATTCACAGAGATCTGCCTCCCTTTGCTTCCAGAGTCCTAGGATTAAAGGCATGCACTACTACCACCCAGCAGATGCTCGTTTTCATTAACTGTAAGATTGAAGGATAAATACAACAAAGCAGGCATCGATGTAGCAGGGGAAGCATTGCTCTGTTGGGGAGAGAGGAGTCCAGTCAGGAAAAGCTTTCCAGAAGAGATAGTATCTAAGCTAGTCATGGAAAGAAAATTTTTTGTTTTCTTTCTTTTTTTTTTCTCCTAGAAAGCAGAGGAAGAAGGGAATATGGAGCAGTAGGAAGATGAAGCACCAGTTGCTGAGGTGATTAAGAAGGTAACAGTACTTGCTGTGCAAACTGGAAGATCTGAACTCAAGATCCAAAACCATGTAAAGATGCAAGGAGAGAGCCACTTTCATGTGTACTCCAAAGTACTCGTGCACCTCCTCTGCCAAATTACAGTTAAAAAGATGGGACAACAGGTGAGTGGTGATTTTGTATCATTTGAGCGTAACGTACAAGGATTGACTGTAGCCAGGTAGGAAGTGGCCGGAGTGGACAGACATTTAGATATGTTTTTTAGATTCAAAAGCGTTTAAGAGATCTAAGCCTGTCATGTAGGGAATGCCTGGCAAATACACGTTCTACTAAAAACTCTTTTATTTTATTAAATAAGATACTTAATACTTTATGCTCAGATATTATAACTGCACATTCTTAATAGCTTGTTCTACAGTTTTAGGATCTCTGTAAATTTTTACTTCATATTTTTGCTTGCATAAAAGACAAAGATTGGAATTACAAGGAGGAAGTTTGAATTGTGAGAAAAATTTAATTTCACAGATAACAAAACAACTTCAAAAACATATATTTGACTTTTCATTAACAACAACTTTTACAAAACAGGCAAGAAATAGATGTTTAAGATAACTTCGTGTGTGTGTGTGTGTGTGTGTGTGTGTGTGTGTGTGTGTGTGTGTGTGTGTGTTTTCATGGGGAAAATGTGTTCTTGATTTCTCCTGCTAAGATAACTCACTCCCTCCCTCTCTCTCTCTCTCTCTCTCTCTCTCTCTCTCTCTCTCTCTCTCTCTCTCTCTCTCTCTGTGTGTGTAGGTGTTTTCATGGAGAAAATGTGTTCACGATTTCTCCTGCTATGCTTCCCCGCCCCTCAACATAACATTTTTACGCCTTCATGTATTTTGTTTTGGCTATGTTTTGATGATGGTGTGGACACATGACTGTGCCTTTTGTCTTTCTAGCACTTGGTATTAACTACATGACAATGGGAAGTTGCTTGCTTGTTGGAAGCATCTTGCACCATGCTTATTTTTAAGCATTTTTTTTTAAAAAAGAAACTCAACTAATTAAAAGAAGATAGAACTATTTAAAGAATCAAATCAAAGGCAATATAACTGGCTACACTACTAAGAAGTCAGTCATTCTATGAGGTCATTTCTTAGTGACCTTAAACAAGAGGAATTCAGACTTTCATGTAATAAAGAAGGGTTTTTATAAATACCATCATGTGAAGATGTTTATTGAATGAAATGAATTAATTCTTGTCTGTGTTTTCAAGAGATGCTAACCTTGTTTCATATCCCTCAGGATCCCAGTGACCTCGTTAAAGGATATTAGCTGTTCCCTTTTTCTTTCTAGAAAGCCATAGCAATTAATGAAGAACAATCAAATGGAGATTTCTTTTGGGATACTCGTACCCTTGGTAATTTATAGTACATGGGGTGGCATTATGATCATTTAAAAGACAAATTTAATATTTATACTATTATTCTAATTTTGGAAAAATCTTACTCCTGTGCTAGTTAATATTTATGTTTTACTTAGTGTATTCCATATATAAAAATTTCAAGGCCAATTTTTAGGTTCATTTGGATAAAGCATTTGTTTATTTTTTTTCTTTCATAAACCACAACAAAACTAAGGGTGCTTTGTCTTGAATTCACTCAGTCTGTAGCAACATTGGACTCATACACAGAAGCTTATAGTCAGGTCCTCTGCAAGAACTGCCAGTGTTCTTGACTGCTGAGGCACATCTTCAGCTCCAAGCATCTATTTTTTTAATACTGAAGATCAATATTTTCCTTGTGGTGCTGGGGACCAGATGTTGAACTGTGCACATGCTAGAGAAGAGCTCCAATCACTGCACTCCTAGATCAAAGATGAAGAGTTTATACATACTAAGTTCATGTCAGAGCAGGGTGCAGCACCCGGTGTATGTACACAGCCACAGGGGAAAGTAATCAAACTCCTACAGACAATATGCTACATTCCAAACATTCTAAGGCCACTTTCTCCAGTTCTGCCAGCAACTTTGCAAGGTAAATCCACTCCTACCTACAACGAGGCTGCCACCAATTTTAGGCATCTCAGCTACTAATTGGTGAGCCCTCTACCTGTCTTTATTTCAGTTTGTTGCTATAACATTTCCTAGAGCTAAACTTCAAACTCAAGACTCCCAGACCCTGAAAGTTTTCACATTGTTTTTAAATTTTACATGAGACAAAATTTTGTGTAGCTTGGGCAAGCCTTAAACTCCTTATCCTCGGGCTGACATCTTCCAAGTGGGATTAAAGATGTGCATGTGGGGGGGGAGGGTTTATTTGGGGGGGGGAGGGTTTATTTCAGCTTACACTTCCACATCACAGTCCATCACTGAGAGAAGTCAAGGCAGGGACTTAAACAGGCAAGGAAGCCGAAGGGAGGAGCTGAAGCAGAGAGAGACCATGCTCTCACTCATGGTCTGCTCACTGGCTTGTTCAGCCTGTTTTCTTTTAATATTGTATTTTTACATATACATTTATATTGTTATGCATATATAAAATAAACTACATATAGCAAGAAGAACCACAAAACAATCAGAAACTATATTAATGCTACATTCATAGTGTTCTGTCTATTTGCGTTTGGCAAACTTGAAGAAAGCGTCTTTCCTATCTTGGTGAGTCTAAAATTCTGAAAGTAAATCAATATCTTTCATATCTCATCCTTACCAACTTAAAACATCTATCCAACTAAGCTTAATTATAAAACTAAACTATCTGGTCTTCAACACCATCAGAGACTTGAGAAGGAATAAAATTAATTACTTGAGTAAACAGAAAAGTGCAGGGTAGCAGCTTCCAAAATGAAAAAAATGACAGATCATTTGCTGCCTGAACAGTCACCCCAAACTCTCTATAATGTTGGAGAATCATGTCCAGCCTTCTGGCCCAGAATATCTGACAGACATATTTGTGAGGTAGGAACTATTGAGGACTTGCTTAACCTGTCTTGACAGAGTTTGGCTTGATTGCATCCAAGCTGGCCTATTTTAGGCAGAATTCTGTCTGTGGCAGAAATGAGGACATTTTGCCCAGTGGCTGGTTTGTGACATTTGAAGCCATCTCAATAAAGAGGTTCTTTGATGTTCATCATCTTCTTTGAAGCAGGTTGGGTGGTGCCAGGAGTTAACCTGCCTTATTGTCAAAGGATCTTTAAAATAATAAAAATATTTTAAATGCCATATTCTGTAGGTCTCTGAGGTTTTTGAAGACCTTCTCTAACTACTTTCCTTTATTTATCTATAGAATCATATTTATCTGTTAACCCTAGGATGTATATTCTTTTGATAAAAATAGACTAGTAACTGACATGACCATGATTTGATCAACTAACAATTAACTTGTATAACTTACTTATCCCAAACAGCCTGTAAAAGCACTTTCTAAGTATTGGAGGTAAACCTTGTAGTTTACTTGAGTTGTATGGGCACAATACCTCATATTAGTGTAGAAATGTGTATATATATAGTGTGTGTGTGAAGGATAAAAAGATGTGCATCTTGAGGTCAACTGAATTTATGTATCTTTATTTAGTCAATCTGTGAATCTAATGATTTAATTATCTATTTTCTTTTTTAATCTGCCTAATTTCTTCTTATTTTTCTACACCTTTGATTTAGTAAATGTTACTTCTCATCTGGAATAGTGAAATTTCTCTTTTTTTTTTTCATATTTAATGACACATGGCCAACCATCATCCAAAACATTGTCCCAGTGCAATAAGGAATTAAAAATTTTTTTTACATGGAAAGAAAAACTTTACTTGCAAAAAGAATATTGAATTACACAAGTATAAATCAGTTTTGAATATGGTGAGAATGAAAACAAGCAATCTTGCTGGCTGAAATCTTCCTCAACTTAATGTAACAAGGACCCAGAGTTCTTATTACATGAGAGAACCTCAAGGCACTTGCAGTTGGTTAATAACGCTCTGAAGCTTTGTAAAGTATTTCAAATCTGAATGAATATCACCTGAATAAATCTTTTGTGACTGTATTTTTTGCTCTTTATTGTTTATTTTATTTAAATAGTTTATTCAGATTACAACCTGATTGTTATCCTCTCACTTGTATCTTCCTGTTCCCCCCTCCCTCCCTCTTTCACCCTATTTCCCCTAGGTCTGTGACAGAAGGGACCCTCCTCCCCCACCATATGATCACAGCCTATCAGGTCTCATCCAGATAGCCTGGAGATCTTGAAGAGTTAATAATCCCCAGATTGCTGATTCCGTAATCCTCTCTGGCCCATCATGTACTTGCGGAACCATTCTCCATTTGGTAGCCAGAGATATCTTTTTGAAGAACAAATCTGATCCCACTATTGATCTCAGGAGAAAGACCTCAAACTTTCCGTTTTGTGTGATGCAGTCTGCCCCTCTCTTCTGTCGAACATATTGTGCTTCGCCAGCTTTCTCTGGCTTAAGTCTCTCTGGCTTACGTGCTGTAGTTCACCCCCCCCCCCCCCCGCCTAGATGTTTCCCTCCTAGGCCGTTCTTCATCATAACTTATTCTGCTGAGCTTTGACAAGCTAATTCCTATTCACCCTTCAGATTAGAGAAAACACCAGGTTGCTTTCTTGATCTTCCAATGTAGGTCACAGAATTTTGTTTGGTCTGGTTTTGCATACACTTGGGGCAACACCCAAATTTTCTTCTGTTTCTATACCATGCACAGCAGCTTCTATAACTTACCAGTGAGGTTTTATTTGACTGACTTTAGACCTATTTAGGGAAGTGGCCATGTCTGTTCTACCTCCATTCTGCCTTCAATATCTAGGGCTGCCTGCCTCTTACTGGAAGGAAGTATTTAATGAATATCAGTTGACTGAAGGTTGAATAAATAAATATTGCTTTGCCAATGCTTAGCGCTTCCAGTGTGTGAGCAACTCTTTATCAATAGAACAAATTACTCCTAGCAGTAGAGAAATGGTGGGGAAAGTTATATCTGAGCAAACAGAGAGAGGCTTAAGAAAATAATTTTGAACTAAAGCAGTTTGGATACCCTTGCTTTTTATAGACTTAGCCAGCAGAATCAACAAGTCTACTGGGAATCCTATTTGGATTAGGATTCTATGAGGCATATTAAAGATGAACACTTTATCTTCCCCAGGCTTGGCTACTCTATGCTAAAGCTGCCACTATTTGTATGTAATGCTGAGAATTCAAAACACCTCCATCATGTCAGCATTCTGTACACTTCATCTCCTGAAATAGATTTTTCTCATATCACTTCCTTTCAGCTTCAATAAATTTATTTTAAAGCTCAGGGATTGTAGGAATTACTAATTTATAAAATTGATAAGCTTTTAAATGCAAAGGATCTCTAAACTAAGAGCCTTGCACAATAAGTTGTTAATTTAAAACTTCCTAAAAGAAATACACACTTCTATTTGAACTAAACTTAAGGTGTAAAATGCTCTAATCCCATTGAACACAGAGCAGCCTAAGTATAGAAACCCTTCCCTTTCTGAGAGTGAGTGAAAACAGAACTGCAACATCTTTAAAATGTAAGAAATAAAAGAGGGTGCTCACAGATTACCTGCTAACTATAATTTCTTAATTTTTCTATTATAACATACTTTATTAGAGGAGGTTAAGAGCACAGAATGTTGGCTCTTGCCATAAAACTAGTTCCACATCATCAGGGCTCCATTCTACTGAATATTAACTTCCCTACCAGCACCTCCACCTTCCCCCCAAAGAATCAATTTCTAACTACTGGGAATAGTCTTCAGAAAAGTGGTGTGTCCTGAGCATGGCCGATGAGGCTATAAACCATTTTTATTTTTTAGTGATTGGAGTTAAACTACATAGATTTCATTTCATTCTTTACTCTTGTGCATTAGAAGATATGAAGAGAAGATAAAAAGTTTGTGAGAAAACTTTCAGATAATGGACCTTATGCTACTATTATCATCTGCTATTATATATTATATATAGCATATTTTATAATATATCTATATATTATATAATGCTGCTATTGGTCATCTGAGATCAAGGACTTTTTTTAGACTAAAAAATTTAGTCTGAATTTAGTATCTATTATGTTCTTCTGAAAATATCTCGCCTATCTTATGTATTTAAAAACGTGAGAAAACAAGTTATTGAAGACAAAATAGTGAAGCATGTGTTCCCTTCCCAGTCCAGGCTCATCTTGAGCACTCTCTATGATTTGGCATAATTTCTGACCAAGCTCCACAAGTAGATTTGGCCAATCTTGCCTAGGAATTTAAGACGTAGTTATTTACCTTGGGAAAACATTTTTACATGTCACAGCTGCTCATTCATATGCATAAACTTGGAGACACATTGATTTAAAGAAACGATTATGCTTCATTTTGCAAATAAGCTTTTTTTCTATGCCATGTGTGTTCACATATTAGAGACTCTCTGGACACGGACCTATTTTCTTTAGCTATATATTAATTTCAGGCCTCTGTCTAGTGGATAATCCCAGTGAGATCAGAATTTCACCCTTTGAAAAAAGAAGTGGTGCTTACTGTAATTGTTCCTAATGGATAAGATATATGAAATATGGGAGAAAAAAAGACCACCATTTTCTTACTGTTGTTCTTACTCCTTTTCTTTTTTTAAAATATATTTTATTAATTTATTCATATTACATCTCAATTGTTATCCAATCCCTTGTATCCTCCCATTCCTCCCTCCGTCCCATTTTCCCCTTAATCCCCTCCCCTATGACTGTGACTAAGGGGGACCTCTTCCTCCTGTATATGCTCATAGGGTACCAAGTCTCTTCTTGGTAGCCTGCTATCCTTCCTCTGAGTGCCACCAGGCCTCCCCATCCAGGGGACATGGTCAAATATGGGGCACCAGAATTCGTGTGAAAGCCAGTCCCCACTCTCTACACAACTGTGAAGAATGTCTTGTCCATTGTAACACATGTTAATTTTAAAGTGAGCATATGCCACATTTAAGTTTTAAGTGATGGTAAAAATATCACAGTTACACTGAAATGGTATTTCTGTGTGATTATTTAAGTTAGACTTAATTCTACTACTTTGAGCTGTACATTGAATGAGACTGATGGTGCAAGGGTGATGTATACAAAAGGGACCACACACTCACTTCAAGCACAACTGTGTACAAACACAATTTCACTTTGTAGCACAAAACTCCACATTATAATAACTATAATTATTTGGAAATTTGTGCTAAGTACTATAAAAATTGAACAGTTGGTATTTTGCAACTCACATTCCAATAGTAATTATTTTTTTTCCTATTTTTGAGACAGAAGTGAAAAGCCCAAGGAAATAAAAATGAAGATTTGCTTTGAAGACCAATTATCTCTGAGTGGAAACATATACAGAGGTTTGTAAATCTCTCTCTTTTTTTTTAGATTTATTTATTTATGCATACAGTGTTTTACCTACATGTACACTTGCAGGCCAGACGAGGGCACCAGATCTTTTTATAGATGGTTGTAAACTACCATGTGGTGGCTGGGAACTGAACTCAGGATCTTTGGAAAAGCAGCCCGTACTCTTAACCTCTGAGGCATCTTTCCAGCCAGAGGTTTGCAAATCTCTCACACACTAGTTTAGCAATTCTTGAAGAAATAGCTACTGTAGCACCAGGGAGCTGTACCAGTGACTAGAATACAGATATCATGTTTGCTTGCAAAGAACCAATCATCTTGTGGTTCACTCTTTCCCCCTCCTTTCTAAAACTCATACCTCACCCATTTTCAAGCTGGAGCTCCATTCCCATGCTTCTCCACTCTGCTATTTCGGTGTTGTTATGGAGCCCGTAGACTTACTCTTTCTATGTCATTTCACAATTCTGAGAGATAGGGCCAATACATTAATGTTGCTCATAATCATTGGCAACTGGTTTTTATTATGTATAATAAAGTTATTTCTCTTCAGCAAGGTGAAAAAATTACTTGGAAATGGATAGCATGCAATGCACGTGAGTATATTCTGAGTATTTAAGAATGCTGAAGAAAGCATTCAGCAGCTTCCCCAGTAAGTAACTGGAAGTGACTGAAAGTGTATTTACTAGTTCTCCTTTTCTTTTTTAATTTGGGTTTTCGAAACAGAGTTTCTCTGTATAGCCTTGGCTGTCCTAAAATCACTTTGTAGAACAGGCTAGCTTTGAATTCACAGCAAAACACTCACCTCTGCCTCTGGAGTTTTTCTTATAAATGTATTATGTACATAGTGTTCTGCTTCCATGTACACCAGAAGAGGGTGCCACATCTCATTGTAGAAGGTTGTGAGCCAGCATGTGGCTGCTGGGAATTGAACTCAGGACCTTTGGAAGAGCAGGCAGTGCTCTTAACCTCTGAGCCACCTCTCCAGCCCTTGAAGCCTAGTTCTTTATTCTCTTTTATGCGCTCCCTTCCCCTCCTCCTTTCTTTTCTCTCTCCCTCCTTCCCTTACTGCTCCTGTCTCTGTCTCTGTATGCATGTGTGTGTGTGTGTGTGTGTGTGTGTGTGTGTGTGATGCATGTGTGTGAGTGTAAGGTATGCACATGCCATTGAGTGCTAGTGGAGGTTCGAGGATAACCTCAGGTGTCAGACCTCAAGCTCTACTTTGTTTGAGGCAGGATCTCTTGTTTGCCAGTGTCTACACCACGACTGCTTATGAACTTCTGGCAGTTCTGTTTCCATTTCCCATTTCACTGTAAAAGTGCTAGAATTACAGATGTACACCACCAGGCCTGGGTTTAGGTAGATTCTGGGAATTCAAGTGGAATATATTAAGTTTGTGAAGCAAGGTCTTTATCTAGCGATCTGTCTCCTGAGTCTAGAAATCTAGCTCTTGATCACTCCAAAAGAAATGTAATAAAATCTTGGCATTATCACAGAGGGCACAACACTGGCAGAAGTGAAAGGGATCTGATAAGAATTCTCTAATGAAATCTCAAAGCATACTCTTCAATTCACTTGCTAATTTAAAAGTAAATTGTCAGTTATTTCCTTATGCTGTTTTGCAATTTAAATGTCATTATACAACCAAAGCAAAAATCCAATCAATCTTTCATTCCAAACAATAGTTCGCTTAGGGCTTGGCTACAGATAAAGTTTACAAAAGAGAGAATAACACTGATTGCTTCTCCTCCCTTCTACCTCATTTTCTCAGATACAAAGCTGTGGCAAATTAGGTCCTATTAAAACAGGAGTGCCATCCCGGGAATCCAATCTATACCTTGGCATTTTGAAAGACACTTCTGTTATTTGAAAGTTTCATTATACCATCAATTGGTGTGAGTTGTAAGACACACTTTTAATGGGCATCTTGGTGAAGCAGAGGCTGTCGTCCACTGGATGTATAGCACTTACAGAGAACCGAGCTGTAGGAAGTTCAGCAGAAGTGTGGAGATTTACACTGATGCAATGGCTTTTCCAGTGTAACCTTTAGAGTTGCAATCATCCAGTTCAATTTTATTTAAACACTTGCTCACTAGCAGGAGTTTTCTGGTAGTATGACGAGGTTCTAGCCATCTTATTAATCTGTAGAATTATCTGAGATGACATTTTCAGAAACAGAAAAATAGCCAGGGACTTTATGTTCTGTACTGGGGAACGGTAAAGGGCAGAGAGTTCAAGAATAAAGGAAAGAGCTTTGGAAATATGAAAGTGTGAAGCAGTTCTCACCACGAATGACAAAGAATTTGTTAAAGTATTCTAACAGTGTCTTTTTATATTCTGTTTCATACTGGATACTTTTGGAAATACTCCTCTTAGGAGAAAAAAAAGGATCAATATTTAAGAAGCACAAAGACTTCTTAGCAGGATCTAGGAAGACGGTGCTCATCATTTGTCACATCTCTGACCATCATTCAACCTTTCTTTTTAAAATATTTTTTCTTCCTTTTTTATTATTTTTCTTTTTTACATATACGTTTATATTATTATACATATATACAGTCAGCTACCCACAGCAAAAAGAACCACAAGACACTCAGGAATTATATAAATGTTACATTCATAGTGTTTTGGCTGTTTGTATTTGGCGGCCTTGGAGAAAACATCTTTCCTATCTTTGTATGCATGTATCCTTTCCTTTCCAGCTCTATGGTCATCTATGATACAGGCTGCCATCACACTGCATTTACTAAAACTGTTTAACCTGATTGCAAATGCTGATGCTGAAGTCAGACACAAACAATGCCAATATACCAAGATAGACATGAAAGAAAGTGTTTTATTTATTCTTTTTGTAGAGCATGCTGCCCAGAAAAAAATGGTAAAACATAGGCTACCACAGGCAAGGCCCAAACTTCAATCTTCCACAGGACACACAGCAAAATGAAATTAATGAATCATTTGAAAAGGACAAAGGAGTTCTTTATAATTAGATCATGGAGCTTTTCCTGCACAAGACCTTAAAATCTCATCCTCAGTTGTAGAATACTCTCATTTCCTAGCCACTTCTTTTTATGGCACAAAATGTAACTTTACAGGGTTGTGTTTATGTTTCCTTAGCAAAGGAACATTACACACACACACACACACACACACACACACACACACACACACACACATACCTACCTTCACATTCCAGTTGTATCACTGAGAATCATTTTAGTCAGAGAAACAGATGTTTAAATAAAATAGTTAATCCCACTTGGGACATGTCATCAATATTTAGTTGGCCAATCCAATTTATAACAACAGTATCTTATCAAGTACATGACTTTTTTTTTTTTTACAGTTATTTATTCAAGAGAACTGTATAGTTGAAAAGTCGGCAGAACATCTAAAGACATATTACCATTTATGCGAATTAAGATATTGCCTTGAGAAGAGGCAATGGTCTGCTTAACACATCTATTACTAAAGAAGAAATTTCTCCTCCTTACTTTCTAAGTCTGAATTGCACTTACAGTGTCCATTGATGACTAAATAATATAAAGGGAATAAAGCTGGTGAGGTAAAGTTTTGAGGTATTTGAGTTCATCTGTTCATATGAGCTTTTCTTTTCTTTTTTAAAAAATTTATTTAATTTATTCAGATTACATCTCAATTGTTATCCCATCCCTTGTATCCTCCCATCCCTTCCTCCCTCCCACTTTCACCCTATTCCCCTCCCCTATGTCTGTGACTGAGGGAGACCTCCTCCCCCACTATATGGTCATAGGCTATCAAATCTCATCTTGGTAGCTTGCTTATTCTTTCTCTGAGTGCCACCAGGCCTTCCTATCATGGGGAAGTGGTCAAATATGGGACACCAGAGTTCATGTCCGAGTCAGTGCTCATTCTCCACTCAACGGTGGAGAATGTCCTGTCCATTGGCTAGATCTGAGTAGGGCTTTGATGTTTACTGAAAGTATTGTCCTTGGTTCACGCAGTAGTTTGAGCAGAGCCCCTTGGGCCCAGATCCATCTGTCATGATGTTCTTCTTGTAGGTTTCTAGGATCCTCTGGATCCTTCTATTTCCCCATTCTCCCATACTTCTCTCATCTAGAGTCCCAATAGGATGTCCTCACAACTATCCAACTATCCCAATCTCCTGGTAAGTGAAGGCTTTCATGGGACATGCCTCTCAGGCTAGTGTCCAATTATAAATGAGTATATATCATGTGAGTCTTTCTGCTTCTAGGTTAACTCACTCAGTATGATCATTTCTTTTCTTTTAAAAATATTTATTTATTTATTTATACAATATTCTGCCTCCATGAATGCCTGCAGGCCAGAAGAGGGCACCAGATCTCATTATAGATGGTTGTGAGGCACCATGTGATTGCTGGGAATTGAACTCAGGACCTTTGGAAGAACAGCCAGTGCTCTTAACCTCTGAGCCACATTTCCAGCCCCATCTGAGATTTTCTAAGTGCCTGATGTTCTCCTGTAAGATTGGGGGGTAACAATTTTGTGGGATTTAGGGGACATTGATCATTAAGTTTTTATCATAAGTTTAAGAAAAGCATTACTGATCTTGATAAAGATTAGCACTGAGAATCAGTAGTGTATCCAAAAAGAGCAATTCTTGGACATTCAAAGCATGAGTTTGGACTGACCTTCTGGTTGATATTGTGCTATGATTGTGACCGTCTGCCCAGCCCCCTTCAGTGCTGCAGCTGCCTGCTCGTGAGACGCCCCACGGAGATCGATGCCATTCACCTGGAAGACAGATCAAAATGTTAGGCATGGTACCTGCACTCTGAGAAAAGGAAAAACAAAGTTTCCAAAATTAATAAGCGATCTAAAAGTATGCCACGTCCCTCAAAAATCCTTTATTTCTTATTCAGGTGTTTCTTGGTTCAGTAGGTTCCATAGTCACGATTACTTTATAGAAAGCAGAACCATGAAATTTCATCTCGTGTTTGTGGCCCAGCTTGGCTAGCTTGGAAATATTTTGTCTATCTCTGTCCACAAAGGTTTTTGTGTGTGTGCACTGCTATGTTCCCATGGGTTTTTTCCAGGTTTCTGGGTCAGATTCGCTTTTAAATTAGAGGGGAATGAAAAGGAAGAGAAGACACATGTGATGCCCACAGACAAGTATGTGCCGACAGATTCACGTATTCAGACGACGTTCTGGGGAGACTGCATGGAATGGGACTGGCTTGCTGCCAGCTTCCTCTCTTTGGGTAAGTGCCTAGTCCTCTCATATGGGAGCTTGGTGAGACAGCCTTGAGCCCTGTTCCAAAATAAACCTGCCTGCCCCATTTCTCGTGCACAATTCCATAATGAATTCTGACAAAATGAAATAAAGAGTGCCCGGAGTTTATTTTGCTGTCGCCAACTCCCACTTTGGAAGCCATACTAGGAGAGAAGCAGACGGGTCTGTAAAACAAGCTCTGATCTCTGCCAGGAAGAATAAAATCATCAGTAGGTCAAATTCAATGAGAAGCCAAAGTTAAAAACTTTCCCTAATCAAGAGAGTCAAGAAGTCACCAGGATATAGTTGGCAAGGGCTCTGTATCTAGCTGTGAGGAGGACAGTGGGTGGGGCTCAGAGGGGAACAAGATGCCTTCTTCATGGAAATGAACACACATTGAGTTTGGCTTTCTAACCAACACAGAGCATCCTCATCCTGCTTTCTTTTGTTTAAAAGGCAGGATGCTATGTCCAAGAGAAGAACTCAGAGTTGATAGGGTTATCTACATGTTTGGTATACTCTCTTGTTTAGACTTTGGGCAATCTTCTTTAACAAAGATCATGAGGTGTTAAATGGAGGCATGGCTACCACTCTGCTTCCCGACCCAGCCTGGCTCATCTGTATTCTCCAACTTTAGGTTGCTGTTCCTTCAAAACAACTCTGTCAAAGTCTCCTTACTGACATCTACAGTTCCTTTTGCCTCTCTCCTGGCTTTCTATTCTGGTGAGCTTCCTCTCGTGAACACTGACTATGTATTCATTTTGGGAAGTCCACTGTGCTAGGCCTGGCACACTATGCCAACCATTAGATGAGTGACAGTAATATCATGTCTCTGAGCCTGATTTCTCTCACTTCAGAAGGAATGGTTAGGCTATTAGAGTCCAAAGTGCCTGTGGTGGTAGGCTCACACACACTTGCTTATTTTGTTCCCGGCTGGTGAGATTATGGAATATTTAGGAGGTATAGCCTTGCTAGAAGAAGTACATCATCAGAGACATACGTCATTAGAGACAGGCTTGGAGACACCCTACTTCCTGATCTCTTTGCTTCCTGTGTATGGTTGAAATGTGATCTCTCACCTTCTTGTCTCAGTCAGTAGACATATCGCCCCTGACATTATGGACCTTCTCTCTGGAGCTGTAAGCCAAATAAACTTTTTAAAACCCCCCTATATGTTGCTTCAGGTTGAGGTGTTTCATCACAGGAAGAGAAAAGTAACTAACAATCCCTCTCCTTGAACTGAGAAATACCAAAGCTACTCAAGAGTAAAGAATAGTCATTGTCATTGTTAAGAATGCCCAGGATACTGATGGGCCAGAAATAAGGTTCTCGTAGCCAAAAGGGTCAGCAAAGGTAGACGAATCTAGATATTTGCCTACAGCAAGCTCAACTGCACAAATATCAGACACCAAATAATGCCCCCCCCTGTGCCCACACACATACCAACCCACCCCAGCAAATAAAGGCACATTAGGACTAAACTCAACCTCTTCCACTGAGGTCAGACAACACAGCTAGGGGAAAGTGACTCAAAAGCAGGCAACAGAGTCCATGTTAGAGACAGTCCCCGCTCCACTTGCTAGGGGGCATCTCTGAGACAAGCTGGAGACTCGTGACAGGGCAGGCTCCTGGGAGATAAGCAGGTGACTCTAGCTGAGACTCTTAGCAGCAGAGGACATGGAGACTGAAGTGGCCACTTCCTAGCCAGCAGGACTTCAAGTGGAGGGAGAGGAACAGCAACCACTCACAAAACTTTCAACCCAAAATTTACCTTGCCTATAAGATATGAAGGAATAAAGATGGAGAAGAGATTGAGGGATTGGCCAAGTATTTTTAAATAGTTTTTTTTCTTGTAAAACAATTAATTCTTGTTTAAAAAAATGGACACTACCAAAGCAGTATTTCCAGAAATTATAGAAGGAAATATATAAGTGAATTCTCACCATTTGCATTTCCATAGGTGACGTCATTTGTGTCTCTTGCTCTGAAATTCACCTATGTATTGCATATGGCTGTATCTGAGTTTCTGTTGTTCTCATTACATACATATTTTATTACTACCTTTTAACTAATGAATTAAATATCGTGTATAAATATACAACTTGTTTTGATTTTGGTTAGCATTTAACAATGTACCTTGGGCATCTTTCATGTAAGCTCACATCATTTGTGTTGTTAATTGGAAGACTATGTTCCTTGTTGGGAATGCTCTAGGGTTGTTCAGTGAGATTCTTACTAATGTAGTTAAAATCAGTTCTTTTTTTTTTCTTTTTCTTTATTATAGTTTATTCGGATTACATCCCAATTGTTATCCCCTCACTTGTATCTTCCCATTCCCTCCCTCCTTCCCTTCTACCCTATTCACCTGACCTAGACCTCTGGCAGAAGGGGACCTCCTCCCACACCATATGACCACAGCCTATCAGGTCTTATCCAGACAGCTTGTTTCCCCATCCTCTGTGTGCCTGATGGGCCTCCCAACCCCTTGGGGAAGTGATCAAATATGGGGCACCAGAGTTCATGTCAGAGGCAGTCCCCACTCTCCTCACAACCGTGGAGAATGAGCTGTCCATTGGCTAGATCTGAACAGGGGGTCTATGTTTACATTGTCCTTGGCCGATGTAACAGTCAGTTCCATTTTTCTTTAGCATATTTATGAATATCTTCATGAAGGATAAAAGCTCTGACTATGGTCTTTGTAAGACAAAGGGTATATGATTTAAAATTTTTGTTATTGAACAATTAAACATTATTATTTATTTAACATATTTAAATGATTAAAGAAAATAATCTCATTTATCAGATAACATGTTGATATAAAATGGAAGTAATGTATATACATAATACTGTGTATAATATTAAGTCAGTATTAAAAAACACAAATTAAATGTTTTTTCTATTTTTATCTCAGGAAGTAACTATCTCGGAGCTAGAGATGGATCAGTTGTTAAAAATGTTGTTTTTGAAGAGGACTCAAGTTTGGTTCCAGAAGTCAGATGGTACACAATCACTGATAGCTCCATCTCCAAGGGACACACACACACACACACACACACACACACACACACACACACACAAATATAAATAAAAATTAAAAACAAACATAAAAACGTAGTAATCTTGATGACTTTCTGTGTGTAATACTCACTACCTTGTTATGAATATAAACCAGATTATAAATTTTTGATTAAAAGTTTAATATAAATGAAGGCATATTGTGTACGTTGTTTCACATCTTGATTTTACTCAGAGAGCTTTTTGAGTTGATGTTTTGTTTTGAGACAGAGTCTCTCCATGTAGTTCCTCACTACATAGACCAGGCTGGCCTCAAACTCACAGAAATCCTCCTGCATCATTTCCCAAGTGCTCAGATTAAAGAAGCATGCTGCTACAGCCAACCTCAGGGACTTGTCTCAGTTACAATTTACACATGCATATTGATCTTATTCATTATAATGATATATACGGTCCCAGTATTCAGCATAAAACATTCTATGTCACTAGTTCACAGTTAATGAACACACTGGTTCATTACCACTTTTCTGTTATAACCAATTCCATAATAAATAGCAACTAATGGTAGGTTGAATAAAGTTAATTTTCATAGTCATTGTCAAATTACCTGTAAAAACAAGGCATTACTTTATATTCCTACTAATAACATAGTTTTGTACTTTTGTACTAATTAATTGCACATACCTCAACATTTGACTTTTTACATTTTAATAAGTAAACAATTATATTTTTAGTTAGTTTTCTTCAGTTATGAAAGTAAGCATCTTTTATGTTAATTGGCTATTTTAATATATTTTTACATAAAATGTCTGTTCCACTATAGTTGCTGATTTTTTTTTGTTCTTTTCAAAGTTTTATTTGTATGTTTAAAAACATTAGTGTTCCCCTTAAAAATGAATTTATATTATCAAACATATTTTATATTAAAGATTAATATTTATATTGAAATTTAAATTTCATATTAAAATATTTTACTTTCTATTAAAGAGATTATATCAAATCTATTGTCATAGAAAATTATAATATTTATCATTTTTTCTTTTTCAAAAGCTTTAGATTTTTCTATTATATTTTACTATCTCCAATTTATCTAATAAGTTTCCCATATTTTCCTGTAGTGTGATTATAGTTTCAATTTCACTATTGAATTTTTAAATCACCTTGAATAAATTGTGGTATCTGGGATGAAATCAAGTGAGTTGTTATTGTTCCTTAAACTCATAAGAACCTGAGTCCCTGGTCTTTAAATCGATGGTATACAATCAACAGAGAGGTGAGTGAAGAACTGAAGACTATATTCTCATGACGTTATCCTAGGCAAACAATCATCTACTAGCTGTATGACACTAGCTTAACATTCAGGAAGAACCTGAAGATATTCAAGGAAATCTATCCCAGTTGGGGCCGATTCCTGTGATAAAAGTTGCTTTGACAAGTCTTCTGGTATTTTCCACTTCTTGGTTCCAGTTCAACCTTCTGAAGGCTCAGAGAAAACCATTTCTTCTACATGGTTTTCCAAATATTATAAAACATAATAGGGCTTTCTCTCTCTCTCTCTTTCTCTCTGTTTCTGTGTCTCTCTCTGTCTCTGTCTCTCTCTGTCTCTGTCTCTCTCTCTGTTTCTCTGTGTGTGTGTCTCTCTCTGTGTCTCTGTCTCTGTCTTTCTCTCTCCCTCCCCCCTCCCTCCCCCCCCCCTCTCTCATCTGTACATTCTAGCTTTGGATATTCTTATGAATGACATTTTTAGCATCCTGATGCCATTTAATTCCTCGTCAGAGACTCAGTTAAATGGTTTGGGTCAAGAACTACAAAAAGGGCACTCACTGTGGTTACTACCCTCCTACGTGTGCCTCATGAAATACCTAGAGCTGAACGCCAGATACAGATAACAGCTCTTTAAAAATATCCATTTGAGTTATTTCCCTTTCTAGTTTAAGAAAAGAGTGACAGCTATTGTCAAACATTTTTCTGTTTAACGGAGACAGGCAAACACCCATTTTAAAAGTTTGGGGAAGACAAGTCATAATGCTCTGGGACACAGAGAAGGTAGATGGAGGCATGTGGTGACTTTCTGGAGGAGGTATCACTGAGAAAAAACCCTGCATGAGTTATCCGAATGAGAATGGATGATAGCAATTTCCTCAGAAGGATGCAGAAAATAAGATTGTTATCAGCAGTAATAAAATAAAGGAATGGCTTTTGTGGAAGACTACCATCTTGAAATAAGTGTAGCTAAAACTCAGGGATTTAACAAAATTATTGTGAAAAAACACAAAGGGGTAGCCCAGTGGGAGAGGTTTACAGAACTGGTGCCAGGTTTCAATTAAAATCAGTCTGATAAAAGGCACAAAGGAACCTATAGCAAATGATTTCACAGTCAGGGGTCTGGGGAGAATATGACAGTGAGGCAGCCAAGAAGAAACTGGGGCAGAATCCAAAGGAGATAATTTTGTTTCCCCAGGAAGACTATGGATAGTAAGGTGCGCAGATGTAGTCACAGTGTTTTAGGAAAATGTAGCAGATTTTTCTCTCTTCTCTACAGCGAGGAAATGACTTCACTGCTCCAAAGTGATGTGATAGGTGACTATACACGACTCGGTCATGGATTTACTCAGCTACCAATGGGGTGCTGGGAAATGATGGTATGGAGGCCTGCCATCCCCTGGAGCCTCTGGGTTGTAAATTCGGTAATTTCTACAATTTAAAACTTACACCTCAAATGTGTTGTTGCAATTAGCAAATTGTTTTCCCACCTCTCAATTTGTACTAAACAAGGGGAGATATAAACAAACAAATACATTAAAAAAAAAAAACCACTCATCTCTGCTAAGTGAAGGAAGCAGAGAGACCATAAATTTTCCACTTATCTAGAGTTTGAGCCATCCTGGTGTCGGGTGTAGAGTATGTAGAGAAAGCAGGGGACCAACGAGAGGTGTCTTGATTGCTATGGAAAGTGGTTTTGTCAGTAGGTTTCTATGGCATATGATTTCTCCTCTCTTTCAGAGGATAACCCTGGTCATGGTGAAGTCAGAGTTCAAGACCTAAGTCATCGAAGACAAGATGACCAGGTGGGAGATGATGGTAAGATTGCAGCTGATAAGATGAAGGCTTGGATTATGGAAACATGAATGGAATTGAGGTATGGGAGACAGATTTGGGAGAAGAAACAGAGGAGATGGAGGTTGCCCAGGCATCTGTCCTCAAGTGTTCTGAGATCCATCTAGAATTCAAATAATATTTGTACTACTCAGTAGACTGGAAATGGGGGGGGGCAGAAAAATATCATAACTTTTAATAACAATGGTCCTGCATCAAGATGGAGACGCAGAACGGAAAGTGAGTTTGGATGAGAGAAGATCATGCTTTTTTTTTTTTTCAGAAATGTTAAGTTTACTGTCTCCGTTGGACATCTATGGATTATTAGGCCCTTGAAAGGTATATACCAGGAGTTTAGAGAAATGGACAGTATAATAATTATTTTTGTTATTTATTTCTCCAGGGTCAGTACCTGAGCACACTAAAGCCACCTGTAAGAAGAGGTTTACTATACAAAGCAGCAACACTCAGACTACCCACATCACTTGGCAGAAGCACGTCAGAGGAGCTTAGATATGCAAAGCTGCTAGGGCAGAGCCTGCCATATGGTTAGCGCATACAATTGCTGTCTGTTGTTGATTGCTCTCCAGTCACACAGGAAGTGAGAAGATGACCTGGGCTAGTATAAAATTACTTCAAGAAAGAGCCAGTTGACCGACTAAGGAAAATGCTAGAGTGGTATGTTATGAGAAAGGAAATATGGGGCCCTGTAAATGTAGGCATTCCAAGTAGCAGTGCTATCCTACTATAAGGCTATTCCATTTGGGGACATCCCTTCATCTCTCTGTGCCTCAGTTTCTTAACTGAGGAAGACAGACTCATATGAAATGTCTGAGGTCCCTTTCAGTGCTTAATACACAAACATTCTGTACTCAGTATTCACTTTGTCGACAACTTGAGAAAAATGGTTCACTCAGCATTAAACTTTTACAGCACCCTGAAGCAAGTTGCAAAGTGAATGAACTATAAATTGCATATGAAGTAGAAATTCCTAATTAAGTTTCCTTTTCCTCCTGGAGGCTGTGACACTTGGGAGAGAGCGATAGCACTTCTGACAGTGGTTGCCTGAGAGCTTGAGACTAGAATTCTGGAACACAGGGAAAATGAAAAATTGATATTGGATATTTACGTGTCTTAGAAGTTAGGCATTAACATTCCCTTTAAATTTGGCTCAGTGATGGAGAAAGCAAAATATTATATTTAAAAAAAGATCTAAAAATGCCTGAGCGTTGCCAAAGGCATCTGTAAGAGGGCTGATCACTTTGTAGTCTAGTCTGTAACTGAACATCAGCCTAGTTATGCAAACCCAACTTATAGAATAAAGTGCAAGAAAGAACTTTCAGGACCATGTGCTCATACGAAATAATAGCTATCTGTTATGAAAGCCTAGAAGCAAAGGGCACCTGAAACCTTGCCAGTTACTACACAAACCTATGATCTAGTTACCATCTCCAATGCTGAATAATTTCTTAACTAGAGCTGATAAATCTATGTTTTTACTTTATATTTTCATTTCATGTCAAAGATGTGCCCAAAATCAATTTTCTCTGGAACCCAACTTCTCCCCCTTACTCTCAACAGATAACAATACTACATCCACCACTTGAGCCCCTCAGTGAAGAATCTTCCTTCTCCTACCCCTCTTATCTCCTTATGTGATCCATCAGCAGTGCTATTTAGTCTAGCTAGAGACCCTATTAGAACTCTCTTTTCCCTCTTCATCCTCACCTTCAGCAGCCTGCCAGTTCTCCCCCAGGATATAGTGGGAGCCTATGAGTTTCATCTGTATCTGGGACTGCCTCATGCCCACCCCCACCCATTTCCCTTTCACCAGCCAGATATCATAAAGTTCACATAAAGTTCATATCTTGCCTTTCCTCATCATCTTTTCATTGGCTTCTTGTTCATTTGATTTGAATGGAATCCCAACTCCTGGCCTTGCTCCATGCCCATCCCTCTGATTCCATCTCACATCACTCTTTGCTGGTTTTCTACAAGTGCATTCATTCTCTTTGACCTCAGCATAAGTCTCCCTCAGCCAGAAGGCATCTGTGGCAGAGATCTGCATAGCTGGAATATTCTTTGGCTATTCTTTGGCCTCTTTTCCCCCCTAATTCTCAGATTATATGCCAGTTTCCTAGAGCATTTTGCTTGTGCTCCCTCAAAACTTAACCTTGTCTGTCTTGGACAGACCCTGCTTTAAACTCTCACAGAATTCAGATCTATTTGATAGTTTATCTCATTTACACATAAAAAAAAAACACCTTCCCTATCTCTTTACCTCCTTACCCTTGATAATTAGAACACTATGTAGAGGCTAGGTAATAAATAGTCCCTCAATTGATACATGTTTATAACCATTACATCACATAATTTTACTTATATAATAAAATTTTATTTGACAATTAAATACAATTTACTTATAATAAACCAGGTACTGTTAAGAGACCTTTTCACGACTTTGTCTTCCTGAAGGAATACTGTAGTCATGGAAACAGATTCCTTGAGGGTGGGGCTTAAGGAGCCTTACTTCTGCAAAGCTCTATGATGACGGATGACAGTCAGATGTAGGCTGTCTCCTGGTGATGCGGCTCTTTATTTTCTCTGTGTTGTGCTAGAACCTCATTAGTTGACAAACTGTCTCATTCTTTGGGACTTGGCAGTTAATGATCGGTGGAACAGCTCCAGACTTCCCCCATGACAAACACACTTGAGGGAGAATATCTTACACATGAGGGCAGTGATCTGTAAAACATGTCATAGCTCCACTCTCATTTCAAAGCCATGTCCATCTTTTTGTTGTTGTTGTTTCATCTGTGCAGTACAAATGTAAGCCGTGTAGGGCTATAGGTGTAATGGTGGTACCCATGACGATAGAGATGCAGGGGCGAGTAACCTTGGAAACACTGCTGCCAAGGAACCTCTCTCACTTTTGTTTTACCTCACACCACAAGGCAAAGTGTGAGACTTCAGTGCTCGGCTAAACATCTTCTCTAAGATCTACAGCATCAGTCACCTCCTACCTCTCTCTCTCCAAACACCCCATCCTGGGCTGAGAAAGGTGTATTTGAGACTGAGTCTCCTAATTGGAGCCAGAGTCTAGGCCATCTTTGATGGATCCTGGTAATAAGTCAGCCTTAGAATTTGATCAAAATTTTATCCTCTGAGTCACCTCCCAGACCCATTTGGTTAATTTTAAAATCAGGAGACTGCCTGGAAGCTTGTATTCTTTTTCCAAAATTACTTTTTGGTATGTATGAGGTTCCTCTGTGGCTGACATTGTGTTTTCACTGAATTAATCTTCTGTTAATGACCATCAACAGGGAACTGGGTAAGCAGATTGTGAAATATTTAAATAGCAAAATATGTATACCCATTAAAAGCAACAACATATATGTCTAAGATTCTGAAATTGAAAAATGTCCATGATATATTGTCTAGTCAGAAGAAAGTTTTAGAAGGGTGTTTATATATAATTCCAATTTTCTATTAAAAACAGCAGTAATAGATGCTTTAAAGATGCGGTACTAGGGCAGGGTGGGAGAGAAATGATGTAGTGGAAGCTTATGTTTCTTTTTAAAACCTACAGTAAGGTCTGCGTGATTTTTAAGTCATCACAGGTAACCATACCAATATTATAAAGTTATAGCATAAAGCAGTTTTGCTTTTTTTTTTTTTGAGACAGGGTTTCTCTGTGTATCCTTTGCTGGCCTGGACTCACTTTATAGACCAGGTTGACCTAGAACTCACAGCGATCTGCCTGCTTTTGCCTCCTTGAGTGCTGGGATTACAGGCATGTACCAATGTGCCTGGCTGCATGAAGCAGTTTTAATGACTGATTTGAAGTTTGTGTTCCTTTGACCCTCAACATAATTTTCATATTATATTCCAATTCCAACTGAACTTTAAGTTGTCTAAATTAGAGGTGAAAGCAGCAAAGAAGGTTCTTTCTACTCATCCCGGAGTGCCATCTGTTAGGCTCATTAAGTCACTAACTAGGTTTGTATAATTTCATCGCTTCATCTAGATAGATGCAAAGGCTCACAATCAGATTGCATTCACCACCACTGTTGACGAACAATACGTATCAATCGACTTTCCCTTCAAACTGTCTTCTTGTTTTGTTCTTATCTGATTTCCGACACAAGCTCTGAGTATTGATCCAGATTATTACAGTGGATTTACTTTCTAATTTATTTTGAGCTGTTTCAAATAGTGGAACACCTTGAGAAGAGCATACTGAAGTCTCACAGAACTTTTATTAAGACACAACGGTGCTTACAGTTTTAGAACCTTTGTTCTCCCTTCCTCACTCCCTTCTTTAATTCTTACCTGTTAGGATGGTGAGAGAGGTACAGAGGCACACCCTCCGCCATCTTTTCTGAGCAACTTGAATATGTCACAGACCTCACGTCACTCTCATTACTATGTTGGGCACTTTGTGTAGCCCTAGCCGGTCTACTTTCTTCCAAATGTGAGTGTTCACATTACACATGAGGCAGAGGCACCTCTTCTGCGCTCATACTTGCAGGTTATATGCAAATATCTTTTCTTTTAAAATATATATTTTGAATATTTTATCATTTTATTTTATGTTTATAGGTGTCTTGCCTGCATGCATAGCTGCGCATCACACATGTGCAGTGACTGCAGAGGCCCTAAGAATGTATTGGATTCCCTGAAACAGGAGTTACTACTATGTGGGTGCAGGGAGCTGAACCCCACAAGCTCTCTTTACCTGCTGAGACATCTCCCTGACCCCAATTTATGCAGGTGTGTGTATGTATGTGTGTATGTATGTATTATTTTTTATGTGCATGGGCGTGCAGTGAACAGCAGAGGGTGTCGATCACCTGGATTTGGAGGTACAGGTAGCTGCAAACCTCCACGTGGGTGCTAGAAAAAGAACCCAGTCTCTCTGCAAGACAGTAAGTGTTCTTTACCACAGAGTCAACTCTTCAGCTCCAAGTGCAAGTTTCTTGTGCTTTTATTTTAGGCTTTCCATAAGAAGGTGTTTGCTACAGCCTTTTGCTCTCTGAGGCTCATACTTTGTTTTGGCACGAGCAGCATTACAGTTGGTCTTATCTAGTCTGCCCATGTCATAAGTACTCTGACTCAGGCCCAGGGAATAAAACAGCTTGGCAGTATCCTTTACCATATTCGTGACACAGTCCAGATGAAAATTTTAGTATTTAGTACTGTACATGGCACACCTCCATCCCCTAAGCAAACCTTTTCTGTAGCCACTAGCTGTCACTCATTCCTATCCTGACTTTACTCCCTGTGGATCTATTCCTGGTCCGAGCTCTGCTTTCCATTTCTGCAACTCCCCCGATGCCTTCATTTTTTTTCTCAAGTCAAGGTTAAGTTGTACATTTCCAGCTTTGCTGTCGTGCTGATGGTCAAATGCTGTTCACCTGGTCAGCAGCCGTGTAAGCCAGCAGCATCGCATAGTTTTCTCTTCCTTCGGTGGCTTATTATTTTTTGAGTAATGAAAACAATTGATAATAATAACACTAGTACTAGAATTTGTAGACATCTTTCTATCCTAGTGTTCAGGTAACAATTGGTAATTATATAAGTCCCCTCTATGCCTCCCACCCTTCTATAGTCCTGTCTCTTACATGCATGTATATGCAAGCCAATGACTATATAATCGTTCAAAACCACACTATTTTTTTTTACCGTCAGATATAGTTATTGCTTAAAAATTAGATCACACTATAGACCTTATTCTATTATTTGGTTCCTTTATTTGTTACTGTCTTTATGAATAAATATCAACAACTAGACTGTGGTTCTCGTGAGAGCAGCTTCCTCAGTTGCTGGGAATACAGGAAACCTAAAGTAACTGCAGGAGCTGCTCTCAGTTTCTTGTATTCCCAGGATGGTACACAAACTGTAGTCATTCTAAGTTATTACTGAGGGTCAGCAGACTTCTTAGCGTCTAATCATCTTCCCCGGCTCTGAGGAAGTCTGAGGATCCACAGACCCTTGCTCCTCTGGAGAAGTATTAGGAACCACTCTGCCAAGGACTTAATGGTCATTTTAGCAGCTAATAATGAAAAGATGACAAACTAGAAGGATGACTAGGGGAGATACCCAGGAACCCACAGGAGGCAACTGAGCATCTCCAGGGTGGACAGAGCTTCCCATGTCATCGCTGCCTTCTTGAATTTGTCATCTTTTGCGAAGTGTCAGATGAACAACACAACACACAGTGTGGTGAAGAGTTGGTGATTTTAGAAAAGATTTCTGAGCAGTAGGAGATTTAGAGAAAGCTACAGAAACATTTCAAACTCCGGAAAAGGCAAGAAGACATTCAGAGGAGGAGCAATGACTGTCCGCAGGAAGCCTTGTCCTGAAGCCCGCTTTTCTCTTTCTCCACTCTCCTCAAGCCTTCATAAAGCAGCCTTGGCTGTGGTCAGTGTTTCTCACAAGTCCCCAGTGGGCATTGCAAGCATCAGAAAAATGTCCACTTACATAGATAGGGAAGGGTTCTTTCTCCTGCCCCTCCTTTCCAGCCCTTCCAATTTAGTAAAGAGAACTCTGCTCCCTACAGAACTGTGCTCGAGCTACGTCTGAGTTTCCATGGCTTGTTGCTGGAGCTCTGGACGTGAACAGAGCTGTAAGGCCATCCTCCTCTAATTACAAAACAGCATCAGGAAATCACGCTCCTTGCCATGGTTCAGTTATCAGAACAAATTAAATAATAGGTAAATGGGATCAAGAATCAGGAGAGTGGGAAAGGAGAGTGAGGGGTGATACACAGGGATGTGTGTAGACCTCACACAGATGGCTCTTTGTTTTGTTTTGTTTTTTGTTTGCTGTGTTTTGTTTTTCTCAAGATGGATTTCTTTGTGTAGCCTTGGCCGTCCTGGAACTCGCTCTGTAGGCTAGGCTGGCCCCGAACTCACAGACATCTGCCTGCCTCTGCCTCCTGAGTGATGGGATTAAGGGCATGCACCACTAGCACCAGGTGACAGATGGCTTTTTAAAAAAATGGCCTGTGACAAGAATTTAAAAATGGAAGGTGATTATTAATAAAGATGCCACTAGTAATCCTATATTGATTAAGAAGGTATTAATATTAGGCTTTCTATTTCTAGCTCCTCCAAAACCTAGACTAAAGACAACTTTTAAAATGAAGATACTGAGGCACAAGAGTGATCAACACATGTGTCCAGACCAACAGAGTGAGGACAAGGGCTTCTGACAGTGTGACATACAAGCTGTCCCTTTTCCTACCGCTCTGCCCCTTTCTTCTACAGTACCTGTTGCTTCCTGCTTCAGGTTTGCAGGTAGCACCCTGCCTCAGCCGCCGATGCTGAACTAACTCCTCTCCATGCACGGGACGCCAGGACCCCTCGCTCTATTAAAGAACAGCAGTCCTAGCTCTTGCCAGAACCGGTTATCACCATGAGTCAATGCTTTTTGTCTACAGAAAAGTCCCTCCAGGCATGTGAGAGTCCTATCTGGAGGAGCGGCTTCCCTCAGAAGCAAGCGGTTCAGTACACAGGGCTACTCCTCTCAGCTGTTCTGTACCATCGGGCGTCACAGAAACCTCAACAGCCTCCTTGCATATTCTTAATATGCACCAAATTCTTAATAATCCTATGACCGGTTCTCACCTCCTGGCCCATCTCCCTCCTTAAACTATAGGTTACGCTGGGTCAGTTTTGAGAGAACCCGATACTGGGTGGAGCCACATCAGTGAGATCAGGTTGACCAGCATGACGTCAATGAGGATGGCGCGGCTGGAGGGTGGGGCGGCGGTACAGGAGGCTGCAGGAGACAGGGACCTGCAACTCTAAACCTTCACCTACCACGTTCCAGTTGTCAGCCCGAGAATAAAACATACACAACTAACCCTCACTGTTACTGTGACTGAGAGTTTCTCAGGACTCAAAATGCGTCTCTGGATCTTGGAACTCCTCATCTTCTATCTTTCCTTTTTCCATCGAGCACTTAAACGCAGCTGTAACGATTTCCCCTTTGTAAACACATGCCACCTGGAAAAGTCACCACTCAGACGACTCTGCAAACTGGGAGTCCCTTCATTCTTGGGCACGGTTTTTCTTTGTTCCTCATTCCCGGTTCCTGCCTGTCCTACACTTAGGGTCTCGCCTCTGTGATGTTCTCCTGATCAGTGCGTCCCAGAGGGACCACATCCGCTCACTTCCGCTGCCTCACGTCCCTCTTTTTAGTTCCCGAGCCGATTTCTCCTGCTCTGTAGAGAGGGCAGACTGAAGTGGTGTGTTTACTATAGAATTTTTTTTTATAGTTACATTATCCACTTGAAGTCCAAACTTAGTGTGAAAGGTTCATGAAAGTTCCTCTAATCCCGTTAAAACAACTAAAATGACGAGTTAGTTGTCAAATGGGAACAAGCCAAAGGAACTTTTTTTCCCATACTGAAATAGCAAGATGATCCAGACTAGAGTTATGAGTTAAGAAATGCTATCTCACACTGTCCTGTGCATATATCATTTCTGGACACCCCCGCCCCCCAACCGCTTTCGACATTCAGTTAAGTCCACTGCTGTCTAACGTGGAACCCTCCTGCACATCAAAGAGCGGATGGCATGTTCAGTCTGCTCCTTAACACCATCATCTTGATTGCAGCCTGGACTTCTTGCTTTATCTTTTGTCATTCTTTCCTTTCATCTTTGTTTTATTTAAGTAGAATCTTGCTCTGCAGTCATGCTGGCCTCAAAGTCCTCCTATTCAGCCTCTTTCACGCTGGGTTATTCATGTGTGTCAACACATCCAGCTTCCTTTGTTCTTAACAGTATAAAAGCATCAGTATGTTGCTAAGATTTTGGTATGCCTCAAACATTAGACGGGGAGGAAGGGCTTTAGGAAACAGAGGACTCAAGGAACACCTGGAAGACACAGCTCACAGAATCAACTAAGCGGGGCTCATGGTGACTCAGAGAGACTGAAACGATACCTACAAAGCCTCCATGGGACTGTGCTGGGTCCCCTGCATACATGCTGTTGTTGTTTAGCTTGCGATGTTTGTGGAACACTTAACAATGGGAGTGTGGGGTGTCTGACTCTTCAACCTGCTCTTGGGACCCTTTTCCCCTGCTGGGCTGCTTTGTCCAGCCTTGATATGAGGGTTTGTGCCTATCTTGTTATACTGTGTTTTGTTGATATCACTAGGAAGCCTCCTCTTTTCTGAAGGGAAATGGAGGATCAGTGGATCTGGGGGAGAGGGGAGATGGAACGGGAAAGCTGGGAGAAGTGTAGGGAGGGGAAACTGTGGTTGGAATGCATTGTGTGAAAGAAGAACAAATAAATAAATATTTTTTACAATCTAGTTCTAAAAAGATTTTGTTATGGACTTAAAATTCAATTCAGAAAATTGAAGAAATACTTAGAGGAAAGATATTTGGAAAAATGTGAAAACCTTGATGATTATATTAAATAATAGGCAATTATGCATGCAGAACTCCTATTTGCGAAGAATACATTATTTGTAAATATTGCTTTTCCAAAAGGTAGGTGTAATGAGAAAGTGAGGTAAACAAGGAAAAGGTGTGGCTTTTTGTATGACTATGAGACCAATAAATGTTCATAAAGCATATATAATTGGTCAAGAAAACACATGAGTTTTTGGGCGTGGTGCATGACTTTAATCCCAGCACTCAGGGAGGCAGAGGCAGGCAGGTCACTGTGAGTTTGAAGCCAGCCTGGTCTACAGAGTACATCTAGGACAATGAAGGTTAAACAGAAAAGTCCTGTCTTGAAAAAAGAAAACAGATAATTTATGCTGTATTTTCTAGAAAAAAGTGATTATAAAAATGTTATTTTTAATTTTCTTTAGCTTGTGATCTGATCTTATAATTTTCTTTTCAGAACACCAATTCACCCAAATGTTAGTAAATAGGTTTGTTTTCAAAGGCAAAACTTATATTTGGCCACTGTCTGACATCTGGAAGTTCCAGGCTGATATTAATTTCCACCAAGTACTGTATGCAATAAAAACAAGCAACAATTTCTCTAAAGAAAGTAAGTGATGCTGCAGCTCTTTATGTACATTCACACACACACAGTTGAAAAACAGAAATGTTAATTTTGTTAAGTCCTCTTATGTTATCATAGGCTCCAAAACCCAGTGACAGCTATGATTTTGAAAGTGTTCATTGAATGTGGCTCTACTCTCTGTCACCATTTAGCATTAGAACTTTGTGCCTTAGTTATTTTATTTATGAAATAAACAAATATATTGTATAAGCAGATCTCTCTAAATGTCTCTGTAGTTAGAATTCTGTGATAGTGTGTGTGTGTGTGTGTGTGTGTGTGTGTGTGCGTGTGTGTGTGCAGGAGAGAGAGAGAGAGAGAGAGAGAGAGAGAGAGAGAGAGAGAGAGAGAGATTGTGTGTGTATGTGTTGTATAGTGCTTGATTTTGCAAAGAACTATAAATATCTCCTACCTTCTTTCATTGTAAAAACCATATATTTATTTCCTTGCCAAGTGATTCTAGCAGTACTTTTTTGTTTTATAAGAACAGGTCCTCTGCCATGTCCCAAGCTTGTACACATTTAAGAGCCAGCCTTTGCTTTCTCAGGTACTCACTGACAGCAAGAGGATACCCTACTTTATAGGATTTTATCTCAAGAGCTTAGATGCAGAAAGTAAAAATTTGTCTGAAAAGAATACAAACAATAAGTAATATCATACACGGATGAAAATTGGTACTGCATTTCCACAAATTGGCCAATCATTAGTCTGTCTACTTATCTATCATCTGTCTACGTACATAGTATGTATGTATGTATGTATATGTATGTATATATGTATGTATATGTATGTATGATGAGAATATCTACTTCCAATGGGTAGCAGGATTATATTGAGGATTAAGCTATAAAAATCCATTCAACAAATGGCTGTTGTTCTTTTAATACATGGAATTTAAAAGTATTTTGCTTTGTTTAAATATTGTTTTCAAGTGAGCAGCCGATGAAAGTTATTTTTTAGTTCATAATTGTCACCTGTAACAGTTCTAAGTCAAAGCATCTGTAAAGATTCTAACATATAGATACATAGGAAGGCATATCGGCATGAGGGTAAACCCCATGGGATTGGAAATAATTACCTAAAAAAATGGCTACTCTGTATCACTTAACCCCAAATCACTGCTGATAATTACTAAAAAATAATTTAATTTTGTATTTTTAACATGCATAGAAGGGAAATTTTAAAAATTGTTCTTGAGGAGTATATAGTTACTAGCTAAAAACAAAAAAACAAAAAACAAAATCAAGAACAACAAAAGACATTATTTGGCACGTAAAACTCATGACATTTGTTTCTTAGATTAAAGGCAAAATTGGCAGCTAAATCTGGCTGGTTCTTTCTTACTGAAGTAGTTTCAGAAGGTGAGAGTGTATGAGTTTAGTGTGAAAGGAATTCCTCCAGGAATAGGGAGGGGACACTATTTCTGTGCTTATTATTGGGGATTAAGGAGAACAGGGAGTCTGCACTGTTCTAAGAGACCAGCACTGAAGCTGTGAGCTAAGGAGCTGGAATGTGCTCTGAGGTACAGTCTGAGAGACAGATCAGAGGAAATCAGCAGGATACACACAGAGAACCCTGCAGTCCCCATGGTATTTGTGGGAGGCAGGACTGGGAGTGCGTGGGAGAAGTGTGAGAGGATTCGTGGGAGGAGAAGTTTTTAAACTGATCAAAGAAAATTAAAACAGAGACAGGAAAATGGACCTATACCCTGAGGTATAGGTTTCCTGAGTGAGCTTTTATCTAGAAGAACTTGCCATTAACACCCTCTGCCTTTGAACATCTCTTTCTTGGTATGGCGCTGTCTGTGGGGCTAGGAACTCTTGTCTTGTCAAATGCTTGGCCTCCTTGTTTTAGAAAGTATAATTCGAATTTTACTCTTAAGATTCTTTCCAGTACAGAATACTTTCTGTTTTATTTACTATTTGTGCATGCATATGTGTGTTTATACTTTATGTTTAAAGGTTATGCGTTTTTATTGGTGTACTCATGCCTATGTGGAGGTCGCAGGACACCTTGTGGGAGTTGTGCTCTCTGTCTGCCACCTGGGTCCTGGAGAACCCTGTTGTCTTCACTTGTCACAAGCATTGTAACCTTTTGAGCCATCTTGATGGCCCATGACATCATTTAGGCAAAACATTTCTTTTCTTTTCTTTTCGTTTTTGTTTTTGTTTTTTGAGAAAGATTCTTTCTGTGTTAGCCTTGGCTGTCCTGGACTTGCTTTGTAGACCAGGCTGGCCTTGAACTCACGGTGATCTGCCTGCCTCTGCCTCCTGAGTGCTGGGATTAAAGGCGTGCACCACCACACCCGGCTGAGAAAGCATTTCTTATTGTGTTTTCAACTGAGAAAAATTGCCGTGCTTCCATTTCTACCAATTCCCTTCCTCTAAGTGCTTTGTCGTCTTTGTCTTTAGTGGTTGTATGTGCAAGAAGCATTTATGAGCAGGTTACGGAGATAGTGCAGTCAGTAAAGTGTTTGCCACGCAATCGAGAGCACCTGGATCCAATGCTAAAAACCTGGTGGTGGCTTGAATGAACCCGCCTAGGCTCATAGAGAGCGGGACTATTAGGAGGCGTGGTCTTACTGGAGTAGGTGTGGCATTGTTGGAGGAAGAGTCATCGGCTGTGGGCTCTGAGGTTTAAAATGCTCGAGCCAGACCCAGTGCCTCGCTCTCTCTTCCTGATGCCTCCTGATCCAGATACAGAACTCTCAGCTCCTTCTCCAGCATCTGCCTGCACGATACCGTATTTCCTGTCAAGGTAATAATAAACTAAACCTCTGAACTATAAACCGTCCTAATTAAGTGTTTTCCTTTATAAGAGTTGCCATGGTTGTTGGGCACGATGGCGCACACCTTTAATTCTGGCACTCAGGGAGAAAGAGGCAGGTGGATCGCTTAGAGTTCAAGGCCAACTTGCACTATAAAGTGAGTCCAGGATAGCCAAGGCTACACAGAGAAACCCTGTCTCAAAAAAGTAAAAACAAACAAAAAGCTAAAAAAAAAATTCTGTGGTCACGGTGTCTCTTCACAGCAATAGACATCCCCCACTGGGGACTTTGTGGCCTCCAGCCTTGTTGAATTAGCCCATGTCAATGAGAGACCAAATCTGTTTCACAAGACAAGATGCATGGCTTCTATTTAAAAAGAGCACAACTTGATCTACTGGCTTTTGAAATGCCACGGGGCACTTTGTTTCTGCAATTCCTTTAGAATTACTGAGAACTGTATCATCCCAATAGTTAAGATGAATTTATTTAGCCTTGGACTTAACTTATACTACTGCTAAAATGCTGACACAGGTAGCTGAGATTACTTACTGTATTCCTCACACTTTGACCCCATTGTGAACCACTGCATTTGACTTCACTGAGAGAGTGCAGAAAGAAAGTTGAAAACATTAGCCCCTTAGGTGCTACCCAGCTAAGAACTAAAGTGCGAAGACGCACTGGAAGTGAGAGTATGTGGTAGGAGCCAGGTCATGTCACCAGGCTCAAATGAAGCAGTCGCTTAGCCATTGGGGACATTTGCTCTTAGAGCTGAGACCAGCTCAACTTGTGGAGCCATTAACTTTGGGCCAGCTGGTGTCCACAAAGAAGATGAACCACTCAACACTGGTAATCATGCCGGGGGATTGCACACCCCATGGTACAATGAAGTCTCGCAAGAATGTTTGAGCCAAAAGTCATTGACTTTATTTTACAGATGAGGAGACTCAGCAAAGGCCTGTGCAGGCATCTTGTTCGTAGAGAAGCTGGGTTCAAATTCTGCTCTGATTCTAAAGGCTTTTTGAAAATTAGAAATAAAAATAATCTAGTTACTATGGAGACCACAAGGCAGGAGTACTTTGTGATAAGCTCTCTGAATCCTAATGGGTTTTCCACTGGCTTTTACATAAGCAACTACAAAGTGAGAGGTGAGATGCTGTTGCCTATATCATGCTTAGTGGAGCGAACATCCACAGAATGATCACTAGCTTAGGCATGGAGACTGAGCCCGAGTAACTTGTTGGTCATGATGCAAACCCACCAGCTTCACAGCCTCTTTCTCATCACTACCCCTCTGCATGTGCTTGTGCCTCCTAGGCTGGTGCAGATGACTTAGCATGCATTTCATAGAGCGAGGCCTGACAAATGTTTCAACAACCACCAAAATGATGGCCAACAT
The DNA here is from genome assembly GCF_964271855.1 of Acomys minous. NCBI lineage: Eukaryota > Metazoa > Chordata > Mammalia > Rodentia > Muridae > Acomys > Acomys minous. The sequence goes on along the minus strand of NC_140484.1, from coordinate 124,962,661 downwards.
TGACTAACTCCTTCCTTGTGTCAAGGGAACTCAAGCAGAGGCACTGTCTTGACTCTATCTCACAGCAGCCCTATAGGCCTTTCAGCATAGTGGAAATGGTCACACCATCCAGTTCCTGTAATGAAGATCTGAGTGTGCTGAGTGACATGGCGAAAGCGAAAGTCTCAGTATGTCCACCCTTGATAGTCATCAGCGTAGGAAGAGAGGTGAAGAGACAGCTGCCCCTGTGTGGAATGCACACTCTCACTGTCCCTACACCTCTGCAGGGACACAGAGCTCCTTGGACAGAGGAAACAATTCCCACAGCTCCCAAGCTGAAGAGAGTCACTGGCATTTGCATCCCATTCGCTGGCTGCTCAGTCAGGATGTACAGTGAGGATGAGATGGAAGAAAGTAGTAGGTGAGCTACAGGCCAAGCTTTTTGGATTTATAAAACCTTCACCTTGCCTGCTATAGGTAGCATGCAAGGCTGTACCTGGTATGTGCGGGCCTCTTAGGGACCACTAGGAGGTACTACTAGTACTTATTTAGACTAAGCCAGTGAAAGGGTTTGGCCAGCCTTTTGTGAATCCTAAATTTCAAGTTTTACAAGCACATATCCACGTCAGTGCTTGAATGCCCCGATTTCTGCAATAATTAGTTTAGCTTCTGTCAAGTCAGAATCACTCTTACTTCCAAGGCACCAAACTTGGACCTCACTCCATCTAATTCTTTTTATGTTTTTCATCATTTGAACCACAGTCCTATACCGAAGCTCAAACTGGCTTCAGACTGAAGCCAATCTTCTTGCCTCAACACCGAAAGCACTGGGATTGCAGGTCTGATCCTCTCTTGCTATGGCTAATTCTTACTCCATTCTCCTTTACCCTTGCCTTAGTCCCTTCTGTAATTTGCTCTAATGCTTCATGGCCATGATCCTTAGTCTGTGGCTTCTTGTTTCCTCTGTAAAAATATAGCAACTAAACTGGCTCATGCAACCTAGGTATGGTATAGCTGGCATAGAGGACAGAAGGATGTTCCAGGATTACCTGCCTGTAGACTGAGATAGACCCCTGGGACAGCACCACCAGATGGCATCTTACGGCCACCAAAATACACAGTTTTAATAAGGACAAGCTGCCAGCTCTACACTGCTGGAAACAACTTTGTCATCCCTCCTTTCTTCCTCTGTGTGATCCAGGAATGTGAAATGCCTAATATATTTACGTACTTAGTAAAGCTTTATAGATACTTTGACTTCTTACAGCTCTGCACTCATTTAATGCCACTGCATCTGAATGATTTTATAAAGAAAATGGGGAAAAAAATGAATTCCCTGGTGGTGTAGCAGGAGGCACGTGTGAGATAATATTTGGAGTGCTTGGAGATGTGATTATCACAGTTAATCTAGGTTTTAATTTCACACTAGAAAGGTAATTACAACTGTTAAACCCATAATCATGGAAACTACAGCCCACAGGTCCTATAACTACCGCAAACATAAGATTATCCATACACACTTTAATCAGAAAAAAGGGAAAACATTTTTCTATTCTCTCTCCTCCCCAAAGGATGCTCGGAGTTTGAGTATGCTGCCCTCCAGTGGCTGCTATGTGGAAGACACGCTATTAGAAAAGACTAGAGATGCAAGGTGAAATTCTAAATACTCCTCAAAGTCAGCTTAGATACACACATTGTTGTCAGCTGGCAACACCTAGAAGATCAGTGATATGTACACCCGGCCCTTCTCACTACATATATGCTAGGTGTGTGCAATCTTGGCCAACTATTATATTCTGAGGTCTTCAATCAGCATCTATTTACTTCAATTAGCGATCTAACTTTATTCACCGTATTTATACGATATTCATAATGTGTCAGGTGAAGAAGAATGACATTTTCCCAGGGACAGTGTGATGCGGGAAGTGGAGCGCTAAACATGACTTTACAAATTAGTATGGTAGGTGTGCAGAGAATGGGCAGGGAGTGCGTTCAAGCGAGTTAAGTCCACCTGGAGGAGTTTCTGTGTGTTGTCATGGCTGTGGAGAAATGGGGAGAGAAGGCATACAGCATGGGGCCACCTAGGAGCTGAAGGACCAATGGAAGACATCTATTCTAGAGAAGGATGTGGGGTCAAGAGGATAATTCAGACAAAGGGTAAAAGGTTAAATAAGGCAGGAACGGAAAGGGTTTTCTAGATGAGGGTGGGCATGCTAATAGTCATATTAAGATGTTAGACTTTATGTTGATGATGAAATTCTAGCGGATAAGAACTACACAGGAAGACCAACAGAGTCAACTAACCTAGGCCCATGGGAGCTTACAGAGACTGAAGTACCCACCAAAGAGCAGGCATGGACTGGATCTCTCCCGACACATATATAACCGATGGGCAGCTTGGTCTTCATGTGGGTCTTCTAGCAACTGGAGTGGGGGCTCTCTCTGACATGGACTCTGTTGCCTGCTTTTGGATAACTTCCCCTTAGCTGGGCTGCCTTGCTTGACCGCAGTGGATGAGAATGATCTTAGTCCTAATGCAGCCTGATATGCTGAGGTAGGTTGACAGGGGGCGAGGGCTCCCCTTTTCTGAGAAGGGGAGGGGGGAAAAGCAGAAAAGAGTGGGAGGGTAGGACTGAGTGGAAAAGAGGGAGGAGGCTTTGTTTGGGATGTAGTGTGAACAAATAAATAAGTAAACTTGCAAAAAAAAAAAATTCTAAAGCCAGGCGCAGTGGAACACACCTGTAATCCCAGTACTCAGGAGGCAGAAGTAGGCAGATCTCTGTAAGTTCGAGGCCAACCTGGTCTACAAAGAGAGTCCAGAATAGCCAAGGTTACACAGAGAAACCCTGTCTCAAAATTAAAAAAAAAAAAAAAACCTATCCATGACCACTGAAATAGCACACTTTTTACTTGCATTTACTTGTTTTAAATAACTTACTAATTGAAAAGAAATCCAATAACACCTCTGTTTAAGCAGAAATTGTTTCAACCCATTTAGTGATTCCTTTTATCCCTGAGTTTTCTCCCACACGTGTATTCCTAGCACAGAGGAGCTGGGAGGGCTCTAGGGGTCATAAGTGGTAACCTTCACTGTTCAGAACAGCCAAGGGCTCAGAAGTGTGGGGTCCCGTGTGGACTCCACCTGCTTTTCCTACCCTTGTCTAATTTAGTGTCTCCGTTCCTCATCCTGGGATTCAAGATCGTTGTCTAATCTTCTGTATCGCATGTCTGTTGGTTCAGATGGCTCCCAAGTCCTGAGTATGCTCTACTTTCCACATCTGCATGGGACCTCAAGTTTTCTATCTGGACCCGGTGAGAAGTGTCCCACTTCAGATTCATGGCAGGGAGCAAAGAAGGCACAGATCCTGCTTGGGTCTTCCTGTGAGATTCGTAGAAATCCCTTACCTCTCTGTATTTTCCTTATAGTTTGATTCAGTTTGAAATGACTCCTCACTTTTCAAAGAACACAGGACACCTCTTAAGGATGTGGCACATGGCTTGGTGATTGCCACATGCCAAACAGCAGGGTAACTCAGAAGCCTCCGTCAAGGCCTTTGTAGACAGAGCTAGTGGACACATAAATGAACAAATAGAGTGAAGTGTGATATTTACCAGAAGTAGTTTAGATGGCTGGTCATTAGGGAGTGAAAGTTCTGCTATCTTAAGAGTTTGTCTTTAGATTTTTTTCCTAGGAGGGGGGGAAATCACAGGCTACCCAAGATGAAAGTATAGTCATTCCAAAAAACCAAAAATGTGAGTTGACTGTTTCATAAGTGATAACCATTAATGTAATGACAGAAAGAAATTATAAAAGTCAGGAAAAGGGAAATGAGAAACATGGACAGAACAAGAAAGGGTTGAAAGACTTCAAAACTGAAGACCTATCACCTGACTTTAATTTTTTTGTTTATTTTGTTTGTGCTCTATTTGTTTGTTTGTTTGTTTGTTTTTTTTGCTCTTACCAATGTGTCAGCATGTAAGCACTGTCTGCTTACGTAAGGTAGATTGCAAGAGACACAGAGCCACATTTACGGCAGGTTGGGTCTCAATTCCAGTACAACCACCTCGCAACTATTCACATCTATAATCAGGGTCTCCGCTGGCCAAAACTTCTGCTAAATGCAGAGCAGAATAGATGAAAGAATCAAAAGGGAAGCACCTCTCCCTCCTGGGCTCCATCGCAGCTGGAGGTAGGTTAATAGAAGGACATGAAAACCAGCTGTATACTGTTTAGGGTACTTTAGTTCACCTGTGAGACCCGGGAGATTAAGGCAATAACTCTGCCTATGATTTGTTACACGGTATTATTGATCCACCAGGAAGTTTCATCTCTAGGGGAGATATTGAACAACGAGGAATGAAAAGAAATGAAATGACATGGAAGATTGATTTCTCACTGGCTCCTGTCTTTCTCTGCTTCTTATGAGAGAAAGATGGACCACACAACATTGAAGATGGAGCCACCAGCTTTGAGTTTTCTCAAGAAACCACCAGCCTCAGCTTTCTGTCTCATCCTCAGGGCTTTGTTTAAAAACGAGCCGACCACTGAACATGGTGGCACATGGTTTCAACCCAGCACTTGGTAAGTAGAGGCGGTAGAATTATAAGTTTTGCTTTTGTTTTTAAAAGGGCAGGCGCTCAATTAAAAATAATGAAACATATGACAAATTAATTCTACTTCCAGTTTTGATTTTTATATTTTCTATACTGAATTACATATTTTAAATCTACCTACATGGTAACAACTAATGTTAGTATCACGACTCTGCACCACACCGGCATTCATAGACAAAGCCTCATTCATGCAGCTCTGTGCAAAATCTTTTGCTGCCATCTTGTGGATTTTTGGGAAATAATCCCAGTTGTTCCATTTATTTTATTTCAATGGTGTGCTTGTTTCCTTTGCCAGTTTATGACAATAACTGGAGAAATAAATAATAGAAGAACAAGTTTCTGGCTGCCTCTATTGCATTGTACGTATGACTTACTCTTTCCAAGCTTGAGTCCTCCAGGTAAGACTATGTTAATGGTGCTTTCCCTGACTGCCTCGAGGCTGACTTGAGAACACAAATGGAAAAATAGCTAACTGAAACAAATGGAGAAACTTTGCTATCACCAAGTGAATGCTACTAGACAGAGGCGTTTCACAGGTAAAAGACTGGTTACAGAAGGACCGTGATTCACAGGTAACAGGCTAGTTTTAGTTCAGGCAGGAGAGCCCAGGCTTTGATACCCGCCTGAGAGTGACTTGCACTAAGTTTCAAGATCCAGGGGATAATCCAGGAGAGGTTCTCATCAGAGGTGAAGGGCACTGACTGCTCTTCCAGAGATCCTAAGTTCAATTTCCAGCAACCACATGGTGGCTCACAGCCATCTATAATGTGATTTGATGCCCTCTTCTGGCCTGCAGTTGTACATGCAGGCAGAACACTGTATACATAATAATAAATAAATCTTAGGAAGGAAGGAAGGCAGGAAGGAAGGCAGGAAGGGAGGAAGGAAGGAAGGAAGGAAGGAAGGAAGAAATCACCTAGAAATAGTTTCACCCAAAGCAGAAAATGCTGTGGGCTTAGGATAAAGAAGGGAGTATTTTCTTTTTAGTGTCAGTGATGAGCAGGAGACTTTGTCATTGTCCGAATCACAGTTGTATTAGTGAAAAATGCTCCTCCTGGGGCATCCATCACCCAGGAAGCCACAATTCAGCTCTTATTCTATAAGGTTTCAGCCTGATTAACACCCTCTTCAGAGCCATGCGGAGCAGGGAGGCAGCAGGGAGCAGGGAGGCAGCAGGGTGCAGGGAGGCAGCAGGGTGCAGGGAGGCAGCAGGGAGCAGGGAGGCAGCAGGGTGCAGGGAGGCAGCAGGGAGCAGGGAGGCAGCAGGGTGCAGGGAGGCAGCAGGGAGCAGGGAGGCAGCAGGGTGCAGGGAGGCAGCAGGGTTCAGGGAGGCAGCAGGGTTCAGGGAGGCAGTAGGGTTCAGGGAGGCAGCAGGGTGCAGGGAGGCAGTAGGGTTCAAGGGAGGCAGCAGGGTGCAGGGAGGCAGCAGGGTGCAGGGAGGCAGCAGGGTGCAGGGAGGCAGCAGGGTGCAGGGAGGCAGTAGGGTTCAGGGAGGCAGCAGGGAGCAGGGAGGCAGCAGGGTGTGGAGAGGCAGTAGGGAGCATCTTAACTGGCTCAGATGGTTAAAGAAACCCCTGAACATTTTGGTGGAAGATTTCACAAGCGAACCGGAGGAAAGGCTCCTTCAGCTTCTAATTTGCACCAGCCATGTCACCATTTACTCGCATGCCTATGTGGCTGGTACTGGCTTAGGCCTGGGACGTGGTCATGAACAAGACACAAACAACACTGCCCTCAAGTCTGTCGAGAAAGACATTCATATAAAAGCCCCACCTCTGAACCAAATAAACGAACAACCTTCCCCTAAACTCTGCAGGTACAAGGGAAGAAAGGAGAGGCCATTTCTCCCAGGATATTTTCATTTAACAGCTTCCACATCAAGTAAATCTCTCCTCTTTGAATTCTTGATGTCCCTGACTTTAATAACTAGCCCTCCAGTGGATCATCTCAGAAACTCGTTTCCAGAAAACTGTTCTTTGTCTTCATTTCTCTACCTGCAATTTGGCCTTTACAATTAAAATGTCATCACAAATGTTAATCAAGCCACGGCTTCAGATATAATCTGTACTCTCCCCTCCCTGGTATGGCTTATAATTTAATTAAAATATTCACTAAGCATCTAAAATGTGGGGTTAAGCAGTTCTCGGCCCGTGATTGTTTTGATTGGGAGTCTGTTTTTGACATGATAATTTCAGAGCTCCAGCCTCCCTCATGAGAGTTTCCATGGAAACCATGTAGACAATTTCCTGCCGTGAATAATTGCATCACCTGGAGCATCTGCAGAGGCTTCTCCTCCTCTTCTACCTAAGGCTTTCTTTATATCTCTTGTATGCTAGGCAAGTTCTCTATGTTTGAAAAGAGCAACTCTTCCAGCAGAAGCCCAGTGCTCTCCCAGAGGCCATATCAGTATCCCGAAGCCCAGACTGGTACCTAACTCAACTGTTGTTAGAGGCTTCATCCAGCAGCAACTGATGGAAACTGAGGCAGAGACCACGGCCAACAATTAGGCAGAGTGCTGAGAGACCTGCTGAAGAGGGGGAGGAAGGATTGTAGGAGCCAGAGGGGGCCAAGGACATACAAGAAAACTGCACAGAATCAGCTAACCTGGCCTTATAGGGGCTCACAGAGATTGAGAGATTGAACCGACAACCAGAGAAGCTGCATGGATCTAATCTAGGCCGTCTGCATATATGTTACAGTTGTGTAGCTTGGTCTTCTTGTGGAACTCCTAACAGTGGGTGTGGGGGCTGTCTTCTGACTCTTTTGCCTGCTTTGGGGACCCTTTTCTTCCTACTGAGTTGCCTTGCTCAGCCTTAATAGAAGGGGAGGTGCCTAGTCTTACTGCAACTTTTTTTTTTTTTTTGCCATGTTTAGTTGCTATTCCTGAGAGGCCTGTCCTTTTCTGAAGGGAAATGAAGGCGAAGTGAATGGAGAGGGGAGGTGGGAGGAAGTGGGAGGAGAGGAGGGAGGGGAAACTGCAGTTGGGATGTGATATAGTAGAGAAGAATAAAAAAAAATTTAAAAAGGATATACTAAAATAATTAAATATGTGTGTGTGCACACATGTGTGTGAGAAAGACACACACACACACACACACACACACACACACACAGAGAGAGAGAGAGAGAGAGAGAGAGAGAGACAGACAGACAGACAGACAGACAGACAGACAGACAGACAGAGACAGAGAGAGACAGAGAGAGACTCACACACAAACAAAGTGATTCTTTCTTCTACAATGTGTCCAAGGGATTGAAGTCCCATTGTCAGGTTTAGTTGTAGGTTTCACCCACTGGGCCATTTCACTGGTCCCCTTCTTAAATCCTTTAAAAATTTGTCTTTATCCTCATTTCCCTTAACATTTCTTGGTATAGGGCCCTAGTGAGCAAGATTCTGTTCCCCACACTTAAGTCTTTTTTTTTTCTTTTCTTTTTCTTTTTATTAATTTATTCTTGTTACATCTCAATGATTATCCCATCTCTTGTATCCCTTCAGTCTTAAAACCAGCCACGAAGTGCCAGACACCATTCAGGATTCAGTAAACCACACATCATCACGTAAGATTGTTATTACACATGAGGTATATTTTTACTTTGTCTACCTACAGTATCTATATTTATGTCAATTCCCAAAGTTGGGTTAGCTCCATTATGATGAAGACAGTCAGTCACGTGTTTGCAATGCCAGCAGGAGGACATGGTCTGGATCCCTAGACTTCACACCTACAAGCCAGGTGTGGGGACCTCAGCTAGGGGACATTACCTAGAAGATAGGTGTGAAATGTACTGGGACTTGAGCGATCCAGCCAGATAGATGTCTGGGCCTTCCTGGATCACCACCCAGGCCTAATCAGTGAGTCTTGGGCTAAGGAGAGATCCTGTCTCAAAAAAAACCAAGGTGAACAGCACCAGAGAAATAACAGTTGAGATTGACCTCTGGCCTCCACACATGCAAGGGCACACTCATATCTGCCTGTGAACATGCACACCGGCATATGCACACAGCTGATTTCTGTATTTAACTCAGTGGGAACTCAGGGAAAGGTAGAAGAGTTATATGAATAACATTGGTGTGAAGGAATTTTTAAAAAGCATTGCTTTTTTTTTTTTTTCAAGACACTGTCTCTCTGTGTAGCCTTGGCTGTCCTAGACTCACTTTGTAGACCAGGCTGGCCTCGAACTCACAGCGATCCACCTGCCTCTGCCTCCCGAGTGCTAGGATTATTTTGAAGTTGGGTAGACCAGTACTCTTACTATGTGGCCTTATGCAAGTGTTTTGACCTTTATGAATCTTAGAACTTCGGTCTGCAAGACGTCAATAGGAAAACCATGGCTGTCCCCAGTTTTTAGGACTCTTCCTGTCATGCCAAGTCCTTTTATTCTTTCAGGCTTGGGCCACTGTAGGTCACACTCCAGGAGCAATTCCATTGTTCGAAAGGTAATTATGATTCTTTTTTTATTTAAATAATTTATTCAGATTACATCCCGATTTTTATCCCCTCACTTGCATCCTTCTGTTCCCCGCTCCTTCCCTCTTTCACCCTCTTACTCTCCGCTAGGCCTGTGACAGAACCTAGATTCCCCTCAGTTGAAGCATGGAAGAAACCGTGGGACATATACACTCCAGAATACTACTCAGCTACTAAAAACAAGGAAATATTGAAATCTGCAGGCAAATGGATGGAAAGTAATTATGATTCTTAACACTGGGGACCTAAACATTCTGTTTGTAGAGCTCTGCAAGCCCAAAGATCTCAGATCCTTCTTGTTTTAAAACAATCCATGATGGGAAGGAAGCACATCACATCCCTGTCTCATTAGAGATACAGGATGGGGCAGAGTTCTCTATCCCTTGGCAGCTAGATCTTGGGCAGGGCCTGAGACCTATCATCCTATACCAGAGCAGGAAAGGGAGAGGGAGGGGGAGGAGCTGGGGTGTAGGGATGGGGAGAGGGAGGGAGGGAGTTTTGCAGAGCAGTTTAGTCTGGGTGCAAATGGCCACCTTCAAGCTCCTTGCCTCTGAGCTTCACTTCCTACAATTCTCTGACGATCCTACGAGCTTTCAATTATTTCTCTAACAAATTCTTTTTTTTCTTCTTCTTCTTGTTGGCTCTTTAAATTACCCACAGCTGATATCATTTGCTTGGAGCCCAGAACTCCGGCAGTTTAGTTCTCTCTGCAGGTTCTGTCAGGGACACTCAAGAGCAGAAGTCAGCACTGCTAAGCATCTGGTGGTGACAGCGGGAAGCTAGTGCTAGTCTAGGTCCAAGCTAGAGAGTCACTTCAGTTCCTGCCTCCATGGAACGGAAGTGATCCGTTTCTTAACATCGCCTGAGAGGCTCCAACGAAGGTGAGATGATGCTCACAGTAAGGGGCTTTGCACATGCAAAACATGGCATAAATGCAAGGGTTATTAAGTAGCAAGATTATTAAGAGGCGAAGCCAAACTGATGCCAAGTTACCCCATGTTAGTTGATGGACACTCTTTTCTCAAATTGAAGTTCGCCCTTTGTCTGAGATCTGCTATCATCTTACATCCAAGAGGACATAGGCTGTAGAGAAACTGTTACTACCCACCGAAATGAACCCCCACCTTTTTAATGAATAGAATAAGCCATAAGCTGACTTAAAAGAAACATTGAATGTTTAGTTATTTAAGTATGCAGCATAGCACTTAATATTTTTTTCTGATATATGGGATTTCCTGTTAGTCAACAGGATCTGTCCGAATTGGTAAACACATCCTATCAACTAGAAAGCTTAAAACTTTAGGAAGTTCTGAATATTCAGGATAGGCAGGGCCAGGGCCTTAGAGATCCACATAATAGTACCATTGAAAGTCACTCTAGGTTTCTTAAGGGACTTTGATAGTCTAGGTCCAAATTTACAAAAGGGGATACAGAGGTAACTGAGAGGCAGTCTTGATCTCAGGTGACATTTCCAATAATCTAGATACTTAGAAGTGTCTTGGAGTCCACAGGCACAAAAACTTCCTAGGTGGCTCACACACCTCTTTATAAGTGCTCTATTACAGTAGGCATTATGTGTGTTTCCCTCCCAGTGCCTGAGCTCTGAGTGTGGATGGTCTCAGACATAAATGAAGTGCCACATTCAATTTCCTTCTGAAGTTTGGAGTTGCAGTAAAGGCATCACTTTGAAATCAGAAGCAATAGCAGCTCAAATACCACTGTCGGCACTGATTATTGGTGCATCTCAGGCACATTATTGAATTTCTCTGTGCCTTCAAGTCAACCAAGTGGCTGCGGAAGAATTCAAGAGATTGTGCAGTACTTAACTCAGTGCTGGTGTGAAGGGATTATTCGACTGATGTTAAGTGTTTTATCTCAGAGTCTCTATTATGCCTCCAGTCCCTCTTTGTAGGAAAGTGGCCCCTTGTACAAATCTCCCCATGTTCCCACACTGGCCTCAGTGGGTCTGGGCACTTCCTATTAGCTTTCTATGTTGGAAGTCGCCATGTCTCTGATTCCTCATGAGTCAGTACGCTCACCGGGGACATAGTCTACACTTTTATGTTGTGTTCTCAGCAGAGAAGTCACCTTATTCAATTTATTAGAGGATGCCCTATAAGGATTTTACGGTATAAATCTTACCTCTGAAAGTAAGCGCGTACATGAGTTTTTTGAAGATTAGTTTAAGACAGAATTCCCAAAGCACATTTCACATGATAATAATGTGTGTTCTAAGTGGACAAAGTCCTTAAACTCAGTAGGACTAGACAGCACATTCATAGGCTTTCTTCATTTCTGCTGGGTTTGTCCGATTTGTTGCTGGGTCATGAACACTTTTCATGAAGTATTTTCACAGAGCTTGTGTTATACATGTACATTTTAGAATTATGACTTTGGAACAAGATGGTTCTAGTTTCCCTGAATTGAATTTGGGCTGTAGAGAGCTATTTACAGCTGAGCCTTTCAGCAGGATTACCGTAGGATAGCTACCATAGGACTGCCTTGAAGTACACTTTCATCGTTGTGCCATTTTTTTTCTTTTTTTGGTTGCATCTTTTCAACTTGAGCTGTGTTACATATGATAAGGACACACTGCGTAAGTGAGACTTAAAGAGTGTAACGGAAAGTAGCAGTGCTTGACTTTGGTTCTCACTGTGCCCATCATGCTGAATGAGCTGTTTGCATTTTCTGTGTGTTACATAGCTAGAGTCTATACCAGAGAATGGTGGCTATGTCCCCAAAGAAACATGGTGAATCCAGCTCACCAGTCTTTTCTGGCTGGCTGGCAGAAGATCTCTATTGGCTCACAGCTCCTTGTCAGTGGTATTCTACAGGAGGAGAGAACCCAGCCCACCAGGATTACTGCTCAGTCCTGGCTCCTCAACACAGCTCTTGCTTTTGTTACAGCAATCAAATGCTTCTTGACAGTGACTCCGAATTCTGGCTGCCTGGAATCCTATACCTACTTACAATTTATGGGCCACCTGCAGGGTTGAGCCCAGTTGCTAGATGTTTTTAGTAGTACCCGCAACTAGAGGTGAAGAAAAAGCCAGGGTGGCTGAAGTGTGAGTGAGTGTAAAGGAAGTAGTGTGGATGAGGCTCTGCTGGTGGGCAGAAGCCAGATGCCTCCATACCTTGCACACCACATCAACATTTGAGCAGTTAAGGACACAGGACACCATTGGGAGGCTTTAGAGAAGGCAAGAAAGGCTGTGATAGAGTTTTAGAAGGCTCGTCCTTCCCAGAGGCTAGAAGGTTGAATGTGACTGGGGGTGTTTGTATGCCCTTGGCAACCAACATGAAAAAAGGACTCCTATGGCAGAGCTGGGCTGTTAGGGGTTAAATGCCTTAGGGTTCACATGTTGTATATTAATTTTTAAAACTCGTATGTCAATAGTATTTGCAAGTTACTGGGCCATTGGAAGGTAATTAGGTTGGGATGGGGCACTACTGTTAGCATTAGTGGCTTTACGGAAAGAGACTTCATCTTGTATGCTTGCTTTGTGTTGTCATGTGAGATTTGCTTTTCTGCTTTAACACTGGAAGGCCTCCAGGAGATGATGGCTTTGTGCTCCTGGATTCCCCTGCTTCCAGAACATGCCTGGTTTCACATTTTTTCCTAGCAAAGTATTGAAACAAACAATAACAGAAAACATTTTTATTTTTCCTTCTGCAGGAAGAATGCCCAAGGAGGCCACTGTGTTGGTTAATGCATTTGCCTGATGAATGCCCTAAAATCTGTTCTGAAAATACTTCAAGAATATGGTTCAATGACTGGAATTCTTTCTACAACAAATCCCCAAGAAATAAAATTTATAAAGGAGGAATTAGAGAGAAAAGATCACCGTCAGTAGATATATGGAATTTAACCCAAGGTGATGGCTTTTAAAGACCTTGTGTTATCTTAACTACTTCAGGATTAGAGGTCTGGTGGGGAGCAGGAATAAATCTCCTCAGTTCAGCCTGCCTAGCTGCTGCTTCATGTTGTCAGGCAATATGTTCAGCTGATGTCAAACACTACACACTAGGTGGCACCCACTACCCTGTGTCTGAAACAGGAACGGAGGGAAGGAAATGGATTCCTGTGAGTCGAAAGCAGAGGGAAGGTTAGGGGAGGGCTTGGGAGGGGGCTAAAAAGACAATGCAGGTAGGATATGGGGGGAATGGAGGAGGGGCAAAGGACAATGTGCATTGGCATATATGGATGAAGATGTCACAATGAAATCCATTACATTGTATAATAAATTAAAAAAAAACCAAAAAAGTATAAAATAAATGGTTAACTTTGGAAACTGTAAAAATTTCTCCCCTGACATTTCTCACCTTACTGTCTTCTAAGGTATTTGTTATGTAAGGGTTTTGTGGATAAAGATGTTTGGAAAAAATACTACTTTATGTGTCTTCAGGATATTCCCAGAGCACAGTGGTACACAGATGTTTTGACGAGTTCTTCAGTGAAGACTGTAGTAACTATAACTATAGTAACTTAGCACTAAGTAGCTATAGTAGCGATCCTCCACAACTATTCTGAGAAACACTCTTTGTGGGGAACACAGATGTGGTGTAAACCCTGTCTGAAAAAAAGGAAGAATCCAAGCCATACCAAATTATACCTCAGTCATGGTTATCTGATACTTTAAAAACATCAGAAACATCCATATCACGCACTCCTACCCAGAAGCTCAGGAAATGTTGCAGACAGAAGGTAGAAGGAAGCTGGGAGCACTGCTGAGAAACTGTCACCTGGCAGTGACCTGTCTGCCACACTCAAGAATTCACAGCAGCAGGGGTCGCCTATAAAACCTGCATAGGATCAAGCTCATCACGGCTGCTTCAGGAGGGTGGGTCATTTTTCTGTATGGGTAGGTTTCTTATAGGCTGTCAGTACTCTAGTGAATGGCCTCACACCAAGCACACAACTGGGTTATTTAAAAAAAAACGGGGGGGGGGCACTGGGAGGGGGAAGAAAGACAAGAAGTTGGGAGTGGCAAGCAGGTCTAGGAAAAGTAGGAGAGGAAAGGGTAGATCTGGTGAAAATGTATTGTATACGCGTAGGCAATTCTCAAAAAAATTTGCATTAAAATCATTCTTAATTTATAGTTTTTGGTAATAGCAACCCTGAATGAAGATTTGGCATGTGACATTTCAAGTGTCCGTCTTGGGGCAGGAGGAAGGGGAGGAGACAAAGGAGGGGACATAAAAGCAAGCACACTAGAGCTGGCACACTGTAAGTCATGATCACATAAATCATTAGGGAAAGTCTATAGTCTATATGGCGGAGTTGTATGGCATGGATATTCTGCCCTCAATCTTAAGGTTACTGTTTGCTCCACAGTTATCCTATCGGTGAAGACTGCATGAGAGCGAAGCCTATTCCAAGCCCTCTATCCTCCACCTTGAACTTTCTAGGTTACTGCTAACATGAATAGTTTGGAAATTAATCTTACATGACCAGTGTCATGTACAGAGTTGTTATTTAGCTCTGATAAGAGTTTCTGTCTGTGCTTTCTGGGAATGCTCTTCTTGCTTTTAATGTTCAGCTTAAGTTGTGGAAGCAACATTCTGTATCTTTCATGTTCCACTATTCATAATCCTAATCTGTCATTTTCTTCCTATCCTTTATTTCATTAGAGCCTCTAAAAGTTTACTTGTTTTCTCCAGTAGCTGACCAATGAAATCACAGCATTTAATTTGAAGTTAGGTACTTTCAGTCGAAAATTAAATACGCTCAGGCAAGCTAAAAAAAAATTCCTTCTTCTCTTCTAATGTGGAATAATTTCCAGATGGTATTTTTAACATCAAATGCTTTCCCAAATGTTGCGCATAATAAAGGGTATGCTATCAGACCTCAGAGACTGTCATGTCTTATGAATTGTAATTTTCAAGACTGTAATTTTGGTTGGTTGCCTTACTTGATTTGTGATCTTAATATTTAAACAGATACATTTACTTTTTAAAAATTCTTTTTTTATTTTTAAAAAATTTTATTTGCTTTACATCCCAATTGTAGCCCCTCCCTCATTTCCTCCCGGTTCCACCCTCCCTACCCATCCTTCCTATTCCTCTCCCCTAGTTCTCAGAGAGGAGGAGCCCTTCTCTCCTAGCAACTGACCCCAGCTTATCTAATCTCATCAGGACTGCCTGTATCCTCTTCCTCTGTGACATGGTAAGGCACTCCACCAAGGGGAAGTGATCAAAGTGCAGGCAACAGAGTCCATGACAGGGATGGCTCCTGCTCTCCTTAATAGGGGACCCATATGGAGATTAAGCTGCCTATCAGTTATATTTGAGTCCAGGGCTTAGGTCTTTTCCTAGCATGGTACTTGTTTGGTACATCAGTCTCTGTTGGTCCCTCTGGGCCCAGATTTTTTGGCTCTGTTGGTCTTCTTGTGGAGTTCCTGTCCCCTCTGGGTCCTACTGCCCATTAGTTATCTATGGACTTCTGTGCTCTGCCCAAAGTTTGGCTGTGAGACTCAGCTTCTGCTTCGATCCCGTGCTGGGTGGAGTCATTCAGAGGACAATTATGGTAGGTTCATGTCCTGTTCCCTCTCTTCAACTGCTTCCAGTGTCTATTCTATTTGCTCTTCTGAATGAGAATTAAGCATCCTCCCTAGGGTCCCCCTTGTTACTTAGCTTCTTTAGGTCTGTGGATTGTAATATGGTTATCCTATATTATATGGCTAATATCCACTTATAAATGAGTATATACCATGTTTGTCCTTCTAGGTCTAGGTTACTTCACTCAGGATGATCTTTTCCAGATCCATCTATTTGCCTGCAAATTTCATGATGTCTTTGTTTTTGATAGATGAATAGTAAGTATTCCATTGTGTAGTTGTACCACAGTTTCTATATTCATTCTTCAGTTGAGGGACATCTGGGTTGCTTCTACTTTCTGGTTATCATGAATAAAGCTGCTGTGAACATAGTCCAACAAATGTCCTTGTTGTATGGTGGAGCATTTTTTGGTATATTCCAAGGAGTGGTATAGCTGGATCTTGAGATAGCACTACTCCCAAATTTCTGAGAAAGTACCAGGTTGATTTCCAAAGTGGTTGTACTAGTTTGCACTCCCACACACAATGGAGGAGTGTTCCCTTTCTACATATCCTCACCAACATGTGCTATCACTTGAGTTTTTGATCTTAGCCATTCCAATAGGTATAAAGTAGAATCTCAGAGTTGTTTTGATTTATAGTTCCCTGATGACTAAGGATGTTGAAAATTTTGTTAAGTGCTTTTTGGCCATTCAATATTCCTCTGTTGAGAATTCTCTGTTTAGCTCTGTACCCCATTTTTTTTTACTTGGGATATTTTGTTTGATGATGTTTAATTTCTTGAGTTCTTTATATGTTTTGGATATTAGCCCTTTGTTGGATGTAGGGTTGGTAAAGATCTTTTCCCAGTCTGTAGGCTGTCGTTTTGTTCTGTTGACAGTATCCTTTACCTTACGGAAGCTTTTCAGGTTCATGAAGTTCCATGTATTAATTGTTGACCATAGACCTTGAGCTGTTTGTGTCCTCTTCAGGAAGTTGTCTCCTGTTCCAATGAGTTCAAGGCTCTTTCCCATTTTTTCTTCTAACAGATTGAGTGTGTCTGGTTTTATGTTGAGGTCTTTAATCCACTGGACTTGAGTTTTGTGCATGGTGATAAATATGGATTTATTTTCATTTTTCTACATGTAGACACCCCATTAGACCATCACCATTTGTTGAAGATGCTATCATTTCCCATTGTATGGGTTTGGCTTCTTTGTCAAACATCAAGTGTCCATAGGTGTGTGGTGTGTGAGTTTATTTCTGGGTCTTTGATTCAATTTCATTGACCAACTAGCCTATTTTTATGGTTTTTTTTCCATATGAAGTTGAGAATGTCTGTAAAGAATTGTGTAGGAATTTTGATGGGAATTGCATTGAATCTGCAGATTGCTTTTGGTAAGGTGGCAATTCTGACTATGCTGATTTCCAGATCCATGAGCATGGGTGATCTTTCCATCTTCTGATATCTTCTATAATTTATTTCTTTAGAGACTTGAAGTTATCTATCTATCTATATCTATCTATATCTATCTATCTATCTATCTATCTATCTATCTATCTATCTATCTATCTGTCCATCTATCTATCTATCTTTCACTTGCTTGGTTAGAGTTACACCAAGATACTTTATATTATTTGTGGCTATTGTGAAGTGTGTAGTTTCCCTAATTTCTTTCTCAGCCAGTTTGTCATTTTTATACAATAGGGTTACTGTTTTTTGTTTTGTTTTGTTTTTCTGTTTACGTTTTTGAGTTGATTTTGTATCCAGCCACTTTGCTGAAGGGGTTTATCAGATGTAGGAGGAGCTCACTGGTAAAAATTTTTGGATCACTTATATATACTATCATATCATCCATCAATAGTGATAATTTGACTTCTTCCTTTCTAATTTGTATCCCCTTGATCTTTTTTAGTTTTCTTATTGCTTTAGCTAGAACTTCAAGTACTATATTGAAGAGCTATGGCAATACGGACAGCCTTATTGTGTCTATGATTTCAGTGTGGTTGCTTTAAGTTTCTCTCCATTTGGTTTGATATTGACTATAGGTTTGCTGTATATTGCCTTCACTATGTTTAGGTATGTGCCTTGTATCCCTGATCTCTTCAAAACTTTTAACATGAAGGGATGCTAGATTTTGTTGGATGCTTTTTAGCATCTAAGGAAATGATCATGTGGATTTTTTCTTTCAGTTTCTTTATGTGGTTTAAAGATTAAACCTTTTTGTGATTAAAGCCTTTTTGGTCCTAGTGGATGGTATTTTTAATGTGTTCTTGGATTCAATTTTAAAGCATTTTATTGATATTTTTGGATCAATGTTCATAAGAGAAATTTGTCTGAAATTCTTTCTTTGTTGGGTCTTTGTGTGGTTTGGGTATTGAGGTGACTATGGCCTCAGAATGAGCTTGATAATGTTCCTTCTGTTTCTATTTTGTGGAATAGTTTGAAGACTATTGGTATTAGCTCTTCTTTGAAGGTCTGATAGAATTCTCTGCTGAATCTGTCTTGCCCTGGATTTTTTTTGATTGGAAGAATTATGATGACTGCTTCTATTTTCTTAGGGTATATAGAACTATTTAATTTGTTTATCTGATCTTGATTCAACTTTGGTAAGTGGAATTTATCAAGAAAACTGTCCATATCATTTAGATTTTCAAATTTTGTGACATATAGGATATTGAAGTAAGACCCAACAATTCTTTGGATTTCTTCTGTGTCTGTTATTAAATCTCCCTTTTCATTTCTGATTTAGTTGACTTGAATACCCTCCCTCTGCCTTTTAGTTTGGCTAAGGGTTTATCTGTCTTGTTGATTTTCTCAAAGAACAAGCTCTTGGTTTCATTGATTCTTTCTTCTCTTTGTTTCTAATTTGTCGGTTTCAGCCCTGAGTTTTATTTATCTAATTTTAAAAGCAGAAATATTTTCAAGTTTTCTTCTTTTGAGTTATGCACAATTCTTAGTGTCCGTGTTTCCCTGTGTTGTATAGAAGTCAGAACAAAACCTATGGCACCATAAGTCTCATACTTTGGCAAAAGGAGAGAATATGATGTCACCTTCATTCCTCAATTTTATCATTCTTAAACTGAGCATAATAATGTATAGTATGGTCATAAGATTAAATTAGCTATAAGTATGGCTTGAGTGAAAATTATCATGTTCATTAGTTTCTAAGCATAGCATGAGCTCAGTGCAGTGGGCACCAAGGTAAGGACTGTATTCTTTTGTCAGAATTTTAAAGACTGTTGTATAGAGAAAAGACTTTGACTTTGGGTCAAGAGAAGCCAGGAGTCCAACTATATAGTCAGTAGTGATGGAGCTAAGGGGAAATCATTTATTCTTCCAGAAAACCCTTTCTAATCTGGAAAGTGGAAGAAGCAGGAACTTACCACAAGGGCTGACATCTCCTTAAGGGTGGACACAGCTTAAGTTCATATAAAAATGCTTCTGTCTAAGAATGTGCTGTGACCGTAGGAGTGTTGGCCATGAGGAGATGATAGGATGGCTACCCAGCATTCAAAATTCCTTTCAGGTAATGGATAATTTCAGAACTGGACTCAGGCTTATAATGACTTCTTTTGAGCAAAAGCTATGTAACAGTTACTATGCTAAAGGTTAAGAATAAAAACTCCTTTAAGACAGGGAATTTTAAAGCCAGGTGTGGTGGTGCATGCCTTTAATCCTAGCACACGGGAAGCAGAGGCAGGTGGATTGCTGTGAGTTCAAGGCTAGCCTAATCTACAAAGTGAATACAGGACAGCCAAGGCTACACAGAGAGACCCTGTCTCAAAAAACAACCAACCAACCAACCAACCAAACAAGACAGGGAATTTCCTTTTAGAAATCTTATGAGGCAATAAAGAGAGAGACATGTAAACAATATAGCCAATGCAGATGATAGCTTTCTGGTATATCTTGTATGTCATCCAAGTGTCAAAGACTTAGC
Source organism: Acomys minous (assembly GCF_964271855.1). NCBI lineage: Eukaryota > Metazoa > Chordata > Mammalia > Rodentia > Muridae > Acomys > Acomys minous. Next base: position 124,943,119 of record NC_140484.1, on the reverse strand, counting down.
TTAGCCCATGGATGGTAGAAACTGGTCCTAGCATGAGATGTTACATCACTTCTCTCAGATTTAGCATCAAAGGAGCTGAATCCTTTTGGATGGCAGAGACCTGTATATGCCTGAGAGCCATATGACACTCAAGGTAAGAACATTCATGTGAACTTTTGGGTATTGTCTATACTCAGGTCAACTCTTGTATACTATTAGGGAAATGTGTGTGTGTATGTGTGTGTGTGTGTGTATGTGTGTGTGTGTATGTGTGTGCGTGCATGTGATTGTATGTGTGTATGAGAGAGGAGTAGAAGGAAGCTGGAAAGTAGCAGTAGAATGGGGGCAGAGAGAGATTTGTTTATTTGTTTAAGGGATTGAAATTATGGCTAACAAATTAAGATATCTTGGAAAATTATTTCTATAAATCATAGCTATAAAGTGAAAACAATTTTTGGATTACATAATGAGAACAAAAACTAATGCTTTGTTGAATTATGAACCATAATTATCTTTAAGAACTGGGATCCTTATGTAATTCTTTATTATTTACATGATTACTAAAATTCTAACAGGATTATAAACATTTTCAATGGATTTAGCCATCACCAGACCATGGAGGGAACTTTGTGTAGTGGAAATAGTCAATAAGTACATGAACACACACAAGAAAGTGAAAGAAAGCAAGAGAAAAGGAAAATGGAAGGAAGGAAGCAGGAAAGGACAGAGCAAGTAGAACTGGGCATTGAATTAGAAAATTTACTTATATTTTTGATAGATAAGAAATACATTAACTTGCTAAATTTTAACAGGTTACTTAATCTTGGTGAGCCTGATTCTCTCATATAATCATGAGGAAATACCTTTTGAGGTGATTGTGAGACTTGAAAATAAATTTTGTAGTTAAGATGACTAAGATCTCAAAGTTTATATTATAGCTTAGCACCTACAGTTAATAATATTGTACGTACTGTATATTTATTTCTTTTTATAGCATGTGTGTGTGTGTGTGTGTGTGTGTCTTTAGACCAGAAGTTGACACTGGTTATTTTTCTCTATCCTCCCAAAGATCTTCCTCTGTCTACCTTCGTGGCACTGGGATTACAAGTGTGCACCTCGGGCCCAGGTTTTTATGAGTGCTGGAGATCTGACTTCAGGTCCCAGTGCTTTTACAGCAAGAATCTTACAGGTTGGCAAATTTCTCCAGCCTCATTAAAATTTTTAATATTCTTTATGTGATATGCATGTGTTAAAAGTGATAGCACACAGATAAAGTACTAGGAGAAATAACTAGAGACGATGAATATACTTATGATGGTACACTATGGTAAGAGATTCATAGACATGCATACATTTCTAAACACACTCAGTTGTGTAATACTAAGTAGGTACAGGCTTTTGTTTATCATATACCTTAGTAAAGTGACCTTAAGATTCACTTTAATAAAGTTATTAGCAATAATATATGCTTGAAAGTTGTTACTGGTAATCCTTTTTTAAAATTTAATTTATTTCATTTCTGGTAATTTTTACATTTAAGCAAATGCTGTCTGCTGCCACTTATGACCATTGGCACACCATGTGGCATTCTCTTACCTATTTTCTTATATATGCACCAAACTATATTATGAAACTAAAGTATTAGGCATGTGGTCACAAGTTATGGGGAGATGGTATTTTAATAAGCAAACAATACACCATTGCACTAAGCCTTGCTTTTCAATACTCTGTTGCATAGAGATATGCACCATAACCTAAAAGAAGATGGCACAATGTCCATGTTTACCTGGGAAAAGTAAAGTGACAAGTGTCAAGTGTCTATGAACCATCTGCACTGAAATGTTCCCAAAGTTGTGAAGCATCTTTGTGATTAAAGTGACATCTTCATGGATGATGTTAGACGTAGATGATGGAAAAAACATTAAAGGGATGTACTCACCGACAAGATCTGGTCTCCTCTCTGGAGCTCCCCACTCAGGTCTGCTGGTCCACCAGCCAGAATGAAGGACACAAAAATACCTTCTCCGTCTTCCCCGCCCACAATGTTGAAGCCCAGGCCAGTGGAGCCTTTGTGAAGGACCACCTTGCGGGGCTCCCTGTAGAGACAAACGGAGAATACAGCTCACAGGATGACCCTCTCAGATTCCACTTAAAAAATTTTTTTGGGGGCATATGTGATACCAGCTCTTCATCACTACTATAATGACAGTGGCTTTCCGTGGTAAAATATATGTACAGGTTATGAAAAGTCCTATGAGGGCAGATATCTGAGCTTTCATCACAACTACCAACATCCATTGCAACACCATTCCTGAAACACCTTGTATCAGTGTATCTTCCAGTTTTTCTCTTGTAAAATTTCTGTAACTGTATTGATCATAAAGTATTCAGCAGAATGAGAGGTTACCAAGAAGAGACTTGATACCCTATGAACATATAGAGGGGGAGGTAATCCCCCTCAGGAACAGTCATAGGGGAGGGGAGTAAGGGGAAAATGGGAGGGAGGGAAGAACGGGAGGATACAAGGGAAGGGATAACCATAGAGATGTAACAAGAATAAATTAATAAAAAAAAAAAAAAAAAAAAAAGAAACACAGGAGAGATTTTGACAGGAAAGGAGTCAGTTGAAACCTGCAGGGGGTGGAATGCATACAACAGGTGGCTAGGGAGATGGGGGAGGGGTCTAGCAGAACTTGGGAGAGGGTAAAAATATGATCAAAATATACTGTATGAAAAGTAAAAAAAAAAAAAAAATCCTCCTCCCTCCACTTCCTTGCTAACTTATCCCTTCCCAGGCCTTAGCTTGGAAAGAAGAGGGTGAATTTAGAGGTTTGACTTATTTTTGTCTGTTGGTGGTGGCAGATTATAGGAGTCTGCAGTATTTTATCCAGTATATAAAAGATGCAAGCAAAAAATAAAACAAAGAAAAGAAAGTTCCAGGAACTCTTTAGTGCCCATTTATGCCTAATCTGAGGCAGTTTGCTTCCTCCTAACACTTCTTTTCAGTTTTTAGAGAGGTCTAGTTTGGCGGTTTTATTATGTTCACATTATTTATTTAGTTTTATTTATTTATATTTTGAAATGTGTGTCTATTAAAGAAGAGGGAAGATTAGAGAGGAAGGGACAGGCATATGTAAAGGGACACTAGCCCACTCACGCATGTGGCTCTGGCAGGTCTTGTTATTCTCCCAATGCCCTCTGCCTTGCTAAAAGAACATTACATTGCGTTCTACTGGTAGCCATCAAGGTCTATTTTCTTGTTTAGCCACTTCCTCCTCCTGAGGCTGACTACCAAGGTCTAGCTATCAAAGTAGTAAAATCCAGCAACCAAAGACCCCATTTTGCTCACCTAATTAATATGCCCAATTAAAATTAAACACCTCACCCTGACATGGGGTTTCCCTCTTTACCATTATAAACCTCCATTTTCCTATGGGCCACTTCTATCTCTTTATCCAGAGGCAGTCCTTTGTCCTCGGGGACAAATGGCCCTGCCCTCTCTCCCTTGTTTCCTTCCCCTTCTCTCTCTCTCTCTCTCTCTCTCTCTCTCTCTCTCTCTCTCTCTCTCTCTCTCTCTCTCTCCTATCTTTGTCTCTTATTCCCTGCCCTCTGTCCCTCTGGGGCAAATAAATCTCCTTTGTGCTGAGAACTTGATCTTGGGGTGTTCTGATCCAATATGATACAGGTCTCTTACAACATGTGTCATCTATACCTCGGACACACTGTGCTTTGAGTATGTCACGGAGCACAGCACTTCAGGGTGGTTGCTAGCTCACACCTCCTTCTGTATTATGTGGACTGGAGTTCAGTCATAAGCACTTCCCCAGCACAGCGAGAAGAGTTGACCATCCGAAAGAATACAGGAAATGCTACTGAGAGAATAGAGGAACTCCCACAGAGATTTAGGCCTTCACTTCAGATTATAATTATTTATGCAAATGTCTTTCTTCCTTGCTTGGGTTTTAATCAGGGATTGGAAAATGCGCACACATCAGGGATGGCAAAGACAGTTTAAGTGTATGATGCAGGCTGAAGAGGGCTTGTGGCACACTCCATCCAAGAGGGCTGCAACTAGCTGACTCTTGATGACTTCAAGGAGGAACTGCCTCGTTTGAACACCGCCTTACTCTCCAGTTTCTTTTAAAGATAAGCCAAGAATCTAGATTTTATGTAAAATTTCCAGCATTTTAAATCAACAAGGATTAAAAAATTAAAAAAAGTACCATGCAGTTCCAACTTTAACTTTCTGTGTTATAGACCCAGCTAGGGGTGCCAGTGCAAGATGGCATTATGTGAAGTTCGATGACGCGTCTGATACCTGTTTGGCATAGACATGATTTGACGTCTGGTAATTCTCTGTCCTTTTAAGATGATTTAGAAATCTATTTTCAGTGACATTTCTATCCTCCCCCTTTAAAGTTCTCTTACTGTAGAATAACATTTCCATTTTTCCTTTGTCTCATTTTTGCTCTTTTTGTAGTATAATTGCTTAAGACCCGTCAGCATTATGATGACTCATTCTCAAAACATTTGACGCCACAGTTCTCTTGCCTACATGTTCGTAGTCATGAAATGACTCTGGATCTGATGAATATAATGTCTTGAATTTCTATGAAGCATATTTTGTGTGAGTCACATGGCTTTCAGACAGGCCACAATCTCCTTGGGTTTAATGTTAGTTTTAGCTAGAAGAACGGTCAAGAAATACTTGGTAATCAAATGAATAAACCAACACAAATTTACAAAGAATGTAAATATATGTAAATATATATTTATCTTAATATATTTAATATAAAATATCTATTAATATGGAAACACTGTTGCTAACCTGCTATGCTATTCTTCTTCCAGAATTCAGATGATCTCAAGATCATTACCAGCCCTTATCACAGATCATTATATACTGACAGTGGAACAGAATTTTAACCCCCATTCTTTATTCATGTCAGTGAAGGTCACTTAACTGATCATCTGGGATCTGTCCCTGTCATCCCTCTCAGATGCCCAATTCTCAACTGAGCCTGGTAGACGCTACATGGATATAATGCTGGAAAACTGTAAAGCTAGAAAGCATTATATCCATGTAACTTCAATAATGCTTACTATCCCGACTTGGTTTATACATTACCATCCCCATAGATAGTAATTAACTTGAGAAAAATATCCATAGCATTATTTTTTTTTGTCTTTAATACTTAGTACAGAATTAAGTGCTTTCTCTTTGTTAAGTGCAGTTTCATGTTTCATCTCAAATACAGATTCTGGAGAATCTGGAACCTACCGCCTCTAGTATCAGCATGTTTTGAAAGGACACATTTACCCATCTAGCGAGTTTGTTAGGAAGCAGACACTTCTGGAATGCCCACTCTGTGTTGGCAGCTGGGAATATAAAGATTAAGTGGCCCGAGGTTGGAAGGGCTAGTTGGAAACAAACAAGGGTGCTGCTATGACAGAGGCTTGAGAGTACTAAATTAATAGATACGAGTGAAGAGTGAGTAACCTAACAAGTTTGTCTTTGTATTGTCATTACTCCTGGAAACATGCTACCCTCTTCTATGTAGTTCTAGATTTCTCTTGACGTGACACAAAAAGCCCTCCTAATAATAAAACCCCTGGGTTTTGGGCAACTGGACAAAGGCCAGTTTGTTCTGCTCCAAGCTGTATCAGGTGAGCCACAGCACAAGCCTGTTTACATGGGGATGATGGGGGTGCTCTAAGGCAGGTGGAGTTTTGAGGAGAGGAGTGCCATGGGATCTTTAGTTTAACCCTACATGGCTCAGGTGGGTTCATGATTCAAGGAGAAAGTGACCACTTAAACCGGAAAAACTTGGGGTTAAGGGAGGGTAAGAATGTCATCCATCATCTTTTAGAAACACAAGTCTGTTCATGTTATTCTTTGCTCAGAAATCTTCAGTTTAATCTCTGGATGGTCTACATTTCTAAAAATAACATAAAGAAGTCCTCATCACACTTCTTTTACCCACATGTTGATGTGCCCAGATTAATTTAGTCTCTTAAAAAAGTACACTATATTAATCACTCTGCATGAAACTTAAGTCCAAGTGGATCAAACACCTCAACATAAAACTGGACACAATATAATAGAATAGAAAACAGGGAATAGCCTTGAATGCACTGGCACAGGAGACAACTTCCTGAACAGAACAGCAACAGCTCAGGCTCTAAGATCAACATTTAATAAATAGGACCTTATGAAACTGAAAAGTTTCTGTAAGGCAAAGGACACTATAATAAGACAAAAATGGCAGTCTACAGATTGGGAAAAAATCATTACCAACCCTACATCTGGCAGAGGGCTAATATCCAAAATATATAAAGAAATCAAGAAATTAAATGCAAACAAGCAAAATAAACCAATTGAAAAATGGGGTACAGAGCTAAATAGATAATTCTCAACAGAGGAATCTCTAATGGCCAGAAAGCACTTAGAAATGTTTAACGTCCTTAGTCATCAGGAAAATGTAAATCAAAATGACTCTGAGATTCCATCTTACACCCATCAGGATGGCTAAGATAAAAAGCTCAAGTGACAGCACATGCTGGCGAGGATGTGGAGAACGGGGACCACTTCTTCATCGCTGGTGGGAGTGCAAACTTGTACAACCACTGTGGAAATCAATCTGGAGGTTTCAGTCAGAAAATTAAGAACAGATCTACCTCAAGACCCAGCTACACCTGAACATAAACCCCAAAGGTCCTCCACTGTACCACAAGCACATTTGCTCAAACTATGTTCATAGCAGCGTTATCCATAATAGCCAGAAACTGGAAACAACCTACATGTTCCTTAACTGAAGAATAGATAAGGAAACTGTGGTACATTTTCTTAATAATTATACTCAGCTATTATAAACAAGAAAATCTTGGAATTCACAGGCAAATGCATGAAACTAAAAAAGATCATCCCGAGTGAGCTAGCCCAGACCCAGAAAGACACACATGGTATGTACTCATTTACAAGTGGATATTAACCATAGAGTAAAGAATAACCATACCACAATACACAGACCCAAGGAAGCTAAGTAACAAGGAGGGCCCAAGGAAGAAACCTTGAATTCCACTCAGAAGAGGAAATAAAACAGACAATGGAAGTAGATGAAGAGAGGGAACTGGGTAGGAGAGGCAGGGGTGAGGGGAACGATGGTGGAGACCAGGTGCAGGAAAGCAGGGGTGGGAGGTGGGAGGTGGGAGGGCTGGGAGAGAGATAGGAGGCCGATTGGTAGGGATCTCTGAGACAAGCTGGGGACTTGTGATGAGGTAGGCTCCTCTGAGGATATGGGGTGACTATAGCTGAGGCTCCTAGCAGCTGGGCATATGGAAACTGAAGTGCCCACCTCCTATAGCCAGTCACAACTTCCAATGGAGGAAGGGTACACCAACCTACCCACAAACGTTTTGACCCAAATTTTACTCTGCCTATAAGATGGGCAGGGATAAAGTTGTAGTGGAGTTTGAAGAAACGACCAAGCAATGTCTGGCCCTACTTGAGGCCCACCCCTAGAGAAGTGAGCTAACCTCTGTCACTATTAACAACACTCTGGTATGCTTGCAGACATGAGCCAAACTAACTCCACTGAGAGGCTCCAACCAGCAGCAGATTGAAACAGATGCTGAGACCCATAGCCAAACATTAGAGATCGGGGAATCTTGTGGGAGAGTCAGGGGAAGGATAAAGGGACCTGAAGGGGACAAGAACTCCACAAGAAGACCAACAGAGATAATAACTTAGGCCCATGGGAGCTCACAGAGACTGAACCCACCAACTTAAGTACATGCACAGACTGGATATACATTTATGGGGCTGATGGACAGCTTGGTCTTCATGTGGCTCCCTTAGCTACTGGAGTGGGTCGGGTCGGGGAGGTTGTCACATGGACATGGATCAGTTGTTTGCTATTGCATAACTTTCCCTAGCTGGGTAGCCTGTCTTGTCTCAATGGAAGACGATGAGCTTAGTCCTGATGCAACATGAAGTGTCAGAGTAGGATGGCGGCGGGGGGGTGGTGGTGGAGTGGGGTGGGGAGGAGAAGGGGGCTCCCTTCTCTGGGAAGAAGGTTAGGGGGGAATAGGGTAAGAGGGTAAGAGGGTGGGACTGGGAGGAGGGGAGGGAGGGGGCTGTGACTGGTATGTAAAGTGAATAAATTAATGAGAAAAATATTCTGCTAACTTAAAAATAATTAAAGTATAATGATGGATCCAGAGAGTCCTAGAAACCTACAAGAAGAACACTATGATGGGCAAATCTGGGCCCAGGGGTTGCGCTCGATCTATGGCACCAACCAAGGACAATATGTCCAGTCATCATCAAACCCCTACCCAGATCTAGCCAAGGGACAAGACATTCTCCACAGTTAAGTGAGACTGGGGACTGACTTTCACACGAACTCCAGTGCCCTATATTTGGCCATGTCCCCTTGATGGGGAGACCTGATGGCACTTGCAGGAAGGATAGCAGACTACCAAGAAGAAACTTGATACCCTAGCATCATATTCAAGGGGAGGAGGTCCCCTTCAGTCACAGTCATAGGGAAAGGGAATGGGGTGAAAGCAGGAAGGAGGGAGGAATGGGAAGATGCACGGGATGGGATAGCAATTGAGATGTAATATGAATGGTTTTATTTTTCAATTAAAAATAGTATCATAAAAATAATTAAAATATAATTAATTAAAATATAATTAAAGTATAGTGAGTTCAATTCTCAGCAACCACATGGTGGCTCACAACTATTTTTTGATCCAGTGTCCTCTTCTGGTCTGCAGATGTATGTAACAACAAAACATCAAATTTATATAAAATAACAGAAGTCACAGCATCACTTTATTGACAGCACTCTAGCTTCCTTTACTGTTTGGACCCGTCTTTATCTACACATCTACACAATGAATCTGTGTGACTCAGAAGTATAAACAGCTTCAGATTTTTGTTATTGTTATGTTTTTGCTTGTAGTACTGGGAGGCAGCACACACAAAGCACATGAGAGTCATACAACAGATATGTTTCACAAGGAAGAAAAATCCAAGGGAGTGTTGGGGAGAAGTGATTCTGAGCTATGGCTCCACAAATAAAGATGAGTGAGAATCAGGGCATTGCCCCACCTCCATCTCAGGTTTGTAGACCAGGCTGGCCTTGAACCCACAGCGGTGCACCTGCCTCTGCCTCCTGAGTGCTGGGATTAAAGGTGTGTGCCACTGTGCTCAGCACTCCAGTGTCTAGATTTGAGGTCTGTGGGGGAGAGTAGGATTGTGGGAGCCCAGAGGCAAAGTGGGATGGGAGACTCTTCCTAAGCTGGGGCCCTAAAAGCAATATCTTAAACAAAAGAATTAAAAAACAAACAAACAAACAAACAACAACAACAACAAAACAAAAGGATAAAACAGAAACACAAAGCTCAAAAGCAACAGCCTCTGTTATATCAAAGATACAAACCTGAATTTGACTGAAGTACAAAAGGTCTGGAGAGCTAATCAAAGTGTTTAATAAGGAGGAGGTCATACCGTAGGAAGAGAATGAACAGATCTGAGTAAATTGAGAGAGGGACAGAGAGTCTTGCTGGCTTGTAAGTGAAAGGGGTCAGTAAGAGATGTCCAGTACAGGGAAGGCAGGTGTGTGCTTCAGCTCTGGCTCCACGTAGAAAACATGAATACATTGTCATTCTTGGTCAGGATAGCACATGAAACAGGCTCAACTAACTATTGCAGTGAAATGGCAGTGCCCGCAAAGGCTGTTAGCTGACGTGCCTCTAGGCTTACCAAACCATGTGCTCATTAAAACATGCTTTCACATAGTGATTTTTTTTTCCTAATGGGAATAGTGTGCTAATGAGCACACTCTGGTATCTTGAGAAGTTATATTATCATTGTAAAATAAAGATAACGATAGAGCATGTGAACTTGCTCGCCCCTGGGTACAGTGACAAAAATTAAATTTCAAAGTGTGTAGACCTAAGACCCAGATCATTACTGTGATGGCCCAGTAGAACTGTTATCCTCTTATATCCTGTCTGCGGAGATGGTCTTCATGAGCCTTTGTTCCTATCTTTCTTTATAAGCACAACTCTGCACGTATGAGCAGTGTTGGTAAGGAAAAGAGACAGTGGTAGATTAAAGAAGTGTTTTTTTTTTTCCCACAAAGGGAAACTGTTCATTAGCATAACTGCGAGGGTGAGCAGGAATGTTGGACCCTTGAGGGCCAATTGCAGCAAGCTTCAAAGCTGTCCAGACATTGATTATTACTCATGTCTCATAGTTTTGTGAGCTGGGTCCTCAGAAGACTGCAGTATAATGCAGACTCCAAGTTGAAATAATTAATTACTGTGGTCAGTCAAACAACTAGTCAAGTGGAGAAAAATTCTGTTGAAGAGTTATTGCAAAGATGTGTTAAAACAATATATTTGGATTTTGGCATGATGAGTTGGGGATCTCTGCTGGACTTTAACCAAACAACAGAAGGTAGGCTGACTTCATCGAAATGGTCATAACACAACTATTGAATCTGGGTTAAATATAGTGTGGTTGGTGGGTACTGTGTGAGATTAAAAAAAAAACATAATTCTATTAAATAAGGATGGTCTGGTGTGCTGTGATGAGGGCAGACTATGGGCATTTGAGTAGATAGAATCTGTGTTTGATTCATACTCATTAATAGATAAACATATTATTAATAGATGAATTAAATCAATTTACTTCATTCTGTCTTTGTCTCACTGTGTGTGTATGTGTGCATGTACTTGTACATGTGCTGTCACGCATGTGTATGTATTTGAGCATTTGTACATTTGTGTGTGTGTGCATGTGTGTGTGTGTGTGTGTGTGTGTGTGTGTGTGTGTGTGTATAAATGTAGACACATGCATACCAAGGCACACGTATGGACATCAGAGGACAACTTTGGATACTAGCCCTTGACTTCCAGTGTTTGAGACAGCAGGCAGGGATTTTTGTTTTTATTTATCTGCTGCATATATTGTAGTTACCAGCTTTTTACCATCTCAGGATTCGCCTGTCCCCACCTCCCATCTCTCCGTAGGCATGCTGGGATTATAGATGTACACATGACTCTATCTGGCTTTATGTGGGATCTGGGGGTTTAAACCCAGGATTTCATGCTTCCACATGTGCTTTCCTTACAGAGCTGTCTCACCTGCCCAATCTAAAAAACTTTTAAACTCATCTTTATTGTTGTTGTATGTCGTGAATAATAGCATCTATATCATGGTGTTATAATGAAGAATTTAAACAAAATATTAAGTACTAAGATCAGACAGGAAGTGTTCAATAAAGGCCATCCCACTGCCTTGTGCTCTATGACTTATGATCACTGGAAAACAAATGGGTACACATAAAACAATAAGTGAACAATTCAAGAACAATGTGGTAAGTAGCAAATTTATGCTATGGGTTAAAGAGAGCTCTGAAGTAAAATATTAAGATGTGGAAGAGGTAGAATATGAGCTGGATCTGGAGGGCTGGGTAGATATTAAATAAATAGACAGAGAAGTGGTGGCTACAGTGTGCCTGTCAGTAGATTGAGCTCAAGGTCAGAGAGGGAACAAATACGTTATATGTTTGAAGAACTGGACATTTGTCACTTTCATGAAACATCAGCATTAATGAAAACTGAGAAGAACAAGGAAAACTGGGAGGATCCCTGATGCTGAGCTGGGAATTCAGAGTCTCTGCAGCTAGCGTTTCTAGATTCTGCAGAGACTGAAGGGAGTGACTTCTGTCTGAAGCCCAAGCTGTTTGCTTTCTGTTGTGGTTCTTCTGTAACTTTCCAAGTTAAACACTGGAAGTCTTTCCACAAACACTTGCTGCAAAGCGAGGGGATGTGGGTGAAGCTGTGTAGCCCAAAGGCTGAGTCTTCACTGCTCAGACCCAGCCTGCTACAGACTTCCTGAGGTCTTTGCTCTTTGCTAGGGAGAACCTGGGGATTAGTTAAACATCTGAGAGCGACACAGACCATTTCACAAAACTTTGAACCCAAAAATACTTAATCCTGAGAGTGCCAAATACAACAAAGCTGGACATTGTGGAAAGCTTGGAAAACTTTGCTTATTTTTGAAATAGTTTTATTGTATTAGGGTTAAAAGCTTTTTTTTTATTTAGACAAAAAGGAAGATATAGAAATAATTAGGAATAATAGGAAGAAAGAGTAGATTATTGAATATACTCCTATAGATCTTTGTATATTGATATAAATTAAGGTTGTATTTGTTATAATTGGTTACATTTGTATAGGTCTTTTGTTTATTGATACAAAATTAAGGTTATATCTTGGTTACAACATACTATATATCAACTCTTTTATAGGCATTGTACCTATATAATTCTTAAAAATACAATGTGAAGTTCTAGGTTTTTTTTGAAAGTCACCATCACAAACGGTTTAGGTTAATTAAAAAATGCAAAGCATTTTTGGTTGTTTTGTACATTGATACAAAATAAGTTTAACTTTAACACATTGGTATATAATATATATAATATATGTATGTATATATTGTACTCATACAACTAAATTATAATACAAGGTTTACTTCCAATATGTTGAAAGTACTAATGCATGCTGTTTAGACTAAGTAATACAAGTTAATTGTTAGTGGATCAAATCATGGTCATTTCAGTGACTAGTCTACTTTTATTACAAGAATACACATCCTAGGTTTAACAGATAGATATGATTCTATAGAAAGATAAGGTAAAATAGTTAGATAAGGTCTTCAAAAACCTCAGGGACCTACAGAATATGCCATTTAAAGATTTTTTTTTTTTTACTATTTTAAAGATTCTTGACAATAAGACAGGTTAACTCCTGGCAACCTCAAAGAAGATGATGAGCATTAAACAACCTCCTTATAAAGATGGCTTCAAATGGGGCAAACAAGCCACTGGGCAAAATGTCCTCATTTCTGCCACAGACAGAATTCTGCCTAAAAATGAGCAAGCTTGGATGCAGGATGAGTTGACAGCCAAACTCTGCCAAGACAGGGTAAGCAAGTCCTCAATAGTTTCTGCCTCAGTATATCCATCTGTCATATATACTGGGCCAGAAGGCTGAAGATGATGCTTCAGTGTTATAGAGTTTAGGTGATGGTTCAGGCAGCAAACTGTCTTTGTCATTTTTCATCCTGGAAGCTGCTAACCTGCACTTTCAGTTTACTCATGTAATTAATTTTATTCCTTCTCAAGTGTCTGAAGGAGTTGAAGAACAAATAGTTTAGTTTTAACATTAAGCTTAGTTGTTTAGGGATTAAAATGTTTTCAGGTCTAGATAGATGTTTTAAGTTGATAGAGATGTGATATGATAGATATTTACATTCAGCATTTTATTTTTTAAATTTAAATTTATTTTTTACATATACATTTATATTATTACATGTATATACAATAAACTACACTAAGAAGAATCATGAAATAGTCAGGAATTATATAAATGTTACCTTCATAGTGTTTTGGCTATTTGTATTTGACAGCCTTGAAGAAAACATCTTTCCTATCTTGGTTTGTCTAAAATTCTGAATGTAAATCAATATCTATTATATCTCATCATTATCAACTTAAAACATATATCTAGACTTAAAAATGTCTTAATGCCTAAACTTCCTTCTCAAGTCTCTGATGGGGTTAAAGACCAGATAGTTTAGTTTTACATTCAGAATTTTAGACTTACCAAGGTTGCCAAATACAAATAGCCAAAAAAACCCTATTAATTTAACGTTTATATAATTCCTGATTATTTCATGGTTCTTCTTGTTATATGTAGTTTATTGTATATATGTGTAATAATATAAATGTATATGTAAAAAATAAAAAAATAAATTGGAAATATTATAAAAAAGAAATGCAAAGTAATAGTCAGTCCAATTGTAGTTTTGTTAGGTACTAGTTTAGTTAGTTACATGTGTTTTCTAAGTTAAACAGACAGTATGTAGTTAGAAACAAGCAATTCAGATATGCTAAATATAGACAGATGGTCTTCAAAAACCTCAAAGGTCTGTGGAATATGGCATTTACTGATGTTTTCTTAATTTAAGAAATTTTTTTGACAATGAGACATGTCAGCTGCTGGCAGCACCCCAATTCTACTTCAAAGACCATCAAAACCCCCTCCATTTGGGGTTTGCTTCATATATTGCAAACTTGCCACTGTGTAAGGAAATGACCTTGCTTCAACTGTAGACAGACAGAATACTGTACAAACTGGATGCAGGGGAGTCGACTGCTGAGCTTTGCAAGGACAAGGTAGGCAAGATCGTCATAACACCTGCTTCACAGAAAAGTCTGTCAGTTATTCTGAGCCAGAGCCGAAGACGATGCTCCAACATTATAGAGAAATTTTGGGAGACTGTCCAGACAACTAATTATTTCTGTCATTTCTACAGTTTAGAAGCTGCTTGCCCCGCACTTCTTATTTATTCAGGCAATATTTATCCTTCTCGGGTCTCCGGATAGTTATAGTGTCAGAGTTAAGCTTAGTTGTCTAAGATGATGTTTTAGGTCTAAAAAGATAGTTTTTGATTGACAACGCAAGTCATGATAGAAATTGAGTTAGATATAGAACTCTGAACATACCAAGATAGGATGGTAGAGTACCTTCTTCAAGGTTGCTAAACTCATATGGACTAGATATTGTGAATGTAATTTTACTCGGTAGTATTTAATTTACTGATGTTATGGAAAAAGCCTTTTATTTAGACAAGATGGGAAATGTTATAAGATATTTGGTCCCATTGTATACTCCAAGGTTGTGAATTGTAAAATCCTGTGTCTAGTTGTGGAGTAGCTCAGACCTAGACTGCACCTTTAATCCAAAAGCTTTTTGAAAACAGGATTAAATAAAGTTAACCCAAGTCAAGAGGCAGAGCAAGTAACTAGCTTACAGGGGCTAAACAGAAATGAGGGTTGCTGAGGTGGAGGGTATTTAGGGCAGCATGGAGTAGAAGAAGGGGCTTCTGGGTTTTTTTCTTCTGGGATGTGAGCTGAGTAGGAAGGTCATCTGGTGCTTTCTCTGCCTCTCTGAGCTGGCAGGTTTTCACCCCAGCATCTGGTTCCTTAATCTTTATTGGTAAAATTGAACAATTGAGATTTTCATTTTTTAAAAAATAACAACAAGGGATTGATTTTCATAGCTTTGTTTATTATTCCTAAAGACATACATTTTATGAAGCAATTTTAATGTGAGTCAGAGCCCTATGGAACAACAAAATTCCAGTCATCTGTGATTACTGTGATCTAACTAAAAGCATTTAGGTTCAAGTTTCACAACTCCTAACTCTAATTTGAGGACATCATATCATTGTAGAAAAAGCTTAACCTGAGCCCAGTCTTCTAGTTTTCCACTCTAAGATTAACCAGTGGATATTTCTGAACACATCCTTTATTCTTATTTATTTAAATTTTGTTTCTTTTTTATTATACAGCTGCAAATTAGTGGCCCAGCTCCCTATTTATGCCTCTTCAATGCTGGGGGATTTTTTTCTCCCAAGAACAAAAATAGGATTGAACTTAGCAGTAAAGCTCTGTGCATCAGGTGGCATATTTTCAGCCACAGCATCCTATCCTGCACCGAGTGTTTCTAGAATGATTGACAATCTTTAGTATGTGTGACTGTGCTTGGCTTTGAACAAGACACTTCTGAACAACTGTGTAAAGAAGCTAGTGGGGAGGGATGCAAACAGAATCACAAGGAATCCTCCCAATCCTAGCATTTCAAGTACTTTCTTAAGGAAACCAGGGTTCTGGTGGATAATGAAGTATCTGTGTGACTATGTGACTATTGAAGAATCATTTCAAAGAGCGTAGAGTGAATGGAATGGGTTTATTTTTAGTTCTACCATAAGGCAAACTCCTTTGGATTCTGATAATACAAACTTTCCCCTCTACATTTTTACAGTAGAAGCTTTTGAGACATTAAAAGTTGATGACGACTGTCCTGTCAAATGTTGTAGTAATGTGTTACTATGCACTAGAAGCATGCTTGATGTGACCAAGAAACTACAACTTATGTTTAGTTCATAAGTAAATTATAGTAAATAATTCCATATATCTAGTTTCTACTTAATTGACAGTGTAGTTCTTGAGTGGTTTTTCTTTATATGGAGCTGGGTGTGGTGGCACATGCCTTTAATCTCAGTACTTGGAAGGCAGAGGCAGGTGGATCTCTGTGAGTTCGAGGCCAGTCTGGTCTACAAAGTGAGTCCAGGACAGCTAGGGCTATATGGAGAAACCTGTCTTGAAAACCCAAAAAGAAACAAAACCAACCAACCAAACAAACAAAACAAACAAAAGGTATTATGTTTTCATTTCCAGCTTTATCTCTGTGTTCTTTCTTAGTCTCCTTACAAGATTTTTATTTGGTAAACTCCTATTGCTGAAGATACCATGCACTTTGGAAACAAGACCTGCAGGACACAAACTGGACCTCATTTGAAAGCCTCCTCCTTGAGGACTAGATTTCACAGTACTGGAAGGTGCTACTCAAGCTTACAAGAGAGAAGCAACCAATAGTCCTACCCAGCTGTGATGCCAGCTATAAAACGCCACAGCAACCAGCATAGTATGATAGCCCTAAGGGTGTAGTAGTGGCACTCATATTTTGATAGTAACCAACCGCTCTCTAATAGGAGGGAAATCATACCTGTTACTAGAATCTTAGTCAACTGTTTAGGGCTAGTAAAGTTACTGTTCCTGGAAGAGAGCTATGACTGCCACTTTACTCAGCCTGCATAATTTTAAATATTTATCTTTATACTCACAAATAAACGTAGATCTCACCACTCACCAATGAAGCTTCTTTTTTGGAACAGACTGAGACCACTACAGAAAATTACAACTGGTCGTAACGCAGAGAACAAGTAATCATAGGATCTCCAGCCCCAGAAGGTGAATTTACAACAGAACTCCCACACCTAAGGCTTGGGGAACATTGCAGAAGAGGGCATGGAGAGATTAGAAGAGCCAGAGGACCAGGATATCTGCTGTGAGATTGTGTCCCTCAGAAATGAAACATAAGCTTCACCCATGATACTTAATAATACAGGGGCCCAAACAAGACCTCAAGAAGTATAATACCAACTGGCATGTTAGTATGGAAGGGGGAAGTCTCATAGGGCTCCCACCCATAGATAAGGAGCTACAGCAACTATAGAATGCCAATAGAGAAATAATCTTTCCCTAAGGATGAACACCCTAATTGGTTATCTAATACCAAGTGGCTAGCCCTAAAATCATATTCATACAAGTAACACTAAACAGATTGAGCAGATTTTGCGTATATATTTTTATAGGTATATAACAATAGTAAAGAAAGAGTGGCCATCATTTCAAATAGGAGCAAATAGGGGGTTGTTTCATGGGTGGGAGTGAGGGGAGGAAAAAGAAGATGAAAAAGCTGTAATTGTATTTTAATTACAAAGCAAAATGGAGATAAAGAAGATTCTTACTTGCCTTTCACAAATGGCATCATCAAAACTTATGTCCTTGGTCACCTCCTTAATACTTCTTTCCTTGGAAGAGCTCGTTTTTGTGTTTTGGTTTTGTTTTTTGTTTTTTGTTCTTTTTTCCCTTTAGACCCTATTTTAAATGCTACTATCATAACATGGTCCAAAGCAGCCAGCCCTTGCTTCATTATTTTCTGTCATATTCTTCTGCGTGTCTCACTCATAATGCTTGTCTTGTGGTGAAATATCCTGGTCAATGCTCATTACTTTGCCTGCCCCCATCTCTGGCTGGAATGTAATCTAGATGAGCAGAGCCCAGCATGTATTGTGGACTTAATATTTGTTGAATGAACCAATAAATGGGTGCTCTTATCTTTCTCCACTACTGATGATTTGCTAATCCCTCTCCCTCACTCCGACCAGTATCTTCCACTTCAGATTTCCAGTTGACTGCTCTAGAATGAAATTACTGTCTTCCACAGAAACTGATTTCCCCCTTATCTTGGTTAATGATGTCTGCCCCATCTCACAAATCAGAAACTTCTGCATTTTTCCTCTTCATTCTCACCCAGTACGTCTAATATGTGACAAAGTACAGTCTGCTTTCCCACCCAAGTGCCTTCTCACTCACTCTTGTATTGTTTTATCCAGCACCTTACCATCTGCACTTGGGTCTTTGTGAGGAATCTCTAGCAAGGCTCTTCCTGTCACTGCTTGAACTCTCTGCTCTGTGTGGCTGCCAAAGAAACCATATTGAAACATACATCTGGGTGTGGTGGTACATTATTGTAATCCTAATACTCAGCACCATGGGGGCAAGAGAATCAGTGTTCATTTACACAGCAAAGTTGAGGTCAACCCAAGCTATATGAGACTCTTTCTCAGAAAAACAAAAGCAACCAACCAATTAAAAAACCCCAGACCAATGGTTCTCAGGCCATGGGATTGAGTGACCCCTTCACAAGGGTCACCTAAGACCATCGGAAAAGACATTATGACTCATAACAGTAGCAAAATTGCAGTTATGAAGTAGCAATGAAAATGATTTTATGGTTGGGGGGAGGGTCACAGAATTAGCATGTTGAGAACTACTGCCCTAGACTTTAAAAACGTTTACTTCATTCCTCCCCTCTAAAGCACTCACTGCTACATTGCCCAATGGCATGATGATGATGGTGACAACGATGATGACAATGACGACAGTGGTGGCGGTGGTGATAAATTCCTGTGGGATATTGCTTTAGTCTCTCCATCCTGCCTGTCTCTCACCCAGCCATTGTGGACCACCATTCTCCTCTCTACTCCTGAAAGCCTGAGCTTTGTAGGTCTCTCATAGCACCGATCATACATCATTTATCTCTGTGTGCTTGGGTTTTTCACAAAGCTCCAGAGAAGTGGGATGAAGGGTTCTAGTATTCTAATGCACAGCAAGATGACTACAGTTGGGAACATCAGAATACTTAGATAAAATAAAGAATTTTAAATATTTTCAGCTCAAAGACATGATAAACAATAAAAACAACAGACATGAGAACTGCTCAGACTTGATAATTCTAGAGTGTATCATGCGTCAACTATCACCAGCTTCTTTACAAATAAAAGTTTTTGTTAATTGAAAATAACAAAAGCCCTGTGTGTCCCCTCTTCTCTTTTTTCATAGGGTTTCAAGATAAATCAACTCTTGGTATTGTTCTTGATGGTAGAAATATAGTTACAAGTGCAACTTAACTCCTGACTTCATGAGCTCTAACTGTGAGGGTATAAAGGCTACATAAAAATAACAAATTGTGCTATAATTAAATTCATTATTTCACAGCATTTTAGATATATATATATTTTCTAATAGATAGGAGAGCAGCAGTTTGACATTTATAGACTGGAAGGGGAAGGATGTTTCATGAATAAGGAAAGGCAGTTCTGAGATAAAAAATAGAGTTTGAGAAAAGGCAAGTTGACTAGACTACAGAGTCACAGTAGAACCGTGGTGGAGGCCTGGAGGCAAAAGCCAGACCAGGAAGATGTCTTACATAATATAGAGACTCAATTCTCAAGTCTCCAGAAAACAGAGCAGAGCTCTTTCACAAATGCTGCTCCCAAAAGCTGTTGGGCCAGACCTGGCCAGGTCTGGGACATAGGAAGTCACATAGTACCTCTTCATTGCTGAGGTGTTTATGCTCTGGGTTGTCTGTTGAACTGTGCCTAGCCCTATAAGATATCTTGGGGTCCTAGCCCCATAGTAGCTCAGAATCTGACAGATAAGGAAGTAGAGTGATTGTAAACATAGGAAGACAGGTCATGTTGGAATTGAGCGGCTTACTTATCTAATCTTACTAGACTTCTAATAAGAAAACATGCAGGAAAAGTGAGAGGTATACCAAGACATGCTATGTAACAAGAGAAATGAGACTGGAGCTACACAACTGCAAACCAATAAACATTTAAGATTGCCAGCAATCCATTATAATATAGGAAGAGGCAGAAGAAGATCCCACAACTGTCTCGGGGCGGGGGGGAGGGCAGGGGGAGGCTATGGTTTTTCTGACACTTTGGTCTTGGATTGTTGTACCTCTAGAAACGTGAGACAGTCATTTTCTATTGTTTTAAGACACCTAGTTAGAGACGGGTTGTCATGGCAGCCCTAGGAATCCAATCCATTGACTTAGCAGTTAACCAAACCAATGCACAGGAGGAAAAAGGGGGTGGGGGGGCGTCTCACTGAAGTTGATCAAATTCCAGAAACTGTCAATTTAGAAAGACATTCTATAGTAAAAGGCAATTAATTTTACCTTTATTTTTGTTGCTACTAAACTGAAATATTAGTGTCATTTGGTATCTGTCACAGGGTGCCTGGGCAATGACCTTAGTATTCAAAGGCTTCCCAAAACCTTGCTAATAGCATTTCAGAAGTTCCCACACACTTAAGATGTCTAAAGAAGAATTATTATTAAAAAATTACGGAGAACTAACATGAATGCATGCACTATTAGCCACAATGAGATGAATGCAATTCACCTTCAGTGGTAAAATATAAAGTACACAAATACTTTATGAACCTTTAACCTTTGATGGATCCTTAAGACCTGTGTTCAAAACATCATCCAACTGTATCCTCTAGGGAAACTCACTTACTGTCTTGTAAATATGTCCTTGTAGCAATTCCTCACTACAAGTTCTATTTTCTGATAATCCTACTGAAATATCTATATAGCAAGTAGTTAATGCATGGGTTTCCTACTTCCCCCTTTTTTCCTCATTAAGCAAAGTGGCTACAGGTTACTGGTTCACATTCAGACTTTTCCAATAGGGGAATCTCATTTCTCTTACTGACCTACTTTTGCCCATGTGTCTACCTTTAGAACTAGAGCTGCCTCATGCCCTTCTTGGTCATGCCATTCTTAAAATCATGCACCGATTTTCTTTCTTAATATGGTGACATTTTGGCATCAGCTTTGGCCACTGAAATGAACACAGCACTTTGCTCTAACAAACATTTGGAGCCTCACCTTCTGATACACAGAAGTAGTCTAAATATTTATTGCATTAAAACTCCTTGGCTTTCACTAATTACTGTCTTTTCCTCAAAGGCCCGGCTCTTCCTCCCTTGGCCTTTTCAGGTGTTATTTTCCCATCTGTAATTGTAGCTGTAACTGTATTTGTATTTATTTGTGTTGTCATTCTATTCCCTTTTGTATACTTGGAAAGAATTCCCTTGTCCTGCATTGGTACCTGAGTGTTTATTCTCCTCAGTGCTCCATTAACACTAGCTTTCCTGAAATTCCACAGCATCGGCCTCACATAGTAACCATCCTTAAGTTACCAGTACTGTATGTCTCAGTACTAATTGAGAGGACACTATATTCCAGGAACTATCCATAATGCTTAGGGCTGTGACTGTAAAGCAGTTTTTGCTCCCAGGAGTTTACAATAAAGAAGTATGTATATCAGAAAGCTAAGGTCGCATCATTACAATAATAATCAGTTATGTGTAGATTCAAATTTTCTTTTGATTTTTCAATTACTTAGTGCCTTATCCATGTCCTGAGCTGCATCTGATGCCTGAGCTGACAGCTGTTTGTGATAACAGGTCTCAGTAAACAGTTAAAGGGAGGAGCTTTCTAAACTTGACAGAAAAAATTTACAAAATGTCTACAGTTCCTGGTGAGAAACTCAAAGTGTTCCTACTAAGATGAAGGTAGAGGGGCCTCTTCTACCACTGTTCTGTTATACCACAGAAAGTCTAGCTAATTCAATAAGCTTAGAAAAGGAAATTGAGAATAAATAGGCTGGGAAAGAAGAAACAAAATTGTCTTTGTTTATAGATGATATAATTGTCTCTACGGAAATTTTAAAAGAACAACAAAACAAATCTAGCACTCCACTCAAATCTCTTGAAACTGGTAAGCAGTTTTAACATGGTTTTAGGATATAAGGTAACTACAGAAAAGTGAATCATTTTCTTATATACTAGAAAAATAAGGAGAAGTGGGAAGCAATATAATTTATTATTTAGGTTAGTGTTTTTCAAAATAAAACAATTTTGTACAAATCTATGGAAATAAATATAAAGTTTCCACAAGCAAAACTATATAACTCTAATAAAAACCCACAAAGAACCAAAAAAATGGAGGGGTTATTCCAGGTTCATTAAGAATACTTAACATGTTCCCATTTATTCTATTTGTTCAATACAACCTCAGAAAAAAATTCCAGCAAGTTATTTTGTGGATACAGACAAACCAATTTTAAAGTTAATATGGAGACATAAAGTTTGAAGGAATAAATAAAACATTGAAAAAGAATAAACTTAGGACACTGATATCACTGACTCAAAGATTTATAAAGAAGCTGCATCACTCAAGGCATTGTGATGCTGGCCAATAAAATACTAAATGATCAAATGTGCAGCATTTAATTAAAAACTAATACAATGGAACTGAAGATGCTCAGAAATCCAAAGCAAAAGGACAGATAACAAATCACAGATAAAAGTCATCTACTGGATAAGAGTATTTTTACAAAACATTGGAAAAATAAGACAATCACATACTAAAACCAAAAACCAAAAACACAATTCAGAAAAGTTAACTCAAAACAGCACAGAGCTAAATGCAAACTATAGTATAAAACTTGTAGAAGATAATATAGTGAAAAATTTAATGGACGTTCAGTTCGTCTATGAGTTTTTGAAAGGCAAGATCAATGGTATGAATCAGAAAATAAATGTTTGATCAGAATAACTATAGTAAAAATAAAAGGCTGCTCTATGAAATACACTGTCAGAAGAATGAAAAGGAATGAAGTGTTATCATTATCACATGGGAAGAACTGGAGATCAGTATAGTCACTGAAGTAAGGCAGCCACCGCAAGACAAGAACTGAATGGTCACAACCATATGAAAGGTTGACCTTGTAGAAATGGAGAGCAGAATGGTGGGGAGTTAGACATCAGGTACCAAGTTAGAGTGAGATTGGATCAAGACTTTACGGTATGCTATTAGATAATAATATGACTATAGATAACAACAATGCACTGCATATACAAAACTCTATAAAATAATTTTGTTTTGATGAGACGTTCATGTTTAACCTAATTTAAACATTACTCAATGCATGCATGAATGAAAGATTGAATGGTAACCCAGTCATATACTTGTTTTTGTTTTTAGTGTCTCAGTTAGAAAGTTAACAAAAAAGAACGTGAACACACAACTTAAAATGAGCTAAAGACCTTAAGAAACAAGTTATACAGATGTCAGACAAGCACATAAAAAGATGCTGTAAAGGAGGAAAACGTACTAAAAAACAGCTTGTAAAAATGAACAATGATGTCCAACACCTTATATAGTAACAAAAATATTGTTAAATTATGAACATAATTTATTTTTTTTATTTTTTTTATTTTTTATTTTTTTAATTTGGAAATATTTAAGAGCTTGTTTGCTAGCAACATATACAAAGATAACACAGCAAGAAAGCACAACTTTAGAATTGATATGACAGGAAACACTGGGACACTAATTGAAAATAGATTTGTTTTTTTTTAATTTGTAACAGGTAGTGATGATGTCAACTTGATAACAGATTTTAGTTATTTGTATCCTTTTCACTAATACTTCTTTCCCTTCTTTTTAAACCATAAGGATTTCGTCAACAATCTGAACAGAGTAAGAAACATCTATAAAATTTAAACGGTTGCTAAAGTCTGTGATTCAAATGTATGTCATAAAAGTTATACTTTTCTTTTTCAGCAAAGAGAGCTTCTGACAGGAGAACAGATTGATGGAATCAAGGTTCTTGGACTACATGTAATGCTTCTTAGTCATCCCTGTCGATGCATTCTTTAAGCCTTCATAGCACATGCAAATTATGGACCAGATTGTAAATGCATTTATTTACTTAATCACTGAGTTATATTTGAATTATCAATAGAATTCATTATTCATTTTGAATGTGTGGTTGAGAGATGCAAAGAAAGGATAAAGGATGTAGACAGTTCAAGTAAAAGGATCTTTGTACTATGTAGATGCGTATTTTTGCTTTTCACATTATTTTATGAACATAATTTATATGTGCAAGATGCTGCACATTTGATCATTTAGGAAGTTCATTAAAACAACAATGGGCTAGCACTAGCTGTCTTGTTGCATTCCTAAAAGGCAGAACACCAAAAAAACACCAAGTGCTGGCAAGGGTAGGAATCAACAGACACTTCCACTCATGTACTGTTTGTGGGGGACAAAAAATGCCTCAGCTGCTTAGGCAAATAGCTTGATGGTTTCCTACAGAACCAGGCATAGTTTTATCATACAACCCATAAATTATCTTCCTTGGTATTTACCCAAATAAACTAAAAACTTATGTTATACAAAGTCTCTCCAGGGATAGTTGTAGCAATTTTCTTTTCCTCAGATGAAGTTGGTAGCCACTAAAATATCCTGCAGTCCCTGAATGGATAAACTGTGGAATATACTGAACATGAGATGTTATTTAGCAGTAAAAAGAAATGTTTTTATGCCATAAAAGGGAACAGAGAAAACTTAAATACATATTATCAAGTAAAAGAATTCAGTATGAGAAGATTGTACACTACATGGGCCCAACAATATGCATGGCATTCTGAGAAAGTGAAAATTTTATGGATCAAAAAATGACCAGTTTTTGCCAGAGACTAGTGGTCGAGAAAGTAATGAATAGGCAAAGAACAGAAACATTTAAGGAGGTAAAACTACACTTACTCCTTGGTAACCTCCAGTGATTGGTTTCTGGAGCCCCCCTAGATACTAAAATCTACAAATTCTCAAATTTTTTACATAAAAGGAAAAATCACTGGAATGTTACTTATATAAACCCTATGCATTCTGAATCATCTCTAGACTATTTTTTTAATACTAAATACAATGTAAATTCCATGTAGGTATTTATTACACTGTTACTCATGGAATGACAAGATTGTAATAGCTGCAGATCTTTAGTGTGACGCAATTGTTAATAACTTGTTTCCAATCTGAAGCTAGTTGAATCTGTGGATGTGAAATCTGTAGTTTCAGAAGATTGCCTGTACTCTGTGATGTCATGATAGTACAAACATGCTGTTATACAACGTGTCCACATCTGTAGGAGGTAAAGCACTGAGACAGAAGACTAATAGAGTGTACAAACACTGGCTGAGGTTGGGGTGGCCATAGTCAGTGCAGGTTCAGCATCTGTAACAATTGTGTCTCTTTTGTGGGATATGTTGGTAATCAGGCAGGCTGTACACATATGCCAGGGTAGAGCTTATACTGTACTTTCTGCTGTGAACCTAAAACTACCCTGAAAAAAAATGAAGTCTATTAAACCTATCCATTTAATAAATATGAGTCCCCTTTCTTTATTCTTGCGTCTCTAAACATTTGGCAAATACCTTGTGCAAAGGATGCCTTCAACAAATATTTCTGAAATTAATTTCTGAAGATTATTTACATATCTGTGCAACTGAGTTGAATGCAGAAGCGAGTTCAAATAAAGGAAGGACTACAGCACTGGAGATTGAAAAGAGAGGACGGTAAAAGGGCGACCAGATTTGATCAAACAAGAATGGAGATGGGCAGCAAAAATACCCACGCATCTTCCTGAACCCAAGCTCTCACTATACAAGCCCAGCTTAGACCTCTCGAAAGCCCCAATTCCCAAAGACAGTGATGTGGAAAGGATTCTCTGTTAGGTAAGAGAGTAGGTCATAAGGTCAGCACTATAATGAACGGGGTGAATTTTCCACATCTTTTAAAATAATTTCTCCCTTGACAATCACTCTTGGTTCCCATAATTACCCCTGCCTGTAAAACCAGTTTAATTGTTTTAAACCACATGTATACAGGCCTGTCTCTCTGTGTGTTTGTGCATGAGACTGCAGAAACCTATGAAGCCATAAAAATGTTCAGACCCCACGGAGTTAGAGTTACAGGTGGCTCCCAGCCTGTAGGGGCAGGAACCGCACTCAAGTCCTCTCCAGGAGCAGGACATGCTCTTAATTGCTGAGCGGTCTCACTAACCCCATAGTCATTTGCTTTATTTTACTATTTTATCTTACTTTTTAACTGGTATACATATGTGTTCACACATGTGTAGATGCAGGTGTATGTGCTAGTGTGTAGAGGACAGAGTTTGACATTGGGCCCTGTCCTTGATCACTTCCTGCCTTATAGACCGAGGCAGAACTTACCAATGTTGCTGGTCCAGCAAGCCATCCTACCTGGAAGACCTGTCTCTACTGCTGACTGCGTGCTGGCATTACACACGGGCCAACATATCCACCTAGTATTTCATGGATGCCAGAGATCTGAATTTCCCATCCTTATATACCTGCCTAACACGCATACCCGCAGAACCATCTCTAGAGATTCCAGTGTATTTAGTGAAGAACCAATGTGCCTCCTATGTCTCTCAGATGGGAGAAGGGAGCTGATCAGGCTAGAAGTGAAAGAGGAGGGCTAGAGGAGTGTTCACTCTTACTCTTCACTGGGAGCCCTGAAGTCTATTTCTAGAGAGACGAGATTTGGTCTTAATTAAAATCACTGTCATTGACTACAAGTTTATATCCCTGTAAGTTTGGTTTTACTGTGTTCACTAAAAATGGAAAAGATGGTGGTCTAGAAAGGTCAACATTCCTTCCCAGGATTGTCCCAGCAGTGACAATGACAGTCACACACTTAGGACTATTTATAAAAGCTTTAATAAATGTACACAGAGAGAAAAAGTTTTGTCTTGGGCAGTAGGTATAGCTCAATGGCAACTGGCAGCCAGCATGCCTATCATGAGCAAGGGCCTGAGATCTGTCCCCAGCACCATAACAAATGAAAGAAAATGAGGTGTTTTACATCAACAGCAGCAATGAAGTGGAGACAATTAATCACCTAGGAAACGTGATTTCCCATTTTCTTCAGGTTACTTTAGGAAAAGAAATCTTTAACAAACTTTGTTCCTTTATTAAGCATAGTTGACTTGGGGGACTGCCAATGGCTACAAGATAGGGTGGGATGCAAGAGATACTCATCCAGAGCCTTTCATCTAGCTCAGTTGTTCTCAACCTTCCTAATGCTGCGACCCTTTAATACAGTCCCTCACATTGTGATGACCCCTAAATATAAAACTATTTTTGTTGCTGCTTCATAACTGTAATTTTGCTACTGTTACGAATATGTATTACAAATATTTGTATTTTCTAACAGTCTTAGGTTACCCCCATGGAAGGATTGTTTGACCCCACAAAGGCAGCAACCCATAGGTTGAGAACCACTGATCTAGAAGAGAGATATGGACAAAATAAGGAGAAACCACTAGCCCTTAAATTGGGTAGTAATTTTGATCAGCTATATATGGGACCAACAAGAAATCCTGATGCTAAATGTACACAAATTTTCCATATCTTAAAAAAAATGTAATAGAGATCTCCAAGCATGTAGTGAGAATGAATGCACGCATGTGAGTTAGTATGCATATATGTTGGCTCTGGCCTTATTTTGTTATGTGTAATGAGAAAGGTTCGTCAGATGTTTGAAGCTCATATCTACTACCATTTCTGAATGAAACTCTACCAATAGGAAGTTGTTTTCTTTGGGTATAGAAGGACAGCTGAACACTTGGTATCTCTTTTAAGTAGAATGGATATACTTGTGTGTGTGTGTGTGTGTGTGTGTGTGTGTGTGTGTGTGTGTGTGTGTGTGTATGTGTGTGTCTGCTGTGCTCTGCTTCCACTCTTCTGACCATCTCCCTGGGGTTGTTTGTTTAACTGATTCCTCATATGAAGGGTGCTGAGGGAAGCATTTCTAGTTCATCACAAAGAAAAGGAAAAAATGAGATATCAGCAGGAACACAAGCAAGGAACTAATTCTTGCTGAGCATGTGCTGCTCATTAAGAGCTATTCTAAGGGGCTGTAGTATGGTTTGGTGGTTAAGAGCACTTCCTGTTCTTCCAGAGGGCTGGAGTTTAACATCCAACATATACACTGGGTGGCTCACAACAGCCTGTAACTGTAGTGCCAGGGGATTGGGTGGCCTCTTTTGGCCTCCAGGAGCATGTGTACACACAGGTACATATACACATACGTGCACACAAGCACATATATATGTACACACAAAATTAAAATTAAATCTTAAAAAACATATTTATAATTTAAAACACTATTATATGAAGGAGACATCACAGGATAATCTGTACATTAAAAAAAAACTAGGCTCAGTAGGAGTTCAAGGTCATACAGCTTGTAACTATTGGAGCCAGGAAGAACAGATAAATCAAGAGGCTTTGTTCTTAAATTTATACTCAATGTTTACTACAGTTATGGACTTGAGAAATGTGGACTCCAAGTGTGCAGGGAAGGTTCTATAATGGGAGATGTGATAATTAACAGTGATTGTCAGTTTGTCACTGAGGAGACAAGACACTGGTCATGCCTGTGAAGCATTCTCGAGATTAGGTTAATTGAAGCAAGAAGACCTACTCTTAATTCAAGCAGCACCATTTTATGGGCTGGGGTCTCAGAATGTGTAAGAAAGTAAAGCTAGCCAGCTGACCAGAAGCATAAATCTGTCTCTGCATTCTCGCTGTGGACATGTTGTGACCGGAAGACTTCTGGCTCATGTTTTCCCTGCCATGATTGAATAAACCCAGCAGACTGTAAACCAAAATCGACTCTCCTTCCTTTAAGTTACTCTTTGTCAAGTATCTGGTGACAGCAATGTGATGAAAAAATAAGATGCTTGCACATCTTATTAGTAAGCAACATTGATATTAAAATGTTACTTCCTATCAATGTTCATAATATTCCTTGAACAAGGAATTATTCTTTGCAAAACTGAGTAGGTCATGGAGAGTGTGGCTCTTTTCTATAGCTTCACGAGAACATGTAGATTTATGCCTAAAAAGAACAAGGTCCAGCTCTTGACACAAGCCACTGTGAGCACAGAATCTCCATGTTCTACATGGTTAGCTCTGCCCACCACATGATTCAAAATACCTAGAACTGTATTTGGGCGACGCTACAAGCTTCCTGCAGATCGGCTTCTTTGTCTTTAGTCTTGAAATTACAGAGATAAACTTAATTGTGCGCATGCAATGGCCACATTCTCTCACCACTGTTAGACTGCGAGCTCCTCAGGAGCATATGTTCACCATGATCTTCTCCAAGTTTCTAGCAGAATGTCTGAAACATGATAGACAGTCAACTTATGTTTTATTGAATGGGTGAACTAAAGGATAATCTGTTAAATCAATATTGGATGGGCATCTCCTGCATAATTTTCTTTGAATAGTAAGACTGTATTATAAGCAAAAGTTTTTATCAGGTGTGAGACACTGTAAGTGTTGTTGACTGTCAGTGCAAAAATAAACTTTAGTGGAGGAATCATCTCTCAGCCCTGAAAAATCATCAGAGAGATTAAGCAAAGATAAAGACTGCTGGCTTTTTTCTTTGATAGCTGAGCAGCATCTGGCCTGTGGCAGAGAATATGGATGTGTTCTCTTATAATTGGCCAGGAGAAGGAAGTAAACAAAAATCCTAATGGAATTTGAGAGTCTCTGAGGGATGAGCAATATATACAGGGAAAAACACCAGATTTAGTTTGGATATATAAAGATGGATGTTTCAAGAACAGCAATTGAGTTCAGGCTGACAAATTGTACCCACATCAATCCTCTTTTACTCAGGAAAAGTGAATAAAAATAGTAAGTATATGAGTCAGGGATGGGGGTGGGGGGAGTGAGAACTGTCTCTGACATGAACTCTGGTGCCTGTGATTTGCTCACTTCCCCTTGGCTGGGTGGCCTTGCGGGAACACAGAGGAATGGGATGCAGGCTATCCTGATGAGACCTGATGGGCTGTGGTCAGATGGTGGGGGAGGATCCCATCGTCCTTTCATCCCCCCCCTACATCAGAGGCCTAGGGGAAGGGAATAGGGCAGAAGAGGGAGGGAGGGTGAGAAATAGAAGATACCAGGTAGGGGTTAACAATTGGGATGTAATGTGAATAAATTATAATAAATAAATAAAAAAAAAGAACAATAGTGAGTAAAATAAAAGGATAAGAAAGTTCATGGAGAGACAGGGAGACTGAAGGAGAGGGCATAAGGTGGTAGAGAGAGGTAGGAAGCAGCAATGCCGGGAAGGATGTCAGCTCCAGGGTACAGGTAGATAAACAAGAAAGGCATCAAGCAACGAGCAGGCCAGTGGAACTGCTCAGAGATGGGATTTAGAAAATTGTGTCTCTGCAGCACATCCTTCTGATAAGCAACCAGCAGTCTGCATCAGACAGCATTTCTGGAGGAGACAGCAAATCCGGCATGAGTCAGCTTCATTACGATACATTTCCCAATTGCAAGTACTATTGAATTCATGTTGCTCTAGTTTCTACTCAGCTAAGTAATGTGTAATTGAGTGTCCAGCAGCTGATGACGGTGCTTTCTCTCTGTCTAGTTGCCCAGCTTCTCGTTCCCATGAAAGCCCTGACCTCTTTGATGAGGTCAGATCCTCTGCTGTAGGAGCTGGTACTCAGGGCATCCTCTCCCTTTTGTAGAGCTTGGCACAGTACCAGGTTTGCATCCATTCAGGTGATTGACCAATATTTCCTTCTCCGTGGTAAGTCAAGTACAGAGCCAACACTATGGACTTTCTTTTTTTTTCATTCTATTTCCAACTGGATTTATCGACTGGCAGCATCATAAACAGACAAATGTCAGAAGAGTATAGCCTTAATTCTGCAAAGATATTATAAAAAATGACAGTCTGCAGAGAGGGATGTGGTATAAATCTAGAGAGGAGATTGGTTCTATGTGTACATTATCAAGCTTGTGACTGATAAATGTCACAGTTTGAGCAACTAAACCGTGCCATGAAATAATGGTATCTGTATTCATTTTTGCCTAATACACTTGAAACTTGTTACTTTCTGAACCCTCTTTGACCCGTTAGTATATGAACTGGTTCTCTAGAGCCGCCTCAGTCAGTGTCATTATAACAGTATTACTGCTTGTTTACAGGGTGTTGATTAAGTGGGGCAATTTTCCAGTTGGATGTTCTAAAGCTCACTGTTTTGGGTTTGTCTAATTGCATAACAAGGAGGAGAAAGTTAATTCATAATTTACTTTGAAGCCTTTATTAAACCAATTTATTAAAAATAAAAAAGACTTCCAAGGAAGTTGTGCCTAGTGGCAGTAGGTAACCACATTAGTTCAGATTATGCTTAGAAAATAAGAATTATTTCTAGAAAGATGTTTTAGGCCAAATTCTCCTGTGGGTTCTGTGGCATGCCTTCATGACAGACTGCCACTGTGCAACTCAGAGACTCTGTAGGAGTGAAAGGCCATTTAAAAGACAGCCTGGTGGCTCCTAGGAACCAGACTTCTGACCTGTTGCCTCTGCTTTATTTTGGTCCCACTTTATAAAAGGTAAGCCATTAATATGAAAGGGTAATTTTTCTCCTTTTAATTTAGTGCCTTCCCAGGAGAACAAATCAAATTAAAGAGTAAATTCTACTAGAATTAACACTTATGAAATTTACTTTTTCACCTCAAAACCTTCAAAATCATATTGATTTCCACTTCGTATTTCCCTGCCTCATTTAGACCTCCGTATTAGCCAACTCATAAACTTAGGTGTTTCGTCTTACAAAAAGTTTTTTGTTTATTTGTTCACAGTGGCCATTTCAACAGCAGATGGCAATAGAAATCCAGCCCCCACCCCCTCCCTTGAAAGCTCTGGCATCCCGACACTGAAAGCCCTTAAATATCTCCTCGTTCTCTGCAGTCACAGCACTTTTCACCACTGATAAATTCTGGGGAGTCCTTCAGGTTCCCTGTGATGATGTTCTGTATTGTTGGCTCTGCATATGGAAAGATAGATCACAGGGCCCAGGAAAGGATGCTTCTTTGGTTAAGGAAATAGAAAATAAAAAAGGCCAACAGAAACCAGGCAAAGGAAAATGAGCTGACAGCTCTGTAGGAGCAGAGGTGGAAACAGCAACAACAACAACAACAACAACAACAACAACAACAACAACAACAGGAAACAGGAAAAGAAATGCAAAGGAAAAGTAGTTGGAGGCTGAGGAGATGCCAGGGTTAGGTGCTGTACTGCTCCTTCCTTCCCTCCCCCGAAGGCCACATATTCCTAGCCTGGGAGAGCAATGGGCTCGTCAAAGTCTGGGCTCCGTATCTAGGAATGTATTTCAAAATCTAGAAGTAAATGCTGACTTCTAAAATGGTAGACAGTGGTTCTCAACCTGTGGGTCATGACCCCTTGTGGGGGTCATAGATCAGATATCTCCTGCATATCAGATATTTTTATTTTTTTCCTTTTTTCTCTTTATTAATTTATTCTTGTTACATCTCAATGGTTATCCCATCCCTTGTATCCTCCCATTCTTCCCTCCCTCCTCTTCTCCCCTTATTCCCCTCCCCTGTGACTGTTCCTGAGGAGGATTACCTCCCCCTGTATATGTTCATAGGGTATCAAGTCTCTTCTTGGTAACCTGCTATCCTTCCTCTGAGTGCCACCAGGTCTCCCCCTCCAGGGGACATGGTCAAAGGTGAGGCACCAGAGTACATGAGAAAGTCATATCCCACTCTCCACTCTACTGTGGAGAATGTTCTGTCCAATGGCTAGATCTGGGTAGGGGTTTAAGGTTTACCGCCTGTATTGTCCTTGGCTGGTGCCTTAGTTTGAGCGGGACCCCTGAGCCCAAATCTGCCTATATAATGTTCTACTTGTAGGCTTCTAGGACCCTCTGGATCCTTCTACTTTGCCATTCTCCCATGCTTGTCTCATCTAGAGTCCCACTAGAATGTCCTCCCCTCTGTCTCAGTTTCCTGGTAAGTGAAGGCTTTCGTGGGACATGCCCCTTGGGCTACTGCATATCAGATATTTACAGTACAGCTCATGAAAGAATGACAAGCCTAGAAGATTGTTAAAACTGGCTAAACCCCAAAGGAAACACCGAGTCTTTTGAGCTAACACCGGATGATCTTGGCGTCAGCCCCTCTCTGAGGTCCCCAAAATTCTTTGAAGAAACAGACTTAAAAGAGGTTCAAGCTCACAGCTACAACCAGAGATAGCGTTATCTGATCCGTCCCCCACCCCCCCAGAGAGATGGGATTACACACTTCCCTGAGCAAATGGCGAAAAATGAGAACAAAAGAAGTTAAACCGTTTGGATGTTAGAAGACCCCCTTACGTTAACTAGGATCTCCTCCTGCTTGGGAGGCACTGGGAGGGAAGAACGTACTAAAAGCCCACCTACAAGAAGAACATTATGATAGGCAGATTTGCCTCAAGGGTCCCACTCAAACTATGGTACCAGCCAAGGACAACACGTGCAGTAAACTTCGAACCCTTACCCAGATCTAGCCAATGGACAGGACATTCTCCACAGTTGAGTGGAGAGTGGGGTCTACTTTCACAAGAACTCTGGTGCCCCATATTTGACCAAGTCCCCTGGGTGGGGAGACCTGGTGGCACTCAGAGGAAGGATAACAGGCTACCAAGAAGAGACTTGATACCCTATAAGCATATAAGGGGGAAGAAGTCCCCCTCAGTCACAGTCATAGGGGAGGGGAATAAGGGGAAAATGGGAGGGAGGGAGGAATGGGAGGATACAAGGGATGGGATAACCATTGAGATGTAATATGAATAAATTAATAAAATATTAAAAAAAAAGCCCACCTCGTCAACACCTAGGGTCATTTCTCTGATCGGGAGCCATCCAGCCCAGGGCTGAATTAAAGATTCTTCTTGTATTTGCAGCAGTTTCGAATCTTTCTGGTTCTTTCTTGGGATCAATCTGCAGCACTCATAACAGTAGCAAAATTACAGAGATGAAGTAGCAATGAAATAATATCATGGCTGGGGCCCATCACAACATGAGGAACTGTATGAAAGGGTCGTGGTGTATGGAGGGTTGAGGACCACTGTGTCAGAGCTGGAGGACATTCTTTGCCCTCATGTTGGTATTTTGTGTGGCAGGTGAGAGCAGCTCAACTTCACCCAGTGAGAAGGGGCAGACCTGAACTGTAGGTCCTAACTGAACCGGGACCTGATTCTAAGGCTACTCAGCATCACCTTGAGAAATATGAAGGAAATTTAGCTACAAATGAACTTCTAGGCAGGAAAAGCGGTAAATACTAAACAATTCCATTTAAGATATTAGTTCTACAGTTTTCCCTGGAAAAGATACTTAATTGGGCCTCACATGGGAACACCAGCTCTCATGATATCAAGAGCTTGGAGTGGTTCTAGAGTACAGAGCGGCATGTGGCTGTCCTGGTTGGATGGATCCTGTTTTGTAGAAAAAGCCCATTGGTAGTGTCTACACAACCTTGTCAGTCTGAAAGTGTAGACTAGCTTTCTGTTGGGTGCTTACAGACTTAGTGATTTGGGAGCGAGTTTTGGTTGGGGCTGGGTAGACTAAACATTTAACCCGTAGGAAGTTTCTTCAATAATGTCCCTAAAAATGTACCCCCTCAATTCTTAAGAGCTTATAAAATAGGGCAGCCAACATCTCCCATTAGCTGTTTCAGTGATGCAAATACATAGCTTAGAAAAATTTCCCTAAAGGATGCCTCTAAAATGACCATGTAAGACCATATAAAAGCAATCTGTACCTGGTAAAGAAAAGCTCCAGGTAGCTGAAGCTGTTTGTTAATCTCATCAGCCCTATCAAATTCCTTTGAGATTTTTTTTAAATGTGACTTTCCTTTTCTTTCTGTTTACAGCTTCTGCCCACAATCCTCAGAATTCAGTTCATTTCGCCCCGTGTTAATTCTACTGGCTACCCATTGTGTCAAATCTGCTTATGCTCAGCTTCTTTGAATTCTATTTTGTTGCTCCAATCAACTGTTTCTTTAGGATGCTCCTCGGCTTTGAATATGTGTTATTATCATGTTTCTGTCATTCTTGTGTGTTATTAAAATGTTTGGCAATGTTTTCATTCATATTTATGAATGAAGTAGTATAAAAGCTGTAAACGGTGTCCATAAAGGCTTTTAAAAATATGGTTGCCTCTGCTTTTAATTTCTCATCTTTCAATTTCCCCTGAGAATTCCTAACAAAATCTCACATATATATGTAGTTTTTGTTCGTTCATTCATTCATTCATTGCTGTGTACCCCAGATCAGTCTGAAAATTTTTATACAGTATGGTGATCTTCCTGAATTACAAGGTTGGTTGTTTTTTAATGAATGTTCAATTAGGTAAACTAATCTGAAACTGTCCCATTAGCTGACCATGCAAATTAGCTCATATAGCTTCCCTGGAAGAGTGAGTGAGCTTGCTTTTTCAGAAACCCCGTTCGGGGTTTGGTTTAAAAGGCTTCGTGTGGAACCCTGCATATACGAAGATGTATTGGAGGAGTGGATATGTCTTTATTCCCATCCTCAGCACCTGTTCATAGTCCCCTCTGTGGTTCTAATCTCTACAATGTTCCTAAAGTTATTTTCATCTCCTAAGAGTTTCTCATAGAGGTTCACTAACACCTTCCATGTCAGCTGCTTTACTAAAGCAAAAACAGCTTATTAGAAAACTCTTCTTACAGGCTGTCTCTGAAACAAGTGTAAAGAAACACAAAAGAGCTTTGAGGAGCTTCAGCTGTATCTTAACCTCACTGGCAAGTCCCAGATCTCCTGACTGACCTGGGTTCTGCTGAGCATATTTACTTCCTTAGAGCTATAGATCCTTCCACACAGTGCAATTGCACTGTGTGCAATTTTCATAGGTGACATCCCCAGAAACACAACCCAGGAAATGTCATTTAACATAGAATAGTATCCCTTATTGGTATTTGTATTCGATGTATCAGTTATCCACAGACAGCCATGATCTGACAGAAGCAATTGGAAGAACCCAGAAATAAATAATTCTTAAGTTTTAAACTGTTCTGTGTCTGGAGTAGTTTAAAGGAATTGGTTCCATCTGCTCAGGACACAGATCGTCCTTTTTGTCCAGTGTAATCATGCTGTAAATGTGACCTGTGCACTAGTCACTTTAGGGGATGGCTCAGTTATTGGATTGATCACAGGTGTCACATTAAGGTGTTCAAGTGGCCCTTAGTTGATAACGAATCCTGAAGTACTAGGGTAGACCTACTGGAAATATGGATATATGTCAAAAAGAAGCAAAAAATGTTTTCTTTCTTTGTAGAGAGCAACACTCTTAAAGACTAGAAGGGAAAAAAGCCATGTGTTGAGGTTGCTAAGTTTTGCAGAATTCCCCCATCCATGAAATTGTAAAGAGGAAAACAGAAATCCATGCTAGTTTTTTTGCAAAAGCTATGTTCACCGTGCATGCTCCGTGTTCAGTTAAACTAGAAGAAGCTATAATCATGGGGTTTGGTTCCTTCTGAAGTCTTCCTCATCCACTGGGGGTCCTGGAACATAATGGCTACTCACATTAAGACTGGCCCTGGGGCTACACAGTCCATGGTCCTGCTTCCACTGGATCTAAGGCTGGGGCTCCCCTGTTCTGCTTCACCCACTAATACATCCCACTTGGCTTTCTGTGACATTTTGAAGTCATCTGTCCCATTCCATTTCTTTTATCATTCTGGCACCTTCTCCTTTAAAATTCTATTACTTTCTTTTGATAGAGTCTTAGGAGGAATAGAAGATTAAGGTGTGGGTTGTGTCTGTCAGGCTGAACTGGGAATAGAGGCCACCCTGATAGTGGGGACATATGCTGCTTTGCTGCATTGGGTATAGTTATAAATGATTTGGATACTGTTTGAAAACAGCAGCGAATCTATGGTAAATGGCTCAGTTAGACAGCTTTTCTGTCTTCATGGATCAAATTAGCCAGAAAAGTGAAACATCTCTGCTTACTTTATGTCATGTAAATAGAAACTTAGGTGAAAACAATATAGCTGTGTGGTATTTTAAACCACATTTCATTTAATAATTATTTTATGTGGCTATTTTAGTTTTATAAAAGCATTAGAAAGAAGTTTTAAAAGAATTGAATTTCCAATTTCAGTTGATTCTCTACTCTAAGGCATTTAATGCCTTAATGGCAAATCTGTTTAAGACTCATTGTTCTATTTAAAATAGAAAATACCTCTTCAACTATGGGCTTAGTGGTAAGAATTACATGCTATGTTATCTTGGTATGGCAGCTGGCTTGGGCACACAGTACACAGACTATTGCATAGACTGTAGTATGCAGGGCACCAAGATGTTCCATTTTAAATGCTCTATTGATGTTATATTATTTCAGAACCCTGAGGTATTTTATATAAATAATTGCATGTGTGTGTGTGTGTGTTTGAGATTATGTGTTCTGTACAGGTCTTCAAACTTATTAAAGTTACACAAATCTGTTCTGCTTATTATTTTCATTTTCAGAGCATTTGGGCTAAATGCATATTCAGCTACTGCTATTGAAGATCTGATAAGTACTTGGCACTTTGCAGTAAGTTGGTGAATTCAATACGATTCTCCCCTTTGGCTACTTCATCTTATCAGAGAATTAGAATTAGTGATTAGGTCTATAGCAGAGTTCATTTAACTCAAGTGGAAAGAATGGTGAAGGCAAAGCAAAATGCTTATTAGGCAAACTGCTAATAAGCTTCTCTTAATAGGAAGAGAGGGAGTGGGAGTAGCGTTAAAAGGATGCATCATTTGGCATCGCAGAAGCCCAGGCTTTGTGTTTATGACCACAATGTAGAAAGGCTCCACCCAGCCCTGCCTCGGTAACTCTTCATAGGAACAGGGTGAAGAAAGACAAGGGGTAAAACAGCTCTCCACACTGGCACCTCCACGGCAGATATTGCCACCACAGGGAGTCAGGTGCAGAGACAGTGAAGCCATTCAAAACAGGTTACTGTTGCACGATATTTGATCACACTGTGAACCCCAGCCTTGTGCTGTTTACTGGAAAAAACCTGTTTCTAGTGGCTTAGCCCTAGCCAACACCTTCAATTCAAGAGCTTTCTGCTTGGACAAGAGTAAATAAAGCCAACAATTGGTCAAGAGGTGGAGCAAGCAACCTATTGACAGACAGTGAAGATAGGAAAAATACAGAGAGTAAGAGGATGTCAGGAAGACGGATAGAGAGAGAGAGACACACACACAGGAAGAGATGGGAGGGACACTAAGTTTGAGAGAATTTTGAGACAGTATGGAGAAGGAGAGCTTGCTTTTGGGATGAAGGCTGAGAAGGAAGGTCAGCTGGGTACTTCCTCTGCTCCTCTGAGCTAGCAGGCTTTCACCCTAGCTTGTGGCTCCCGAGTCCTTATTGGTAAAATTGAATGATTGAAATTTTGTTAGAAGTGAGAGGTTACTGATTTTATATGACAATGTCTAAAGTCAATGTCTTTCTAGCTGTCTATTTTTTTTTAAGCCGGGAAAGTCTTTGCTATATGCGGCAGCCTAACTGTAGCATATGAATCATGTGACCCGTTTCCTCCTGCTCAATAATGTCTTTTCATATCATGTTATAGGGGACAGGTTTGTACAGTAGAGTGGGATACATTTTCAAGTCCAAACTGTTCTATTTTATGTAAGTGTCCATGAGAAATCTACTTAATGCCTAAGAGAAGCAAGATTTAGAACGGGTAATTATCTCACATGCATGTTTCAGAAATAAAACCAGGTATGATAGTGAATAAAGAGGTGAGTCAGCTAGCTAGCCAGCCAGCCAGGTATAGCCAGGCACCTAACAAACATACAATCAACACCTTTGGATTGTTCTCTTGAAGGGATATTCATGAACTGTGTTGCTGTAGAGGTATCCACAGAGACATCTATTCTCAGCTCAAGAGTTAGATCTGTGCCTCAGGGTGTACACTGAAAACAAAGCGAGGCTCCATCCTTTTTCCTCTCCCTCTTTCCTTCCCCTACCACTCTGATGCTGCTCGCATCACATAACCATCCTGGGTCCTCCACTAACCCTTCATACACTCTACCAGCACACTGTCATTGTTAGACTGCATTCCAACCCTACACGTGAGTATTGGTGTCACTCACAATGAGTCCTGTGAAGGAAAGGTGAGAGTTTACATTTGAATTATAAGTCAAGTTTCTGCAACCGTGGCTGGCGCACAACACAGGCTTTAGGAGTAATTGCCAGGGTAGGAAAGAGGTATGGGTAAAGGGATATAGAGGGGAAGAAAGAGGGACGAGGAGGAGGGAAGGAAGCGTGTGTGAGAGGAGAGGAGCAGCTTCTTTCTTACATCCCAGTATGAGAAAGCATTCCATGATTCTCTTACCCTTCCAGCGAGATGGCCCGTTGGAGAGTCACCGAAGGCTGACGCGTTGCAGTGCTGTGCTGGGAATGACTGCAAGAAAAAAGAAAGACAAAATAAAAATGGGACATTTACATGAACTGTCTTTGTATATTTTTAATAAGTCTTACTGTCAAGAATATAAGAGATAATGAAAGATGGAAGAAATTATATTGCTAGTGATAGGTTGATTTGTATCCTGGAAAAAGACTGCTCTTCTAGATAAGGGGCTAGTATTCCCTTGTGACTGGAGTTCAACCTGAATTATCCTGCAGTAAGCCTTACATGGTACCTACATATGACACCCAGCATAAAACATAAATTTGAGTATGATGTTATTTGTGTTTTTATATTGTCTAAGGATTTTACAAATGCCAGCGGCAGTGGATGCCTGTGATGACAGAGCCATTGTACACATGAACTCATAGTGACGTTAATTACAAGCACAAGACTTACACCAGATCAGGGCAGCCAAAATCCTAGCATGGATGGGGGAAAAGGGCTCATGAAGTTCTACCCATAGCTGAGAAAATATTGACAACCCAACTTGTGGTTGCTGGATGAAGAAGCATCATTTTTCTTTAGGGTGTGGCCCATGAGAAGCTAGCCATGCATGGCCCTACACCAATGCATTTTTATGCAGCACTTATTGAACTCAGGGGATCTTAAAAAGAAAGCAATATATCTTTCAAGCTGCAGAATATTCCTTCTAAGTGAAACACTGTAAAAAGACTAATGCTCAAACTAGAGTAGGTTATTAGCTCAACAACGCAACATTTATTGGTAAAATTAATTAGCAGTGATTCAGGTGTTTGATAAAATCTTGAAAAATTGGATTTCCAGTTAAATATCAGTCTTAGAATTTGATGTGATTCATTATTTTCTTTTGCTTTCATATAGCAAGACTTATTTTGTATGTAAGTAGTTGAAATCAATATAATAATATCTAGCAGGAGTGATCATCTATGTCAGTAAATAAACACTTTATATGGTTATGTCCTTTGTTTCTATCAAATCTATGGGCTGGATTCTGTTTAATAGATAGGAAAAATGACAGAAGAAAGGTTTAGAGCTTTCTCAAGGTCATCTCGTGGACACCTGTGCCTGAACTGCCATCTAGACGGATTCTTGAGTCACCTCGATTAAGGAGATGGAGAACCCTTCATCTGAGAAAGGTACAACAATAATGCAACAGCAAAACTGTCTGACAGAAAGTAATTTTCCATTATGTGCACCTTCCATTCTTACCAACTGCTTACATATCCATACACACTTTACATAATTTTATACATGCACAGAACACACAAACATATGACTTTCTTTCATAATATAATTGAACCATTTTGACAATATCTATTATTTTAGTTTTATATAATATTACTTCCTGTTCATATGTAGCTTATTTACCCTTCTTATAGTTGGATTATTATATATTATCCATATATATTAACATATACTCTTCAAAGCATATATAATATTTCTCTCTAAACATATATACATACATACATACGTATGTACATATGTATCTGTTTACTTATTCCTTTAGTGCTCCCAATATGTGTATATATTTGAGACTGGATAACCTTTAGGAGGCTCATCCCTTCATATGTCCATGTAAGTTTCACCTCAATCTTAGAAACACTGACTTTATAATTAAAAAGGTTAAATTAAATTGTCTAGCTGGATGTATGCGTGTGTGTGTGTGCATGTATGTGGGTCTGTGTGTCATAGCACATACATGGAGATCAGATAACAACCTGAGGGAGTTGGCTCTCTTTTTCCACCACGTGTGTTCTGGGAAGTCAAACTCTAGTTGTTAGACTTGACAGCAAGCACCTTTTCCACTGAGCCTTGGCTCCTGCCCCCTGACTTCATAAGTTTTATCACCCATGAAAATTTCACAGATGAAAAGTGACAGTCAGAGTTACCGTGTTTCTTAATCCATTGAGAATGCCAGATAACATCAAGTCAATAGCTTCTCCTCCATGACCAGCCACACATGTGGGTACCCTTATGACTAAGAAATTAAAGGTAACTGCAGCCTGGAATAGAACTTTTTCTATGTGTTTATTTGTAATTTTATTTATTTTATGTCAACTGTACCATCCTTCTAATTCATCTTCTTGTTGATTAGAAAGCACCAATAGTTCATGGGTAAAGATCAATATAGCTTACTAATCATGATTAATGGGAATCCCTGATAACTTTGCCATTATTGGCCCAGCCCACATAATTAAAACAAAGAAATGCCCAGTAGCTCCACTCTGCACCACCTCTGCATGACCATTATTCTATCCCGAACCCACACAGTAATATGTTGCTTATAGGTTTATGGACACAACGTGCAGCAGGATAGGAGAGTGCTCAGAGAAATGACCCCCTTTGACATTACAGATGCAGTGTCAGCCAGTTCTTAGTAGAATGTAAATGTGAAACAAACAGATTCTCTCATGAAATATAACGGTCCTTCTACTGTAGGAAGACAAATAGAGTGAATTATCAGTCAAGACCTCCAGATAAAGGTAGAGTTTTGCTGTTTACAGACAGCACCGTGTGTGTAGGAGGGTATAGTGTGTGTTCTTCTGGAGTGTCTATAGGGTGTATTTGTACAGTCTGTACAGGGTGTTCTTGTACACTGTGTGAAGCAGGAACTTATACAGTGTGTGTAGGAAGTTCTGGTGCAGTGTGTGTATGGGGTACCAGTACAATGTCTGCAGGAGGTATTTATACAGAGAGATACTGCTTGACAATGGTAATTAGTATTTTTAAAACACAGAACATCTTCCTCTTAGGAGCAAGCCTATAGCATCTCTTGCATGACTGGTTACACGCAATAGATCTTCCTACTACCAAGAAATTACAGATAACTGCAGCCTGACCTTTCACCTTATCAGGAAATGAGGTTAGAAAGATGGAAAACTGAGAACTGTAAGAGAAAAAATATCAAGACAAAAAAAAGAGTAAGATTTCTAGCTTTTAACATTGAAGAGTTTAGGTGGTAGAATACATTTCACCTTAAAAATCCCTATCTACAGATGCTTCCTCATGGCTGTAGATTGGAGAAGCACACAAAAGGTCTCCTGGTCCTTCAGCACAGGTAACATAGTAACCTGTCATGTCCACACAGCCACAACCACACCAATATGAAACCTCACCATGGCTTGCTCGCATCTCTGTTCTCCTACTAAGTCTTGTGCGTTTTCAGAGCAGGGAGCTGTGTTTACTCTTTACTCAGTCTCAGTCCAGGGCTGACATAGAAAAGATACTTCATCAATGTCTCTTTGAGGGATGAAAGCCATGACCAAGTTCCGCTTACTTGAAAAACCCCACGCTTTATCTTTTAAAAACTAGGAATGACCTTGAGAGTCAGGTATCTATCTATTTTTGACAGAAAGTAAATTAAGTCTTAGATCTTCCAAGCTGGCTGATGGCTAAATGGAAGCCAGGTTGTCTGATTCCAAGGATTTTTGCCAAATCGTCTAACAGGAAGAGACACTGAAGGCCATGTGACCAGTCTATACCGAAGCCCTGGTGTATTATGACAGGAAGCGCTGAAAACATTCTAAGCAATAGTAATTTTTAAAAAAAAATAAAAATAGAATGTCATTGTTTTGATCATGTACACCAAAATTTGATATTCACGGCTTTCCAAAATCATGTTTGTGCTTATCACTTGAAAAGAATGACTCAAACGTCCTACCCACACCACCTTAGT
Source organism: Acomys minous (assembly GCF_964271855.1). Taxonomy (NCBI): domain Eukaryota; kingdom Metazoa; phylum Chordata; class Mammalia; order Rodentia; family Muridae; genus Acomys; species Acomys minous. The sequence goes on along the minus strand of NC_140484.1, from coordinate 124,900,228 downwards.
AGAAAGTTCTAGATACCAGCAAGACTTTGAGTGGCAATGGAGGGGAAGAGTGAGTGGGAGGAGGGCCCTGCACATTGTCACCTCACCACACCGATCTGGAGGAAAAAGCTCCAGCCATTTTGTAGCATCAGATTGTGACATAAGCTCTATAGTAACATGGGGTTGGGGCACAAGGCATCAAATCTAGTGACCATGGGGAACAATCTTGATTAAACATTTCTTTGAATCCACAAGGTAGGTAAGTGTTCCGTCACTGAGCTGTGCTCCCTGCCCTTGTCAATATATTTTAAGATCCAGAGAGAGGTGGCAGCCACCTTATCTGTCTAAGCCATGCCATTTCTGAGCAAAACTGAGCCAGAGCATTCAGCACAGACTCTATTTCCTAAGAACTCTGACTTTCCAAGTGAGACTCCCAAGCTTAAGAAAATGGCACTTGAATGATACTGCACAATGCACTTCTTTTGCTACTGTTCTTTTCTTTTTTACTTACTTTTATTTTATGTGCATCAGTATTTGCCTGCATGTATGTCTGCATGAGGGTGTCAGATCTTGGGGGTACAGACATCTGTGAGCTTCCTGGTGGGTGCTGGGAGATGAACCTGGGTCCTGTGGAAGAATAGTCAGTGCTCTTAACTGCCCAGACACCTCTCTTCCTTTTTGTAAAACATGAGTGCTTCGTCTGTATGTACACCTGCAAGCCAGAAGAGGGCATCAGATCCCTTTATAGATGGTCATGAGCCATCATGTGGTTGCTGGGAATTGTACTCAGGACCTCTGGAAGAGCAGCCAGTGCTCTTAACTGCTGAGTCATCTCTCCAGCCCCAATTCTTTTTGCCTTTGTTCTATTATACATGGAACTTTAAGGACCTACCTGGTGGTTAAAATATCTGATTTTTCTTCTTTAAAGACCCTGAAATGTCACATTGGGTCTTTCCAATATTTTATAATATTCAAAAATATTATTTTAAAGGACATGAAATATTTTTAGTGTGATGTAGAGAGTTGATCCTAGGGCCTCCTGTGTGGCACTCAAACTGTTCACAACCACAGAGCCCATTGCTCATGTTTTTATATTTTGAGCAGTGCCACCAGGCCCAGAACACAACATTATTTCCTTCATTAATGGAATAGTAACAGCAATCTTAACTGATTTGTAATGTTTTATTTATAATTACAATACCCCTTGTAATTATACCTCTTGATATATATTCAATATTGTTGATTTTCTCACTTACATTTCTAAAGAACTTTCACCATCACTGTCATATTTAACTGCAAATATTTGATGTCTCACTATTTTCCCTCATTTTCTACTTTTTTTTCCTCTGTGTTTGTGTACATGTATTTTGTTGTCAAATATCCTTAAAAAGTATCCAACTAGTATTTCAGATAAACATAATGAAAAGTTCTCCCTTTTATTTCACAAACCTGTATATTCCTCTTTGTATTTTTCCATTTACATTTGGCAAATATTTTCATGTGCAACTATCTATAGGTTTGGAATATATTAAACAAATATTAATTGGGTAGCTATTAAATACCCTAGATGTATCAGGTGCTTGGGATAACTTTTGATTCATCAGCAAATATCAGATAATAAAAAGATGATGGTCAAATAAGCTATTTTTCTCATTACACGAAGCTAACACTTCTCAATGAATCCCTCAGGACCTAAGCTGTATTTAAAAGAATGAATAAGTGACTGAAAGCAGAGAGGGGAAAGAAGCTATTCTGAGAACTCAGAAGACCTGGCTTAACATCATTCAAGGTCAAAAGCAGGTAGTCTGTTCTGGGAAGCTTGGCCATCTTTGCTTGGCAGAGGGATGAGGGAAGGAAGGTGATGGAGCAACACCTTGACAAATGTTTTAGGCTGGACCAGCAATGAAAGGCCTTCAAAGGCTGGTAAATGGGGAGGATCAAATCCGTGATATTTATAATTCAGAGAGGTATATGTGTACAATGGAAGCGAACTACAGTCTGAGAAAATAAAAGGATATCACGATGGAGAAAATAAGTACTCAAATATGCATTTGGTATTAAGAAAAACGAATGCATTTATTTAACACAATTAAAAGCAAAGTAGTAATGGACTTGAAGTAGTTTTATAGAAGGCAATAAACATTTTAAAATAAATTTAGGTTTTGATAGACAAATATTTATATGGTTTATATGGTAAAATATGATGTTTTAGTTAATGTATACTAATGGTCAAATCAGAGTAATTAGCATAACTGTCACCTTAAAAATTTATCATTCTTAGGGAGTGAGTATATTAATACACCTTTTCTTCTGAGTATCTTGTTATAGTATTATTAATGTCTTCACTTGACTGTGTTAGAGAGTACCAGGAATTTTTTTCTCATAACACTATATCCACTGACCAACCTTTCCCCATCTCCTACTTGGTATCTGAAAACCACTCCCTATTTTCAACTTTTATGATAGCAGCTTTTTTAGATTCCACATATGGTGAGGTCATATAGCACTTGTATTCCTGTGCTTGGCTTCTTTCACTTAACATCTCACATGACATCTCACAGATCTATCCATGTTGTGCCCAATAACAGGATTTCATATTTTTTAGTGGATTGGTTGATAGTATTTTACTTTGTATACATTCCTCATCCTAGCAATTATGAAGAGTGTCAATAAGTACAGGAGGGTACATCTTTCTTCAACATTCTGTTTTTATTTTCTTTATTGCTAACAGTTAGACTGCTGGACTATGCAATAGTTTATCTTATTTATTATTTTAGTTGCCTCCATACTGTTTCCCATAATGACTGCACTATTACATCCACAACAGTGTAAAAAAATTGTCTTTTGGTGAAGTTGCTCTGATCTATAGATTTTTATTTGGGTAGCCTGGGTAAAAGGACATTATTCCTTCCGAAAGATAAATTTTTCTAGATAGAAGAGGTTTGCTCTTTCCATGATATTAGAGTAGTTGTTTTGCCTTCTAGAACTTTCAAGTAAGATTTTCATGTTCATGACTAAGGTGCAGTGAAAGAAGAAGGAACTCCAGTGTTCATATACACATCTGTGTGTGTGCGTGTGCGCGCGCGCGTGTGTGTGTGTGTGTGTGTGTATGTATGTGTATGTGTGTTTGGGACAGGGTTTCTCTGTGTATCCTTGGCTGTCCTGGACTTGATTTGTATACCAGACTGGCCTCGAACTCACAGCGATGCACCTGCTTCTGCCTCTGGAGTGCTGGGCATGTGCCACCACACCCAGCTCAGTGTTCTCACACTGACTGTGATGGGCATAGCACTGGTAACAGAAACAAGATGGATGCATTAGGAAAGAAAAGCAGATTCATGGTTAAAAAGGAGAAAACGTACAAGGTCAGTCAGATGTCCTCATTACACACATGGGAAATATGCTCTCTAGTGGACCAGCAATAATTTTAAAAAGATCTGCTAGTGATGCTTGTCTCCCCGCAGTAGCCAGAAATGACTCAGACATTCCTTGCATCATCTACTGCTACACATAAACACCCTAAGATATTTGGTTTCAAGATTTCTAGTTATTTTAAATAATGTAAGCATTATTTGGAATGCTTACATTTTCCCCTCTGATTTCTATTTAAGTTTTCGAGTCTAGAAATTAGCTCAGAGCTCCAGACATTCAGATAAAAGAAAACTGCCAGAAGATGCTAACTTCCTTCCATTTGGGTCTCCTCTTCCTGTCAGTGGTGCCCAAGATAACATAGACTTAAAATGTGCAGAATTGAATTTTTAAGTTTAGTGTCAACCTAACCTCTGGCACAATTTTTACACCAAATATTAAAAATCAAACCCCTGTGTCCCTGTGCATTGAACTTTTAGGAACTCAATATGCTATGTAAAATGTATTAGTGTTGATTTTTTTCTAGTTTTTAAAGATTACATTAGAACACCAATTCAATTGGCATTTATAGAACAGTTAAGATCTGTTGCTGTTAATCAAAGTTCAATCTTTGACCTAGTTTTCCGGTTATCAGTGAGCACAAGAAGAAAGCTTACTTGTGTTGTTTAACCCATTGATCCCACTAACAGCTAAGGACCATATATTGTGGCAAACCACCTCAGATCTGCATCCAATTTAGCAGTTCCCATGTTTCTCTATGGACTTTTATTGTTGTTTTGTTTTTGTTTGTCTGTTTGTTTTGGAGGACAGGATTTCTTTGGGTAGTCGAACTGGACTCAGTCTCATAGCGATCTGCCTACCAAGTGCTGGGATTAAAGGTGTATACTACAACGTGCACCCCTTTTAAACAGATACAGCAGACATTTATTCACTTACAGACTAGAACTTCCTACAATAAATGGAATTCTTTTCCTGTCATGTTTTCACTCATAAAATTATAGATGTGAAATATAATACTTGAAAATACTTATTTTCATCAAAACTAAGTTTATTAACCTAGAAAAACTCAGTTTTTCTTTTTCTTTTTTCTTTTTGGTATGTGGGGGTGCAACTAATTAGTATAGTATTTATCTAGCATGTGCAAAGACCTGAGTTCAATTCCTAGGGATACATACACAGGGAGAGAGATAAATATAAATAGATGATAAATAGATAGATATAGAGAGATTAGAGAAACAGAGATGAGAAAGAGAGAGAAGACAATTAATTCTGCTGCTAATTTAAACTGTAAGCCATCAGTAATAGGTTAAATGTATGTTTTTGTTTTTGTTTTTGTTTTTTTGGCATACGGAAAGTAAAGCATAATTTTGGAAAAAAAACCTGAGCTCAGATTGCTAGTTTATAATTCAATATGTTATGCCAAATGTTTAAAAATAATTGAAGGGCTTAGATGTTAGGGTCTTACAGAGGAAACTAGTGGAGCTAAGCTTTAAAGATAGAATGTTGCTGAGATTAGAATGCAGAGTCAGTTCCTAGACCAGAGGTGTCTCCCACCTGCCCCACTGTGACTTTTTCATATTCTTCTTTATAACAATGTGATGACAGCACAACACTGGCAGTTCTGAGATCTTTCTTATTACTGTTAGGTAGCAGAAGAACCCAAGAACGTACTTCAAATGACCATCTAATCTCCAAGATAAACTCTTTGATTAAAGCAATGACAATTTTTTTGTCTTATAAAATAACCTAATGGGTTATTGCTTGTTCCGATGCCTCAAACACGAGCAGCAAAATGTAGAGTTTTGGTATAGAAAGACATACTATGCCTTCCTCTTTCTACCCTGTCTGTGTTGTCTGCATGTACATCATTTTTCCTGGTATTTCTCATACACAAGCTTCATCTCAGAATAAAAAAAAGCACCCATGAAGAGTGGCATAAAGCCCATTCTCACAGGCCTTTCTTTTCTAAAATTTACGCTTTTGAAAATTTCATATACAAGTACTGTATTTGCATCATTTCTACCCCTCTCTCTCCTTTCTCTAACTCCTCGTTTGTTATCTTGAATCCCTCTCAAAACAACAACAACAACAACAACAACAACAACAACAAAACAATGAGTGACACATGCCTACTTGAATAGGGGAAATATCTCAAGTTTCTATAGGCTATTCTTTACAAGGAAAAGAAAAAAAAATCTTAAATTTAGAATTGTTTAAATCAGTATTAGCTAGTCTCACAAATGTTACTATGCCACAAAGAAAACAGAGTTTAGTTAAGAATTTTACAGAGGTTGGGTGGGGGTGGTGCACACCTTTAATCCCAGCATTTTGGGGTCAGAGGCAGGTGGATCTCTGTGTGTTTGAGGCTAGCCTGTTCTACAGAGGTGCGATCCAGAAAAACCCTATCTCAAAAAACCAAAACCAACCAACTAAAACAAAACCCACCATAGACAGTACAAAATGCACCAGGATTATATATATTACACTACACAACACTACAGTATATTACACTATACTATACTATAACATAATACATGATCACCATAGCTAATTGACCCGAGATACTTCTTTCGTTCCACATAGGAAACAATTGTGTCTTTCAAGATTACATATGGTAGTTTTTGATTTGGTAACAGCACCTGTAAAACTGTTGTGTAGGAAAGGAAAGAACTAAGGTCTAGGGGTGAGAAATGTGGGCATTCCCACTATGTTAATGAGCTCAATGGTTGGATGAGTCACCTCATTTTCTCTGGTTTGTAGCTTTTCCTTGGGGTGAGTAGAGACCACTGTGAATATCCTCCTTTTCTGAGCTATTAGCTGAAGCTTAGAGACCAGCCCTGAGATGGAAGGAGCGTGGAGTTGGGGGATAAAGGGTTTGGAGAAAAGATTCCCTGTCTTTTCCTATTAGACATCTGATCACCTCAAAAATTGAACATTCTCATCTCTAGCACTATAATCATTTAATGTAGATGACAGTGGTTTTTTTTTTTTTTAAATTTACAAATACTTCTGGCACATGGGGAGAATTTAAAGTAACATATTTAAAGAAAATTTTATAAAGTATGAGACATGCGAACCAGCAAGTTGAGAGTGTCTTCAAGGGAGGCAACATAATTTGAAAATGTGGTATTTAAAACTGGTGATCTAACCCTGAAATAGCCAGTGGGCCTAGGCAAGGAAAGCAGGGCTAGAGCTAAGAGACACCATGTAAATGGAATTGAAAGCATCTGACAATTGCTCCCAAGACTAAGGCAATAGCTCCATTTCCAGTGAGGCTAAACAGGTCAACAGTGACCCTTAAAACTGAGAACTCAAAAGGAGAACAACAGATTTGGGGAAAACATATCTAACCAATGTTGTATACACAGTATAGGGTGACACCCTGGCTAACATAAAAGTAGAGAGAAAGCATAAGATTGTTTGAGATTCTCAGTAGACAGTTCTGGACTGAAAAGCATAAATTTTCAGTCAACATAGTACCAGTGCATGTGAGCCCGTGAATGTTCCTAGAAAAGCTGTGGTAAAGGAAGAGCTGGGAGTTGAGACAGGTACTTGGGGATAGCCAATGCTAAATGATGAGAAAAGAAGCCAAATTAGGAAAACTAGTAAGGAGTGAATAAAAGGCAGAAGAAACACCAAGTCGCTGGAAGCAGATGCAGGCAGCCACACCAGCAGTGAGCTATTCTAAGGAGGATCAGTTTGCTCAACAATTGCTAATGACCAGCAAGAGCTTCAATACAAAGCAGGGGAAAAACTCATCAGTAGAGTTTGCATCCTACTCTGCGGTAGAAGAGAGGGCCACAAACAGATTTTAAATCTGAGCCCTCCATGCTTTCAGACCTGGAACAGCGAGAGAAGGGTTAAACACAGCCATGAAAGAAAACAGCTCCAATGAAGACTGATATCAACACTGTCTGCCTAACTATTTCCAGGCAGCATAGAACTTTTCTATAGGGCAAATGGAAGAATTACCTCTTGCACAGACAAACTAGTGTAGGTGTCAAGGCAAAATAAATGGAGACTCTTGTTTTCCATCATTTTGCTGGGCTTTAATTTTAGTGAAGAACTGCCCTTATTCTGCAATTTGTTTTCTTTATTGATTTTTCATGCAGACAGCTGGAACATCCAAACAAATGTGAGCTATTTGGCTTGCTGAAATGTACTAGTCCATAGGTATTATTCTCATGGAAAAGCTGCAGCTGTTTAGTGAGAGGGGAAATCTTTCATTTGATATCCATAGTTGAACATTCCCTGCGATGGTCACCAGGAAGCAAGCCATTACCGTCATGGTACAAAAAGCCAAGATGCAAAGAAATCCAACTCTTCACTTTTCTCAACTTAGCCACTAAATTACATGTAAGTCACAACCCTGTGGAGACACACGTAATGAGAACATGTGAAATGTTACACAGGTAAATATTTAAAATCAAGTATAGCTTTCTCACTCTTTCCATTCCATAAGATTGGTAAAGAACTACAAAAGTGTCTGCCAGTTTAAGAGAACAAAAAAACCTAGAAGGAAGAAGGCTTGGATATCTATATCGCATGCCCTGCTTATCTAACAGCCAATACCCATTTCTTAGTGTCCATAATATGCCAAGCACTGTGCCTGATATAATGAAGGATGCTATGAAGACTGAAAACTGGGCCTACAATCTTCAAATGCTCACAGTCTAATTTGGGAGAAGTTGACAACCAAGATCAGCATTACAGACATTCACCCATTCATTTGAACACTGCAATTAATTCCTCTCCATCCGTCTCTGCCACCCTTTCCACAAACAGCACCACTAACATAGTTTTAAATGCAAAGCTCTAGGCATCTTCAGCAATTCCTCACTTTCAGTGATATTGCATATCAACAGGACCTCTTGCCTTTGTTATAAAAAAATGGCTCTATCTATTCAGTGCTTCCATCCTAAAGGGAACAACACCTCTCAGTGGACCATTGTGGCATATGCCCTATCTTTTTTATTATCTGTATAGAGTCATTTCCCACAGTGGCTTGAAGAGATGATTTCAAGACACAAAGCAAGCCATGCTTTGATCTCCCTAAAGGAAACCCCCTAAATGGACCCCACTAAGACTGGAATGAAGCTCACAGTTACTTCAAGGGTTGTATGAGATGCCGTGGCCACAGTCTGCCTTTGATTAGAACTCTTCCCACTCTCTACTAAGGCATGGGCATCTGAGGTACTTTCCAACTGTGACATTCTCAGCAGTCTTTTCTAGTGGCACCTGCATAGGCTTTGCATTTAGCTCTTCTGGACATTTCCTTTCTTTTTAGGTCTTGGCAGAAATACCCCCTCTGAAGAGAAGCCTTCCTTCAGCTTTGAGCTTTCATTCCTGACTCAGGTATTATGTAACCTCTTACATGGCTCCATGTCCTCATCACCTGTGATCAATAGAAATTAGTTGTTTGAGTCCTGACTTATTTACCCTTTGAGAGAACTGGTTTCCTCGAGTACATAAGTAGTAATATGGAACATATTTTTAGTACACACACATATGTGTGTTGCCTTTGTGTGTGTATGTGTGTGTGCACATGCATATGTGCTTGTGTTTGTAAAGAACAATAAAATCCTTTGAGATCAGTGCATACTCAGAAACATACACTCGGAATTATTTAATACCATGATTCAAGTCAAAGGTCATCACATTAATATAACTTATTGCATCCTATGTTACACAGGTAAATATTTAATATTAATATGTGTTACAAATTACACCATCCATCTTTAAATTATATCAGAGCATATCCTTGCTCATACTTATTCAGTGGATAAATATTAGCTTCTGAATACATGTAAGACAATAATACATGTGGTTTGCAATTTACCATCACCTCATACACTAAATGATTTACGTTTTCTTGTAACATCCAACATTCTTCCATTGAACATTTTTGATTCTAAACTGACAGGGAAAAGAAAAATAAAAGGAAAAGAAGATTTAATCTAGCCTAGAAGTTTGCAGAGAATTATGGAAAAAGAAGTTGGTGTTTGTGTATAGTGGGGATAACTCTTTTTGAAAAGACTATGTTTGTCCTAAAGTTTAGAGACAGTATTGTCATTGATCTGCTTGTGTTTTTCTTTTGGAGCTTCAATTTCCTAAATATTCTGTTCAGATCATTTAGGAACAAGAGGAGCTCTAAAATAATATGTACGTAAGCAGTTTTTAACCCATGAGTTGTGACCCCTTTGTGGGGGTTGAAAGACCCTTTCACAGGTTTTGTCTAAGACCATCGGAAAACAGAGATATTTAGAGTATGATTCATAACAATAGTAAAATTATGGTAGTGAAGTAGCAATGAAATAATTATATGCTTGGGGGTCACCACAATGTGAACTGTATTAAAGGGTCACAGCCTTAGGAGGGTTGGGAATCACTGGTGTGTGTACATCTACTAGGATATATTACACATCTGACAAGTTCTATCTCTTTTTATTGCTTGCTTGTTTTGTTTTTCAAGACAGGGTTTTTCTATATGACAACCTTGCCTTCCTGGAACTAGCTCGGTAGACCAAGCTGGCCTCAAACTCACAGAGATTCTCCTGCCTCTGGCTCCTCTTGAGTGCTGTAATTGAAGGCATGTGCTACCACCACCCACTAAGTTCTGTCTTCTTAATACCCTGGCAGAAATATTCTTTAGCTAAATGTAAGTTGTGAACAAGAGTCATTCTCAAATACTTTGAAAATACATTAGCCATGTTGGACATGGTTCTGGGTGCTGGGTACTGGGTACTGAGTACTGACTTGGTACTGGACCTTTTCAGATATGGATTTGGAGACCGAGTCTGTGCTCCTAGTCTGTTGCTGTTCACCTTTCAGGATCCATGAGAGCTGCCCTAACTTTCCGAATTCCCCAGCACCCAGACACATCTTCATCAAGGCATTTCCATATAATACCAAAATACCATTTTAAAAGCTAGGTTGTGAGCATCTTGGTGGCATTATGACCAATGCCTCACACATTATATCAGCTCATTGAATACTTAGCACAATCCCTTCCTGCTGAACTGAACACCAAAATGTTTGCCACCTTGTTTTCACTGGAATTCAAAGGCAAATATGTTCATCTTTGTCAAGCAACACCTCTTAGGATTGCATTTACTAAAATCAACTAGTAAATATGCCAGGAATCTTTGATATGTAGAATGCAGTGATCAAAGGGTGGAGTTAATATATATTTTCTGTCAGACTTCAATTTCGTGACACAGGAGTAATACAAATTAGAGAGCAATCAACTTACCACCAATGGAGAATACAATGCTGAACTTTAATCTTGCGATTAAATATGCTCTAGGTTTTAATATATGAAAATGACAAAAAAATTGATTCTGTTCTGCTCCAATGGTCTCGTGTCTTATTGGAGATGTCTAAATGAAATGGAAGCCATAAAAATTACAGACATAAGTGAGGTAAGCAATGGGCCATAGCAAGGCATTACAGGGTTTACTGCAGCCCACAGTTGGTGCTGCTTAAACAAGGCTGAGAGTCATCAATGCAGCTGGCCATGAAATTGCACAACCCTAATCTGCCCACATGGAATGCTCACCGTGATCACAGCCAAGTATCATTTTCAGCACAGTTTGTAAAAGATGAATCATCCTTATTTGCCCAGGTTAAATAGAGAGGAAAAGAAATGATAGCTTTGACCTCTTAAACTAATATTCTTAGCACCTGCTCTAACTAGTTGTGATGGTTGCTCTTCATTGTGAACCTGACTAGGCTTAGAATCACCAAGGAGATGCATCACTGGACATACTTGTTAGGGTATTCCCAGAGAGGTTTGGTTGAGGAAGATAAATGTCATAGGAATGTGGGTGATATCATCCCAAGGGCAGGTGTGTTTGCCTGAATAAAAAAAAAAAAGGGAGAGCAATAGAAATATCAGAATTTTTTTTCTGTCTACTTTCAGGATATAGATGCACATTTGGCTTACACAGCCAGGATCACTCTTGTCACCATGACTTCCTTACTATGGTGTACTCTACCATAAAACTGTGAGATAAAAATAAGGCCTTAAGGTGAATCTTCTTAGGCATTTTATCACAGTGATCATAAAATAATAAATAAGCCACCAGGAGGCTTAAAACATTAATGAATGTTAAGAAAATACAAAGGCTACCAGCATGTGTCTGTGATCCCTAGATTTGGGAATGTGAAACAGGAGAGCCACAACTTTGAAGGCAGCTTGGCCTACACAGTAAGAGCTTGTCATGCACAAATAATGGACAGACAGAAAAAAAATGCAAAAAATGATTCAGAAAAGACAATTTTTTAGACTCAAAAAGAAACTGGTCTGTTTCTTGGGGTGGGATGAGAAAAGAAGGTAATTATAAATGGGTCTATGGATTCTGACTAGAGATATGAAAATGTCTTCTTGGTTTATGTAATGGATATACTACTGGATAAAGTAACTGAAACTTGCTCAATTATACATTTGAAATGGATGTTTTAATTTAAAATGTTTTGTAAAGCTATAACAAAAGCATTGTACAGAAAGTTATAAGGCTTGAAATGTATAGAGAAACAACTGCCTTTTCCAGTGACAGGTCACAGAACAGTTACTGTGTTCCCAATGTTTACATTCAAGGATAATTCAAACATTTCCATCAGATCTTTCATAGCAGAAAGTATCAACTTAGTTATGAGATTGGCCACTTGATAATTACGCATGCTTGCTCAGTGGACACTAGGGGTCGCTGCTGCCCACCTGCACAGAGTTCACTGTGATGGGGCGTTAACCAGCATTGGCTTGATTAAGCTTCTGGCCCAGATCTACCGAATCCCTTGTATTTGAGCTGTTGATGATTTATATTGCTTGGAGGTGAATCTTTGTAGCCAAGAGAAATATTAACAAAAAAGAAGATGATAAAACTGATCTGACAAGAGTAGGTTTAACGGGAAGAATATGAACTGTGCTGAAAGAGTGTTTTCAGTACATTTTACTATCTATTGACTTTCAACTAATTATTAAGGGAAAATCATCAGATTCCAAATTAAATCTCCAATATCAACATAAATATTCAAAATTTAAATTATGCCAGACATATTTTTTGAGCCTAAACTCTTCAAATAAACTTTTAGTATTAACTTAAACATTGACATTATATTATTACCATAGAGAGTGAAAAGAATAACATGTCTCTTCAAGCAAGCCTACATAACATATAGGTGGAATAATTCATTTTATCAGTCTTCCACCCACAAATATTTACTACACACCTAATATTTGTTAAAGATTCTCTAGAACAAAGAAACAAAACAGTGATTAAAATAAATAAACAATAAACAAAAATTCTGTTTTCATTGGCTTCTGATCTCATAGCAGCAAGTGGTGGCATAAAAACAAAATAATCATTACAATATCTACTTCCTATTTACAACTTATTATGTTTAAGATATTTTCATTTCTTTGTTTATAGGATCTTATTTAATTTCCTACAAGCAGAATCATTTTCATTTGCATAGGAAAAAATTGAGTGTTAGAGGTAAATATTTACAGGAGACTACTGAGGGACTCCTGGGAAAAGTTTAGAAAGGAGAGGGACAGAACTGATATAAAGGGTTAAAAGAAAATAAGGGCCCAGGAAGGGTCAAGTGGGATGGGGAAAGTGGACGGCAGGGTAGAAGGAGTGTGGAGAAAGATAAGTAACATTAAGGATCTTTCAAAAAAGACATATAGAAAGGTACTACTGTAGAAGATTACACACACACACACACACACACACACACACACACACGAGAGAGAGAGAGAGAGAGAGAGAGAGAGAGAGACAGAGAGAGAGAGAGAGACAGAGAGAGAGAGAGAGACAGAGAGAGAGAGACAGAGACAGAGACAGAGACAGAGACAGAGACAGAGACAGACAGAGACAGACAGAGACAGAGAGGGACATACACACAGAGCAGGGAGAGATGGGGAAGGGAGGGAGGAAGAGAAAGAGAATATGGAGTTACTCTATTACAGGTAACAATGCCCTACTGCATACTACAGAGTCACTAATAGAAAGGTCTAGTGCCATGAATGGGTGACTTTTTTGGGAGTTGTTGACCTGTGAGTTCCTATAGATTCATTACATTACATTAAAATACATTACAGCCTATTGGTGTTACTTTTGGTTACCTCCAGAAATTGATGGTAAGACACTATTGCTGAAGACACCACATACTTGAGTCCTAGAACATGGAAACATCAAACGGGTAATGACCTGAATCTTCATCACTACTGCTTAGCTTTTATGGTACTGGAAAGTACCACATTAATGGAAAAGAAAAGTAATCATGACTCATTCCCAGCTGTGAAGTGTGTGGCCCACAACAATGACTGACTTGGCAAAACATGCCCATTAGTACAACAGTGCAATAAACATCTTGAGATTAACCAACCACTTTCAGCTTGAAGTCCCTTTCTACAAGCTAAAATCCACAGCTGAGACTGTTTTCAGGGCCAAGAACTTATGGTTAGACTGGGGACTTACAGGAGAATCTACTAACATTATTCTGCTAACTAGACATAGTATTAAACCAATTCTCAACGAATTGTCATTATACCCGTCATCTGAAAAGCTTCCATTTGCAACAGATGGTGATTAACACAGACACACACAAATAGCCGGAGTACAGAGGATAAGAGAGTTCTGACTATTCAGCTCTGAAGGGAATACGCATTCTATACCTCCTTCTCCAAGATTCAGAGAGCAGAAAGTGTAAGAACCAGAGGAAATAGTGTCTTCTAGACATGACATGACAGTTGCATATGAGAACTTTCAGCCATTGGTACAGCATACATAAAACCTGTGCGAACCCAAGCCAGGCCACACTCCAGTTCAAGATAGGAGTTGGGCATACACTCCCACCCCTTGCTGTGGAGCTACTGGCAAATGCCACCTGCTGAGAGAAGAAGAGATAACTTTTTCTAAGAATTTAGGCCTTGGCAAGCTGAATAATCTCCAGTGGAAGATCATACATCCATGAGTATTTGGGATATGCAAATTGGTCTTGAAAGGGGCAAAAAAAAAAAAAAGGCACAAAGTTGGGTAGGTAGGTAGGAAAAGTGGGGCATGGGAAGAGTTAGGGAAGAGGTATAAATATGCTTAAAACATGCTCTATGAAACTCTCAAAGAATTAATAAAAATCAAAAACCCCAGTAACACTTATTGATTTCTGGTTTGCTGAAGTTCAAAGGCTGCTTCTAATTCCTCTGAATTCTGCCAGTACAAAGGACCATAGGGACTGTCAACTGTTGAGTACCGAATGACTACGCCCAGACTGTACAGATTTTAAACACCTGTAGGGTGCTGAGGATGTGGCTCAGTTGGTAGAGTGCTTGTCTAGGAGGTAGGAAACCCTGGACTGAATCCCAGCACTTTATAAACCAGGGTGATGCACCCACCTGTAATGCCAATTCTAGGGAGGGGAAGACAGGAGGAGCAGAAGTTCAAGGTTATTCTCAGTTACACAGTGAGTTGAAAAAAAAACTCTCTAGGAACTGGATCAGATAATAAAGGTCTGTGCTAAAGCATGAGTGGTGGTAGCAAATGGTCTCTATACACATTATATAATACACATATATGCATATATATCAATGTTTACATATATATTTATAGATAAAAATATAAAATATCTCTCTTACATTCTAAATTGCTGTGTCTTTTAAGAAGGGTATAAATGATTGATTTTTCTCATGCTAAAAGAGCTTCTGGAAAATTTTGTGCTTAAAATAGCAAATTATGATTTTTGTTTTACATAGACCATAAGACAGAAAATTATAACGATGCTTTTACCATTTATCATAAGTCTACTGATGAGATATATTTTTAAACAACTTTCAGGAGATTCTATTAACATTGCTCAAATAAACTAAATGGTAATATCGCTTTCTTTTTTCAGTTTTCATTATGACCACTTTCTGTGAAATGCTGCTTAAAAGTTAATGTCATATGTGAAATATTTCCTTCAATAATCTACTTAAAATTTTATCTAAGTTTTTCTTTAATTGCTTGCACTTATAACACAACCTATCCACTTCTACTTTAGATACATAAATCTTGTCTTTGTCAGACATTAACACCTTCCAGATACTTCTAGACCAATAAAATGTTCCTCTCAGTTTTGCTATTTCCTCAAGGAATACTTACTAATTCCTTTTCATATCTCCATATATGTTGAAGAAACACAACCATAACATAATACAGCTGTTACTGTCTAGGTTTCTACTTTAACAATATTACCAAGTTTCATAAATACATTAAAGAACATTTCTGTTTTGAGAGGTGAGTACTAAACAGCACTGCTTCCACCACCAATTTCCAGATGGTTGAATTTATATCCTAAGTGGAATATATTTTATGTAGGATGGATGAGTGTATTTTCAAGTTGAATCACTTGATAAAATGGTACCAAGGGTAATCACTTTTGAATACATGGCTGTCTCTCACTGCCAACTCGGGGACAGAGATATTGGGCACCAGGGGCACACCTGTCACACCTGAGATTTTTATGGGCAGACTAGCTGGAGTCACACCCACCATCTCACTTCTGGAGAAGGACCCGTGTGTGTGTGTGTGTGTGTGTGTGTGTTTGTGTGTGTGTGTGTGTGTGTGTGTGTGTGTGTGTGTGTGTGTGTGTGTGTGTGCTCTACATAGCACACCTATAAACCTATCTTGGATAAACTCTATCATCTGCGTCTCCCAGGTTCAATAGCTCAGCACGTTGGTCTTCTTCCTTCTCACTCAGTTTCCTACAGTTACTGGTTCTCCTTTTAGAGTATGTTCATATTGGTGTCTTAGATCATGATGGCCCTGTTGCTACTAGTATAGCATAGAAGATCTAGATGTAGCCACCTGGACTTTGTCACCCCATTGAGTGACCTTCAATGCTAAACTGAACCTCAATTTCCCTACCCATAAGTAGGAGTAACAGGCCTCACAAGGTTGCTTGTTTTTGGAGAGAGGGGGTTGAGGAGAGAGTCAACAGTGTAGAACGAGCAGGAGGCATTCAGAATGCCTGAGGAAATTTGAGTTTCCTGTCCTGGAGTCTGGAAGAGAAGCATCTGGGATACTGGAGAGGACATTGAAGAACTCCTTAAATCCCTACACAGGGAGTGAACAAGATGTTCTGCAATGTCTTCAATGCCCTCCTCTTCCATGAGATTTTTCCTGATGCTGCATAATCCTGCCAATTAGGATAACTCACATCCATCTTACATTCCACTACAGTACTACCAGGCTTCCAGCACTTTCCACATGCCAAATCATATCCGGACTTCACCATTTTTAAAGTAATTATCTCTGAGTAGGAAATGCCATCAGCTTCCTATTTCTCAGTCTCAGCCACAGCTCCTTGACTATAAAAGATGCTCAATACCAGCAACTGATATAATTTTATGACCATGGGCAATTCACTTGTCCTTTAATGAGTTTCTTTAGCAGTAAACAAGAGCTTTGCATTTGAACTTCTGCACTCTCAGTAATGCTACATAGTAAACATTCTAATTAAAAAATATAAAAATACTTAGCAATCGTTAAAAAATGAACACTAATCTTAAAAATGGATTTTTGATGTGAGTAGGAAAAAAAAGAACTTCACTGGATTAATTTTATATGGAGACTCGTTGGAGGCAGAGACACATGAACAATTTCTGTGACTCTCTTGTTTCTCCTCTCTGCACGGGAATTTCACTGAGGGCAGTTCTCCTTGTTCTGGGAATACTGATCATTGATGCTCAGTCTCAAAAGACCAAGGAAAACCAAAGCAAAGGGGAAAGAACAAACAAAGCAAGCAAGCAGGCTTCTGGTAAAAGTCACATCCATCATATGTACATTCTGAGTGTTTTACTTCTGCAACCAGACTGAGCACAGCATATTCTTGGCACCACCTGTAATGAATCTAGGCAAACAAGCCACATCACCATCTAGCCTCCTCATCTAGATCTCAGAATCTATTGTTTCAGTATCACATAGTTAATTTACATTTTCAGTGAACTCTCTCTCTCCAGGGTAATGTTCCTTAATCATTTCCAATAATTGGAAACAAACTAAATCTCTATTCTTTCCCCTTCCCCTCCCCTCTCCTCCTCTTCCTTCTGCTCCCCCCTTCCTCTGCCCTCCCCTTCCTTCTTTCCCCTCCTATCCTCTCTCCTACCTCTCTCCCTCCCTCCCTCTCTCCCTCCCTCCTTTCCTACCCTCCCTCTCTCCCTCTCTCTTGGGTTTTCAAGACAGGGTTTCTCTGTGTAGCCCTGACTGTCCGGAACTCACAGGCTGTAGACTAGGCCTGCCTCTGCCCCCTGAGTGCTGGGAGTAAAGGTGTGTATTACCACCATCAGCCTAAGTCTTTTATAATAGGAGAACTGCTAGATAAGTTATTGCAAATCATATTGTTGATTCATTGTTCAGCCATTTAAAAGTTAGTGTTACAATATGGCAGCTTGGAAAAAAATCCTTGATGATGTAACAATGGAAGCTAAAGATGTGGAATTACGTGACTTCTAACGAGCTTAATAAACTTATAGAATAATCTTGCAAAAATCAGATGTGGGCATATGACTCACGGTAAATGATTCTGCAGTGGTCTCTTGTATTTCTTGCCCTTTTGCTACAGGATGCACTGGCTGTCTTGGTTCTGGATTCTATTTTCAAGGATACTAGTGTGGTGGATAAGCTTGGAAGTTAGAGACAGTATCTCTGGAATATAGAGTAGGCTCATTTACCGCTCATTTCAGAAGACTCAAGTTCCCTACACCCAGTGTCCTCTGCTGCACTGGAACTCAGATCATTCGCAAGCTTCCCTAGTCTTCTCTGTGGTGCTGTATGAAATCCGGGCTCAGGGAATTATTGACCATTTTTATTCTGGCTATGATGTTACTGTGAGCAATAAAGTCTTTTGATCTGGTATATCAAAATTTCATCTCAAATCCTTTGTCACTGTTCGTGACAGCGCAGGAAGAGAATTGGTTAATTTGCAAGTAAGGTGAATCCCAGAGGCATGCATTCTCCTGCTTACACCTGCTTATAGTCGCTCCTCATGCATTTGGGATCAATGCTAGAATATGACAATAATGGCTAATGTTTAATGTGTAGAAAAGGGTGTTGCATGCTGTATCTTCCTTACAATGATCCAAACAGTATGACCATCTATTAATGATAAATGTGGACAGAGACCTGTTTTTTTTTTTGTTGTTTTTTAGGAGACTCAAAAGACCTTGACCTTTGGCCTCTGTTGGGAGATGGTCTTGCATACTGTGTATTCAGATGCTGATTTCTGTGCCCTGAGATTTGGTCTCAGTCCTGATGTGGGCATTGTCATTTCTATGAAGAATTTCTCATCTCAATGTCATGTAAAAATGACTTTCCAATTATCTCTGATTGGTTAATAAAGAAGCTGATTTAGCCAATAACTTTCAAAGAAGACAGAAGGCAGGACTTCTGGTCCCAGTCTTGGGGAAACAGAGAGGAGGAGATTAGCCATTAGGAGGACAAGGAGGAGTTCACCATGAGGGCAGAACGTTAGAACAGAAGGCCAAGGCAAGACTGAGATGGCAAGGAAAAGGGCATATGGCTGGGAAGTTGCCAGAGCAGCATAATTGGGTTAGCTTAGAGCTTGTTAAATAAATTTAATAAGTCTCTGTGACAATTATTTAGGATGTAGAGTGGGTAGTAGAAAAGGCCTCTTAATAATGGCATATTTCAATACACCTTGATTTTACTAATAAAATTGTCTGCTTAAATCTCCTTTACCAAACCCTCTTCTGATTCCTCATTCTTATTCTCTGGTTTTAACACCTACCAGAGTTTTATGTTCATTGTAGAATTAATTGAGGAACCCTGTTATTTGTTGTGTGTCTTCCATCTTCATAGACATACAAGCAAAGGTATGAGGCAATTTTGTCTTCCAAAGCTTTTGGCAGGACAGGTGTTGTGAATATTTTGAACTAATGAACATACGGATTAATGGAGTATATTCAAGTGAATTCACACAATTAAAAACTTTATTTATATGGTGTTGTGTTCATTATTCTGCAAACATCTGGCCATGCAACTATTTTGTTTCAGTAAAAAACAAAACAAAACACTGGATTCATATTATTAAAATAAATAAGACACAAGAGCTTGGTCCCAGTACATATATTTTTGGGGGCATCTTCAGAGTCTGTAAAATACTGGCAGAACTATAGAAAACACAGCTTGGAATAAATGTTAATGAATAAAGAAGACAGACAGGCAGATTTACTATTGTTTTCCTTGGTCACATATAAACTTTGTGGAGCACTTACTGAGAGCTATATTACCTGAAATATTTTATCCTTCCTGGTTTTAAAACATTTCTACTCATTAAATACCCTAAATGCTTCATTGAGTTTTCATTATAACCCTTTGAAGGATTATTGCTTTAAACTTTAATGGTCTAGTTAATCTTTGCCACAAGTCACTTTTTTTTTTAAAAATAAAGGTATACAGAGCTGTGTGATAGATGGCATGTGTCAAAAAATTCTGATATGTAAATTTCTTCTTTAAAGAAACAATTTAAGCAAATTATATTGTTTTGCACTTTAAAACCTCAAAAATAGCAGTTGGAAATATTGATAATAGGAAGGTTGCTATGTTAGATGACAATATTTAAGAAGGGTAAGCCATGTGTATAATTTTGGAGTGAGGGATCAGGAAAAGTTTAACAGAACTTCTTATAATATTAAAGAAACAGCAAGTTATATGACAAAACTGCTTACCAGAAAGGGACCTCTAGGGCCTATAGAGCCTATAGAGCCTTACCATTCTAACTGAAATATCATTGTATTTAGTTGTGCACCGACTGTAAAGCCCACTAAACTCCTTTGAATAGTTCCAAGCTAATGGTCAGATGACCATGGTTAAACCCAGTAGGTCTCAAAACCCAAACCCAACACAACATAATAGCAACAATATAATCATTACTTTGGGAAGAGGATGGGTAAAGGCAGAGGAAGAACATAGAGGGTGTAGGTTTATAACAATCAGGATGTACCTTATACACATATGAAATTTTTAGAGAACAAGTCATAAGTTGTTTAAGAAGTTGATCATTCAATGACACGTTAAGATATTGTCTTCTACTTTTGATGAACAGGGTATCATGAATAAAATAACAAAAGAATATGGACTTTCTGGATCAAATTCTCGTTCTGTCACAATGCAAGATACTTTCTTTGTGGACATTTCACGTCCTAAATAATCTTTGAAGTCAACATTTTCTTCATTTTATAAAGGACCTTCACTGGGCCCTATAAACTCAAGGTCGTTGGGTTAATGAACAAAGATGCTGGATGAAAAATTCACAAAAACCCAAACCAATCAACGAGATTACCACAAATAACCTTAAAATAGTCCATGTCATTGGGTTCCAAAACTGAATCACTAAACCACATCAGGAAGACTTGTCCCCTTCTACAAGGGTTATAGAGTTTAGTTGTGACAGACAAATGAATCGATTCTCTCCGCATCTCTCTCTCTCTCTCTCTCACATCCCTCATCTATCATTTATCTATATCTCTTGCTCTCTTTCATCTCAAACTGTGTACATGATATGCCTTTGTTGATTGGTTACAAAACTAAAAGTATGCTATAAAAGGTACAAGAATAATATGAAATTACTAAGAAGGTAGGGCCAGTTTCCTCCAAGGCTTTCTAAAAATGAACCAGAAAAGGCTGCGTGGAAGAGGTGAAGTTGTTTTAGCTACAAAGTTATAGGACAGTGCTGAATATGGGAAAAGAAGGCAGAAAATACAATAGTAAAGTCATTCACCAGAGACCTACTACGCCCTAGACACGGGAACAAAGCATGAATTGAACCCAATTTAACAACAGCAATTGTGGGTAATACTTAATGAGTGGCAAACATAGCATAGTGCATGTTATGGAAAAAGTATAGTAACAGTCATATGTAGAAAATGTGAACATATTTGAGAACATAAAATGCAAGGATGTGGGACCTTTCTTGCATTCACACTGAATAATGACAATGGAACAATAGTGGAAGAGAATGAGAATTGTTTTCAAATATATAGATACTGTATTTAAGCCTTAATATATCAAGATTATAAGAGTATACTAGCTAAGAGAGATGATCTAATTCATAGCATGCCTGTGAAGATTAGAACGAATAAAGAGATGTATCAATATGTGTAGTAGATTGTTCAATAACTGTCATTAGAAATCTCTTCTTGATGTTACTAATAAAAGAAGATTATATTTATATATAGCGGAAGCCATGAGACTTTTCCTGTTCATTTGTTGACCTCTGGTTATGTGTAGCCCTAATCTATGATTTTAGTCTCGTTTCCTGCTGCCAGGCACATCCAAATCATTAGAATTTGTCCTAAAGGGTGGAAAGATGGTGCTTGACTGGAGTATTTAATCAGGGAAATGAATAATTCTTGGCAGTAAAATGAGTGTCATTCTAGAACAGACTGGGAGTATCGTGATCAACACTGTCACTTTGTCCACAGCTTTGTCTGCCTCCACATTGATAAGCATAAGAATTTAATATCCTCTGGATTAAAGCTCTAATGGCCTATTAGCAGGCAGTATTTAACATGAAAAGGCAGGGAACTTTATTGTGGTAAAAGGAAAAGAGAAAAATTTAACTTGAAAGTTTGTTGAGGTTAATTTCGAATTTATGATGAAAAGAGACAGAGATAAAAAAATATCTGGGGAAACAGAGAATCATGCTGGACTCTCTAGGGTTGTATGTTGTCATTAATTGTTATGCTTCATTAAGGATTTTTGGGCAAGAGAACAGGACTTTAATGCTTGGGAATAGTATCATATAAGGGTTTGGATACATCACGGGTTCATCTTCCAGTCCAGTTTCCTGTGAAACATTTGATCCAGGTCAATACCAATAAACCCTAGGAAGGCTCTCTCTGTTCCAGGCAGGAAGCTCTGATGTTTCTATGGCTTGTTCTTGCCCTAAAAAGTGATCCCACTGGCAAGTCTAATTAGGTGTGACACCTGAAGATGTGGGAGGTGTGTGACTAATTTTGCCAGGCTCTAAAGATGGGACAAGGAATTGTATCCGAGTCCTTTGTTAGTCATTAAGTTAAATGAACAGTTCAATAGTAAACTCAACAGAGCAAATCAACAAAGCGCTATGGATTACGCACTATGTTGAAAAGTTGAACAGAAAAGTTGTCAAAACAGATAGAACTGCAGCCACCAAGCAGCATAAGGAACAACTTGAGAAGTTGATGTGCACAGTAAAACTGCATGCACACTACTTGCCATGACACCAGAAGAGGGCTCTAGTTCTAAGTCAAAGTTTTGGAGTCATTAGAGTGACATGCAGTGACCTCAAAGCAACTACATTGGAACCAAGAAAATCCTTGGATGACAGATAATATTTGTATTAATTTGATATCTTTTTTTTGCTTCAAAAGGGGTCAAGGGCCCACAAGACAATGAACATGAAGTGCACAGGCCCCAAAAGCATCAGTGGGAACTCATTTTCTGGGATTTTAAAACAAATTTGTACTACAAAAGATTATAGTGTTGCAGAGAGTAGTTATTTAAACTTAAAGAAAAGTGGTGTTTTTTCATACACCTGATCTGACAAAACACTTGATTTGTCATTGATCACCTAAACAGTTACCACTTTAGCAGTTGCTGTCCAGGAGAACACTAAGCATTTCAGCACCTGCTGTGTATTTGACACTACTTGAGAGGTAGAGCAAACACTAACAAACTGGTAGTAAGCAATTCTATTCAAGAGGATTGTAATTGGTATAGTGAGATAAGACTACGGAAATGGGTGGTTTGAGAATAAGTCAAAACAATCTTTCATTAAACAATACTAGCTTGGCTTTCAGTGGACACAAGACAGCTTTAGAGGACACAAAGGCAGGAATATTCAGGAAAGAGTCATAGAAGCAGTTGAAGCCTTGAGCTACTTTTTAGAACAATATTAGAATTGGGAAGTTAGGGAAGCACAGAGAAAGTAGCCCATTATGGGGGGACAGGGAAGCCAGAGGGCACTGAACGCGAATGGCAGAATAAAGATGAAAGTAGAGGGACCCGCTTGAATGGAGAAACCAGCTAAGACAAAGGCAGAACAAAGGCGCAGGATTAGTTTATGAAAATTCTTTTCTTATTCTATATCGCTTCTCTCTGAGCTACTCTTCCTTCTGGGTTATAATTTCATATCAGCAGAACTTGAAGGCTAAACCTATAATTTTCTCCTTCTGTACACCTTGTCTTAGATCAGTGTTTTTTGAACTGAAGCTTTTATTTCACTCCTTTCTCATGTGTGGGATTTTACCCTTGTATTTTAGACCAGCTCCTCAGTGCACACAGTATTGCTGGGTGACATATCAGCATGCGGCTCTTACAACAAAATTATCCATTATTGCTGGCCCAGGTTTCCTCTAAACTTCTCAACACTTTCTAACTGGTTGATTCTATGATATTTAATAATATGGTGTTACTAAATTACCTCACTATCCAGCAGTATCAAAGATACTCCCTCCCCCCAAAATCCTCAAAGATTTTCTTTCTTAAGTCTATGAAATAAATAAAATACTGAGGCATTAATTTAAAGAGAAAAATATGAGGTAACAATGTGATATGCTTCATGCCTGCTTCCAAAGGAAAGGAAAAGTTTCTCTGGTTTATGCAATTATCGAATGTGTTTCCTTATTTTGGTGTTTTTGAAATTGTACAGAGAATTTGTTGATTTCTACCCAATGGTTACAAAATAAGCAACTTAGAGCAGCATAAAGGATAAGAATTTGGTAAAAAACAGCATCAGCAATAAAATCATAAAGGCAAAAACTGAAATTGTATTTGCTTTTCTCCATCACTTATGGAGAGGCTGATAGCAGATTAAGGCAATTCTGTTCATAGATACACAGTGGAGAAAAGAAAGGGAAACAAGAGTTCAATTTACGTATGTGAAGTTTACTTTGTCAAATAGAGAGATAGGAAAGGTTATTCATGACATCCATAGACCAAAAGTTATACAGGAAAGAAATGAGGGTAAACAGAATGACAATGGGATATATGTAACGTGAAATCAGAGTGGGAACTATCTAGGAGGAAGGAAGGTATCAGCATGAGTGGGCCAGGGGATAAGTGAGGATGCTGGGGAAGGAGGAGGGGTATGAACAAAGGGGATATAGATATATGGTACTTATTTATATACATATAATAATCATAAAAATGACAAAAGGGAAGTTTAGCCAACCTGTTAATTTCAGAGGAAAAAGACCAGAGTTAATGGTAAAGCAACATTATTAATGTATATATGTATATACACACATTATATTAATTATCACATTTATGACTCATTTGTCATATCTAAAGTCTGTTCCACTGAGTTTCCAATGCTGTTGGATTACAAAGCCTAGATCCAAGGGCTTTTGGAAAAAGAGGGATCTCAGTCAAGATTTCAGGCTGTTCTTGTACAAAGGTAGCTACTATAAAGTTGTCTAAGTGTGTTACGACAGAAATACTGCTCGCTGACTCCAGAAGAGCCATGAACACATAATTTGCATACAAACAGGCATATTGGTCTCGCAAATGCTGGTCATGGCTATAGTATATGCTTTTGTACCATCATGATTTTATAAATAGGCACCAAAATTAAAGGGAAATGTAAATCTCAGGGAGACTTCTGTCCAGTGGAAGATGGTGGGTAGCAACAGTGTAAGTATGTGGTCATCGGAAAGTTATTCTTTAATTTTGCTGCAAGAGAAGTAGAAATTTGTAAATATACAGTACTCATCTACGGATTTGGGGAAAATATTGACCTGGAGAACATTCACAAGTCCAGAAATTATATATAGGTGTGTTCAACTTATGATCCGTAGTCCTCATGTGGCCCAGGAGAATTTTGAATGTAGCCCAGCACATTTGTAGACAACATTATCATGTTGTACTATCAAAAGTTTGGAAACCCTTGGGACTTTTTTGCATAGTGTGTTTGTAACTTTGTCCAAGGTTGGAAAAGGACTTACTAACAACACAATTAAATAGTGGGAAGAGTAAGGAAGGCAGCTGCAGTACCCAGTAGATCTCCCTGTTTCATTATAATCTAATGCAGTAACTAGTATTAGTCTCTCTCTCTCTCTCTCTCTCTCTCTCTCTCTCTCTCTCTCTCTCTGTGTCTCTCGCTCTCCCTCCCTCTCTCTCCTCCCTCCATCTCTCTCCCCCTCTCTCTCCTGTTTCTTTCTCTCCCAGTGTGCACATCCTTATATCTTATTGCAATTATAATAATAAAATAACATATTCCTTTCTTATTACCCTTTCATCAGTGTCCTCCATACAGCACCTGCTATATAAGCTTCTAATTGTTTTCTTGACTGCTATGGTTCCTTTTATGAGGTTGTGAATACATTCAGAAAGGTGCTATGCTGAATTTGTCATTGTAATTACAACACAAGCCATAACGTTGTAGAAGCCTCATTCAATATAGGAATAAATAAGCAAATAATTATTCAAGTATTTTTCACTGGAGTTGAAGACCAAATAGTTTAGTTTCTCAATTAAGCTGAGTTGTTTAGGGGTTAAGATGTTTCTAGGTCTAGAAAGATGTTTTAAGTTGATAGAGATAAGATACAATAGATATTGGTTTACATTCAGAATTTTAGACCCACTAAGATAGGAAAATATTTTCTTCAAGTTTCCCAAATACAAATAGCCAAAACACTATAAATATAACATTAATATAATTCCTGATTGTTTCATGGTTCTTCTTGGTTTATGTAGTTTATTTTATATATGTATAATAATATAAATATATACATGTAAAATATAAAAATATAAAAATAATTTTCACTTATCTTGCCTTTAAAAAGAATTTAAGAATTTAACATTTCCTGGGCACATTTAGGTACCAGGAATTGAGGAAATGATCAATACATAGTCCTCCAGCTCAACTGAGTTATTGTCTAGGGGATAAGACAAACAAATAAATATGCTGCTGCTGTTACTATTACTGTTGTTGCTGCTGCTGCTACTGCTACTACTTCTACAGCTTATTTTTAGGGCTTCCCGAGGATGAATCAAGACTTCTCTACTAGCATCAGGGAAGTTTCCAGATCCAATGCAGGGGATACACTCCTTGAGTGGATTTATACTTATGACACATGTGAATATGCTAGCAAATGGGACATGGCCATGCCATGGCAAGGGGGAAGGGTAAGTCTGTTTATAAAGAGAAGGTAAAGTACAGTAAGAACAGAGACCTGATGAAGATCCACAGAGAGGCAGCGAGATGCTGTTCTTCTTGGGAAGTGAAAATAGAAAGTCCTATAACTGAAAGAAAGTGATGTGGGAGACTAGGGGATGAATCAGGACATCGACATTGTCAAAGGGATGCAGGAGACTGATGGAGGAATCAGGACATGGACACCTTCAAAATTCGGAAGGTTCCACTTGGGCTGCAGTATGGGGCTTGGGATAAAGGTGCATTGAAACTGCAGTGGAAGCTCGGTAGTGAGCACTTTGGATGAGTACTCATTCCAGCTGGATCTATAATGGTGGCAATGTGAAAAAAACACTGGCAAATCCTTTAAGATGATTATAGACATATTGATGGGATCTAGAAGTCAACTGAAGGTGAAGTAGTAAAGAGGGACCAGGGAGACGTCTGGATGCTGTAACTAGAGCAGCGCCTGTCTTATAATGAGCCAGGTTCTTTTCATATAGTTCCATTGACCCCCGCGAAGTTACGTGAGACACTCTTGTCCTTGTTTATAGGGACAAGAAACAGGACAAGGAGAGATCATACAGCTAGTGCAGAGTGAAGTCAGGATTTGAACATCTGAACTCAGCCACATCTTCCTTAGCGTTACACCACATTGTTAGTGATGATTAAGACAGTAGATTTAATAGGAAAACAATAATCTGAAAATCAAAGACCATTAGAGTTCTTTGTGATATGCTATGGGGTGATTTTAGTAGAGATGTCTGGTGGGCATTTAGAGGAGTGAACTGAACCCAAGGTAAGATGTAGTCACAGACAGACAGGTGGCACAGACGGTTGAAATCTAGGGACAGGCACACATTCCAATATTAAGTATGTGAAAAGTTGAGTGTGTGGGATAAAGAGGAACAATGTCAAGGGGGCAGATGAGAAAAAGTCCTAGATGCAAAAAGAACACCCTCACATACTCCCACGTGGTATGTGAACATATATAAAAAGGAAGTGGAGGGTTTGTGAGAAGCAAGCATTAGAGATAAGCTTGCATCATGATAAAAATAAGGTTCACAGTGTTCCCGCTGGATTTAGAAACAGAATCTTGATTATTTGGACACTTATTTCAGAGGACTGATAAGAGTGTTAGTGTTCTGAAGAGTGAATGCAATATAGACAGTGAGATAACTCATCAAGCTGGGAAGAAGGGTATTATGGTTGTGTGTGTGTGTGTGTGTGTGTGTGTGTGTGTGTGTGTGTGTGTGCACATATATGTGTTGTGGAGGGTCACTACTCATAGGACCCAAAGCTTACCATTTTGACTAGGCTGGTTTGCTAGTGGGTGATCTCTAGATATTGGCCTGGGTCTGTCTCAGTTCTTCAATGGTGAGGTTACAAGCATGGAAGCCATTTCTGGCTTTTAATGTGGGTGTTGGGGATTCAAACTTATGTCCTTATACCTTATCCCCTGAGCTGTCTCTCCATCCCAATAGAGGTCAGTATATATTGGCATTCTGCCAACCATTATCTTTAACAGTAAGATGGGAACACAGACATGCCTATTATCAGATTTTGTGTCAGGATTAGTAATTATGTTTTCAGACCATTTAGCAAAATACAAGTATTTATTAAGTAAAAACTATGTAATAGAGTTTTTTAAAATATAAAAAGTGTGAAGTCTTCTGAAGAACTGATTATCTCAACAATCTGTCGGCATAGGCATGCCCTCTAAACTTCTCTCCAGTTAAGTAAATTATATTATTTTACTTGAGTATTTAAGGTCATAGGGCACAATTTCCATTTCATTGCTATGTGAATTGTTTACCACTTAAATGAAGTATTAATAAGTTGTTTAGATAGAATCCTGCAGATCATCTGCACAGCTCTAAGATGTGATTGTTTACTACTTAAATGAAGCATTAATAGGTTGTTTAGATAGAATCCTGCAGATCATCTGTACAGCTGTAAGATTTGGAGTAGTTTTATAATATTGTTGGACTTATTTTTCCTTAAGGTTTTAAGACCTTAGACACGATGTCTCTCTCTCTCTCTCTTTTTTTAATTCTTTATGGCCATATTGTGTTTGATTTAAACAGAGCTTGGAGCCCAGAGATGTGATATGAACTTTAGGTCTATTTGTAACACACATTTCCTTTTCCCTTTCATTTATGGTGAGTGTAAGGAGCATTAGCAGGGAATGAAATTCCTTCACCTTGTCAAGTACTGACATTTGCTTAACATGCTGTACAAATGTTCAGAATGACCGGCACTGAAAATAAAGTCCATTTGCACATCTTAATCTGCTCCTTTTCAATCTTCTAAGTTTGTTGAATTGATTTTTGTTTTATTACCCTTTTCAGGGTCAATCAGAGTAGCCAAGAAGGTCTTTTCTACGTACTCTCATTGTGCCTTTGAAAGCTTCGTAGTGCATATTCAATGATCCAAATCCTGTAAGACATGTCAGAGGCATGCACATATGGTATGACCTCATTAGGTGTTGCTACCCATAGAGTGCAGATGAATGTGACTTTAACAAAAAAATAGATGTGACTTTTTGCAGTGCATAACAGGCATGCTGATGGAGGCTGGCTTCTGTAGCCTGACTTGGAAATCAGGAGTCCCAGAGTCAACTTTATCTACCGTCTTACACAAAGGAAGAAGAATGAAATACGATCTGGTTGGAGCATTCCCTTCTACCTTTTGCCTGAGTGTGGAAGAGCTTCCACCAAACAGAAACTCTGCCTTTGTGCCTTGAGACAGTCAGTCACTATGTGGCGGACACCAACCAATGCGTCCCACTCTGATCACACATCACATGGGTAATGTGGTCTGCTTCCTACCCACAAGGAACTGATAAAGAGATAGCCTAATTCACTCTTATGGAGAGTTATTAATTAAAGGAAAAGTTGTTAACTTGTTTAGACTGTTCTATTTAGTCAGTTGAGAAATAATTGTATAAATGAACAAAAATATGTTATTTATATGTAGTGGAGTGCCATGCAGCATGGAAAGAATGAAATCCTGTCAGACAATTTTTAAAGTTTATTATTTATCTGGTCATTATGGCATGCTGATTTGTGTGGGAGAACTGTATATCATATACAATTCCATTAGCAACCTTCTTGGGACTCACTAAGAAGAAAATGTCTAAAGACTGTTTAATAAGTGATATGTGAGGTTAGAGATGTAGAGATGTGGGGTTAGAGAGAAGTTCAGGGGGGGTCCATGTGTACGTCTATTAACAGAGGGGCAGAAAAAGTATTTCATGACTCTCTGTGATGGAGTTTCCTATGACAAGGATAAGGGATAAATCAGAGGCCCCTTAAAAAAGAATAGAAAGAAACCAACTCTAGGAAAGAAAGCAGAAAAGACATCTGGGTTGGGTCCTGTGATGTATAGGAAGTTTCTAGCTAGAGCTCAGGGGATGCCATCCAGGATCAGCAGCTGCCTGATGCCTCTCTGGGCAAGGACTTCTTCACGTGCACCATGACCTTAGTCAGCATCCCGTCTCTCTTATGGTGACTGCTGAACTCTGGGACTGGAAAAGTAGATCATCTTCTGAGATAGAAAATGTTCTCAAGATTGAATGTTAATAATGTCCAATCAAAATAGCCTGTACCTGTCTTGGCTATTTTCCTGCTGGAGAGATGGTCTGGATGAGAGGCCAATTTTATGGGTCACAAGGACCCAAGAGGAAAGCGCTTCATTACTAAAATCAGGACAGGGAATGCGATTGGGACAGGAACATAGCTGTTCTAGAAGATTGAAGGAGACGAGAAAGGCCACTCCTTCTCCCTTGGGGAAAACCTCCTTGAGGATCAGCAGTCTCACACAGCCCCTGTCCAGGAGCATATGGGGATCTGAAGGAGGTAGTCTGATCTTCTGACTGATTGTGAAGTAGCTGTCTAAGATAGCAAAAAATATTTGGCCAGTGAGCCTTTTTAAAAGACAGAGAGTGTCTCACTTTGTGGCTTTCAGATATCCTGCAGAATCTAGAAGTCTAGCTTAGACAGGGTGCTAGCATAGAGAAAGGTGGGAAAGGAAGAGATGTAGATCTGAGGTAGCATTTCTCTAAAGGTCTTGACAAAGACAAATGTCATTAGTTAAGTAAGATGCTATAAGCAAGGAGAGCTTTCTGGGAAAATACCAAAGAAAATGGTTGGTTGAGTTGGGGGACTAGCTGAGCCTGTGTATGAGTCACCAAGGGGCACTGCAGGCAAGGAAGAAAAAGGCGTAGCAGTAAGAGGAATTTCTTGTGCATTGTATGGATACAAGCTATGGTCTATAGCTGAGGCAGGAAATAGGTGGGCCATCTGTCAGGCAGAAGGGAGTCTGGGATAGAGACAGGTGTGTGATATTCAGCCACCAAGATGTGAAGTCGATGGGCACATGGTACCTGAGTACAGGTAGCCAGCTATGTGGCAAAGTGTAGATAATACAAATGGGTTATGAAGTTATAAGCTGGTAAGAGAAGAGTGCAGCTATATGGCCTAGGTATTTGTAAGTATTATTTTGAGTCTCCTGAATCCTTATCCTAGGAGCTTGGGCACAAGGAGGAAAATCCTCCTACAACAGCCTAGTAATTATAATGGGATCTGGTCAGAGGCTTCTGTGTTTCCACTTTTCTCCCTTACATCCCCCCTTTCTCACGATCAAGTTAACCTATACCTGGTAGTAACAGGCTTCACAGATAGGAAAAACAGTACCTTCTTGAGTACTTGCCCTGAGTTTGTAAGTGGGAGATAGAGAGAAAACCAAGCTCTGATCTGACCTTTGGCTTCCACAAAGGACTCTCTGGATGCCTGAAACTCAGTGAAAACAAACTAGAGCATCAGAAGAAACCATATCAAAATAAATAGAGATAAAAGCAAAGAAACACACACACACACACACACACACACACACACACACACACACCAAACACACATGCACAAGCACATGAACACATACAAATACACATGAAAACAATACATGTGTGTGCATCTACACATACAACTGCATGCATGCACACAGATGTGTGCACACATATATATACGCACACATAATAATGCAAGATAAACTATATTTTTCTTTTAACATAGATGGCTGTTGACGCTATGTACAGAAGACACCTTGCCAATCCAGTCACTAAACCTACTGAGAACAAGACTCTGTCACATTTGGGTTGAGTATCTGCACATGCTCCAACTTAATAATAAGTATTTGACACTATTAGTGGTCTGAGAAGCAGTTCCTGCATCTGAAAATATGAAGTTTGGAAATTTCTTGGTCTAACCTCATCTCTGTACTTATGTTAGCCTCTTTATCTTTTAACCTGTATGTTGTACAGAAAGATATTTTCTTTCTTTTTTTAAAACAATTATGTTTCTTTTTTAACATATACATTTATATTATTACACATGGGCAAAATAAACTACATACAGCAGGAAGAACCATGAGACAATCAGGAATTTTATAAATGTTACATTCATAGTCATTTGGCTATTTGTATTTGGCAAATTTGAAGTAAACATCTTTCCTATCTTGTTGGGTCTAAATTTCTGAATGGAGATTAATATCTATCATATCTCATCTCTATTAACTTAAAACATCTGTCTTGATCTAAAAACATCTTAACCCCTAACCTACTAAGCTTAGTTGACTAAACTATCTGGTCTTCAAACCCATCAGACAGTTGAGAAGGGATGAAACATAAATACTTGAGTGAACCCAGAGTTCAAGTTAGCAGCTTCCAAAGTGAAAAAAATGACTGAGACTGTTTACAGCCTTTAACAGTCACCCAACACTCTCTATAACATTGGAGCATCATCTTCAGCCTTCTGGCCCAATAGCTCTGACAGACATATTTTCAAAGCAGGAACTATTGAGCACTTGCTTACCCGGTCTTGGCAGAGTTTGGCCGTCGACTCTGCCTGCATCTAAACTTGCCCATTTTTAGGCAGAATTCTGTCTGTGGCATAAACGAGGACATTGGTCCATCAGTTCAGACTGTCCCACACAGGACTCCAATTAAGCATGGAACTTCACAACTTTTGAAAAGTGAGCCACAAATGCTATCCCTCTCTTACTTAACCATTTTCCCCAATTTTTTTGGGGGGGACTTCAAAGGAATTATTTGCCCTAAATCAACCTGAAGAAAGGTATTTTCTTTTCTTTTCTAATCAAAAACTATTTAATAGTTTTCATCGAAAAGGCAGGAAGTAGCTGTGTTTTCTTTTTATTTAATTAATTTATTCAGATTCCAACTAAATTGTTATCCCATCACTTGTATCCTCCTGTTTCTCCCTCCCTCTGCTTTTACCCTATTTCCCTCCACTAGGTCTAAGGAGATAGAGTCCTAGAAACATACAAGAAGAACACCATGAAGGGTAGATCGGGGCCCAGGGGTTCTGCTCAAACTATTGCACTAACCAAGGACAATACAAGTAGTAAACATCGAACCCCTACTCTGATCTAGCCAATGGACAGGACATTCTCCACAGTTATGTGGACAGCGGGCACTGAAAGGTATTTTCAAACTGTGCCTGAAGCATAAGAAAGGAATCAGGAGGCGAGAAGACCTTGAGAGATGGAATTGATAAAGATAACTTAGATTCCCATCTCTTACCCCAAAGTGGTGTCATCTGCTCTCTTAAGCAGGCTGTTCACAAGGCTACCTGCTGTGGAAGAGGAGTCAGTGTTCAGATTCAACCTGAAAGCTATTTACCAGAGCCCAGCTCTGCATGTGTTTCCTTTTTTTTTTTTTTCAGAAGAAAGGGAGCTTTTTCACTATGAAGAGAAGTGCTAGCCACCTTGGCTGTGGCCATTTTAAAGCAAACCATACAGCTGGGCACGCTAGACACACCTGTAGCAGCATCGCTCAGGAGGCCGAGGCAGGGAGATCTAAAGTTCAAGGCCAGTCAGCGTTCGTTCACTGTGAGACTCTGGATTTTTGTTTTTGGGTGGGGGAACCAATTACAAAGTTTATCCTTTAATATGCATGAGGTCTGCCAACCAAATTAAAAGCTTGAAAAAGGCTGCAAGAACAAAGTAAATTTGATCTCATAATAAAGACAAAAATATTCTATATTTGAAAACATTTAAGTATCTCTCTGAACACAGGTAGGTTTGCACAGCAGTCCTCTTACACTGCCAAGCCTACCATCTGTTGGCCTTCATCACTTACTGCATTCATAATTGGGTCATGAATGAAAAGAGCCTTTTGTAATAGTCTTTGTAAGAAGAAAGCGATTTTAATCTTATCCTGAGGTGTCTTTATTATGGGCAGATCTTAAGATGTCACTTAGAATACTCACATAGGACTGTTCATGCTTATCAGGGCTTACTCTCAGAACTGTATATGTAACCTCAAAACCTTCTAGTGATCCAGCCAGATGAATGTTATGTGGTTGCTCTTTTACTAACAAAGAAGCTAATGACCAGAAAATAACTGCAAATCACCAACTCAAGGTGATTTATAGAGATAGCTCTGGAGTCAAAGTTCCAACCCTTGCAAGATAGAAATCAAAGACTTCATTCCCATCCAGATACTAATTATTCATTTGTTTTTTATTTCTGCCTTTCTATAATCCATCCCCTTTCTTATCTACCTGTCTATCTATCTATCTATCTATCTATCTATCTATCTATCTATCTATCTATCTACCTACCTATCTATGCAACTTAACAACAGTTAAGTGTTGTACACTTTTCCTCAAGCAGAATTCAATATTCAGTCTGATCTGACTACAGCACTCATGCCAAATACAGGATAGATTCCAGACCACGCCCATTCAGGTTCAAATCCTACTCATGTAGAAGTTACCTTAGGTTCTTCAGACTTCAGGTTTTACACTTGAAAATGAGCATTATAATAACACTTGCCTTCCTAGGGTACTGTTGTGTTTAATGAGTTTATTTTTTAAATGGCTGACTGGCAATTAGAAGCTACCTAAAATAGCAATTACTCTTATTGGAGCTATTGGCACCATTATCACTACTAGAGACATATATCATTTTAAATGTACAGCAAGATAAAATAAAATCTTGCCTTAATGGGATTAATATTATAAAGGCAAGTCTTCTTGTTTTGAGACAGTCTCACTGTGCAGTCCTGGGTCACTTGGCATGTGCTACTGCCCCTGGTTTAACAGTGTTATATCTTGACTATTTCATCTTCAGTGATTTTGGTTCATAGTTCTATGTATTTGCCACACTAGGCACCACAATGTTTTCAGTACAATTGGTACAACCACGCCTGTCTATTATGTTGTGTAAAGATGAAGTGAGTTAGTATATGTAAAAGTGTTGCAACAGTTCCTAACTCATGAAAGCACTCAATACATGTTAGCTGTTTTAATTAATATCTACAGTGTGGGTGGTACAGTTTAGTGTTACTGTTTCTATTCTTTTTGAGTCCTATAATTTGTTGCTATAGTGATTTTGTATAGAATTTCCCCCCAGAGAAGGCTCTTTTTGAAATTGCATTTATACTCTGATCTCTTTCCAGCACCAGATAATATGATGGTTGCCTAAGTAAATATACTCATTATGTCTTAAAAAAAAGACAGAAAAAAGACACTGATTATGTCTAAAAAAAATTAGAGGAAATATTCTTAACATCTCAGATAAAGATGTACTATCTTTTTAAAAAAAAAAAGCAGCAGATCAATTAAACTTGGTTATTCAGCTTCAGATAGTTATTTATACTAGAGAAGGAATTTTGGAATGAGATCAACCGAGGTTGGTTCATGCTCTGTCATAATAACAAATGACCTGCCCCTGACCTAGCCTTATTCCTATCCTACCAGACAGCATAGTATTATAGAGTGCCAAGAGCTTGTAATGCAGGTATGTTTTGCTGTGTGAATATTGCACAATATTTTATTATGATTCAAAATCTATTCTTGAATTCTTAATCATAGAGAATTCTTGCCTAAGCATTAAAAGGTTAACAAAATATTGGGACAGAAGTTACTGCTAAGAGGTTACTTCAGAAAATGCATCAATTAAAAAGCAAAGCATGCTTTATAAGGAACCTTTGTACCTATCACACCATGGAGGGAAGAGGCTTGGAATTAAATCTGGTAAGAACAGCCTCGGTTATGTGCCAGGAGCCAATGGATCATTCCTGGCTTTCCATAGTTCAGGCTGGGTTTAGGGAGCATCTCATCCAAAGCAGTAGGGGATGCCAAAGCTGCTGAACTGATTTAGGAAGAGCTATGCCTTAGGAGCCATGTCCCAAGGCCTTCATCTCTCATTTTAATAAAAAAACAAAACGAGCAATTATTTATATTCTATCTACCTTTTAAGTAGGTAAGAAAGTCAATGGTTTGTCTTTCTTTTCTATTAGTACTATCTCTTAGATTAAGAAGCTATGAGTAAAGATCAGGTTTTCTTTCATTATCCACATGTTGGTAGCAAGAGAGGATGGAGTGTGTGGAGAACTGAAGGAGAAGCTGGTGCATGCATAATGAGGTTAAAATTCCATGACAGCCTCAGTATATAACTAAGCATGCTCTGAGGAGAATCCAGAGGCTCCTCTTCTTTGTTTATTTGCTTTGTTTTGTTTTGAGACAAGGTTTCTCGGTGTAGCCTTGGCTGTCCTGGAATCACTTTGCAGACCAGGATGGCTTTGAACTCACAGAGACCTGCCTGCCACTGCCTACCTGGGTGCTAGCACAGCTGTGTGCCTCTGTGCCCGGCTGCCTCCACTTGTTGCTTTTGGAGCCCACACTGATAAACACTTTCCACATGGCTTGTTATAAAAGAGTAAGCAAAGTGTATGAGTTCGGCACTTTAAAAAGTGAACAATCAGAGAGAAAAATAGTCTAATAAGGTCAATGCTTGGGTGGAAAAATTATTTATTCCATTTGCTGATTTTTCCACAACCATCCTATAAGTAGAACAACATAGATATGACAATTTCCCAACTTCTTCATGAACAAATTGAAGAAGAGGGAGAGACAGGGAGAGGGAGAGGGAGAGAGATAGGAATAGCAAAATTTGTGTGTAATTAATATGATAAAGAAAGGACTTGACCCCAGCTAGGTACCTTTCTTGGCATCCCTATAACATCACGTGGTGCACTCTAAATGAGTATCCTAATGTTATTTGTATATCCTTCCCTTTTATCACTTTAAGCCACCTCAAAGCTCATGTTTAATAGTGTACATTAATTGTAGAAAATACTGGGTTTCATTATGATGTTCCCATGTATGAATATAACATTTTGTTGTTTTTAAAGGAAATTTAAGTGTATTTATTATGAAGAAGAGTGTTTATTCTAAGAAACAATGTAGTCGTGAGCCTAGCCTTTAATGGATGAGCCACTAGATGAGAGAAGCATGGGAGAAAAGCAAAGTAGAAGGATCCAGAGGGTCCTAGAAACCTACAAGTAGAACATTATGATAGGCAGATTTGGGCCCAGGGGTTCTGCTCAAACTAAGGCACAAGCCAAGGACAATACAGGCGGTAAACTTTAAACCCCTACCCAGATCTAGCCAATGGGCCCAACACTCTCCACAGTTGAATGGAGAGTGGGGTATGACTTTCACACGTACTCTGGTGCCTTCCCTGGAGGGGAGACCTGGTGGCACTCAGAGGAAGAATAGCAGGTTACCAAAAAGAGACTTGATACCCTATGAGCAGATACAGGGGGAGGAAATCCCCTTCAAGAACAGTGATAAGGGAGGGGAATAAGGGGAAAATGGGAGGGAGGGAAGAATGGGAGGATACAAGGGATGGGATAACCACTGAGATGTAACAAGAATAAATTGATAAAAAATTAAAAAAAAAGAAACAATGTAGTCACCATCTAGTGATCAGCTAAGCCAGAAAATTCTTACAGTGCATCAACCTCTAAGTAGCATTTAACACACAAGAGTCCAAATCTATATTTATCTATCTCTGCAAACTCAGCTCACATTATCAGGATGTCAACTGTACTGTATGCTATGGATTATACATGCTGATTTCCCTGCCTTCAAATGCTTTTTACAAGTGAAGATGAGAAACATCTTTATATGTACAATTCATATAGCACTTTTAATTTTTTAAAATATATTTTATTAATTTATTCATATTACATCTAAATTATTATCAGATCTCTTGCATCCTGCCGTTCCTCCCTCCTTCTCATTTTCCCATTACTCCCCTCCCCTATGACTGTGACTGTGGGGGACCTCCTCCCCCTGTATATGCTCATAGGGTATCAAGTCTCTTCTTGGTAGCCTGCTATCACCCCCCAATAGCAGCACAGGGATTCTGGTAACTCTGCCTTTATACACCATCAGGCTTATTTCTTTTATTTCAGACACATTTCTTTTCTAATATCAATGATGGCAGACTCAGTATCTTTCTGATAATTTCTGGAAAACCAGAATCACAGTCAGTTTACTTTTATTTATTAGTAGTTAAGGCTTCTAAATCTTGACCTGCTAGGCACAGTGCTAAACCCAACTGAACTTGAATGCCGCCTGACTTCTCATTTGCTATTTGCACATATAAACCTTTATAGTTAATTAATTTCAAACTTAAAAACATAACACAATCTGCTACAGAGATTATGCTCATTAGAGGAATAGGGCTGTGAGCAGATAGATATTACACAGTAAGTACATCATCACTTGTATGTCATTGACTTTAAGAGAGGAGAATATGTCTCACCCACTTTTGAATGCAAACGTGTGGGATATGACTGGCATGTGATAGCCCTGTGATTATATTCTTTTTAATAACTGAAAGTATTTTATATTCATATATGCTTTGAGTTTGTTTCTTAATCAGAATCTGCCATTACATTTTAATTGGCTTTCAACTGTTTTGCCTCAGTCTCTCTTTAAAGCTGCAAAATAATAATAACTAAGACCATCTTTGTAAAAGAACACATGAAAATATCACATAGATGTTGAAAAGACAGCCAAGAATAAAATTCACATTGCCTCAGGAATATCAAAAGGAATAGCTCGTTCGTTCAAAGTAGAAAAACCAATTACAACATCAAAAACTCCTGTTTTTTTTTCCTTAAAGAAAAAGTGATGAACTAGATAAACAGAAGTCTCATAGCAACGTCATTTTTTTTTTAAATGGAACTTCAAATTTTAGTTTAACTCCAGGGGCTGTTCATTTCTTTTTTGTGCATCATCTGAAAAGTCACACTAGATATAATCTGCATCGTTAGCTAGTGTGCTGAGTAATTTAAAAGGCTTTCTCAGGAAAACACAACACTTATCTTTATAGATAATCATTCAATAGTAAGATATGTATACAATTTATCCCTGGGAATTTGCTATAAGTTCAAAGAGCTGAGAGCATGGATTTTCCCATTCAATCTCAGATGACATAACAAGACAGGCGCTTCTTTATTTTGTCAATTTACATCTGTCTTTCTGGATTTCAATATGAGATTAGTTATAAAAACATAAAAATAGTCATAGGCTGGGTTTCCCTGAGTTAACTCAACACTAATCTGAGGTTGGAGGCAGTGGCTGCTGTACCAATATTGGTGTACTTCTCAAAGAGATGCTGGGGAATTCTCAAATGCCCTGAAAAATATATCCTAGCATTCACTGTAGTTTAAAGGCCACACATTTTTTTCCCTCCAACAATGTTGGTTTGTCTTTTCACTATGTACCTCAGTAAAACAATGTCATACTATAGTATTTTGCATCTGGCTGGAAATTTAAGTATTTTGGTTGGAAGAATAGATAGATACATTAAATATTCTTTTCAGGTAGAAGATTTCACCGTGTTTTAGTGTTATTATGAGTAACATTAAATCAGAGACTAAGGAAGATAATAGACTTGGCTCCTCAGCGTAACTAGCCTAGAGATGGGATTTCGAATCTGACTTCTTGATAAAAGAGCCTACGACTTACTTGAGGATAGAGTGGGGAGTAAGATATAGCACAAAGATGGAGCGAGAACCTTTCAATTGTTCTTATGGATGACTAGCTACATTTCAAGAAACATCGGCTCAGAGAGGCCACTTCCCAGCGGAGAAGTAATTAAATTGTGAGACAAACCACTTTGTCTCCATGAGGAGCCCACAGTTGCCTAACGGATCTGTAACGTGGACACTGAGCACTGAAGTAATTTAGGCAGGCAGATGCTAAGTGTGCAGGATGAGTTTCCATCACTCAGATTTGTTCCCATGTGTAGGTTCAAATATTCATGGGATTGTGTGATGCATTTTCTGTGGATTGAGCAAAGCAAGCTTGAGTGGAACCTGTCCTAGAAATAAGTTATTACTCCGCTTGTATGAAGATCATATTTCCATGCTTAAGTATTTAATACAATAAAAGTGTACAATTCTTAAAAATTTCTGGGAGAGATATAAATGTGTGTGTGTGTGTGTGTGTGTGTGTGTGTGTGTGTGTGTGTGTGTGTCTCGGTGTGTGTGTCTGGGTGTGTATGTCTGTGCCTGTGAACGCACGTGTGAGAGGGGCTTATAATAAGGGACCTGATTTTTCTTTCAGAGAGCGTCTTTAACCAAATGCAACTTAAGCTCTAAGATGACCGGAAGTTAATTAGGCGAGGTGTAGAAAAGCCTTTCAATTCAAGTGAAAAGCATATGGGAAGCACTCGAGACAGCTGGAGATGTACCATTTTGTGAATAAAATGTACGCCAGTGTGAATAGTGTGGTCAGCAAAAAGAGGAGTGAAATGAGATGCTCAAGAGGCAGGCAGGGACTACATCATGCAGAGCCCGACTTTGCATTTTATCCTTAATGCAAAAGGAGAGAGAGAGAGAGAGAGAGAGAGAGAGAGAGAGAGAGAGAGAGAGAGAGATTTGATCTGCTTTACTGTAACAGATCGCTTTAACGGCATTCACAGTAAGTTGGCAGCGGACAGTGGATGTGGTGAGAACGGGAAGGAAGTTGTTGTAGGAAGGGAAAAGGTGGGGTTTGATCAAAGTGGTAGGAATAGAAGTAGAGGGAAGTGAGTAGACTTGTGTAATCAATAAGGCTTGAAGGTGGACACAGGGAGGGAGGTGGGGAGACTAATATGCTAAGCATCATCCTCAGGTATTTGATGTGAGCCATGCACACGGCCAATGTTGATGCCATTCATTGCATTGGAGGTTGAGAAAGGAGGAGCTAGTGGGGTTAAATCAAAACTTTTGGTTTCAATGTTGCTAAAAACCCTCCAGAAGGGATACATATAGACATATGTAGAGAGATAAAAGAGAAGATAGAGGAAAAATAAAAATGAAAGAAGCGGGAAAGGTTAGACAGAACTAGAATGAACAGAAAACAGATTTCCCGAAGTCCTGGGTGTGGTTTGGGGACTTGTACATAACAAATTTGTTTAGGGTAAGTGATTTGAAAAGAATATACTGAGCAAACAACCATGCTTTGATCTGTAAAACGAAGAAATGTTTTCCTGTTTTCATAATAGCGATCATAGGAAGTAATAGAAGAGAAGTAAATCTGATGGGTTTATGCCAGAGGTAGACCCTGACATATTTTTATTGGTAATTTTTTTTTAAAAGAGGAATGGATCAAGACCCCTAGTGGAGTGATTAGAAATCAATGTAAAATTCACATCCATTAAAAAAAATTACACTGACCATGAGCCAGAAAAATAGAGATGAGAACAAGATAGAGAAAAAAAAAAAACAGTGGGGAGATGTTCCAGCGAGACATCTCTGACATCACGCCTGTTGCACTTCTGGGCCTTCTGTTCTGCCAGGACACCTGTCCCTTGGGCTTGAACCCCAGATCTGTCACTTAGTGGCTAACCTGAGGACAAGCAGGTAACTTTATTTCCTCATTTAGAAAAGTAAAATGATGATCACATCTATTTCATATCCCGATTCAGGATCGGAGGGAATAAAGAAGCACTTCAGCAAAATGCATGGCTTATGAAGAGTGCGGTGTACAGAGCTGCCCATATGTAGCGGACCATAGGGAAATCATTGCTGCAGTGTAAACATCTTCTTTTCTCCCCATGGCTATGAAACCTCAGCCCTTTCTTTGTTTCTAAATTGTCTAAGTCACTATACCAATAAATCGGTTTTTTTTTTTTAAGAATTGTTTAAAAGAAGATATGATTTGTTTAACATTTTTAAATCACTATGAAGTCTTGGTAAGCTTAATGATTACAAATATGTGAAGTTTCTCCACCTGATGCCACAGTCAATTTTTTTCTGATTTATTTCTACAAATGCAAGCTAGAACTTAAGATTTGCTATTTAATTCTCTCAGAGAGACCAGTAATTGAATTTTAAGTGGAGTACCTGAAAACAGGAAAAAGTAAAGATTTTGTAAAAACGCAGATCCTTTCAATATATTTATTTTCCACTTTGAATCACTCTAAAATCTGTATATTCTCAGCTGTAATAATACTATGAAGACACTGAGCCCCAAAACATAATTAAATAAGCAGCTACTCTGAATGGGAAGTTTCCAACTGGGCTTTCCATCTAGACTGAATTTCAAGCATCTCACAGAACACTAGATTTTATGTTTCCAATCTTCTCTGTGATTCTGGCTACAATGTATCAACAGGCTTTTGTCCTCACACACATGTCCTTAGATATTTATGTTTAGTTGTCTTCAGCCTTTAGACTTAGAAGAGTTTGTTTATAAAGCTGTTATGGGAAAACTCAGAACATTCTAAGGTCAAATTTGAGCTGCACTATTTATTGGCAAGATTACACTGTGGGAAATCCTTTAATCTTCCTTGACTTTGGTATCTTAACCTACATAGAGATGAATTAAATAAGATAACATATAAAAACCTAGGAAGTAGCAAAGTGAAAATATTGTTTATGTTTACTGTGATTAGATAGAACCAATTAATTCTATAGTCTTAGGAAAGTGGTTAATTCCTCGGGGAGCCAGTTATGTGGTGACTTTAATATTCTAATTAACATGTTAAGTGACAATACTAGTATTTACACAGTTAGATCATTGTATCTGAGGCAGAGTGAACACTTATTAAGTATTATTTAAAATGCCCAGTAAATGTTCCCTTTCATCCCTCGAATGAAGGAAATGATGCTGGAACAATGTAATTACTTCCGTATTTGAACACGTGACGCTTTGCATGATCATGTCTGAAAGTGCATGGTAAGCAACAGCAGAAAAACCAAAGCAACGTTCTTAATTTCTCCCATCGTACCATGGGAGCAGAACCTCTCTCCACAAGGAAGGTACTGAGTGCAAGGAAGGTGGGCGGAGACGAGTTCCACCCATCATCCATCCTTGTGGAAGCACATGCGACCGGAGGAGATGAAGTGAGGGAGCGCATGCAGTACCTGGTCATGTCAGAGTCAGGGAGCAGGCCTAGGTGGTAGTGGGGGTAGGGAGCTGAGAGGAGGAAGCTTTTGTCACACTCCACGGGGGAATAGTGCCTGGGAGAGGCAGGCTTATCACAGAGTTTGTTCACAGTGCTGTAAACAGGTTCCGGAGGCCTGGTGACACAAGAGGGAGGAAAGATGCACAGTTAGCACAAACCAAGACCAATCGGGCAGCTAGTAGCATTTCACTGTATCTACAAGTAAAAACCCAACTTAATGACATGCCTTCATTATGTCCCACACAGACCAGTTTTATTTTCACTGCTTGTCCTTAGCACATCATACATTATTGATAGACTTATTGATACATGTACTGACTTTATTCATAGCCTCAGTTGTGAGTAGATAGGGCACTATAAAGGTGTTTAGTCCAATGTGACCTGGTCGGAGGGTTTCTGGACTAGCTGCTGATATGGAATTTAGTTTAGCCACGATCACTGTAATTATCTCCTACTGAATTCCTCCCTCTGCTAACTTGAGACTCGAAGTAATATGATGACTGGAGCGTCAATAACTATCTTGGTCCATGAAGTGACCTAGAGGACAGAGTTAAATTATACAGGCAGTTGAGCATAATGGATAAGGCCGTGGAGCTGGTGACAGTGATGACATTACAGTGCCTCTGGCTTTGTTTCATGGGGGATAAAAACACATTACCTAGTTTAAGGTACTGTCACCTCTTGTTATATAAACAGGCTATAAAATTAAGTTGTACCTTTATAAAATTTAAGGCTACGGCTTTATCTATCATAAGGACTGAACATTTAGTTACATTTGCCATCCACTGGACACTCTCCCTATGCAGGAAGATATAACAAATGCAATTTCCTTACTACATAATTTGGAGTTTGTAACTATTCTGATAACTTAGGGAGTCTCTCTGTTAAATCTTTGCTGGAGTCTGGTCTAAACTGCTAGCACAGGATCATGGGAAAAAGAAGTTAATGACTATAAAGCATTTCCATGATGATGTGACCTCCATATCCTACTTGCCCAGAAGAGCTGATACAATTTTCATTCTGATATTGACTCTACAGACCAAGAAAATGATGTTAAAGAAAAAAAGAAAATGATGTTGCCATTTTTTTCTAGCAATTGTACCACAGAACCAGTTATAGCATAGAACCAAAGATAACTAATATGTGTTCTCAAAAACATCTTATGATATTGTATTCAGCTGAATTAAAGATAAATGAATGCTTTATTTTTTAAATACCATAATACATTCAAAAGAATGAAAATTGAACTTGTAATTTGCCAAGAGCTAAACTCTTTAAACTTTCACTTGTATTTTTATAATAATTTTATATCTATATAATAATATTATATTGTTTAAGTATTAAATAATTCAATACTTGGAGAGAGCACTGGGTTTTAGAAGGATGATTTCTTTTTTTTTTTTCTTGCTTGTAGTCACCCTAATGTTCTTTCACTATGAATTGATTACTCCTTTATGCTTAATGTTTATCACCTAAAGCCTTGTGACTTCAGAGACAAGTTACTGGTGCTGCAGGTTCATTTAACTCTGCTCTTAAATCAGCCATTCCTTCTATTTTTAAGTGCTGCTTTTATGTTGTCATGTGCTAAAGACTAGGTATCTCTGACTCACGTTCATCTTGGGTAAGAACACTTGACACCTCTGGACATGAGCCAGTGCAAAGAAGCAAAGACTAACACATAGCATACTTGACTAAGTCCTCTTACAAGCAAACAGCCAAATCCAAATGATGGCGAGGAGGGGGTTCATCTGTGAAGGTTTCCAACCAATAGCTTCATTATAGTCCTAGAATTTTGCCATGTACTGTGCAAAATATAGGTCTCAGTACAATTCATAGTAAGTGCTACACGAGCTGCTCCTAAGAACTGGGTAAATGGTCACAGAATCAACACCCA
The DNA here is from genome assembly GCF_964271855.1 of Acomys minous. Taxonomy (NCBI): domain Eukaryota; kingdom Metazoa; phylum Chordata; class Mammalia; order Rodentia; family Muridae; genus Acomys; species Acomys minous. The sequence continues at coordinate 124,855,533 of NC_140484.1, read as the reverse complement.
ATATTTATTCTTCTTTACTGAGAACAAACAATTTCCTGGCTTTTTTAACAGAATCCCTAAGATATTCTGGGTATTTTTAGATCATCATTAGATCTACAACTTTTTATATCGTCATTAATTCTTAGGTTATAAAGAGGGATGAAACCCCAGTGCTGTCAGTGAAGAAATGAAAGAAAAGAATTAAGTACTCAGCATGCAGAGTTCATTCACCCTTTGAAGAATGAGCCCATTGCAGTACTATCTGGCCACAGTGCCTGACCATAGTTCTGTGGGAGTCTGTTTATATGTACATAATGTTCATTGAAGACTTCCTAGCCCTGAGCTCCAGAGGGTCTAGCACTAGCAGCCAACATATTAGTGCTTTGTAGTATGTCCCCTGTGACATCTCTGCAGACAGACATGCCAAACACTATTCCTGGGAGCTAGTGGCTGGGATACATGTCACAATCACTTCATCGAAGAAATGCCTCAGAGTCTACAAGATATGCAGCAATAAAGATGGAGCAGAGATGGAGGGAATGGCCAACCAGTGACTGGCCCAACTTGAGAGTCACTCCATAGGAGAGAGCCAACTCCTGATGCTATTAATGATACTGTTATGATTGCAGACAGGAGCCCAGCATAACCGTGTTCTGAGAGGCTTCATTCAGCAGCTGATGAAAACAGATACGAAGACCCACAGCCAAACAGTAGTCTGAGCTCTGGAGTCTTATGGAAGATTTGGGGGAAGGATTGAGGGAGCCAGAGGGGTCAAGGACACTACAAGAAGACCCACAGAGTAAACTAACCTGGGCCTAAGGTGGCTCACAGAGACTAACCAACCAACCAAAGAGCATGCATGGGCTGAATCAAGGTCCCCTAGGCATATGTAGCAGATGTAAAGCTTGGTTATCATGTGGGTCCCCTAAAATTGGAACAGGGGGTGGGGTGCTGTCTCTGACTCTGTTGCCTGTCTTTGGTTCCCTTTCCCCTTGCTGGGCTGCATTGTCTGGCCTCAGTGGGAGAGGATGTGCTTATTCCTGTTGTGACTTGAGGTGCTTGATGCCGTCAGGTGCACTGGTACCCATGGGGGCCTTTCCTTATCTGAAGAGAAGGGGAAGAGAAATTGGGGGGAAGGGAACATGAGGGTGAGAGGAAGAATGAGGGGAGGGAGGGGGTTTCGGTCAGACTGTAAAGTGATTTAATAGATAAATTAATAGAAAACAAACAACTCCCCCAAACAACAAACAAAATGCAGAGGATATATCATTTCCTGAAGTCTGAATCAGCCAGTCACAATGGAACATCCTGTTTATCGTGTTATAAGACTCCTGAGTCTGACAATAATGAATATGGGTAGCCAACCAACTTGCTCTCCTTATTTTATGGTTATCCCCTGGACTAGTGGAAGGGATAGCTGAAATTATTGGCGAAATCTCTAAGTGAGTTTATAAATAAATCATTTATCTTGCCATGCACTTACCAAAGGCCATAGAAAAATGACTTCTTGGTCTCATCTGCTGAGCCATCAGCATTTATTTGCTCATCTATGGGTTTTTAATTGCAGGCTCTTGTAGCATATAATTAACACAACCCTGGCCCTTGGTGATCTTTGTTTTCTCTGAACTCCATTAGCACTTGCTATTTGCTCTTGTCTCCTCACATTTTTAATCAGAAATGCATGCACAATTAGGGCACAGTGGAGAGGAATGCTGCATCTATACCGTATTTGGAAAAACCACCCTGTCAGTAGGTAATAGCCTTTCCCCCACTTGACATGCACTCAACTCAGCCCCTGCAGAGCCAGTGTGACTTGTACCATTTGACCAGAACTGGGCCCCTCCTTCTTGATATGTTCATGATATGAGTGATAGGGATCAAAAGAAACAGAGAAAAATCAAATCCCAAATCAGGACGACTTAATTGGAGTCTTCCATGAGAATTGGATAGTTATGAATAAAAGTAAAGAAAAAGAAATCAGTTGGCAGTATAAGAAGATGCTGGCACACATAGTCACTGAAGAGGTGTCTTCTAACAATAGATAACCAGAGTGGACCTCTGCTAAACATCGTTGTCCAAATGTCCACAGGTTCACAGTCTGTTCTTTCTAGAATAACTATCTAGGTTCATCCCATAAGGAAGTAGGAGGAAGATGTAGGCTATTGAACTCCCCTGCTGGTTCCCTTGTGATATTTATTGTATAATGAAAATCAACTACAAACCTCCCACCTTATCCCCTTGACAGGGCTTAGGTCAGATCTCTTGCTTGCAATTAAGGGAAAAACAAAACAGAAACAGACACTTAAATAACATTAATAGTGTTATTAGTGCTATGTCTGCTTGGTGTCCCTTTCAATTTTGTACCTGCAGTGTGTGAATATCTAGTGTCTAGTCCCAGTGCCCCCCCACCCCCTGCCCACAATAAATACTGATAAGGATGGTGGGGTTGTAAATGCTCTTGATGTATGTAGTACTTGAAGTGGCCAGATCAAAGAGTTTGACTCATCTTTTTTTTTTTTTAAATTAAACAATAAGATTGACTTACAAAACCCTCAAGCTGTTTGGGGGAAGGGAGGCTTTGCATAATTCTACTGTCATGTTTAGTTCACATGAGCCTTACTTTCTCTAGAAGATGAGGATCACATTTCATTTATCTTTTGACATCCCCCTTGTTTTTCTACATGTAGTAATATATGAGAATGACAATATTAACAGAAAAATGACAGGACAGCGATCTCTGCTTTCTTCTTGAGCCCAAACTACAAAAGAAGTATGGCTGTATAGTAGGATTAACTTGGGTGCTGTTACTTGGCCTTTGAGCATGGATGCCTTTTAAGGAGCATTGTCAGTGTGTATTTAATATATTTAAATGGCTAAAGAGGCAAAGCATTATGTTCCCCAGCTGTCATCCTGTAGTGGCCATCTATGGCTGCCCAGATGGAACTTCCACCATATTGCCTATATTAAAATGATATAAAAGCAAACTGCCTCAGTGATGACATCTGGGACACCAAAGGCTCCAGTGACTAAGCATCTGGCACATCATCTGACACAACATGAGGAATGTGTTTCTTAACCCCCAAAAGGATGCCACATAATCCTGTTCACAAATACTGTACCGTTTAGTAGTCAAGTATAGAGGATCTGGGCTGATATAGCTTAAGGGTAGAGTTTTGAAAATCCCTGAAAGTAGCTAGCGGATAAAGAGAGTGCTAGATATGTTCATCTACAAATGTAATGGCCTTTTAATTATCATGATAAATAAAGGGAGTGCTTTCTCTTACACTGAACATTTGGCATTTGAGGAAGATTCTATATGGCTCTTGAGGCATCATATAGTGATATCTAGTGGAGATCGGCCTAGATGACATGGAAGAACCAATTCAGTTCCCATCTGAGACATCTTAAGTTCAGGTCCCAAACCTCCTCCTAAGGTCTTTGGAGTAGATGCCTCTTTCTATCATTTTTTTTTCTTCCTAAAACATTACCTCCTCACTCACAGAACTATGTTGGTACTAGCTGGCAATGATCAAAACTAAAATTCCCAGGGGCCAAATTGTGCGGTGGCAGAACTGTGAACACAATGAAAGAGCTCTGTAGGATTCTGGTTCATTTAAATCCCATCTTGTTGGTCTCGGAGGCCTCCTTGGAGCCTCAGCACTCTCATGTAGCAAACTGTCCAGTCATAAGAGCAGAATGTGGGTGAGAAGGACAGGAAACATGTCCATGAAATACTTAGCTTAGCCCAGGGTGCTTACTGTTCAATCTACAAATGGGCATCATTATTATCTGGATTATTTTTCCAAACTTTAACCCCCCCAGGAATGCACAGCTTTTCAGAACATTGCTCTCTATATGTAAATACATGGAAACAAACTCTTCAAATACTTAACCCTAAACTGGGCATTTTATACAATAGCACTTTCATGTACTTTGAATTCTCTACACAGGGATGAAACAAGCAGTGACCGTGGTGGCTTTTATTACAAAAAGATCTTGACAATGATGCTTCTGAAGACCTCCTTTCACTCCTGACATTGAAAAAGTAACTGACAATCTGTCACAGGGCTTGGAGCCTGTTGATCTCTTTTTCTAAATTTCTCAGTTATTTTTATTGCCTCTGACAACAGATGAGAGCCAACTCTACTTCATCGTGTGTGCCTACATCTTTGTAATATGTTGGGTTTTTTTTCTGGTAAGGTTCACAGTTGTGGTGCCATTTCAAAGTATTGGACCATAACTAATTTGTTATTAATAACAGTCTTTGCACCAAGATCTGCAAATATTTTTTTAAAATAGAAAATGGGATTGGTTAAACATTTTCCTATATCAACAGCACTCTCAGTTATATTTTAACATGTTTACTCACTGAAGGGAGAAAGCAGATTTAGCATCATAACATTCAAAAATCATCCTCAAAGTTTTGAATTATTAAGATGTTTTGTTTACTCCATAAGGGTGTTTAGGTTTCAATAAAACAGGGCTATTTAAGGCAGTTGAGAACAACATGGGTCATGACATGTTTAACTGAATGAGTTGAAGATCAGTGATATGGAGAAAGGAAGAGAGAGGGTCATTGTAATACTAAATGAGAACACTGAAGTACAAGAAGACATTTGGGGTTATTCTGAAAATTATTCAAGTAAGTATTACCTGAGACCGTGTGGTAGAACTATGACCAGACCAAGGTCCCTGAGACCCATATTTGTGTTAGTGAAGGAAAGGTCAATATGTCCTATCCTAGTGCTTAAACTCTTACTTCTATAAATTCATTCTTAAAGATTTTTCTCTGCTTTTTCTAATTTAATTAAAATTTAAAGGTAAGGTTTAAACTTACAAAATAATAATTTAATAATTACCCAGCATTCTTGTAAATAGAAGTCCAATAAAGCATGAAATATTTAACTACATAGAAATATAAACCCACAGAGTTATGATAAAAACCTCACATAATTAATCACTATGTTGGGAAAGACATCTGCTCAAATAAAATCATCAGTATTTTAAAAATGGGAACTAAAACTAGATGGGAAAAATAGCACTCGATAAAAACTGGACAAAGGCCGCTAGCATCTAATGACAAAAGAAGAGGTAGAAATAGCAAATAGATATCACATATAAATGCTTGACCCCAGTGGGAATAAAGATAATGCATATTAAATAGAGTACCTCTTTCTGTGTCTTAGAGTAACAAAGAATCTCCGAGCTATCAGATCTCATTTAGTTGTGGTATGGGAGACAGACTCACATATTGCTGCTGCTATGGTATGTGAAACCTCTTATAGCTCTTCAAGAAAGCAATTTGGCAGTAGATTTCAGAAGCTTTAGCCACAATCTTATGTTTTGTTTCAGACATTCTATGTATAGTTGGCTGCCTTAACAAGATGTTTTCTATAAGGTTGCTAAATACAATTAGCCAAAACACCTTGAACATAACAGTCATATGATCCCTGATTGCTTTGTGCTTCTTCTTGCTGTATGTAATTTTTCTACTTATATGTAATAATATTAATGTATATGCAAATCAAATCAAATTAAATCAAAGAAAAAAGAAAACTCTAAAAATATACACAAAGTTGTTGTTCTGTATATGGAGAAATCCATCTAGTTTGCTATCAGAGCAAAGAATAATAATAATATTTGACTGGGACATAAAGGCCTGAAGCATAAGATATACCCAAAAGATGGTTTAGAACAGCCATTGAAGCTGATATTCACGCAAGGTTTAGTGATATAGGAAAATTATTGTACTATGTCAAACACTGCACAAAGTTGTCCATGGGGCTAGAAGGCTGTGGGTGGTGAAAGCATTATATTCCTTCCAACTTCTGAAAAGTCTGAAGTAAGGATGAGAAACCTCTTTTAGCTCTTCAAGAAAGCAGTGCGGATAACAACTTTTCGGACAGCAACCATGCAAACAGCAGAAGGGCGGATAACAGCCATGCAGATAATAATTGTGCGGATAACAGCTGTGCGGATAACAGCCGTGCAGACAGCAGCCATGCGGATAACAGCCGGGTGGATAACAGCCATGCGGATAACAGTTGTGCGGATAACAGCTGTGCAGTCATGCGGATAACAGTTGTGCAGATAACAGCTGTGCGGATAGCAGCCATGTGGACAACAGCTGTGCAGATAACAGCCGTTCGGATAACAGTTGTGTGGATAAGACTTGTGCAGATAACAGCTGTGCGGATAACAGTCGTGTGGAGTATAACAGCTGTACGGATAACAGTCGTGCGGACAACAGCCATGCGGATAACAGCTGTGCAGCCATGCGGATAACAGTTGTGCGGACAGCAGCCATGTGGAAAACAGCTGTGCAGATAATAGCCGTTCAAATAACAGTTGTGCGGATAACAGCTGTCTGGATAACAGTCATGCGGATAACAGGCATGAGGACAACACTTGTGCGGATAACAGCCTTGCGGATAACAGCCGTAAGGACAGCAGCCATGCGGATAACAGCTGTGTGGATAACTGCCGTGCGGATAACAGCCGTGCAGATAACAGTTGTGCGGATAACAGCCGTTAGGACAGCAGCTGTGCAGATAACTGCTGTGCGGATAACACTTGTGCAGATAACAGCCGTGAGAACAGCAGCCATGCGGATAACAGCCATGAGGACAACACTTGTGCGGATAACAGTTGTGTGGATAACACTCATGTGGATAATAGCCGTACGGATAACACTTGTGCAGATGACAGCTGTGAGGACAGCAGCCATGCGGATAACAGCCGTGTGGATAACTGCCGTGCGGATAACAGCTGTGTGGATAACAGCTGGGTGGATAACAGCCGTGCAGATAACAGCTCACCAAGTGGAGGGATGGATGCCTAGCCCACATTACACAGCCATTCAGCAGGGAACTCTTTACTGAAACACATTTTAACTATATGACACCTACTGTTTTCCATTCTGAACACTAATTCCACCACTCCTACTCCTAGTGCACAACATTGCCTATTTGACTAGCATACTCTCTTTTTACCATTGATTACAGAGTCTTGGTTCATCCTTGTATCTACCTAGCTCCCAAAGTCATCCTCCTTCCTCCTTCCTCCTATTTGTCTTGCTCTTTCCAAAGAAATAGTTATATGGATGGAAACTTTGGAAATGTAAGTATTTATCTAAGACTAGAGGTGAACTATTCAATAATGTTCTTTTAAAGAGAATCACAGAAAATTATTGTGTATTTTATAAACTATATTTTTGAGACTACTAGATGTTCTGTCTAAGCCATTAAACCTGTCATATTTTACAAGCTCTTAAAGCTTCTATCACTCACAGTTGAGTCTACATGGGTCAAACACTATTGGTTACCTCATATGCAAAGAATAATCATTTACTTCATATGCAAAGAATAATCAATACAGGTGCCTTAAATTGTTATGCTAATTAAACAGTATACTTCAAAGCACTATATAGTCTGTATGATATTATGCAAATATCTCTGTATATTCTTATGACTTCTGTCAAGCACTTAAATGATATCTACATATATCTGGCTATGTTCTGATTCTGAAACTGGTTTAAGTCAGTTGTATTGATCAAGTCCAATTTGCATTCCTAATCTCATCACTTCCTCTGTGAAGCTGTCCCTTACCCAGCTTGCACTAGATGTCCTTTCTGAATCTTTCAGTCCTCTTCAACAGTCCTTCTATCATGCTCTGTGCTTCTTTTTTTAATGTTATGCTTATTTTTTAAATTAATTTATTCTTATTAAATCTCAATGGTTATCCCATCCTTGTTTCCTCTCATTCTTCCCTCCCTCCCATTTTCCCCTTACTCCCCTCCCCTATGGTCCCACTCAAACTATGGCACCAGCCAAGGACAATACAGGCTATAAACTTTAAACCCTTACCCAGATCTAGCTAATGGACAGAACATTCTCTACAGTTGAGTGGAGAGTGGAGTATGACTTTCACATGTACTCTGGTGCCTCATATTTGACCATGTACCCTGGTGTCACTCAGAGGAAGGATAGCAAGCTACCAAGAAGAGACTTGATACCCTATGAGCATATAAAGGGAGAGTAAGTCCCCCTCTGGCTCTGTGCTTCTTTAGCTGTATCTCTGAGCAGTTAGTTCACTTTACTGTCTCCCCGAGAAAATGGGTGACTAATAGCTATTAAATGAGTAAGAGGAAAGCTAGAAAGATAAAATGATATATAAGTGGCTTAAATGGAGAAGTAACCAAACAATTGAGCAGAAATGGAGAATAAAAAGAGAATGCAAAAGCATGGCATTAAACATAAAAGAGAAAAGCATCATAAATACTGTTTATAGGTTTAAAAGGAATTCAAGTAAGAATTAGGAAATGAAGATATTGACATATATCAAAACATCAACAGTTAATGGTGGGTCAGAAAAACTGTGCAAGTATTATTATAAATAATAAAACTACAATCAAGCTAATATCTAATACAAACTTAGTTAATTATGGCTCAGCTGCACATTCATTAAGAATGAATAATCTCAATGATTATGATGATGATGATAAATAATAACGAAATAATCTCATTCACATCAGCTAATGATACAAGTGATGGCAGAAGCTACCCAGGAATGACAATACTGTCACTGCTAACTCACTATTAAAGTATATACATGGTACAAGTAGGAATTAGATATTGTCTATGTTCTATTATCATCTCAGCGATATACGGCAGTTAAAGTAAATTCCTAGAGGATAAAGTAAAATCCCCAAGTCATAGCATGTTGCTTCTCTTAATTCACAAAGAGAAGGGGTAGAGACAAGCTGCTCATTGTTCTGTTGCTAGTAACTAACTTGCAGTCCAAGGGACAGTTATGAGTCAGTGGTTCATGTCTTTCATATTGATCATTACAATATCCTCCATATTCTCCACTGTCAATCATTAGTCTATTTTCTCCTTTTTTTATTTCATCAGTCAGCCTGAAGGGGTGATGATGAGTTCATTGTGTCAAAATAATACATCATTCATTTAATAATTTGAATTTTACATTGAGGGCATAGGTATAGATGTACAATAACTATCTTCTATAAAATAGTTGGCACAATGTTGCCTGTTATGGACATAAAATGATGCCTATTTATTTATCTATTAAATACTCATTACATTTTTTTTTTGCTAACACTGAATTAATTTTTTTTCTGACAGTAAACAGCAGCTAAACATGTTTCCAATATGTTTTTAGATGTTCCTCTTTAATTGAGATCTGCCAACTTCCACGTTAATGCTCTCTGCTTCTAAGTGAATCACTCTATGAATCACATCTCCGGGCTTGTGTACACAACCCTTATTGCTTATATCGAGTCCTCATCAATAAAGAGAAAACTCCCCTTGTAGATTTTTACTTAATCTATTCTCCATCTGCATCATGGGTTAATCCCGTCCCTCCTTTGCCTTATAACACTTGCCCTCAAAGGAAACTTGCACCACTAGCTCGCTGTTGGGAAAGCCAGCACACACACAGATCAGTAGGGTAACTTTGAGGCATCTGCTTATGAATTCTTAATTTGCTGACATTTTATAATGAACTTTATAAAATTTGTGAGAAACCTATTCATGCATTGCAGATTTTTAACAAGGAAATCCTACTTGATAATAGTAATGAGCTACTATGAAAAAATAAGAAAGAGAAACAAAATGCCACAAATTACCCAAAGTGCAATTATTTCTAGCTGAAGAGGTCAGGTGGAAAGGCTTTTTATACCATGCTTGGCTTCATTGAATCCTACTTTTTATTTGCAGTTATGGTAGTATTAGATGTTCCCTGTAGTTGTAAAAATAAAAATTCTCAATAAAGCTTTCAGATTATACGGTTCTCATAATAAAATGCTATAATGTGCTCTGCAACTTAAGTAAGTGGAGGAAGTACACAGAGGTTACACCTTGTTTGAGCAGATATATCATATTGCTTGCCATATCTCAATAAGTGTTTTGAGGGTGCTTACCAAGCAGTTTTATTTGCGAATAAGTTCATCTTAAAAACCTTATTTTTAAATAGTATTAATAACAGCTAGTCCAATCAAGTGTTTACTTCTTTCCAAGCACTTCAAACATACAAACACCGTTTATTGTCGCAATAAACCTATGAGGTCAGAAGTGATGCTCTGCTATGCAGCATATGCAAGGTCATGCATTAGAAGGAAGTCACAGCTGGGGTCATATCTGAGCAGGTGGCCATGGGGACTTAGGACCTAATCCCTGAATATTCATCGTAATTCTCAGGTAGGGTCAGTCACCTGCTTATAGCACTGCTGGCTGTTCTCTGTTGTAGGTTAAAAGCACATAGAAAACAATTCATCGTCTATGAAGAAAACCCCTACCCAGATCTAGCCAATGGGCAGAACGTTCTCCACAGTTGAGTGGAGAGTGGGATATGACTTTCTCACGTACTCTGGTGCCTCACATTTGACTATGTCCCCTGGAGGGGGAGGCCTGGTGGCACTCAGAGGAAGGACAGCAGGTAACCAAGAAGAGACTTGATACCCTATGAGCATATACAGGAGGAGGAAGTCCCCCTCAGTCACAGTCATAGGGGAGGGGAATAAGGGGAAAATGGGAGGGAGGAAAGAATGGGAGGATACAAGGGATGGGATAACCATTGAGATGTAACAAGAATAAATTAATTTTAAAAAAAGGAAAAAGAAAAAGAAAAAAAAGAAGAAGTTCAGTTAATGCAATACTGCCTTAAATTGCTGACTTCAAGATTAAAAAGTAAAGAGGCTAGAGTGTGCTAACACTCTGACAGAAATCTCCAGCCCTGATTGTTCCAGAGCCTGTTCCTGAGGGATGGCCCTCACCTTGAGGAAATACTAAAAGACTGCCAGCAAGATACAATGAGTGGAAAGTTTGTGGTACTTAACTCAATGTCTCCCAAACTTGGAAAGACATTTCTCTAGGGTTTGTGCTATGTTCTAGCAAGTACGAGTATCTCTGAAAATAAATATTTTGATAATGTCAACTTCACTTTAAGATTTTGTATAAAAGTTTAGTTTGTAACCAAAGTATGTTTATATTAAAGCAAAACAAAGAAAGCTATCCATGAAACTTATTTTCTTTCATTGTTAACACTATTTGAAATATTTGAGAATTTTATAAATGTATATTTGAGTATATTTGCACATTAAACTCTTTCCCTAGCTCCTCCCCTATAACTCCCTTTCCTCCCTTGCATCTCTTCCATCCAACTTTGAGATTTCCTCTTTTTCTTTTTCATGTCTTTTCCCATTGAGTCCAGTTTGTGTTTCCTGGCTAGTTTGGAAGTGGAATCTCTCCTGGCCTGTGGTTGACCTACGAGGGCTATATCATTAAAGAAAACTGACTCCCCATCTCGGCACCTATCTGGTGCTGAGTTCCGGTCCCACAGTTATCAGTATGAATTTTGCTCACCTTCTCCTCTCTATGCAGGGAATTTGTCTAGCTGGAACATGCTCAGGTCTTGTGCACACTGTCACAATCACTGTGAATTTATATGTAGAACTGCCTTTGGTATCATGGAAATACTCTATTTGATGTTATTAAGCACTTTTGACTCCGACAGTCTTTTTGTCTGCTTTTTAAAGAAGCTCCTGAGAATTGAAGGGAGCGAAATACACATTATTCTTGAACATATACTCAGAGGACTTTACCCTGCTCATCTATATTCATTGCCACTCTAACCACACTAGCCAGGAAATGCAAACATCCTACAAATATATACCAACTCAGAAATGGATAATGAAAATGTGATACACTTACAAAATTATAAATGTTGACCAGTTGTGGGGGAGTCTCTGTATTAATTGCCATCTACTATAAGGAGAATCTTTTCTGATAGGAGCTGATAGATCCAATGATTTATGGGCATAGCCATACATCATTAGGAGTCATTTTGATACTAAGTCCATTTAGCAGAATAAAAGTATTGGGTTCTGCCATTGGCCTAGGGCCATTGACCTATTTAGCTATCGACACCACCTATAGTAGTGTCCGGTACGGATTTTATCTCATGGAGCTGACTTTCGATCCAAGAAGAAAGTGGTTGGTAACTCCTATAGATTCATGGCACTATTTTACCAGTGGGCATATCTTGTTAGGCCAGTCATAGCTTGCAGGCTTCATAGGTAAGACTGATGATTTATTTTGTCCTTCTGTAAATGCATAGTACCATGAAAGCTAGTCAATGGAGATGAAGCTTCCACACGGGTACAGACTTGATTTCTCCATGTTTTATAACCAAAGTTTATGATGCTTTCAGCAATAAGGTCTAGCACACGATCCTGCTATACTCTCTTGAACATATACCCAGAAGATTTTACCCCGTTCATCCATATTTATTGGTACTCTAACAAATATAGCCATGAAATAGCAATCACCCACAAATGTACATTGACTGATGAATGGATAATGAAAATTTACAAAATGCAATATTATTCAGCTGTTAAAAAATTATTGTACCGGTAAATTGAGCTGGAATCACCCTGAGCAAGGCAACCCAGATAGAGAAAGACAAATATCGCATGCCTTTTTTTTTCTAAGTTGTTGATGTTAGCTTTGATTATTCAGATATGTGTGTTCCTTATGAAATACCTGCAGAGGTCAGGAATTTAGTATGGGATCACTGGGTGGAGGTGCTTTCTAGAAAGAAGAGAAAGAACACAATGGTATAAAGGGTTTAAAGGAGAATAATAGAATAAGATTAAATTTGGCATCAGATAGGAAGACAGGTTAGAGAAAGGAATTTGGAAAGTAATAATTAAACCCTACAGATCTTTTGAAAAAGCCATCTAGAAACTTATTACCACAGAAGCATCCTAATATACATACACATACATACGTAAAAAAAAGAAAGGTTAGTGGAATTAAGGTATAGCAAAGGAACCATACTCCAACCAGATATCTCGTGATAGCAAATAAGATCCCCAGTACCAGAATAAGCACCTCTTTTTTAGTTGTTGGTCAATGGGGTCACATTACAGGCTATTGCTAAAACTCTTGGCTACCATTCATAATTTGATGACAATACACTCCAAGCTTTTAAAAGAAAATACATAATTTTATGTGTTTTATACTTGGGCAAAGAGTTTTAGGTTTTAGTCTAGACTGTAAGGAGAACAAGTTAGTTTCCAATATCTAAGGGCATGTGGGTTGAAACACCCAAGAAGCAATGGTCTAGGGCCTACTCTCGTTCCCAATGCTAAGCACCAAGAAAAATAAGTAAAAAGCAAATTCAGTGGCAAATACTTATGCTGTCCCTGAAATATAAGTTCAAAGGAAATGAAGCAAAAGTAAAGATGGTCTACATGAATTGTTTAATTAGATCAGGCTTGCTCTTCACAACGAGCATGGGATGGAGGATGCAGCTCATTCTCCCTTTTCCTCTGTGTCCCCACTTCTGACTCCTTGCCACCAAGTTCCATCTAAGAAATTTTTTCTCTTATTTCTTCACTGGCCCATCAAGTTCTCATGAAGCCTTAAAAGAACCCCACAGGCCAGATAATTTAAATTCACTGGTTAGTACTCTTCAGTAGATTCTTAATGCACTTTATATTAAACCTGTATTTCATCATTCCCTTTGAATCCTCTATCATCTGGCCCCTGCCTCCTTCTCAAGTATGACTTTTTTTAAAACTTTATTTACTTATTCACATTACAACTTGATTGCAGGCCGTCCTTCTCTCCTTCCAGTTCCCCACTTCTCACCTTTCCTTTTAGAAACCGAATATTCGTGCTCGCTTTGGCAGCACATATACTAAAATTGGAATGATACAGAGAAGATTAGCATGGCCCCTGCGCAAGGATGACATGCAAATTCGTGAAGCGTTCCATATTTGTATCAGAATTACACCCGACTTCTCAGCAGAGACCATCAAAGCCAGAAGGACCTGGACAGAGATCCTGCAAACCCTAAGAGACCACAGATGCCAGGCCAGACTACTTTACTCAGCAAAACTATCAATAACCATTGATGGAGAAAACAAAATATTCCATGACAAAAACAAATTCAAACAGTACCTATCCACAAATCCAGCTTTACAGAAGGTACTAGAAGGAAAACTCCATCCCAAAGGGTCAAGCTACAACCAAAACTACTCAGGAAATAGATAACTATACCATGGCAAAAACACAACTACACAAATGCTCGACGGGAACCAACATCAAAATTAAGACTCTTAACAGTCACTGGTCATTAATATCTCTCAACGTCAATGGTCTCAATTCTCCAATAAAAAGACATAGACTAACTGAATGGATGCATAAACAAGATCCAACATTCTTCTGCATTCAAGAAACACATCTCACCCATAATGATAGGCATTATCTCAGGGTAAAAGGTTGGAAAAAATATTCCAAGCAAATGGTCACAAGAAGCAAGCAGGTGTAGCCATTTTAATATCAAACAAAATAGACTTTCAACCAAAATTAATCAAAAGGGATGAGGAAGGACACTTCATACTCATCAAAGGTAAAGTCAACCAAGATGACATCACAATTCTGAACATCTATGGTCACAATACAAGGGCACTCACATTTGTAAAAGATCTGCTAATGAAGCTTAAACCACACATCGATTCCCACACATTAATAGTGGGAGACTTCAACACCCCACTCTCATGGAAGGATAGGTCATTGAAACAGAAACTAAGCTGAGAAATAACATCATTAACCAATGCTATGAATCAAATGGATCTAACAGATATCTATAGAACCTTTCACCCAAACAAGAAAGAATATACCTTCTCTGCACCCCATGGAACCTTCTCCAAAATTGATCACATCGTAGGTCACAAAGCAAGCCTCAACAGATACAAGAGGATTGAAATAATACCTTGCATCCTATCAGATCACCATGGTCTTACGCTGCAATTCAACAACAACAGAAATAACAAAAAGCCTACACATACGTGGAAACTAAACAACTCTCCGCTAAATGACACCTGGGTCAAGGAAGAAATAAAGAAAGAAATCAAGGAGTTCCTGAAATTCAATGAAAATGAAGGAACAACATACCCAAATTTGTGGGCTACATTGAAAGCAGTGCTAAGAGGAAAATTCATAGCACTAAGTGCCTTTAAAAAGAAATTGGAAACTGCACATAAGCATCTTAATGACACAACTGGAAGCCCTAGAAAGAAAAAAGAAGCAGAAACACCCAAGAGAAGTAGATGTCTGGAAATAATCAAACTCAGGGCTGAAATTAACAAATTAGAAACTAAGAAAACAGTCCAAAGAATCAACAAAACCAAGAGCTGGTTCTTTGAAAAAATCAACAAGATAGGCAGACCGTTAGCCAAACTAACTAAAAAGCAGAGAGACAGTATCCAAATCAACAAAATCAGAAATGAAAAGGGAGACATAACAACAGACACTGAAGAAATACAAAGAATCATAAGATTCTACTTCGAAGGCATATATGCCACAAAATTTGAAAATCTAAGGGAAATTGACAATTTTCTTGATCAATTTCACTTGCCAAAATTGAGTGAAGAACAGATAAACAAGCTGAATAGTCCCATTTCCCCTACAGAAATAGAAACAATCATTGATAGTCTCCCAACCAAAAAAAGCCCAGGGCCAGATGGTTTCAGCGCAGAATTCTACCAGACATTCAAGGGGGCACTAATACCGATACTCTTCAAGCTAATCCAAAAGATAGAAAGGGATGGAACATTACCAAATTCATTCTATGAGGCCATAGTCACATTGATACCTAAACCTCACAAAGACTCAACAAAGAAAGAGAATTTCAGACCAATTTCTCTTATGAACATCGATGCAAAAATACTCAATAAAATACTTGCAAAATGAATACAAGAACACATCAAAGATATCATTCTCCATGACCAAGTAGGTTCATTCCAGGCATGCAAGGATGGTTTAATATATGGAAATCCATCAATGTAATCCACCACATAAACAAACTGAAAAAAAAAAAACCCACATGATCATCTCTTTAGATGCAGAGAAAGCATTTGATAAAATCCAACACCCATTCATGTTTAAAATTTTGGAGAGATCAGGGATACAAGACACTTTCCTCAACATAATAAAGGCTATATATAGGAAGCCAATAGCCAAAATAAAAGTAAATAGTGAGATACTCAAGGAAATTCCTCTAAAATCGGGAACAAGGCAAGGCTGCCCACTTGCTCCATATCTTCAATATAGTACTCGAAGTTCTAGCCAGAGCAATAAGACAACAAAAGGAGATCAAGGGTATCCAAATGGGAAAGGAGGAAGTCAAATTATCCCTATTTGCAGATGATACGACAGTGTACATAAGTGATCCTCAAAACTCCACCAGAGAACTCCTACAGCTGATAAACACCTTCAGCAAATTGGCTGGATACAAAATTAACTCAAAAAAAGTCTATAACCTTCCTATACAAAAATGACAAGCTTGCAGAGGAAGAAATTAGGAAAACCACACCCTTCACATTATCCACAAGCAATATAAAATACTTAGGAGTTACTCTAAAGAAGCAAGTGAAGGAGTTATTTGAAAAAAAAATTCAAAATTCTGAAGAAAGAGATTGAAAATGACATGAGATGATGGAATGATATTCCGTGCTCATGGATTGGGAGAATTAACATAGTAAAAATGGCCATCTTACCAAAAGCAATCTACAGATTCAATGCAATCCCTATCAAAATACCTACACAATTTTTTTAAAGACATTGAAAGTTCAATTCAGAACTTCATATGGAAAAACAAAGAACGCAGAATAGCTAAAACAATCTTGTACAATAAAAGATGCTCTGGAGGAGTCTCCATACCTGATCTCAAGCTGTACTATAAAGCAACAGTAATTAAAACAGCATGGTACTGGCACAGCAACAGGCTGGTTGATCAGTGGAATTGAATCGAAGACCCAGATATGAATCCCCACACATATGGTAACTTGATTTTTGACAAAGAAGCCAAATCCATTCAATGGAAAAAGGATAGCATCTTCAACAAATGGTGCTGGTCTAACTGGATGTCTATATGTAAAAAA
This sequence comes from Acomys minous, assembly GCF_964271855.1. Lineage (NCBI taxonomy): Eukaryota > Metazoa > Chordata > Mammalia > Rodentia > Muridae > Acomys > Acomys minous. Next base: position 124,838,585 of record NC_140484.1, on the reverse strand, counting down.
AATGCATCTGGACCCATATTTGTCATCTTGCACAAAACTTAAATCCAAATGGATCAAAGACCTCAACATAAAACCAGAGACACTAAGTCAGTTAGAAGAAAAAGTGGGGAAGAGCCTGGAACACATTGGCATGGGAGACAACTTCCTGAACAGAACACCAACAGCTCAGGCCTTAATGTCAACAATTAATAAATGGGATCTCATGTGGCTGAGAAGCTTCTGTAAGGCAGGAGACACTGTCAAGAGAACAAAGTGACAGCCTACAGACTGGGAAAAGATCTTCACCAACCCTACATCTGACAAAGGTCTAATATCCAAAATATATAAAGAACTCAAGGAATTAAATGCCACCAAACCAAATAACACAATTGAGAAATAGGGCTTGGAACTAAACAGAGAATTCTCAACAGAGGAATATCAAATGGCTGAGAAACACTTAAAGAAATGCTCAACCTCCTTAGTCATCAGGGAAATGCATCAGGGAAAAACTCTGAGATTCCATCTTACACCCATCAGAATGGCTAAGATCAAAAATACAAGTGACATCACATGCTGGCAAGGATGTGGAGAGCGAGAGGAACACTCCTTCATTGCTGGTGGGAATGCAAACTAGTACAGCCACTTTGGAAATCTATCTCGTGCTATCTCAGAAAACTGGGAATATGGCTTCTGCAAGACACAGCTATTCCACTCCTTGGAATATACCCAGAAGATGCTCCAGCACACAACAAGAACATTTGCTCAACCATGTTCATAGCAGCCTTATTCATAATAGCCAGAACATGGAAACAGCTTAAGTGTCCCTCAGTAGAAGAATGGATAAAGGAACTGTGGTACCTTTGCACAATGGAATACTACTCAACTATTAAAAACAAGGAATTCCCAAAATTTGTGGGCAAATGGATTGAACTAGAAATGATCATAATGAGTGAGTTAACCCATAAGTAGAAAGAGTCAAATGGTATATACTCACTTATATCTGCATACTAGCCCAAGGGGCATATCCCATTAAAGTCTTCACTAACCAGGAGACTGGGACAGAGGAAAGAACATCCTATTGGGACTCTAGATGAGAGAATCATGGGAGAATGGCAAAGTAGAAGGATCCAGAGGGTCCTAGAAACCTACAAGTAGCACATTATGATAGGCAGATTTGGGCCCAGGGGTCCCGCTCAAACTATGGCAGCAGCCAAGGACAATACAGGCTGTAAATTTTAAACTCCTACCCAGATCTAGCCAATGGACAGGACATTCTCCACAGTTGAGTGGAGAGTGGGGTCTGACTTTCACACGTACTCTGGTGCTTCATATTTGACCACGTCCCCTGAATGGGGAGACCTGGTGGCACTCAGAGGAAGGATAGCTGGCTACCAAGAAGAGACTTGATACCCTATGAGCATGTACAGGGGGAGGAAGTCTCCCTCAGTCACGGTCATAGCAGAGGGCAATAAGGGGAAAATGAGAGGGAGGGAGGAATGGGAGGATACAAAGGAGGGGATAACCATTGAGATATAATATGAATAAATTAATAAAATAAAATTAAAACAAACAAACAAGAAACCGAATATTCACTGGATAAGTGAATAAGTCAATAAAAGAGAAAAGATGACTTGGGTATATGTCAGAAATATATATATATATATATATCTAGTGAGTGAGTATTCTGTAATTTGGGGGAAAATAGAGTAGAGGTGTGCTCGTTAGTCATAGGATGGTATGTATTTAGATGACCAATCAAACAGATTAGGATCAAGTCAGAATCCTGAGTTGTTCTTAGTTGCTTGTGTAAACAACTAAAGGTTTTATGTAGCTTATACTTTAAGATCATCCAACTATGTAAAAGCCTACTGTGTTGTGGTAATCGAAGAGGTACTTGGATACGCCTGTAGGATTATGTGAACTTAGCTTCCAGCAATAGGATGAATATGTCTCACAGCCGTGTTCTAGCTCCGCGCTTTTCGTAACGACATTCACTTCATTCATTAGGAAATTAAACAACTGTATAGTGAGAGTTTCATCTTGCATTATTATTTTTTGTTTGTTTGTTTCAACTCAGTGCTAAGGACTCATCTGGCTACCCTCAGGCAGTTGATCTGGATGGGGAACAAATGTAGTTCATACTCCTGAGTAAGGGGGAAGATATGGTGGCACATAGGAGGAAAAAGTAATGGAAGTATCCTGTAAAGTTTTCATCATTCACAAGCTTGATTGATTATATAGTTTGTGTAAATTCTTGCAGATAAATCACCCTCCAAATAATAAATATCAGCTTAGAGGAACAAAATGAATACTGCGCTGCATCTTCAACAACATCTCTTCTAAGTCCGGCTCTACAGGCCTCAAGCAGAGGACCAGAGGAAGCCAACAAGTCATCCTCTCTTGGCCTGTGCTCCTCTCCGACCATGTGGGAGCAGACTAGGCTATATGTAATTGTGGCCATTCCAACTCTGACAGTTCGTAAATTGGACTCAAAAGCCGCGTGAGCACCATTGGTTTTTCAAAACTTTTATCCTTTTTGACAAAGTCTCACATTGTAGGCCAGTCTGGCCTCAAATTCACGGCATTCCCTTTGCCTTAGCCTCCCAGGTACTGGATTATAACAGTGAGCTTTCATATCCGGCCGCAAACCCCATCCTTCATCACAGCGACTCTATTCTTCTGGGACTCAGTAGGCTCTACCGAGACATTTTCATCTAAGACTGCTTTATTTAGGTTTCCTTTCTGTAAATTGGTGGGAAAGATTTCTAAATCTAATAAGAAAGAGATAAACTAAGTAATGGCAGCAGTATTCTAGTAAAATTTGCTTAAAAATCTTTATTGTCTACCCACAACAGAGGGAATATAAATCAGAGGATAGAGCAATGCGCCTTACTACAGACTGAAAAGTATATGAGGCATCTATAATCAGATGTTTGCAGCCTGATGTGACTTTAGAGGCTGTTGAGTTCTCTTTTTATAGAAATGCTTTCCTGATTGCTAACCTCTCATCATTCGAGACTGGATCCTTGATTTGTTACTTTAGATAAATATGACAAGTTCTCCAATATAATATATAGCTCAAAGGTAGCTTCAAATACATATAATCTTCGAAAAATAAACACAATGTTCATAATCTATTATTCTATTAAAACCTTATGGTCCCCTGAAGAAACAAAATGAGCCTTTGCCTTAAATCTACAGCTGAAGAATTCAAGACATAGAGATTAAGTGACTTGAACAGTTGCATAGGCATCGAGTGACAGGGCCAGGACTACAAGGCATAACATCATTTCTGGGAGACAAAGGGTGTGGATATGGGGAAGGGATGTTTAAGGAGAGGTTGATTAGAATTTTTTACTTTGTTTTTTGCTATATGACATGAGGCATTTTCTTAGCTCCATCTGATTTTTTTTTTTTTTTGGTAAGCAGTATCACATAGAAATTCCCCCCCCCCTCTCTCTCTCTCTCACACACACACACACACACACACACACACACACACACACACACACACACACACATCTGTATCTACCTACCACATTGACTGAATTCTGAATTCTGATCAATACTTACATATTTTCAAGTTCAGAATCAAGGTCACCTCTTACTTAAAACCTCATTTGCTGCTATGGCTGCTCCTGTGATATTTATATAAGCCTCAGACTCACTTATAAATATTTCTTAGATGCCTCCTGTGGTATCAGGGGGTCTCTGATAATGCTCCACAGCACAGTGGTGAATGAATCCTGCTAGTCTCTGGACTTCAAGCTAGGACTGGAGAGATTGCTCAGCAGTTAAGAACACTTGCAGCTGAGTTTAGTGCCCAGCATCCAGATCATGTGCCTTTACTGTCTGCTGTAATTCCAGGGCCAGGAGATTCGACACTTTCTGCTCATCTCTAAAGGCATCGACACACATGTGGCGTACATACACATGGAAGTGAAAATCAAATAAATCTTAAAATATCTTAACCCAAAAGATCGTTGTCATTTAAAAAAAGGATAAGGACTGACACAAATTTGACAAAATTTACTTTTCAAAGAAGTGAATGATAACTCCTACTAATTGTGATAATTACTTTACACAATTAGAAAAAATTAAAACCAGAATATATAGCATCAAGTTATGACACAATTAATAAAAATGGCTTTCTGGAAAAGCCTCCTGGAGCAGTGGGGATAGGCACTGCTTTATATAGTTTTTTTTTCTTCAATTTAATAGTTTTTAGAGTCGTACTGGCCATAGTCTAGTAGGAAATATTAGATTAGTATAATGAATGAAATACTGAATCTATCTCTGAGCGAGTATCTCTGACCTGTCAAAAGTTTACAGGGGACACGAGGCAGGCCACACTACTGCTGACAGAGTGGTGAGAGGAAGTGTGCGCGAGTAATAAGAGCTGATAGAATTTACTTCACACTTTCTGTGGGCACCAGCCATACAGAAGATTTCATCTAAGCCATTCATTACCAGGAATATCTTGCACGGAAACAGAACAGGAGGCATGGCAAGAAGTAAAGCCATGAGGCATCCATACTGCGGGGTGACTACATTCCAGAGAGATTGTCTCTCTGCAAGGACCTTCTGTGTGACTGTAAAGTCGGCTAGGAATTACAGTAAGTATATGCACTCTACACAGACAACATCTGTCACGCATTTACTAATGCCGCACGTGGGTCTTGGCTGCTTGTGCTTATTTTCTCATTTAATCACGAAGCAGACCCAACTGCTCTTTCCCTAGCAGCGACGAGGAAACTGAAGTGTGCAGACGCAGATGGTGAGTAAGTGATCGCCTGAGCTACAACTGGGCCTCACCTGGCTGGCTGGCTCATAGCTCGGCAGACCACTCCAACCCTTTCCAACTACGCATTACTCTGATGAGAAGAGCTTAGTTAAGTTGACTTTCATTTTGATACTAAAGAGAAAATCTAAATGCTTTCTAGTTAGAATTTTAAAACTGCTAGAGAACAAAGGTTTTATTTTTATTTTTTTATTTAAAGGCTACGAAGCTATAAACTCTCTTTGAGTGAAACTTAATTTCTCCATCTATAAATAGTGATAGAAGTCCTCCTCTCTGTTTTTTGAAAGGATTTAAATAAGAGGAGTCTGTTAAACAGCTAGCAAACGGGCAGGATTCTAAGGAGTCTTTAACAAATGTTAATTTATTACAGGTTCCCGTAAGATACAATGACATTTCAAATTAAAATCAGTCTCAATATTAGTGGCAGGCTGAGAGCAAACAGATCACCGTGCTGGTGCGGAAAAGTGTCTATATTTACAAAACACTTCACGGGGCCCGAGGATTATCTCCACCACGGCCCCCATTTTAATTAATAACACAGAGCTCAGACGTCGCCATGTAGCAAGGAGTCTGCACAGATGCATGTTTCCAGCTTCCAAACAGTTTGTTACCTAGCTAAAGATATAACATGCTACTTCAGCAACCTAATATTGCAAAAATAAATAGGAAATGCTTAATCGTTCAAAAATACACACCAAGGAAGATCAAAGCCAAAGAATAAGCACATGGTAGCACGAAGTCTCCTCTACATTGCCAAAACTGACAAATGACTTGACTTAAACAGACAGGGTATAAAACCCAAACAATCCATCTTTATTTGTTATGGATATAAATATATGGGGAATATATATACACTTAAGCTCATTTTTTTTGAGACAGGGTTTCTCTGTGTAGCCCTGGTAATCCTGAAACTCACTCTATAGGCCACGCTGGCCTTGAACTTGAAGATCTACCTGCCTCTGCCTCCCAAGTGCTGGGATTAAAGGCATGCACCACCACTGCCTGGCTCCTCAATCTCATTTTTGGCTAAAAGAAAATTTAAGAAAAAAATTGCAGAAAAATCTGTAAACTATGAATTTAATTTGAAAAGTCAAGATTAGCCTTCAGTTGTATCTAAGCAAACATTTGTGTAGGTTTGAAATTTTTATTTTAGGCTGCTACACTGGTCATCTTAAAGCAGGTCACTCTAAAGGGGACTTTGAGAGAGATCGTACTTTAAGCTCTTTGAGTATTTTATACAGACAGTATGTTTCAAGCATATTTATCCCTTCCCTGACTCCTCCCAGATCCACTTTACATCTTCTTTTAAAAATATATTTTTTATTTTTTATACCCATGAAGGCTAATTTGTGCTTCTCATACATTCTTGGATGTGCATCCTTCTATTAGCAAGTGGTCAACTCACCAGGATCTATACTTTTAAAGAGAGCTTACTCTCTTGGGGGAGATTTTTGTATCATAACCACAGTTTCAGTTCTTTGCTAAAGTGTCTTAAGTATATCCTAGTTTTGGAACAAAATGTTTAAAAATACAAGGAAAAAAAATGAACATTTTTATTCACCCATAAGTAAATTAATTCATTTATTTTTCATTCAATATTTGTTGGGTTCTTATTGGTGGTAATTTAAATAAATGAGTTTTATTTCTCTGTGAACTATCAGACTTGATATTTTAGGGTGCCCATGTTAGTATCACTTATGGTGTTAGTAACACAGTGGTATGTTCTGAGATTCCTGCCTTGTTCCCTCTTGGAATTAACATGGTGTATTAATTTTGAACTCTTTGGAATCAATTCACCTCCTTTCTTTTTACCTATATCTTTTGCACTAAAGAGAAGGTAGAGTAACTCCCAAATTCCATTAAGTATGGATCACCACTGATAGTAAGAGCATGGAAAGCACAGTCAGAAGAGAAGCATTTCAGTTCCGATGCCACACATCCAGATGCGTAATATTGGTAAGCTACTCCCTTCCTTCTGAGCCTTGGTGTGATCATCTTTCATCACTTAATGAAACCTACTCTGCATAATGCTTGTTAAACTCAAACAGGACCCAATGCAAATCCCTTTGTAATGGATACATGCATAATACAGCTTCTCTGCAAGGAATTTGTGAGTATATAGCAGGAAATCCCATTACATGTATACACTTATTTGAAGACCTTTACTGAAGGTAAATACACTGTTTGAAGCATTAGCTTATCGGCTAATTAAGAGCTGACATAGTACAGGTGTGACCTTTTCCTAGAAATGATAATCAACCCAATTAAGGCAGAATCATAATCTGACCTGGTGTAGTCATCTTCAACCAGCATGTGCTTGGGAATTGGTGAGTACCTTCCTGGAGAGATGGGTGGCAGGGATGTTTTGTATTCTAATGTGCCATTGTTACCAGACAGTAGATGATTTTCCATCGGTGGAGAATAAGCTAAGGAAGTGGTGAGAGAAAAAAAGAAATGGAATCACATCTTTTCTGTAGGTGATTCAACGTGTTATACTTTTGACGATGTTTTAAGAATACAAAGGCTTTAGGCATGCCAGAATTTTTTCTTGTTCTCCAATAGGGGTGAGTTGCTGTCTGTTTGCGTTGCCCATATACAAGCACTTGGTGACCTTTAGATTTGGAAAGATGTAATAACAGTTATGTTTGTAACCCAAGTTAGCATAATTAGATGATAAGAAGAATTAGAGGAGCAACTCGACACACATTTTCAGAATGATGATTAATTTTCTATTGAAATAAAAATGTTAGCTTCTAATTGTAGGGTTCACATTACTTTCACACAATTAATGCCCAATTATCAAAAGCAAAAGGCACCCCAAGGAATATATTTTCCTATAAATTCTCCACAAATATGCTGCACTTCCATCACAGGAAGCATGCAATCTTGAGCATTTTTCTTCTGTTCTTCCCTAATCCATGTTCTCATTGATACCTCTTCACTGACTGCCTCCCTGGCTAGGGCTCCCTGCCGCTCTTTCTTCAAATCTGTTTCGTATGCTAAGATGAACTCTTGAAATCCAGCTTTGTTCTTTTTCTCTTGTTTTGCACTGTCACTATTGTTTGGGACTTAGTGTACCTTCTCTTCTTTACCGATTAGATAAGACTGACCCATTTTGACATTCCATATGCATGCTATTAATCCTCAGACAAAACCTGGGCTTTCGGCATCTGTAACAGTTTTACTGTGTGGAGTATCTAGATTTATGTCTCTCACTCCATCTCAGATGTATAATTCAAAACGCAGCTATATATGAAATTTCTCTGTTCTTTCAAAATAGATTGGAACTCTCCATTCTCTGAGTCTCTAAAGGATATTTATTTTTATTTATCTGACACTATATATTGCCTTTTATTTCTGCCAAATTGTGTTTCTGTTAACACATTTAGTTAGCTAGCACTCTAGGCATGCTGCTGAAGGCCATGGCTGTATTTCTTCTAAGTCTCACTTCTGACTTTACAAGGTATGTAGCACATATTGAATTACCTTAATTGATTAGAAGTTTTCTGTTCTGTCACTTTTTAAAAAAATCTCTGCCATTTCATTTATATGCCCTTTACAAAGTGACTCATAGACCCTCAAATCTGTCTCCTCTAAATTTATCCAGTTCAAAAGTCTCTGAAAGTCAAAATGCCTTCCTATCCTGAGGTAAGGCTTATCTCAGCTTAGAGCCTTCTTTGGGGAAAAAAAAAAGACCATTTGGAGGGCGAGACATTTCAGAGCCATTATTTCAAAAAGTAATAGCTAAGGTAATGGACCTTTAGATAAGGTTATTCAGCTCTTGAGTTTTCCTCAAGAGAAACATCTAAATCTAAGAAAGATTCAACAACTTGCTTAAGGTGATAGTACTAATTAGTAGTCATGAAGGCACCCCAAGTGCACACGATTACAACTGAATTCTCAAAGTTGCAAATCCAGCAAACTATCTTATGTCAACAAAAATATCCACTAGATTTACATAAAAAGTAAATCCTTTCTAAATTTAGTCGCCGAAGATAGAAGAGAGGGCACAGGGCCTAATTAGCAGTGGATTTGGTCTGGTAGCCAGAATAAGTGACTCATAAAAGTTGCTGTTTGGAGTCGTGCATCACCCATGGCTACAGACATGATGACTGATTATTTTTTTGATTCTATAGAGTATAACAAATTCAGCTAAAAAGGAAAGTTAGGATGATGACTGAAAATGGTGGTTTTACCATTCTAGGGGACAATCCCCTGCCCTAGCAGGAAGTGTAGAGCTATCTGTGGCTTATTTTGCCAGCATGTGTTTTTCACTTTGCTGCGACATAGATCTGAGCTAGGACAAGGAAATTCAGTGGCCTGAGAGAACATGAGTGTTCCATGGCACTGAGAAATTATCTTCTGGAATGTTGCACCAACACCATCGTAGTCACCCTGTTTAAAAAACACATCACTCTGTCTTCCCATTAATGGTGGACCTGCCAACCCATCAAGGCATCCCACACTCAAAACATGAGCAAAGGTCCCGCAAAACGACCTGGGAATGATGAATAGAATATCTTCCTTGAAGTGTTTTCCAGAAGCTTGACAAGAGCGAGATTTTAAGCAGAGGTTTTTGTGGAGTTCATTTTTGTAGAACTGGCAGGCTGTTAGAGGATGTCACCTGTCACAGTACTTACAGTGAGTAATATCAGGTGGGCCATAAGGATCAGTCATATAAATGGTGGTGGGCTTGCCAACTTTTAGATAGACAACATCAGACGTGTTCTTCAGTATCGCTACAGCCTCTTCATGTGTAACTTCTTCTAAACTATAGTTATTTACCTGAAAGGGGAGAAAGGAAACAATGAGAATTAAACCTATAAAGTGAAAGACGGGCAGGCAATGCGGTATTTGAAATTATGACCTTATTAAAAGGAAGGCTACAATGATTAGTTTGGTAGGTTTTGCTTTCTTGATAGAACATATAGTTTAAGCTTTAGCTAAAGCAAGATATGTAGAGTCATCAATGCTACAAGACCAGGTCAGCTTTGTCTATCTCTCTGATGAAGTGGCAGGTAATGGCAAACAGAATAATATTTCTAGAAGAAAAAGTAGATAATTAAAAAATATTTGCATAGTTTTTATGACTAAAATGTAATATATACCAGGCTGGACATGCAGCTTGGTGGTATAATTAAAGGTTACTGAGAATATATGAGGGCCTTGGATCAGTTGCTCGTACTAAAAAATATAAACACAAAAGCAACGCAGTCAAGAAAGAATGATTAGAAAGCATTGTATACTCATTAAAGAAAACATAAAAAAATTCACAAGTATAATCTACAAGACTCCTATTTTACACATTTCCTTAAGTTAGTGTAACATGTTGTACACACTTTTTTGGAATCCATGTGGAAAACTTAGATTGTCTGTCTGCTACATTAATATTTAGCAGCATGGCTTTTGCTTTTACTGCCTTGCCTGGCTATAACAACAACTTCAACAATCTCTTACGAGAGCCTGTTTAGTTTGCTCTTAATATGTTGCTTCTATAAATAATGTGACAAGCAATTATCTGAATTTATTCAGCTTGGATGTATTTTTGTATAACTCACACAACTTGCTAGACTCAACTATAATAGCATTATTACAAATTTTAATATCTGTTCTGAAAGTGCCCCGTGAAACATGAGCCAGTTTATCCTCATGCTAGTATCTCTCTCCCTCCCCTTTCTCTCTCTCTCCCTCCCCCTTCTCTCTCATTCTGTAAAGTATAGAACTGAACCCAAGACCTTGTGAACACTATATACATTCCCAGTCACTGGCTGGCTATACTTTGAGCTATGAGTATATATTTTTTATTTTATTTTTTTACTTAACATATACATTTATATTATTATACTTATATACAATAAATACATACAGCAAGAAGGACCATGAAACAATTAAGAAGTATATAAATGTTACATTCATAATGTTTTGCCTATTTGTATAGACATTTTTCCTCTCTTGGTGAGTCTACAGCTCTGAATGTAAATCAATGTTTATTATATCTCATCTCTATCAACCTAAAAACTTCTGTCTAGGCAGTGAACTGTCTCTGTCATTTTCTTATTTTGGAAGCTAATTTGTACTTCCTGTTTACTCAGGTAATTAATTTTATTTCTTCTCAAGTCTCTGATGGGGTTGGAGACCAGAGAGCTTAGTTTTATAATTAAGTTTAGTTGTTTAGGGGCTAAGATGTTTCTAGGTCTAGATAGAAGGTTTTAGGTTAATAGGGCCTGTTTATTTTCAACACAGGGTTTCTTTGTGTAGCCTTGGCTGTCCTGGACTCACTTTGTAGACCAGGCTGGCCTTGAACTCACATCAATCCGTCTGCCTCTGCCTCTATCTCCTGAGTGCTGAGATTAAAGGTGTGTACCACCACACCTAATTTGAGTATATATTTTTTAAAGGAAGAGTGTCAATGTTGTAACAGAGGGATTTTCAGGTGAGAATAGTTAAATGTTTCACATTTCTGTAAGTATCACCAGAAATGCACCCATCTTTATTGTTATAAAGAGAAGTGTGTATGAAGTGTTGCTATAACTTCATGGCAGTGACATCAAACTGGATGTGTGCAGTACTTACTAGTTTTTAATGTAATGCAACCAGAAAGACACCATCAATGGAGAAATGGAAATAAATGTTAAAAATGTATAATTTGAGGTTAGCTTGGCATACAGAGTCAGGTATAAGCTATCCTAAGGAAACTATGAGATTATATGTTTGTGTGTGTGTGTGTGTGTGTGTGTGTGTATATATATATATATATATATATATATATATATATCACAAATTATACACAATAATTTAACATAGCAAAACATTAATAAATAATAATACAACAGAGCATTTATAACAAAATTATTAGCCTCACCACCCTTGGACTCTTATTAAATAAAATAAGGGGCAAAAATTAAAATCATGGTAATGCTGTGACCATTTGTTTGATAAATGAGGTATGAATGTGTGATAGCAACAGATAGCAATGCTACCTGAGGATTCTGTGGAATGAGAGGAGTCATACTCCAGGTAGGCTAGAGACTGATGCTGTGCACTTTCCTGCACTACTTAGAAAACTGGAGCTTCAGATAAGTGAGGCTGTGCTACACCTTCTCTCTTGTTGTATTTTAGTCACATGATCTGTAGCAGTTTTTAAAAATTACTTTCATATAAATGCTGATAACCACAGTCATAATAAGTACCTATACATAGCCCAAAATAAATGCAGGGACTGTCCTATTTTGCACACACTAACTTCTTACAATAATGCTTCCATCCTCTCTAAGATAAATATAAAGTAAAATAAATGTAAGCTATCTGAATAGGGTATTGTGGTGCCTCATCATTTTAGTGTATTGCCGTTGGTCTGAGAAGTGACAGAGGCAGAATCACAAGCTGAGTACTTCATCCCTAGGGTTCGTCCTCTAACAAGCAACTTCACTGCTTCTTCAGTGACCCAGTGATGGTCTAACCAGCCCGCATGCTAACAAGGTGCAGTTTGGGGGATGCATGATAATGAAGGAAGAGAGCCAAACACAGGGAGTCAATGTGGAGGATCCACAGATAAGGGAAGCACAGTTGCTGGTGGCAGACTTTGGTTACAGAGAAATAATAAAAATAGTAGGGCCAACATTTATTTAATGCTCTGTCACATAGTTGGAGAACATACACGCATACATACATATTTAGATTTCTGTCTATTTTATGCCTATGAGTGTTTTGCTTATAGGTACTTGTGTGTATCACAAGCACGGCTGGTGCCCATGGAGATCTGATGAGGACACTGGGTCCCTGGAACTAGTTACAGATTAACCTCTATGTGGGAAAAGAACCCAGGTCCTCTGCAAGAGCAGAAAGTGCTCTTAATGGCTGAGTGATCTCTTCAGCTCCTGTCATGTATTTTTTTTTTTTTTTAGCAAATCAAATAATTTATTTTCTTTTATCTGCATAGGTAACTCTAATAATTCGACTCATTCCACAGACGAGAAAAAAAAATAACACTTTAAGTGCTTAACTTAGAACAAAGTGGCCACACAGGCTCCAAACAGCAAATATACCAGTTGGGTCAAAGGCCTACTGAAAGACTATTCTCACTGCTCACATTAGGTTTTGTCAAATGGCTCTCTCTGTCTTTTGAAGATCAGAGACTCTTTCTAGGATGATGTAAAAGTCTGAGCCTGCTACTTTAAATTTTTAAAAATTTATTATAACTTATTCACATTACACCCCAATTATTATCCCCTCCTTCTTATCTTCTTGTTCCCATCCTCCTCCTCTTCTGCCCTATTCCCTTCCCCTAGACCTCTGTCAGAGCGTCGGGGGCCCGGGGCCTTCCTCCCCCACTTTCTGGCCACAGACTATCAGCTCTTATCAGGATAGTCTGCATCTCCTTCCTCTGTGTACCAAGGGGCAGCGATCAAATTGTGGGCCTGCCACTTTAAGACCAGATGTGCATCCTGAAAAAAATAATCAGGTCACTTCTCCCCTACTACTCTGAAACTTAGCTCCCATAGGCAGAACAGGGATTTTTCAACAAATGCAGTTATCCAAGTTTCTTGAACAAAAAAATTCTAATATCTGTCTTGAAACCAGCTTGCCTCTATACCTAGCCTCCTTACTTCCTCACTGGGCAAAAATATAAAAGTTGGGACTCTTTTTTTATGTGTGCTTTATTTTTTTCTTTCTTCCTTTCTCTCCTCTTTCAGGTCCCTCTGCTAAGCTATTCAGAGCAGATATCTCTGCTACACTTTCACTTCCAGCTAATTCGCTTATTAACACTTTTATAACATCTATAATATCCTTTGTGGACCCATCATACCATAGCTGGCTTTATTTACTGACCCTTATTTCATTCTCCCACTCAGGTATGAACAATAAATGTTCCTGTGTTTGAAGGCATTCTTTTTCCTGAGAAAGCTCATTTTCTTTTTTTTTTTTTAACTTAATTTTATTTTTTTTGAAAGCTCATTTTCTGAAGGATAATTTTATTCAGCTCTTTCCCCAAGCACGCCTTCCTCTGTTTCTCTTTAACAGATATGTGAGCAAGTGTTATAAAAGCTGGAATAGTGAAGCTACGTTTTGTGTGATCGGTGGTGACGCTATGCTCTGCCACCCTAACACAATGAACCAAAACCAAAGGTGCATAGGACAAACAGAGGGACCTTAGTACAGCTCACCACCCTTTGGAAATCTTAGTTTTAATGACTCATTAACTTTAAGGCAGTCCCACTGGTGACCAAAAAGAGGAATTGTGCATAGCAATAGAAAACATGCATAGAAAAGGTTTTCTCTAAAAACCTGACTTCCCAAGCTAGGTAGCTCTGAATGCTTTGATCATGGCCCTAAAGACATCCACATTGAGAAAACAAATGAGGGACAGATTTTTGAGATATGAAAATGTCAGGGACATGGAAGAGGACCCCGCAGATTCTGAGCCAATTAGACCAGATTATAAGTGACACCAAAGTTCTGTTTTGACAAGGACTCATTGTCTGTCCAGGGTGCCGACATGATACATCTTGTTAGATTATCAGTGACAGAAAGATATGGTCAGTACCACATACTAAGTATTAAAGATATTAAACCCCACATATTCCTATCTTTAAAGTGGGGAAGTAGATGTTAAAGACAGACTTCACACTGCCAAGAAAATATTCAGATGAGAATGGGAACTTCCATCACAGGCAGACATAGGCAGATGAGTGGGAAGAGAGAGCTATGGTTAATAAGTGTTAGTTGAAGATGGTGCCAGCTTGGTTGGTTCTGATTTGGTGGCTGAAGGATTGCAGCACTGACCCCAAGTTTGGTCCTGGAGCAGATATCTTATCATATTGTCAACAGAGCAACTGATTAAGTTAGAACACATTCGTTTGAGGCTGGGCAGATGGCTCAGTGGGTCAATATGCTTGCTGTGAGCCTGGGCTCTCCAGAACTCAGGAGCAACTAGACACAGTAGTTCAAGGCTCTGAAACCGCAGAATGCACTGTAGAGAGCCGGGGGACACACGCAGGAGAATCTTCAAGAGTCTGGGAACCAGCTAGAGTGGCTTAGAGATTCTGAATCAGACCAGGATCTCACAGTTATTGGACTTCCTTACCCACGGGCTGAGGTGTGAGCTCTTTGTCTTGGTAGTTACCAGCTCTGTTCCTTTGGAAAAACTAAGCTTTAATTTTGTAATCCATAAATTAGGAGTGGCAATAGCTACGGTCTTGAAGGGTTTTTGAAGCCTACACTTGCCTTAATGTTGGCTCTTAACCTTGCTACTATTTACTGTCATCAACCCACCTCACTTCCCAGGAAATAGGATATCTTGGGAAAATTTTCTTGCTGGTCGTTTTTCGGTAAACATCTGTGAACTGATGAGCTTAATTAGAGCTCTTCAGATGAAGCTTCTGTGTGGTCTTTAAAAAAAAAAAAATCAGGATAGTATGGGACCGAGACCAAAAAGTGTTCGTTTGTGCTGAAGTCTTCAAATTCGTTTTTCACAAAAGTGGGTTTGTTTGGGTTAATTATGTGTGTGCAGTATACGATGAACTCTCAACATAAAGGGCCTACAGCTGGAGATGATTGTATTCAGAGAGAGGAGGCGTTACATTGATGGGTTAGCTGTTCCTGTCGTTGGTTTTCATTGTCTTTTGATATTTTTTTCTTTTAATTTTGCATCAAGTGTTTGACTATCATGGTGAGAACTGACCAACTGGCCTGGTTTCAGGGAGAGAAGACGATGCATGTTTGAGTACGATCCCGTCTGTGGGAAGCGCTCCACGGAGGGGGCTTATGGGCAGCCTCTCCTCACACTTGTAACACTAACGGAGACTGAAGCAAAGAACAAGAAGCTGGAGGTAAGACGACTCACTCTCTCCACAGATGACATGGCACGGAACTGGAGCATCACATGCAGGGTGCAAACTGGCTGCTGAAGGAGGTGCTGGGGCCCTCCAGGAAGGGAACTGGGACAGTTTTGTAGAAAATCAGAAACGTGTGAGTGAACATCTACATCACTGTGTAAAAGTGGGGGCTGCAGGGTAGGAGGAGCAGTAATGAGCAGGATTCTGTGCTGTGCAGATGGGAATGAATGAATCCCCGAGTTTTCATTTTCACTTAAGCCTGCTTGTGTCTGGGGGACAAGATGGGCGTGGTGACTAGGGACACAGGGTTACCTAAAATGACAGTACAAAAAATGTGTGACTCAGAAACACTGGAGAAAAATCCTAAACTCTCTACTGTTAACTTTTAAAAAGGAGACAAAGTAGTTGGTTATTATATCACGAATTAAATCAGGATATAATATATAAATATAAAATACAAATCATGAGATCAACCCAATGCAGTAATGTTAATGGTATGAAAATAAAACTGTATAATCTCATGAAAAAATTCTACAGTATATTGAAATAAACTGTTGATGATTAAATTTCTTCTGAAGTAATAAATTATTAAATAGGAAGTACGTGGATATGGCTATTTTTAGATAATCAATAATTCCTTGGTTTTAATGTCTTCAACAGTCAATATGGATTAGTATTTTGTATAATACAATTAACATCACGTGGGCAAAACAAAAACAAAAACAACGTAAATTGAGAGGAATGGAAATTAAGTAGAGACACCCAGGACTGCAAACTGCTTAGCTCTAAGGCTGCTGTCCTTCTGCAAGCAGTAAGAATGAATACATTTAAGCTAAATTTGAATTGAGTCTGAGGCTTTGGTCCTTCTCATTGGATTTGAAAGCCATAGCACAACATAAAGCCATCTCAGGAGTGATGTGAAACTGAATCACAAAGAGGGCTGCATCTCATGTGCTATTTAAATTGATTAGAAACACTAACCCTGTGTCAAACCTGAGCGTTTTCAGGAATGGAGGACCCGCTCAATTTGCATTTTCTATGGTATAACTGTATTGAAAAGATGCATGACTAAATACATTTATAAATCACAGTGCGAAGACTGAATGTTTCTCTGGCGATTTTGACAGTGATCAGACTGGTTTCAGTTTTTTTTTCTTTCTTTCATGATTTAGAGTCACCTAACACACTGACTAGGAATCCCATGTGTGAAATGAAGATGCTACATGTGTGTACTTGGTGGTTCATATTTGTGATGAAGGGATGACACCACAAACTTCCAGAAACCCTGCATAAAAGAAATGCTATGCAGGTAGAAGCCAAATAATCATTGTCAGACATTGAGTTGCCGCTGAGCGTGAGTCTAGAAATAGCTTCTTCCTGGGGGGATGCTGCCACCCCGACCATGCTCACACCTATTCATGCAGTTCCTCTTCCCTCCTTTATCTGCTCTTAATCTTTTCAAGAGGAATGACAAAATCATATTCTTTTTTTTTTTCTTTCTTTTTTTGCATTCTGCCACACGAAGCATTTTAAGTACCTGGCACTTAATGAGGGTTGAAATGAGCTAATTATGCTGTAAAATAATGATCGCGCCATGTCCAAAGGGATCAAATGTCTCGACTTTATTGAAAGAGTGGGGCAGCTGGGCTGAGTCTCTGCGTTATGTTTGTGCTAATCAGAGAGGTGAAGACGAGGCTTGAAGGTCACCCAAGCAACTGCACACACTTATCGGATGCTCAGATTGTGCCGGGTAGGATATTAGGAGGAAAAACCTCAGACAGAAAGAGAGCCCTGGGTCACTTCAGCTTATGAGGCGCAATCAAAGTTCCAGCTGGAGGAATTTTCTTCCCCCATTAATCATTCATACATTCCTTAATCTTTCCTTCCATAGAAAGAAAGAATAGGATATGAGTATGCTATTTTGATTGATTGAAGCTTGCTCCTGTCACCAAATGGACCAGGGCAATTTACAAGGTATGGGAAGAAATTCTATTAATACTGATAACATTTATGTTTATATTTCATGTAGAATATACAAACATAAAATTCTGATTAGTTTTTCTTGCTAACTTGATTAAAAGTAGAGTCATTTGATAAAAGGAGACCTCAATTGAGAAAATATCCCTGCTAGATTGGCCTGTAGACTAATCTATTGGGCATTTTCTTGATTCATTATTAATGCGAGAGGGTCCAACCCACTGGGGATGGTGGTCCTGTGGCCCTGGATGATAGAATAAAGCAGGCAAAAAAAAGCTACAAGGAGCAAACTAGTCAGCATCCTCCTGTATGGCCTCTGCTACTGTCCCTGCCACTAGGTTCTCACCATCCTTGACCTGCATCTGAGTGTGACACTGACAGTTGCACGATGAAGTAAACCATCTCTTCCCAAGTTGTTTTAGGTCCTGGATTGATCACACCCATAGAAGCTGTAATTAAAAGATGCGTATGCCAGCTAGAGATACTGACATGTATTAGAGAAGACTTTCGTGTTTTACTAGTGGGGTGGGATGTTAAAATAATTTGGGACCTGGGCCTATGCCTCAGTGGTGCAATACTTGCCATCTATATACAAAGCTTTGTTTCTTATCACAAAAAACCAAGGGAATAAACCAATAGTTATTTTTTTTATAACACTAGTAAGCAGTATATGGAGAGATCAAAACTATTAAGAGTGACAGTAGAGTGCTTGAACTTTGGGAATAGTTGAGTAGTGGGCATCATTCCATACATCCCATTTTAAAATTTACTGGTTAAGCAGTGTTGGGAATTTTCTGAACTCCAGCTGAGAATAGGGTGGCAAGAGCCCCGACTTCTTCCTAAGAGGATATGGGAGGAGTGCATGAGTTTCTCTATGTACAGTTTGAATTGCGGAAGCACGGAAATAGTGTGCTGGTGGAAAGACTACACGACAGCTCATGGTGCTTATCTAAGGTGGATTTCTACCATCAATGAATGTCCTGTTTCTCACTGAGGTAAGCATCATATATTTGCATCTTCAATATGATACCAATTGTTATTGATGTTTAAATAAAACCTGTCAGTTTTACAAAGCTACCAAAAGTTAACCAATTTAAGTCCTCAATATTAATCCAGAAAAAAACATTGTTTCTCCTTCTATTCGATGTCTTTACCATACCCTTGCTTAGGAATAAAACTAAGGGCCTCTTACACATTTCAGAGTATGCTGTACTGAATTCTGTTTGTGAATGTTTTATAAGTATCATTTTAACAAAAAGTATTCCATGACAAATATGCTTGAAAATTATAGACCTAGTAAAACATTTCTTGAATAGAGTGCTTTACAGATCTTAATATGCTTTTTATGTGTTGATTTTCACATGTTCATAATATCATTTTATATCTTCATTTATTCTGTTTTGAGACACTTTTTATACATGTTCTTTGAGGAGCCTCAACAGGGTCACATACAAGTTTCAAAATTTGCCAACATTTTATGGTTTTAGAGGCCTTTAAAATAACATAGGAATAAGAATAGTAGTTAAAAACACATACTGAGAAATGTTAATCTAAGGCAAGGATAGTATAGTATAGAGATCAAGACAGATGAATAAAGATACACGTGGCTTGTCTAATGTGAATTAGTGGGTCTGCCCATGACTAAAGCATAAGTCCTTCAAAGTCTGATTCCAGTGTTTTTCCACTTGGTTTCAATGCCTTTATGATTCTTTTCTCCTTTTACTACTTCCCTTTTAAGAAAAGGAGAGATGAATTCATTCCCTGCAAAGTGTATAAATTCTC
Source organism: Acomys minous (assembly GCF_964271855.1). Lineage (NCBI taxonomy): Eukaryota > Metazoa > Chordata > Mammalia > Rodentia > Muridae > Acomys > Acomys minous. Next base: position 124,819,211 of record NC_140484.1, on the reverse strand, counting down.
TTACTGACATTTTTTCTTTAAATGTCAAGCAGAGGTTATAGGGGGGAAAGTGTAAGATTTTAAACCTTAAATTATAACATGCCAAGGAGCTTGACAACCAACAACTAATGTTACCGCTGTAAAAATGACAAATGATACCAGATTTAAAGTCTCTGGTTTTATGCAGAAAAGGTAAAAAAAATATTACATTTTTATAATATATTTGACTCTGAGGAACATCTTGTTAAGGTTTAAGAAGAAACAGTGTGGGGAAATATATTAAAGACTTTAAAAAAAAAGCCAACCCAAAATTCAATGTTGGCAACTTTTGACCATCTGTTTCAAGAAACTCAAGACCAAGTAAGACTATATTCACTTAGCTGTCAACAGTAAGCTACCAGTTTAATCCACAAACATATGCTGTCTCTGGCATCCAATTAAACAGACAAATAGCTAGCATCAAAGAGCAAAGGACATCAAAGCATATTACATGGAGAAACACAATATATAACAAAGATTTGGGTGACAATGAGACACAAGACCTCATTTCAGACACAGGAGCTTGTGGCAAAGGGCACGGAATAATAATTCCTTACAGCATAATTTGTGCAAAGCTCAGGCAGTATAAAATTGCCTATGTCTTTAAAAGTGGAGAATAAGATATTAAGGAACCCAAAGATTTTTTAAAATTATAATTTACTCAGATTACATCCCAATTGTTATTCCCTCACTTTATCTTCCAGTTCCCACTCCCTCCTTCTTCTGCCCTGCTCCCCTCCCCTAGATCTCTGACAGACAAGGACCTCCTCCCCAACCATATGACCACAGCCTGTCAGATCTCTCTCATCAGGTAGCCTGCTTTCTCTTCCTATGCGTGCTGCCAGGCCTCCCCACCAAAGAATTTTAAAGAGAAATTAATCTATTATAAATAAATGACGATGTGATAACATTCCCTTCAGAAATGAGAGAAGAATGTGTCAAACACCTTAAAAGACTGGGTAGTGCAGATATGGCAGTAAAACTTGTGTATGTATGAAAAAAGGACTAATTTTTGTCATTTCTAGGAGGCAGGACGATGAATAAAGGGAGAAAATTACAGAAAATAAGAGAAAAATATGCAAACGTGGTTGGAATCCAGTAGGTATCTGTAGGAAAGTGTTGTATCCCACTTCCTGCAGTGGATCTTCTGTGAGATTCAGAGGTTCTAGAGTCCATTTAAGATTTAAATTCTGAAACATCAGGACTTCCTTGCAAGGAAAGCTAGACTCTAGATGGTATGAATCAGGAGATCTCCAGCATGAGGCCCTCATACTTGTGAAGCAAAGTGGGTATTTTATTAAGACTTTGCCTGCTCTCTCAATGCTGCTGCAGTCTCACTTACAGGAGGTGATTGTGTATTTCCAGAACTGTGGATATGTAGCCACAGATGTCTAAGAAAATTTACAGTTTAATATAAACTAATTTTTATTTGTTGCCATTCTTAGGATTTTGCTAAGTAAGCTTTTTTTTTTTTTTTTTTATTGAGCCATAGCTCAATGTGGAGTTCCATTTTGGGGCTAGCATACTGAAAGCATTCTGAGTGAATAACATATTGGGGACAGCTTCAGAAAGAATGACATATTTAGAGAAAAAGATGCAGTGTGCTACAGCTGGTAAGTCACAGAGCCCAAATCATGTGAGCTTACTTTGGGTGAGAAGAGCGACAGAGTATGGAAAATAAACGCTATGAAGTAGGGGTTAAATGGAGTGGCAGGCGAGCAGTAACAAATATCTTGGGGCTGAAGAAAGATAAATGGTGTTCAGGGGGGCTGTTGTTTATCGTTTCTATCTCAGGGTCAGTTTTTTTTTTCTTTCAGACTATTTTAAAGGAAACCATTTTCTTTAATTCTCAGATTCTACTTGCCAGTTGCCTTGGAAGTACTAATTATGGTTTTCCTTATATAGGACAGAAGGGAACTATTATTGTTGAAGGTTCATTTAAAAATTTCATTCCTTAAAACTTACAACAGTGAAGAATTATGTCATAGCTATTTTTGAAATTATCATCTTTACAGTGACTATAAAAATTATCATGGAAAAATACCATGGAGTCCGAAAAATTCATTAGTAGAATTATATGGATATGGTTTTTTTTTTTTTTTTTTAGAATTAGAAAGTAAGTCTACAGATTTAGGCCCAGCTTCAAAAACTCAGCAGACAGATCTGGCATGACTCCATAATAGCATCAGGTGAGGGAATGCTGGGAAATTTACACAAACTCTTGGTATTGTCAAAGGTGAAGCCTGTCCTAAGGCAGCCATATCTGAAAATGGAGGTTTCATCTTCACTTTCAATTTAGCACTACGCAGAAGATAGTTTCATACTTGATTGTGATGTCAACATTTCAAGTAATAAGTTTGTGTTATAGACAAAAGTTATTCACATCCTAAGTCCCTAAAATAAATTTTCTAGTTTGAAAATGCAACCTCACAAGATCAATTTTTATATTCAAAGCATACAAAGAAGCTAAAATTTCATAGCTTCTTGAAAATGAAAATAGTAGTGACTTTAAGTGGTGAAGAATTGGGAAACTCTGAGTAGTAAGTCTGACCAAAGGTCTTATTGGTGCTTTTCTTCCTTCCTTCCTTCCTTCCTTCCTTTCTTTCTTTCTGCCTGTGCGATTTGACTGAATGTTTTCTCACAGCAGAGGTCCTTCCTGTTGAGTAGCTACTCTTTAGGAAATGGCAGGTAGATGAGATCCTTGTTAAGCTACTAAGTAAACTGTGAGCAAAGGAAGGAGAGACAGAATTGATTGACATGGTCAAAGAAATGAATGCCATCCCATGCACAGGAAGTAGTGTTACTTGAGGTGATGAACACGGATGGACAGCCAGGGTGCATAAACTGGAAAGCCACTCCTCTCCATCTTTACTGAGAGGATCGTGGCTAAGTCTGTGAATGTTACTCGGCCTCTTTTCCTTTGCTTATTTGAAATTGTGCTGTCATGGGAAATACAAGTTACCTTATAAAGAAACACAAGATCTTTATGAAACTCAATCTATTCCAAATATAGAGGTGAATTCAGCACAAAGGCCATTCACTGCCACGAGTTAGACCACAGGGTTAGACAGAGTCTCCCTGGAGCCTCATGAGGTAAGAATAACTAATAAAAAACTTTGATGTTTAATCTCCCAAATTCCATATATCATGAAATGATCTTTCTGTTCAATTGTACAGCCTGCTCCTTCCCTATCACTTTTCATAAAGGGCAAAGATATATAATATATCTTCAACATCTAGACAGGCATCATCAGGCATGGAAGCCCTTGGATCTTTGGATAAACCCTTCATTCAAAATAAGTCTTTTGACTCCACCTTTGGGTCTCCCTGGTAACTCCAGGCAGAAGAGCATCACTATTACTCCCTAAAGATACATATCTATTTCCGTATGAAAAGTTGGCAGTTTTGGGGCTTTGCTGAGGCCCATTAAAAGAAGGATACTTTCTCTTGGTCAAGACCTCTGGCCCCTGTGTAGAGGTGACATTCTGAGCTACTCCAGAGATTCAAACAGCACATATTATTATGATCTTAAGCAGCAATATCCTGCTGGCCCTATCAATTACCTGGTCAGGAGACCATTGCTCATGAAAACAGTTTCGTGTGAGAGCATGCTAAAGAGATGGGAGGAATAATTATCTCCTTAATGACATACAATATTTATCCTTCCCAAAAGCCCTTCCTAGGATACAGCAGCTCATGGAGCCTCCACCATGGTACACTGCTAAGGCTGCCTTTCCCCCCCATTTCTGTCTTTCTATCTCTTTTTCTTTAAAATACTGGCCAAATGTCGAAGCATGCTTGTTGAACACAAGGGCTTTCCCATTCTTTCTCTGAAGCTCCCATTTCCTTTCTGCAGTCCAGCTGCTTGCTTATCTCCATTGCTGCCCAAGTATGCAATGAAAGTTAAATGGGTTAAAGGCAAGGCCCTAATCTGATAAGACTGCTAGCCAAGAAGAAAAAACAAACAAACAAACAAACAAAAAAACAAAACAAAAATCCACAACAAAACAAAAAACCATCCATCTCTCTGTCAGCAAGAGCACATTGAAAGGACCTGGGAGACATAATCAGATGCTGGCCATCTGCAAACCTGGAGGAGTGTTCCAGTAGAAGTGAAATAACAGTCTTTGGAATTCTGAGAAAATAAATTTCTGTTGTTTAAGCCATCTAGTCTCGGATATTTTGTTATCGCTTTCCAAGCTAAGACAGTCACACAGTGAGAAAAGCTTATAAATTAGTACACAGTTTTGCTTGGGTCACACTCACCATTAGTAGCCTGTCTCCTACTTGCAACCTTCCATCTTTCTGTGCAGCTCCGCCATCTATAATTTTCGTTACATAAATGCTGTTGTCTCCTGGAATGTGCTGGTTCCCCACCCCTCCAGCAATACTGAAGCCTAAACCTAGGGAGAGAGAAACAGAAAATGAAAAACAAATGCAAATAGCTATATATCAACAACTGAAAATAATTTCAATTAGTACACTCCCCCCCTAATAAATGGCAGCAAGGATTCTACTGAAATCAGCTTTGCTCTCTAAATATCTGAAAGGGGTATTGATTTTTGCTAAAGAAGCAAAGGTCTTTTAGGCAATCATATGTGAATTTCAGCTTTGTTCTATTTGATGACTGGGCCCTACACACTACTATTTCTAGCTAATGAGTCCATGATAAATATCTGGTCAGAGCTGGGGTACAGCAAAGCATATAGCTCTTATCCTCTTTGAGCCAGGAGAAGTAGGGTGCAGTTCTTGATTGTATGGAGTCCAGGGCTCACCTTCATGGGAAGTGTTTCTTTAGCATAGGAAGTAGATGCTTCCACTGATGTATTGGGAAATAAAATAAACTTCATAAAATTGTTGTCATGTTGGAAAATGGAATTTGGGGTAACCTAAATCCGTGCCTCCACTACGTAGTCACTCATACTCGACTATACAATGAAACATCTCTTTTCCTCTTTGAGATGAGACATTTATGTTGAGCCAGGGAAACACAGGCAAAGCCCTTAATTGTACAGAGTCTAGGGTTCACCTTCACAGTCACTGCTACTCTAGAATAGAAGACCCACAATCATTGGGGGCCAATCTTGATACTCTTGACATTAAAGGATAAAACATACCATTAGGGTATCATCCAGAGTGTGAGAGATGAGCTAAGGATATTTATGCCATCATTTAAGAAAGCTGGTGAAAAAAAATGATGGGAGATGCTCTTTTTGCATTTCTTCTCTGGCCATGTTGTCATATTTTCATATTTCCTGGTACCTAGTATTATTAACTAACTGACAGTGAACTAATGACAAAAAACATCAATCAGCCCTGTGTACAGCTTTATTAACAAAAATTCCCAGAGAAAAGCAGGACCCTTGAGCAGAACCTTCTGCAAGACTAATTCACTTAGTAGAACTTCAGTGACTGGGAAGAAGTTTGGAATGTTGCAAGTCCAGAGTCAAAATTTCTTGAACCCTCTTTAGCCCTCTGAATGGCCATTTACTGCCTTCCTCCATGCCTGATCTGATAGCTCTGTAACCATTAGCTAAATCATTTGGGTTTTATAAAGAGACACTTGAATCTGGGTGTGGTGGCACATGCCTGTAATCCCACGACTCAAGGAAGCAGAGGCAGACAGATTTCTGTGAGTTTGAGGCCAGCCTGGTCTACAGAGTGAGCCCAGGACAGCCAAGGGTACGCAGAGAAATCCTGTCTCGAAAAACAAAAACAAACAAACAAAAAAGACTCACTTGCTTCCCCTTGGAGTGGATTAGCTTAGCCGACCGCTACTTTATATCAACCCCCAAGCTAAGAGAATCATCAGATAGCATCTGAGGCCCACTACAGAGGTTTCCTGCTTTAAAGTAACCCATCTCCCTGACCCTTGCACTTATGTATTTGAAAAGTGTCTTGACTTATGACTTTCTTTATTCTGTTGAAAAAAAAAAACCCTTCATGGTATTGCTTTCATGTTAGAACAGGGAATTTGGGGGTAACCTAAATCTGTGTTCCCAGGCTGTGGTTACTCATACTCAGCTATAGAACAAGCCATCTGTAACCCCCTTTGAGGTAAGTCATATTTTTAATTGACTAATTAATTAATTAATTTTATATCCTGACTGCAGTTTTCCCTTCTCTCCTTTCCCTCCAGTCTTCCCCTTCCCCATCTTCCCTTCCCTCACATGCACTGCTTCTTCCTTTCTTATCAGAAAAGGGGAGGCCTGTCACAGATATCAACCAACCTTGGCATATCAAGTTGTAGTAAGACTAGGCACACACACTGCTAACGAGACTATGAGGCATCCCAGTTCGAGGAAAGAGTCCCAAAGGCAGGCAACAGAAACAGAGACAGCCCCTGCCTCTGCTGTTAAGAGGCCCACATGAAGACCAAGCTACAGAATTATTACATATGTGCACAGGCCTAGGTCTTTCTCACATATTCTCCCTGGTTGGTAGCTCAGTCCCTGTGAGTCCTTGTGGGCCCAGGTTAACTTATTCTGTAAGTTTTCTTGTGGTGTCTTGATCTCTCTGGATCTTGCAAAAGTTTTCTTCTCTTCTTTCTCAGCACTCCCCAAACTCCATACAATATTTGGCTGTGGGTCTCTATATCTGTATCCGTTAATTTCTGGGTGAAGTCTCTCTGATGACAGTTATGCTAGCCTCCTGTTTGCAAGTATAACAGGATAAAATTAACAGTGTCAGGAGTGGGCTCCCTCTCACAGTGTGGTTCTCAAGCTGGACCAGTTATTGGTTGGCTACTCCCCCCAGTTTTTGCTCCATCTTTACCCCTGCATATCTTGTAGGCAGTGCAAATTGTAGGTTGAAGGTTTTGTGACTAAGTTTGTCACCCAATCCCGCCACTGGAAGGCTTGTCTGATTACAGGAGATGGGTGGTTCAGGCTCCAAATCTCCCAGTGCTGGGTGTGTCAGCTAAGTTCCCTCACAGACTCCTTGGAATTTCTACTGCCCTGGGTTGAGAGTTGTACTTTTTGTGTTGAGAGTCTCAAATATAAGTAAATAATACACCTTCACTTTAACTTATATAATGAATGGCAGAATACAGGATCATTTTAAACATGGACTCTTATATTTTAAGCAAAGAATTTTACTCTTGTTTGTGAAATGCTTTTTTAACTACGGAAAGATACAGCAAGAGCAAAATTATCTTTTTACTATAAAGTAATTGTAAAGCAATGACTTATAGACTCTTTGCAAGTATAATTGACTTTGTATTAAGTAAAATGCTTAGAGCATGTATAAAATATAATTAATATGAAAGTTACTAAATATTGCTAAAAGAGAATAATTGAAGTCCAGTGGAATTAAAAACAGACTTTATTCGCGTAAGAAAAAAATTAAAAGCACACATTGAATGACTAATAAAGTCATAACATATTTTGGCACTTTATATAATAATAAAATGCTTTTATAAACATTAACTCTATTTATGATTTTGATTATTAACAGTAAATTAGATATATGTCTTTCAGACAGTATAAATCATAGTGAAATAATGACTTGGAAAATGATAAAGTCATACCATGGATTTATATTGAAAATGTAATGGTTTTGTTAAACGAACTACAGTAGTTGTTAAAATAAATAGAAAATGGATTCAAAGTGATAGGGTAATTTTTAAAAGTGTTATCTAATTTTCTATTGAAATGAGTAATTATTCCTTATTTATGCTTGCCACTCTATAGAACCATGAACACATTTGTCTGCCTAGTACTTATAGAATGTGTTTTTAAAGTGATGACCAAAGAATAAATGGAATGTACATAAACTGGCTTTTCTTATGAACTTTAACATACACATTAGTTCATGTTGTCTAAAACTGCAATTTCACTGGATAACTGAGCATAAGAATACTTTAAAATAATAAAAAACATTTTAAATGCCATATTCTGCATGTCTCTGAGGTTTTTGAAGGCCTTATCTATTTTACCTTATCTTTCTATAGAATTCTATCTGTCTGTCACACCTAAGATGTATATTCTTGTGATAAAAGTAGATTAGTAATTCGCATGACCATGATTTGATCAACTAAAAATTTACTTGTATAATTTATTTATCCTAAACAGCCTGAAATAGCACTTTCAAAGTACTGGAAGTAAACCTTGTAATATCGAGTTACATGGCTATAATACCTCATATTAATATATACATATATGTATATATATAGTATGTGAAGAATAGTCTTACATTTGAATTCTATACCACTGTATCTAGAATTAAACTTATTTTGCATCTATACCCAAAATTCTATACCAGTGAATTAAAAATAACCTGTGATTGACAATTGAGGCATTAAATTGAGGAACAGATTCACTAATCTACCTTTTGTTCTATCTTCCCTATATATTTCTAAATTCCCCCTTCTTTCTTTTCAACCCCTATTTCCAAACCTAAGAATGTAAGATAAAGGAAAAGAGAGACATTGCTGAGTCTAACCTTGCTTTCTATTGGACTAGAAGGCTGAAAAAGATGCTCCAATGTTACAGAGTTTTGGGTGACTATTCAGGTAGCAAACTGTCTCTTTCATCTTCTCATTTGGAAAGCTACTAACCCGCACTCTCGGCATACTGAGGTAATCAAGTTTATTCCTTCTCAAGTCTCTGATGGAGTTGAGGACCAGATAGCTTGGTTTTACAATGAAGCTTAGTTGCTTAGAGGTTAAGATGTTTTTAGGTCTAGATAGATATTTTAAGTTGCTAATGACAAGATGTGATAGAGACTGATTTACATTCAGAATTTTAGATGCACCAAGATAGAAAAGATGGTTTCTTCAAGGCCATCAAATACAAATAGCCAAAACACTAAAAAATCTAACATTTATGTAATTCCTGATTGTGTCATGGTTCTTCTTGCTATAGGTAGTTGATTGTATAAATGTGTAATAATACAAATGTAAAAAATAAAAAAGTTTAATTAATAAAAAAGAAAAAAAGAATGTTTTAAAAATATAGCAACACATTCATTGTCACATACAGTCTACTGCATTTGTTGCACAACAGAGGCCATTCCAAATGCAGAAAAGAAAAAGGTTAAATACTTTATCTAAGAACTCTGATTTACATACACTAGACCAGCAATAAATGCCAAAGACAATCTTGGTTCCAGAACGCTATGGAACACATTGCCACCATAAAGAAGATAAAGTTCCACAAAGAGGATAACTATATAGATGACATTTGAAGTTGAAGACTAAACTAAGGCTTTGAAATCACTATGAATACTGTGGATAGAAACACATCAGTTGATTGCACTAACCAAGGACAATACAAATAGTAAACACTGAACCCCTACTCTGATCTAGCCAATGGACAGGACATCCTCCACAGTTATGTGGAGAGCACGGACTAACTCTGACATGAGCTCTGTGCCCCATATTTGAAGACCTCCCCTTGGTGGGGAGCCCTTGTGGCACTCAAAGAAAGAATAGGCAGATTACCAAGATGAGACTTGTTAGCCTGTGACCCTAAAGTTGGGGAGAAGATGCCCCTCGGACATGGACCTAAGGAAGGGTAATAAGGCAGGGGTGGGAGGGTAGGAGGAAAGGGAGGATACAAGTGATAGGAGAACAATTGAGTTGTAATCTGAATAAATGAATAAAAAAAGAAATACATCAGTTGAAAACTTTCTCCTCCTTCTTCCCCCTTCCTCATTCTCCTCCTCCTCCTCTTCTTCTTTATCTTCCCATCCTCCTGTTCCTCCCTCTTCTTTTTGAGATTAGGTTTATGTACTTCTTTTTATCTAGAGAGTCCACTCAAAGTGAACTCAGATGTTTTTGGTACACATACCTCTGAGACCCAAAGAATGTGTCTGATGGCATACCATGAAGCTTTTCTCTTATTTCAATGATATATGAATACATTTTATACAAAGTCACATTGACTAAATATCAAGAATTTTCAGGTATTATTCCTTTTATGATTTCTTTTGGTCAGACTTTTGCTATATATTTCCAGGTTGTCTTTGAACTCATGATCTTCCTGCCTCAGACTTCTGGATACTAAAATTACAAGCATGTATAGCATGCCTAGCCATATTCCATATATTCAATTTAACATGTACATAATGAGAAACTTATGTCTAGATATATAAAACAAGTTTACTTACAGGTAGAAGTATCCATCTTTGTTGTAAGATTGGATGTCTTCTCTTTATTCATTCTTTCATCCACCCATCCACACATTTATTCATTTAGCTAATATTTTCTAAGTACATTCTATGATTTTCTTGGGTTGAGACAGGGTTGTATATAGCACAGACAGCCTCAAATGCTTTATGAGCCAAAGCTGGAGTTGAATTCCCAACACTTCACTCTCTACCACCCAGCTGCTAGGACTGCAAGGATACATGTCCATGACTATCTATTCCATGCACTATACAGCCAATTTCTGTCCATTGTGGCCGAGAAAGTAATCCTGTTATGTTTCTTGGCTTCAAGGAACATTAGCTAGCGTATGGAGAAAGCCTTATTCAAATATCAATTTCTCTAGGAGCCTGAATGTGATCTTTCTATTAAATCACATTCTTAACTTATGCCATTGTTATGATTAGGTTTAACTGCCAAGTTGATACTATTTAGCATCTCCTGGAAAGAGAGTCTCAGTGTGAAATTGTCTAGATCAGCTTTGCCTTTGTCTGTCTGTGGGGCATCGTCTTGATGACATTAATTGATATAGAAAGGCCCATTTAAAAGTGGGTAGTGCTATTGCTTGGGGTAGGGCCTGGATTCTATACAAGGGAGAAAGTGAGCTGAGCAGCATTAATTCATTGCTTTCTGCTCTTGAATATGGATTTAATGTAGCAAGTTGTTTCTTGTTTCTGGCACTTTGATTTCTCTGCAATGATGGACCATAACCTGGAATTCTGAGGTGGGTAAGCCTTTCTCCCTTAAGGTGTTTTTGTTTGGAGGTTTAATCAGAGTAATAGGAAAAGAAATGAATATATCTACCCTATCACCATGCTCTACTTTTCGTTTTCTCTTAGCATTTATTACCCCGTAAAAAGTCACCTGTGCACCTTTCCATTTGTGAGACAGGCTCAGTCTGGCCTTGGATTCTGGGGCTCCTGCAAGCTCCCTAGCCCAGCCTCCTAATCAGCTGGGACTATAGGTGCACACCATTGTATTCTTTTTATGGTTTATCTTCTTGCTGAAAAGGCAAGCTATACAATGACAAGGATTTTTGTTTTATAGTGTGTAGAGAGAAAAAAAAAATTGGACACTGGAAGGTTCAACATAAATATATTCCCAGTGAGTAAAAGAACAAATGATTGCAAAAGGATGAAGGGAGGCAGAAGTCTCTGAAAAAAAAATCCTCTAAAGATAAGATTGGTGGCTTTGAGTTAGGGAGGGGCAGGAAACTGAGCAGTCAGTTGAACCAATGAGTATGTGAGGCACACCTCTGGCTTAGGAGAGCATAAATCAGCTTCCTAGCATCAGTCTGCCTGGAACTGATGACAGTTGTAGAGCAGGGGAGGGGCAGCAGCAGAGCCAGCATCTCATCCTGACTTCTTTATTTAACACCTGGGGGAAAGAAATCCTTTCTCAATTTTTCTCATCTGAAATAAAACAGTGGCTGCTTCTATACCTACAAAGATGGATATATAATGGACTCAGTGTAAATACAATTTCCTGTTTTCAATGAGCCCCCCTTAGGCTGCTGAGAAAATGGGACACTTAAAATACTGTTGACAGGATGTGCATTATGGTGGTGGAGGTGTTGAGAGTAGTGTGACTTCTTAAAGGACCAACAAAGGCTCGGCATTTCAGCTTCATCTGAGGTTGAAAGAGAATTCATAAAAGAAAATTCACCTTTGACACCAATTCTCCCTCTGGATTCCAGAAATACTGAGTGAGAAGCACCAATAAAAACCAGCTTTCCTGAACTTGACACAGCAGCAAAATCCCTAGAAAAATGTGCATTTGTGGTGTGGTAAACTAGATCTACCAAGGTAGTAGAATAGAATTATACATATTTGAGTCAGCAATGCCAAAAATCATTATTTTTAGAAAATGAAAGTTCTCACTGGTCACCATTTTTACAAAGAAGCCTTTATGATAAGGATATAACTCTGGACCATGGAATTAGTCAACCACAAAATCAACTCAGTGAAAAGACTTGGTAGTACTCACCATTATACCACCCACTGAAACAAAAACTAAACATTCTTATCTATGTTGGTTACATACACAGCTAATATAGAAAACTCTACATAATCAAGTCACAAAATGGTGTAAAATTAAAGAGCTTCCTGGGTTTCCAGAAAGGATAAAGACACACCAAACTCAAACTGCTAATCCCCTAAGTCATTAAAAATATGTTCGGCAAATATGGATATGCCGATAAAATTTCAGGATTCCATCTATTGTGTAAAGCTGGATCCACTCCAGATTTTTGACATGTTCCTGAATTTACTCCCCTCATGTTAGCACAGAAGATTCAGGTACAGGGGAAGAACACATGATGCATCCTAATACCTTTGATTGACTTGTTTCTTCACTGTATAAATAGAGGAAGCAGAGAGTGGATTGTAGTTCACGCTTTTAGTGCTTGTCTGCCTACACTGCAGGGGAGGTGTTGGTAAGAGGCGGGGGCTGGAACTAACGTCTTGGCAGCATAGACTGATACTGTGCTTGGGAAACTCAGAATAAAATGAAATACTTAAAAATGTCATATGATCACAAGGTGTCCATACATTCCTTGTGGGTGTCAAGCACTGAGCCCTGTGATAGCTGAGAACCGTTCAATAAATGGCTTCGACATCATTTTATGTGACTTTACTGGGACAGCCCTGGAGGGCTTCTCCAAACAATTTGATATTATTAAACAGATTGGTTCTGTCACAACTTACTGAGGATCTGCCAGTGTGTTTAATGCTTTATAGAAAGCACTACTTGTATTCTGCAATTCTATGTATGTTTTTATTGAACGAGAAACACTGAATCGTTACAGAACTCTGGCTGGCCTGACTTAGAACACACCTACCCTAATGGGAAACTTAATAGCTGAATGCGCACACATGCCAGTTAAAAAGAAAGAGTGAAAAAAGAAAATTCAATTTATGTGTCTGCACAATACTTATAAGACTATTTTCACATCTCTTCACGTTTACCAAGAAAATCTGCTTAAAACAACCAATTATGTGCCTTTTATTTTTATTTGCGAGATGAATGAATTCCTTTGGTCACAGTGGCTCTTTGAAGTCAAAACTGTTTTGCTTATTTTTTCGATGCTTTCTAGGTTCAAAAGACAAAGTTTTAGAGCTGAAAAAAAAGTGGCCATTTGAAAAATCTCCATGGTGCCCAGTACTCCTTACAGGGTCCCCCACAGATCACCCAGGTAAGTACTGCAGCTAAAGATTTTTCTCCTAGTGCTTATTTCACGAGACTCACCCATACATTTGACATATCGCTTCCGTGTCTGCTGCCTTCTCTGGCTCAAAGGAATAAGCATGCTCCTGTTTTCTAGGTCTTTATCCATCCCTATAGGAGACTGGTTGCTTTTCCCTTATCCTCCTCCAATGGGATTGGCTATTCTTTCTCATCTGAAAAGATATTTTCTTGTACTCATAACAGCCTTTCTTGTAAGAGCATAAGTTTGTGAACAGTGATCCATGTATATTTCCGAACGCCATCAACCAGACAGAAAAGCCCCTTAACCTCATCCTCCTCATTTTATATGCCCCGGTCTATATCCACAGCAGCCCTTAGGTTTGAACTGCTTCTGCAGAAAGTCCCTGGCACCTGTCAGTGTGGTTGCAACTGGTTTCATTATAGATGCAATTTAAAGCAAGTTTAGACTGGACAGATGTATTCATTAATCCAATGACTGATTTCCTGCTAAAAGAGAGGCAATCTGGACACCAAAACAGACAGGAAGAATTCAAAAGACAATGGATATTGTCCTTTCCCAAAGGAAACTGATATTGGAAGAATGAATTTTAAACCAAGGCCTACCAAGGATTTTCAATGATTTTAAACGTTGGGAGGACTGCAACACCCTTTCCCGCGGGGTCTTCTGAAAGGAATTAAGCTGTTGACACCTCAAGGCCTGAACATATCTGTGCTATTTTAAACCATCCAGTTTACAGTCCATTGTTGTGGCCGGCTTAGGAAAGGACCATAACTTTCGGTCTCCAGGGGCTGAGTGGTCATGTTCTTATATAGATCTATGTCTCTTTTTAAATGACAGTCTTATTAATACACTGCCATATGCAAATCATTTTATTGTTACCACCTCCTGTTGTGACAGTAGCTGTGTAAATAACAAGCAAGTTCTATTGGGTGAGGAGCTCAGCCAATTACTCGCTTTTCCCACAAAAGTCCCATGAACTTGATGTGCCTTTGCATTTACTACATTGCCCGGAACATTGCCCAGGAACACCACCTTTCGTAATCAATGGTTCTCTCTGGTGGCCCCCCCAATTTGATCACTTCTCCTTTGTGGGGAGGCCAGGCAGGCACGCAGAGGAAGGGGAAGTAGGCTATCTAGATGAGACCTGATAGGCTGTGGTCATATGGTGGGGGAGGAGGCTCCCTTCTGCCAGAGGTCTAGTGGAAGCCGCAAGTGAAGTGATAACAATTAGGATGTAATATAAACGAATTATAATACATTAAAAAAAAAAAGGACTGAGTCCTCTACTTAAAAAAAATAAAAATATAATCAGGGGCTCTCAACCTTCCTAATGCTGCAACCCTTTAACACAGTTCCTCATGGTGTGACTCCCCCCAACAATAAAGTTATTTATTTGCTACTTCATAACTCTAATTTTGCTACTGGTATGGATCATAATGCAAATACCTAATATACAGGATATTTGGTATGTGACCCCAAAGGGGTATTGATCCACAATTGAGAGCCAAAGCTTGTCATTTGGGGTAGGCTGGGTATCCAATGAGCTCTTGTGACCTGCCTGGCTCCATCTCTAACCCTGGGGTTACAGACACTGCAGCGCTCTCCACTCTCTATAAAGCTGTTACTCACCCTTTTTACTCTTCCTTACTTTTCTGCTGCTAAATTTTCCTCCAGGAAAGCTGACGTTGGCTAGAAAATTTTATTTTACTGAGTTCATTCGGCCCATTTCACAAGTCTTCTAGATTTTAGTTCCCACCATTGTCTGGTTTCAGCCAACTCTAACTTACAGCTTATTTCTGGTTTGTACTTACATAGTACTAGTTTTCTATGAAAGCCTTTTGTGCCCATACTTAGTACAAGAAACAACTGACTGCTCACGTGCCAAGCACGGGCTGGAACACGATGGGCGCGTTTGTGAATTCCGCATTCGCGGCTCTTGTTCTCAGGTACCTTGTTTTCTAGCGGAAGACAAGAGCCGCACAAAGTGAAGGCGGAGAGTGATAAACTCAGACTGGGAGAAAACGTGGCTACGGGGTGTGTAAATGGGCTCCCTGTCTGGGTTGGCAGCAGGGTGGCCTCACAGAAGGATGGTCTGTGGCTTGTGGTACCTGATCTGAGATGTAAAAGATGATGCGAGCCAGGAAAAGAAGGCCATAGGAGGACCCTACGTTACATAGAAACACATACTCAAGGACGTAAAATAGAGCGATACTAAGACTTACGCTGAAAATAGTCCAGGGAGAACAACTTTAGACGGATTGCCAGCTCCTCAAAGAGAGGGGTCGTATCTGCCCAGCTACTGATAGTGTAGCTAACAAATAACTTGTGACAGATGAATGAATGAACACAGCCCGCAGTGTCTACCAAGTCAAAAGAAAAAGAGGAAAGGGTGCTAATGAACACGGGGATTGTAGGCATAGTGGGCAGGACAACGAAGAATTTCTCATCTTCAGTTTACTTGACAACAAGAAAAGACAGCCATTAACCATGAATAAGGAAAATAATGATGTCAGAGGCCAGAAGAAAGTTTGGAAGATTTGAAGTAGCTTCCCAGGAGACTAAAATATGCAATTTATTAGAGAAATACACAAAATTTGCATAAGGGGATCTGTCATGATTATCTAATTAAGGCTTGAAACAGATAAATTAATTAGAACATTAATGTACCTTTTTAAAGATTCTTCAAAAATTCTTAGTGGCCCAGAAAATAGAAGGATCTCACAAATTAGCCTCTAATGCGTACTGATGTTCTCCTACGCCCCAATCAATCACATGATGCTACAGAGTGGGGGTTGTATGACGTAGACCGTGTTGAGTACAGTGCTGGCATGTAGTGATTGCTGTAGCTGAGCCTCCTAAATCATTCAGTGAGCAGATAGTCACGTGGTACACACATGCTCTTAAATATCCACCATTCCACATTAACAGAGATACAAAAAATTTTTACTTTATTTCTACAGAATAAAAACTTTAGACTTGTGATAGCAAGCCCTTTTAACATGTCAGCCACTATGATAGGTATGATCAGAATTCATGAAAACTATGCTAACATTTTCCTTAGAAGAACAATAGGAATTATAAATAAAAGAACCAGCTTGGACCACAGGCTCCTGGAACTTAGGACAGTATGGTTCTCCCACAGATGCACTCTCCAGGCCATTTTTACCATACCTGAAGTTACCTACACTGCAATGTTAAAGAACAAAAATATAACCTAGGTAATAAGCCACCCTCTAACTGCCATCACGCAAATGTGGGTTTCACAGGTTAAAATTAGCTGCCATTTGCAAACCAAGCTCATTACATTTGATGTCCAAATACTTTACAGACTGACTTCGAGGCGTCAAGATATCAGCACACAAAGTAATAAAAACAACAGATTATTACAAAGATATAAAGCCGCTTTGTGTGTTGAAATTGGGTGAGGGTTTTCTGGATGGCAGAGAGGTTGCTGTGGAAACCAAGCTGACATCTGAAAGTAACTGGGAATGTCTTGGTGTGTTTCCATGCACAAAGAAAAAGCTTTCTTCAGTAACATCTTCTTTGCAAGGTCTTCCTAATCTCCACTGACTGTGTAATGCTTTTACATGTGTTCCTCCCTCTGGGTTGCGTTTCAGTTTGGTTTTATTGCTGGAGTTTAAACCCAGAGGCTGTATGCTTGCTAGGTAAAAACTAAAGGATGTGTTTGAAATTCCCCAGTGGCTGAGGCTCCCTTAGGAGGTTCCATGGGACAGGACTAAGGTCTTTAGTAACAGCAACGGCATCCAGGTACCTTTGCCTTGCCACAAAATGTCTCACTGTGAGTGAAAATCCTTTGCATCAAACCCTTTCATCTGTACAGTATATTGCACACAGACACTTGAACAAAGGTTAATCTTATACTTAACCAAGTTAGCTGGCTTCTCAAAAATATTCTGTGACATAACTGAACATATTTAACGAATACTTAAAATGCATTAAATTAAAAAATCTTGATGGTTTGTTTTCTAATAAGTAGGGTGGCTTAATAAAATATGACATGTTGACTGTGTGGGTGGTAAAGATTAAAGGTCCAAATCTTGCTTGGTCCCAGCTCTTGGTACCACATGATAATATTTTTAGCTTTCTAAGCATCAGGTTCTATCAACGAGGCTAAGATCCACTTCCTAAAATCATCGTAGGAACTATGATCATTAGTTAAAAAGTACCACAAAATATATATACCAGTGTACAAAGCGTATTCATTACCTTTTCTTTAGTTTTCAAGATTATAATGAATTGAATATGATGATAATTCTTTGAAACTCCTACCCATTTATATTTGCATAAAATTTAGATAAGGTGAAATGTTAGCATATAAAGTGAATTGTCAGATGTAAGATCGTGTCTAACCATTGTCACATCATATATCGACTCACATTTTATTCCACAGACTATCTGATATACTACTGCATCTTTTTACAACACATTTATCTCAAAGGAGAAAAGAGATGCCTTATAGAGCTGGGGTTCAGTCTCTTACTTTTTGTCATGTTCTCAATGAATCCCCTCCAGCAACTCTTTGCATTACTTGACTCATGGGTTCTTCAACTTCTGAGGAGACTCTGTAAGAACTCTGTTTGTGCATCACGTGAAATATAATTAACAGCATCTATACATTCAGAACTGCCTCAGCTTTGACAGCCTGGTTCCCAGTATGCAGGAACTATGAATATATCTCAACAATTGACATAATTAGCCTGAATGTTTTTGAAGAAATAGGTCCTATAATTTTCAGATGTACAGCTATTCAGATGGCTGTCAGCAGACGGTTATTTAATCAGGGTTTGGTTCAGTCAGTGCTCCAGAACATTCCCCACTTTCTAAAGGATCATCAAGGACTTTTGACAAATACACTGGGGAAGGGTATGGAAAAAGACACATTAGAATGCTTAGAGCAATTCAAGTGTTAAAGCTCCGGTGCTTTAATGTACTGGAGAGGATAACAAGCAAAATACAAGTGATATCGATGAATTCACAAGATTGTCAAAATTAAATTTTGTGCTCCAGGTGAGGACAAATGAAGGAGTATCTAAGATTCAGGAGGAATGAGGACATGTTGGCATAAGAGGCTTCTAGGGAGTTCCACCTCTCGTTTAGGCACATCACTGCTTGCTTTGAAGTAGCCACATGCAGCACCCTGATTCATCTGCCATCTTTTCTTATTGTTTAGAGTGGGAACAAGCAGATGCATTTACCCTTCTACTTTATGCTCTTTGCGAAGAAGACATTACTCCCAATAGTTATTTGCTGACTTCATGAGTAAGAAAATAAAGCAGTAGCTGTAGGCTCAGCCATAGGCTTGCTGTTATTAATTTCTTACTGAACGTGCTGTATTAGCCTACTTGCAATTCTTTTTGTTTTCATATATGGTGTTGGAGATCGAATCCAGATCCTTTCACATGTTGGGGGAAGTGCTCTACCACTGAGCTGCAACTCCCAGCCAGACGTACTTCTGATCTTTATGTTTTGAGTATAGTTTTTTATATTTTATTTTATATTAGTAGTAAATGCAACAGACCCTTTTGAGACCTGACTAAGGACTTTTAGGCTATGTTATGGCTACCAGATCAGGAAAGTAAAGAGAATCCCCTGTCACTGAGATCCTGGATATCACATTACTTTGCATAATGTTGATCTTTTAGTTTTATTTCAATCTTTACTTCCAAACCTGTTAGGATAGTTGAACAGTAAGCTGCAAAAATAAACTAAACCCAAATGAGCCCCAAATCCATGGTGTT
This sequence comes from Acomys minous, assembly GCF_964271855.1. Classification (NCBI taxonomy): domain Eukaryota; kingdom Metazoa; phylum Chordata; class Mammalia; order Rodentia; family Muridae; genus Acomys; species Acomys minous. The sequence goes on along the minus strand of NC_140484.1, from coordinate 124,800,079 downwards.
ACTTAGAAGTGAAAGCATAGAGAAATATCCAAAATCAAATGAAAAAACTTAGTCTAATTTCTCATTCCAAAATAAGTCTATTAAGCACTTGTATTGTTTGGACAGTGTGATTGTTTCCACCTTCTTCAAGTTTGGAGTTTTATAATTAAGTGAATTTAGCAAAAATAAAATAAAATAAAGTGAAGCTGCTTTCTTCCACTCATCACTGATGAATCTCCTCACATATTTCCCTACACACTTCAGTAGAGAGGAGTTAATGCAGAGGGTCCCTGGGTGAGCCAGGGAACTGTGCTGGCCAACTGGATATTACAAGCAAAGTTTTAAATGGCTACTCCCATTAGAAAATGAATATTATATGTGATAAATTTTGTAAGGCACAATATAAATAGCTATATTTATTATTTACTAAATGTCAAGAACAAAGATAAGTATATTTTATTTATTATGCCTTATTTAATCTCATCAAAAGGTATGCATTATAATAAATTACAATCAACAACATCAAAAACGAAACGAGTTATGTAATTTTTGCAGGATCAGAGCTGTAATAAATCCCTGGGCTGGTCTGGGAGCCTAACATGACTGGCAGCATAGGGTTTACTTCTAACTATGCCTCTGTATTTTGTACTGTGTCTCAGTTTGAAAAGTTCTTAGCATATTCAGATGAGAATTGTAGCATTAGGAGTAACAGAAACCCTCAAGAAAATGCGAGTGAGGGCTATGAAAACACCAATTTTGGGGGCCCCTGTTTCTTACCTATTTTTAATTTTAATTTTAATTTTTTTATAAACCTTACATCCTCACCAGTTTCCCATACCTCCATCCCTCTCTGTCCCCTTCCTCCCCTTTCTGCTAGATCCACTCCTCCTCTGTTTATTTTCAAAGGAAAGAAAAAAAAAAAAAGAGGCCTCCCAGGGATATCAACTAAACATGAGTCCCAAGCACAGACAAAGAGTAAGAGATAACTCTCACTCCCACTATTAGGAGTCTCGCAAAAAAAAAAAAAAAAAAAAAAAAAAAAAAAAAAATCAAGCTACACAACCATAACATATATGTAGAAGACCTAGCTCAGACCTATGCAGGGTCTGTGACTGTTGCTTCAGTCCCTATGAGCCCCTGTAGCTGTTTAGTTGGTTCTGTAGGTTGTGAAAACACTAATCTCTCTTGTACTAGATTTTAACTATAATAAATTATATTATCTTATCATCTGATATCTGATCATCTTGTCCCTTACATTTTGTAATCAAATAATTTGATTTCTCCAGGGGATTTGGAATTAATCTAATTCTACCTTCTCAGCTATCAGGTTCTGTTATTTCTTTGTAAATCAAATCCTTAGCGCTCAGAAACAGACACTGAGGTGCTCAGAGTCTAGGCTGAAAGATAAAAAAGTAAATAACTGCAAGACAACACTTCTAAAGGAACAGAGAAACCAGTGTGATCACACAATACTATTATATTGATACTATCATTAACAGAAAACTGCCTTTTTCAATGGAATTAATAGTTGTAGCAGGCACCTCAACAGTTTATTTTAGGACTTCCTGAACTGACTAAAAGGTGTCATTAAGGGATGCTAATTTTCATGGAAGAAAGCTTCACAATGCTCTTCACACAAAAGTATACAATGAAGTTGTACATTTACTAGCGAATTTGTATACCTACCTTAGCCATTCATATATTTTTATTTGTTAATTATGTGGCCTGTTGCTTTAAGTAGGTAATTTAATTAAGCATTATATTTGTGTTTGTTATTATATTAATTTTTATCTATTTATTAAAATTTAAGATATATGTATTAAAGCATTATTAGTTTACTAATATAGCATAATGATTATAATATAATCATTGTATTTTGTATAATAATAAAACATTAATGTGAAAGAATAATTTCTAAAAACTACAAAGGGGGAATGCTTTGAAAATACTTATTAAAATAGTTGATTTAAAATTATGTCAAACTAATGTAGGCAAGATAAAAATAGAAGATTGAGGGCAGATTACAAAGTTTATAAGTGAATATGTTATTCCCCTGACATCTTCTATTTTGGGTATATTATGTGCATATGGTAGAGACCTCTATAAATGGGGATGCTTTTAAAGAAAAATTAGGCAATTTAATATATATCTTGAGTTTAAATGAAAGTAAATTGTGTAAGAAATCATTTAAATAACTGACCTTTTTCTCCCACTACAGACTGTGGCTGACTACATAAAGAATTCACATTGACTGCCCACTGTGTGCCAGGAATTGTTCTGAAAGCCTTTCACTTATAGTTTTCTTTCATCCTTGGACCAACTATTATACAAATTGAACCGATTAGGAGACTTAGAGACAGACAGTCCCACATTATCACAGCTGATAAGTGGAGAAGACAGAATTTCAGTTGCAAAAAGCCTGGTTCTGTTTCTCTTTCACAATTCAATGTAAAACCAACCATAGTTTTTGAAAAAGTACAAGAATACATCATTCATTGCAAACCTAACATTGCATTCTCTTTCAGCTAATATTAAGGTGAGAAAGGCCAAGATCTGCAACATATGTCTCCACCTGAATACCTTCTCACTTTGGAAAGTCTCTTTTTCTTTTACACACACACACACACACACACACACACACACACACACACACACACACACACATATATATGGCAATGTAAGAAGATAGTCCCTAATGGAAGTGCTCTTTTTCTATTGGATTCTGAATCTGAAGGAAGATCAACATCTAATCAACTCTGGGTATTAGAGTCCCAGATACAAAAACTGCCCCATAAAAAGGAAACATGAACATGTGAAAAAGCTAAAAGAATATAAAAACAGAGCAGGCCTCTGGATAAGAATAACTTTACTATTCAGCAAAGTAGAGAATTATTACCCTAAACTGGGCTGGGCAGGGAGGAGAAGTTACTGCTGGTAATAATTAATGAATTAATTTTAATAATGCCTTGTGTCAGGTTATAAAAATATAACCTGCTAGCAATTTCACGGAAAATGATAATAGAAATGCCAAAAATTGATGAACAGATTTAAAAATCATGTCGTATAAAAACAGTCATAGTTGCCAAGACATTCTCTTTAATACTTTTAAGTCAAGCTTTGCTTACATTTTTTATTCTCTATGACTCTCGGGTCACGCTTTGGAAAAGGATGTCACAGCTGTGTAAGTCAAAAGACTATCTTTGTGCTGGAGGAGCAAAGCTAAGCCACAGAGCTCTCAATGCTGTGTCAGCTTCACTTCTCTAGCTATCTCCTTTTGAATAATATCCACGGAATAACAGCCATAACCCTGGTGGCCTACAAGAACAAAAAGACTGGGTGTTTCCTACCAGAAAGCAACTCTTTAAATTGTCCTCCATATACTGTGAACTAGAACCCACATTAACTCAGCCATCCTTAGCGCTTTAGAGCTCGGCACTGATAATAAATTATAACTACTGCTAACAACTTCGAAAACAAAAGCTATACAGTGTTGTTTTTCCAGTCCCATGTGCCAGCGTTTATCATTCTTGGCACTGTAAATGTCTCAGAAACTTTAACCCCTTTACAAATGTCAATTCCCTGGCCTTTGGCCTCTTGTTTAGAAAGAGAAGCCATGGCCGGGCGTGGTGGTGCTCACCTGTAATCCCAGCACTTGGTAGGCAAAGGCAGGTAGATCACGGTGAGTTCAAAGCCAGCCTGGTCTACAAAGTGAGTCCCGGAGAGCCAAGGCTACACAGAGAAACCCTGTCTCAAAACACCAAAAAACAAACAAACAAACAAACAAACAAAAAACCCAACAAACCAAACTAAAACAAAAAAACCCAACCAACCAAAAACCAAAAAACAAACAAATTAAAACAAAACCACAAACTAAAACAGAAAGAGAAGCCAGTAACTACTGGCGTCTGGTTCCTTGTTCCTTGTGTAAAGGTGTATGCTTCCTCCCCTTCCTCTTTATCCTTTGGGCTGTTTGAGGTGTTTGTGTATCTCTGTGATTTGTTGCAGTAATTTTCTTTATTGTATTTATCCTGAGAGTTTAATGAGTTTCTTAGATCACTGTGTTGACTTTTTGTTGTTGTTGTTTTTAATACAGGATTTTAGTATGAAGCCTGGGCTAGCTCCAAAGTCCCAGTTATCCTAGGTAGGAGGATTCTAGGCTTATGCCATTATATCTGGCACATTTGTAGAGAAAACTTTGGCTGGGGTTTTTTCTTTTCTTTTTGTTAAATGGTTATTTTCTTTTTTTTTCCCTTATGAAACTACAGTTACACATAGATTAAACTACTTGGAATTATCTTATCAGTTATTAAATTTTGTTCACTTTTTCTTTTAACTTTTTGATTTTGGTTTTTAATCTAAATATTACTATCAAAGATCATAGTACAATTAATTGAACTTTTTGTGGTAGACAAGAAACCAACTTGTTATCTTGAAAGCTGAGCAATAGGAAGAAGCAATCTCTTGTACCTTTCCAAAAATTTTAGCCAGTAACTTTAATCATTTAAAATAAGCGATTCTTTATAAAATTATTACAAATAACTAAAAGCAAATCAATAGAATGCTGCTTTCCCTTGATTAAACTCACCTGCCCTACGTAGGCACTTGTTCCATTAGCAGCCAGGTCTTCTGGCTTCTTATACCTAAGTCCACCTATCTGACATTGAATTCATTCTTAAGGGGCTGGCCACCAGACCTCCCTGTAGCTTCCAGGAATTTTGGTCCCGGAGCTCAATCCAGAAAGCCTCCTAAAACAATCTTATTTGTGTATATATTACAAGTCCCAGTCTAGAAACAGAAACAACATGAAAAACCAAGGCAACTTATATTCTCCAAAAACGATTAATCCCATGATAATGGTACCAACAGAAATGACCTAGAAGAACTTCCAGCAAAAAGTTAAAAACAACAGAAAACCCCAAACAATAATTATAACAATGTTTTGATAACTCAAATAAGATACAAATATATGTCAAGGAAACAAAATCAAAGAGGTGAACAAAGTAAGGAAGTAAATCTAACACGTGAAAATAGAATTCAACAAATGAATGGCTGAAGAAAACCCACACAAAATGATTCTGGGAATAAAATCTCTGCAAGTCAAACAGAAACCTCAATGGAAAGCCTTACCAATAGAATGGCGCATGCAGAAAAACAAAATCAGGAACGGAAGACAAGCTAGAGGAACTAGATAAATGCCAAATATAGTTTCTTTAAAAAAATATAAATGAGCATCAGAAAGCAATGGGGCACCATAGAAGAGACCAAATTCTTAAATTATCAGCATAGAAAAATACTATAGTGAAGTCAAAGATACAAAAAAATTTTAAAATTTAGAGAAAGAGATCCAAATAAACAGAACATTAAATAAATAAATAGAACCATTAGAGAAACTCCTCATGGCATATTATAACTAAAATATTAAAAAGACATAATAAAGAAAGAGTTTCAAAGGCTTCAAGAAAGAAAGGTCAAGCCACATATAATAACACCTGATTGTTCAAAAGAAACTTTCAAAGCCAGAAGGTTCTGAAAAGATGTATTCCAGTTTTTATAAGACCACACTGTTAACCAGACTATGATACCTAGCCAAACTACCTATTAAAATTGCAAGTGAAATAAAACATTCCCATGATAAAAGCAGATCAAAGGAATTTATGGCCATTCTACAGAGAACAGTGGATGGGATATTTTGGTCTGAAGACAAGAATGAACATACCCAAGAGGTCATGGGGAATAAACAGTTTGAGAACAGCTCATCCAAAGAGGTCTAAAAAATCCACCATAAAGCATCAAATGACAGGAATTAATATGTACTTTTCAATAAAAATGTTTGCTATTAATGACCTCAATTCCCCAACAAAGAGACTTAAACTAGCAGACTAGGTCAAAAAGAGATTCTAAGGAAATGAAACCAAGAAACCAGTCAGAAGAGATATGGAAGCACTTCACATGCATTAAAGGGGGAAAAACAAGAGGAGATTATAATTTTAAATGTTTACATCCCAAACAAAGAGGGCCCCAGTTTCATCAAAGAAACACTATTAGATCTATAATCACAGACTAACTCCAACATATTGCTGGAGGGTGACTTCAATACCTGATATCCAGTAGTAGACAGGTAATTTGGACAAAAATAGAACGAGAAAACATTGTAGTTAAAGGATATAAGGAAGCAAATGGGCTTAACAGACATCTGCAGATCATTCCATCAACATATGAAAGAATACACATTATTCTCAGCAGCCCATGGAAATTTCTCCAAAACTGACCACATGTTAGATAGACACAAAGCAAGTCTCAGCAAATATAGGAAAGCTGAAGTAACATTCTGCATTTCATTTGACCACAAAGGAATAAAGATGAATGTATCAGAAATGGTAGAAAGTTGTTTGTTTTTTTTTTTTAATCATGGAAACTAAAGGACACACAACTGAATGAAAATTGGGTTAAGGAAAAAAAATCAAGAAGGAATTTAAAATATTTCTAGAATTGGATGAAATAACATAAAGCAATCTGTGGTTCGCCGTTAAAGCTATCAACCTATTAAGAAAATGGAGGCCAGGAAATTAGAATTCCATATTGGAAAAAGGAAAGTGCAGACGACTTGACTTGTATTAGTCAAAAGAGGAATCTATCTTCCCTCAAAAAGATTTAGTTCTAACTGAATCTAGATAATCTTGGCAGAGAGACTAGTGGGAAAGACAACCATAGCTTAATAATTGGTGTGCCCTCCTTGGTCAGGACAGCTTAGCTGTATTTACCCTCTTGCCTTCTTTTTCAACCTAAACACCATATCTGGACCCCAAAAATGGACTTATAGGGGTGGCCAATAGACTTATTTGTTGCTTTTCCCAATGTGGGCACAATGAATAAATCTCCTTTCTCTGCCTTTTCACTATTCCTTGTCTATTTAATTGGCTTACCAAGGACAGAAGGCTGAGCCCAGCTTGTGAGAGATCCTAGGGCAGAGTCTGACCTGGACTATTCCTGCAACAATATTTTAAACAAATATCATGGATGTGTGTGCATCTGGGAAGCCCTGAAGTTTCAGTGGCCTGAGTTCTTAGGCATAAAACTACAAAGTGGATAGAATTATGGACTATGATTATACAGACCAAAAAAAAAAAAAACCACCTTGAAAAACATTGGCCAGTAGTGAGAAATATAAAGAAATAACATATCCAGAGTAGTGTGAAAGTATGAAGAAGGAAATGATATAAATATTAAAATATGTGAAGTGATGATAAGCATGCAGTAGTTTGGTAGCAATCAAACGCCTTCTCTTCCTCTAAGGAATGATTGCGGAGCATTGCCTTTATAATTATATAAAGTTAATCTGATCCCAATTGGGCCAGTATTTCAGACTGCCCCACACAGGACTCCTATTAAGCTTGGAATTTTCCAGCATCTAGAAACTGTACCACAAATGCTTTCCCTGGCTTAATTAACCATTTTCCCCAATTTTATTTGGGCCCTTTCAAAGGTATTATTTGCCCAAAATCAGCCTGAAGAAACCTGAAGAGAATGATGCCTCATTTCCCCTAAGGGGGGTTGGGTAGGTTTCTGTGTGCTCTCTTGGGCTACAGATGTTTATTTTCATCATGAGTTGGTTATATGTTATTATTGGTTTTATACAGAGAGAAAACTAGGTTGGGCTCAGGGATGTCTCTCTTTTCATTTATCTTTCTTTCATAGGTAAGGAGATAGGAGCTGAAAAGAAAGAAAGGGGGATATAGAAATATGTACGGATGATAGAACAAAAAGTGGATTATTGAATCTACTCCTCAACTTAAGGCCTTAATTGTTACTCACAAATAACGTTATTTTTAATTAATTGGTATAGGATTTTGTATATTGATGTAAAATAAGTTTAATTTCGATCCATTCAAAATTTAAGTTTATTTTTCATACACATTATATATATTTCTACTCTAATATGAGGTATTGTACACATATAACTCAATTATAATAAAAAGTTTACTTACAGTACCTTGAAAGTGGTATTGCAGGCTGTTTAGGATAATTAAGTAATACATGCTAATTGTTAGTTGATCAAATCATGGTCATGTCAACTACTAGTTTATTTTTATCACAAGAAAATATGTTCTAGGTCCAGCAGATAAATATTACTCTATAGATAGATAAGGTAAAATAGAAAAGGTCTTCAAAAGCCTCAGAGACCTACAGAATTTAAATATATTTTTATTATTCTAAAGATTCTTTGACAACAAGTCAGGTTAACTCCTGGCAACACTAAGCTTACCTCAAGGAAGATGATGAGCATCAAAGAACCTACTTATGGAGATGGCTTCAATTGTGGCAAATAAGCCACTGGGCAAAATGTCCTCATTTCTGCCACAGACAGAATTCTGCCTAACAATGAGCAAGCTTGTATGCAGGTAGAGTCAATGGCCAAACTCTGCTAAGACAGGTTAAGAAAGTCCTCAGTTGTTCCTGCCTTGCAAATATGTCTGTCAGATATATTGGGCCAGAAGGCTGAAGATGATACTCCAATGTCATAGAGAGTTTTGGGTGACTGTTCAGGCAATAAACTGTCTATGTCATTTTTTCATTTTGGAAGCTGCTAACATGCACATCTGGTCACTCAGGTTTTCCTCCTTCTCAATTCTCTGATGAGGTTGAAGACCAGATTGTTTAGTCTTACAATTTAGCTTAGTTGGTTAGGGGTTATGATGTTTTTAGATCTAGATAGATGTTTTAAGTTAATAGAGATGAGATATGATAGATATTGATTTTCAGTCAAAATTTTAGACTCAAAGAGATAGGAAAGATGTTTACTTCAAGTTTGCCAATACAAGTAGCCAAATCACTACGAATGTAACATTTATATAATTCCTGATTGTTTTGTGGTTTGTCCTGTTGTATGTAGTTCATTTTATTTACATGTAATAATGTAAATGCATTTGTTTAAAAAAGAAATATAATAAAACACACACACAAATCATTAGTTAAGTTGGACTCATTTTGTGCAGCTTCATGTATTCATGTATTCATTTTATTTTCCACAATAAAACAGAATGCACCATATGCTGTTCTCCGGGTACACTAGTATTTGAGGAGATCATATGGTAGAAAAGACAAAACATCAATCTTAAGAACTGAGTTTACATTGAATTGATTATTATAGGAAAATCTAAAATTCCACATAGTCCAGTTAAAACATTTTCATTAGAGAATGTTTCTGATGAAGCATAAATTCTTACCAGGAATGAAAGAAGAAGAAAATGGAACACACAGTGTTTTTGTGGAAAGTCAACAAAGGAAAATGTGTAAGAAACAATGTTATGACCAAGGAGGGTTAGGGGCTGAATTTTGGCCTTCCCTGGAAGTCCTAATGCCTAGCATCTGTGACCTTATTTGGAACTTGGATCTATGAAGCTGATTGGGATAAGGTGAGGTTATTGGAGTAGGACCTGATCCAATATTACTCTGTCCTTATTAAAAGAAAAAAAGTTGAGAACATCAAGTGAAGATAAAGGGAAAGATTGAAATGATTCATCTTCTAACCAAAGAACGCCAATGTTTGCCAGCGAACTCCCAGAAGATAGTAGAGGCATGGAACAGACTCCCAGTTACTGCCTTCTTGAGGAAATACCCAACTTGATACCCTGAGCTTAGACCTCCAGAGCTGAGACAAACATTTCCCCTCTTTAGGCCTCCAATTACGGTGTTTAGTTCTCTCAGGCCCTAGGAACTGCTTTGTTAGAGCAGTCTAGGACTAAGTGACCACAAATTCAATGTTAAAAGGGAAGGTATCAAAAAAAAAAAAAAAAAAAAAAAAGAAAAAAAAAAAAAAAAAAGGAAAGGTATCCTGGGAAATTCCCTGTGAGGCAGCTGTGAGACTGAATGTAAGGACTACTAGAGACAGCTAGGAGACAGTCTGGAGAGACACTGACGAGGTCCTGCTATTTCTACAGTGTGAAAAATAGGGGCCTGAATGCTTAAAGAAACAAGGAAGCTGTGATTCTAGAATCAAAGAGAAGTATGACATTATATTTATATATCTGGGTGTTATTAAGTAAGTATATATATGTATAGATATGGATGTGTTCATGTATATTCAGATGCATGCTTATATATGTACTATAAGAAGTAATTCACCATGCATTTTTCTTATTTGTTTATTATAATTTATTCATCTTACATTGTAATTGCTGTCCCTTCCCTTCTATCTTCCTGTTCCCACCCTCTCTTCCTCTTCTGCCTAGTCCCCTCCCCTAGACCTCTGACAGTGGAGGGTGGGGATGGTGGGGGTAGGGGTGGGGTGTGGCTGGCCCTCCACCCCCATCATCTGACCACAGAATATCAGGTCTCATCTGGATGCTTGCATTCCCTTCCTCTGTGTGCCCCCAGGGCCTCCCCACCAAGAGGAAGTGATCAAATTGGGGGCACCGAAGTTCAAGTCAGAGGTAGTCTCTGTTCCCCCTACCACTTTGGAGGATGAGCTATCCATTGGCTACATCCAAACAGGGGATGGATCTAGGGCTTCTGCATGCATCGTCCTAGGTTGGTACATCAGTTTGAATTCACCATACATTTAATAATACATATTTGAATGTGGAAAAGGGAGTAAGTACTCTGCATCATCAGGCTTCTGTCCCTCGTAGCTAGAAATAAAATCATCTGAAAGGCAACTCCAACAGAGGAAATTACTCTCTAGGACAGACACCCAAGGAAGTTGGTTTTATTTTTAATGTATTGAAGTCATAAGAGTTATTTCTGTAACTGTACCACTTGGTTATTTTTCTTTATTTCATTTTCAGTGTTTCGTCTTTGATGCCATAGGGCAAGGGCATTTGTATTGTATCTGCAGAGCCTCTTCACAGTAAGTCAGCTCTTTGGGATAGCACACAAAGCCTGTCAACAACCACTGCCATTAAGAGACCATGTGGGCTGCTCTGTTGGTTACAACATTTTAAAAATCTTAAAGTGCTACAGCCTTTTAGGTAGCAATTAGACAGCAATTCGATAGTGGCTTTTCACTGAGACGACTGCCTTGAATGGCCCTAATGCCAGGAGAACTGGGCCTCACACTCACGCTAAGCCATTTGCTTTGTGGTAGATAGGTGTTTTGAATAAGCAAATGTGTCTAAAGTCTTATGACAAACAGAAGAAAGGACAGCAAGAAACTATTGCTCAACTCTAAGATACACATTACGTAGGATATTGACCTAATATTTCAGGTATGTTTGTACTCTATCACTTTAAGGGCTATCTTCTTATGCTGGAAAACTCTATGTTACCTGAGCTTTATCATTCCCACCTTACAGGAAAATTAGCTCAGAGTCAGGATTTCTGTCTTTGTGGACATCTATAAATAAGAATCATGTCCCACAATGAGGCCTCTGATGACAAGCTGTACTATTTTCTATCTGCCATGCTGAGAATGAAAAGGATATAATTGCAATCTGTTGTGATGAGTTGATTCTGTTCAGAATTCATGCCTCCTCCTGTTCTTATGAAGCAGATGACCAAGGCTGTGCTGTCATCAGAGTTCTCAAGAGGAAGGTACCAGACTGATCCCTCAGCAACTGTTAACAATGGGACATTCCTCTCTGATACTCTGTCAGCCTGCAAGTGGGAGTCCATGACGGCACCTTCAAGTGGGATTACAGTCAAGAAAGAAATCGGTGCCATTCAGATACCCTTCAAAGTAAGGCAGCATCTATTTAGGTGTGTGTGTGTGTGTGTGTGTGTGTGTGTTGTATATACTTTACTTGGTATTGCATTCAGGGTCTTCTCATACAGACTAGGCAAATTAAAATCCTAAAATTCTAAGTGTATCCAAAGCTCAATTTAGGCAAAGAAACTGAGTACTTGGGTCACATGTCTTCTTATAAATATGTCTAAAATTTTCTTATAACTGAGTACATAAAATTTATTTAATTATAAGATGTGCATGGATAAAGATAGAGCAGAGATTGAAGGAATGTCCAACTAATGCCCGACCCAATCTGAGACCCTCCCTATGGGAAAGAGCCAATCTCTGACACTATTAACGATACTCTGCTATGCTTGCAGACAGGAGCCTAGCATAGCTGTCTTCTGAGTGGCTCCTCCCAGCAGCAGATGGAAACAGATGCTGAGACTCACAGCCAAACATTCGGTGAAGCACAGGGAGTCTTGTGGAAACATGAGGGGAAGGATAGAAGGACCTGGAGGGGACAGGAGCTCCACAAGAAGACCAATAGAGCCAATCAGCCAAGGCCCAGAGGGGCTTGCAGAGACTAAAGCACCAACCAAGCATCATGCATAGACTAAACCCAGGCATCCTATACAGATGTAGCCAATGGGCAGCTTGGGGTACATGTGGGTCCCCTAGTAAGGAGAAGAGGAGCTGTCTTTGACATGAACCTTGTGGCCTGCTTTTTGATCAGGTCCCCCTGGCGGGGAAGCCTAGCCAGGACACAGGGAAAGAGGATGCTCTCAGTCCTGATGTGACTTGATGTCCTGGGGTGGGTTGTTGGGGGGAGGGTGCTCCCCTTTTCTGAGGAATAGGGGAGGAAGGATAGGGGAAAGAGGGACAGAGCTTGGGACTGGGAGGAGAGGAGGGAGGTGGTTACAATCAGGATGTAAAGTGAATAAATAAATAAAATTTAAAAATAAATAAATAATCAAAAACCTATAAGTATATTATTTCCTTTCTATCTGTTATTTCACTATGCACACAAGAAAGCAAAGTCAACCTTAAACATTGGCAAAACACTAGATAAACAATATAGCTTATATAAGACTCAATATCATTTTATGGGCATGGACTCACTCTGTCATATTACAGAGTCACAGGTGAAGCTTGTTAAAAGCACACCAGAGCAACCGTTTGTCTGACCCAAACCACACAATTCAAAAATGACAAAACTAAATGGGACACTTCCGCTGTGCAGAGCAGGTATTATTAAGTATCTGTTCAAAAAAGATGTAGAGGGAGAACATAATAAAATGCACGCTAACTCCACAGTGCTTAGTCTGACTTTAACCCTGTAAAATATGCTTGGCAAGCAGTACTACAGCAAGAAGGATTGTTATACACAACGGTCTTTGAAAAAAAAAAATACCAGGACTCTCTCCTTGGTAGAAACAGCCACACCAAACTAAAGCACTTAGCTGCTAATCTGAGTGGGAGCAACACTTCCTCACTTCCTCTACCAGAAACAAAGAATTTTAGCAATGTGGACATCCTTTTGCTCTGTCTTCCGACTTCAGAGCAAAACTAGAGTGTCTTTTAACGTGGGAATGAACATCCTTGTTGAAACAATGGTTTAGAATATTAAAAAAAAAAAAAAAAGAATCAAATAAGAACAGAACACCAGGAAGACGACTTTATTTTGTCTTTCGTGAGGGAGAATGTGGGTGGCAGGAAGCAGGCTGCCCAGTGAAAAAATTTAAAAATACACTTAGCTTAAAGATAGTTTGTTGGACAAACCAGTTTTGGAGGGCAGTGGCCAAATGTTAATGGAATTCTCCAAGAAACAATAAATATTCTGCTTTTTAGAATCCCACATTCACCAGGGAGAAACTTGCAGCTGTGGTTTCTACATAAACAGGCAGGTGTCTCATCTTTAAAATGAATTGTTTAAAGAATTAAAGGACAATGACACAATCAGGTATTACATAGATATTACATTCTTAGTGTTTTGGCTATTTGTATTTGGCAGCCTTGAAGAAAACATCTTTCCCAGCTTGGTGTGTCTAAAATTCTGAACGTAAATCCATATCTGTCATATCTCGCCATTATCAACTTTAAGCATCTATCTAGATGTAAAAACATCTTAATCCCTAAACAACTATGCTCACTTCTAAGGCTAAACTATCTGGTCTTCAACTCTATCTGAGACTTTATTATTTTTTTAAAAAATTTTTATTAATTTATTTTTGTTACATCTCACTGGGTATCCCATCCCTTGTATCCTCCCATTCTTCCCTCCCTCCCATTTTCCCCTTATTCCCCTCCCCTATGACAGTTCCTGAGGGGGATTACCTCCCCCTGTATATGCTCATAGGGTATCAAGTCTCTTCTTGGTAACCTGCTGTCCTTCTTCTGAGTGCCACCAGGTCTCCCCCTCCAGGGGACGTGGTCAAATATGAGGCACCAGATTATGTGTGAAAGTCATACCCCACTCTCCACTCAACTGTGGAGAATGTTCTGCCCATTGGCTACATCTGGGTAGGGGTTTAAAGTTTTACAGCCTGTATTGTCCTTGGCTGGTGCCTTAGTTTGAGCGGGATATCCGAGACTTTAGAAGGAATAAACTTGATAATTCCTGATTGTGTCATGGTTCTTCTTGCTGTAGGTAGTTTATTGTATATATGTGTAATAATATAAATGTATATGTAAAAAATAAAAAGAATTTCATAAAAAATGTAGTTACATTAAAAAAAAAAAGAATTAAAGGACCTACAGTGGTGTGAGCAGTGGGGCAACTAAAATGCTGACCTTATCTTTTTTAAATATTATATTTAAAAAACTATCATCAATACCTATAGACTTTGAAGAATGGGAACAAAATTTAGAAGATCTAATGGGTTACTTCCTCAGCACAAAAAGTATCCAAGGTGCTGGAAATTAAGCAAGATATTTTACAACAGCAGCTCAACAAGAAAAATGACAGCAGAATAGGGCTGTGGCTCAGTGGCAGTGTACACACCTAACACATACAAGTCCTTAGGTTCAATTCCCACTAGAGGAAAAGATAAATACATGGCTTCCTAACAATAAGTTATTTTGAACATTTTAAAAAGGATACCAACTGTAAGATTTTCCTAGATGCCACATTCAAAGTCCTAAGTCATTAGACTGTTTGCTGAGAATCACAATACAGAAAGACTAAAGAGTGATTGCATCATTTAATTTTTTCTTCTTAAAAATGATCTCTTTACTTTAAATTTCTTGAAATGTTATTTAATTTTCACAGCAAATCAATAAATGATGTGGTTTCTAGTCTCTCTCTCTTATAAACTAGCATTTAATAACATTGAAAGAGTTTACCTTCTTCATTAACCTAGCAAGCAGAAAATGCTAGGGTTTGGCCTAGGCTTATCTGACTACAATATGTACTTTCAGCTCTTACATGCACACTGTTTTTCTTCCTTTTTCCTTTTTTTCCCCCAGAGGGAATTTCAGCAATCCTAAGGCACAAAATAGTGATGCATTTATAACTCTTCTATTGGCAAAAAAAAAAAAAAAAAAAAATCCAAGTTCTGACCCAGAGTTAATAATTTCAGGAGCATAAATCAAACTAAAAGTTCTTATCTTGAACACAGTCAAAGGCCAACAGAATAAATACAGCCTGGCAACCTAGCAACAAAACCATCAAAGAAATTGATGCTCAATGGACCTGGATGCCATTTTTATGGCTCTTCAGTTGTACAGCAGTGGGTGGGTCAGCTTTTGGGCTTGTGGATAAGGAAAATGTTCTAATTCTGAAAATGAGCAGATCAACCAGTACATTAAGAAAATTAGGAGAGAAAAAGCAAATGAAGGTAACATTTCACTAACACAGAGATGTGGAAAATGATTTAGACCCAGTTAAATTCCCAGAGCATTTTTATGCTTGATTCTGATGTTAAAAATACAAACAAGTGTTTATGGAGGCCAACTGACTACCAGTAATCAACCACTGATGATACTCTGGTAACTGTAATTAAATTCTAAGTGAAAAATAAAACTTAGATATATTTTCTGATTACTTTTTGTTGGCAGTCACTCACCACTGGATTTGTGAGAGTAAACCAAGCTTAAAACACCATTGCGAATATGTCAATTGCTATGTTCGGTGATTTGATATTCATTGGTTAAAGACAGTCTATAGTATGTATTCTCACACTAAAGGAAGTAGTACAATGTTTTTGAAATACAAACATTCAGGTTTTGTGAGCTGAGATTTTAAAAGGGAAATAAAACAAAAAATCAAAACACTTTATAATTTTATGTATATTCTACATAAACAGGACATGCATGATGGGCAAGGAATGAATTAAATGGGAAAATATCAGACTTCAAATGAGACATGTTATTTTCTGCTAGCCATTGGTTCAATACGAGCCTTTGTTTTTACATGTGTAATAATGCTAAACACATTGTCGTTAGAGATAAAAGTAGAACTTTTCAAAGCTAAAGTTAGCTATTTTTATGTCAAGAATATACATCCTAGGTGTAAAAGATAGATATTATTCTATAGGAAGATAAGGTAAAATAGTTAGAGAAGGTCTTCAAAAACCTCAGAGACATACAGAATATGTCATTTAAAGATGTTTCTACTATTCTAAAGATTCATGGACGATGAGACAGGTTAACTCCTGGCAACACCCAGCTGACCTAAAAGATGAGTACTATGAAAGAAGCTCCTTATGGAGATGGCTTTCATTGTGACAAATAAGCCACTGGGCAAAATGTTCTCATTTCTGCCACAGACAGAATTCTGCCTAAAAATGGACACGCTTGCATATAGGCCAAGTTGACAGCCAAACTCTGCCAAGACAGGGTAAGCAAGTCCTCAATAGTTCCTGCCTCACAAATATGTCTGTCAGATATGTTGAGCAAAAAGGCAGAAGATGATGCTCCAATGTTATAGAGAGTTTTGGGTGACTGATCAGGCAGCAAACTGTCTCTGTCATCTTTTCATTTGGGAAGCTACTAACCTGAACTCCCCGTATGCTCAGGTAATTAATTTTGTTCCTTCTTAAGTCTCTGATGGGGTTGAAGACCAGATAGTTTAGTTTTACAATTAAGATTAGTTGTTTATGGGTTATGATGTTTTTAGGTCTCAATAGATCTTTTAAGTTGATAATGGTGAGATACGAAAGAGACTGATTTACATTCAGAATTTTAGATGCACCAAGATAGGAAAGATGTTTTCTTCAAGCTGCCAAATATAAATAGCCAAAACACTCTTAATGCAACATTTATATAATTATATATAATTGATCATGGCTATTCTTTTTGTAGGTAGTTTATTATATATATATATATATATGTAATAATATAAATATATATGTAAAAACACCACCATTGCAAAACTGCAGTGTAATGGCAATGCTGGCAATAGCTATCACTTGATATCTGGAAAGTCCTGTGTGGATTCATGTGTTGATCCTCAGCAGTTGGTGCTATTGAGAAGTGAGTAGATCATGAATGGGCCTAACCTCATAAATGGATTAACCTATGAAAGAGTTAATAGTGGAACAGGCTAGTAGGTGGTGGACCATAGGTGGAGGATGTGAATCTCATCTTTGAAGGGTATATTCTATTCCAAGAGACTCTCCTTATTACTTTCCCAAGCCACCAGGAGGTGAGCAGCTTCATGCCACTATCAGTTCCACATTATGATGTTCTGCCTTTCCAGAAGCCCAAAGTGATGAGGCCAAGTAGACTTGGTGTGAGTCTGGAGAAACTGAGACCCAAAATAAATGTATGTTCTTTGATTTGATCTACCTTGTTTTCTTTTATGACAATGACAGATAATAGGCTAATCAGATCACCAATCTTCATTTTAAGTTTATGTTACAAAGATGAGACTCTGTTCCAACCTGGAGTCAAACAAAGGCAGAGTTAGGTTTTACTTGAATATACTGATGATTGTCTTTCAGATGTTCCAATATTCATGGATTAACACAGCTTCAAACTGGTCACAATTAAGTAACTAATATGAATTTTGAATGTCAGACTTGTACACTGTAGATTGCAGGAATCAAAAAATAATAATAATAATAAAAAAGAACCCAATCTGTGTTTATCTCAGAGGGCAGCTATGATAGTGGCCTTCTCACTATGTGGTAATTTTTAGAAAACGAATGAGTTATTATTTTTTCACATCTTTTGCTGAGCCCAGTGCAGAAATGCACATACATGTGATGAAAAAAAAAACCACCTGGCAAAATCCTAGCATTAACTCAGCTGATGGGGGCCAATTCCCTTTTAAGCCATAAGTTTAGAATGAACCTACTTTTGTCTACATATATTGCTTGCCTATTAAAGCTTTATTCATGCACAGTTGTGTCTGGCCACCTTATCTCAAAACTATTTCCTATTTCTGGAAAACAGCTGTGAATGTTTCAAGACTTAGGTGAAGCTCTTGTTCCCTAATGTGGGAATGACCTCACTTGTCCACCATCTCCCTGTGTGACTTTCCTTTTGATCAGGTACTCAGTGCTCCTCCATCACAGCAACATATTCCTTGAATTTTTACTTCCTAGCTCTGTCTGCGTATTAGATGTCATAGAGAAAGAATTCGTGAAAATTAGTTTTTGAAAGCTGAACTAGGCATTCACAGGCTCTGTTTAGCAATCTACCTCCCACTCCTTATCACAGAAGCTTAATTTTGTGGTGGAGAAAGGTTAACACAGAGAGCCACAAGATGATCATCGCGTGACTGCAGTAGCATGGAATGCTCACCCACAGATAAGGCAGCTGTATCACACTTCTGCACTCCATGATTCAGGAAGGTTGGGGAAGAGGGGACAGGACTATAGAAAGATCTAATTGTTGAGGGTGGCTAGTTCAAAACTGTCTTGAGGACATGAACTTGCAGTAGCTACGGTTGGCTACACAAGACCTTTAATACAGTTAAGATTAATGATCAACTACCAAATGAGCACCAGCCACAAAGTACCAAAGTCACAATTACTTGCCTCAGTGGAATTTATACTCTAAGGATAATATAAGAAGAAAAATCTTAAAATCACAACACTCAAGTTGGCAAGAAATTAGGGAAGGCAGGTGTTGCAGAGCTTCTGAAGAGAGACAAATCGAGTGCACACCAGGGCAAGTGCTTCATGGTAAAAGGAGGAATTTAACTGATCAGATTATACAGTTAGGATATATACATATCTCAAAGGCCAAAATATCACCCAAGTCTTTGGGCCCCCACTTAGCTGTTTAATTGGACCTTTTAACAACAGATCCCATTCTAAGGAAATATGAATAGCTCAGTTTAATTATCATCTCCAGAAAAGACCTTCTGTAACCCCTTAATAACTTCTAGCATGCACCTTGTTCCTAGTTGTCAGAGTACTTCATAGTTTTATGTATAAAGACATGTATATATCTGTGCATTTGTCTTCTATTTTCCTAGTGTTATAGGTGCTATAAGGATCTAGATGGTGCCCTTTGTACACACCAACACAAGTATTATGATCCTAGCATAAAGTTTATGAGAGCCACCTTCCTTATTATTAATTATGGATAAATCTAATATTACAGAATAACTTTCAGTTTTGAAATGACTCCTCAAATTTTCTCTAATTCACAAACAAGGTATGGTAGGAATATTGTCTACAGAGGAGGGGGTTGACCACATAGTTCTTTCATTCATGCTTGGTCAAAATGTCCAACGGATCACCATACCTAGCAAATACAAAGTAAAGATGAAAAAGTTAATAAGAAAAAATTTTAGAAAGAATTGAGTTATATTTATATTCGTACTCCCTAATAGGGAAAAGAGGGATAAATTCTCCTCTTTTTATTGGGTTTTATTGGGTGAGATACTACAATAAATTTTCACTGGGCCTTTTACTAAACAAAAACCTAGAACATAGACTCTTTAATGTAATTTGTGCTGAAAGAGAAATGAAGTTTGGGGAAATGTCCTAATCCAAAGCCATTGCAAAGCAAAGAATATCTGTGTTTTCATTTGCCATGTCCATCATAATCTGGGGGACAGCACATGGAGAGCATAGAAAGCAACAAGTGAGTTGGAGATTGGTACCATCAAGAATCCCGTCTGTCTGGCTTCCTCGACGTGAGCACAGGATGATGCAGGTCGCTAGCTGGCATCTTTTCTGCACAGTGCTGTCCTAACCCACCATACATGACTGCATCGTCATCGTACCTTAGCTGACTGAATTATTTCACATCTCATTCACTGACTAATCTCACTGTTTCTCTTTCCCTGCCTTCCACCCTCCAACATGGACTCTTACCTGGGAACCAGGATTAAAACGCCACCAAGCTGGAGCTTTATGTGTGGTGACTCAGTGCATCGCAGCATCAGCTCGGTAACTTTCTGTCTTACTAAAGTCTGATACCCAGTAGTTTCTACTTTCCTTGGCTCTGACTTCCACACCCCTGGGGTCTCTTTCTCATACAACACTTGATTTTTTTTTGTCATTTATCTAATAAATCAGATATTAGGTAATTATTCTATGGCACTTGGTGTTACAGCTACTTTGGGGATATTGGTGAACAAAATAAAATTTTCTGCCTGCTTGGGGCTCAGATTTAGAGCAGACAAAGGAATCTTCAACTCAATACATGGTAACAACACATGTAATAAGGAAACTTATGCCCCAAATAAAAAAATAATGTGAAAAAGATGTTCTAAGTAGAAAAAAAAAGTACAAAAGTGCCAGGCTAGAATATGCTTAGGACTTGGCAGCAACTTGGCCAGGATGGTTTAAGCATCAATATAAAAGGAGAAGCTGAAAAGAGATGGAGACAAGAGGGTAGGCAGAGGCTTGTAGATTATAGAAACCCGTAGACTTTCATTAAGCACAAAGGATACTAGTGAATGGCTCACACCAAAGGTTGGCATAATTTGATTAATATTTGCAAATTGTTTAGGCTATTTGCTGTGCAAGTGCACTGCAGAAGGACAAAATGATAAGAGAGGCTACTGTAAATATGAGTGTGCTGGCGTGCTTGAGAAAAGATGATGGTCTGGATTTTCAGCAACAACTAGGTTAGTAAACAGCATTTGCTGGTGAACTAGATGCAGGAGCGGGAGAAATCAGGGCTAGCGTGCATATTTGACCTAAGCCGGTGGGAATTATCTAATGAGCTAGGAAAGCCTCAGGGAAGAGTTAATTTTGGAAAGTAAAATTGAATGCTGTGTTCTATGTCTGCTGATACTTAAAATATCTACTAATGCTATAATAATTACATATAACACATAACTTGTACAGTGTGAAGATGTCTAGAGAGGTTCATATACTATAAACTGAGTCCACAGTGTGGATGTACTGGACCTTTAAGAGGTGGAGCCTTATAGTATGAGCTCCCCTCTGCCCCACTTTCCTGGTAAGTGAAGACTTTCATGGGACATACCCCTTCGGCTAGTGTCCAGATATAAGTGAGTATATACCATTTGACTCTTTCTGCTTCTGGGTTAACTCACTCATTATGAGTTCAATCCATTTGTCCACAAATTTTGGAAATTCCTTGATTTTAATAGCTGAGTAGTACTCCATAGTGTATATATACCACAGTTTCTTTATCCATTCTTTTACTGAGGGACACTTAGGCTATTTCCAGGTTCTGGCTATTATGAATTAGGCTGCTATGAACATGGTTGTGCTAATGTTCTTGTTGTGTGCTGGAGCATCTTCTGGATATATTCCAAGGAGTGGAATAGCTGGGTCTTGAGGAAGCCCTATTCCAATTGAGATATAATATGAATGAATTAATAAATATATTTTTTAAAAAAGAGGTGGAGCCTAGTGGAAGAGGATTTGGTTGCAGAAGAAACCATGAGAGAGATTCATAGTTTGGGGATTGGATTTTTTTTTCTCTTGAGGATATAGGTTATTATAAGAGAATCTGGCACCTTCCCAAACATCTCCTCTGATAAAGAACTGGTGGATCCCTCATACTCACATCATGATGTCATGACATGATGCTTTAAATCAGAGCTGAGCAGATGCCGGTACATGCAGTTCACTACTCAGAGCCATGGGCAGAATAACCTCATAATAAGCCTTCATAGCCATTACTTCATAGAATATCCAATCTTCAGCATTTTAAGAAAGCAACAGAGAATAGAATAAGACAGGACACAGCATACAGATAGCATTTAAAGCTGGAAGACTACAGGAAAGTGTCTAGACAGAAGAGGGCAGACAGCGAGTCTTGGGGGAACTGTATGCTTTAGATATAAGAAGAAAGTGTTTGGAAACCTCTATGATCTTCTCTCTCTCTCTCTCCCTTTTCATTTGTCTCTTGACTTACTTACTCCCATCCATCACAGAACCATCTTGAGAGCACATTACTGGAAAAGCAAAATAACATCTTCCTGGAAAAACAGGAGATATCCTTGATGAAAATAAAGGGACATTGCTAGGACTTGAGGATCTAGGTAGGATAAAATAAGCCAGATGTTCCAAATTGGGTTTTGAAAAATTGTCTGATAGATTTAATGTTCCACCACTTATCAGGCAGATAGATATCTAAACCCATGACTGATCTCTCTCTCCCTCACTCCTCATTCTCCTCTATTTATCTTTGAGGTGTGTGTGTGTGTGTGTGTGTGTGTGTGTGTGTGTGCGTGTATGTGTATGTGTGTGTGTGTGTGTGCGTGCACGTGTGCATGCACACATATGTACACACATACACATGCTTGAAATTGTTTGTGGAGGCCAGAAGGGAAGTGAATGTTATTGCTCAGGAGCCATCACAACATCTTGTTTTTTCGAGACAGGATTTCTCACCAGGACCTGAGGTCCCCAACTAAGTTAGGCTGGTTGGCCAACAGGTCCCAGGAGGCCCTTAAGATTTTTTTTTCAAGAGCTTCCAGAGAAAGCTCTAGTTAAAAGTTTTAAAGGTTGTAAATTACAGCAACGAGGGACTGCAGCAACCAAGTTAATGAGAAACGTAGGCACGGTTCCTCCTTGAGTAGGGCATAGTGTCTTTGACAAATGAATAGGCACTGATTTCTAAGTGCCACAGAATTTTAGAAGGGAGCACTTCCATTTCATAAATCTTCTGGGGAGCTGCCAAACACTCTGCCATCACAGTTGGTTTCTAAGGATCCATCCAGAGTGTAACCCTCCTGAAGTCTCATCTAATGGCGCCAGACTTGTTGGGGAATCATCGCTGCCAGACTTGTTGGAACCTTTGGGACTACTATGTTCAGTCACAAGCTGAGGCAGAAGTCTGTGTGACATGTAATCAAGCAGAGGGTTAGACCGCTGAGTTATTTAAAGCAGTAGGAGGCCCATGTAGCAGGAGATGATTTTTCATTCGCTAATGAGAATGCAGAACCTCAACAGACTAGCTTCCTATTAAGCAAATAAGGGAACTCTCAGTTTTAGTCAGCATCTGGGGGAGATACTTTGAAAATCACGTGCATTTTGTTGTTAAAATAACTTTCCTGAAAGTCCTTTTATGAATGCTACTGCATCAAACAATTGTAAAATCAAAGAGGAGACACCTGTGAGAGAAAGGCATGCCAAATAAGAAAATCAGTGTAAGTTTCTGAAGATAAAATTCATGGCAGAAGACTTAGATTTGAATGCCAAAAAGAACTGAAACATTGATTGTTTTTGCTTAACAGTTTGTTCAGGCTGTTTAGGTAGGATGCTGACTCAAATTTGAAAAATTATCATGGGAGGGTGTCACTGAAAGATTATACACTTCAATATTCACAATTGTGACAAAGGATGTCATTGCGTCATTGTGTATTTCCTGTTCTTAATACATTTCCTGGCTCCTGATGGTATATACCTATATGTAACTAGATATAATTTGGTAGGTATTTGTTGAGTGAAATAAGTTGAAAGCATCTAGCATTTCTTTTGCTAAACATACATCTGTCAATATCTATATACATAGGAACATTTATTTTGACTTTTTAATTTATTTCCAATTTTTTATCAGCAGAAAATGACAATATAATAATATTTTACTATGAACTCTATTTTATTGGTGTTGCTATTGTCAAGTCTATTTTGTTTTCAGTGACTTCTCCCTTTTCTTTAGATACTAAGGCTTGAATAGATAGCCTCATAGAGCTAGTCAGATGCTTTATTGGTCTTCTCATTTTAAATCTTTGTATGTTTTAAGAATTAGTTTTTCAGAATAAGTTGTATGAATGTGTATATGTGTATGTTATTAGAGAATCTCAAAGGTATAAAGAATATACAGGTAAAAAAGTTTACTTTGCACATTGTTCCCTCTCTGGGACAATCAATGTTAGCCATTACACATCTAGGTACTGTCTATGTATAAACATGCATGTTGTCTGCATTTATTTGCTTTTACATAAGTCATTAAACATTATGCAATTTGCTAACACAATGTACTGTATATAATTTAATGGTGTATATTGGTTTTGTTCTACTTCAGTACATTTATTTCATTCACTTAATTATTAAGTATCTGTTCGTTATGTTAATCTCAGACCTTCATTTTTCAAGCTGAACAGAATATTGTATAGCTACTTTGAAATTCTTTTAGTCATTCTTCTGTTCCGTAGGCTGTTCTTCCTATTACAAACATTGCTGAAGTAGACTGTCATTTTTACATGCAGACACACAATAGGACAGATTCTTAGAAGCAGATCTAATAAACCACAGGTTAAAAGATTTTTTAAAGAGCTGAAGATGTTTTAGTATTGCTCTTCAAGATGATGGTGCATTTTCAACTCTCCCAGGCTCTGCTGGGATTACAGGCATGTGCCACTCCACCTGGAAGCATACTTTTCTTTTTAAAATTATTCTTCTGTTTATTGTAAATAAATTCTTTTCTCCTAACATACCCACCCATGCATAAACATCCCCCAACACTCATGGTTTAACTAGAAAAATGTTCCTTGTTTCAAATATCACTTTGAATTATCTCTTCCTCTCTAGTCTTGTTTAGTTTAGTTTGAAAAATGTCTCTATATATAGTAGATTAGAACACACAAGGCCTAGAGCTTGCAGTTCTCCTGCCTCAGCCTTCTAAGAAGAGTCATTTCTGGCATGAAACAATCCTGCCCAGTTTTCCTTCTTTATAACTCCCTTCTCAGTGCTGACTGATAATTTCCCATCTTGCCTAATGCAATACTTTATTGTGCAAATGTTTAACCTTTCCTTGAGCTTTATTTTTGACATGACATGTCATAAGTAAATAGTCCGTAGTATTTTCTAAACTTAACAAAGTTTAAATTCAGTTTTCACATCAGCCTTAAGAGTAATTCCATTACCTATATCCCATTCAGCTTTCTGGATAAGGTAAATTCTAAAGGTATCTAGATATAATTGTCTTTATAAACAATGTCTATATTTTAATTTGGATTAGAATTTAGAACTCTCTGAGCTAGTAAATGTAACAGGGTTTTGAAATAAAATATTTGTTGAGTGGATATCTTATTATTTTCTGCATATGAGTTTTAAGAAGAGCTTCTATTTTGGGGGCATTGGTACACAGGTATAGATGTCCTAATATGTAAATTCATTAGTTATGAAACACATGAACTTAAACTGTAAATCTATTCAATCTATGGTTGGCAAAAAGCATATTAGTAAAAATAATTTAGGAGAGAAAAAATTTATAGTAACATCTTTTCTTTTAAAACATTCAAATTCCATAAGGGAGACATTCGACTTTGTTAATATTCATAGCCATCTAAAGATCTAATGTGTGAACCATACAACCTTAAATAAAAATTCCCAACCTTTGTCATGAACGGTGCACTTTGAAATTTTGCATTTTAAATGTTAAAATAATCATGCCTTAAATTTCTGTTTGTTTGTTTACAGAGTCATTGATCAGATGTGCTTTGCTTTAAATAGCATATAAATAGTCTGATGGGAAAGGATAGGATTATCCCCAAAGGCAAAATGAGAGTAATGACATAAGCCTTTAATTTCTGAATGAAATTAGTAAGCAAAATAAAATGACTTGCTCTCCCATAATGTTAACATGCACAGAACTGTGGGGATTATGGGAGCCGTATTTGTACTTTTTCACGTGAAAATCATTTATTCTGGGTTCTCCGGAGAGAGCTTGTTTACCGATCTTTTCATGATATAGGATCAAATATTAGCTTAGAGAAAGTTTTGAGTTTGCAAGCATATATCTTAGATCTGAAAGTTATCAGATATTAACAGCACACCTACAGGAGAAACCCAATGGCTAAGTGTCAGCAAACATAGTGAATTTATCACATGCTATCAGTTCTTCAACTTGGAAAAAAATCCTTTTTTGAGGGTGGAAAGGGGCAATTTAACCATATTTATTTCTGAGAAGAATGTTCCCATGGCTTAACACATAGTTCGGCCTTTCCTTTTATATTCTCTGTATTTAATCCCAGGAAAAGTTTTCATTGTATATGCACTTAAGCAGATCCCCTTATTATCAAGGGAATAATTTTAATTCAAAGGAATAGAAAGAAATAATGTTAAAGAAAAAAAATACAGTGCTTTCAGACCTCATGCCAAAGTTAAAATTGCCATTTGTGCTTACTAATAGTCAAACCATTGTTCAAATGACCCTTCACAGAAAAACAGGTCCACCTACTACTTGGAACTCAGAGCTCAGAAGACAATTTGAAAAGGTAAATGGGGCCCTGCATTCAGAGACACATTTGCACATGCATTAAAAGATCAATGTACCTTTTAATTTACCCCATGGCAACAAATAGAAAGAATGTATGGTGTCCTTTCATGCAGTCAATGGTGGGTCCCGGCAACCAAACCAGCACATAAACTTTGTGCTTGGTTTCTTTTGTGGTGTGGTAAGTTGATCAGAAACAACTGAATCATGGAAAACCCCAAACTTTTCTAGCCTCAGCACTCAAATTAGGTGACAATCAGTGGACCTTGCCACACAGTATTGCTAACAGGGCTACCCAGTGACAGAGGAGAATAATCTTAGTGCATATAGTCTCTGGAGAAGGGTTAAGGATAGTCCATTTAATTTTCAATTAAAATCCTGATTCGCGATACATGCCCTATGTGCTAAAACAGGAAATTCTTGGCCTCTACCCTAAATATCAAGCTATAATGATAATCAACTTGCAAAATGACTTATTTCTAGAAGTTTCTATGCTGGGTATAGGTCATTTTGGCCTTGTTGGTATCAGAGGGAAAGAAAATAGAGGTAGAGAGAAGAGCCAGAATTGATAAGAAAACAACAACAAAAGAACTTGTTATGTAAAATTGGAAAGCTGCTGAAGTGCGTTTCAGTTGGATGTTCAGTAAGTTCTGTGTCTCTTATACGTGCTCAGTTTGCATGGCTAGTTGATTTTTAGATAAGTTGGATGACAAATCTGTCCCGGAAAAGACACTGTGAAACACATTTACTAATTTAAAATCCTCTTAAGTGTAGAAATTAGTTTTGGGCCCATTGCACTAGCAGGCAACATGTGGAAGGCTTAAAACACTGCTTTGATTCCATCTGTTGTCCAGATAAACTTTCCATGAGTAGCAGAGTATCAGAAAGAGGGCTCCCCCCTCTTGGGGGGTTCCTACGCAGCAGCCTTGTATCTTGGCTATTCTGTTTCTGTCTTGCCACACACACCTCAGCGATCCTTTTGACTCCTGTACAGCTCTCTCTCTCTCAGTTCTTACCAGTTCCTATGCAGAGTTTAGCCACAAACTGTACTTTCATTTACATCCCTTTAGAGGCTTTGCTAAATTCTTCCAATATAGTGTAGGCCAGGGAAAAGATTATGAAACTACTGGGTTAACTGTTTTACTTGTTAGAGTCAGCAGCTTCTTTATCTCCCTTATTCACGTTGTTGAGATCTGTCTTTCTTGTGTATTATGGGATGTTGAGAAGCCTGGCAATGAAAGAATGGAGAGAAAAGGAAAGAATGAAAGTTTTTTTTTGTCTTGTTTTTGTTTTTTAGAAGAAGACTACTTTTGACAGAAAATATTATCCATAGCTTTGTGTAGAGATGGCACTGAAGTGGTTCTTCGGGAGAGGATACAGACAGTCATCAAAATGGAAGAGGAAAGCATCCCAAAGGTGGTAAAGGGATGAGCAATGTCTCAGAGGCAGAAGAATCAGAAGATATAAGAAAGGGAGAATAACAGAGATGGATGGGTAAACCAAGATCCATGGCTAAAGGTGAGGGAGACCACAAAAGGCATGGGATATTGTAGTGAGAAATATAGACTCTTATCTAGAGACAATAAAAGAGCCATTGGAAATTTATGAGCAAGGAGGAACCATTAATAAAGCAGTGGGTGCAGCCATAAAGGGATTGGCAAGAGAGTCTATTATAGTAGGTTAGAGAAGACTCTGTAGAGACACACACTTCATAATCATGGTGGCAGAGATTGTAAAGAGTGGACAGATTATGCTGGTAACTTGCTTTGATATGGAGGGTGATCTAATAAAGACAGCAAAGCAAAAGGAGCCAAAATAAACTGACTTTGGGTGATAGAGGCAACCATTAACACAAATGGAAACTGGTGTGATGGAGACATCACATGCTGTCAGTTTTCAATATATTTAGGGATATATTTCCATAAACTAACTATATGGAGATAAAAGAACTAAAGAAGAAATATATACATTTAACATCACTGAACATTTTCATAAAGCATAGTCACAATGCAATTTAGCTCAGTTTGGATACAAACGAATTTGTATAGAGCTAGACAGAAAACATTTGTTTTAGGACCCATGGCAACTTTAAAATGCCTAGCAATTTCCTTAATGTAACTTCTTTAATGACTGCATTCTGTACACAGCAATTGTTCATCCAATGGGTTTCTTGTGCAAAACAGTGTACAAAAGTTATTGCATTTTCAGTGTGTACTGACATACAACTCAGCAACTGCAAAAATATGGCATTTGTAAAGAAACTAAAATGGATTGTATTTAAGATCATTCATTCGATTTGGGAGCATGGCTTATTCAGCAAAGTATCTATAGTGTAGTTAGGACAACCTGAATTCAGATCTCTAGCACCCATGCACAGAGACAGGTGTGTTGGGTGTGTGCAGCTGTGTCCCAGCATAGAAACTGGGCATTGCAGACAGGAGGATTCTTCAAGTTCACTTGGCAGTTACTCTACCTAAACCAGTGATCTCCATGTTCACTGAGAGACCCTGTTTCAAAGTATAAGGTAGAAAGTACATGAGGAAGATACTTATATTCCCTTTTAGTCTCCATGTGCCCATATAGACAGACAAATTTACATTCTCACTTTTGTTAATATTTGTTTAAAATAAATCCATAAACAAATCCATACTTAGCAATGAAGTTCCATCTTTGACACGTTCAATTTTCTTCTATTTCCTTTTTCTTTTCTTCTTCTTCTTCTTCTTCTTCTCCTCCTCCTCCTCCTCCTCCTCCTCCTCCTCCTCTTCCTCCTCCTCCTCCTCTTCCTCCTCCTCCTCCTCTTCCTCCTCCTCCTCCTCTTCCTCCTCCTTCTTCTTTTGGTTTTTCGAGACAGGGTTTCTCTGTGTAGCCTTGGCTGTCCTGGACTCACTTTGTAGACCAGGCTGGCCTCGAACTCACAGTGATCTACCTGCTTCTGCCTCCCAAGTGCTGGGATTAAAGGTGTGTGTGACCACGCCCAACTGACATGTTCAATTTTCTGACTAAGCCTTAAGGAAATCTTTCACAAGAGTAACTAACAAAAACCACTGGGTTCCTCAAAAACTAAAAACAGCTCTATCATATGACCCAGCTCCAACATTCCTGGATATTTAGTCAAAGAATTCCAAGTCAACACATTAGAGATACTTGCACATACATCACTGTTCACTGAAGCATTGTTCACATGAACAAGTTAGGGAATCAACTAGGTGTGTATCAGAATAGAAATGGATCAAAGAAATTTTATATACATACATACATACATACATACATGCATGTATACACATGTACGAACAAAGTCATTTCCAGAAATATGGGTGGAACTAGAAATAACCACATTAAGTGAATTAAGCCAGTTTCTGAAAGACAAATACCATTTTCTTTCATTTTTCAGTCTAAGTTTTTATGCAGGTACATAAAACCATATATACATAGGGTGTGACAGTAGAAACAAAAGTGTCTAGAAGAGCAAAGGGGACAAATTAAGGGGTGGTGAATGGGTAAAGGAGGGGAGGGTGATGGAGTATGGTGGGTGTGCTCAAAGGATATTATTCACATGCATGGCCATGGTCTTACTTAAGCCAGCATGACAAAAGTGTGCTGTCTAACTCTCACAGAGCATTTGCTTAGGTTGGGCCAAAATGACCAGTGATCTTGATGAGTGTTTAATGCCAGACTTCTTTGATTGGCTTAGATTAAGAGGACTTCTGGGAGCTTTCTGGGAAAGCCACTAGAGGCCTTTTATTATCAATTTTTTCCTTGAAACACCCCATTACACACTCAGAGTTTCTTCCTTTAATTTTTGATTTCTTGGAAAATCTAAATAGATCTGCTTAATCACAACTTTATATATAGGATTACCTATATTTTTCCTCAACAGACTGACAATATATAAGCACCCCACATGTCTTCAGCCACGCTTATAACTACAAGATAAGAGGAAATTTTCATGTTGAGAAACTCATTTTTACATTTCATTAGAAATACACAATGGGCTTCCAAGAAGTCCCCAAATTCCTAGTCACATTTCCACAGGGCTTTCTCTGTAGTCTTTCTCATTTGACGGACAGCATCCAATTTACAAAACTGGGCCTCATCTGTAGAACATATCACATATAGTTTACCAATAAGGGGTTACTGTGTGATTTATCTCAGCTAGAAGAGTCAAAACTTTCTAGAGAATGAGAAACATTCCATGTGTGTGCAGCTTCTTATCTGGTCCTATTTGACCACATAAATGTTAAATGGCAAGCATTAGCATTCTAACCAATTAGCTAGATTCAACTATATGTACGTTACACATCTCCAACATGCAACTCAACTCCGTTTTCACCATTCTCTCCTCCAAGTCATGTTTAACTTGGCTTTGTTTTCATTCTTGCCTTTTCTGCTTGTTTTCTTTGTAGTAGCCAGAATGAGTTGATAAAGATGATGATCCTATATCCATCACCTGCTCAAATGTTATAGCCCTCTGCATTTATGTAACTCCAAACTTTTAAATATTACTAAGCCAGCAAAGTATGATCTGTCCTCTACTTACCTTAGCCATAACTACAAGACAATAAGAAGAAGATCTTTCCTATCTTGGGTTGTCATGCTTTTATTTGTATTGGAAATACTCTCCTATCTTGCTTCATGACTATTTTAACTTATAATTCAGGAGTTAGTTTGGGTAGTCTTTGCCTCCTTTGGCATATTACCTAATCTGTTCTCCCTCAATATCATACATTCTTTCTTATTTTCCCCAGTTTATATTATAGATGTTTTCCTTGCCCAACTATAATTTCTTTGGGAGCAATAGTCACCTCTTCTCTTTGTGAGTCCATGTCTCACTGTGTCATGTACACAGCAAATGTTTAATAAGTATTTGTTGAAGCACTGAAGGATCAGGTTACTGTAAAGAGAGACAGCTACATATTAAATACACTTAGTTGAATACATCTAATTGGTTAGAATACTGATGATGCTTACTATTGGTCAACTATGTGGCCAAAGGGGACCAGATGGGGAACTGTGTGCACATGGAATGTTTCCGGTTCTCTGGAATGTCTTGGTTCTTCTGGCTAAGAAAAATCACACAGCCACTCTACCTCCATTAAAATCATGGCTCAAATTCCAGCCTAGAATCAATGTCATTTTGTCTTGCAGACGTCACTTAATAGATTGTCTTTTGATTTATTTTTTTATTAGAACTTTTTGAGGAAGGAGAGTCATTTATCTTCATCCTTAATATTGCATTAGCATTTCCACGACACAAGTTTATCATGGTGGAAGATTCTTTGTTTGCTTTTTCAGGAATACTGTAGTTCTAAAATTAAGAATTATAACATACTAAAGTGAAAAAAAAGCAATAATTTTCAGATTTAGTAAAGACTGTAATAATATAAGTTATTCATGAGATTCAGAGACTGGGAGAGGCATTCCAAGTGGAATGCCATCTAGAATTCCAAGGATGACTGGAATACTTTCTTTCCTTGCAACCTAATAGGCTTCGTATAGACCAGTGGTTCTCAACCTTCTTAATACTGTGGCACTCTAATATAGTTCCTCATTTTGTGCTGACCACAACCATAAAACTATTTCATTGCTACTTAATAACTATAATTTTGCTACTATTATGAATCAATACATAATACGTCACACCCGTGGGGGTTGCAACCCAGAGGTTAAGAACCACTGGTCTAGAGAAACAAGTTGGACCTATTAAAAAAGAACCAGAACAAAATGTATGACTGGCTCAGCATACTCCCTCCTAGGCTGCATAGAGCCAGCTTTCAGGATGACACGCTGTCCCTAGGATTTCCCTGGCTCAGATGGTCCTCTCTGCATCCTGTGTGTGTTCCCTGGGTTACTGCCTGCACACCGGGCTAATTGGCTCTCACTTTTTATTTTCCTCCTCCACGTAACGAGTCGTTCTTGCTCCACAACAGGCTCAAAGAAGAGAATAATTCAGCGTGAAGTAAAAGAGTTGGAGGAGGCGTAATGTCAAATTAAAGATCCAGCAAATGTGTTCCTGGTAAAATTAAGGAGTGTGGGTCATCAGCTCCTACAGCCTTTAAGCGCTTTTTTGCTGAGCAGCTGGAGGTCATCCAGTGACTCAGAGCAGGAAGCCAGCAAAATAATGGCAATATTTTCCTGAGTGTTTAAATTAGCCTTTGCTTAGGGAAATGATGAATAATTGCTGTGGCTGAGTTGTATAAATAGACACATATTATTTATATAGGATATGTATTTTTAAT
Organism: Acomys minous; assembly: GCF_964271855.1. NCBI lineage: Eukaryota > Metazoa > Chordata > Mammalia > Rodentia > Muridae > Acomys > Acomys minous. The sequence continues at coordinate 124,767,592 of NC_140484.1, read as the reverse complement.
AGGAAAAAAAAATCTATGTTCCATTTGTTTGGCTTTCAAAAGCAAACTGCCGGTATGATTTTAGTAAATGGATAGGGTAGACCTTCATTCATACTTGAATTCTAATGCACCTGCACTTAACTCTGGAGGGACCTCTAAGTGTTTTCATTACATTGCTAAAAACCCATTACCATATTTAGTAAAAAATATTTCAAATAACCTGCATGCATAGCTAATATTTCCTGAGTGGTCAGGATTTATTCCAAATATGTGAACCATCTCAAGGATTCATCTTAGTATGTCCAAGAACAAGTATTATTTTTAATTGTGTTCCGTAGGTGAGAAAACATCTCTATCCAAAGCCTGGCAGCTAGTGAAGGGCAGAGCTGGGCTTCAATCTACTTGCTCTGACCTTGAGTTTATATTTCTCTCTACTGTGTTGAAGCTCTTTAAAATATATTTAGTCTTACTAAGTGTAGGGGCAAAATTAATGCCATATTCTATATGTAATTTATATTCTACAATTAATGCCATGGTCTGTAAGAAAGTTGTCCTCCAGGTGATTCCACTATTTCCTGCATTCTGGGAAAGACCATACACTGCCACAAACTAAACCTGGCAGCACTCTCCGGAAGACACAATTAACACCCGAGGATCCCTGGAGATTCAGCCTCCTGGACCCAACCTGCTGGAAGGTCTGCATTCCTGAGACTCACAGCTTTCCCTGGAGATCTGGTCCCCACCCAGTCTGACTAAAGGACTGTGTTCCTGAGACTCACGACCCCTGCTTATGGTTTTGTCCTTGCTTCCCTGTGACCCCCACCCCTAATTACAGTTTTTCCTTATAAACCCATTGCCCTTGAAGCTCCAGTATCATTCTCCTATCCTGCTCCATCAGGAAGGATTGTGATCTGAAGCTCTGAGCCCATAATACAGGACCCTTTGTTTGTTGCATGGGTGTCGAGTCCTGGTGGTCTTTTTGGGGGGTCTTGTGATCTGGGTAATCTCGGCATAACACTAAGTATGTGGATTTAATGAGGCAATTCCACTAGTAAATGGCTGAACTAGTTTTCTAGTGTGTTTGGCTCTTGTGTTGAAGACGGAAAACACCACTTAATGCTGCTCACCAGATAGGGTGAAATGCTTTTTATCCCCAATCACATAGACATTAAATAGGTTATAAATAAAAATACTATAACAGTCTAATGATTACCCAGTCATAATCTAAAATATTTAATTGTGAGGCTAGGTGATGGTGGTGCATGCTTATTATCTGAGCACTTGAGAGACACACAAGAGCTCCGTGAGTTCGAGGCCGCCTTTGTATATAGAGTTAGTTTCAGGACACCCAAGGCTGTACAAAGAAACCCCGTCCCAAAAACCAAGCAAACAAACAATTTAGTTGTCTTAGCTAATTATTAAAAATTTCTGAAACATCTGAATACTATTTGAGTAATGCTAATATCAGTGTTATAAATGACATTAGTATGATGATTTAATTTCACTGTTCACTCAGTTTCTTGGAACCAGAAAAGAAGCCCATAGACATCTGTGAAAGTTTCCTAAAGCAAGCCTAACTTCGTTTGCCCCAAGTTAAAACCAATGTAGTACTTATTGGCTATAACACGCAATATAAACATAAAGTCAAATATACATTTAATTATCATAGTTAAATTGAAATTAATATAAATTTAATATATTTTAGTGCAAAAATATAAACATAAAAATTAAAAGAAATCACACTATGAAATATAATGTAGTATTGGAAAATATTGTTGTGTTTGAAGATTTAATTTTATTCATGTGTGTGTGTCCATATGAGCGAATGGCATGTGTGGGTGTGTGATCTCTTGCAGCTAGACTTACATGTCGTTGGGAGTCATCGGATGTGGGTGCTGGGCCTTCTAGGTGCAGCAAGCTCTCCTAACTGTTTAGTAATATCTTGAGCCCCAGTAAAGATTATCTTTAATTGTTAGTTACATTAATATATTGTTATATTAGAGAATTTGCCATGTGAATCTGAAATATGAGAAAGCATTAATATACTTCCCAAGTTAAAATGAGCCAGTCTGTTAAAAATCATAAAAAATATTAAGTAGAGCTTGTTATTATTATCACTTATGCCATTTCCTACATATGCTTTCCTCATGTGAGTTTGTGTGTAGAGTTTTGGTTTCCTTGAGGCATCTATTAAAAAAAAAACAAACACTATTATGGAGTGTCAAACCTGCTGGTAAGCAATGACGGTCAGAGAATTAAAGGCTACTATGGGTGGGCTAGTGAGTAAATTTCAGAGAGATGGTTTTGCCATTTTGCACCTCAGTATGAGTTTTCTTACCTTTTGGCCCTTTGAAAAGCTTGATCTCCACCACAGTCTCCAAGATGGGTCGTCTTCTGCGCACATAGAGCCGCACAATGGACCCTGCTTCTTTGAGGGCTTCGACTGCTTTACTGTGGGAAACCTCTGACACGTCAACCTCGTTCACCCGCAAGATACAATCATTGACCCTGCAAGGGAGGAAGGAGGCAAGGTTCAGCAGTAGCTAGGAGCCTGCGGCGCAGACTTCATTACAACTGTCTACGTAAACAAGGGGACAAGGGCGTGAGAGATTGAAAAATTTTCAAATTTAGAAAGTTACCTACATACCATAATAGAAGTCAAGTTAAGCTCACGTTCCTTGGCTACCCAGCATTCCACACACTGATCACAAGGCTAGCCAGTTTCCTTTTTAGACCCAACTATAGTAGTGTTAGTAGGAATCCATAGCATATGGCATAGGTAGAAGGCCCTGCATTTTAAGATATCTGTCAATGACATCATTATTTTTACTGTCTTAGTTGGTTGGACTGAAAGTTATTATTTAAAGGCCTCTCTGAACTTACTATGGCAGACTATACAGACACAACAGATGTAATTTTATCACTTAACTTTGCAAAATTCTTAACTCGCTACATATAAAAGTGTTATACAATAACTGTAGAGACTCTGAAAAAATATGACTATGTAGGAAGAAGAACAAAATGCAAAACAGTGTGTTTAGCTTGTTGGCAAATTATCTTTAAATATCTTTTGCCTGGAATTCATCTCACACTATTATAAATATTGGAGCGTAGACTTAATGAAACTCGAAGAGATCCTCAGATAATCCTGCCTAAGACATTTCCTTTAAAAAAAGACTAAGGATTATACAATATGTTAATTGTTTCTGTCTTCACACAGGGAGGAATCATTTGACTTCCTTTCTAGTTAGTTTATTTTTTATGATAATTATTAGAACATGAGTCACTGCTAGGAGCAAGGGTTTCGGATAGAAAGATTTCTTCACTCTGCCCATTCATTTTACTATTCCCCATCTCAGGTTACCTTGTTAATCCTAGTCAAAGGTGAGCAACTATTCTTGCCCGATCCCTTCTTCCCTCCATCAATCTATATTCGGAAAAGTCTACAGAGCTCATGTAGTAGCTATCAAGGTCATTATTTTTTTCCCATCTTCCCTGCTACATCCTGAAGTCAATACCACCTCTTTCCTAGGTAACTTTCATAGCCTCCTGCCCAATACTCTTGTGTCCTCTTTGTTATCTTTGAATTCCTTCTCCATAAAGTGTCCAAGGAGAAGTGAATGTGGTTAGTGCGAGGCCTGTGTTATCTCATTACTACAAAATAAGCTCCATTTTAATGGAAAATGACCTCAACATGAACTACAGTTTCAAAAAAGAAGAAAAAAAAAACCCACAAAAATGTGCTTCAACCACTCACCTCTGATAATGTTTAACCATTACCCCTAGCAATGGACTAATCAGTAAATACCTGAAAATTACCACATGGTCTAGATTTTCTATTCAACAGTTGCTGGCCACCTACCTCTGATAACATTTAACTGTCACCCCTACCAACATTTAAACAGTAAATACCTGAAGATTACTCAGATATACTTTTCTTTTTTTTTTCCTTTTTTAAAAAACATTTTATTTTATTAATTTATTCTTATTACATCTCAATGGTTACCCCATCCCTTGTATCCTCCCATTCCTCCCTCCCTCCCATTTTCCCCTTACTCCTCTCCCCTACGACTGTGACTGAGGGGGATTTCCTCCCCCTTTATATGCTCAATAGGCTGAGTAAAACAATTATAGTTTGGCCACCCGGACACAATAAATCATGTTCTTTTACTCATTAATTGGTAAAATGCCAATCAATCAGAGAACTAACAATTCTGGAAACTGGAATTCTCTAAACCTTGCTGTAATCCCAACAAAAACCCTGCTGACTTGGATCTTGGGGATCTCAATCCTGATCTGCTGCATTAATGGTTGTGAGCTCCTGTTTGGGTTTGAATGAAACAACCCTTGTGTATTTGCATTGGAATCGGCTCCTTGGTGGTCTTCTGAGGTCCTCACAATCTGGGCACAACAGTCAATGTGGGTACAATAACCAACTTCTATTCCTTACTTTTTCCTTCCAATGTCCAGTTTTGTCCAAGAGATACAGTCATTAGCAAGTATTTGTTGAATATGAAAAAAAATAGCAATTCAAATTTAATTGTTGGATTTCCCTCATCTAAGTTTTTAAATATGGGTAATTTTCTCAACCTCTCTAAGCCTCCACATACATTAATAATAGTAATATCTACTATGAAGGTTTGAGGGAATAAACTAGACAAAATACACATAAGCCTTTCCATAGATCCAAGCATATAATAAACTCCTAATGAATGTGTTGACAGAGCAGTATGTATTAATGTATAATATTCCTAACAATGTTTTTTAAAAAATAGCTTTGTGGAAACAGACTAATGTCTATTGTGGAAATTAGTAATAATATAAGTAGTCAAGCCCATTTAGTTTATTAGAGATACTGGCAGCTTGGGGAGAGATTGGATTGTAGGACACTATTAGAGAGGTCAAAGTCTGGCATATCTGGATAGCCAACTGAGCTTGGTCTATTTTGATGATCCCCCTTTCTCAACAGGGTTCTCTCTTTCCCTGATCTAGGCACCTCCAGGTCCCCTACGGAGCATCACATAGTCCTCAGGGAAGATTACAGGCCTGACCCTTTCCTGATAAAACATGTTTAGCAAGCACCTGGAGATTTTTGTAAGTACCTTCCACACTATGCTAAGGAGATACTAACCTTAGGCAAATGACTTTAATCATGCCTAGAAGTTCTTCCCTATCCATAGAATAATTAAGTACTGTTTTTCCTTCTTGTGATAGGACCCCATGCTACTGCATGTAAATGAGGTACTGTACCACTGCATGTAGATTAAGTATCCTCCCCAGTGAATCAGACATACTCATCCACAAACCCCTCCCCACTGCCCAAGGTTTATAAATAAAGCTTGGCTGGCTTGTTCTTATTTGATCCCACCATTCCCCTACCATGACTGTCAGAGAGCCCATTTATCCTGGGAAAGAATTGCAGCTGGATGTCAGAGGCTTGACTGTTGGTCAAAGCAGTCAAGGCATGGATGGCAGAGCTGCCTTCCATGGGTGAAGCACCTGTAGAGCCTGCTGGGCCTGTGTCTCACTGGACCTGCCTTTTGGCTGGTCTCTGGCTTCCACCCACTTCCTGTGCCATGCTTAGAACAGCACGAAAGGCTATAACACTTTGGTGTCATCATAAGCTTGTGGAGCTCCAGAGGCTCCACTGCTGTCCGATACCAGCGAATTTTATTCTAAAAGAGCTAAGTTGTAACACCCAGTGGAAAATCATTTCCATGTCCCCTGGTGAGACTGGGAGCCTTGACTAGCACACGGTCCTCACCCTAAAGTTCTTTAGCCATTCCTGAGAGGGAAATGGGACCTTTCATCTCAAGGTCTATCCATTCTTGTCTGGAAGCAAGCAGTGCTTAGACTGACCGTCCAGAAGTGGAATCCAGGCCTGTTCTCGGTTCTTTTCTTTCTTCCTGTCTCTCTCTCTTTCTTTCTTTCTTTCTTTCTTTCTTCCTTCCTATCATCTAACTTCATCATCACCATCATGATCATCACCATCAATCTTCTACCTATCTTCCATCTTTCTATTTGTACTTATTTATTTTTTGCTGTACTGAGTGGATAAGCTTAGGACTTCCTGCATCCTTGGCAAGTAATCTAGTACCAAGATATACCTTGATCCCTTAAGCCTTTATAGTAGAAAAACTGTATCTAGTGTGATGTACCATTTCACGTATATCAGGCCTACCAATTCAAAATATGTCTATCATGGGTATATTATATAAAAGCATGGGGAGCAGTTTTAAGTGTATTTTTCCATAATTCTTCATATGTTTGTTTAAGAAACTGATATTACAACCTTTGCTTTTATGTGAACATGCAGCCTTAAAATCCTGAAATGGAAGATTTCACTAATATACAGCAATGTTATTTCATCAGAACAGATGGAATAGTTTTAGTAGGTTTACACGATACACTTCCTCTCTAACAACAACAAAATCCAGAAAACTACCAATTAAAATAGTTTTGAGAATGTAGGCATGCATCGGGGATGCCAGCCGCCCCGGAGCAGCTGGTCCTTTGAGAGTGGCTAATTTTGTCATCTCATGGTAATAAAAAAACATGGTTTACCATCACCCCATGTTCAGAATACTAATCATAGCTTGACCACTACTCTTCATAGAAGGGAGCAGTAGAAAAAAAAATTGGAGGCTATATCTATTCAAACTCTAGTACTTAATTCCTTTTGTATACAGTGGAATCTTTAATCATTTAGTTACATGTATAAATAAAAAACAGCCTCACCCAGCTGTTTCTGAATACAGAGGTAAAGTAGGTACCTTTAATATAGTACATAAAACACAAGGCTAGCAAAGAGGAGTCTGGATTTGAGTCCAGCTGCAATGTAAAGACATATCGTCTCTTTAGATTCCACGTAAGAAAAGAAGCAAAGCCATTGATGGGGAGAGGAGTCATCAGCCAGTTGGTGGGTGTAGATACATATAACACTGGAGGTGTGAAAGTTACAGATAAGTAGGTAAAAACATGTTCAGAGTGACTTGCTTAAAAGAGAACATAGCAGAAGTAAAAATTTTTTTATTAAAGCAAGGGAGCCAACGTTATGTTTTAAGTTTTAATTACTGTGCCTAAAAGATCCATAAAACAAAATGCCTCTAACCTGTAAGAATCTTCCCCAGATTCTCCTGAGGTACCGGAGACTATTGTTTATGGAGATCACAAGCAATGTGTTTTTGCTCCTCTAAGCAAGTTTGTTTGAACCAGTGTAAGGGCAAAATGAATGCCATATTCTATATGTAATGTATATACTGCAACTAATGCTGTGGTCTGTGAATGTTCTGTGAGAACTTGTCCTCCAGGTGACTTCACTTCTTTCTGTGTTCTGCCCTAAACTAGACCTGCCAGCAGTCTCCAGAAACTCCACCTGAGGGATTAGATTCAATTAACTCCCAATGATCCTCTGAGATAAAACAGCCTCCTGGACCCCAACCTGCCTGAAGATGGACATTCCTGTGACCCACAACTTCCCTGAAGATCCAGCCTCCACCCAACCTGCCTAAAGATCGACATTCCTGTGACCTAAAACTCCCGCTTCCGTTTATGAACCCACTGCCCTTGAAGCTCTGAGTCACTCTCAATCCCGTTGCATCAGAAGGATTGTGATCTGAAAGTCGAGCTTGTATTAGAAGACCCTGTGTATGCTGCATTGGTATCGCGTCCTGGTGGCCATTTTGAGGGGTGGGTCTCGCGATCTGAGTGATCTCTGTATTACACTGGGCAATCTCGGTATTATACCAGACGTGCTTGATCACATTTAGGTGGGAGGTACGTAGGTAAGAAATATATCTGCACGAATATGTCAGGATGTTTGCCCCTGATTAGACCTCGTGGGAAATGTGTAGCCTTATGTGTTTGCCTTTGTAAGCCTCAGCAAAATGTGACTTGTCTCCATTCTGGGAACCCAGAAATGGATCTGGGCACAGTCCTTTACCCTGGCTAGTATTTAATTAAAGTGTGCTTCACATTTGACTTAAAATTGTGGTAGTGTTCTTAATCTTGCTTGGCGGGTTTAACAGACATTAACTCTGTGCTCTGTTAGTCTGGTCTCTTCAATCATTTTTTTTTCATTTAGTTCATGAAGTATTGATCTCTATTTTATAAATAGAGGTATATCAATGGTAAGGTCACTCACTGTTGGTGCAGACAGGGACATGATTTCCAACTTGCTTTACATTTTCTATGCTAATACAAAGAATTTAGAGGTGTTTGCTTTACATTAAACTAAAAAAAAAAAAGATGATGAATCTGATTGGACGTATTAAAAGAGACAATGCCAAGCCAGAGAACTAGGACATTCAACTCCCTCCCCTCCCCCCAGTTACTTGAAATAGAATCTGGCCAGAGGGCCACAGCTATTTAAAATTAATTTGTTTACTCTAACTGAAGATAACCTTTGTGAGTAAAGTCACCCCTTCATTTTAAGGCACATGAATGTATCCTTAGCTTCAAGCTAAAGTAATGCATCATCCCAGCATGAAGTCAGCCTCTGTCATATCTCTGAGCCATTGCATAAGAAAGCCATTTGCATAGAGACTTTCTCTTCACTGTGCTGCTGTGACTGACAGCTTCACTACGCATTTACTCTTTCAGATATAAGTCTGCAGTTTTGCCTGGGGCAATTTCATCTTGTGGAACAGAACTGGCCACTCAGTTTTTGGGTGTTTTTTTTTTTTTTAATAGTTGCCTGGAATTTCCTTTTGCAATTCTGATATATTCCCTTCAATAGAATATATTAGAAACAGACATTTATTTAAGCATCAGCATTAATCTGTGCACAGAAACACATTTGATCTCTTTATTTATCAATGAAACAGCCTCTCACATGATGAGGCATCACTCAAAATTAATATTCAAGAAATTATTGGTTCTCTGTTGAGAATATAGTTTGAAATAACATGTAAAATATACTTTTTCTCCCCTAGGTACCAATGTATGCTTTATTATTAAAGTAAGATTCGTTATGTGATTATATATGTATATATATTAAGTATATTAATTTATCTTTTAAATATTCTAAAATATCCTTTCTTAGTCATAACATACATTAAAAGTTGCAAATATTGCTGTTTTCTATACAAAGAAATATTAGAAAGAAAAATGCCAGTTTGTGGTTCTCATTCTTCTTTCATTTTATTAATTACAATTTATTCACATTACATCCCGATTGTTAGCCCTTCCCTTTTCTCCAATTTCCACCCTCCCTCTCTCTTCTGTCCTATGCACATCCCCTAGACTACTGATAGCGGGACCCTCCTATGCTACTGTCTGCCACAGCTTATTAGGTCTCATTAAAATAGCCTGCATCCGTTTCCTCTGTGTGCCTGAAGGGCCATCTGCCAAGGGGCAGTGTCCAAATTGTGGGTACCAGAGTGCATGTCAGAGGTTCAGCATCAATCCCTTTCCTCCCCAGCACACTGACAATCAGCTATCCACTGGCTACATCTGAACAGGGGTGGCTTGGTTCTCTGCATGCATTGTCCTTGGTTATGCATCAGTTTGTGCAGCCCCCCCTATGTCCAGATCCACAGGACTTGATGGTCTCCCCGTGGAGTTTCTGCTCCCTCCCAGACCTTCCATCCCCTACTCTTCCGTACAACTCTCAGCGCTCTGCCCAGAGTCCCCATTCTTCTGGAGTAAAGAGATCATGAATGTTTTAAAAACATATCTTTTATGTTCCTTCTACAACCTATATGATAGGCATATAATGTTTCAACTAACCGAAGAACAAAGTATATGTGCCTTTTCCATATATATCTGAGGTGTTCTCTCAACTCTAAAACTTAGGAGCTGTTTCTTTAAGGAACTCATTCAAAATCTCAAAGCTGATATTTCTACATCTGAAAATGGAGATACTATGTATACAGCATGGATACAATAAGACAATGCAATAGAAATAACTAAGATAGTTCCTGATAAAAGGTAACTCACTATAAAGCTCAGACTGGCCTCAGACTCACAGAGATCAACCTGCCTCTGCCTCTAGAGTCCTGGAATTAAAGGCCTGTGCCACTATGGCTGTATGCATTTAACTTTTATTTCAACGTTATTGTGTCTTCTGAGAAGCTGTTTCAGGCCTACTTGGTTTGTTCAGTGTCTCTCTGTTAGGATCCCCCTACAAAATACTAATAGAATTACCAGACTTAACAAATAAAATTAAAATTCACCCAGTTAAACTTGAACTCACATAAATAAAAATGGCTATTCAAATTTTTAAAAAGTACATTTTGAAATATTAGACTGTTTTACACCATGCTTGGGACATGCACTGAAATTATTTACATTTATTTGAACTTAAAATTTAACTGAGGTACTTTATAAACATACCTTATACTAAACTAAAAACTGTCTGCCATACAGTTGGAAATATCCTATACACTGCATATTTTAATCAAACTAGGACCATTGAAGGTTACATAGCTGTCTTCATTTATTAATAGTAACTAAAGTTTAGGGATATAATAGTTAGCTATATGTAATACACAATCTACACCTTTCTGGTTTATTAAAAATAAGTATATGGACAGGGTATGGTAGCACATAAATTTAATTCCAAAATTCAAGAGGCAGAGGCAGGGGGATCTCTATGAATTTGTAGCCAGCCTGTTCTACATAGCAAGTTCCAGGCCAGCTAAGGCTACGTCATGATGTACTACCTCAAAAACAAAAAACAAAATATAAAAATCAAACAAACAAACAAAACCCCCAAAAACATACAAACAAAAAATCCAAAACAAACAAGCAAACAAAAATCTGTGATTTAAGAACTAATCACAAGTGACCATCAGTAGAGCCAGGGAATTAGATTCCTGTCTCCTGCAATTTCTTACAAAGTAGGTCTGGAACATGAAAAGATTCAAATTCTCAAGTTCTTAATGAACCTGGCTGTCCTGTCTATACTTTTTGAAGGAGCAATCTGCTTCACTCATGCCAATTCCAAAAGGAGTGGAAGTTCTCAATCTTATGAAGACCAAGTGATTATGCTAAACATCTTGAGTTCTGATTACACAACTACTCAGAAAGTTTGCAACTTTTCAGTATTTGGAACAAATCTCAAAAGGAACCTGGGCCAGGAGACAACAGTGGCACATCATGACAACTATGCAGATCCAAACTACTTTCCAATGTATACTTTATGCTATACTCTTTCTCACACTTCCGTCAGCATTAACCAATTAAGAATTACCAAAGGGTCACTTTGTTCTCCGTTTTATAAATAGGGCTCTGCTCTCCTCACTATCTTTGGGTGAGAGTAACTGCGTTTATTATGCGTAGATAAGCCATCTTCTACAGCGAATGTACTGTTTCTCCCTCTTCATTCGCCACCTCGTTTCCCTTATATAAAATGCTCGCAGGAGTCTCTGCAGCTGTCATCTGGGAAACATCACAGCTTTCCACAACGGGGGAAGAAAACTGCTATTTCAGCACTAGTGATTGGTCTTTTGGCTCTTTCCTGGAGAAGCAGAGCTGCCAGTAACAAATCTCAAGCCAGGCAGATTAATGAGTACAACAAAGAAAATGGGCATTGAGTAGGGATTTCAAAGGGAGAGAGCCACAGGACTGGACACTGCTGATTCTGTCCACTTTAATATTCTGTCCATGGACAGGAGGAAACATGTCACATTTCATGAGATGGGTGCTGTTCCTTCCACTTGGATGCAGCTACTGCGGCAGCTTCCTGCCTGGCTTTTCTGGTGCCAGGCTAACAAGCTGTTCTCTACTCCACCCTGAGACAAAGGTAGGCTCCCCTTCCCAAATCAAACTTGACAGTGTTTCTGTTTACTCCTCAATTTCTCCAGACTTACTTAACACATATAAAACAAAGGCTGACTTAATTTTATTTCTTTGACGGTTTTTATTTAAGACATAAACATCACGTATACGATCTAAATTTGGACCCATTCATCTTATCCTGCTCTCTAATTATGCCACTATATTTTATTTCATATTTCTTTCTGTCTTCCAAATATCTAGGTAAACCTGGCCTCATTCAAGGGCACGTTCCTACTCCATGGCCTCAGGAAATGTTTCTGGATGATTGAAATTCTCATTGCCCACAATGCCTGAGGTGCAAATAAAGACATGGTGGGTTCTTACCCAAAGCTGCAAGCTGGCTGGATACCTGACAGGAGACCCCGCATCATAAAATAACTACACCTTAGGGAATATGTCTTCAAACATTAGATTTACTCCTTCATTTCCCCCTATTCAAATATTTTCCAACCCTAGACATGGATGTCACACCAGACACATGGGGTTCATAATTATATGTTTTCATTCAAAGTTACTGTTGCTTTATGGTAGTGAGAAGCTCAGATATACAGGAAACAAAGTACAGTAGGAGGAACATTAGGTTTTAAATCATCCATGAATTCTAATCCTCTAGTTCACTAAAAAGTTAGGCAATTTTCCTCTGTGTCTTCACGTTGACTTCAATGATTTTAAAATTTTGCTTTATAACTAACATTCTAGAAACCAAAATTTCTGGTCATCTCAGCCTGGCATTTACTCATTTATTTGGAAGTACACCTCAAGTGGAGAGCTCTGTATTTCACTTTTCATTTTCAGCAAAGTAAATCATTCTAACACCAAAAAATTGCACTGAATGGGAGAGGTGTGTGTCTCCTTTTCTTTTTGTCATGCAGCTAATCTATAACACACACCACACACAGAGAGAGAGAGAGAGAGAGAGAGAGAGAGAGAGAGAGAGAGAGAGAGAAGAGAGAGAGAAGAGAGAGAGAGAGAGAGAGAAGAGAGAGAGAAGAGAGAGAGAGAGAGAGAGAGAGACACAGAGACAGAGAGAGACAGAGACAGAGACAGAGACAGAGAGACAGAAAGAGACAGAGACACAGAGAGATTTAGAGAGACAGAGAGAAGACAGTTTTAGATCCTCTCTATTACTTATTTCATCTAGTTTTCCAACCACCTACATTCTAGAAAATCTTATTACCACCCTTCTTGCCTCTAGCATTGTCTTTTATAACTCCTTAGGTGAGTTATAGTTTTTCTTGCTGAGATGAAACATCAGAACTGAAAACAAGTTGGGGAGGAAAGGTTTTATTTAGCTTACTTCTTCCACGTTATAGTCCATCATTGGAGGAAGTCAGAACAGGACCTCAAATAGTACAGGAACCTGGAGACAGGAACTGATGCAGAGCCCATGGGGGAGTGCTACTTACTGCCTTGTTCACCATGGCTTGCTTTGTCTACTTTAGTATAGAACCCAGGACCACCAACAGAGAGGTGGCCCCACCCACAGTGGATTGTTCCTACCTCATCTGTCACTAATTAAGAAAATGCTCTATGGCCTTGCCTGTAGCTTTCTTATCTTACTCTAGCATCAAGTTAGCATAAATTAGCCAGCACATCCCTTTTCTAACCTATTGTCAGAATGCTACTGAGACATAGACCTGATTGTTTTACCCTATATTTAATAGTCTTCAATTGTTCCCAACTACCAATGGCAGACTTGCAAGCATTTAAAATTTTGGGCTCAGAAGCCACATAACATGTATTTATAATTGTTTATAACTTATAGAAAAGGCACAGTTTTTATGATTTCTGCATCAGAAAAGAAAGGGGAGTAAGAAGGTGGCTTGGTGGAAGGTCTTATCTGTTTCCTTGAGAAGGTTCTGAGAGAACCAGGGTTAACATGCCTCAAACCTGTGTGAGTAGAGCCCAATGCCCAGAGGAGAATGGGGGCAACACCCTTTTTTCTTCAAGCTTTAGTGTCCCAGTTTAAATGAGTCTTTTTGTAATCCACAGAATGTCTTCCTGTAGGCTATTGGTAGCAAAGCTCTTAGAGACCTGTAGAATGAAGACTGAATATGTCTGTCTGTTTTAGAAAGACCTCCATTTGCACACAATTCTTTCAGCAATCTGATTGCTGTTGACCTCCCTGGTCCTGTCTCTTGTCATATGTTACTCTTCACAAACATCGCACACATTCCTGGTATAAGCCTCTCCTTGGCTAGCTAGGCACCTCTAGCTTTCAGTAGTTTGTTGAGTACTATACCTCTTTTTTTTTTTTAAACACCAGTGCCCACTCTATAGTTGCTTTAAAGTTTAACAGTAGAATTAGAAAATCAAGCTACTAAAATGTTATGTAAATGTTGCGGCACAGTGAGAACATACTAAGAAAAATTTGTTCTAAAAAGATTGAAGAAAACCTCTTACAGCATCTAAGGTGGCTGAGATTGAGGGTCATCAGGTGAGCAGAGAGGGAACACAGCTTTGGGAAGAGCTAAGCAGCTGCTCAAATGGCCAGTAAAAGTGATTGTGGAAGGCCTGAAATGATTGCTAAAGAATTTGGACTGAAGTGATGTTTATGCTTAAAGCTAGGTTATAGTTTTGTCAGAGACCCCGCCTACCTACACCTGTCTTAGTGAGGATAGGAAGACTTAAGTAGGTTTGAAAGGAGGGAAGAAGAAAGTATGGGCTACAGAGCAAAGAGTGAGTGCCTAATGGACCTCTGGCATTGACAAGGTAGGGAGAAGGGACAGAGGACATTGCTTATTAAGATCTGTTACATATGTCATTTGATTACATATGGGAGGCAAGGAAAGGAAAGAGGATTTTTAAAAATTTTTATTTATAAATTGTGAGTCTCTCAGGGGAAAATGTACCTTATTTACGTTTGAATGTTTAGCACCCCCAGTGGTGCCTGGAACAGAGTCAGCACAGATTATATAGGCTTCATAAATGCATAAACTTATAAGTGTGGTAGCTAGTCAATGACATCTTTGCTGCATATATCCACACTTTCTCAAGTTATGCCATAAGGATGCCCTCTTCTCTTGTCATTTCATCCTCTCTGACATAAAATGAATGAGCTCCAATTTATTCCCTCTAAGATACAAGCCATCATTCAGTCATATTTGCATTCAATAAAAACCCCAGTGTCTCAACAACAACAACAACAACAACAACAACAACAACAACAACCAACCAACCAACCAACCACTAACAATAAAATCTCAAGGATCACGGAAGACATTCACATTGAGCCAACGAGTCCTAAACATATACTACATAGCGCAGATCACATGGACACTGAGGAAACAGTGTTGAACATGAGGATACTGACCACCGACCAGGGAATAAGGAGGAGATATACGTAAGATTATATCATGGCAGAGGAGATTTGAGAGAACTTATATTCTCTTACATATAAAACAATCTGTAGCTTAAGAAGTCTTTCCATCATTAAAATTTAGATAATTACTTAATTAAAATTAATTAAAATCATTTTGTTTATTACTTGAATGATTATTTTAATCCTTAGCATTCTATTTACATAGATATAAGAGGCTAGAATCAGTAAGAATTTTAGGGTGCCATTCAGAGGACTCCTTACAAACATGCCCCTTTTTTTGATGATCATCATAAACTAGGAGTGTCAGAGATGGTCACTAATACTCACTGACATGGGAAGAACACAGAATTTCACAAGCCAAAATCTTTGCACTTATTGTTTTAAGTATGTGCTTGAGGGTAAGGAATTTCAGTGGTTACTGAGATGGTTAGAATATTTAAGATACATTTTAAACCATATTTAAGAATTCGTAAATCCATGTGCTAAGTACTATGGTGAGTAAATTAATTGGTTCTTAGGGGGAATTGTCTTTATGATTTTCATAGTTCAAGAACACATGCAATACTTGTCTACTTATTATGCCTCATATATCATGTTCCCTCAACCCTAGCTAGAAAGCAGGTTTTATGAGGAAAGAGACCTTGTCTCTAGTTTTCATAGCTCCTTAAAGAATAAGGTAGCATTATCCACCCATTGTCTCTTAGCCTCTTGTTTTCTTTACTGTTCACGTCCATCAGTTGCATCTGCTTCTGGGATATACCAGGCCCATCCTTTCTTTCCATCTCAAGTACTTTCACTCTTCCTGAAGCCACCAATGCTCCTTCATATTCTCTCTAGAATCATCTACATGAAGCCAGGGGTCCTATTTTCATATTTAAAATATATGGTGTAAACATTAGTCTTTATTCTTTAATACAATGTGGCATTACTCAACATCAAGCAACTAATGAATTGCAACTTGATAATAATATAAGGGAACTCATATAACAATTGTATAAATATATAATAACTCATAACACATGTATTATGTGTACTTGTTAATTTTCAATACAACAAATAAAATTGTAAACTTCTTAAAGAAGGAACACTATCTTGTTACTTATTTCATCTGTATTCCATAGAAAAGAGTTAAGTCTATAGTAGTTGCTCAATCAAAAGCCAAATAACAGAATTATTGAATGAATTAACAAAAAAAAATATTGTAGTAGAATTCCTAGCAATGAAGTGGGTATCATTTTGCTGCCCAGATTTCAGTTCTGATAGCTGTAGCTCAAAGCCTTTCTTAACTTCAAACCTATAATTACTGGAATTACTTGATTCTGGCAAAGGTTGTTAGCAATTCCCTACACTGCAGATAATGCTAAACTGCCCGAAGCTACTAATTTTCAAGGGAAGATGATTAGCAAGGCTGTTTTCTGACCTTTCTTGGGCTTTAAAAATCAGCTATTATTGTTTATGTGATTTTATAATTTCTAAGCTCCCCATCTCTTCCTAAGCTCAATCACACTTCACAATATAAATTCAAATTAATTTTGTGATGAAAACTCATGACACATTTTGAAATTACTGGTGACATTTTATGACTTCCTAAAAGCAAGCTGGATCTCTCTTTACAAATACATGCTTGGTCTCTTACATTGTTCCTTTAGCTACAGACGCATACCCAGTTGGTGGCAAGAGGATAAGGGAATGAAGAAGTACACCTTCACTCATGAAGACTATCTTACTTTCCAAGTCTCTTGGTCAATGAAATTCATAATTTTCTCTCCTTAAGTACAAAGTAACCCACGGTTGTCATTAACTCAATGTTTTGTTATTGTTTTTTTTTTTTTTTTTTTTTTTTGCACTACCTTATAACTGCCCATAAAACTTCGTTTTGGAGCATAAAGGAACTGAGGATTCTATGATGAGAAGTTTTGTGGTATTACTTAGTAAAAGAGTCTGCACGCACCAGAGCAGCATGGTAGGGAAACTTCTAGAAGATAGGAGGAAGCTACAATTAAAGCGATACTTTTCCTAGGACCCCTGTGATAGCTATGGTGGTCTCTGATACTTACTTCTGACTACTCAGCAGTTTTCCATTTATGAAGCACATCAAACCTTGCACGCATAAAATCCAGAAGTATGCTAGTCTGGTTTCTCACATCCTTCTGTTTATTCCCATCCTGTGATTTTTGCCCTGTCTCTGCAGGACCAATCTCAACAACATTTTCCTCGTTCTTCTGCAGGCCTTTGGACACACACTCCCTTGACCTAGAGAATTTTCACTAGCCCCAGTCACTAACTCTTGGTGTTTCAGCTTAAATAGTACCTCTCTGTAACTTTCCATTGAACACACTGGATTACCTAGGTGATGCTAACAGCCACAACCTCTCAGAGCACTGTACACTGCCCCCACAGTACCTATAGTTTCACCTCTAGAACTCGACAGAGAACTTCTTTGAAAGTGAAGATCCTGCTTTCTTGTTCCCTTCTCGACTCCAGCTCCACATGCAGCCTCACACATACAACAGAGTATCAGTCAATCTACACAGAGCTAATGCATAACAGAGGTTGAAGGGCAAAATGAGAGACTCTGTCTGCTTAATAAATATTTGCTACGTACATTATGTTTATCATAACAAAATATTGCCAACTTCACTGACATGCCACTGAAACAGATGACAGTCACCTCCACATTAACTTATTTGCAGTGCTGAATTTCCTTAAACCATCAACTCTCGCTCCCCACATACAGAAAACCAGACCCGACTCCTCTTGACTAATTGCACGCTAGTTGTCATGACCCGAGTGTCTGAGAAGTGCTGATGTAGAAATGACGAGGACAAGATGCAGAAAGCATCTCCGATGACTCTTAAGTGTGGCACAATAGATTAATCAACCGGAAGCATTAAAATGAAGCTGTCATATAGATAGGTACGACTTGACAATTCTATGTCTCTATGATAATGACTGTTAACAGCTAACACAGACATTCATTACTCAACCTGGACATGAAGCTGAGAACACATTCTTTGGTTCATTTTCTGGTTTTTTCCCCCTACCTTTCTCTTTAGTGATACATTACTGAATAGGACTATAATAACTAAGCAGATGAATTGAAGGTAGAGGAAAAAACAAAATTATACCAACATTTTAATTATTACTTGAGTATTTCAGTTTATATATGTCCTAATGTCTATGTTCAAATGACCACATTAACTTGTATAGCCAAAATGACTTAGCCAAAATTAGTTTTCACAGACTATAATTCTAGATTACTGGACTATGGATGGTTTGTGAGTTCTTAGCTCAAGTATTGGAGCAAAACGGATACTGAATGTGACTTCCATTTTAAAAGCTGGTTTTATTTTGGGAAAAGATGTTCTTTCATTTAAAAATTGTTTTATCTAGAGTTTCACTAGAATGTCCTCCCCTCTGTCTCAGTTTCCTGGTAAGTGAAGGCTTTCGTGGGACATGCCCCTTGGGCTAATGTGCAGATATAAGTGAGTATATACCATTTGAGTCTTTCTGCTTCTGGGTTAACTCACTCATTATGATCATTTCTAGCTCAATCCATTTGTCCACAAATTTCGGGAATTCCTTGTTTTTAATAGCTGAATAGTATTCCATAGTGTATATGTACCACAGTTTCTTTATCCATTTGAGAGAAGCATGGGAGAATGGCAAAGTAGAAGGATCCAGAGGGTCCTAGAAGCCTACAAGTAGAACATTATGATAGGCAGATTTGGGCCCAGGGGTCTCTCTCAAACTAAGGCACCAGCCAAGGACAATACAGGCGGTAAACCTTAAACCCCTACCCAGATCTAGACAATGGACAGAACACTCTCCACAGTTGAGTGGAGAGTGGGATATTACTTTCTCACATACTCTGGTGCCTCACCTTTGACCATGTCCCCTGGAGGGGGAGACCTGGTGGCACTCAGAGGAAGGACAGCAGGTTACCAAGAAGAGACTTGATACCCTATGAACATATACAGGGGGAGGTAATCCCCCTCAGGAACAGTCATAGGGAAGGGGAATAAGGGGGAAATGGGAGGGAGGGAAGAATGGGAGGATACAAGGGATGGGATAACCATTGAGATGTAACAAGAATAAATTAATAAAGTAAAAAAAAAAATAAAAAAATTGTTTTATTTATTGTTTACCATTATCATCTATATCTCCAGTAGTGGGTAGGGGTAGAGAAAAACAGGTAGAAGTCAGATGTTCAGTGTCCAGGCAGCCTCACTAGATGCATGCCGTTCAGGTTCACTGGAGGCCTTGTCTCAAAAAGTAAAGGTGGACAGTGATTGAGGAAGTTAGTAGATGTCAACCTCCAGCCTACACAGACAGGCAGACACACAGATACACACACAGAGTACACATACAGACACAAATACACACACATGCACATTCATATACCTAGAGTGATAAGTATATATTCCATACACCCCACATCACAAATACAACATAACACACACACACACACACACACACACACACACACACACACACACACACACACACACCAAAAGAAAAGAAAAAAAAGGAAATTATGTGCTTAAATGTGAGAATACAGTAGATAGATTAATGGTTATAATTTAATTTAGAAATACTTGTATTTTTAAAAGATTCTTCAAGAAATGTGAATTATTTTACACAAATTATCTTCAAATACAAAATTACTGTATTCTTATTATCTTTTGATATGGGTTGTGTTATGACTAGATTGTAATCCACACCACTCAGTTATTTTCTCATAAGATGATTTACATGACTCTTTGTTATACATATATACAGATACGTATATATAATATTTATATAGTATATATAATGTTTTAAATTTTATTAAAGATTTATCATAGTTTTAGTGTGTGTGTGTGTGTGTGTGTGTGTGTGTGTGTGTGTGTGTGTGTGTGATGTGCATACAGTCACATGAGTGCATGTGCCTTAGTAGCCTAGAAGGGAGTGTTGAGTTTCCCGGGAGCTGGAGTGACAGGTGGCTCTAAGCCACCTGATGTGCATGGTGGGATCCAAACATGGGTCTTCCAGCCCTAGTGCTTTTAACTTTTAATACTGTGACTTCCATGTTGGTAGGGGTTTGGGTTGTTCATAAATTCTTAAGTACATGCCCAGTTAATCTTCTTCAAATAAATGCAGCCACATGTTGTATTAAGAAAGGAGTGGGCAGATTTCAGAGTCTAAGCCATTCACATGTAAATGAACATAGTGATGACTGTAATAATCTGAGAAAAAGAGACTGCTCTGATTAGATTTATGTTTCTACTATGGATAAGATACAGTTTAATGAATGAACAAGAGCACATAAGACAGAACACTGCTTTATTAAGAGGACTATTTACTTTCTTTTCTAAGATGCATCTTTTAATAAAATAGCATTCATTTAGAGAAAATAATTTAAGTATCATTAAGACAAAAGAAAAAAACTATTCTCTACTAATTTCAGATGACAGCAAGGTTAGGACTGAAAACACAATGTGAGAAATTCGAAAAGCCAAGACTCTACAGATAACACACTTGGCTATTAATTTTACTCTTATTAGGCATGAAAACTAGGAGCATATTTCCTTTATCATATTTTCTATTTAACAGTTAAGGATTTACTATTAATGGTCACGCAAGAAGAATCTATAGATCGAAGACAAGGCAAATCCCTTGAGTTTGCTTCTATCGTGCCCAAGTAGACATAGCTGAGAATTGCCCAGCCAAAGGATTGCACTGTGCTTTCGTGCCTATGTGGATTTCTTCCTAAGTTCACCTCCTCAAGGATAATGACACCAGCTGGGTGCGCAATCCTAGGCTCGGAAGTGGTCCCAACCCAACTCTGTTAAGAAGTTGGTGGAGCTTAAAGTACATAAATTCTAGCACTGTGTGTGCACTTGTTCTGAGGGCTTACTTGGGGAAGGAAGAAGTTGCTGTAAGGAAGAAAGGGGTGTGGGGAAAGGCTGTGCACTGGGGATCCTCTCCAGGTACTGAAGATCCCTAGTGTTGAATTGTGAGTAGTCTATATAGAACCTGATTCAACTTTACTTCCTCTGGGAAACTAAAGTATGGCTTGTTTCCCCTAAAGTGGTGGTGGTCATGGCTAGGCTGTGAGTAGCATGTAACACATGTCATACATACAGGACTAAGGGAACCATGTAACAAAGGTTGCTTGGCTTCTAATCACTCAGAAGGTCATGTGAGACTTCTAACTATTGCTTTGGCTTCTGCCAAACTCAGTATCGACCTGGCACTTACCGTTCCTGAATGGAATGTAAGTCCTCTCTGCAAGTGAACTTTAGTCAGGCCCCTTCTCAACAAGGTCCCAGCCTTGGGCTTCGGTGCCCACCTTTGTTAGGCTTGCATGGCTGTTTTTAGCAAGGATCCTGCCTAATCAGCTTAGAAAGAATCCCTCACTCTGATATCTGATCACCTGGGTCTTCAGAAATAATCCCCTTAGGTCAATTTAGTAAGCATCTCTTCCCTTACCACCAGCGCTTTCTGCTATCTATTCTCTGTCTACCAAACAGGATCCCACTCCTTGTCTGTAAATCTCCATTTCTCTATGTGGGATTTAGAAATGGCCCCATTTCTATACTGAAGTACCTCTTCCCCCACTGCAGTAGTTTTCAAATAAAATCCATTTTTAGCAGTTTAACTAATCCCTTGCCCTGGCTCAGCATTCCCCCACCCACCCACCCAATGCCAATGCAGGAAGGGATTTAGGAGCTCTGACACTTTCTGATTCTAGCATCAACCGTTAAGCTGGTGTGCAGTGACTGATACTTGCATGAAGTTGACTTCATTGTTAGCTCATGGTAGGATGTGTAATTATATCAGAAAGCCAGGATTGACAATAACCAGGAATACTTCCTCTCCCCTTCCCCTCCCCTTGGTCCCAGCATTGCTTTCCATGACACTATGAATTTAATGCAGTATGAATCAAATATGATTTCAGACTACTGGAATGGCAGCATGCCTTCCTGAGAGGACCTCAGAAATGAATAAAAACCAGTGGCATGGCACGTAAAGTTGAAATCAATTCTTGGATATAAAAATGCCTTAAGGAGTATGTCTTCTGCAGACTAGAAATTAATTCCGAACAAAAACTTAGTTTCTTGGCCATGAACTTCTCAGATTCCCAGCAATCATCGGGCAACTAGAACATAATTTTGAAGTAAAAAGCTTCTTAAACTGCCCCCGGGGGTGCTCAGTCTATGTCTAAAGATGCTACCAGGAAGAGGGTTCTGTGTCCTTCCTAGGGCCTCCTAGCTAGAAATGGCCTCCAGGTCTCCCGCTTCCCAACAGCTTGCTAGCTTTTATTCCCAGCTAGTTGCTGATCTAGAAATGATGCCAGAAATCTCTCCCTATGCACACAGCAGGAGCTGGAGTTGGATCAAAAATTTAGAGGCCATGAAGCCGATTTGAGGGGTGGACACATTGAGTCCACGTCTTAGTGATCCTACCATTCATCCGGGAAGAGGAGATATGCTACTCTGTTCCTTGAGTCTAACTGGATAACTGGGTTTCATGGAAATGCTCTGACTCAATTCTCCTGACTTTTAAAGGAGCGCTGTAATTTATGCTCAGTTATCTCTTGGATAGTACTTAGAGTGTTGTTATTTTAATATCTGGGGCAGAAGGTCAAATATCTGCTGGCATGTCTAGGGGATGGGTATATGGTTTGATATTTGTTCATGTAAAGGTTATTTATACAGATACAGAGCCTGGGCCAAAGTGTACTCTCCCGGGCAAATGGGCTTAAAAAAAAATTGGAAAAGTTGAGGCACTTTGATTTTTTTTTTTTTTGAGAAAGACCTTGAAGTAAGGTGGATGGGGAGTGGGAGAGGGATCTGGAAAAACTTCAGGGAGGGGAAGAATAGGATCAATATATTTTGAAATTTAAAAATTGTTTTTAATAATAAAAATAAATAAATAAAATGAAGTTAAAGTGTAATGAACCACACCTTTCAATGGATAACAACAGGAGGAAAGTATTCGTAAATCTTTTATAACAGAAAAGAATGGCAGAGTATTTTTATAATTAAAGCTTTAGTTTAGTCTAATTTATAAATTTTGCCTTTTTAAAAAAAGAGTGTACAATATAGTGGTTTTATTTAGCACATTCACAGAGTTGAAAGGATCCGATATAATCACAGGAGATTTTTTATCAAAAGGATGTGGTGGGTAGAGTTTCAGTCAGAGAGGGGTATCATGGTGGGAGGTTGAACTGCTGCTCTTTGAGGACTGATGACAAGGCTTATGAGGCAATGGACGCAGGTGCTCTTCAGAAACTAGGGGAAAATGTAATAACACCAAGATCAAGAAAACAAATGCTTTCAGACAGTCTTGAAGCTGCCCTGTTTGAGTTTGTCTTGGAGAGATTGATTTTGGATTTCTGACATCTAGTTACAAAATAGCATATTTGTATTACTTGAAGCCATAAGATGTGGTAACTTGGATAGCAGATGCAATAAACTAGTACAGAGATAGTTTGACGCCACTTAAATTGCATTGTTTTTCTATTGTTGAGTTATGACAGTTCTTATTTATTCTGGTTACAATTAAATTATCATATATACTATTTGAAAATATTTTTTCTCCTGTTTTTTCTGTTATGTTTTTTATCTTTACAATGCATTTTATGTGCATTGGTAATTTGTCTGCATGTATGTCTATGTGAGGGTGCCAGATCTTGGAATTACACACATTTGTGAGCTGCCCTGCAGGTGCTGGTATTTGAACCTGGTTCCTCTGGAGGAGCAGCCAGTGCCCTAAACTGCTGAGCCATCTCTCTAGCACCACAATAAAAGTTTTTAAGTAAAGTCTAATTCATCTGTTTTTATTTTATTTTATTTTGTTGTTTGTTATTTTGAAGCCATACTAGGAGATCATTAACTAGTCTAAGGTCTTAAAGATTTACTCCTTTGCTTTTAAAAGTTTCATAGTCTTAGCTTATATGTTTAATCTTGTGAATCATGTAGGGTTAATATTTGTGTATGGTATGAGGAAGGGACACATATTCACTCTTTGGTAAGTAGATATCCAGAACTCTCAAAACAGTATTTAAAAAACAGCGGCGGCAGCAGCAGCAGCAGCAGCAGCAGCAACAACAACAACAACAACAACAACAACAACAACAGAATGTTAGAATTCTGCTTCAGTCTGCCTACCTGTGATGTCATTGCCTACCTGCCATGGGGATGTGGCCTTGCCCAGTATATAAAAGGACAGACTTCCCTTGCCCCTTCCTCTCTTACCTCTAATCCCTTTTCTCTCTTCCTCGGTCTGTCTCTGTCTCAGTCTCTCTCTCTCAGGGTTACCCCTCCCCCTTTCCTTCTTTCCCCAGGCTCATTTAATAAACCTTATATAATCTAACATCTGATCTCTGTTGTCTTATTATCTTATCATCTTATCTTAATTATAAAAATGGCCAACAATGACAAACCAAGGATGGCTTGCTGCAAAAGTATTTCAATCATCTTATATCAAAGCATTTAGCAAGAAGCCAAAAGCAATGAATCCTTGACGGGCTACCTGAAGCTCAGAAAAATAGCAGGTTGGTGCCTGGTGTCCTTGTAGAAATGCAATTGGAGTTCTCACTTAAAACTTTTCTCAGGTAGTGTTCAATTGTTAGGGACTTCCTGCTGGCAGTCACCTCAAGGTTACTTTTGAGGAGTTTTTTTTTTCTCTCTCACTCAAGTAGGTTGTTCACGTATATGACTGATTATATGAGTAAGAGGAAACCAAAGGAAGGGCAGGACGGGTCCCACTTCTTCAATTTTATTTTATTTTTTTTGTGGCTAGAGATGAAAGGAAACAACTGAAATTCCAACCATCCACCTTTCAAGGGGGCACTGGTACCAGTTGCCTTGAATAGCGTCTCTTCCTTCTTGCGGAAATCTGCTGCTGAAATACACAGCCAGGTTTGTCACCTGCTTGATGCCAGAATAACAAAGCAAGAAAAGCTGGCTTAACTTTGAAGGCACCGAAGTTTCTACTTTTGAACGAAAACTTTAGCATGAGCATAGTCATTTGAGTAGCATAATCAGTTGGGTTAAGGTACAAATTGCAATGTTGTACAGGGTGACTCCTGAAGTTTTTGTTTGCAATCACAGACAATCACACAACTTCAAAATAAAGAGTACTCTAGGAACGACGTGCTCTCTTACATTATTTCACTTGCTGAAAATATTTTTATTTCCTTACAGTGCCTGAAAGTGTGTTTATCAACATGAGGTCCACACTACTGTGCTGGAAGCTAGTCTCTTTATTCAACTTAGTGCTTGTAATTTTTCAGACCAAAAAAAAAAATCAAATTTAAATTAGTTTTCTCCATCTCCCAGTTATATGATAACTTCATTTCCCAATGGCCACCAAGCTTTATTCATTAACCTTATCTTTATCTATCCTTTCTCCTCTGCTTCTCTCTTTTTTATTCTTTTCTTTGCCTTTTCACATGTTGTTTTGTTAAATAACTTGTGATTTTATGAATATACATCAACCAGAACCAGTAGCCACAGAAATGTATGATTGCTCAAGGACAGTACAAAAGACAATGTTGTAGTTTGCACATAAAAAATGCATTCTAGTCAACATGTCTGTAGGGTACAATCTCAGGACAATTAATATTACTGTTTGAAGTGAACATGTGCATTGTCTTGGCTTTTATAAGCACCGTTACCTATAAACAGACAGCGTGGTAATAAATGAAGCAATAGACCTAAAGAAAATAACACATTTTTTTCTCCCATTCTGTCAAGAAATAGAAATGATTGTGTCGAGCGCTAGGAGATTAAATTGTGTCACTTGTCAGGAAACTGGCAAGCAGCCCTCTTCTGCACTCTGCTTTTACACTGTCGACAGGTTTAATAAATGCACCATTGTGTAAAATGTCATTGCTGCATGGCCAAGCAAAGAATGTCATGTGATAGCTTTTCCCAAGGAAGACATGTCAAAATTGGTCATTGGCAATCTAGGCACCTCAGGCTACACTGAGGACATTTTATGATTTAGATACAAAGACAGAAATAAAACATATTCTTCAGAAGATTGAAATATATCTGTTTTTCTCAGAAAGAAAGCTAATGTTCTTTCCACGTGCATTCTAAATTTTAAAGCCAAGGGATGTCATCAGATTGTAATAACCGCTTCTAAAAGGCAAAATTCCAATGACTAGTAAGTTCTTCAAAGTTCCACTGTACTGTGAATTAAATAAGTACAATAGAAACAGAAACCTACCAGTGGCTGCCATTGTGTATGCATGAGCATGGAGAATAACGACATGTTTTGAGAAATGTTTGTCTATCATTCTATCCATCAATTTTGATCTAAGAAAGATATTTGAACAAGGCTCTGGCTACTGGCAGGTCATAATATGACTCCCATAATACAACCCTGTTTGGGGTTATCATAAGAATTCTGTTCCTAGCATGGTGTTTATTTCACTTAGCTTCTGAAAGGCTGGGGCTCAAATTCGGGTTTTTGCTGTGTTGTTGGGTCTACAGAAACTTGGGGGGGGGCTCATACTTTTACATAACTCCTTTTTAGATCTACTTTTCCATGTTATCTTCTCTATAAGTTTCTTGGCCTGCATGGCCATATGTCAAATGTATGAGGGAAACAACTAGAAAACAGAGGGCTTCAAAATGGCCCAACGCCACATAGCTAGAACATAGAGCATGAAACCCAGGTCCTCTGACTCTGAATACTGTACTGTTTTCTGGGAGAACCAATGAGACCGGACCTCAGTCTAGTTCTTCTGAGCAGAAGGTCACTTTATCACTTTACCTATGCTTTAAGGCTTCATGAAAACACTTTTCATGGGTTGTGTATGTTTTTGCATGTACATGGGAGTTTAGTTTCTCATGTCTTTAAGATTTCACGAAACACACACACACACACACACACACACACACACACACACACACACACAAACACATATGTACATATTCCATTACTGCCTAGACACTCACTACACACTAAAGCTTAAAATGATGCCATTTCCGTTGTAGAAGTTACCGCCATGCCATAGTTACTCTCAAGAAAGAGGAACAAGAAGCTTGGGCAGGGCACAGAGAGTGAGAGCGGGCTACAGGACATGTAGACAGTCAGATAAGGAGAAAAGGAGAAGTGATGGGCAGCATTTCTTGTGTGCCAATGATGTGCCTGGCCTAGCTTTGGACTTAGTTCATCTCATTGACTCTTCAGAACATCTCAGTGACTTGACCAGCACTGTCACCATCTGACAGTTGAGAAAACACCAGAGAGGAAAGTCTTCTTACTCCGAGGTCAGTTCTGTTAGTAACAGGCATTAGAACTCATATCTTTCTAGGGTTTGGACAGTGCAAATCTCTCTATGTCTTTGGGACTAGTGGCTAGACAAAAGTGCTCCTTGGATCCTGTCACTTCAGCTTTACATACTGCACTGCTCCAGCTGTACTGAAAATGCTTATATGAGGTTAATTTGGCCTATATATAATTCTTTCTTGATAATACTTCAGATAGTTCATTATTTGAGTCAAGATATTTTGATGTCTTATGTCAAATGCTTTTATCCCTTAGCGTGTCACTCTTCCTGGCCTCAGTTTCCCCTTCGTAAAATGTGGGTCTTGAATTTGATTACCTTCCCAACTTTAATAATTTCTATTTAAACCACAGGCCAGATTTTCAGCTGAGAGCTTTAGTTATTTTTGAGCTCTAGATGTCTCTATATCAGTCAAGAACAGGGAAGGGAGCAACTTTCATAGTATTTGAAGGAACTACCCAAAAATGAAGGGGAGACTCAAGAATTCTCCTATAGATGAAGGATGAACTCTAGATTGTGGTCTAAGTAGATCTTTCTGTTTCAGGGAGGAGCATAGGACAGAAACGTTCAGGTTATTCAGTGCACAACCCTGTGAGGTAATAGTTACACAGTGTGGGAAGCCAGAACGAGGCCTAATGAGCAGAGATTAGAATAAAGCGTGCAGTAGGCCAGCACATAAAT
Organism: Acomys minous; assembly: GCF_964271855.1. NCBI lineage: Eukaryota > Metazoa > Chordata > Mammalia > Rodentia > Muridae > Acomys > Acomys minous. Next base: position 124,739,537 of record NC_140484.1, on the reverse strand, counting down.
AAGAATACTCCATGGACAATAAAGGTTCCACAAATGTTTCAGGACTATGTGAAACCATGGCATTAAGGTTTCAAGGAATAAAACTTCCCATTTCTGTAGAGATGAGATTTCCACTCATGAGGGCATGTAGCAGCAGGAAGTGTTACTCTCAGAAATGCTGTTTTTGTTGCTGGTGGTTTTTTGTTTCGTTTTGTTTTTTATTCCTAACTGCACAGCAAACAAGTCACATAAAGACTGTCATATCTCAAAGCCAGGGCCACAATTTACTAGGAGGTGAAAGGTGCTTCTATTTTGGATAGCGAGTAGTTGAGGATGATGATCAAGGCCTGCAAATTTCTAAATCACCATTCCTATAACCAGTCTGCTTTCTTTTTGACTTGTTCTACCCATCTTTGAGGCAGAGGCTCATTTCTGTAGACTAGGTTGACATAGAAATCACTTCGTAGTTGATGCTGGCCTCAAACTCATGGCAATCAATCTTCCTGCCTCAGCATCTCAAATTCTAGGATTATAGACATAAGTCAGTATCCTCAGTGTATGTCTAGACCCACGAACGTGATCCTGTTTAGGATTCAACACTAGCAAACACAATCCCACCTTGACTTTTGGAATTACACTTACACATGTGTCAAACCTCTCACTGTTCAGGATGGATACTTCCTCTCTAAGAAATAACTCAGTTAAAACTGGGAAAATTGATTGTCACAAAATGTACATTCCCCGGATGTGTGTTCAGAAGTCTTTGTGGCTGGTGCCACATGCAAATGAACCTAAAAAAAAATACAGCTCTCCTCAATAAGCTGCAAAGATGCAGCTGTCTAATGCAATCACTGTATCAGGTCAGTCTGCTAGGGAACAAGTGTCCTTGCCTATTTCGGAAGGGAAATAGCAGACTAGGTTATTCATGTGTAAGGAAAGCGGACTGAGCAAGGGTGTGGCACTTGTACTCCTGTTATTCGGGGTGCATTTCTCAATGTGATGCCATCATGGCCAATGCCATCACTACCTAAGGACCTTCTTTAACTCTCTGGCAAAGTTCCTTCTTTCCCAAACATGAGGAATGATCCTCTTAGTGCTCTCCCTGGAGGCGTTGACCACCGGCTTTGGCTTTGGCCCATTCAGTCCAGTTTCACCAAGAATTGTACTGAATCAATTTGGCAGAGTTCCCTCGCCCTTGACATGTGGTCCATTACCTTACATTCTACCCTTTAATATTTCATCACACTGGCCTTCCTTCAGCCAGGATCTTGCCAAGTCCTTTTAGCTAGAATTTTATTTGTCTTACTGCTGCTATTTTTTTCTTAGTAATGATCAATCTCTTGATATCTCATCTATCCTTAGGTATAGGGTCTAAGTTGTTCTTGGACCCAGGAATGTGACCTTTTTCTTTCTCCTACTGTAAAATCTGAACCCTAGCAAGCCTTCCTGAAGAATCTTCCCTATAATCATTAACAAACCTCATAAGTTATTGCCTTTAATCTCAGCCCTAGTCCCCATGTCAAGCTTACCTTTTTCTTCTTCTCTACCTACTTATTAATATCAAAGGCACCCATTTAGCAAGAATTTATGGAGCCATTTGTATCCACATGACAGATGACAATAACTACATAAGAAGGCAGAGCAGCATATAACTGCAACCCCTGCAGGTGACAAGTCGAAACAATAGTACTGCAAGTATGAGGGCAGCCTCGCCTATATTGTGAGATTCTGTTTAAAAAATAAAAAGGGGGCTGGAGAGGTGGCTCAGAGATTAAGAGCACTGGCTGTTCTTCCAAAGGTCCTGAGTTCAATTCCCAGCAACCATATGGTGGTTCATAACCATTTGTAATGAGATCTGGTGCCCTCTGAATACTGTATAAATAATGAATAAATAAATCTTTAAAAAAAATAAAAAGGAACTATTGATACAACTGAATCTTCTTTGCCTATGTGGCTCTATTTCCAGGTAGGGTTACTTATTATATAATTATATATATATATATATATATATATATATATATATATATATATATATATATATATACACATACATACATATATATAATGGCTCCCATATGTTTCTGAGCCCCTATTTTTTTTTTACCTTTTTAAAGATTGTTCATAACTTCTGGTTATATTTTATAATACTTATTAATTTTCCATGTGGGTGATTCTTATTTTTACAACTTATTTCTAAGTTCAAAAGAGCAGGGCCTGGCTCCACCAGCTGCTGTTCTGTCCCTTGGTGCTATCTTGGCTCTATTCCTCCCCTCAAACTCTGCACACAGTCCTCTTCCAAAGAAGGCAGCTTTCTTTCTAGTCTCCCTGACAATTTGCTTTGTCTCCATGTCCCAGCTCAGATTTATGTAGCAACCTAATGCACTATCCAATTATCTTTAAGATCTAGAATCTTCCAATGAGGCGGTTTCTCTGACTCTCTCTAAAATCTATTGAAAACCCTACAAAAGCTTCTATAGCCATGTCTGGAGCAGCACATGATTTCCTAATGCTATGTACGGTGTTGACTCTATATACTGGCTTACTGACTCATTAATTCATATTGTCACTCTTTCCAAGTAGACAGAGGGGCCCATGAGAATAAAAGACATATTTATAACCTCTTCACACAGTGTCCGGCCCAGTGTCACATTTGGTAGCTATCAACATGCACAAATTAAATATGACTTCAAATTCAGCAAGTATTAAGGGATTTGCAGCATCACTACAGAAAGCTTTGATAACCTTCCAAGTCCAGAAGTTTTTTGTTTTTTTGTTTTTAGAATTATCGCCTTCCGAAGGTACAAATGTGACTCACTGATGTAGTGGATCAACTGCTGAAGTCATTTTAATGCTTTCACTCTTTACCTGAGTCTGCCGTCCTCTGCCGCAGCACCTCCTGGAATAATCTTCGTAATAAATATGCCAGGGTCATCTCCAATGTGAGGATTATCTGTCCCTCCAGCAATACTGAACCCCAGGCCTGAATTTCCCTGTAGAAACAATAAGTGGATATTAAATGATGTACTGTCATTTAAAACCCAGTCCCCTGGCTCTTTTTGTTATCATGATACTACTCAAATGGAAATTTTGTGATAGCAGTCTTGTGTACGAAGCCGCAATGCTCACTGTCAGCAGACACAGCAAGGTCAGAGGAACTCTCAGGTCTTTGTTTTGCAATAACTCAAGGGGTGGTGTAATTTTTTTACTTAAAAATGATTCCTTCATGCAGCAATTAAAATAACCATTATGATTGAATAAGAAAGGAAATATTGAAAATAAAGCATGTGGGACATTTGAAGAGGTTTTAGGATATCAGCTATAAAAATATACATTCACCTGAAAAAATAAGAAGTAGTTATATAAAAACCACAATGTGATAGGATAGTGACATTTATGTGGCTTTGCCTTATTGATTCTACTTTTGTTGCTTTATGGATTATCCATCAAACAAATGGGCTCCAATGTAACACACTTGGACTTCCGGAGGAAAGACCCCTTCCAGATCCAGGACACATGAGATACTTCCGGTGATGAACAAGGTTTATTTGCAGTGGCAATAGACAAGCCACATGTTACTTCTTCGTCATGAAAGTCTGAGTAGTTTACATTCTAATAAACTTTTCATACTTTTTTTTTTTTAGATTGCAGTAATTAACATCCAATATGTGCATAACTCCTAAAAATAAGGCAATACTGAAAGTGCCCTCAAAATTCACTTATAATCTCCAAAGATTTCTTATTTACATATTCTCTTTAATCTATTTCACCATGGTTACATTCTGTTTCAACAATTGTGTTCTGATGTTTTTCCAGTTCACATTTGACTTTAAATCCTTTCTGTACATTTAGGTACTTTTTAAAATGGGAAAGTAGTATCTCATTAAGATCATATGCCATCACATATTTAACTGGTCTGTTGATGGATATTTAATTTTATTCATGTGAGGACATTGAATATAGCCTACTCAATTTATGATTGCTTGAGTAAGTTCTACTTTGTGGTAAAAATCAGGCAAAGAGTAAAAATTTAACACTTAAACCTGAGAAATAAATTAGGGCACTCAATTAGTCATAAAACCTCAATACTAAGATAAAGTCAGATATAAATTGGTAGTTATACTACAATAAATGTCAAGGTCATGTTTAGCATTATATTTTGGGGAGTGTGCACATGGGGTGGGGGGTACACAGATCTAGGTGTGCACGGGAAGAGGCCAGAGGAGAATGTTGGATGCCTTTCCCTATGGCTTTCTACCTTCTCCCTGAGACAATGTCTCACTGAACGGGAAGCTTATCATCTTTGACCTAGGCTGGCTGACTGGCCCACAAGCCCTTGCCTTCCTCTCTTTCCCCATGACCATTGCCGAGGCTGCAGATAAGTATGTTGATAGCCGTGTGTGGTGGGAAGCCAAACTGAAGTCTTTTTCCTAGATGAGGAATATCAAACGTGAGGAGCAAGTGCTCTCACTCACCTAACCATCTCTTCAGCCTTGGCTTAGTACTTTTTTAAATTTATGAATTTAAGAAAAGTGAATTTTTGAGGCTATGTTTATACTGAATGCTTAAAATTTAAAATTAGTCGAATGCAAGTAATATCTTATATTTCATGTGGGCATCGTAGACACAGGACAAGCAATATCGTGAGTGTGTGTTGCAGGGACATAGACATACACACACACACACACACACACACACACACACACACACACACACACGAGACACTAAAATAAATCTTGAAAAATTAGTAGGACTGGAGAGAAGGTTGGGCAATCAAGAGCATATTCTGCTCCTCCAGAGGCCCTGAGTTAGGTCCCAGGAGTGCTGGGAAGCTCACAACTACTTGTAATTCCAACTCCAGGGGTTCCAATGCTCTCTTTTGACTTCTGCTGTTTCCCATATACATGTGGTAAACATCCTCCACACAAACTAACTAAATTCATTAGTAGAGGAAAAATCTTTGAAGACCCTACTTATCCCTTTGATATTGTCTCTAATTCTGAGGTCCTTTAAAAAAAATCCCAATGTCCATTAATCAGAGACACATATTATCATCTATATTAATCATTAATTTATTTGCTCATTATAAGACACCATCTCTCCAGTGGAAGTTCTGCCTGGCTATAAGAGGTGGCCACTTCAGATTTCCTTTCCTCAGATGCTGGGAGTCTTGGCTAGCATCACCCCCCAGAGACTCTTGGGAGCCTTCTCTATCCCAAGTCTCTGGCAAGTTCCAGAGATACAACTTCCTTTCTTTCTCCCAACCCTCTTCCTACCTCCTTTCCTCCATTTTTTCCTAATGTGTGATCCCGAGCTCTGTTCCTCTCCTATCAGCTCCCTCCATCCATTCCCCTCTATTATATTTGATTTCCCCTTCTGAAGGAGAGTCAAGCATCCTTCCTTGGACTCTCATTGTTACTTGGTTTCTTTGGGTCTGTGACTTTTAGCATTATTAACCTGCACTTAATAGCTAATGTTCACTTATAAGTGAATATATACCGTGTACCATGTGTGTCTTTCTGGGTCTGGGTTACCTCACTCAAGGTGATACTTTATACATCTGTTCATATGCCTGGACATTGCATGATGTCTCTGTTTTTCATAGCTGAGTAGTATTCCATTGTGTAAATGTACCACAGTTTCTTTATCCATTCTTCAACTGAGGGCCACCATACGGGCGCTAGGAACCAAACCCAGGTCTTCAAGAGCTGCAAATGTCTTAATTACTATCAAGTCTCTTGTGATTTTATTTATAACTATTTTTAGAATTGATCATGTGTACATGTATATCTCTGCGTGGGTTTATGCATGTGAGCATGGTTCCTCTAGAAGTCTGAAGAGGTTGTTGGAGCTCCTTGGGCTGGAGTTACAGGTGAGCTGACTGTCATAGATGTTTGGAACCAGACTCCAATAGTTTGTCAGGGTGAAATGCACTCTTAGTAGCTGGTCATCTGCATTTCCCTCTTTTCAGAGATGTGTATATCAACTTGGGTATATCAACTTGGGTCACATATCATTATTTGTAGTTGTCTATTTATATCTTATCCTCAGTGTTTTTCTTTAGTTTTAGAGATTTATCTGTTACATAGTGTTATCAATAAATATTTGAGAATAAATGGCTAGTTGAGATGCCTACAGAGAATGTATACCAAGTGTTACTAAAGGAAAGACTCACACAGGACACAAGAGAAGTCTATCATTCCTTGAAGAATGCCTTGTGGAAGTAGAAGTCACTTTATCCTATATGAATGTAAGAATGAAAAAGGTAAAGCTGCAATATTCAAATTGTGGCTTAGCTCCACTAGGAATAATGATGTACGGACATCCGAATTGGGGAAACGCTGGCTTTGAAGGCATGGGCAGATCTTTCACTCAGAAAGTAGGTTACTGGTCAATAAGTATGAGGACCCAAGAGTCTACCAAGAATAAGCATGGATGGATTTAAGGGGTTCTTTAGGAATACTGGCTACAGACAGGAGAACTACTCTTGCGATGGAGAAAAGGAAATGCTTTAAGAAATTTTAGAAGGGAAAGTCTATCACTATTGTGTTTTAAAAACATCCTGTGATTCAGCACATCTTGAAAGCAACTGCTTTGAAGACAGCAAAGAGACACTTAACCACTGTTTAAAAAACTGACTACAGTACAGAGCATGTGGTGGCTCTTCTCTTCCCTACTATACATCTCCCGAACCCCAAAGCCACACCAAGGAAAAGGATGAATGGATGGGGACTCCACAGTGGAAAGATGTAGATATAAACAGAATTTAGCTTGCCTGGTGTTTCTGATCTCAAGAATGTGCAGAAGGTTTTGTAGTCCTATTCAAACCAGTCTGACAGATGGGTCCAGTTAGCCACTGTAGTTTTTAAGAGAGGTTTGTCTGAATTTATGTAAAAACTGATTTGAAGTGCTTTCTCCCTTCGCTTCCTGTTTCTCCCAGCTGTTGCCACAAGTCTGCAACACACAGTGGATCTCAGTGAAAGGAAAATCTGCTTGTCTCTCTCCATGGCTGAATCATTTCAGTCCCCTGATGTCTGTCCCAGAGGTCCTGGCTGCAAAGGCAGGTCTTGGCACTTTCCTCTTCTGAGTGGCATCTCTCCATGGGAACCGGCTGACCTCCAGATGACACTCTTAGATCCTGAAAATTGTGGCTAACAAACTGAATGTTGAAGTCCAACAGCATCAATAGAAACCAGAGGTGTCATGCTGGTGAGGGCAACACCTGTATGAGGGACTAGGAGGGCTTCTGTGTACTTGCGGTTGGGTAGATTCTGTGACCAATGCATGTGACTGGCATGGACTATTCTTTCTCCTGGTCACCAGTTTTCCACATTTGCTGACTGCCCTGCAAAACCACAAACCATTGTCTGGCTAAACGGTGCTTCCTGCTGCCTGTGCTCTATGACACCTCTTCTCACCAGAGCAAGCAACAACTCGAGCTGCCAGTATTACAAACACCATGTCCCTAGGAAGGCTCCTTTAAAATAATATTCCTCAAAAAAGAGTTGCCAAAAAGACAGATAAGTCATATCAAAATTTCATGCTTTTGTACACTGTTCATAGATATGGTTTTTTTTATATTTTAGAAATAAAATTCTTATTTAAAATTCTATTTTCTATAATCCTGGTCTGGGAATTTATCCCAGAAAAATATCTATAGGTATGTGCAATGCTTTGTTGTGGCATTATTTTTAAAAAGTAAAATACATACACACACACACACATACACAGACACACACACACACACACACACACACACACACACACACACACACACACACAAAATGCTACTGAAATCAGACATCTTTCAAAGCAGTGTGATGGGTTAGGGAAATCACTTCATGGGTCAGAGCAGTCGCTATACAAACCTGAGTTCAAATCTCCTGCGTTTATCTATACTGTCTTGTGATAAGTACTGAGGTTGAATCCTGGACCTTGCACGGGCTAGGCACATACTCTCTCTCTGAGTCACATTGCTGGCCCATTTATTTTAAGACAGATACCGTCATGGTCATGTTACCCAGTACAGTCTTAATCTTGACATCTGCTTACCTCAGGTTTCCTAGTAGCTAGGATTATGGGAATATACCAGCATCCTTGGTTTAGAAGAGGAGTTTTAAAAGCTATAAAGTCCTAAATAACCAAATAAGTTATCTAAAGCCACATAGCAACTACTCACTGGATTTAAAATGCAAAGACAGATATTTCAAGTTCTAAATACTGTTTTCATCCTGTCACTCAGTTTCTTCTAAGCTCAAGATTAACTTGATAGCAGTGGAATAATTTACATAGCAATAAATCCTCTTGTTTTCATCTTTTGAAAGGCTCAGTTGGTAGACCAGAGGACTGTAGTTGAAAGGCTTTAAATCATGTGTATTGATGTCATGATTTTTTTTTTTATAAAATTCTGATTAGTATATAAGCATGGAGTTGGACCCTTTGGACCGGAAATTGGTTTCTCAGTCTGCCATTCTCAACTTTGAGTCTAGTTGTCTTTTCTGTAAAATGGAGATAATGACAGCCTTGTCAGCCAGACGGAAGCAGATGACTAGAGACTAGCACAAGGATCGCTGTGACATGTGTATGATGGGGAAAGAAATTTGGAAGAAGTAAATCAAGTTCATTTAGAATGGTAGTTGAATTCTGGAGAACTATTGGTGCTAACAGAGAGGGGAAAATGCTGATACCCTGAGGAAGAGTAATGCTTATTTGGCAATAAACATAGAGAAATTTCATATTTTAGCCACTGTGAATGACTTCCTTGAGGAATATGAAGTAATGAGGGTTAACGCAAACAAGTTCTGGAAACATTATAACCTTTAATGCCATTAGAAACAAACACATATTTTTCATAAATTTCAACAAAGTATCTTAGTTTCTTTATCGTTTCTCGACGTAAGATGGTTAACAATTGGACCTTCTCTTATCATCCCATTAAGTCATTTACTTTCAATGATGCATCTGCTGCAATTCCCAGAATGTCATTTCAAAGAACTTCTGTTTGGAATAGTGTGTACACAGAATTAGGGAGAAATGGGCACTCTTGCCTTGTCTTAACCTTGACTTCTGCTTGCCTGTCAGTCTACAAATGATAATCTGACACACAAATCTGGTTCATTTGAGCTATTCCTTAAAAACGGCCAGTGTCTTTCAACTTCCACCATCTTGTCTCCTCCCGACTTTCAGACTTCACTAGCTCTCACTGCTTTTCTTGTTTCAAGTTTAATTTATGTTACTCCACCATCTCATGAGCACTTTAGCCTTTCCCTCTCACTGAAGCCGGTGCTCAAAGGATGACTATCAGGCCCACATGTCCATGAAGGCTAAAAAAAAATTTTTAAAGGACATGGCACGGGGTGGGGGTGGTGTGGTGTGGGTGAGGTGGGGGGGGGGGGTTGGCGGCTGTGCTAGAAGGCATAAAAACAAAAGAACAAGGATGAAGCTAAATAGCAAATAAATTGCATTGGATATAGTGAAAAGTAGCCAGGTGGCCATTCCTCCCAAGCAAAGGAGAGAGGCACTCCTCAGCCCTTTCCTCCTCCTGCTGCTGCGGAACATGGGACTGCTGTTAGATGATTCTTTTTTTTTTCTTCCTTGACAAAATCCAGGAAGTATTCTCTCTTAAATGAAAAATCAAGTTTTAAATGTTAGACTTTCTCCCACTCTCTCTGTGTTTCTCTCTCACAGTCTCTCTCACTGTCTCTCCCTCCCTCTCCACCCCCACTCAGTATGTGTTAAGTTCTCTAAGAAGCATGTGTCAAGGATTAAATGAGGAAATCTTATTAAGAAAAATGCCTGTGAAAGAAACTAGGGAAATAGCCAGAAGAGGATGAAGAGCCATGGGATGACCAGGCAATCCGACTCCTGCTCCAGCTAAGTGGAAGAAACTAGTGGGGAGGTCAGTTGATAACCTCCTAGATTGCCACTGTGGGATTCATGAGATGAATCCTCTATCTCCCAGAATGCACCCTGCCTCCACAGCCCTCAGTACTCAGCCATTGGCTTTTCAGAGTAGCCTCTGGGTTGCATGGCTTTGGGGCAAACTTGAGAGTAAATTTCCGCTTTCAGAGCACAGCAGCTGGGCTCTGGTGAATTATGCTGCCTGTAGTTGGCAGTGTGTGAAGCACATTCTCGTGGCTGCCACACAGCTAAACATTGTGAGGATGAAAGAAAACATGTGCAAGCCAGAGACAGGCTTCCAGGGTCAGCCTTCTGTGAACTGCTCACTACTGCCTTGATCCATTTATGCTTTGTCTGTGGAGCCTCACATATCCCCGTGCTAGCACAGAAAGTGCCTGACTCTGTATAGATCCTCATTTCCCCTTCATTTGCTCTACATAGTTTTGTCACAATTTTTCAACTCGTTTTTTTATTTTTGTGTACAGCACATTGGACTGCACATTGCCTACATTCTTACCTGCCACGTTCTATTGCCAACATCCATTCAAAGCATAACAATTCAGTTATGCGCTTTCTGTGCCAGAATCACATAGTACATGGATATGGAAGGAACTGAATAAATTCTTGCATGAACTTAACTGAGCAGACTGTTTTTCTGCCTAAAGTGCATCTCCTCTCTTTAGTACTCAATTTATCTTCCAATAACAAACTCTACCTCCTCTGATATCTGTGACGTGTTCTTCAACTGCTTCATGGAGATAAAGCTGCCCTTCCCTCTACGCTTCTGCATAACTTTGTGCATAACCCACATTGAATACAAGGCCACTTAAATATTGTAGTGGTCGGTTGTATGTCAGTTTGACACACGCTGAAGTCATCAGGGAGGAAGGAGCTTTAATGGAGAACATGCCTCTACAAGATCCAGCTCTAAGGCATTTTCTTAATTAGTGATCAAATGTGGGAGGGCCCAGTCCATGGTGGGCAGTGCCATCCCTGGCTGGTGGTCCTGGGTTCTATAAGAAAGACATGAACAAAACATGTGAGGCAAGCCAGTAAGCAGCACCCTTCCATGGCCTCTGCATCAGCTCCTGCCTCCAAGTTCCAACCCTGCTAGAGTTCCTGTCCTGACTGCCTTAGGGGATGAACCGCAGTGTGGAAGTACAAGCTGAATAAGCCCTTTCCTCCCCCATTTGCTTTTGGTCATAGAGTTTCATTGTAGCCATAGAAACCTGAACTAAGACAAAGATCTTCTCCTTCTCTAAATTCTCAGCATTTAGAAGAGAGGTCCACGCCATATTTCCAATGACATTTCTTGATTTCAACCCAATACCTCATGACAGAAAATTCTCAGTAAATGTTTGTTGGATTAAACTAAACTGGAAAAAGAAAAAGAAAAAGAAAAAGAAAGAAGAAAAAAGAAAAAAATGCATTTGGACGACTGAGAGGAGAAGGAAAGGTCAGGTGAAGGAGGTTACTTAATTTTACTGTAGAAAGGCTAATGGCTGAATCATCTCATTAATCCCACGTTTACTTGAGTAACAGCTATGGATTCAATATTGTGTCCGATTTTGAAAACAAAAGAACACAGGATCCAATAATACCTTTCTCCAAAGCCTGAGGTCTATCTGGATTCCAGGGTGGAGAACAGTGTGGCTGTGGCTCAGTTTTCAAATTGTCCCTGGCTTTCTCTGGATCTAGGTGTAAGGCATTTTCTCCCTTAGTGGTCAAAGTGGGAGGGCACAGCCCATTGTGGGTGGGGCCAACCCTGGGCTGGTGGTCCTGGGTTCTATAAGAAAGACTGAACAGCCCTGTGAAGCAGGCCAGTAAGCAGCACTCTTCCATGGCTTGTTTTAAACTATCTTAACTTCCTCTTCCTTTATCTCAACTAATTTGCTAATTTCTTATTCGCCACTTTAGATAGAGATTCACTGTGTTCCCAAAATGCACTTTTCTCATTTCTCTCTAAGCATCTATATGTGTGATCCTTAGTAGCAGTTTTTCAATCTGCTAACTGTTGAAAATTGCATTTTATTCCTTACTAGACTGTGAGGAAAGTTTTAAAATTATTAATACTTTGAATTTTTTTTTCTGATACTAACTACCTATGGCTTTCCTGTAGTAGTGGAAAAAAAAGAATACTTGGGCAAAGCAGTTAAGGGCATAAAGATTTGTTTTTCTAGCATACACTTCCAGGTTTTAGTCCATTACTTTGGGAAAAGTCAGTATGGTAGGACGCCAGACAGCTGCTCTCAGGAAGTAGAAGCCAATGAATGCAAGATGCATGTTAGAACTCTGCTCAATCACTTTCTAAGGACCCTCTGGCCAGGGCAGTGTGTCAGCTACAGTACAGCAATCTTTCTGCTTCAGGCTTTTCACACCCCATTCAGAGGCACATCTCCAGGTGACTCGGTTTTGTCAAGTTGACTATTAGTGCTAACCATGATCACACATGTCACATCGCTGACAGTAGATTATGAGTCCCTAAAAAGAACTCAGCTTAAAACGGCAAGAAAGTCCTAGTCAGGGGAGATTCTGATTTAGTATACTCATATTGTTGCCTCATCGCTTACTCACCCTACCCTCACCTGTCTTTAATGGGCTAGTAGGAGTAGGAATGAAAACACATGGCCTAGTGAGATAGCTCAGAAGGTAAATGCCTAGCACTGCTAATGACCTCAATTCAATCCCTTGGATCCATGTGATGGAAGGAAAAAAAATTGACTCCCAGAAGTTCTCTTCTGATCTCTATAAGTATGAATCCACACACATGCACCTCCACTACCAATATACACAAAAATAATCAAGTGTAATTAAAAGACAAAACTGCCTGGAGCCTGTAAAGGGCAAGTCCTACAGGCAAATGCAAAATGTGAGCACAGTAGTGAACTACTCCTGCTGTGTTTCATCCCAGGTCTACCACTTCTTAGCTTAGACCTTGACCAGTCTTTACTTAACAATATAAATAACAATTTTTAAGTTAGATGTAAATTACTAATACTCAAATATCTTTAAGCATCATGACATGTATGGAAGAAAATGTCATAGTGAAGGCCACGCCTGTGTATATTAACCAATAAATTAAAACCAGGCCATAGAATGGGATTTTTTTTTGTACTGTGTGTAGACAGTGGAAAAATAACAGTACCTAATACTCTTGTTAGTGTTTTAGTAAAAGACATGGTGATAGTACCAACATACACTAGAAGCCATGGGGTTCTTCACTGCCACACACTCACAAAGGTCACTTTCTCCTAACATGCCTTTAGTGAGGTTATAAAAATTGTTGGTTTTATTAAATTTGCGGATATGTGTTATGTCTTGAATGATGCTCCCCAGATCTCACTTGTTAAATGCTTGGTCTTTAATGTAACAGTCTCAGATGTGAGGTCTTTGGGAGAAGGTTAGACCATCATTATGCAATGGGCATGCTTATTCTCCTATTGAGGGATGATGCAAACTTCAGGAGGTTGTACTAGAGGTAGGAAATATGGTATTGGATGCATGGCCTTGATTGGTTTGCTTTTATTACTGGCTTCTTCTTCTTCTTCTTCTTCTTCTTCTTCTTCTTCTTCTTCTTCTTCTTCTTCTTCTTCTTCTTCTTCTTCTTCTTCTTCCTCCTCCTCCTCCTCCTCCTCCTCCTCCTCCTCCTCCTCCTCCTCCTTTTAAAGGTACCATGAGGTGAGAACTATGCTACATCAAATGCTTTCTCCCATCATTTTCTGTCTTACCATATATTCTGAAACAAGGACACCAAAGGACCATGCCCAACACTTCCGTAAATGGTGAGATACTCAAGGAAATTCCTCTAAAATCAAGAACAAGGCAAGGCTGCCCACTCTCTCCATATCTCTTCAATATAGTCCTCGAAGTTCTAGCCAGAGCAATAAGACAACAAAAGGAGATCAAGGGTATTCAAATGGGAAAGGAGGAAGTCAAATTATCCCTATTTGCAGATGATATGATAGTCTACATAAGTGACCCTCAAAATTCCACCAGAGAACTCCTACAGCTGATAAACACCTTCAGCAAATTGGCTGGATACAAAATTAACCCAAAAAAGTCTGTAGCCTTCCTATACACAAATGACAAGCTTGCAGAGGAAGAAATTAGGAAAGCTACACCCTTCACATTAGCCACAAGCAATATAAAATACTTAGGAGTTACTCTAACTAAGCAAGTGAAGGACTTGTTTGAAAAAAATTTCAAAACTCTAAAGAAAGAGATTGAAGACAACCTTGCTTCTTTTACTTTGTTTTCTTGGGTATTTTACCACAATGATGAGTGTGTTGAATAACATAACAGACACAACATTTTATTGTTGTTTAGTATGTATGAAGTTTGTAAATGAAAAATTGTTTCAATTGTAAACTAAGGAAATGAAAATTTAACTGAACATTATTTGTCTTTAAGAACTGACATACAGCTGGGTGGTGGTGGCGCACGCCTTTAATCCTACCACTTGGGAAGTAGAGGCAGGCAGATCTCTGTGAGTTCGAGGTCAGCCTGGTCTACAGAGAGAGTTCCAAGACAGAGAAGCCCTGTCTCAAAAAAAAAAAAAAAAAGACAGAAAGAAAGAAAGAACAACAACAAAGAACTGACATATAAATAATGGTTATGCAGTATTATGTATCTGATCAAAACTTTTCTGTAAATGAGTAAATAGAGCAAGTTTGTGTTTCTGAAGAAAACAACTGACAACACTTGTGATCAGCAGTAAAATTCGAGTTTTAAAGAGATATTTGGCTTTGTATATCTTGCTCTTACCATTGTCATCATGACTGGCATTTAACTTTCACTTCTGATAAGAGAGGTAGCATTGTAAACAAATATGAGTTATTTTTTATATTTGTAGTGAAATATGTCAAAACTTATATGACTGATTCAGTGAACCGGTATTTTCCAGTAAGCCAGTACATAAAATTCTTCAATGCATGTGAAAAGGTTCATTTATATTATAAAGGACATGCATAAATTTTAGTTAATATAGTACAGTAAACTCACTGACATAGCATTAGGTTTTATAATGTAAAAAAATTTAAAATAAAAATCCTTATCCTTTGCTAGGTTCTAGTGCTGTACCAAAAATTATTCATAATTTTAGGAAAAGATTATGGAAACTTAGAATGTCTTTTTTCCATTCAAACGCTTTACTTTCCAAATTCTCTTCAACAAAAATTACTAATATTTCTTGCTTTGAAACTCTACCCCTATTTGACCATGTCCCCCATGGGGAGGCCTAGTGGCACTCAGAGGAAGGATAGCAGGCTACCAAGAAGAGATTTGATACCCTATGAGCATATACAGGGGGAGGAGGTCCCCCTCAGTCACAGTCATAGGGGAGGGGAGAAGGGGAAAATGGGAAGGAGGGAGGAATGGGAGGATACAAGGGATGGGATAACAATTTAGATGTAATATGAATACATTAATAAAATATATTAAAAACAGAAAATCTAAAGAAAGAGGGAAGGAGTGAAGGGTGGGAGTAGCATTAAACACATATAAGCACCATACGTGTTCATGCTGCCTCAGTCTCTGTGAGTTCATATGTATGTGGGTCATGTTGATTCATAAGTCTTTGGTTTTTTTGGTGTTCTCCAACGCTCTTGCTCTTACACTCTTTCCTTCTCCGCTTCTGAGGAGTTTCCTGAGCCCTATGGGAGGGGTTGATGGAATCATCCTGTTTGGGATTAAATGTTCCAACATCTCTCACTCTCTGTGTAATGTCTGATCTCTGTATTTGTTCCCAGTTGCCGTAGGAGGAAGCATCTCTAACTATGGCTGAGCAAGGCACTGATCTGTGAGTATAGCAGATTAGGAGTCATTCTCTTGTAATATTTCTTATACTGGTAGTATTTAGTTTTATCAAAATGTCTTGGCTATCTAGTTTCAGGTTCTTGGTCATCCAGCAGTTTTGGGTATGGGTTCTATCTTGCAGAGTAGACCTTAAGCCAAATCAGATTTGACTGGTTTCCCCCACAAGCTTAGTGCTACCATTGCCCAAGAATATCACGATGTGGGGGAAAGCATGGTACCTGCTGTATAACCTCAATTATCCAAGTGTATGTACAAGTTGCAGAATCTAGAAGGACACACCAGCTGAGCTGCTTGTGACTGGGTGACTTAGTTCTTGGATTCTTATGTTTTGTTTCCTGTAATGCACATACTAAAAAAAAAAAAAAAAAAAAGAACATCATGCAAACGGGAACCATGCAGGTCAAAGGATTTGTGGCTGAGTTAGTATTTGTGTTCTTTCTTTGGTAGTACCTTCCTAGATCAAGTCACTAGCATGTAGGGCTCTATGTATGTATCAGTTTGACATCTCCATGTTTGATGAGTTGTGTAGGCTTTGCTGTCAGTTTGTGAAGAGCAACCTCTATAGTGTTGGCAACATCCTGGGTTGTTGTGGGTTCAGATGGAACCCCTTTGAGCAACAACTCAATTAGATTTAACACCCACTTTTAATTTATAATATAATGACTAGTTGAATGCATACATATAATTAAATTTGGACATTAAAAATGTCTTCCAACTAAAATGGTTAACAATTTTTGTTGTAAACAATACTCTAGCCATCTAGGATGGTATTGCTGTTGGGCTCAATAACTGCTCTCAAGCCTATTTATATCTAGTTTTTAAAGTATAAGTCAACAGGATCAGCTCTTGAAATCGGCATCAATTTTTCTTAGGATGCAACAGAATCTAAGGAGCTGAGGAAGCAGAATGCTTGAGGGGAGCCAGCAGGTGGATCCACTGCAGTTTAATTCTTATCCAATTAATAGCATTATTATCTCAGGGCATGGTAGAAAGTATCAACTCCAGAGGCACATGGACTTCCCATATGATTTGCTTTTCTGCAGGTGTGCTAAGATTTCTGAAAGTATTTGCAGATCACCCAATTGAAATCTGCCGAACAAGTTCTCCCATTCCTGCCACGGCTTAACATTTTTTTGGGGCCATGTGTATCATCCATCAAGGGCTTCCTACAGCTGTTATATATCTGGAACTTTGTATTATTTGAAAAATGCAAGGACCATTGGCAGCGGTACAGGTTTCAAGTCTCAAGATTGTGTTATAGCGAAATTTATTTGCAGAGCTTGTTTCTTTGGCTAAAAGTCATCATTTGTAAGTTTTCAAGCTATTTTGGGAGAAGTGCTCCTTTGGCACAGGAATCTAAATGTTCTCAGGACACCACTGTCAGTGGCCAAACAATCAGTCCACGGGCACCCAGGCAATCCTTAACTGCATAACACCACTCAAAAAACCTAGACACTACAACTATAGTATCTCCTGGAAGCACATGAACACAATTTCCACATCAGGAGCAAAAAAGTAGACTAAAGATTCTCTCTTTTCTTTCAGAAGAGTACCCTTCTTTGAAATGTCAGGATTTGGCTTCTAAGCAAATCCTCTAACTTCTATTGGGGTTGAAAGAATTTCAAGACATAAGAACCTGCTCCCCGCAATCCCCGAATTCCTCTTGTATTTCCTTACTTCTCACTAGATTTCAGGCACGATATTCACTTTATTTTACTCTGATATTTCAGGGTTATCGTTTCTTTGGGATTTTCTGCTTACTACTCTTTATACTTGTGAATTGGTCTATATCTGTATTCTGTTCTTAACTACTGTGTGACTACTCGAAGGCACCCTACTATGGATTATCAGCAATTTACCCTTCTCCCTGTCACCAGTCGCCACCCCCTACTTTAGCACTGTGCCATTTTCCCCATATCATTGATCACCGTTCAGGCTTGTCTTGCTAATTTATTATTCATTTTTTGTCTGTCTACTTGACTAGAGTTTAAATTTCAGTAGGCAAGGAGTCTCATGTCATATTCGCCACTTACTATTCTATTTACAGAACAGTGACAGGCTTATAGTAAATACTACTAATAAAATTTAAAGGCTTGATGACTGTATCAGTGAGACACTTGAACAACCGGGAAAGAATACAGGTTTGGAGTAGACTGACAAGTGTCTAATCTCACTTAGGCTCTGAATGTGTCACCCAGAATTCACATATTATAATACATTTAATCTCCAATATAATGTTGGGTGGAGGGATCTTTCAGGGTTGCCTTGGATCTTTGGGGCGGGGGGTTCATCATATGTGACTTGCTACATGACAGGGAGTGTCCATCTCTTTAGATTCTACCCTCATAAGTGGTCAAAGGTTTTCAAGACAATATCTTTGGGAGCATAGAGTAGCCCTTATCAGAGACTGACATGCTAATACCTTGGTGTAACCAACCCCCATATTATAATAATTATTATTACTATTATGATTATTAATAATTTTGTATGTGTGCATGGTACATCTGGGGGTCAAAGTAGGGAAGAGAGGACACTTAGTGGAATTGGTTCTGTCCTTTCATCTTTATGGGGTTCTGGGGATCAAACTCAGGATATAAGGCACATGTAGGAAGCACTTTTACTTACTGAGCCATCTCCCCAACCCATAATTTTATGTTCTTTATAAAGACCATGATTGGTTTCCTATACTCACTCTGGTGGCCAGTGTCACACCATTTTTCAATGGTCTGTTTTGGTTGAACAATGACATTTCTGGAAGGTAATGTAAGTGTTCCTTACCTTGTCTGAGAACCATCTGACATTCTTTACCTCACCACTCTCTGGTGACCCCTACCAATGACACCATGGGTTCCAAAATGAAACCATTCAATCTCGATCATCCTCCTTCCTCCATGTCTGTCCTTTAAATACCCAGACCGGAAGCAGATAATGAATCCTCTGTGTTCTTGAATGACAGCCTCCCCTTTGTAGATCTGTCATGTACATAAGCCGGTTCTGTATTAGAATTGCTCATTCGCTGCCTCTCTTTCCTCTTTTCCAATCTGATGCGCCCTGCTCCCATCTTAGCCTTGAAGCTTCCCTGATCTTTTTATTTGAATTCTACTCCCAGGGCCCAAATTAATTGTCTTTTGTTCTAGAAAAACTCACTTCATCTCACATCAAACCAGTCTTTACAAACAAACACAACTAACATTCAGAAGTGCAGTAGTTATACTAATGTCTCCTAGGCAATTTCTACCATTACTTTATGTTTGGAGAATGAGTATATTAGATTTATCTCTTAGCCCATTTTTCAATAATAGGAAGTCAGCAATATTCTCTGGTCACAGTTCTCTGATCTATAACACCAGGAAGCAATGTTGATAGAAGTTGTAGGTGTCCTGTGCTCAATCATAGAGAACACCAAGCTTGTAACACCCCGGATGACGGCATGGTTTAAAAAGAATACAAAGAAGGTAAGTAGGAGACTTGGATCCTTCAGCTTAAATAGAGGCTCCTTCTCATTTCCCTCCACTCTCCTCCTTGCTTCTACTTACAGTTCCCAAACACACGCCATTTCCGTCTCTATATTCTTTGCTCATTTACCTAAGCTCAGCTCAAGCACTGTCACTGACACAAAGATCTCAACTCATAAGCTGGGTCTGGACAAGGTTTCTGCGTGCCTTTGGCTTACTTTGGACCTACTCCTGGAAAACGAAATACATTTATTTTATCACATTATAATAATTAGAAGCACGAAGAAGGATTATTTGATTTATAGGTACCTCTATCCACGGTTGGCACAGAGTGTACAAAAATATTTGTTTCTTTAAACAAATACACTCGGTCTTATCTTTATTGGTATTACCATGTTAAACACTCCATGACCTTGATTTTGGGCATTTCTTAAACAAGCATATTTGAATACTTGTTCCTTTCTGTTTTCTTCCTTCTATAAGTTCCAAAAGATTAAGCAGCTCACCTTTTGAAAAATAAAGAATTCTTTTGGCCTCCTGCTGTATGGAGAGGTGCAATGAAAGAACAGGCTACCCAGTGGAAGCCTGAGGAAGAAATTCACCTACACAGTTCCCTCTAATTTCCTAATCACACCCCAAATCCAATCACACTTTAAGAGAAAATGAAGCTTGAAATCTACTTCCTGTTGCTCTTGGAGTCTCCTCTACTCCCCCAGAGGAGTGAAGTTCTACCTCAATCACTTTTTCTAAAGAGCTCATATTTGACTAAGGATTTAACACACAGCATAAACTGTTCCATCTCTGCACCAGCTCCAGAGTGCTCCTATATCTGAAGGTAAAATAAATAACCAGAATTGAAGTGCAGGAGAAAGTTATACAGTCCCTTTAGTGGGCATTTCACCAGAATATAAAAAGAATAACTGCTTTGTTACTTATCCTTTGAGCAATAGAAGTAAGAAAACCAGGTGTTTACTTTCTCCTATTTTGCAGTAGAAATAAATTTTAGTTTTATGGATGAGGAGCGAGAGATAGATTCTCCAGGTTTTTCTTGGCTTCTCTGGCACACCCCTTTAGACACTAAGTAACAAGGGTAGGTAGAGCGGACAAAATGTTGATCTATCTTTGTACTTGAAGAAAGTTCATAATTTTCATTCAGGCATAAATGTGATTTGCCACTTTCTGATGCATCAGATCCACTGTAAACACGCGCATGCGCTCACACACACACACACACACACACACACACACACACACACACACACACACACACACACAGAAGATAGTATATTCTTAAAATCCTCTAACTGTCCACACCAACATAAAAAAAAAAAAAAAGATGAGTCAGCTTTCAGAGCACACCTTTGACCTCAAGCAAAGCACACAAGCATGCTTTCCTGATGGGGTTTATGCACGCAGCTTCCTCTCTCCCAGAAGAAACATCTACCAGATGGCAAAAATGACAACCTCAGAAAAAAAAACAAATTAAAGCTGAGTTTAAAACAGCAGCATTTCAGAAGGTCAAAGCGCAGATTCCTCTTAACAAAGCGTAGCACAGGGTTTTAGAGACAAAACCTTATTATCGAAATAATGTTATTTCACAGCACTTAAGGATAGACAGTGATGTCTTTGCCTGAGGTTGTAGTGCTTCCTCATCCTACAGTGAGGTCAAAGGTCTTAACTACTATTGCAAAGTCAGATGGATAGGATCACTTGATAATGAAGGTTTTAGGGTATGGCAACCAAATTAATTGTTTATGAATTTCATATTTTAAATTCATCATATAATAATCTCTCTCTCTCTCTCTCTCTATATATATATATATATATATCATCAATCATCTATATCACTATATATCACTATATATAAAGTATATATGATGAATTTAAAATGTGAAATTCATAAATAATTAATTTGCTTGCAGCACCCTAAAATCCTCATTAGCAAACAATCCTATGCATCCTGATATATATATGTGTATATATATATACACACACACATATATGTATATATATATCACTATACACACATACACACACATATGTATATATATATATCACTATACACACATACACACACATATATATACATGTATATATATATATATATATATATATATATATATATATATATATATATATTACATACCATAGCGATGTTAACTTTCACAAATACATATATCAACACTTTGCTCCACTACTTAAGAATGACATAGAAGCACATTTCTTTTCTCTCTCTCTCTCTCTCTTTTTTTTTTTAGAAGCACATTTCTTTTTCTTTTCTTTTTGTTTTTCAAGACAGGGTTTCTCTGTGTAGCCTTGGCTGTCCTGGACTGGCTTTATAGATAGGCTGGCCTTAAGCTCACAGTGATGCACCTGCCTCTTCCTCCCTGAGTGCTGGGATTAAGGGCATGTGCCACCATACCTGGCTTAGAAGCACATTTCTAAAAGACAGTAGAATCCTACCTAGATGGAATGTTTCCTGTTTAAGTTGACACCAGGGGTAAAAATTCAGTAGCACATTTCAGAGTAGGTTGGAAGGTGTCCACTTTCTTTTGATTGGCACAGGCCTTCTTGTAGCCCAATGTAGTCTTGGAGATCCCTGGGCAGCCAAGGTTGGCTTTGAACTCTTATTCCTTATGGCTTCCCTTCCTGAGTGCTAGAGTTGTGGGTCTGTTGGCCAAAGTGCTCAGATTACATCTAGATGAAAAAGAAAACTTGAAAGCTTGGCGAGTACTTATTTGAAGATATTGCATTTACACTGTGAATCAGGATCATATTCCTTTGATACACACAGTTAGAATTAAAATGGCAGATTTTTAAGATATTTGTTAAAGAAAACCAATTTTTAAAAACCTGGCTCACACAAGAATCTTTGCCAAGAACAATAAGCTCCATTGTGCCCCCTACTTTTCGTTCAGTAAAGTATCTCAAGGCAGCAGAAGCTAAGCTGGCCAGGAAGTTACTCTATTGAATAGTCTGGCCTCCCGTTTGAGATTCTCCTAACCCACCACCCAAAATACTGTCATTGCATGCATAAACCACCATACCTGACATTTCAAAAGTTGGTCTAAACTAGTGTGTGTGTGTGTATGTGTGTGTGTGTGTGTGTGTGTGTGTGTGTGTGTGTGTGTGTGTGTGTTGCTAGGAATGAAAACCAGGAATTTATACATGCTAGACAAGAATTTTTAGTTATAAGTGCTATCTCTGGCCCTTGTCTTTTATGCTTAAAAATCTATTTGTTTAAAAGGAGTCTTCAAAACCTGGTATACTTGGTATCTGCATTCTAATGCGGTCATGTGTAATTACCTTATTTATAACTTAAGAGACTATTACATGAAACATAGCTAGTTTATGGGCAAATTAATATAATGAAAGAAGGTAATTCATCTGTTATACAAAATATCCTACCAATGCTACACTGGAACAGTACTTTCCATCTATGAGCACGACACAGGCAGTACAATCTGCACTTGCTGGTTGGGAGACACTGAGAAGAGACTAGGTTGGGTACCAAATCAATTTCAATCCATCCAAAGAAGAGGAGGAGAATTCCAGTTTTGCAGAAAGGTATGAATACTTTGTTATTCTTTGAAGAATGAATTATTCTCAAATGTGTACAATGTCTCCAAACTCATTTGATAACCTATCTTCCAGCTGTAAGCCTAATACCTTGTGTAAATGGCTAGGATATTTTACTATGTTAAAAGATTTTCGTCTATCAATATGGAATCTGAAAACGAATAAATTTAGTAGACTTTTATATAATAAAGTTAAGTGAGTCAATCATTTGGGAAAGCTGCTTATTTTTCCTATCCATTCATTTATTTTAACCCCTAGAACATTTAAAGTGATAAAAATCAGGAAATATATGACTAAGGATTCGAATGTAGCAATTTAACATTATTTTAAAGTAGGTACACAAAATGCTTCTGAGAGTGTCTGTAGTCCTATCTTTAAATCAAAGATAAGGTTGAAAAAGCAGGAGCCCAGATAAATTAAATGGTGGTCCAGACTGCATTGCATTATACCTTACCACAGCAGTAGGTAATGGTACTGGGTCAGACTTAAAGCATTTGATTTAAAAGATATGTTTCCTTCATTAAATATTAATCAAAGAATCCAAGCTCAGTAGTCTCTATAGCTGAGCAGTTTGGACAAACTCAGCACAATTTCTTTTATCATGGGTCTCATTAAAACAAAAGAAAAAGCAAAAGACAGAAGAAGCTAAGGTAGTCATTTTGTGTAAATAATGACATACATTTTTTTGAGCTTTTTAAAAGCATTCATGAGTATAATGGTTTGGTGTTAGTATACGGCAACTACTTTCTAGATAGTTAGATTTCCATATTCTATCACTACATTTGGGTGGTTGCTGGTCAGATGGAGAATCTGTATAGATAAATATACACCAAATAATCATTTTCAAGTCATAAAAGCTGCTATGGCTTTCTTTACTTTTCAACTCCACTCAATCTCTTACTCATTCGTGCACTGACTCACTCATTTGCTTAGTATTTCCTGTGTGCGATGCATGGCATGCAGGAAACCAGGACTTAAGAACACACGAAATCCTGATTTTGTGAAGTTCTAATGACCCAAAGGATTTTACACACCAAAAAGGATGCGCAGGAGCTTGAGTTGGTACAGCAGTTAGGCACACTGGTTGTTCTCGCAGAGGGCACACGTTTGTTTTCTCAGCACCCACAGAGTGACTCATAGCCACTTGTGATTCCAGTTTCAGTGGACCCCACGCCCTCTTCTTGCTCCATTGGCTTCTGCATTCACATGCTGCACATAAACTCACCCAGGCTCACAAACATGTACTAACTCGTTAAAAATACAAGCAAATCAAAAAAGGGATTCCCAGATGAGGTCATAAAGTGACTTAAAGTGTCAGCTTTCTCTTCTATAAAGTGGGGCTGGTAATATCTTACCAAACTCCTGCCTTGTGCTCTGCAGCATATCCTAGTCATGTGACACGCATCAGGCCGTCTCTGTCTACTAGATGTATCAACGAGCAAATGCACAGATCACGTAAACAATGCACGCTCATTACATAGCAGCTAGTCTTGGAAATTCCTCCACTACAGCCAATGTAAATGATGACAGAATAAGTTTGATAACTAGTATTTGTCAAGCCTCAGGTTGTTTTGCTTATTTTCTTCTATTAAGCTATTTTTAATTAATGCATATATATATATAGTTTTGGGGGTTAAATCAAAGCCTTTTATGCACAAGGCAAACACTGTTCCAAGGATCCACACCTCCAGCTCCTTTCTTATTTATCATTTTAGAACGTATGATATGTGTATATGATGGGCAGGCACACATATGTATATGTGTGTATACAGGTCTACAAGCCAAAAGAACGCGTATGTTTCTTACTGCACGTACCAGTGATGCTGGCCTAAGATATGGGGATTCTCTCATCTTCAGCAACCGTCTCACCATAGGAGCACCTCATGTGCTACCACACATGGCTTTACATGGATGCTTGGTATGTGAAGTCAAGGCTTCACGTCTGCAGGGTAAGCACTGAATGCAGTGAGTCATTGCCCAGCTCTCCAAAAAGAATGCAACTGTACCTTTGGGCTGTGAGGATCCAAAGGAACTGCACTACGTAAAAGCCTGTGTGGAACAGATATTTCACAGTCTGCACGCACCCTTATTTGGTGAGGATAATTCCCCTAAGTCAGTGAATGAACATTTCCTTGAGTTACAAGGATTATGGTACAAGGTCACAGTCTCTTCCCATAAAGCATCAGGACAAAATGACTGAACAGTGGATCTGTTCTATACCTGCAGTCACATCACCTCGTTGTATGTAATTTCTCATCAGTCCTCACTCCTTGGGATCCTGCTGTTTTCTCTTACAGATGACACCATTAAAATCTCATCTTTTCAGTGAATATTGTCTCAGTGATCCTTTTTGGGTGGCAGTGTGGAAGCTGTTTACTCTCAACGAAATTTCAAAATAGATTGAGTGGTCCCAGCATGAATGTTGTCTGACCCCATGTGTGTCACACCCCCATCTCTCTCTCTCTCTCTCTCTCCATAACTCACTCCATAACTCCCTCTCCCCAACAAAAGCAAGTCAGGGTTCTAGTTCTGTAACCAGTCTCTTGCTGAAAGGGAGCCATCCCCCAGCTCTCTCCCACACCACAGTAAGTGGATAAACTACTTCTTTGTGTCTTGATGTGCCTACCCTGGCTGTTACCTTGAGCCTTCTACATGCAAGATTTTACTACATCACCAGAATTGAAGTATTTTCTGACTTTGAGGCATATGCTCTGATTAGTATGAAAATGTATTTCACAAGATAAGTGTGAATATATATTCTATTAAATAAAAAGCAAGCTACTGCCAGCATAAAAGTTTCTGATTCATGAATATAAAAGATGTCTTAGAACTACTTCACAACATTGCTGTCATTCAAAAAGCTCTTTTCCACCCACGGCCCCCGCCCTCAGTGTGGTAAAGGATATTTTGCCACTAATCTAAGGAATCCACGGTATCTGACAGACAGCCTTTACTGGTGAAATGATTCAAGTCTGTATCTTCCACATGTACTGACCAGTCTTGATAAAAAAAAATGGCATGTTTTTATGTTTAACCAGAAAAATTCCAGACAGTGGTTTAAGAAGGTAACATGAAATATGACATCTATGTTTCCTAATTAAACTTTTTGTTAGCTGCCATCTCTTTCTGAGAGAGAGACAGAGCAGGTTAAAGAAAGCCCTTCAATATGTTACTGCCAAGAAAACAATAACACAAAATACTCCTTCATATAAAGTCTTGGGACTCAGGCACAGTCTGAGACAGGAGACAGACAGATTGTAATAGTATACAGAGGACACCTCAGTCTCTGGGTGGAACAATGCCCCAGGCCTACCAAACAGGATCATCATCCTGAAATACTGCCACATGGACCATCCTAAACACTGAAAATTTAATCGATACTATAGGGAACTGGTATTCCAGCCCCTGGTTTCTCAACCGCCTCTTGGACACTGGTGGGATTCCATTATCCCATGGATTAGGTTACATTTTCACCTCTTTAATATATCCCATCCAGTCCATTAGCTACCTCAAGCACTGATGGTCTGGTGCTCCAGAACCTGCTCAGGCTCCCTCCCCTCTAGCAGGGAACTTTAATCTCTTGTACCTAATAAAATCCTTACTAAAATCCTGTCTGTCCCTGTGGATCATCCTTTCTACCCTAAGGACAGAAGCTGGAAGGACAGGGATGTCTGCCACTATGTGACAGAAATACACTCTCATATTTTGCTGTGTCATTTATTTTGTGAAGGAAGACTTTATTTCCCCAATGCCTACCTCACCATGTAGCGGTGTTCTGGTTTAGTTATCAGATGTCCTCTGCAGAGCTCACAATTGGAAGTGTGGTCCCTAGCTGGTGGGACTTAAGAGGTATAGATCAGGTCACTAACTTCACCTCACCAATGAGTCCACAGCTGAAAGGGTGACTAGGAGGTCGGGCCTAGTTTGAGGAATTAGTTTATTGGGGAAACTGCCTTTGAAGGGAGCATCTTCTTTCTGGCTCCCACAAACCATGGTATAAGCAGGATTTCTTCCCTGTTATAAAGGCATCTGGCAATGACCTCTGACTTCTACATGCAAGTGCACATATATGGCTGCACACAAACACACAAGTATAAACATACACAGAATAGGCATATTTTTAATTGAAATCATTTGTTTTAAAAATGATCCTTTGGAATAACTAAAGTTTCACAAAAGCAACTAAATATGAAATGACTAAAAAAAATACATCCACTATTAATAGAAATTATTTCTGCTTGTCAATTTGATTATGTGAGGTTTTGTTTGTTTGTTTTGTTTTGACTACTTTGCAAATTTTCCACAAGGACATGAAATGATATTTCAGAAATAGCTTGAGAATTCCTCTTAGGATCATTCATACTTAAGAAAACTGAAATTTCTGCCCACTGTGTTTAGAGGAAAGAAAACTGATAATTTCTTTTTTTAAAAATAAATTTGAAATCCTTTCTAATTTCTGACCTCAATTTTAATGTTTTAAAACATTTGTTCATGCAGAATTTAAAAAATGGTATAGTTCTTTGTCTGTATTTTGTCTACAGCTTTTAAATAATTATTTCTATTTTTGAAATAATCTTTCAATAGTTACTATGATTAAGAGCATATTTTATGCCAAAACTGATTGGAACCTCCACAGTAAGACTTTCAGGCACATATCGAATCCTAATGACTTCATGTTAATTATAGGATCCAGTTGCAGTCTAAGAGTTACACTGTGGCCTTTATTACTTGATAGATCTGCTTCGGTTTTGTGGCAACTCATTTATGTTATTTTCATTACAGTCAAGCCCACTTTGTCTAGAGGTTTTCTTTCCAAAAGACAAGAAGGAGAAATATACCTCTTTTATTTGTTTCTTGGTCCTCCCTCAAACAAATTCCCAAAGCCTATGTGCAGTATTGTATGTGTGATTGAGACTGATCTTGCTATTTAAGAGGCAGCGACATTCAAAAGAAGCACCAGGAAACATTGCCTTTAGACTGCCCTTTGCCGCTGAGTTGTAATTTTCAAACACTCTTTTAACCCCAATGTGGCTTTCTTCCACACCATCCATGAGGGCAGAGGGGCTAGCTCAGCTTGTTCTGTCATCTTTTGCCTAGCAATAACTGTGATAACAGAGAAAAAAAATGTGTGAAAGTTTTCGGAAGACAATGGAACAAGTTAAAAGTGTGTACACTATGGATGTGACCATAGTACACATAGACCCTAGTTTGAAGTTCTATTGAAGGCATTGTAATACAGAGACCCCTGAATGCACTTTCTTTCTTTCTTTTTTTGTTTTTTGTTTTTGTTTTGTTTTGTTTTTTCGAGACAAGGTTTCTCTGTGTAGCCTTGGCTGTCCTCGACTCACTTTGTAGACCAGGTTGGCCTCGAACTCAGCGATCCACCTGCCTCTGCCTCCCAAGTGCTGGGATTAAAGGCGTGCGCCACCACGCCCGGCTTGAATGTACTTTGTTCTAAGCATGTGGCAACAAATGGCCCAAATACGGATGGCAGTGAATGTTTGTTAAGCTCATAGATCAGTAAACACAGAGAGGAGGCAGGGGAATAAGAGTGATGGGAAAGGCTGAAAATCTAAGAGTCTCGTATTTTCCAAGAGCCTATGTGAGACTGCACCAGGCTCTTCTGAGATAGCTTTGGATGTTCATAGCTTTTCGCAACAGCTCTAAGTTGCCGGAGGCACAGAGCTGCTGAGTGGATGCTATGGAATTTGAACCCAGACTGCCTGACTCCAGTGAGTATCTGAAACAGGCACACTGATGGTTTTCAGAGGAATCTGAAGTGGCAAAGCCTGGTGTTTAACACCAAGACTGAGTGTAGCAGGGTCCCTGGCTCCAAAAGACTCCACTGCTCTTCAATTACAAGGCTCCTGTTTTCTTTGTTTTGGAGATACCCTGGGTGCTTCCCCCAGAGTTTATGTGTAAAAAAACTTGGTTTCCACTTGGCAGTACTGGGAGGTCGGGGTACCTTTAAGAGGTGGGGTTTGATAGAAAGTACTTGGGTTACTGGGGCCACATTATTAAAAGAGATTAAGGTAGTTCTCAATGGCTTCTTAGTAGTTCTCAAGAAGGGATGTTTTAACTAGAGCAAACTTGGTCCCTTCTCTGCTTCCCAGAAGAAGATGCTTCAGTTCCTTTCATCCCTGCTCTCTTGCCTGCCCTGATTCCTTACTGAGGCCTATGCTGTGCTAGGGACAGTCAGCCTCAAGAACTGTAACCTGAAAGTCCTCTTATAAAACTAGCCCATACTAGTTATTTGTTTGCAGTCATAAAACCACAACTGCCACACCATCCATATTTAGCTCTGAGTCGAGCTTTGCAAGCTGGCTTTTGCTAAAGGCCAGTGCTATCTGGCAGTGCTACAAATAACAATCTTTTTGTTTGGGCGCAAGGTGCTGACAGGTTTGATTCTTTGTAAGTGTTTAGAGGAGAAGCCGCCCGATGCCTCTCTCCTACAGTCTGTGGTTTTTGGCAATTTTGGGTGGGTGTTTCTTGGCCTGACAGATGCGTTATCCGGTGTCTGTCTTCTCGTCCCATGTTGTTCTCCTCATGTAAAAGCCCGTCTTTGTTTCTAATCCCTACCTTTGTAAAGATATCAGTCATACTGGGCTGTGGTCTCATCTAACAACCTCATCCTAACTATAAAAAATATTTTTCATATCAAGTCACATTTATAGGTCAGAGGTAGAGATTAGGACCTCCCCATTTCCCAAGGGCATCATAATATAAATCTTGACACGCTTTAACACCTTTGAATAGATTCAAAAGCATTTTATGCTTTTTTAAGAGAGAGGGACTGCTTCTGATGTAAACTCTGGTACCTGCAGTTTAATCACCGCCTCTTGTCAAGGCACCCTTGAGGGCAAACAGAGGAAGGGAATGCAGGCTACCCAGATGAGACCTGATAGACTGTGACCAAACAGTGGGGGAGAATCCCCCCCCAGTCAGAGGTCTAGGGGAGAGGAATAGGGCAGAAGAGGGAGGGAGGGTGTTACCTGAAAGATAAGAGTCAGGGGATAGCAATCAATATGTAATGTGAATAAATTATAATAAAAATAATTAATGAATTAAAAAATAAAAATGCATTTGATACTGTTCCGAATGTAAGAAAAAAACATCACCTGTTTCACCTTTAGAATATTGGTACAGGAGGGAGAAGAATATATTTCTGTATTCCTTGCTATTTACTGGCTATAAAAATGTGCCAACATGGGGCTGGAGAGATGGCTTGGAAATTAAGAGCACTGGCTGCTCTTCCTGAGGACCCAAGTGCAATTCTCTGCATCCACATGGCTGCTTATAACCATCTGTTACTCCAGAGCCAGGGCATCTAGTGCCTTTCTCTGGCTTCTGCTGGAACCCAGTACTAGGTATGCACTTGGCACACTGATATAGGTGCAAGAGAGATACTCAAATAAATAAATAAATAAATAAATAAATAAATGTGCTAACACATAGTTGCTGTTAAAGAAATATACCTGAAATGTAGGAATTATAATTTATTTTGTAAAAAAAATATTGACAATTTAAACTAAACTGAAATGCTTATCATGTTAATTCTTTATATTCTAGCATTCTAAAAGTGACAGGTTCGTATATTGTTGATTTCTTTTACAATGTTGTGTTTTACGATCTCTACCTTTTATCTTACCCTGATATTCTTAAAATAGTTCTCTGGGAGCTTGCCTAGTATAAAAACTGTTCATCCTGGTAATAATATGGGTAGTATGACTGGGAAAGCCTAGCTTGTTTTAATTTTCATTCTTAGACGGCTCTGTAATCTTGTCAGTCTCCATTGAAATCTACTCATATATATATCCACTCCCGTAGTCTCATCATGTTGTAAGAAGTCTCGGTGTTAGACTAATTGGATCAATCAGGCATTTAGGGCATGAGACACACTTGGGTGATGTAATCAACTGAAGCTATGCATTTGGTAGGCCAAAAACCATAGGGGTAAAACACAGCTTAAGTGGAACAAACGTGCGTGGGTTTTAAAAGTGCTTCTCCTAACTTCAGAGGGGAACACATAACTCATAAAATACACCACCACTTTCTGGCAACTTCTTCCAGAGAGTTCTAAGCTCTCAATGAATGTTCTCAAGAACAGACTTGCACTTTAGCTTAGTGACCCCAAACTCAACGGAAGCCATTCAGTCTTGTGGCAGATAAAAATATAGAGAAACAGTACACCAAGCAGGTCAGAGCAAGAGCATTTCAAGGACCAGAAATAGTTTCATTTCATCTTCACCACTCTCCTCTCCGCATTCCTAAAGACTGGAGATACAGTATTTAGATGGACTAAAACAATTTAGCCCTTTAAACCCAGAAGAAAAAGTTTTACTTTGAAAAGTGTATCTCTATCTGTATCTTTATAAGAAGGGGAGAGAAAGCCCCAAGGTGGAGCGATTTCTCTAGGTTCATTCTAAGACACAGCATCTAGAGGAGATCTTGGACCCAAATCCCTGGGAGACATCTAAGGCTGTTTTCTGAATTGACCCAGATAATTACAGCTTTGGTTATGTACTCTTATCAACCACAAAACTCTCCAAATGTCCCCAAAGTTTCATTCCTCAAGATACCATCTTGGAGCTTCTCAAACACAATTGTACTGTCAAATGACATACCAAAGACTGTGTGCTTGGAGACAGTCTGCCTTTCGTTGTCAGAAAAACTATGTGTAAGGAGGCACACACTGGGAAGAGTTTATAGCTGGCTTTTCTTTATAAAACATTTGTGGCATTTTTTACATTCTACTAGAGAAATACTAAGAAGACAAGCATAACCAAAATCCTATGGCTTCCTGTAGATAGATAAAGATTGCCAACAACAGTCTTAAGTCTTAGTGCGAAAGCATTTTCCTTGCTCTGCATTTTTTTCCTTAAAAGTGAGGACTGATCTCTGAATAATATTCCCTCAAAGCAAGAGAGTATATCTCTAGAAACCTAGTCATTACCATGCCTAAGTTTAGAATTTTTATGAGTATTAACATATAATAAGATAGAACTTAGTACTATATTAAATATTTAATACATTTATAAACACTAATAAAATGTAGTAATACAGTATTTAGTGCTAGAGTATGCTGTTGGTAGACTCATAAAAGTTAAAATTCATAAAGCACTTCCAGCTTTATGAATTAAAAAACACATTCTTAAAATAGCACATGGTTATTATGTTCTAAAACACACAGGATGGGAGGCCTAGTTTGACTTATGATAATTTCAGAAAGGGAGGTGTGACTTTGAATTAATTTTCTGAATACAAAAAACCCCCAAAATATGTTTCAAAATAAGTCAATTTATAATATTAAAAAAATATTCTGGGCTGGAGAGATAGCTCAGTGCTTAAGAGCACTGGCTGCTTTTCCAGAGGACCGGGGTTCAATTCTCAGCACCCACATGGCAGCTCACAGCTGCCTGGAAATCCAAGATCCAGTATCCTCACACAGACATACATGTAGGCAAAACATTAATGCACATGAAATAAAAATAAGTATATAAATAATTTTTAAATGTGAAAAAACCTCAACATACTGGTTCTATGCAGGGAGACAAGTTAATACTCTTATAAGCAAGAGTAAAAACCACACTGCCTTCAGCACCTATAATGCACAAAATTAATTTTAGGTGATATGCAAAAATACAGGCCATATGATATACAGGAAAGTTTATGTCTCTCTTTACAAACTTATCACATGTATATGAACTGAAATAAGTGTTTATCACTTGTCTATTGCTGATGGGAGTGCAGACTTGTATAACCACTTGGAAATCAATCTGTCAGTTTCTCAGTAAACTGGGAATCGTTATACCTCAAGGCCCATCTATATCACTCCTGGGCAGATACCCAAAAGGTGCTCCACCACACAACAAGGATATTTACTCAACTATATTTATAACAGCCTTATTCCAAATAGCCAGAATCTGGAAATAGCCTAGATGTCCCTCGACCTAAGAATGGATAAAGAAACTGTGGTACATTTACACAATGGAATACTACTCAGCTATTGAAAACAAAGACATAATGCAATTTGCAGCCAAATTGATGGAACTAGAAAATACCATGAGTGACATAACCCAGACCCAGAAAGGCACGTATGACATGTACTCACTTATAAGTTGATATTAGACATAAAGTACAGGACAACCATGCAAAAATCCAGAGACCCAAAGAAGCCAAGTAACAAGGAGGGCCCAAGGGAGCATTCTTTTAAAATATAGTTTATTAATTTATTCATATTAAATCTCAATTGTTATCCCATCCCTTGTATCCTCCCATTCTTCCCTCCCTCCCATTTTCCCCTTACTCCCCTCCCCTATGACTGTGATTGAGGGGGACCTCCTCCCCCTGTATATGCTCAGAGGGTATCAAGTCTCTTCTTGGTAGCCTGCTATCCTTTCTATGAGTGCCACCAGGCCTCCCCATCAAGGGGACGTGGCCAGATATGGGCCACCAGAGTTTGTGTGAAAGTCAGTCCCCACTCTCCGCTCAATCGTGGAGAATGTCCTGTCCATTGGCTAGGTCTGGGTAGGGGTTTGAGGTTTACTGCACGTATTGTCCTTGGTTGGTGCCATAGCTTGAGCAAGACTCCTGGGCCCAGACCTGCCCATCATAAGGCAGCATTCTTGAATCTCAGTGAGGAGGGGAAATAAAATAGACATTGGAAGAGGATGGAAGGAGAGAACTGGTGGGAGAGAGGGTAGGAACGGGAAAGTGAGTAGGGATCAGGTGTGGGGAAAGTCAGTGGGGGACAACTGGGAGAGAGAACAGAAATGGGTGGGGGGCAGGAAGGGAGGATTCCAGGAGTCTGGTGGCAAGGGAGTGTAACTCTAGTTGAGACTCCTCGCAGCTAGGGATACGGAGCCAAAGGTGCCACCTCCTATAATTAGGTGGGAATTCCAGTGCAAGGAAGGGGACACCAACCCACCCATAAAACCTTTGACTCAAAATTTGTCTGGCCTACAAGAAGTATCAGCATTAAGATAGAGCTGAGACTAAGGGCTTTTTAAATTCTTTTTGATCACTTCTCCCTGACAGGAATCCTTTGCCAGGCCACTGTAGTAGAGGATGCGCTTATTACTGGTACAATTTGACCTACTAGGATGGGTCGATAGTGGGGAGGGCTTCTGTTTTTTGAGGGGTAGGGGAGGAGGGATACAGGGAAGAGGGAGAGAGGGTGGGACCATGAGGAGAGGAGGGAGGGAGCTACAATTAGGGTGTAAAGTGAGTAAATAAATTAATTAATTAAAAAAAGAAAGAAATGTCCTTACTGAAGGATCATACAATTAGTTGGGTCTGTCTTAATCGGTGTTGTATTTACCTTCAGTAAGGACCTCATAGCTCTGTGAGCGCCATTGTCCTCATCTGTAAATATTACACCGCTGAGCTAGCTGTCAGGCTTCTCCAGTTCTAAGGTTTTCCAAGTTTTATGGTTTAGTAGGAACCAATTTTCCTACCTTGCTTTATATATTTCTTACTATGAGCCTGCTCTTGATTAATGCTGGGAACCGCGCATGAAGGATGCTGTTACAGAGCTCTGCTTTGGCAGAGGAATGGTACAGGTTGACTGGTGAAGATACAGGTTATGATGATATAGCACAGTACACATTCCCTTGTTATGAGAACATCTAGAAAAAAAAAAAAGACTCTTCCTAAGGAGGAAGGCACAGGTATTTCTAGTAACCACCTGTCCTAGCACACATGTGGTTTATTTCATACTGTTTTCTAAGTTTCAAGGAATAGGGAAAAAAAAAGAGAATTGCAATATGATTTCATACATACTATTTTCAAAGATTAAGAAGCTTTGGAGTCTCCAAGGGCAGAAACAAGTAGTGTTCAGCATCTTAAGCTTTGACAAAGCTCAAACACAATTTATATGCAGTGTTCATCTTCATACAGTCATCAAGGCTCATAGTCATTTTCCCTTCATTTTTGTTCCTCTCCAGTCACTCAGCTGCTGGGAACAAGGTTGAGTTCCTCATACCATATCTGAAGGGCAATCCTTGCTATATAAATAGTTCCATCACTTGTAGTCTTGTATTGAAAATCCTCTAAGATTCCATCTTGCACCTATCAGAATGGCTAAGATCAAAAACTCAAGTGACAGCACATTGTTGGTGAGGATATGGAGGAAAGGGAACACTCCTCCATTGCTAGTGGAAGTATAACCTTGTACAACCACTTTGGAAATCAGTCTTGAGCTTTCTTAGAAAATTTGGAATAGTGCTACCGCAAGACCCACCTATACCACTCCTGGGCATATACTCGAAGGTTGCACCACCATACAAAAATGACATTTGCTAAACTATATTCATAGCAGATTTATTTGTAATATCCAGAATCTGGAAATGGCCTAGATGTCCCTCAACCAAAGAATGGATAAAGAAACTGTAGTACCTTTACACAATAGAATATGACTCAGCTATTGAAAAGAAGGAAATCTTGAAATTTGTAGACAAATGGATGGAACTGGAAATGATCATCCTGAGTGAGGTAACAAATACCCAGAAAGACATGCATGGTGTATACTAACTTATAAGTGGATATTTGCCCAACATAGAAGTCCTCTGAAAGACTCTGCCCAGCTGGGATTTGCAGCTGACTGGGCAGAGGCTGAAAGTTGTGGGGGGATGAAAGGACTTGGACGGATCGGGAGCCCCACAGGAAGACCATGAAGGCCTGTGGACTTGGACTCAGTGCACAAACTGATGCATCAACCAAGGACAATACATGCAGAGAACCTAGATCTTCTATTCAGATGTACAGCTCATGGACCACAGGCCAACGGACAGCTCATTCTCCATGTGGAAGTGGGGAGGGGGTGGGACTGCCTCTGACATGATTTGATCACTTCCCCTTGGCAGGGAGGCCCTATGGGCACACACAGGAAGGGGAGGCAGGCTATCTTGTTGAGAGCTGATAGGCTGTGGTCAGATGGTGGGGGAGGAGCCCCTCTCCCCACACCAGAGGTCTAGGGGACAGGAGGGAGGGTGGGAACTGGAAAATACAAGGGAGGGGATAACAATTGGGGTGTAATATGAATAAATTATATATTTTTTTTACTTTTATTGAACTTCCATGATTTACATGGATCTTTTAAAGAAGGAAAAAAATCCTTTTTAACTCAACTCCCACCTGTAAGTAACTTACCTAACCTGGGATTGAGGATTGTACTGCTACCTTATTTTTGAAAATGTCCTGATATCTTTCCCAAGGCAACACCTGCAAATTTCATTCTTCCTCATTTTCAATAGTTCCCCAAGTCTGGCTGGTACAGGGTAGTTATTATAGCAACTCCCATATTAGCCAAAGAGTAGAGAACAATGACCAGTTTGAATGACATTTCAGAGGGAAATAGAATTTTAAAATTTCATTTGTGTACTAAAGCCAGGCTAAATCTACTCTAGTTTGTCCCATAACATTTTTCACATGTAATGTACTCTTCATCTGATTTATTCAGTCCATTTAGTATTTTCTGACCTAGAATTAAAGATCTCTAAAGATAAGAATTTTTAAAAAATGTAATGGTATATACTTTAAGTTTAGAAAAGAACTAAATTCACCGTAGTTGATGAACAAATAATTACTGGCTGACTTAATAAATGCCTAACTTTTGAACAAAAAGTATATTTCCTAACTTGGTAAATATGGAAGAGACAATGAATAGAACTGTACATTGTTTCCTGCTTTAACTTTTATATCTATCTATCACCTATCTATCTATTTATCTATCTATCTATCTATCTATCTATCTATCATCATATATCTATTTTGCTTTTGCATTTTCCCCCAGAAAATGTTTCATGTATCCCAGGCTAGCTTTGAATTGTCTAGGTAGCTACAGCTGGGTTTGGACCCTTGATTTCCCTGCCTACACTTCCAAAGTTCTAGAATTACAAGTGTGTGCCACCATGCCCAGCTAGAAAATTGAGGCTGTTTATTTTATTTTGAATAGCTATCAAGGGAAGTAAACAGATAAGATCTTGGCAGGAACCATCAAGACTTCATGGAAAGCCTTCAGATGGTCCATGGAGAAGGAAAACTTGAGAGCCAGAGGGTAGTCAGGGAAGTCACATAGGAAGACATAACACCTGAGTCAGTCATACCACCAAAGCAGGCATCAGTCAAGCAGAAGGCCAGGGACACAAGAAGAGCAATCACAGAATGAGACAAAGGTGGGAATAAGGAGTACATGCCTTGGTAACATCCCAACTGACGCCATGCTCTGGAAGCACAGATGCAAAGAAATGGTAAGAGACGAATAGGAAACTTCAATGAGAATGGACCACATAAAGTTTTAGTGCTGTGCAAGAAGATTCAACTTTTAGTGGGAAGTAACAATGAGCAGTCAAGGTTTATTTCGAGAAAGATCATAGTAGCTAGAGCATAGGTAAAGAAATAGAAAGGATCTCTAGGTAGGTAGTTAATGTAATTTCTAAAGATGATGCTGGCCTTGCAACTGGCAGTCTGGAAAAAGTAGGTGGGATTGGCAGGATTCAGTGGGTCAAAAGGTATGTTACGGAAGAATGACTTTCATTGTAAACTGCTGTGCTTGTCATGTCAAAGTGAAAATGTAAAGGGGAAAATAATGGTCTAGGCATATATAATTCCGTTTGTTTCTGTCCTTGGCTTTTTCATGTAAACTTTATACACTGGATATGGCATTTAACTTTCTAAGTCCCAATTTCCTCATATGCATAACATTTTTAATAATCTTCTCCAATCATATCTATAGTAATAAACATGGACATATGTAATCAAAACAATTTATAATGAGTTCACTTAATAAAAATGTGATTTTGAAATCCAAGTTTAGTTGAATATATCCCAATGCCTGGGGTCCTAAGGCAGGAAACTTTCCACAAGTAGGAGGCCATGTGTACTACAGGGAGTTCCAGATTAGCCAGGGCTACCTATTTTTTTTAATTGTTATAGTATTCAATTTTACCATTTTCAAAATTAGGACAATAAAGCTCTTACTGTAGAGCTGAAATAAAATAGAGTGCTTTAGAATACTGCAAATAGTTAATAGATATTATTACTGCCTTAATCATATCTGTTTCAAGGGAATTACTTCTTAAAAGCTATTCATGTATGCCGACCTGTGCTTGAACCCCTAGGACCCATGTTGACCTGAATGTGGTAGTGTACATCTGGCATGCTTCCATGGTAAGATGGGAGGTAGACACAGGAGAATCCTCAGAAGCTCCTGGCCAGTCAGCCTCACATAAGTAGCAGCAAATAACAAAGAGCTTGGTGAAATGTGAAGCATTGACACCTGAGGTTGCCCTCTGACCTCAACATGTGTACATCTGCATAAATACACTCACACATAGGAACACATTTATGCAACAAATCCAGTCATCTGTTGAATGATTTTCAAAAGAAGAGCAGGATATAGCTTTGAGACTTGGGAGCTACCATAAAAAAACACCCTCAACAGTATGTGCAAAAGGCTAATAAAGAAGAGGAGATGACTGACTGCAAGCAACATCTGACAGACAGTGCTGAGTCAGGAGATTTGCAGTTAGCTCACAGCTCATTTGTGTGCACAGGCAAGAAGAAGTCTCTGGAGTGCAACACTTGAGTGGATACCCGTGCAGGCTAAAATTTAGTGTGCTTCCTTTCCGGCTCAAGGAAACAGTAGGATCAAAATCAGTAGGAGTTGGGAATATATTATAGCTATTCAACTGATCCAAAGCAGGAGGTGGGACTATCTGAAAGGGTTTGTCCTGTGGAATTTCTACTGAGCATTTTGTGCTGCCCAAGGGAGGAACTTCCCAGACCCAGAGTGACGAGCCACAGCAGAAATATAAACATGACATAATGGTCGACAGATTCATTCTAACCAGACCAAGGTCACAGGACATGCAAGGAAAAGCTGTCCCGAGAGTAACTGGTTTTCTGGCGTAGAGTATTTCTCAGGCTGCTATTGTGTATGTAGTTTATTGCAACACCCCAGACGGTCAGAAAATTCTGTGGTGGTTTGGGGCCTGGCAATCCAGAAGTTATAAATATTTAGGAGGTTTCGCTTTTTCCTGAGGTTCTGAAACTATGCAGCTTTGATATGCTTCATAAGAAACCACCTAAGTATAGTTATTTAATTGCTTCCTGTACTCTGAGAAACTCACAACCATTAAAAAGAAAAAGTAAAGTAGCCCATGTATTAGACAAGAAGCTGAGTTTTCTGTACATGAGGTTTCAGACATCTTGGAAGGCATAATTTTCAGGTGACAGGGCAAGATTATGGTGTGTGAAAAAATGTCTCCTGGATATCATATACTCATAATTACAGTAGTAGACACCTTTTTAAAGTTCAAACAAGTTTGGGAAGCATCAACTTGTTTTCAAGGTAATTATCCAATACATGTTTTATTATTTTGGTCACACAAGACACGTCACTTAGAC
Source organism: Acomys minous (assembly GCF_964271855.1). Classification (NCBI taxonomy): domain Eukaryota; kingdom Metazoa; phylum Chordata; class Mammalia; order Rodentia; family Muridae; genus Acomys; species Acomys minous. Next base: position 124,700,406 of record NC_140484.1, on the reverse strand, counting down.
AACTTATATGTGTGGATACTTATCATAAAATAAGTTGACAAGAGTGAAGGGCTATTTCCATTATATGGCTCAGTCTGTACAGGGCTATACATTGTACATTAGGAATGTGAACTGGGTTTATATTTAGTTCCCTTTCTTTGGATTACAAGAATGATATACAGCTCTCTAAGCCTACTTTATTAATCAAGAACTCTAAGAGGTAGTAGGCAACTGATTTCCCAGTGAGTGCAGCATTCATTTAATGCCATTACACTTGTCCCTCATTGGGCACAAATGCAGATTGTGCTCAGGTTGAGAAGCATTCCCCTGGAACCCACAGTAAAGAATCCCCATATCATCTGTTTGAGGGCCATGTTTTCCAAAGAGACTGTCACCATCTCCTATGAGACAACCCACAGAACTGACAGTGAACTGATGTACACCAAACCATAAAAGCAGGCCACTCCTTGGAAAACTTTGGTTTGAACCAGTCTCAGCTCAAATTTCTTCTCCATTACTTCTGAGCTGTGTGTCCCCTTCAAATCCCACTACTCACTGCCTCACTTTGGAAAACAGATATGGTAGTAACAACTCCAGAAAACTGTAAGGGGGATTGAAAGGGACCAATGAAAGGAATGAATTTAACAGCAAGCTTCCGGTTTCCAGAGAGCAGTCATCTCTGTATGTGTGGGCTCCCACCTAATGTCCACCCAATGCTGGATAAAAATCAGTCAGAAAATGAATTATTTGTGCACTAAATATACACA